>NW_028274811.1:26466712-27831712 GCF_037043125.1 Eumetopias jubatus | reverse complement strand
AACTGCATTATTGGCAAGCACTAAGCAACATGGAGGAACAGACATATTTGTGAACTGAAAAGTGAAATCTGAATCTCTCCAACCATGGATGAGTGAGAGGATATTTCAGTGGCTGATTTTAAAACATAGCTTTACCTTTTTGCTTCCTTTCTCTAACAGCTTATTTGGGGAATGGAGATAATTGCCTAAGAAAAGCAGAATGAATATTTTAACTGATTTAATGGAGGCTTTGATCCTAAAATAGGTGCAGTGAATGTTTTAAATGCCAAATTCTACACTCTTGAGTTAATTGCAGGATTATGAATACCTGAGAAGCATGGGCCTTTAAAATCTATATTTGATATTTGAAGGGATCATGAAGTAATCGTTAGAGTCAGGTATTGCTGCCCTTCCTCCTTCCCTCAAGAATCTGAAGATAAATTGATGGCTTAGAACTTTTAATTTTAAAGAAGTGGTTTTTGCTAGAACTCACGTCCTTTGTAGTTAATTGCTTAACTAATTTTTATCTAAGAGGTACCTTTTTCCCAATGACTCGGAATTAATCTGAGTTAGTAAATACGTTTCTGAAGCAAGAAACACATAATTTCTATGAGAATCTTAGCAGAACTCAAACTTGGGCACCTGGGCAGTCAGTAATGAAAGATAAAAAGGACTGTTAAATTTATTTTTATTTTTTTAAAGATTTTATTTATTTATTTGACACAGAGAGAGAGACAGAGAGAGCACAAGCAGGGGGAGTGGCAGGCAGGCAGAGAGAGAGGGAGAGGGAGAAACAGACTCTCTGCTGAGCAAGGAACCTGATGCGGGGCTCAATCCCAGGACTCTGGGATCATGACCTGAGCCGAAGGCAGCCGCTTAACCGACTGAGCCACCCAGGCGCCCCAGGACTGTTAAATTTAAGTACCTCATTTGGTTTAGCAGATTGGATGGACATTTGTTTATCCTTAAAGATATTATTATCTTATATATTTTACATTGGTGGAAACATAAAATAAGAATATTCTTATATATTCTTTGGATCACAACTCATTTTTCACTGGTAAATCTCAGTATTGGAAAATTTATATCTTATATTTTGTAGCTTTATTTTGGATTGACTACCCTCTCGTTTGCAGGAGGTTTACTGTGGCAGCTAACTATTCAGATGAGAGTAGTCAGTATTTAGTGAAAGCAGAAAGGCAGGCAAAGGGGTGCCTGGGTGATGCAGTCCGTTAAGCCTCCGACTCTTGGTTTTGGCTCCAGCCATGATCTCAGGGTCATGGGATCAAGCCCCACATGGGTCTCCATGCTCCCCGCACAGAGTCTGCTTAAGATACTCTCTCCCTCTGCCCCTCCTCAACGTGCGTATGTGTGTGTGCACACGTGGTCTTTCTCTCCTGCTCTCTTTAAAATAAATATATCTTTAAAAAAAATGAATTGCAGGCAGAGACTAAATAAGTTTATTTTAAATATATTTTGCATTAAAAATGTAGGATGTAACTCTTAAATTTATACCAGTAATAAGTTCAGTAGGGCAAGCCTTAAAAACCCTAGGAGTTATACTTTGAAAAAATTGACAGCAACATTTCTGTGCTAGCCTGTGAATAATCATTTGCAGTGTTTTACAGGGTTATAAAAATACTACATGGCCTTAGGATTTTATAGGTAATAAGTTAGAGGTCTTTTAAGAACAGACTGTAGTTTATGAAATGTATAAAACTAATCTCTCTTAAATTTCAAATTCAATATAATACCTTTTTTTAGATGCCTTCAATTAAGTTGCAGAGTTCCGATGGAGAGATATTTGAGGTTGATGTTGAAATTGCCAAACAGTCTGTGACTATCAAGACCATGTTGGAAGGTAAGTTTATTAGAAAACCTGGGTCAGAGGAGAGAAGAAGTAATATTTAGTTGGAGATAACCTGTGAACATTGAATTTATACAAGTCATCACAATTTGTCACTAGATGCTCAAGAGTATGAAGGGGTCATGTTTACATTTTTTAAATTAAAGAATTAACTGCATCTTTCTGATAGAGGACATCCTTTCTGCATTGTTTGAATTAATGGACTTTTTTCATATAGATAAGACCATAAGCTAATACTGAAGTGATTTCTAAGCATCAGACAATGACCCAATTCTGTTTCAAGTGAATATGGATTCACAGTTTCTAATGAGAAAAATAAAAGGCTCTGAAAAAGAGATACCTTCCTATATGGTATCTAAATACAGTGCTTTGTCTCAACAGAGAAGTAAGCTGAGTAGATGGTAAACTGAGACGTCTTTTTTTTTAACCAAGTTTTCCATTTTGTCCATTTTGTCATTCCTCTGAAACTGCTGCAAAGCATATACACGGCACATTGAAGAAATAAGGTTAGAAAACAGGTCCTGAAACATTTTGAAACTTTAACTAGTTAAAATCAATCTTAATATTAACTAGTGGGCTGACAGACATTAATAGTATATGGAGACATTACAATTCAATTTTTAGCATTGGTGAAAAAAAATGAACAGTAATAAGACTGTGCTTTAGTATTCAAATATAAAAGGTTTTTATGTAGCTTATGCTTAAGTGAAAAGTTATGTGCCAAGCACTAGTTGTGGGGTTAAAGGAAGATAAGTGAGAAATAGTCTTTGCTCTTAAAGAATTTATAAACTAGGAAGGGAGAAAGACACCAAAGAAGACAAGACTGTCACATGGTGTAATTAGTGTGTTAGTATAGTGTGCTGAGTGGTGCTGGGGGAACGTCTTGGCTGATGTTATTTTTCAAGCTTGTGGAGAGACTACAGTGGGTAGTACTAATGAGGTGATAATTTCAAATCTAGTAAAATTAGGGTCTTTTGGGAGATTATTCTGAGGTAAAGTGGACAAGATGTGTTAGAGAAAAGTAGAGTTGAGGTTTTTGGTTGGGGTTTATTGGTATGGAATGAGATTGTGTTATTGTAGTTGGTAGAACTGAAGAATGGGTTTGAGAGAAATGGGAAAAAAATGACTTTGAGGTGACTATGTTAGGTATGTTTGATCCCCCACCCAGAAGATTTTTGTAACAGTCTAGTAGGCAGTTGAGTATGTGGATCTTGGCCTCTGAGCTGTGGACTGCTGGAGATACATAGACTTTGTGTGGTGGATTATAGGAGTATTTATCTATGGGAGTAAATGAGGTTGGCAGTCAGCCATATTGGAATGGGAGGCAGGTGGTGGTTCTCCAGTAGAAGTCAGAAGTGGAGAATGGGTGGAGTAAGATTTGTGGAAGCCAAGGGAAGAGGGAGGCATTTTGAGGTGACCAGAATGATTATCACATTCATATACTGCACGGTGGTCATTTGGAATTTCATAGTAAGAGGATTTCTTAATGGCATTTATTAGGTGTGGTAGAGGCAAAAGCTAAATTGCAGAGGGTGTGTCTTTTCTAAGCTGGTGACTTCTGTTTGCTGATAAAAGCTGAACATGTAACTGTTTTTTGGTAATTAGTACCAATCATGTGGCACTTACAGTCTTGTATCCTGGTAACTTAAATAAATAGATCACTCCTATTAAGTTGTAAACCCCTTGGTACATCCCACAGTCACTGTTCATCAAGTACCTGTTGAATGAAGAACTATGGTATGGTCACTAATAAAGAGTGTGAAAGCAATCCAAGTGTCCCTAAAGGCAGGTGAGTAAGGCTTTATCTAGAAGATGTAGAAACTGATACCAAAATTTGCTGCCTGAATACTTGCTTTGACAATGGAAGTGTTCTTTATTTCATCTTAGTTGGTGTCTGGCACACTAATCTGTCCTGTGCTGCTTCAAAGAAGCATTTGCCAGTGTAAGAACATAGGGCTCTGTGAAGATTTTCCACGCCTCCTTTGATCACTGAAGCAAGGGGCGTGATAGACAGCAACAGTTAAATGATTCTTTTCTTCCATAGCCTTTGGGTATCAGAGGTGAATGGTTTTAAATACCAGTGGTTTATATAGAATTCTATCCAGTTCAGGATTGGAGTCTATTGAATTTGGCAACTTACTGCTTTTCTTGTTTTGCATTTGCAGTATCTCTGATAATGGGTTTTTTGTGACTTAGAAAACAAAAATAAAACCTAATCACAGGATAATCAGAAGTGAAAATCTTGGCATGTGTACATGTGGATTGACTGATTTGTTCAAGTCCAGGTTGTGGTATCAGGATACGGTTGTTTTTCAGAAGTCCTTGAAACTAAATAGCTTAAAGGAATGACTGTTGATACTTGTGCATTCAGTCTAAAAGTAGAAAAGACATTGTACATCTTAGTTTAAATGCTAGAGAAGTGATCTTTTACAACTGTAAGGCCCTTCTTTTTAATACGACTTAAACCTTCTTCCAAATAATGTTTGGATCTAAACTAGTTGGTCTTCTCTGTTATGTTTTCTGTACTATCTTGGTTCCCCAAACACAAGTATTTTATATAGTGTGACTTCGTTTTCTTCCCTCTGATGAAGAATACTTCATACTAATACAGGAGAAGCAAAAGTGGCTTAGTCCAAATTGACACAGTCATTTTTATAGTTTTACTCTAGATGGAGATGGGATCAGGGAGCAACATTAGTAGAAAGGAGGAGGGGAAATGAGTGATCCATCTCTACAGGAAAATAAGATACTTCTTGAATCTAATCTTTACCACTCCAGTGAAACTGCTTGTTAAGCTCAGGGACTGGCATGTTGTCAAGTGTGTTATGTTTGATTCTCATCTAGACCAGTTGACACCATTTGATCATCCCCTTCTACATTCCACTTCCAGGATACTTTAGTTACTACTTACTCACAGCTTTTTTTGTCTTCTCATCTTTAATGCTTATAATTCCCAAGGGCTGGGTTAATCATTGAATCTCTTCATCATATTTATACTCCTTCATTCCCTTGGTCATCTCACTTAGTCTGATAGTGTTATAAGCCATCTATACACCAATCCCCCAAACTATCCATAATTCTCATCTCTTTTGATGTTTAGACTTGGCATAATTTAACTGCTTGGTCTATCCTTGCATCTCTAATAGGTACCTCAGACTTAGGAAACTAGAGTTCTTAATCCCCAGCCCTTTACAATAACAGTTCTCTGACAGCCTTCCCCATATCAGTTGATGGCACCTGCAGTGGCAGCTTCATCCCTCTAGTTGTTTATGTCATAACCCTTAGTCTTCCCTGACTCACATTGTACTTGCCATCTGTTAGCAAATCTTTTTGCCTCTACCATCGAAATGCGTCCAGAATTGGATCATTTCTTCTTCCATAGCTGTAAACCTGTATAAGCCATCTTGTGCTTGGATTATTGCCAGCCCCATAGTTGATTTCCTTCTTTTCCCTGCTGCTCTCGACCGTCTCTTCCCGATACAGTAGCTAAAATGTTTGAGACCCTGTTACCGTCAGGTCCCCGTCACTGCTCTCATCTACTCCTTTCGCCCTTGCTAACCATGCTCTAGTAACACTACTAGATGGCTTTCGTGTTATTAGGACATTCCAGACCGTCCTATCAGAAGGCCTTGGCATTTGTCATTTCCACTGCGTAGGTGTTCTCTCTCCTTTACGATTTTACTATAGTGTCATCTTGTCAGTGAGACATCTTGAGCAGTTCTGTCTAAAATTGCAACAATTCTTTTCTGTCCTCCGGTATTCGTTGCTGACTGTCCATTGCCTGGGACACCTGTTACACATCGGAACTCAAATGGTTTGACTCAACACTGGCCATGTCAGCATAACTGATACTCAACTATAACCAATGTAGAGCTGAAGTAACTTGTGGCCTCTAATACTGGTACTTGCTAACTATTAAATAACTTTGGGCAGCTCTTTTTTAAGTCATGTAGAAACTGAAGGACAGACCCATTTGGCATGAAAAATACTCTTATTTAGAATCTTTAATTTTTATTTGTTTTAAAGATTTTATTTATTTGCCAGAGAGAGTGAGCGAGCACACAAGCAGTGGGAGCGGCAGGCAGAGGGAGAAGCATTCTCCCCTCTGAGCAAGGAGCCCGATGTGGGACTCGATCCCAGGACCCTGGGCTCATGACCTGAGCCAAAGGCAGACGCTTAACCGACTGAGCCACCCAGGTGTCCCTAAGTAACAGGGATTTTAATTTTAAGTTTTCTCTTTGGACTTAACCGATCACTTTGAGGATTTGGAAGTTAGGCTTTTTAGTAGGACAACCTGTAGATTCAAAATTATAGATAATATGTATGTGATGAATAATGGGTACACACTGAAATTGAGTCCCTCAACCCACATTGTTGTTAACTTCCCTATAGATAATATTGTTAACAATTCGTTATGTATCCTTCTGAAGATATTTTAAAATCTAAATATATAAGTGTAGGGGCACCTGGGTGGCTCAGTTGGTTAAGCGTCTGTCTTCGGCTCAGGTCATGATCCCAGGGTCCTGGGATCAGGCCCCGCATCGGGCTCCCTGCTCGGTGGGAAGTCTGCTTCTCCCTCTGCCTCTCCCCCTGCTTGTGTTCCTGCTCTCGCTCTCTCTATCAAATAAATAAAATCTTCAAACAAACAAACAAACAAAACTTTAATCATGAAATCATACCCAGTATGTTTGGAGCGGCCTGCCTTATTTTTGTCAGTGGCTGCATGATTTGTTGTGTGTGTATATGTATACATCTTTGGGCTTCGGATTTTAATAGATTGAGATTCTGTTACTTGAAATACTTTTTATTCTGTTTTTCTAAATGCTGCCCATCTAGAGAGTTTGGTATAAAAAGTAAGGATAATAAGGGTCTGGCTTCGATTGCCTCCCCCCACACACATGGCTTTCCAGTCATCTCAATCCCCCTTGTTATTAAGTTACTTTTCTTCCTCTTTAAAGATTCTGTTTATGTAATATTCCTGTATTTGTCTACTCATACAACTTAGTTTAGTTTTGGGCGGTTTATGGACCTTATGTTAGAAACTGCTTATTTTAAAGCTCATAAGAGAACTGTTTTAAGTAGAGGATTTTTCATGGTCTTTTAGACAACGTCTTGCAAGGTATTTGAGATGTCTGGTTGGTGTAAATGTTATAATAGAATTAGGAAATAATGATAGCTCTCTTCTGGTTTTCTTAGATTTGGGAATGGATGATGAAGGAGATGATGACCCAGTTCCTCTACCAAATGTTAATGCAGCAATATTAAAAAAGGTAAGGTAACAAACTATGTACTTTTCTTTGTCATTTAACGTCTTGGTGATCTTCCTATACTGCTGCATAGGTAGCTTCCTTACCCAGACGGATTATGACTCTAGGTGTTTGTTGTATTTATTTAACCAGGCCCTGTGAATATTTGAGTTGTGTAGTCTTTTTTTTTTTTTTTTGAGTAGGCTCCATGCCCAGTGCAGAGTGCAGTGTGGGGCTTGAACTCACCACCCTGACATCAAGACCTGAGCTGAGATCAAGAGTCGGACACTTAAACTGACTGAGCCACCCAGTCACTCCAAGTTGTGTAGTCTTTTTGATAAAAACATTTAAATTACTGAAATATAACAGTATGTGCTTAGCAAAAAGGAAAAAAATTTTTGTCCACTGAAAAGCTATGCCTCAAAGGGAGCTTGAGAACAAATGTACCCCCGCCATTGATCACCTTACCTTGTGTTTAAGCATAAAAGGCTCTTGACATTGAATAGAATTTTAGTGTTTCAGGGCACATGGCTCCTTACTAGAGCCAGCTATTTAATTGCATGCTCATTTGGAGAAACAGCACCTAGTTTTTATAGGGCAGAGGAAATAAGCAAGGCTTAGAGATGGGAATGGTTGGTTCCATTTGGCCCCTTTCTCAGAGATTTTCAAAAGTCATTAACCATATGCAATTTCATATTCTGCTTTCTCTTGACCCTGGTGTGAGATGCAGCTGTGCTGCATATTTTTCCATGTCTTAGCATAATTGGCTATTATCAGTTCTTTTAATTGCTCTAGACTGGGTAAAAAGTGATTCTCTAAGCCTGAACATTTTTTACATGTATTACTGGCCATTTATATTTCCTGCTTTGTTTTCCTTTGCACATCTTTCTAATGGGCTTTTAAAAACATTGTTATAAATATACGTAACATCAAAATTACCATTTTTAACTTTTTTATATAGACAATTCCGTGGCATTAAGTACATTTGCACTGCTGTGCAATCACCACGACTTACCATCTCCAGAAATCTTTCATCATTGCAAACTGAAACTCTGTACCCTTTAAACAATAACTCATCAATACTTCCTGCTTCCAGCCCCTTGTAACCACTGTTCTACTTTCTGTCTCTATGAATTGGACTGCTGTGGGTACCTCCTGTAAGTGGGATTATACAATATTTGTCTTTTTGTTTCTGGCTTACTTCACTTTGCATAATGTTTTCAAGGTTCATCCATTTTGTAGTCTAGTGGGTTTTTTTTTTTAATTCTTTTTTTAAATATTTTATTTATTTATTCATGAGGGACAGAGGGAGAGAGAGAGGGAGAGAAGCAGAGGGAGAAGCAGGCTCCCAAGGTGCAGGGAGCCCGATGCGGGACTCGATCCCAGGACCCTGGGATCATGACCTGAGCCGAAGGCAGACGCTTAACGACTGAGCCACCCAGGCGCCCAGTCTAGTGGGTTTTTTATAGTTGTTGTTTATATAGCATTTCTATCACTTTGCATTGTCTTATGTCAGTTTATAGTATTTTATGGTTTAGAAGCTTTATATTTTATCTAGTTAGATCTTCTGGGTATTGTCTTGCAATTAACATTATATTTTATACTAATGTAAAGTGCATCTAAAAGGACTTACGTTTGCACTCATTCAAATGCCAGATATTTTTTAGGTGCTGGAGGTATAGCAGTGAACCAGAGACAGTCTCTGCCCTTGGGGAATTAACATTCTAAAGTGTGGGGGAAATGTATAATGTAAGAAATAATGTCAGATGGGAAAGCTATGGAGTATAAGTGGGTTGATTGGTGGAGAGTTAGCTATTTTTAAAATAAAGGTGGTCAGGAAATGCCTTACTGAGAAGTTGATCTTTGTTCAAAGACATGAATATGTGGGGGAAGAGAATTGTGGGCAGTGGGATCAAGTGCAGTGACCCTAAGATAAGAGCATGCTCTACCTTTTGAGGAAAGGTGGGGAGGCAAGTGGTGACTAGAGCATAGTGAACAAGCAAGGAGTTAGTACAGAAGGTCACAGTTGATGGGCTGGGTGATGCAGGGCCACTTCTGAGAGTAAGTTTTTTTTTTAATCTATTTGCATTATTAAGTCTTAGGCATATTTAAACTTATACACTGAATAATTGCATGATCCAAAAACTAAAAGTACACAGTAAAATCTCCCATCCTTGTCTCTATCTGACCTGAAACCCCCTCAAGTAATAATAATCAACATTAATTTTTTTACTGTTATTTGTTTAAAGATTTTATTTATTTATTTGACAGAGAGACAGACCGTGAGAGAGGGAACACAAGCAGGGGGAGTGGGAGAGGGAGAAGCAGGCTTCTGGCAGAGCAGGGAGCCCGATGTGGGGCTCTATCCCAGGACCCTGGGATCATGACCTGAGCCGAAGGCAGACACCCAACAACTGAGCCACCTAGGCGCCCCTCAACATTAATTTCTTACTCTCTTAAGAGTTTTTTTTTTAATGCCTACATAAACAAATACTAATTGCTGTTTTTTTCTTATACAACTGGAATACTTCTTAAAAACATAATATTTCATGAAAACTCCTAGCTTGGCTTTTCCTTCTAGAATAGATCTTTCCTTTTTTTACCTCTGACAGTATAATTTCTTAGCTCTGCCTTTTTTTTCCCAGCATTTTTTATTTCTCCAGCATTATATACTATGAACAAAATTTAGTCATACAGAAAAGTGATATTACACAGCAAAAACCCATTTACCTACCACCTAGATTCTACAACTTGTCACACTTTCAGTGATGATTTAGGCCTTTATGATGGTACATGTGGTCTAACCTGCTTCCTGAAACTTGATATATGTTTGTTCCCCTATGAAGGGGACATTTCGGCTTTTCTTACTTTGTTCTTACACTCAGTAGTCTCGTGGTATTTGGAATTGCTTGGTGATAATGTATGCACATCCTCATCTTCACTAGGTATAGGTAGTTGCTAGATTACTTTTCAAAGGGATTATACCAATTTACACTCTCCATTATAAGAGTTTATGTTATCCTCACAGTGTTGCCAGTGATGAGTATAAAATCTTGGGTTTTTTTTTTGGGGGGGGGTCATTCTAGAGTAGGACTTGCCTGGAGTATCGATTTTTGTATCTAATGAGACTGCGCATTTTCTCCTGTTTGAGTATTCCGATTTCCTTTGTGAATAGCCTGTTCGTATCTGTAGCCTGTTTCTTTGTAGTGATTTTTT
The DNA here is from genome assembly GCF_037043125.1 of Eumetopias jubatus. Classification (NCBI taxonomy): domain Eukaryota; kingdom Metazoa; phylum Chordata; class Mammalia; order Carnivora; family Otariidae; genus Eumetopias; species Eumetopias jubatus. The sequence goes on along the minus strand of NW_028274811.1, from coordinate 27,821,404 downwards.
TTCTTTTTAAAGTAAGCTATATGCCCAATGGGTTCAAACTCACAATCCTGAGATTGAATCACATGTTCTATTGCCTGAGTCAGCCGGGTGCCCCACTTTGTAGTGATTTTTTTTTTTTAAGATTTTTATTTATTTGACAGAGAGAGAGACAGCGAGAAAGGGAACACAAGCAGGGGGAGTGGGAGAGGGAGAAGCAGGCTTCCCGCTGAGCAAGGAGCCCGATGCGGGGCTCGATCCCAGGACCCTGGGATCATGACCTGAGCCGAAGGCAGACGCTTAACGACTGAGCCACCCAGGCGCCCCTTTGTAGTGATTTTTAAAATTTATATTCTAGAGGGTAATCAGTTACCTGTTGTTCATGTTGCGTGTATTTTCCACTCATTATCCTGTCTGACTTTGTGTATTTTTTTGCGAGGAGCTTTTTAATGTGGTCAAAATAGTAATCTGTCTGCAAGGTTTGCTATTCTCTAAGATCTTCTAGCCTCTAGGGTTGTGAAGATTCCTCAAGCTTTAGTTTTGCTTTTCAAACTCGGCCAGTAATTTGCTTACTCAAGTCAGCTTCTAGCTAGTTCTTAGCCCATTGTTAGGAATAACCTTGCACCAGTAGTAGAATGAGTATCTTGTGACGTAATGCCACAAAGGAATGAACTTTCTTTGTTACAGGTCATTCAGTGGTGCACCCACCACAAGGATGACCCCCCACCTCCCGAGGATGATGAGAACAAAGAAAAGCGGACAGATGATATCCCTGTTTGGGACCAAGAATTCCTGAAAGTTGACCAAGGAACACTTTTTGAACTTATTTTGGTATGTTTCTTAATACATTCTTTAGGATATCTCTAGTTCAGAGCCTTTAGCACTTGTAAGAGAGTTTGTTAAATTCATTGTTACTGAATTTTAATTCTCTCTCAACTCAAGTGCAGTGGTATATTTAAATTCACATATTAACAATCACGTTAAATGCAAGTGGTCTAAACAAAACAATTAAAGGGTACAGATTGTCACATCGGATTAAGAAAAAACGGTTCAGCTATGGTGTCTCCAAAACACCCACTTTAAAGACACACTTGATTAAATTATGATTAAAGATTAAATTATGCTAACAGTAATCAAAAGAAAACTGCAGTGACTATCTTAAAGTAGATTTCAGAGCAAAGAATATCACCAGGATTAAAGAGGGTCATTGCATAATAATAAAGGCTTCAGTCCAATATTAAGAGGACATGACAATCCTAAATGTTTATCTATCTAAAGGATTTCCAAAAAGTGAAACAAAAACCAATAGAACTCAAAGGATGAATAGACAAATCCACTGTCTGCTGTCTCCCCTTAATTGATAAAACAAGTGGAATGAGTAAGAATGTAGAAGATTCAAATAACACTATTGACAAACTTGTTCTGATAGACATTTATAGACCATTAAATCTCATGACATGTAATGAATGCATTTTCAAGTGTGTACTATTAAGATCGACATGTTCAAGGTAAAAAACAAGTCTTAAATTTGAAAGGATTCAAGGCACACTGTTTTCTGATCACAGTGAAATTAAATTAGAAGTCAGTGAGCAAAAGCTATCTGGAAAAACTTAAGTAACTTCTCAGTAACCCATGAGTCAAAGAAGAAATCAAAAGAAAAATTGGAAAAGAGAATTAGAAATTTTATGCCAGAAAGTATATTGATCTGAATAGAAATACCCAACATATGAGAATGTATGAGATGTAGCTGAAGTAGTATTCAGAGGGAAGTTGGTAGCACCAAAGCACCTGTATTGGAAAAGAAAAAAGTCTCAAATCAGTGATCTAAGCTTTTACCTTAAACTAGTCAAAGATGAAATTAAGCCCAAAGAAAGGAAGTGTTAAAGGTAAGAATATAAATTTATATAGCAGAGAACAGGAGAGAAAACCAAAGAATCTAAAAGCTCACTTTCTGAAAAGATCAGTAAAATGCAACGCTGTTGTTGCTTCTGCCTCTGTAAATATTTTTGTCAAGATTTGCCATGTGGTGCTTGTGTGCCTGTGAGCACACATACACACACCCACAAGTAGTGACCATTCTTTAGCATTTGAGGTGGGGTGATTTGCTTAAGGCAGCAGCAGGACTCCGTATTACAGAAGGTGTAACGAAGGGGATGTATGAAAATATTTCACCAAAGAATCTGATTTTCCCTTTAATTTCATGAAATTAGCATTTTAAGCTTAATTAGTATGGATTTACAGTCACTAACTTTGGATTTAGTTTAAAACATCACATATACTTTAATGAAAACAACACTTTCCAGGCTGCGAACTACTTAGACATCAAAGGTTTGCTTGATGTTACATGCAAGACTGTTGCCAATATGATCAAGGGGAAAACTCCTGAGGAGATCCGCAAGACCTTCAATATCAAAAATGACTTTACTGAAGAAGAGGAAGCCCAGGTAAGTTGCTCACAGCTTGTTCCTGATCACATGCTTTTTAAAAAAAAGTAAAACTCAAAACATGCCTGGGGATGTGTCTCTGTCAAGGAGACTTGACTTTCTGAAGGATGATAATAGGTACTTTCTGTGTCATAAAAAATACTCTTGTTGAGAGATTGGTCTGTGAATCTAAACGCTTACATGCTACCCCTCTTGTATAAGCATAAGAACAATTAGTTTTCAACGAAAGGTGCTCTTTGATATTTACTCCTTCACAGTTACTGGTTTGGGCACCTGGGTCCTTAAATGTAAGCCATAACTTTTTTGACTTCAGAAAAGCAACGCCTGTGGGTGTTCTGCCAGGATACTTAAAAGCAACTTAGTGAATGGGGGAAGAAATGAATGAATAGATCACAGTGTTGACACAGTTACAAACTGAAATAATGTGAATGAAGTATTTGAATTTGCTGTCAGTTCTGGTGACTGAAGCTTTAATTGCCCATTGCTTCTGCTTTTTTGATCATTTCAGCAGGGCAGAATAAAAACCTGGGGAGGCGAAGAAGGGTAAGGAAGTGTACTCATAACTGGGTATTTTTCTAGTTTTCCGTCTGTCCCTTTGTGACCCTCTTCACAGGCTGTTAATGAATCATTAGGTAGTAGTCTTAAGAAAGACTACTTAAGGTACTTCCTTCTATCTGTCTCTTCTAGGTACGCAAAGAGAACCAGTGGTGTGAAGAGAAGTGAAATGTTATGCCTGACACTGTAACACTGTAAGGATTGTTCCAAATACTAGTTGCACTGCTCTGTTTATAATTGTTAATATTAGACAAACAGTAGGCAAATGGCAGCAGCAAATCAGTTTAAGCAGAATATTGTCCTCCTTGCATGTGTAGTTTGAGTACAGATTCCAAACTTATGGCTGAGTTTCTTCTAGTATGATCAAAAGTTTCTTTTTTCTTTGCTCTAAATAAACCTGAACTGTGGGTTCTCTGTAGAAGGTGGCATTTTGGGCTTTCCAAAACTCCCTTTGTAAAGCGATTTCTGCCTAGTTTATTGTCTAGTTAACTTTAGTTTAATGACCTTTTAAAAGTTGGCATTGTAAATAAAACAAGTTGAAAAAAGTTTTCTGAAATAGAATTAACAACATATTCTCTTTATTCATGAGTTGGAAACTGGAAAAAGGCTACCTGAGGTAAATGTTTTGAGTGGGGTTATTAGGATGTCTTCCAGCTTCCTGGAGTCAAGGAGTACCACTGGTATTGATTAGCCTGTATGTAGCAGGGCTCCTTTAATTGGATCTAAGGACTTGTTTTTGCATTTTTAATCCTCAGCTTTGAATATGTTGGCTAGAGACTCAGTTACTACTCAGTTTGTGGTTTTGGGGGAAATATAACTAGCGAGTCTGTTAGCTTTTCGATTAAAAAAGGCATAACCCATGTGGTTATGTCATCTTATAATCATTGATCCCATGTGGGGGAAACTTCACACTACTTGCATGTAAAAAATAATTTAACCTTTAACGTTAAAAACCTAGAAAGCATCCATCATGAATGCAAGATACTTTCAATAAAAAATAAGTTACGTAGTAGGTGGTAAATGGTTTGCTTTTGTGTACTTAACTGTGTCTCTTCACTTACTAGTAAATGAGTTAAGTATATGTACGGTTCTGTAGCTGGAGACAGCTTGCAGGCAGTTCTTGTCCTAGCTCGCTGGGGGCTGCTGACCTAACCCTTGGGTTCTGATAGACTTGTGTCTCTTCTGACTGTCATGATCTGGTTCCCTGGAGCCAGTGCTTCAGTTCTTAACTGGTGCACGTGGCCGCACAGGACTGCACTCATTGTTCCCAGCCTCTGCCCTACAGTCGAAGGAAGTTTTCTCGGTGCTTGAGATGGCTCACAAAATGTTACGTCTTTTTCGTTCCTCCTTGTGCTCCCTTTTCTCTTTCTTTCCCATGTAGCATCATCTGTATTCACATGGAGTCCTACCACATTCTCTTTGTGTTTACCGTGAGCTGTTTTGGCTCAGATTATTTGCTGATAGTACTTTGCCTTTATACTTCACTTCTCGTTTGCCCTGAATCTGTATCTTGTTTAATAAAGTCCCATATACTGTCTCACATGAATTCCTGTTTGTCGTCTGTACCAGAGATTGCAAACTACAGCCCATGTGTGGGTGAAATCCAGCCCACAGCCTATTTTTGCAGTCTTTGAGTTAACAATTGGTCTTATGTCTTTAAAGGATTATTAAAAAATCAATACAGGAGACTGTATGTGACTGAAAAGCCTAAAGTGTTTATTCTCTGGCCCTTGAGAGAAAAAGTTTGCCAACCCTTGTGACTGCTTCTGGATCCCTGATTCCCTTTATCTCAGGAATTAGCTTGTTTTCCATTTGTCGTGGGTTCACTTGGGAAGGTAGCAGAATTCAATCCTAGCTGGAGTGTCTCACCTTTAATTCCCACCATAACAGTCAGTTCTTGCAAAAAGTTTAACCACCCCCAGCAAGATCTCTAGCATGATTGTGAAAAATAGAACTCTTGGACACCTGGTGGCTCAGTCGTTGGGTGTCTGCCTTCGGCTCAGGACATGATCCCAGGGTCCTGGGATCGAGCCCCGCATCGGGCTCCCTGCTCCGCGGGAAGCCTGCTTCTCCTCCCACTCCCCCTGCTTGTGTTCCCTGTCTCACTGTCTCTCTCTCTCTCTGTCAAATAAATAAATAAAATCTTAAAAAAAAGAAAAATAGAACTCTTAACTGAAAGTTGAGGATTGTTAGCACATGCCTTGTGTAGTTTGGAAAGGAGATAACAGCTTCCAGGAGACAAAACCTATTACTATTTTCTGTTCTCAATCTCTATAACCTCCAAGGATTGTTGGGATTACAGGACTAAATAATGGCACTACCCATATTTAAAGGACACTGGGATCTTTTTGAATAGGTGAGACTGAGTGGACAGACAATATAGTAAAGATTTTTGTTCTCTTCCTGATTTTCTGTAGACTGTGGCCTTAGGCTTTAAATAAAACGTCCTGATAATCTTAAACTCTCAGGTTTAATAAAGATCTGACAGTTCATATAAGAGAAAACAGGCCATTTTTGGACATTGTGTGCCCACATCAGTCATAGGTAGGGTGCTCAGAGGCACTTCAGACTGCTGCATGCTGCCTGCCCTATTCACTCTTGCCTGCTAGTTGCTATTTCTTTAATAAGTCTTCAAAAGTTTTCTAGGCCCTCACCTTACCCAGGGAAAGTGAGTGGCTCTTTCCCATTATCCATAGTAGCCAAACCTGTCTCCAGAGATACACTCTCTTCTACCCTCTCACTTCCCAGCTGTTCTAAACTAATACTGTGGCACAAAGTCGTACTGTGAGGCTGAGTTCCTGTTTCTGCCTCTTAGTGCCTACCTGGCTTGGGGTAAGTTGGAAATGGTAGCTATGTGCATGGTGGTGCTGTTGGTGATGAAGACCCCCGTGTGAAAGTTCTTTGGCTTCTCAGCTTTTCATTGACTGTGTCACGATTGAGAGTAAACCATATTCCTTCTCAATATTAGCTTATTCCTTTTTCTCTGACATTGTCATGGATTAAGGATATGCCCCCCTCAAACAGATTCTGATAATTCTTACATTGTAGAAGCAAGTTATGTCATTTGAAGTGCTATTATATTTTGTATTTTATTAGCTTGCCTTCATAAATCTACCTTTAATACACAAGGTAGGTATTGCTTTGCGATTTTTATATTTTTCCAAAGATCCACAGACTCATCCCAGTAAGGGAAAAATTCCTGAGCAGCATTGCAGCTGTGATCTGTTGATTCTGCATCTGTTGGAACATACCAGCTGCTAGAATTAAACAAGATCTTTACCATGATTTGGTGGACTATTAGGACTGCGACCCAGTAACATGAATTAATGGTAGTGCGGAGCTTAGACTGGAACTAGCTGGAGGAGAGTAAGTCACTATGAGCATGTGAATCAGGGCAGGCAGATATTCCAGACCACATGATTGCTTAGTTTATTTTTGTTGTTGTTGGTGTGTGTGTGTGTGTGTTTAAGATTTTACCCATCTATTTGAGGGAGAGAGAGAGCATGAGAGCGGGGTGAGGGGCAGAGGGAGAAGCAGACTCCCCGCCAAGTAGGGAGCCTAACATGGGGCTTGATCCCAGGACTCTGAGCCCAGGACGCTTAACTGACTGAGCCACCCAGGCGCCCCAGTTTCTTAGTTTATTTAAAAATTGGCCAATTCTGTAGTTTGCCGATCCAAGGGAAATTAAGAAATTAGGTCGCCTAGACTCTTACAGGGCGATGTATACATGCATAGGACGTAACTTGCACAAGTTAAGAACTGAGAGAGCAGCAGACCTCTTGATCTGAGCATTGTTCACTCTATCCATGGCCAAAGAAGCTTTTATCTTTTGAAGCTTAACTTCTGCCACCCCTTCCCATTTGAAGATGTTTTAGAGCTTTATTTTTTCTAAAGCTCCCTATATATTTAAATAGGAAAGAATCAAGTGTTCTTCCTGTGAAGTTGCTTAAGCTTTAAAAAGATGATAATCCTCAGTTATTTAGTTTGTATGAAAACTGATTTCTGGCTAGTACAGAAGAGAATTAGGCGAAAGATTGCTAGTAAAGGGAAAGCCTGTGAAATGGCTGAATCTCTAAAGTGTAGCTCCTAGCTTCTTTTTAGGAAGTGTAAGCCATGGTTTCTCTCTTGGGAGTTTTTGGTGTAGCTAATGAGACAAAGCATAAATACTGCCAGGAGGGGATGAGGAACCATAATAAAAATGTTCCTGGACAAAACAAGATTAATGAGTAAATGGGGGTTCTAGGGCTGGAAGGGCCTAAGAAAGGTTCTGTGAGAAGAAACTAATTGGTGGTTTTGGTTGGGGATGGAGAGATGCCAAGGTGAGGGGGGAAGCAGTGCAGTGTGGAACCACCAGCAGAGGGTTGGGTGTCAGGTCTGCTGGAGAGTATAGGCTGGCAAGAGACATTGTGCTGGATTAGTGATAGGATTTTGGTGGCCAGGAAGAGTGTTGATCAGACCCATGTGAGGCAGTGCAGTCCTTGGGTGGTTGAACTAAAACTTTTTTTTAGTATTGTACTGAAGGATGTGATGGGGGGTTTTGCATTTGGAGTCCTAATTGATGCCTTTGTTTACTGTTAAAAATCTCTCTCTAAAAGGCAGAATGAGTAAGGGAACTGGATGTGCATATCAAGACGAATGATGTGAGAAGTTGAGAATATGTCCCGTGGCCCAACATTGAGCCTTTTGGACACCTAAGCAGGATCGACTGAGTGCTGTCCTTACTGTTGAGCGGTCAGTGGATATGAACCTTATTGGTGGCATAAAGATGTTGGTCAGGGAGCTTTCGTTTGATGGATTTCCAGTGTGGGACTTGAGTGATAATTTAACTCACAGATGACATGCTTGCTGCCTTGTGGCATCTTAACACTGTTGGCTACGTCTCGTGTGTGTGCCAATACCGAGAGGCATTTTGTGGGAGGAATATAGAATAGAGTTGCTTACGGTGTCTGTTCTCATGACCTTCTGACACTGCTTGACTTGAAACCTGATCTGCATGCCAGCCTGCGTCTCCTTCCAGCCTTCGAGCCCACCGGGTCCCTCACGGGCTCGGTTTCAGCTCTCAGCTCCTGTGTTGTGCAGACGCACATCTGTCCTTGCCGTGGTGAGTGTGCTCTTTTACAGCTTCCTCACCTGCTTCACATGCTCTGCAGAGGCTGGAGGCTTATGGACGGGTTGGGAGGAGAGGGAGCGGCACTGTCAGAAAACGACATTCAAGAGGAGTTTCCAGAGTGGCCTTTGTTTGCTGGCTTGGTTTGCTTTGTTCCTTCGACCTAATTCCTCCGTATTTCTCCCCTTCCCCTACCCATTCCTCCTCCCCGCCCCGCCCCCAAATTGACTGCACGTGCTTAAAAGAATAAGCCTTCAGATAAAGGAGAGAATACCTGAATGGAAAAGGAGGATCTGGTCCAGAGCTCCAGGTGAACTTGAAAGAAGTACCAGCTTTGAACTACTATATTTTATATAATTTATAGCTGATAAAAGACTCCTTACTCTCTGTGACTGAACTCCTGAGAACTGCTAAGAGATAGCACAGTTCCTACCCCTAGGACAGAATTTGCTTTTTCCAGTTACTACTTTGCCTAATCCCACATTATTATTATTGTATTATTATATTATTTCAAAAAATATCTCTCCTGACCTGAGCTGGCTTTGATTCTAGCCAAATGACTATAGGAATGTCCCCACCTATGTCTCCTGCTGTTTAAGTACATAAGGCAGGGCTCTTCTCAGACCCCTTTGGCCCACTGTGGACAAATAGACCAACAAAGGTCCATTAGTTGCTCCAGGCCAGTAGAGAGCCCAAGAGCCTGAATTAGAGTTCTGGGACAGAGGTGACTGGAATAGTCGGCATTGATGGAGCCTAGGAACCAGGGTCTGTTTGGGTAGTCAGCTCTCTTTCAGGGACCCTTGGTGAACTCTTAAAGCTCTGGGTAGACCTGAGAAAGTCATGGTAAAGCAGCCTTTCTAACTTCAAAGAAAAGCCAATCAGCTTTTTTATATAAGGCAAGGGAATTGTTCTTGGTCTCAAATCTTCTACTTTGATATATAGGCTTGACAAGTGTTTGTTACCCTTGGCCTTTCTAGGCTGTTTTTCTAGAAATGCATGCAGGAACCTATTTCATTTCTTCTTTGGAACAATGTAAAGAATCAGTCTTGTTTCCCGGCACTTGTGGCCTTTCTAGCCAGACTTACTGTACAGAGTGGGCAGCGGTGCTTTAGGGACGTTCCAAAGATAGTGGGCCGCCTGGGTGGCTCAGTCGTTAAGCGACTGCCTCCGGCTCAGGTCATGATCCCAGGGTCCTGGGATGGAGTCCCGCATCAGGCTCCCTGCTCCTTGAGAAGCTTGCTTCTCCCTCTCCCACTCCCCCTGCTTGTGTTCCCTCTCTCTCTGTCAAATAAAATCTTAAAAAAAAAAAGATACAGCTAGAAAAGAGTGGCCACAGGGCTTCCTATATAAAAAAAGGGGGGGGGAGTGTGTTCAAATTGAGAGACTTGGTGCAGCTTGCTGAGCTGAGCTCCCCCTCGTTGGTGTTCTGAGTGCAGGAGAAGCAGCTGCAGCACAGATGCCAAGCCGGTTTGCCTGTTTTCTTCTGGGAATGTGTAAGGGAGGTTGGGGCATCTTGTCTTGTGAGGTCTTAAAAACAGGGCTAGTTCTTGGCTTGCAGAGAGGTGGGACTGGTGTACTATTTGAAATTGTATTTAGGGCTTCGCTTTCAAGTCACCTGTGGCCTCAGGAATGTGCTGGTGTGGTCTAGGAGGATTTGAGTTTCCTCTTTGAAGTCACTTTTTTTAAGAGGCTGGTTTGATTTTAACAAAGTTGCCAGAGCCCCCCTCTGTACCCTCACATACACAAAGGGTGCATTGTTCTTGTACCCAGTGTGCTCTAAATAAGACACCAAATCAGATGCAGCAACCCAGTCTTGCATAAGCCTTAAAATGTAGTTTTTGAAACAACTAGGCCAGAGTGGAATTCTTTAAATGGGACAGATGTCGAGAGAATGGTCTCCTCTCGTACCCTTCCGGAAAAAAAGCAAGTCTGGGATTACAACTTCCAGTGGCCTACTTTAGATAGACACTACTCTGGAAGATGACTTTATTTATAAATATTTTTAAACATAAAATCCCAAAAATAGATCTCCGTGAACATTACAATGCATGGCGACTTGGGATCTTCTTGCCCAGCTTTTTTATCTGCTTGACCTATTGAAGTGGCTTTGCACCTTTTACATTCATGATGAGTTTGAGGAGTTAACAGTATTCTTAAACATGATAGAAACTGCTGTTAAAAAGGAGGCTGTAGATTATCAAACTGGAGAGGTTTTGTATAAAAATAGGAAGATACTTTAAGCACCCAATTAGCTTTGGGAGGAAACGGTGCTATTAAAATGCTCTTTCAAGTTTTCTGATACCAGCTTATAAGAGAGACTCCGGTTTGCTTCAAAATAGGATGTGTGCTTGTGGAGTGTTGGGGTCTTTTCTCTCTGTGGGAGGAAGATGGAGCCTAGTGGTTGTGTGGGTATTTGGTGGCAGTTTACAGCCCATTCCCATATACAGGCTGGCCTGTCCCTGCATCACTTGTGAGGTCCGAGGGTTGGGGAGTTTACACATAGAGGGAGCTTATTAGCTCTTGTGGTTGGGGCTGGGCAGGGCCTAAGCCCCAATAGGGGAGTTGAGGAAAGTAATCTTTGGCTTCTGTTGATTGAAAGTCTTGAGAAAATGTGGGTCCCATGATAGAGAATAAGCCCCAAGTTTTATGGCTGTGGGTAAGAAAAGGAGAGTGTCAAGCTCTATTACTGAAACAGCTTATTCCTTAGAGTCAAGCTTTGAAAAATTTCGAAACCCAGTAAAAAGTATCTTTATTCTCATGTTAAAAAAGTTTTTGTTTGATGATGCATTAACAATACAAAAATATTTTGAACACTACAATAGTCCTTTTCTTTCAAGACTTCTTGCAACACTACACTAGAATATATGTTCTTTGGATTCTGAGAAGCCAGTGGCTAAAGTTAGGAACTAAAGGCTTTTGTTGAGGGATGTACGGGTATAGGAACAGCCCTTTTTCTTTGGATTCAGGCTATGTACAGTGAGGAAGAGGGGGGAAAAATTAAATTAAAAGTTTGTTTTTTTTTAAGGCTCAGGGTTGAAGCTTGGCTCAGAAATGGGAAAGTAGGCTGTGGTGAAAACCCACTGACTACCACTAGAGGTTCTCTGGGCTCCTTGCTTTGATGGTGATGGTCCTTCCTGCAGCCCCATCGGGAAACTGAAGCTGGCCTGTTTCGTGCTGAAAGGTAGGCACTGGCTGTCATGAGGTTTGCCCTCAGCTGCTCAAGAGCTGCCAAGACTGACACGGATAAAGCAGAAAATGGAGCTGTGACAGAGGCTCTTGGAGTAGGGAGGGATGCACACCAGGTTTTGGGCCATAATTTCTTTCAGCTGTTGAATTCAGCCGTTAGAGACAGGCTTGGGACCTTGGTAATCAGAGCTTCTGGGGAGGTTGAGTTTCTCTTGGAAACATTTCCAAGTAATCTGAACCAGAGCCAGGTAGGTCTCACTGCCCATACTTGCCTGATAAGGTAGTGTCCGGTCATTCCTGTTGCCTAGGGTGATAGGCCTAGATTTAACCCGTTCCATTCCCTCCTTGTCTTGCAAGCTCTTGAGAACATGGCAAGAGGCTTCCTTCTGGTCCAGCTTAAGAATGATTACTCCTTTTCTGTCAACGGGGCTTCTCCGGGCCTGAGAGAAGCATTGTCCTCTTGAGCATATGGTTGTGCCCATGCTGAGGTGTTGTTTCATAAACCAGCTCATTCTTGGTCCATGAAGTGTCTGGTATGGGGAGGGTGTGGCAGTGGTGGGACTGGGGAGGTGTAGGGTACGGAAAGCAGCTGGGCTCAGTCCCGCCCATCTATGACCTATAGCAGAAAAGCAGAGGAGGCAGGGGGCATCTGGCCAGCAAGACAGGTGATAAAAGGAATAGATGCAGGCTGCTGTAGGCACAAGGGATGCCCTTAATCAGATGACACGCCACCGATCTGATTCCCACCACTTGGAGCAGTTGGAATTGATGGCCCCAGGTTCAGGCAGAAGTTGTGCAGCCTCGGAAGTCTCCTGAGCCTGCTCCCTGAGAGGGAGGTAACAGGGCCCCTGGCCAGTGTCCACGTGCTTTGGGGCTCTGTCGCTTCCTCTCAGAGGATGGGCCCCTGGAGGCGGCCAGGTGTCCTGTGCATGCTAGGCTGCCTGTCTCTGAGATTCCTGTCGTTGCACCTGTGTACTCTGCAGGGTGCCGGGGAGGGCCTGGGGGGGTCCAGGGGGCTGGGAGGCTGAGAGCGGCTGAGACCCCTGGTGATGTAGGCGCCGGCTCCGCAGGACTAGCAAGCAGTTCTGTGGGGAGGTGGGGCAGCAGGAGGTATGAGGGCGAGTCCTGGGGGGCTGGGGACCCGGGGCAGCCTAGAGCACTGTCATCGGAAGGAACGGGGCTGGGGCAGCGGCCTTCTCCGGGTAAGTACCGAATGCATTTCTTTTTCCTCCTAGGAATAGTGAAGAGAGTTATCTGTAAACAGAGGGTGAATTCACAGTCATACACCACAACCAGAAAATGCTGTCCTTGCACAGGCCTAGCTGACCTCTTGTCCCCTGTCCCCAGGACTTGGGTGATGTGCCTGTGCCTTCAAACCTAGCATTGCAGTTCTGCTGGGCCTGGCCCAGACCCGGAACAGGTGTAGTTCCCAGCACAGCCACAGGGTGGCACAGGAACCTCCTGCAGGCTAGCCCTGGGGGCTGCCTCCTGTTTTCCAGGGGAGCCATCTCCTAGTTTGGGCCTTGGAGCCTCTGCTTCATGTGTTTGTGGGGCTCAGATCTGCAGTAAGGCAAAGGGCTGCACTGCTTGTGGATTCTTGGCTGGTGCTCGGGCAGAATAACACAAATGCGCCCAACGTGTGTGTACATACACACACTTAACGGACTGCCCAAGTTCCTCTTTGCCCTTGGAGAGGGAGCGTGGTGGACAGTCTGAGGGACTGGACAGTATTCCTTAAGAGTCTGTGAGCTTACTGCCTGAGGTAGACTCTCAGCCTTAACAGACCTAGCCTCCACCCCAGCCAGGCAAACTTTGGCCACCTGGTGGGTATACCTTCTTTTTTTAGCCACCTGGTAGGTATAGCTTCTTTTCACATACACACTTCTCTGTTGTATGGGGAAACACACGGGTTTAGTGCCACAGAGCCTAAGTACGGCCCTTTTGCTAGGACAGCCCAGGGATAGTCCCTCTTCCTCTCTCCCTACCTCTGCAGTCCCTGGTCTCAGGTAGGAGATGAGGTACGTGACCACTTGGCATCCAGGTGGTTCTCTACCACAGTCACCTTGGTTTTTTTGGTCTTGTTTTAGTTTTTTAGATTCAAGCGTTCAGGATGACACAGGCAGGGATCCTAACTTGAAGAAGTGAGGGAACTGGTGGACCATGGTGAGTTGTAAGCCTGGTAGCCAGGGGCTCAGGCCACTGAATGGGGTACATGAGATTGGCCTGCTGAAGATCTGCTACACTTAGCATCAGGTCGTCATTAACAGAGGACCCTAGGCACCAGGGGCCAGAACTACCTTCTTGAGTCTGCCTTTCTTTTCTCGAACATTCTCCATTCTTAGGAGACATGGGTTCCCCAATCTGTGGGTATGCTATGGGACTGGGGGACCAAAGGAGGGCTACAGGCCCAGCAGAACATGTGCAGAGTCAGGGAAGCAGCTTGAAGCAAAGGGAGGATGGTGGTGGGGACAAACCCACCTGCACGGACCACACCAATCCGTCTGCTGGTTGAGGCCAAAGCGAGCACGGCATTTCTTAGGCGAGCCAGGGTCTGCTCACAGCCATGCCAGAGGGGCAGAGCAGGGCAGAGGGCGAGCAGGCAGGCAGCAGGGCAGAGCAGGGCCCAGAAAGAAGAGGTAACATCAGTGTCAGCCAGTCACAGATTCCCCATAGGCCCCGTAGGCAGCGGGCCTCTCCCTGGCACAGCCAGCCCCAGTGGGAGCCCCAGGACCCAGAGCCAAGTTATCAGGAAAGCTGGGCACCTAGCTAGGTAGGAGAGGCAGTGGGAAGAATGGTGGAGGGAGGGAGGGGGTCCTAGCAGGTTAGCTCCTCTGTCTGGCCGCAGCATGGGAGCTGCGGGAGAAAAGCCCGGGGGAGGCCCACGGGGGTCCAGCCTCTACTGCCTCAGGGCTGCCCACCCCCCATATCTCCCTGCCCACGTTACCCGGTTTTTCTTCCTTTTTGCCAGTGCTTAATCCACCTCGCCCAGAACCCCCTCATGCTGTAGCTGAAGCCAGAGGGACGGCAAAGTCCATACTTCAACCTCAGAAAAAGGGCAAGGATTCTACCCCGCCTCAGGCCTAGCCTCGAGCTCTCCTGGGTGGGGACCGCAGAGCTGAGATAGTCATGGATGTGGAGCCTGCGTTACCAGACTTGGGGCAAGAATTCCCCCACAGTGGGGAGACCTGAAGCAGTGTGTGGCTTCCTTGGGTCCTCCATACAGAGCACTTTGCACTGCCTAAATAAACAGGGATGGGGGTGGCAGGTGACCGAGAAATGGCCAGGCACCGACCAGCCGGCTGTGGGACTTCTGGGCCTAGGCACAGCTGCACCGCCACCCCCACAGCCCGCATGCCCATCTCAGCAGGACCACAGGCTCAGTGTCTCTGGCAGAGGCTAGCTGTGAGCAGGGCTGGCAAAGGTGGGAGGGTGCGGTGGGTCAGCACGCCAGTGTTACACTGTTAAAGGGATGTCGTGTAATTGTTCCTCACATGGGGATTTGACATGTGAGAAGTGGGCCTTGTTTCCAGAGGGCCCAAGGCCTGAAGGTCTGTGGCTGAGAATTCCGCCCCTCCCTCTGGGCCAGAGCAGGGTGCTCATGAAAATGCAGGCTTGGAGAGCACTCTCTGCTGCTGAGAGGAGGCCTCACCTGTGTTGGATTCCTGGTGCTTCTCCCGTGACCGCCTTTTCTTCTTCCCCTGCAGGGAACAGAGGGAGGGATTCTGCTCAGATCTGGGAAGTGGTCCCTTGATAATTCCACTGAGTGTGTGGTTGGGAGACCTGCAGCCTTAGCCGGGCTGTTGCTGAGATTCTGGGTACACAGTTCCCTCCTCCCCAGGAGGCCTGGTGTTTTTTTTTTTTTTGTTTTGTTTTTTTAAAGATTTTATTTATTTATTTTAGAGAGAGAGAATGAGAGAGAGCACGAGAGGGAAGAGGGTCAGAGGGAGAAGCAGACTCCCTGCTGAGCAGGGAGCCCGATGTGGGACTCGATCCCGGGACTCCAGGATCATGACCTGAGCCGAAGGCAGTCGCTTAACCAACTGAGCCACCCAGGCGCCCAGGCCTGGTGTTTCTTGATGGCACTTTTTGCCAGGGCACCATGGGGCAGTTAGAGGCTCCTCCTCCCTTTCCCGTGCGGGTCTCCCTTCTGAATGGAGGCGATGACTTACAAGGCCCCTCACTCCCCTCCTGCCTATTTGGCCAAATACCAGGCAACAGCCCTGTCGGGGGAGTGCATCCCAAGTGGAAGAGAGGACATGGGCCTGCCTTCAAGGGGCAGCTTCCCTTGCTTAGCTCTCTTCAGACCAGCCATGTGAGGCCTTGGGCCCCTGCACTCCACCACCTGCCCTCCTTGTCTCTACCTTCAGGACAGTGGTCTGGCTTTCCCTATGGAGACTGTGGCCCGGGGCATGGCCTCTTGAAGGTTCCCCTCCCCGTCCCTACTGTGTGTCACTGGCCACTCACATAATTGTCCCGCGCTGACCAGCCTGGGTACAGCTGCATGTGCAGCTGCCTCTCCTTTCGGGCCAGCTCATAATACTTGGCTTGCTCTTCCCGAGACAGCGCGTGCCACTGCAGTGGGGGAGAAGAGGTAGATATGGGGTGCACCAAGGAATCAAGAGCACCAGGGTGGAGGTGGTCAGGGCCCACTCCCGCCAGCCCACCTGCCCATGGCCTCACCCTTCGGCCTAGGATCTGGTTGATGGCCGCGCTCTCCTTGAGTGTGCACTCTGCGATGACCTTGGCTCTCATCTCCTTCATGTACAGCATGAAGGCGTTCAGGGGTTTCTTGATGGTTGGCTTCTTGGCCTCCTTCTCCACCTTGGATTCTGCCTGCGTCTTCCTGAGGGGTATATGTCCAGATCACTCAGGAGCCCCCCCGGTGTCCACCTAACGCTCCTGCCTTTTTCTAGTGTGTGTCCAGTGTGTGGGTAAATGCACGGAAACGGAGGTTTTGTAAACGGTATCCTTCCCAGCTGCTCCAAAATGGATGATCAGAGCTACGTAACCCTTCCTTCCAGGAATACTGCAGCTAAGAGAAACATGTTTAAGGACTTCTCAGCCCCTCCCCTGTTGGCTCAAACCAAATCTCTGTTCCCCACCCCATCCATCCCCTCCTCCTTCTAAGGATCAAAAAACACTGGTTGGGGGAGGTGGGGGCCGAGTGCTGGCTGGCTCACTTGGAGGGATCTATGACTCCCGATGTTGGGGTCGTGAGTCCGAGCCCCACATTGGGTGAAGAGATTGCTTAAGTAAAAACAAGACAAAAACCAACAAAAAAAACCCCGAACAAAACACAGGTCAGTCAGGGGCGAGAACCACAAGATGGCTCAGCCGAGGCCGCCCCTGGCAGCCCCTGGAGCTTCTAGGTGGCAAGCGCAGAGCCTGGTGGGGGGAATGTGTCTGGCTGATGAGCAGATGGGACCCTGAGGTCTGCCCCCTTGTCCCCCTGCCTCCTCCACATTGGGTGCCTTCTCACTCACAGGCTGCGGTCATACGGCTGCAGCTCCTGCTTCGCTGAGGGAGGTATGATGGCCGGGTGGGGGATGGCCGCGGGGTGGCCAGGCACACCAGAGCCTAGCATCAGGGGGGGGTGGGTGAACCTAAAGGCAGAAGGAGAGTTAACACTGAGCCAGGAAGGTATGGGCCACACCTTGGACACCTGGCGGCCCCTGCACAGTACACGAGGACGGGGGCACATGCCACCCCCACGGGCTTGCACACAAGTACCTGCTCCCAACACACCACACACACACTGCACAAACCCGCATACATGTCATTCAGGTGGCTATGCAGTCAATCCTCAGTAGCTTTGCAATCTGCCCCCTTACCTTACGCTTTCACCGGCTCAGCCTCCTGGGGCCGTGGCTGCCCTCTGAGTCTCCTTTCTCTCCTGCTTGGACCCTCCAGGCCTCTCTCCCCACAACACGCAGAGTGACCTTTGTAAACGCCTGAGTGCCCTTGGCCACCACTGCTGAAATTCCCCCGCAGCCCACCGAATAAGACCCAGGATCCTCCATGGGACCTGCCCCGCTGACACTCTCTGCCCCATCCTTTCCCGTTTTCCATCACTTTACACCTCTAGCCGTCCCCGACCAGTGCTGTTCCCCTTGGCCGCTTCACTCAGGACATGTGACTCTTCGTGAAGCTCTCCCGGCCCATGCCCCTGCCCTAGCCCGTTTGACTGTTCGCGCTCTGTCCATACCTCCCGCCCTGGCCTGTGAACCCTAGCAGGGCTGGACATGTCTGCTGAGTTCTTGTTCCGTCCCTGGCTTGGCTCTGTCACTGAGGGAGTGAGTGAAGGGACACACATACACACACCTGTCACTTCACGTTTCTGCTCTTCTGGGGAAACCACCAGAAGGGCCCGCGGTTGGAGACACATGGAAAAGGTGGCGCCTCGGCGCGGGCAGAGCTCACGGAAGGCCCAAGAGAGCGTGCCTGACCCGCCCTTCAGCAGGGAGGCACAAAGGGGTGAGTGCACGCACACGTGCACTTGGGCGGGCTCACGCACGCACAGAAGCAGGAGCATGAGCGCACACGTGCCTGCACTGTCCCTGGCTGCCCCAGGGCGCTTGGCTGCAGGGTATGGCCCGGCCTCAGGCCCCTTGCTCTCCCACTGGCTTCATTCTCAGGCACGGCGCAGCGGGGGGCTGCAGAAGGACGGACGGACGGCTGGACAGACAACTAGCACAGGGCAAGCACTGGCCTGGGCACGGCCTCGTGTGGGCACTGAAGCCTGGGCAACAGGAAGCAGGAGCCTGGCTGCAGGGTTCGGGACTCACCTGGGGTAGGGGGCGCCAGGGGCTGCAGTGGGGGCAGGGAAGTGCTGTCTATATCCGCAGGAAGGGGACAAGGGGTAGAGAGGAGGGCTGGGCCTGTGGTTGGGAGAGACAGCTGTTAGCAGTCTGGCTACCGGCCAGATGTGGGGCAGGACCTCCCCACCGGGTGCAGGGGATCGGCCTCTGCTAGGACTCTCCAGAGTGTGTACTTGGCATCTGCCACCAGAGGGCACCCGTGCTCTTTGCTCCACAGACTGCTCCTGGCGCTTAAGGGGCAGAAATGGCAGCATCCTCCTAGGACCCAGCTTAGGAAGCGCGACATCCCCCCCCCCCCCCCACCGCCGCGTCAGCTCACCTCCAGCCTTATTTCCTGGTCAATACGGGGTTGACATCTGCCTTAGGGCTTCTGCATCCACTGTTAAAATGACTGGATTATTTTGCCCCCTTTTGATTCCTGGCCTGCCTTCAGGCCCTGCTTGGCTAAATGACCTTTTCTCCTGAAAGCCCTTGAAATCCCAAGCTGGGTGATTACAGTCCCCACTGAAAGCACTAACACGGCCCTGTCACTGTCAGGCCTCTGGCGGATCAGGCCCCGAGAGGGCAGGGGCCTGAGGGTCGGCCCGCGTCAGCAGTGCCGCGCTGGCGTCCAGAACCCCGCCCGGCCAGCTCCAATCCTGGGGGCATTCCTAGGCGGAGTCCTGATTGGTATTCAGAGTGGGGCACTGTCTGAGGAGAATCAGGCAACGGAGTGAGCTGAACACGGATAAAGAGCACGTGGAAAAGGGCAGGCAGGTCTCAGCGTGGGCCTCTGGCCTTCCCTTCCTTCCTGGGAAACCGTGCTTGCCTGCTGTTGGGTGACTGCCCCAGCCCAGAGAGGCTGCAGACCTGTCCACCTCACACTGTGGGTCACGAGCAGAGGGCCAACCAGCCTGTCGAGGCCCAGCTCCGGCTGAAGACGGGCCCTGTGGCCCACAATTGGGCCTGCTGACTTAAGGTCCAGGCTGCCTCGGGCCGGCACAGTCTTCACAGACTCCAGGGCTCTCTAAGCAGCTGGCCAGGGGCTGGGGCTTGGGCTCGGGCTCGAGCAGGCGCCAGAAGGGGGGCGCAGGAGAACTCTGCTCCTCAGGAGCTCGGCCAAGGGACCAGTCGGCAGGAGGCACTGAAGGGAGAAGGAAGTAGCCCCTTGCCCACCACGTGGCTGAGAGGTAAAAGCCTGTCTCGTGGCCACTCGTATTGTCCCCTCCCTGCCCAGGCAGGTCTCCCTTTTCTTCCTTACCTACTCTTAGAACCCTGGGCAGCTCGCCGTGTCCCCCACCCCCACGCCACTCGAGGCTCTCAGACATGGAGGCAGAGTTCACGTGCGGCTGGACTGAGACCAGGAGTCAAGGGGAGTGCAGCGGGCCGCCTGGGGAATGGACAGAGCTGCTGGACGCCCCCGGTGCCGACACAGGGCTGGCAGCAGAGTGCCGGCAGAGCAGGGTGCAGGAGGAAAGGGACCCGGCCAGTATGGGTCTCCCCAGCGCGAGGCGCCCCCTTCCCGCCGGGCCCACACTCACCAGCTCACAGTGTGGGGGAGTTGTCCCATGCTGCCTGAGGTCAGAGAGTAGAAGCCAGAGAGGTCAGGGGTCTGCAGAGGCCTGTGAACTCCTACAGGGGAGAGGGGCCGAGTGAGTGAGCTAGCCTGACCTGGGACTGCACCCTAGAGCCTCCTGTGGGGCCTCTAAGACCCTCCCTCCATCTGCTGGAGGACCAGACATACCGGTTTGTTCAGGACTATGCCAGTGTGATGACAGTGCCCCATTTACAGGGCAGAGAGGCTGGGTGACCAGCCTTAAGGATACTGGCTGGCCAGGGGAGAGGTGGAGACACTGAGGGGTGGGCAGGCCAGGCCTCACCGGGCCCTGGTCCACGGCTGGTCCTCACCTGGGGCCTCTCGGCTGGGGGCTCTGGCCTGGCTTTGTGTGCAGGACGCAGGCCCCCTGGCCTGGGCAGCCTGGGTTCCACCCACCCCCTCTGCCCCCCCAGGGTTGAGTCAGCACGTTTCCCACAGCCGACACTGGCTGATTTCAGAATGACTTTCCCTGAGGCTGAGGTGAATCAGCCATCACAACCACCACTTTCCATTTTCTCACTGGGGGGAGGGAAAGGATCCAAGTTTTATTGTCCTCAGCTTTACACAGATGCCTGCTCCCACGTCCTGGCATTGGGAGGCCCCTCGGGATTAGGCTCCTACCTCAACCTGAAGCCTTCCAAGTTTGACCTGGCACCACCTGCCCTCAGGCTCCCCATCCACCTTCCTGGTGTTTTCTTTGGGCTTTTGAGTTTGCCCAGCCCCAGGTTTTCCAGTTGTAAAAAGGGCCTAGCCCCTGGACTCAGAAGCTAGGGACTCGGCCCCCAGGCTCTGGGGCTGCCAGGCCCCTCCCCTTCCCAGATCCGTACCTTGTTTCTGGCTGATGTCGGCTGGTGCAGGTGTAGGGTGGGGGCTGCTGAAATGTTCATAGAGAGGAGAGAGTTGTGGGACGCTGTGGGCTGGCTGGCTGGCCTTGTTGTGCTGAAAAATGAGGGGGGGGTGTGAATGTGGGGAGACCCGAAGGAGGAAGGCCCAGGGCTGGGGGCATACATATAGACAGAGCCTGTTTTAGCCGTGCGGGTAGCCCAAAT
This sequence comes from Eumetopias jubatus, assembly GCF_037043125.1. Taxonomy (NCBI): domain Eukaryota; kingdom Metazoa; phylum Chordata; class Mammalia; order Carnivora; family Otariidae; genus Eumetopias; species Eumetopias jubatus. The sequence continues at coordinate 27,800,693 of NW_028274811.1, read as the reverse complement.
GTCAAAGGAAAGTGGGGTGGTTAAAACCACAGGCCTCAGGGAGGGGGCACCACTCAAGCCATCCTATGTCCAGCGGCCCTGCCCACAGCCCCGCACGCTTTGCTCAAGCAGCCCTACCACCTAGAGAGCCTCTCGGTTTCTATACACTTAATCCCAGAGGCACATCTCCCCTGTCCAGGAAATTCTTTCTGCCTCTGGGTCTGAGACACTCCTCCCCCCGCCGGCCCCACCCCCTCATCCCCCGGTTTCTCTGAGGCCCTGTGGCTTGTCTGGGGGGCTGCTCACGGCCTCCAGCCCCAGACATCAGGTAATGGTCTTGAGACCTGGCTTACCCCAGGACAGCCTGGAGTTTTCTTTCCTCCTCCTCCAGCCCCCAGACTCAGGGTTTGGAGTCAGACCCACTATTCCACCTCAGGCTTCACAGGATTTGTGGAGACAGGGAAGGCTCCCATCCGCCCTTTAACTCAGAGCAGGTGGGCTAGGTGGGGCCAGGCTCCCTCCAGGGCCAGCCCACCCAGCCCCCACACTTCCTGCTTCCTCAGCAACACAGACTCTTACTTTTCACACTAGTCACATGGATCTGTCATGAGATGACTCATGCTGGGAAGGGGGCTCCCCATGCGACCCAGCCACAGGGAGGTGCTGCTCGGGGCCAAGGCACAGCTCTGCATATCCCCAGCGCACCCCTGCACAAGCCGGGATCCTGGAGACATCATCTACCACTGAGGCTCAGCTTCCACTTGGAAAGTTCAGCTGTGGGGCTTCTGTGGCTAGGAGCACAGATAAGTGACTTCTGACTCATGGCACAGAAGCAGCAGGACATCTTTGGAGCAGCACAGTGGTGAAAGGTTGTGGCCTGGGCTCCTTCCCAGGGTGCAATTTCCCACTGGGTGAATTCAGCCAGACTCCCTCCCATCTCTGGGCTTCAGTTCCCTCTCTCGTGTACTGGAGTTCGTGATCCTTCATCACCAGGTCTGGGAAAGCTGAGGGTAGCTCACGGTGAGGAGGCCTGGCACAGGTCCCCTTGGGATTGGCTGTTTGGGGTCCAGTGAGGCGAGAGGGAAGGCCAGGTGTGAGCTGCAACTCAGCCGAGGTGTGAGGCTTCCAGGTGGACACAGGCTCACCCCCTCCCCCCGGCAGCAGCCCTGGCTGCCCTGTCCCCCACACCTGCTGCCAGGGGAGCTTGAGGCGGGCCTACTGGCTGCAGCACCCTTCCCTCCGGGCCGCCACATCTGCAGTCCCCTGGCCGTTCATCGGCCCACGGGGCAGAGCCTCACATCCCAGGACTAAGCAGCCTGCGTTCTGTCCTCAGGCAGTCGGGGTGGTGTCCCGGCAGCACCACAGCCCCCTCGTGAGCACCCTGTGACCTTGAGGAGTCATCGGCTGGCCCCGTGGAGCTCCTGGGTCTAACGTGTGTGGCCTTCAAGAACGGACTTACAGTATCTTGTCAAATGGAGAGGATCACAGGGTTGCTGTAAGGGCAAAGCCACACAACACCCAAGAGCTCAATTCCTCAGGTGTTGCGTCATGAGGAAGGGACACGCAGGAAGCCCCTCACGTGCACAAAGGAAATGCTCCTCACAGTCCTTCCCTGGCCCTGAGGTGCTGGCCTCACACGGGCCAGTTTTGGTCTGAATTTGCCAGGGGGGGGATCTGCCTGAGGGTGGAAGACCCACCTGGCAGCCCACTGGCAACCTCAGCCCTGGAGGCTGAGGACGGGGCCATGGTGTCTCCAGGCCGTGGGGTGCGGCGACTTGCCCGTCGCTGTTCTAAGGCAGGGCTTTCTGAGCAAGCTGGGAGGCTCCTGCCACGCTCAGGCTTTCTTTATCCGCGGCCCGGACCCGGAGACACAACTGTGACAGAGCCAGAGTGTGTGTGGGAACGAAGGGTAGAACGGAGGCCCCTCAGGCTTGCCGGCAAGGGTTGGCAAGAGAGGGGAATTGGGCTGGGGCGGCTACGGGGCGCGAGGACACCTGTGGAATCCTTCGTGTACTGCGTGCCCGCCGCGTGCCAGGGACTGCGCCAAGGCCAGCAGCCTTCCCACTGGGGTCCCGACAGGCTGCCCGTTCCCGCTGTAAATGCTCCCTCAGCCACCAGCTCATGTCTCGCTCCCCTTTGTTGCAAAACGCAGCTGCGCCATCCCCATCCTCGGCTCCTGTTCTTCGTTCTCGTGCCGCCCTTCAGCCCAGCCGTCCCTTGCACCGTCACTTCACCAGATGGCTCCTGTCGAGGTCCCCAGCGACTGCCACACTACTGAACTCAATGCTCAGTCTGCCTTCTACCTGACCTCTCGGCGGGACTGGACACAACTCATTTCTCCTTCCTCCTTGAAACAGTTTCTTGGCTGGGCTTCCAGAATGCCACACAAACCTGACTTGCCTCCAAGCTCACAGGCTGCTCTCTGTCAGCCTGCTTCCTGCCTGCTCACCTTCCTGACCTGACCCAAGATGGCCCTTGGCTTTCCATCTCCCCTCATTCCCAGAGTGCTCTCATCCAGGGTCACAGCTTTCCACGTCTTCATCTGATGACTGCCATTCCTATCTCAGCCCCTGCTTCCTCTAGGGAACTCCACTCCCCAAACGCCTACTCACCACATCTACTCAGAAGTCTGAAATGCTCCCCAAACTCAGTACGTCCAAAGAAGAGCCTCTGGTTTCCTGCCCCAAATGCTGTTGTTCTCCGTCTTCCTCAGTTAATGGCCACTCCCTCCCTGCAGTTGCTCAGACACCCTGGAGTAGTCCTTGACGCTCTCACATCCCGCCTCCAGTCTGTCAGTCACCTCTCACCCGGACAACTCCAGTGGCCTCCTGCCCCTCCACCAGTCCTCCATCCAGCAACCATGTAAATCAGATCACAGCACTCCTGCCCAGAGCCGCCCACGCCCTTAGAGAACCTCCAGAGCACTGTGTGGTCAGGCCCCACTCCCGCCTGCTCCTCCCGGCTCACGCCCAGCATTTCCACGTGTGCTTCAGCCTCCAGCTTCCTCCTCCAGGTGGTCTAGTGATCGCTTTCAGGGGTGCCACGAGCGAAAGTGGGCAGGGGTGCTTAGGCTCTCTGACATTTATATTAACCTTTTCAGTACAGGATCCTGGGCCAGTTTGACCCTTGAATAATGACGATGAGAAAAGCAGCCCTGATGACCTCACTGACCACAGATACAAAAATTCTGCCTTATCTTGGAATTTGGGGGAGCAGCAGCCAAGGGCCTGGGAAGCTTCCTGGAAGCCTCCGGGGCCTTTTTATCCTGATAGGGTCCTCAAGAGAGTGGTAGCCAGACATCATCAGCCTTGAGCAGGCCTTGTGACAGACAGGGCCACAGCCTCAGGGCCCGTTCCCTCAAGAACCTGGGACTCTGGTCACCATTCACCACCTAAGGGCACAAACGCCTGGAGCCCTGGCCCAGTAGGTGGGATGGAAACCCTCCACAGGTCCCTCCGGCCTGGGGGCTTTTGAATGTAAGCTCCTGCCTCCGAGAAGGCCTTGCCATCTAAGCCCTGACTCTGGCTCTTGGGCCCCCAGAACTGTAAGCCTGGCTGGTGGAGTGGGACCCCTGGAAGGAAGTCTTAGGACCAGAGCCTGGGGTCCAAGATGCCAGCTTCAGGAAGACAGTCACAGAGTCCCACTCTGCCCGGGAAGTGGGTAGGGCCGGTCTGCTCCGAGGGAGGGAGAGGGTGGCCCCACAGCACATTTCTCAGCAACGCCCCCCCCCCCCCGTCCCTGGGGAGGGCTAGCTTTGGCCAGGAAACCACAGAGAGGCCTCTCACCTGACGGAGGACCAGAGCTGACTGTCCTAGGCCAGGCTGGCTAAGCCTCACGGTGCGGAATCCAGTTCAGCCTACAGCCTGTGGCTGGGATGCATGTGTGGAACGGGTATTGAGGGGGTGGGAGGTAGGAGGCATTGCCCGATGGTCAGAGGGCTCTTTCTGTCCACCAGCCTTCCCTGGGAACTCGGGAAAAGCCTCTAATTAAACAGGAGTCTGCAGCAAAACCACAGGAGAGGTGCCAGGTGGGCAAGGGTGGGGCAAAGAGCCTACCATTCGCTGGAGGCCTCGGGGTGGCCAGGGCTCCGGGGCAGGGCACTGAGGGCCTGGCCAGTCCTTCCCACGTGGACGCAGGCTGCCCCTCAGCCTCACTCCCCAGCCCCCTCCATGTCTGCGCTGGTAGCCAGGGGGAACCGTCTGGCACAGGGCCCAGTGCCCCACGCCCCCCTCAGCCAGCGGAACGTCCCGCTCCATGGCCTCAGCACAAGGCTGTCCCAGGGCCAGGCCGCCCAGACAACAAGGTGGGGTTGCCTGGGGCCTGGCATGTGTAAGGGGAGCCCCGGGACCGGAGCTCCCCCCGCCGCCTCCTCCTGAAACTGACTGCCCAGCCTCCACGGGAAGGGGGCAGGCCTGGGCCGACCATCCCCACCAGGCCCTGAGCATCTCGATGCACAACCTCACCTGGCTTACCTGAGGGCAGAGTGCCAAGCACAGAGCTGCGCTCCCAGTAAGTGTTCACAACAGGGTGGAGTGACTACACAAAAGACCCAACAGCAGTCCATGCTCCTTGGTCAGGACGCTGCCCGGCCCCGTGATCTGCCTCTGCCTGCGTGCCCCCATCTCACACTCGCACACACACCAGGACGCAGCACTACACGACAGGTCCAGGACTCGGAGACCCTGCGGCTGGCAGGCCGGGTCGGCCACAGTCTCGGCAGAAGTCATCCTTCCTGCTGGCGTGTGGCTTTTACTGCTTGGCACCCCTCCGACTCAAAATCCACTGTCCCGAAGGTGGTCCCCATTTTTCCGGAACACCTTCACTAGCCCATGGCTGGAAATTCCTCACTGTGCTGCCCTAGCATCGCTCCTCTCGTTGAGGAGCCCGGAGCCAGGAGGGGGATCCAAAGGCAGAGCGGGACAGGAGGAAGTGGAAATCCGGGACTCCGGGGGCAGGTCTCCTCTGCTCTGAGGTTGAGCTGGGGCCTGGCTGGGCTGCCCTCCCTCTCCCCCTCGCCCCCTTACTTCCTGCAGGCTCAGGTGAAAACTAAACACCGTCGGCATTTTCCCTGCAGACCGCAGCGGTCTGCTCACAGGCCGTGTGCACCCTGAGAGCCCTTGCTGCCGCCGGCAGAGAAAACTCCCTCGCCTCTGACGGTTGACTCTGAAAACCCCCAAACGCTTGAGCCCCACAACACTTTCCCAGTGAAGAAAGTTGCTGCTTCCTCTGGCCTCACGCATGGGGGTGGGGAGTGCGTGAGGCCCGACCAGGCCGGCCTCCCTGTGGCTGGGGGCGGGGGGGGGGGCGGTTGCTGTGCCAGGAGACGTGCCCCCACCCCGCTCCCCCCCCCAGATCCTCCACTGATCACCAGCGGCAGACACCGTCAGTCAGCTCGTATCATTGAGCGCCTGGGTGCCAGGCCAAACAACTGTTTCGGGCTGAGAGAAAAGCATTTCCTGACAGTAAGTGGGCGGCTACCATGTGTGAGGCAGGGTTCTGAGTGCCCTCCAGAGGGTAACTCCTATGCTCCTCAACAACAGGCATAAATATTCTCTCCCTCCGACAGAAGAGGAAACTGAGGCAGGCAGAGGCTGTGCAGTGGGCCCGAGATCCCACAGTAGGCGGCAGAGGCCTGCAGTTGTCGCGCACGGACGCAGGGGCACAGGGGAGGGGTCGCGCACGGACACGGGGAGCCCACCCGGTTTCCTTCTCCAGACTGCTTGCTCAGTTATCCAAGCCACTGCTTCCCTGACCCCAAAAATGCTTCAGCAGGCTCTAGCGCCGCTGAGATTGGGGTTCAGGCCATACCACCTGCCTGCCAGGGGGCACCGAGAGCCCCCCTGATGGCGGGAGCTGGACCTGCCAAGGCCTCGGTGCATGGGCACCCCGCTCATCCTGGCACGGCCACGCAGGCCCGCCCAGGTGCCTAGCTCTTCTCTGCCTCGGTGCCTCCGCCCACCCCCTCCTCCGTCCCCTCACCATTTCCCACGCTTCCTCCTGCTCTGCACACCTCGCCCCTTCTCATTTGGACCTGTCTAAGGGTCACTTCCTCGGAAAGCACCGTGACCTGGCTGCGGTCCCCCAGCCTCGCAGGCAGAGGTGCCCACTGGGTGCAGAGGTTGGCCTGGGGCTCCGGAGGGCAGGGCTGGCTTGTTAGTCATCTCCGCCTGTCCAGGTTCTGTCCTTGGCACGGCCACTAAGACTTGCGGAAGGAAAGGCCTCCAGAATCCCTGGTGCCCCAGGACCTCTGCACGCCCCACCCCCTCATCCGCTCTGCCGTGGAGCGGACAACAGCCCCCCTTCTTCCCCATGCTCCCGAGCCGGAGCTGGAGAGACGCCCATGGGGACGAGCTCACAGGAGTGGCGGATCCACACCTTGAGCCTCGTGTTCCTTCCAGGGCAGGGGGGCCGCTGGTGTAGTTACCGTTCTCTTCTGGGGGTGCAAAGAGGGGCAGTGAGTACTGTGGATGCCACGTGTGACAACCCATTCAAGAAAGGCATTCTTCCCATTTTACAGACGAGACACGTGAGGCTCTGAGGTTGAGAAGATTTCCTGTTAGCCATGCAGCCAAGTCCTCTCTCGGGTCCGTGCTGGGGCCCCTTGATGGGCTCTCGGGGTCTTTGGTGATGCCAGACGGCCACACTGTCTCCCCTCCTCTCCTCTCCAGCCACAGGGGGCTGCTCGGCCCTCCCTCGAGAACTCCCCCGACTCGGCTTGGCCAATTTGCATCCATCTTGCAGGCCTCATCATAAATGAGACTTCCCCCTGGAAGCCCTTCCTCGCCTCCCCGTGTGAGCAGGGGTCCCCTGCTATGGCCCCCCGGCCGCAGCACTGACTACTGTGCTGAGGCGTCTGTTCACTGGTCTGTCTGCACTGCTTCCCCGAGATCGGAGATTGTACCCTGCACTGTTTGTTACCTCAGTTAAAGCTGGGCCCTCAAGGCTGGGTCTCTAGCGGGGGGTCGTGGGGGAGGGTCCCAGCACGAGCCAGTGTTTAGGGAGGATGTGGCAGGCGCTGGACAGAGCACCCAGGCTGGGGCTGGGCACAAGGTCACAGCAGTACCCGGGAGGCCAGAAAGAGTTGGGGCCACTGCTTGGAGTCAGGGACCTCCTGCCTGACACCTGAGACCCCACACGTCCTCCTACCCACCGCCCCATCTCCTGCCTGCAGTACTTTGGCAATCAGGATAACCAGAAAGTCGAAGCCAGGGCTGCTGCTCGTTTCATATGGAGCCTTTGTGCTCATTAGAAAAAGTACGTCTTCCTGTGGACAGATACCTGGGCCCATGGTGAGGGCACATGGCTCGGGGTGCATGAGTATAGGCTGGGCCTCAGCTCCTTGGCCCAGCTCCCCTGCAAAACCCCACACATTGGCCATGCTCAGAAGTCCCCTCCACTTCTCACTGCTCTTCCCCGCCTTGCCAAGAGCCAGGCTCCATCCAGGGCCTGGCCCCGAGCATCCACTCTGGCCTTGATCAGTTCCTCCTGGCTCCTCTCTCACCTCTAGGGCCCACCAGGTAGTCCCACAGCTCCCCCAGACCCGTGTCTGGAGCTGGGAGCCACTGTCACCAGTGGTTGCTTAAGTGCCAAGGGATCTGGCCAGCTGCCGAGTGGGAAGCTCCCCCAAGGCCTGGGACACTGAGGGTCAGTTTCCGAGAAGAAAGCTCCCCAGACCTTCCAAATGGGACTTGCCTGCATATCAGCTGGGCCTCGATTTGTGGGTCCCGGCAGACCCTACCTCTGCAGACAGACCCTGGCAGGGCTCGTGCCATTTTATCCCCAGCCCCCACTCGGGGCCCTGCTGCCCAGGACATGGTGCTCTCCGGACGACAGCCCGAAAGCTCCCCGCCCACAGCATGCCGGACACCTTGTGCCAGACACCCACCGCAGAGCACGGAGCCGTGGCCGTGTGGCTGGCTGAGCTGGAGGACTGGGGGATGGCTGGGCCACACCCCTGGGGACTGGGAGGCTTCGGTCCCACCTGCCAGCAGAGTACTATTGCCATGGTTGCACAGAATCCTGCCAGGTGTGTGTGGCCAGTCTACCAGCTGCCTGGCCTCAACATCAGATAACGGCCCTGCCACGGCAGAGGTGAGGACCAGAGTCCCTGCATGAGGCCTTGGCAAACCACAGGCCCGCTCTAGACCCAGCCTGGCCCCAAGGCACCCTCCGAGCTAGCTGAACCTCACTGAGCTGAGTGGCCTGGCCCACAGCCTCCAGTGGTTTCTGTGCGTTCGTTTACTTGTGTTTTCCTTCCTCCTCTTTGAGGTGAACGCCCCTCAGGACAGGATGTTTTCAGAGGAAAATAGAAGCTTCCGGGAGCTGCTGCAGCTGAGCTGCTCGTTGATGCTACTGACACACGGTGTGGGGACTGTGCAGCAGCCCCGCCCTCCCCAGCCAGGCAGTCCCTCGGCCTGCTCCTCTCCAGTGCCTGGCCGTTCGGGAGCCCGCCACGGGGCCGAGCAGGCCAGTACAACCTCGGAGCTCAGCCCACCTTTGGCAGGAGGGAGAGCACGGCTCTGCGGAGGGGGACCTGGGGAAGTTCAGGGATTTTGTTCCCGGAGGAGTAAAGCCAACAGGCTCTGTAGGAAAGGCAGGAAGGAAAGAGCAGAGTTAGAGACGGCAGCCCCCGCTAGGAACAGCCAGCGCCCACAGCCAGCGCCCAGCAGAGCTCCACCCCCGCCAGCATCCGACCAGTCTTCCCCCGTCACTTTACGACGCGCGCCGACAGGGAAAGCGAAGCCCAGAGAGGCTCAACAACTTGCCCAAGGTCTCATGGCAAGTAGCGACAAACGGGGATTGGAATCCAGCCCTGTGGGGTTCCTGGCCAGAGATCGTCACCGCTCAGGGGCAGACCTCGCAGACCAGCTGGGAGCAGGGCCAGCATGGAGACCACACATGGGAAGCCAGGGGTTCCCAGGTTCCCCTAACCTCACTCGGCGTCTCCCCAGCCAGACCTCCCGCCCATCGGGGACCTGGGATCTTAGACGCTGCTGGTAACACCATGCCGAGAAGCTTTCTGGCACTTACTGATGAGGCCTCTGACCCCCACCTAGCCCTACGTGAAGGGTGCCTTCACCTTGTCCTCACAGGAGCTGACTCAGTTTCTCAGTCATCAGTGACTAAAGGAAACCTGGGAGGTCATCCCTCCCACAGGGTCTGGCCTGTGCTCACCCCTCCACGTGTGACGAGGACTAAGGGCCGCTGCTGCCAATGGCAGCGGCTCTCACTGGGGCCTGTCTACAAGGACAAGCATGCTGTCTACGAGGGGGAGACCAGAGAGCCCAGGCAGCGCCTTGAAAGGCGGGGGGCTGATGGCACCACCGGGGTAGGCTGGGGAGGAGACCCGGAGATCTCAGCACTGCGTTTCTGCCCCGATTAATGTGAGCCAGCTTCTGAGAAGCAAAGTCAGGACGGGGGTTTCTGGTCAGCTGTCTGCACCAGCCCGAGGAGGACAGCCCTGCCTGGGGCTGTGGTCAGGAAGCTCCCTTGGGTCTCATCCTTGTAGCTCCTGCCACCCTTGGGGCCCTGCCTAGACAGAACCCAGCAGTTTACGCCAAGGGAAACAAGGCATGGAGCCGAAAGGAGCTGCTGCAGGCTTCTCGGCTCTCAGCAAGCCCTTCAGGACCAGTGTCCACAGAGGGAGCAGTGCAGGGCTGCTTCGGCTGCCACAAGGGCCCTTGGAAGACGGAGCCCCCAAGGAGGTTGAGTTAGGCGGTTCCAAAAACCACACCAGACAGCTCTTACAGATACTCACCAAGGTGTAACAGTGTAAAAATACATGGGAGATGGGGAAATACCAAACTCCTGGTGGGGTGGGGGGATGAGGAGTGCAGAGGGAGGGGGTAGAGGGAGCCAAGGGGCCCCAGCTAGGGCTATAAACCCCCCCCCCCCCGCCCAAGAAGGAGTGGATTGGTATGTTTGTCTAAGAGGCAAGGAAGCATGGTGGTAAGGGCAGGACACACAGAAGCCTGGGTTCAAATCACTCCTCCAGCACTTAGAAGGTACAGGTCTCCCCAAGCCTTGGGCTCCTCATCTGTATAATGGTCCTATCTCATGGGGTTGATGTTGGGATTAAATTAATGAAGAACAAAATAAAAGAAAGAAAAAAGACAAAAGCAAGCACATCCCAGGCTTTTCAGGAAAGCTGGACTTTGTGCCAGGCTGGGTCCACTGGCCCTTGATTTCCTTTGGACTCCTGCCTGACTGCTATCAGGCCAGACTGCCGAGATCCTGACTGGCCTTCAGTGACCAGAGCTGGGGATACAAGACAAAATTGCTCTTGAAATGCCCCAGCAGGATGTGCCCATGGTGGCGCGGGAGGCCACGCTAACAGACAGGACATACCCATGCCCAGGGACACCTCCGCTTCCTTAGGCCATTCCCAGTGACTCAGAGCCTAGGACAACCTCCAGCCCAACCCCACATCACATGGAGGAAGGCACCTACTCCAGAGAGGCCCGACCCTGAGCACCAAGCTAAGCCAGGACCGGAGCCACAAAGAGCAAAGGGTCCAAGAACAAACAGTTTTTAAGTTACATCCTGCACACTTTCATCAGGCATCAGACCTGACCGATCGTAAATGTTATTTGGAAATACTTTCCAGGGCAACATTCATTCTGGAAACCCTGGGCTCCTGCTTCCAACCACGAAACACAACCCTTGTGGCCCTAACAACGCTGACTTGTCAGATGTCCAGGGAGGAAAGTATCCGGCCCTGACCCAGGCCCAGAGCCGTGAGGTCATGCCCAGGAGGGGCATTGAGGGCCAAGTGTGTCCTTGGGGCCAGAGAACCCAGCTGGACCCAGCTCACGAGCCCAAGAGGAGTGGGGGTACCACGCAGCGTCGAGGCCTGCAGTGCCCCCATCTCCCACATTTGAGAGCAAAGCGGCAGAGCACCAAGGAGCATGGACCTTGGGGTAAAAGAGACCTAAGTCCAAGCCTTGCCTCTTCCAGGTCCTAGCGCATCCTTCACCTCTCTGAGCCTCAGCTTCCCCATCTGTGAAATGAGAGAAGTAACAGTCACCACTTTCTCGGCTTCCTGTAAGAGTCTTGATACTGGGACTTAGATACTGGGCATGGGCCAGCACTTGGGAAGTTCTCGACACACACACCACTAAAGCTGCTGCCATTCCCTCAACTACGGTTTGCTGAGCGCCTGCACTGCACTGTGCCCTGTGCAGGGACTGAGAGGCCGGCAGTGGAGAGGACAGATATGGCCCAGGCCCCGTAGACCTTCTCCAGCCGTTTCGGACCCAAACCACCGTCCCCGGAACCCCACCTCCACACGGCCACCAACCCTTGTGGCCTTGGCATCGCAGCTTCATCTGTCCCTACACCCTGCGGACTATGGTCACCCCCAAGCCCCACCCATGGCCGGCCCACCACAGCTGGGCGGCTCCCGCCTGCACACTGAGCCAGCCGCCGCGCTGCAGGGTGGCTGCCGGAGCCCGGCACGCACGGAGCAGCCGCCCCGCCTGGGCCCCGGCTGTACCCAGCAGAGACCTCAGTGCTGCCACCACAGAGCTCTCTGCAGGCTGTCTCTCCGCGTCCCCAAGGGCCCACCCACCCTCTGCCCGCCTGGCCACTGGGCCAGCCACAGAGCCATCTGATTTGAATGAAACTTCAAACTTAATGACTTTCATGCTGGTTATTTAAAACGCAATGTAATTTTCTTAAACACCCTATTATTTCCTTTGATAGCTACAAAGCTTCCCCCAATCCCATAAGCATGTTTATTTTTAGGGAAAAGAGTGGTTTGCAGTTGGGTCACAGAGACCATAGGGAGAGGGAACCCACAGAAAGCAGGGCAAAGAGTCAACCCCAGAGGCCTGGAGATCTGCAGCTGCCCTGCCTCCCTGCTGGGGCCAGCCGTCCGCCGACACTACAGGGCCCGGGCCGGCCCCCACCCTTCTCGAGCCAGCACATCAGCCAGTGGCCCTCCTGTCCAGCACCTGACAGTGGCCAGTGCTCCCCCTCCACAGGGCCCCAGGGTCCTCATCTGTAAGATGGTGCCACTAGCTTCCCACAGACATTCCAGGCATGTATGGGGCTGGGAAAGGGGTCCTGGGGCCACCGACACAGCCCCAGCTGCCTCCCTCCTGCTTCCTCCAGACATTCTGCCCTGGGTAAAGCCCTGGGGCCTGGAGCTTTGACCAGCTGGATGAGATCTGTGCCCAGAGAGAGTGGCCCCAGGCAGGGGCTGCCGCTCCCTGTCAAGGGAGGTGGCCTGCTGGTGGGTGTGCGTGCAGAGGTCAGCTGAGCCCCACCAATGCGGGGCGTCCTCTGGGAGTGGCTATTTTTAGATTATAGGCTTTCATGTGGCCAAATGATGTGGAGTTTACAAAGCATCGGTAATGCGTTTCAGATGGCGGCCCAGCAGAACGGGAGGCTAGGCCTCTACCCCCAGAGCCAGGTCAGAGTTAGTCAGAATGCCCTCAGCCTGGACTCCCATCACCTGTCATTCCCACCCCCTCCCATCTTCCTTGCCTGATGATGGGGAGGCTGGCCTGGAGCAGTCCTGGCAAGGCCCAGCAAGTGCCCCCTGAGGCCCACCTGAGCGGCAGATGCCTCTAGCCCACACTTATCTGAACCTCAGAAATCCTTCCTGGCCAGGGATCCCCACTCCCAATTTAGAGAAGGAAGTGGAGACCTAGGGAGGTTAACAGATTTGCTGGAGATCACACAGCCAGGAGAGAAGGTGGCTCTGTCCTCTGGCTTCCTTCCCCATCACAGCTCCCTGCCCTCATGGGCAAACTGGGCTTTCTGGGAGGGGGAGACATGCCACCCTGGCTAGGCCAGCCCACATATGGTGGGGAGGGGCAGCCCTAACTGCCAATCCCCAAAGCCCACTGTTCCTGGGGTGGGCCATGTCCTGCCAATCCGTGCCTTAGCCACACATTCGTCATTTGGAAGCAGACAGTGCGGGGCCCCAACAACCTTCCTGTCCTGGAGAGAGAAACAATTGGTCGTTTTCATGGGAGGGGTAGGGGAAGCTTATTTGGCAGAACGTCTCCTTCCTCTGACCTCCAGGGAGCTCTGGCTGTAGAGTTGGCTGTGCCCGAAAGCTCGGTCACCAGTCTTCCTCTGGGCTCCAAAGCCATGTCTGCTGGCAAAGCCTGGGCAGTCAGTCTCCACGGGACAAGCTACATGGGCAGCCCCCACCCCACGGGAGAGGGCCAGACTCACGCCCATCCTGGCCCTAGCCCAGGCCACAGCCCCTATCCAGCAGGGGCCATCCCTCCCCACACGAGGGGACTGCACCAAGGGGAGCCCAAGGTTCTAGCGGGACCAGAACAGGCCAGACCCTATGACCCGGACAGAACCCAACCAGGACCCACCTGACAGACTGTGCGTGCTAAGGCCACATCTTTTTAAGGGAGGGTGGTGGTGCCCAGGACCAAAACCCAAGCATCATGGATCTGTAAGCAGAGGCACCCAACTGCCTGAAGGAAGAAGCTACCAATGTCCTGGGTTCTCAAAGACCTTCCCCAGACTTGAGTCCTGCTGAAGACAATGCGGAGAAAAGGTACTCTCTATGCCCTGGCTAAATCACCAACGGGCTGAGGGTCCTGACCTCTGGGGTTCAGTTCCTCTCAGTCAACAGGAGGACAAGACCCTGGACTCATGACCCGAGAGAGAGATGGAGAGTCAAATGAAAATGCAGTCGTCTACCTTCGAAGCTCTGCTGCCTTGCATGGGCCAGCGCGCTGGGTCTCCCCTGCCCAAAACCCACCCCTTCCCTTGGCCTTGCTCACGCTCCTCCTCCCAGCTCGGGGTCTCGCAGCGTCCACCCTGCCCCGGCTGCTGGCCCTGTCTGCCTCTCCCTCCATGGCCAACTCAAACCATCTGCGACGGTCACCACCTGGCCCTTCGTGCTGCCAACACACCGTGTGTGCCCGCCAGCCACTCCCAGGCTCTGGGACCAGTGCTGCCTGCATATCAAGGTCACATGCTGGGCCCTCCCTGCTGGCTCTTCTCCAGCCTCACCTCGTGCTCACCGACCCTGGGCTTCGGGCTGCCCTTCCAATGACCAACAACATACTCATTTCTGTTCTCTGCTCAAACTGCCCCGCCCCCAGAGCGTTCTCTCACGTCACCGGTGCAGGGTTCCAGCTGGCCCTCTCAGGAAGCTCTTCTGGCTGCCCCCCAGCCGGCCTCTCCTTCCTCACTGCCCTTCATCCAACTTGGGCAGAACCTCGAAGTTAACTGAGAGCCCCCAGGAGAGTCTCTTTGCCTCAAGAGGACTGAGCTCCGGAGGGTAGAGACTACCGCCCCTCTGTGCTGAGCCAAGGCCAAGCACGCAGGGGCTCGGAAATGCCATCAGGGGCCTGGAACCAGGGTTCCAGATAACAGCAGCCATGCTGTCACGGGGCAGGCTGGACAGCTGCGCTCCATGGCGCCGCAGGGGAGCCGGCTGCTGAGCTGAGGAGGAGCAGGTGTGGGGGCTGTGTCCCAGCTCAGCTTCAGGAGCCCCCCCCCTACAACCTGGCATGGCACCCTTTGCAGGAGCTCTTCACCCCGGTGTTAGCAACCCACTCCCCGGTGCTTGCACTCACAGCATCGGCCACGTAGCTGGGGCCCCACACATGCCGCCTCCTTCCATGCCCCAGGGACCCTCCTTCTCCTTGTTTCTCGATGAGGAAACTCAGGCTTCCAGAGGTTAAAGAACTCACGCAGGGCCTCTCAGCCAACGAGTGGCAGATACAGTATTTGAGGGTGGGTCTTCCAGACAATGCCCTCCCTTTCCGTGCCTCTAAGGGGCCTTGGATAGGTCCCTTCCCTGACCTGGCCTTCCTGTCCCCACCAGTAGAGAAGGGTGGTTACCCAAAGATCTGCGCACTGTACTGTTGGGGAAGGGGGGAGCCCTGTGACCTGATAAAACACCTGTTTCCTCCACCCGAGTCTTGTTTGTACACAGCGGCAGGAAGCTACCAGTCACAAGGTGTGAGGGAGTGTGACTGTATGGCTTCAGGACCACAGGCCCCCGAGGAGCTCATAGGGAGGCCGTGACACCCCCGCCCCTCCCTGCAGCTGGACCCACCCTCATCCAGCCTGACCTCAGCAGTCATTTGACTTGAGACCAGGATCCCCCGAAGCCCAGGCTCACGGCTCAGCTAAACCTCCTTTGCTGCTGGGGCAAGGGGTGGGCTGTGGTCTCAGGAGACCCAGGAGGCCACGGGCTGCTAGCAGCCTCGAGGAGGTCACCACCAAGCCCACCCCTCTTTAGCTCCACTCACCACCTGAGTCTCGGAGCACCTGGGGAGGTGGGCAGAGCTATGGAAGCTGGCTCGATGAAACCCTAGTATGACTGGGTAAAGACTACCTGGGCCTTGGTGACCAGCCCAGGGCTCTGTCAGCCCCTCCAGCCCACTGAGCTAGAGGAGTGGGCAAGGATCCTGTAACTACAGCCCCTGTGGATGGGGTGCGGTGGCGGCCTGCAGGAGGAGCCTCCTTTGTGGTGCTCTCCTGGCCCTGAAAGGCAGCAAGATGGGACCCTGAAGGTGAAGTCGCACCTTGGGGGCTGCAGATTTTCCAAACACCACAGCCAATACCACACAGCCTTCCAAGTCAGGAAGGAATGCAAGTCAAAATAACTTTTAAGTCCCATTTCCCACCATGAGCCTATTAAACGAACAACAGAAAAGAAGAAACTTCATGTTGGGAGTCTGCATGCTTCGACACTGCAAGGAACCCCACAGCAAACTGGGGCCAGAGGGAAGCAAAAGGCTGTAATTCTTCCTACCACTTTATTTTTTTATGTAATCCCTACCCCCAGTTTGGGGCTCGAATGCACGATCCCAAGATCAAGAGTCACAGGCTCTACCCATTGAGCCAGCCAGGCATGCCTGATTCTTCCTGCCTTTTGACCCCATAATGCTTACGCGTATTGCTTCAAGAAAATAATCAAAAAGGAAACTAAAGAGTGATTTGGGGGCGCCTGGGTGGCTCAGTCGTTAAGCGTCTGCCTTCGGCTCAGGTCATTGATCCCAGGGTCCTGGGATCGAGCCCCAGCATCGGGCTGGGCTCCCTGCTCAGCAGGAAGCCTGCTTCTCCCTCTCCCACTCCCTCTGCTTGTGTTCCCTCTCTCGCTATCTCTCTCTGTCAAATAAATAAATAAAAATCTTAAAAAAAAATAAAGAGTGATTTGTACACAGCATCATTCCCGCTGGCAAGGAAGGCAAGCTGTGAGCAAACAAGAAGCTGCCTGAGGGATAACAAATAAAGATGCTATATGTGGGCACCATCTGCGGGTGCAAACATGCACCCCCACACCAGGGGAAGAACTGGGGCAAGACAGGACGGGGTGCACACATGTATGACCATGTGAGCAAAGGTCTGAAAATGGTTTGGAAGCTGGTGACCAAATGGGTCTTTTCCCTATTTTTCTTACAAAAGAGCTTCAGCTCCGAACATCTTCCACAAAGGGCTTTTACGTGGCTAGGGAAGCGGGGGCTTCTTTCAGATGAATCTTTGAGCATGGCAGGAGAGGCTCTCAGGATGGAGAGAGTAGTGGGGCTTCCATCCTGGCTCCAAGAACTGTACTTCCCCTCCCAAGAATCCCTAGGTGAGGTACGGTAGCAAGAAAGGGGCCTGTAAACAGGGCGCCTGCGGGGCGGGGGGGGGGGGGGGTGGCGCTCAGTCATTTGACTGTCTGACTCCTGATTTCAGCTCAGGTTGTGATCTCGGGGTCTTGGGATCAGGCCCCATATAGGACTCACTCCCCACTCAGCAGGGAGTCTGCTTGAGATTCTTTCCCTCTCCTGCCCCTCCCCTGCTGGCTTACTTGCAAGCGCTCTCTCTCTCTCAGAATAAATAAAGCTTTAAAAAAAGGGGGGGGGGCCTGTACACCTGTGTCCCTGTCCCAGAGCTAGCCCCCAGGGTTCAGACCCCCAGACCCCTGTGGCCCAAAGTAGAGATACAACCTTCCAGATGGGAGTCTATGTGGGGCCTGCCACTGAGCCACCACTAGTCCCACACGAGCCAGGAGAGCAAGGGAGAAGGGATCAATTATGGCCAAACCCGAACCTCCCGAGCCCAGGACACACTGGCACCTTTCTGGGCACCTCCCTGGCACTGCTGCCTCCAGTCCACACTCCAACTCTGGGAGGAGGGCTCACCACTCCCATTGTGCAAATGAGGACACTAAGGTAGAGAGATACTTTTGACAGATGGGCTGCCTTTGGTCTCAGTACAGCGAGTGCATTGTAAAGCAGGGCCACCCACTGTGGCCTGGAGAACCAAGGTGGGTGAGGCAGTAGAGGCCTGGGGGAATGACAGAGGGCCCCACTTGGATGTTCACAGGAGGCGTCTCTGGGGAAGTGATATTTGAATTCAGCCCTGAATGACAAATGAGAAGGCGGCAGCTCTGGGAGAGCTGGGGAAGAGAATTCCAAACTGAGGGAACAAGTGCAAAGGTCCCGAGGTGGAGAAGAACAGGACGGGTGTAAAACAGACGGAGACACTGCAGTAGCTGCTATTTAGGAAGAGAGGAAGAGTATGGCACAGGTGAGGAGGGGCTGTCAGCAGGGCCAGCCACCCAGGCACTAGGGCTGTGGTAAGTGGTTTGGACCTTACACCAAGAGCAATGGGAAGCCACTGCGGGGTTTCATCTGATTGATGCTGGGCTGGTGTGTGGAGCCTAGATTGGGGGTTAGGGCAGGGGTTCAGAGGGGGGCCAAGGTTGAGGTAGAGGGAGCCTGGGGAGGCCGTTACTGTCTTCTGGGTGAGGGATGGTGGTGGCCTGGGCTTTAGGTGGAGACTGGAGTAGAGAAGTGGGAGATCTGGCATGTTTGGAGGGGAGCCCAGGTACTCTTTGTGCTCCTCAGCTGGCCGACTCTGCATCTTCAGAAAGCTGCTCGGCAGACCCTCCTCCACAGCCCACAGCCCACGTGGGGGCCAGCTCCACCCAGGACGCCCCAGCAGGGCCTTCTGTGACAGCTCTCCTCCAACCAGGGCCTGGTTCCAGTCTGTTCATCTGTCTCCTCCACTCAGCTAGGCACTCCCAGAGGCAGAGGCTGGCTGTGATCGGTCTTGTGCCCAGCCTGGTGCCAGACCGCTCCTAACAAGGTTCACTCCAACCGGGGCTGGTGATCAACCCTCACTAACCGTCCCCAGCAAGACCCGGCCACTCCCTCTCTCTGAGGCTATGGAGGGCTGGGTGGGTGCATCTCTGCAGAGCTTCCCTGGACATGGTGGCCGTGTGTCAGCAGCACTTCCTTCCTCTGCTCAAGTCTTGCTCATACCTGCACCTCCTGCTCCCCACAGGGCTCGTTAGCACAGCCCTCATCTGACCTCAGACCTTGGAACCTGGGAATGTGAGCTCAATGGCCTGGAACCCAAGCAAGGGTCCACTGCCTCAACTGGGCTCCCCCACACTGGAACTGATGCCCGAGCCCCTAGCTTGGGGCAGGCACATACACCGGGACGGCTGTGGAGATCAGGCCTGGGGAACAGTCCCAAGTCCCTGCAAGAGCCAAAAGGCTCAGCCTTTTTATTTTTTTTCAATTGAGATGTAATTCGCACATCATAAAATTCACTGTTTCAAAGTATACTGTTCAGCGGCTTTAGTATATTCACAGGGTTGTGTACCCATCACCACTGTCCAATTTCAGAACACATTCATCACCCCAAAAAGAAACCCCATACCCATTAGCCATCACTCCCTATTCCCGTCTTCCCTCAGCCCCTGGCAACCACGCATCTATGTTCCATCTCTATAGATTTGCTTATTCTGGACATTTCATCTAAATGGCTAAAGGCTCAGCAGCCTTCCAGGCCATAGACTCCGAGTGGAGCCCACACAAGGGGCCACAAGAGCAATCGGGCCTCATCTCCTTTCTGAGAAGGTTTGCGCCAGGCTGGCAGTCTCACCCATCCAGGAGTCTGAGTTTCCCTAGGGAGCGATGCCTTACTCATCCCAGAATTTCCTCAAAGTCAGGCCCAGGACGAGCTCACTGCTCCTTCCACCCCCACCCCCACCCCCAATCTCAGAGCAGAATAGAGCAAACAAAACAGAAACAAGGACTGGCTACTGGTCAAAGCCAGAAACAGTCTACAAGCCTACATCAGATGCCTCACAAACAGCAGCCATGAAATAAACTTTGACCTAATTCTCCCTTCCCAAAACAGAGTTCACAAGAAGGCACGTACTAAAAAGAAGCATGCTTTTAGGGGAAAAAATCTCCCTCTGCCCCCTGGCAGCTGGCTGTGAGGTAGTCATTTGGTCCATTGCCCCTGGCAAGCTTTGAGTCTGCCCGGTTTGAGGCATCCAACATGGTAGCCACATGGGCGTGCCACCCACACGTGGGTGGAGGACACCTTGGCATGGGCTTTCCCCACTGTCTGGGGAGGTTAAGCGACTGGCCTTAAAAACCTGTCAGCACAACTGCTGACTGCCTGGATTCTCTGAGAAAGGGCAAAGGGGGCTGGGTGGCCTAGATCTAAGGCTCATGGGCAGGGGCTGGGCAGCCGGACATCTGTCCCCTGAAGAGGGGCTCAGGAAAGCAGAGCTTGGGAAGAAACCTCCAAAGGCAGTTTTTCCTCAGGGCCCTACAATGGACTCCTGACCCACTGTAAGAGTATCTTTTCTGATACTCTGATACATATGCTCCCAAAACATGGAGTCAATCAAATTTGCTTTTTAAAACCAACCATATTTTAAACGTTCACACAACTTTTCGGGTAACACAAGCCACTACTCCGATTTGCTATTTATTTTGAACTATCAGGTTTGCTTAAAAAAGGCTCCCCTATATTCATGGACATTTTCCTTACCCGGTGTCACCCCAACTTAGGCCCTTGCCTCTGTCCTTGTCCCCACCCCCACAGAACAGCTGGTTCCAGCACACAGAACATTAGCTCCAGAGCCTGTCTTCCTCCTCCCATGTTCCCAGAAGCCAGACAGTGGGAGGCTGCAGCTGGGTGGGGAGTAGGGCAAGGGGATTTACGTCTATAGGAGAAAGTATGATATACAGAAAAGCCTCTGCTATAGCTTAAGAAAGATGCCCAAGTTGAAAAAACAAATGACCGCAGGCCAGGAGAATAATGGTGTGCCTGCCCTCAGCCCCCACCCCCAATCCTGACTGTTGGAGTTGGCTGTCTGTCGCCTACACTCTGATCAGTGTGAGCTTAAGGACACCAAATGGTCTCATCACCACACCCTGAAAGAGAACGAGGCCCTCCCACTCTGGGCACTCTCCCACTGGCCCAGGCCCTGAAAGGAACGCAGAAATCCCGCCTCTTCCCTGCACCACTGTGGAATCACAAGAGGCTGGAGGGGAACAGTCCTTCCTAGGACTGTTCTTGGGCCTAGGCCTTTTGTCTACTCAAGGCCGTCACAGTGACCCCAGCACCCTATGCAAGCAACTCACCTGCCAGCAGTTCGGCAGCGCTGCATTATGTCAAGTTGGCCCAAAATCTAAGGGTTACACGTTGTAAGGGACCCAAAAGCATCTACGTTAAGCATCTGCTTATGCAGGGCGGAGGTCTCTGAGGAGAGGTGCTGCATCAGGTGGCAAGGTCAGAGGGCAAGCCCCCTGCCCCATAGACTTGAAAGAAGCAAGCACCTCACAGACGGAGCCATCCTAGAGCAGAAAGACCACTCAACCAACATGCTCCTTCTGCCTCTGAGGAAATGGGGAGTCCAAGCAGCAAGGAGCTCATTTCTGCAGTCAACAGTTTACCAAGTTTTCCATTCTGGGGTTTGTAGAGAGAAGCCTCAATCTGCCTTCTCACCTCCCACCAGCTTCGGCATGAAAACAGCTTTCAGAACCAACCCTCCTCCTTCTTGATCTGAAACAGCCTGGCAGTCACCCTCCTCCCTCGGAGTGATCCTCCAACTAGCCATGTGAGCCACCTACCTGCTGGCCCCTCCTGCACTGGACCTCCATTTGCAGCCACCAGAGTTCCCCAAACACCTCGTGTACTCTAGGAGCTCTAATCTCACCCTTGATTTAGGCCAGCTGAGGACAGTCTGAAACACTAAGCTCAATTTTTTTTAAGCACAGCTGTACTGCTCCAATGCACTCAGAATAGGCTCTTTACCTTTAGATCATCTGTACCAATGAGGCAGAAAAGCATGGTTTGTAATGATCTGGGGCAGAAAAGCATGGTTTGTAATGGTCGTGGAATCTTTTCGAAGCACCTAAACATATGTAATTAGTAAAATCATTAAAGGGGCCCCTTACCCACACCACTGATTTGAAACCACCTCCCAGAGCTTATGAGAACAAACCAGTCTCATAAAAACCTACTTTCTACACATAGCGTTCAGGGTCTTTCTCTAGCAAGGGGGCATTCATGCCAATAAGGATAGAGTGAGTAGAGCATGTTTCTCCTGCACAACCAAGAGCTCTGAAACACACTACCCTTTCTGCCCATTCTTCCAAACACCCAGGCTTGGGTTCTTAGGCTTGGGGAGAAGGCTAACTGCAAAACTCACAGCTAAGACCACACTACCAACACCACCCTCAGGAGGGGAGGGGATGGTGTCAGCTCAAAAATTCTGGGAAAAGACTCTACCCTGGCATTACCTAGCACCAGGACAGGGCCTGCACCTGCTTGTGAGCAAGCTAGGAAGACAAAAGCCAACAGCTGGAGGGAAGGGGGGCGCCTAGGGCAGTCTCTCTCCTTCCTTCTGCAAAGTTCTCCCGGTTCAGATCACACTGGGCGTGTAAGGGAAAAGGCACCAGAACACAGTTCTCACCTATCTATCTTCTTCTAGGCAAAAGTCACTTGTTGCCCATGCCTCACATACCTGGTCAAGGAGGTAGCAGGCACAAGGCCTGCCGGGGCCACTTACCAGCGGGGGCTGCGGCTGGGGGTGCTGCCCTGCTCCCGAGTGGGGCGGGTAGTGCATGAGCAGATTGAAGGCGGAGTAGACGGTGTCTTTGTACATGCCGCTGGCGCACTCTGGGGCCTTCAGGCCTGGAAAAACCACAGCTGGGTCAGATGCGCCCGACCGGGTGGCTCGGGCTGGAGGCAGTCTGCTCTCCAGAGAAAGAATTGCCGAGGGGTCCGGCTCACGTGTGTGGCCGGAGAAGGCACGGGCTGGGGGTGCCTCAGTTCGGATGCAGGACCCCGAGTCCAGGCCTCCCCTCGGCGGCCCCTACTTGACCCCCAGCCCGCCCTCCGGGCCAAGGAACCTGGGCCAACGCTTTCTCCTCAAGACTGGGGATTAGGCAGTCACCTGGGCAGGAGGGGAGGCAGAGATGGCGGGGGTCTGTTTACTCCTATAAAGGTCAGGGCACCGGAAGTGACTCGAGCCCGGCGGCGCCCTGGAAACCCGCCCCCACTCCCCCCGCCCCGGCTCTGCCGCCTCCTTTGGCTGCCGTGGGGGCAGGCCCCCCCGGCCCCCCCCCAACCCCGTCCTCGGTGGCCCCCTGTCCCACCCGGGCCCTTAGCGGGTGGAGGGGAGGCGGACCGAAACTCACCGTCCTCCACAGACTCTGGAAGTTTGTCGGGGAAAAGTCTCTGCGAAGTGTGCTCCCGTTCGAGCGCCTGCGGGGAGATCCAGAGGGGCCGTGAGGGGCGCCGGGCTCGCGGCCCGGGGCAGGAGGGGTCCGAGGGATGGGTACCCCAGGGGCCCGGGAGGGCGGGGCGGAGCCGGCCGGGGGCTGGGGGCGGCGGGCGCGGGAGGGGCGCGGGGCGCGGGCTGGCGCTCACCTCAGCCCCGACCTCCGCCTCGCCGCGGGCCCCGGCGCCGGCCCCCGGGACCTCCGCGCCGCCCGCCGCGCCCTCGGACTCATTGACCAGCGACGACTTGAGCTCGGCCAGGTCGCGCTCCGGGCCCGCGGCGCTGTCGCGGCTCTTGTCGTCCTGCTCCTCGCCTTCGTCCTGGAAGGCCAGCAGCTCGTCGGGCGCGCCTAGGTCGTCGCCCCCGCCCGCGCCGCCCCCGCCGGAGTCCAGCTGCGGCATGGTGCGCTCCGCCCGGGCGCGGGGCGCGAGAGTGCGGGGCGCGAGAGTGCGGGGCGCGGAACCGGCCCAGCAGGCGGCGAGCCCGGAGTCCGGACCTCCGAGCCCGAAGCGCGGCGGGCGGAGCGCGGACTGACTCCGCCTGGGCGAGCTGCGGGCGCGGGGCGCGGGGCGCGGGGCGCGGGCGCCAGGCTGAGCGGCTCCGGGAGCTGGCGGGTCCGAACATCAAAGGCGCCGCCGGCCGAGCGCGGGGGGCGGGGCGGGGACGCCGGGGGCGGGCCCTGTTGGTGGGCGGGGTCAAGCCGCCCCGCCCCGCCCCTCCTCTCCCCGAGAGGCGGGGACGTGAGCAGCGCGCACAATCTTAAAGGGCTAGCTCTCCCCGGCGTCATTCTGGGAGGCGTCCGGCAAGTTTGAAAAGCATCACCCTTCTTCCGAAATATGGGAACTCTAAAGGAGACTCCTGACCCCGCTTCCTCACCCACAATAAGGGATTCCCGCTCTGCGCCCGGGGTTTCTCCCCCAAGTGCCAAGGGAGCGGGTCTCCTAGGCCCTGGGGCGGGAACTGGAACGCAAGCCAAGGTGTAATCGCTTTGGCGCGCCGGACCAGTACGTCCAGGGCTTGAAACTGGGGACTTCCTAGAGGTTGAAGGCTGTTCGAGGCTGCGCGCGAACCCCGCCTGGCAGGGTTAGGATTCCTCAAATTCCCGGTCTCTGCCCTGTTCTCCAACCTTAAGCCGACGTGGGACCTCCTTCCAGGCTGCCCAGATACAACGCGAACACAAGCATATTTCCCTCACACATTTATTGAGTGCCTGTTGCGTGCGGGGCTCATGCATCACACATCTGCCATGTGGCATCTCCGAGGCTCGAACAGAGCCAAGAGGACAAGGAGGAAGGATCCCCCAAACCCCGTGAGGATCCTTCAGCCACCCACCTCCTCCCTCCCTCCCAACTCGGTTCTACGCCTAGAACCTGCGGCCCAGGGATGCGAGCCTTTGGGCAGCCACGTGGGCCGCGGGATTCCGAAGAGGGGTGGGTCGTCAGAAGCAACTCAGCACGGGAAGTCGCATTCCCATGGGGCCAATTGACTCGGAGCCTGACGACCGCGGACTCTCGCAAGATCCAGGCTGCAGGCTCTATTAGAGCCAGAGGAGCGCGGGAACTTGCGCCAGCTTCCATCACGTCTACAGGGCACCCGGGGTCCTGTCCACGCGGGCCTCCACAGCACGCTTGGCCCCCGCTCCACCACTGTATCTGGGAAAGACACAGGTCCTTTAGGATCGAGGCGCAGTGAACCGCAGCCCCCCAGCAGTTTTCTGAGTTGGATTCAGTGTAGACTTTCCCATCTCTCCGGAGAGCACAGGGAAAGAGGGTATTTGGGAAGGAGGGTGTCTTGGACGCCTCTCCCGCTCGGAGCCCCACGGGACCCCTGGCAGCCGCGCAAAGCCGGGCCGGAAGAGGGCCGCGCCGCCCCTCCCGGTCCAGGCCCAGCCTGGTTGGCTGCGGATCAAAGAGCCAGGGCCGTCCTTCTCCGCGTTCAGATCCTATCTGCGCCGGCTCAGCGGGGCGGCTCGGCCTCCTACTGCACCGCTGCAGTGCCCGCTTTTCCTCCCTTCCGGGGGCTGGGGGGTGGGGGTTACTTAGCGCTCAGTTTGGGGATGGACATGTGGAGAAGACCTGCCCATTAGGTTCCCCCAGTCTCCTTTTCTGAGCGTGAGCTTGCTGCTGAGTCTCACTATTATCGCCACTGGACAGTGGTGGTGGTGGTGGGGAAATCCAGCAAATCTTAGCCCAGTAGAGAGGGGAAAGGGTACAGGAGGAGGGGCTCATGCCCTCCCCCACCTCAGCCCCTGAGGTGATAAGATCTGACTTGGGACGAACCTCCTCTGGGAAAGCTGAATGGGAAGATGGATCTGCCTAACTCAAAGGTTTTGGGGGTCCTCTTGCCTTTCAGGGTGACCCCAGCTTAGCAGGCACCTCCTCCAGGATAAAGGTCCCCAGACCCATAAGTGGACACAGGACAGTGGGGGTTGTTTTCTCTAGTCCATGGAGAAAGGAGAGAAGTCAGGGCAACAGTGAGGTGGTTTGTTTTTCTCAATAAGGCTGAATTTTTTCAGCTTAAAGTATTAGCTTTTAATCAGAGATTATGGATTTTCTACTTTATTGGTGTAAAACAGCCTTTCTTTACTAAAATAATGGTGGAAATTGATTTTTTTAAAACGTCCTTATTCGGCAAGAGAAAAATTTGGCCATTCTATTCACTCTCCCACCCCCAAAACTCTTTGGACATTTTCTAGGGCTGTGAAATCCCAAAGTCTGGGAACCACTACCCTACAGGATCATGCCCTGCTGGGTGGAACCAGGGGAGGAGGCAGGTGAGCAGGGAGAACATGGGTGTGAGGAAGAGAGGTAAGGGAGGGAGATACAAGCTGAGTACCGGACATCTACAGCCATACTGAAATCAGCTTGAATGCCTGCTAGGGAGAATCTCCCATGTACCTAACCCTGGACTCAGGCTGTGGAGAGGGGAGAGGCAGTGGTGGGGTTCCTGTTCTCCAGAAGGCATTGTCTGCTTGAGAAGCTGAGAAGTTATTAGAGCCAAGTTTGTTGGTTATTAGTCTATGCAGACCATCGGCAGAAGGAGCTCAGATATGGTGAAATCAATGTGGCTGAAGTGATCAGGTGGGCTTCCTGGAGGAGGCGGACTTCATCTGGACCTGGGAGGCTCTGTAAGGTTTGGAGAGATAGAGAAGAAAAGGAGCTCAGGCTTGTCCACCAAAGGCAGGTGTGGCCCTGCAGCAGCCTCTTGTCTGGTCAGCACTGATTCCATCATCATCATCCTCATTATCACCTGCAACATGACTTCATATTCCTGAGTGATTGCTATGTGCCAGGCATCATGTCAAGAGCTCCACATACATTATCTCACTTAATCATCAAACCAATTCTGTGACATTGGGACTATTATCCCCATTCATGAACGAGGAAACAAAGCTCAGAGAGGTTGAATAAGTCACAGGATCTCACAGCTTAGAAGTGAGAGTATCAGAATTCCAAAAACTTGACAGTCTGACTCCTGGACCTGCACCCTAACTACCACCACACACTCTAGTGTTGCATCATGACCTCTAAAATTCCAGAAGGGGGTTCTTACCTGCTTTGTGGTCTCTGCAGAAAAATGCTGATGAATGAACTGTGACTAATAGAGTCCTGACTTTCCGAGGGGCTCATGTTGCTTGGAGGGACCACCAGGAGGACTGGGGAGTCTCTCTTGTTGGTCTGTATAGGGTGGTTCAAGCTCTTTGCTAGATAGGAGGGCCCAGAGCATCTCCCTTGAGTCAGACCTCAGTCTGTACCACCTCTGGGCCCACCCTGGACTGCCCGCTCTGGGCACCAACTCAGATCCCATACAGTCACTGTGGCTCTGGGGTTCTTCCCCAGAGTGGTGAGTGGGATCTGCTGCGGCTGCCCTTCTGGAGGTGACCAGGCAGTTTCAGGATGAAGGCCAGAGTCTTCTGCAGGAAGGCCCCAGAGTCTTCTGGACCCATGAAGTCCAGGTCAGAGCTGAAGATTTATTTATTTATTTTTAAAGATTTATTTATTTGGGAGAGAGAGAGTGTGTGTGCACATGCATGTGGTTACATGCACATGCAAGTGGGGGGGAGGGGCGGAGGGAGAGAATCTTCAAGCAGACTCCCAGCCTAGTGTGGAGCCCGTTGGGAGCTCCACCTGGGGCTCGACCTCACGACCCACGAGATCATGACCTGAGCTAAAACCAAGAGCTGGACCCTTAACCGACTGAGTCACCCAGGTGCCCCCAGAGCTGAAGAGTTAATGAGGCTTCATCTTCATGCACCTGAGCCACAGGTGGGACATGTGGTGTCCTCGGAGGCTGGACACAGGACAAATTCAGAACTCACAAGGGTTGAGGGTCTGACCAGGAGAGCTCCAGCTTTAGATTTAGGCAGATCTATCTGAGTTTGCATCCCTGCCCTACCATTTCTAGCTGGGGGATTCCAGACAAATCACTGACCCTCTCTGAGCCTCGGCTTCCTCCTGGGTAAAATGGGTATCACCCCCCAAAGCTGCCTAGCACTGCGGGAGTGATCTTGAGATGATTTCCATATCCTAGGAAAGAGCTTAGCTCAAGGCCTGGCACATTCCAAGAGTTCTAATAAATGGGTGCTCTTGAGCTAGATAGTTTTCGGAAGTTGTTAGGCTAATTGGCTCTTCATGTAACGTCATGTAAGTGTTCTCATGGCCTGGGCCCACCTCATCACAGCTAAGGCTGAAAATGTACTTTTCCTTTCCTTTTCTTTCAAGTTCCTTCACATGAAAGGCCTGTGTGAACTCTCTGACCTTTTCTAACGGGGAGACCCTTGAAATGTGGCATTTCCAGAAAACAACTCAAAGGAGCCCCAGAGGGGTTTGGTAAATTACAACGGGGAGACGTTGGAGCGGCATCTCTTCCTGCCCGTCAGCCCGCCTGGCATCCTGTCGGGACATGCCGAGCACAGCCCGGAGGCCTGCCTGGCTGCTGGCTCTGGGCAAGCACACTTCCCGTGTGAGCCTTCTCGCTCAGGGCAGAGCCTGGCCACACATCCTAGAGGCAGACTGTGGTTTGTTACTAGAAACACAGTGTGCTCTCTGGAAACTGTGTAGTTTCACTGTATGTTCATGTGTGTGTGTGAGTGTGAGTGTGAGTGTGTGTGTGTGTGTTTGCATGTAGGTGGCTGTGGCCTGCAGAATGGCAGACACACAACTGTTGTGATGTGACTACTCTGGGTCAGGTACCACTCAGCTGCCTTCAAAATGAAGCAAGGGATAGGGTGGACCTTGCTGGCTCAGTCTGTAGAGCGTGCAACTTTTGATCTTGGGGTCTTAAGTTCAAGTCCCATATTGGGTGTAGAGATTACTTAGATAAATAGGTATTTTAAAAAATAAAATAAAATGAAGCAAGAAGGGTTTGGGGTCATTTTTTTCCTTCTTTATAATCTTCCACGGGTTCCCCTCCCACCCCATTCCTCAGACTTCATGCAATAACCAAGAATTGCTCTTAAAATAAAAATTTAATGAGGGCACCTGGGTGGCTCAGTCAGTTAAGCATCTGCCTTCAGCTCAGGTGGTGATCCCGGGGTCCTGGGATCGAGTCCCACATCGGGCTCCCTGCTCTGAGGGGAGCCTGCTTCTCCTTCTGCCTCTGCCTCTCTCTCCCTCTGTTTCTCATGAATAAATAAATAAGATCTTTTTAAAAAATAAATAAAAATTTAATGAAAAAATGTAATGATAAAGCTAGATGTTAGCTATTCCTGGTGAAACCCCAAGGAAGTTTGGCCAAACTGGCTTGCAGGGTGGTGGTGGGGAGACTCCAAAGAGCTGCCCCTCAGCTTCAGAGATCTTGTTAGGACAGTTTCCCACAGGCTGATTTCCCACATCATGCCAGCCGCGGTTCCCAGTGAACGGGGCTGGGAGTTGCTCACCAGGAAGAGGAAATCACCCCGGGGTTTCCACAGGAAGGGATCCGGACTCAGAGGCACCAATGTGTCGGCAGCGAAGGTAGGCTGTGAGTGGCCATTGTATGCCATGCACTGTGTGTCAGAATGCATGGGTCTCCAAAGAGCTTGGGAGTGCGGGGCCTGTGCCGCGGTCCCTGCACTACCCCCTGACCCGCTGCGTGAACTCAGGTAAGTCCTCTGCCTTCTCTGGGCTCAGGGCCCCTTACCTAGTTCCAGAGAGGTAGTGAGGAGCCCACAACTATGAGACCAGAGGGGAGACAAGAAGCATCACAAACGCAACAGGAAGCGAGGGACACAGAGCCAGGGGCCCTGTGGGAGTCGCCTGCCGTTTCACAGAGGAATGTGCCCATATTAACTCATGTTTGGATTGTGAGAACAGCCCCGGACACGTGGATAGAGGAACCTCTTACCAGGAAAGTACCGCTAGATATCTAGTTGACACAGGGTTGTAACGGCTTTGCTGCTTATTCCCACTGCCTGTTACAGAGCTGGCAAAGTGCAGTGATCAGAAATTTTTAAAGATTATTCGTTTATTTATTTGTCAGAGAGAGAGAGAGCACATAAAGCAGGGAGAGCAGCAGGCAGAGCGGGAGAAGCAGGCTCCCTGCTGAGCAAGGAGCCTCACCAGCGGTGGGACTCCATCCCAGGACCCTGGGATCATGACCTGAGCCAAAGGCAGCCGCTTAACCAACTGAGCCACTCGGGCACCCCAGTGCTCAGAAATGTTTAGACTGAATGGATGGATGGATGGATCATTCACAGCAGTGATCACTTAAAATCTGGGGAGGAAATACTCTGCCTAGTACCTGCTTTCAAGGAACTCTTGTGGGACACATCAGGACAGATAGAGTTTCCAGGAGCCAAGGGTTCAGGCTTTTGTATATATGTCCTGGCACAAAACTGGCAGTCAAGGAGGGCTTCCTGGAGGAAGAATGTCAGCCTAGGAGGCAAGTAGGAATAAAGAGAACAGGGCTGGGATGCCTACCTGGCTCAGTTGGTGGAGCATGTGACTCTTGATCTGGGGATTGTGAGTTCAAGCCCCACGTTGAGTGTAGAGCCTACTTTTAAAAAAAGAGGACAGAGTTTTGATCAGGTGGAGCAGTAGGCACATCTGGGTTATGGTGGACTTGGACCCCATAGGGTCTCTGGGGCTTAGGTGAGACAGGATCCTGGGGGAAAGTTTGGCCATCTATTGAGCATTGCCCAGAATGGCATATCTTCATGTCCCAGGTCCTACAGTCTCCCTACCCCCATCACCTGGGACAATTCCTCTCCTCCCCAGACACTGGCTCTCCCTGATTATCCCCTCACCAGAACAGACTCCTGGGTGCATAATCCACCATCTTCCACTTGGAGAATGCCCCCTTTTATTCTGAGCATCTGGCATGTTGCAAGAAGGACCAACGGGATGTGGTAGGCACGGAGGCCTTGAGAAGAGCCTGCACCAGACCCTGTAGTCCTGGTCCCAATGTGCACAGCCAGTAAAGGCTCTGAGAAGCCCTGCACCAGAGACGTCCTGTCTAGCCTTCTTCAGTCAAGTGTGTCCCAAACTTATTTGACCATAAAACTATTTTTCCATGTGTAATTTTCCAAAGAACAGAATTCCTCTGGAAGTCTTTTGGG
The DNA here is from genome assembly GCF_037043125.1 of Eumetopias jubatus. Classification (NCBI taxonomy): domain Eukaryota; kingdom Metazoa; phylum Chordata; class Mammalia; order Carnivora; family Otariidae; genus Eumetopias; species Eumetopias jubatus. The sequence goes on along the minus strand of NW_028274811.1, from coordinate 27,770,661 downwards.
GAATGCTGGTATCCCTGCTTTCAGTAGGCAGAGAGGGGCACTCCTTATCCAAAACATACTCCAGTTTGTGTCCCTGATAGGGAGGACATTAGCGGTAGCTGAACCCCAAACTGGTCATCACAGCTCTAACCAGACTTCACTCCTGCCCTACTGGGTTGTCACCTTCTTGGGATCATGGACCCTTCATCTGTGCCCTTGCTGAGTGCTAACATGGACCAAGCATACTGTGGTGCTTGATAAATACCTGCTGCCCATGAGGTGAAGCTCTTGTGTATAGGTCCAACCCAGCTTGGTTCTTCAAGCTCCCAGCGGGGAAGGGGGGGAAGAGGGCGGCACAGTATTCCCATTGGTTTGTTAGTTGGGAATTCTTATATTCTTATGGGACCTGGACTTATTTCTGGTCTTTCCCTCATAAGGGACGCTTTCCCACCTGCTCCTGTCCACAGGGGTCTCTCTCCCTTCCAGATTCCCATGGCCTGTAGAATTGGAGCCATTCAGCTTCTCCTGGGCTGCTCGGTGTGCTTCCTATGAGCGAGTCTCTTGTGTCTCCACTGCTATCTGCTTTGTTGTCTGGCAGTCAGGAGCTGGGCTTGAAGCTCACAGCCTGTGTGGAAACGGGCTTCTCCACCTACTCATTGTGGGTGGGAACTTGAGCCAGTCACCGCTCTCTTAGAGCCCTCATTTGCTCGCCTGTTCAGTGGGGGCAATAATGACACTTGTCTCAAAGAGCTGGGAAGAGGGGATGTGCTCTTGCTTGTAAAGTACTTAGCACAGCATAGTCTGGTGAAGAGTAGGTTCTGGCTAAGTGATGTCCAGTGTCACTTACTACTATTGGTCCCAGCCAGCAGCGCTGTGCTCAGGACCGGGCCCTTAGAAGAGCCCGTCCCTGCAACCCTCCAGTCCTGCTAATCATGGGTGGAACATGGGGACCAGGGTAGGGAAGGCACTAGGAGCCCTGCCTTCTGAGGCCAGCCTGAGTCTGCCAAGCATTCAGCCTGAGTGAAGGCTGCTCTTGCCAAAAGATGGCCATCTCCAGATGTCTACAGGCTGGAGGGAGCCGGCTGGCCTGTGCGGCCTGAGGGCAGAGACAGGACTAATGGGAGGAAATTACATGGAGAGATTTCATCTCAGCTTGAGGAAACACGTCTACCAGTCAGAGCTGGCCAACCATGGCCTGCCCAGGCTGTCAACAGAGGCAGTGAGCTCCCCATCACCAGAGGTGTGCGAGCAGAGGCTGGAAGTTCCCAAGGGAGGGAAGCTGCTGAGGAGGGTTTCCACCCTTGAGGCCCCTCCGAGGCTGTGGGCAGTCCCTTACACTTCCGTGCGGCTCTGCTCCTCACTTGGCTTGGTGGAGTCCACTGCAGGCATCTGAGCTCTGGCAGCCTCTGAGGTGAGCATGAAAGCAAAGCGTGGACATGTCCAGCTCCAAATTGGTACAGGAGGCTGCAGAGGAGTACTGCTGTAAGAAGCTGATTTCAAGGGAGATGAATGACCACATTACCTTCTTGAGGAAGCAGCTTAATGCAGTGGCTGGTAGCATGGAGCCTGCACCGAGTCTGTGCCCAGGCACCCCCTACCCCAGGTCTGCTGGGGCTGGGGACAACAGAGATAGGCGATGGGAGGGGGCTTGTTTTTAAATCAGCTTCCCCTCACTTGCTTCAACTTCTAAAACCACAGGCTGGAAGGAGAAAGATGGGAAGGAGGAGAGGAGAGAACCTGAGTTTCAATTTTGGCTCTGCCCCTAGCTAGCTCTGTGACTTTGGGCAAGCCACTTAACCTCTCTGTGCTTCAGTCTTCTAATCTGTGAGATGGAATGATAATCATAGCCATCTTGCTAGTTCTTGGAAGAATTAAGTGGGTTATTATTGGTAGAGTCCTTGAAATAGTTTGTGGTCCCTATTAAGTACCATAAAAATATTTGTTAAATAGATAAAAATTAATTGAGCAACTCCTATAAGCCTAGCCTAGTAAACATACAAGGGGTTTTACAATAATCATCTTGTTTAGTCTTTACAAAACCCTAATGAAGTTGAAAATCCTATTATTATGGAAACTATACCCAAGAAGGTCAAGTTCCTCGCCCAAGGTCACACAGCTGGTGAGAGGCAGAGCTAAGATTTAAAGTCAGGATGTTCTGCCTCCTGGACCTGGGCTCTCAACCACTCAGCTCCGTCACACCAGGAGTTTGCAGCCACTCTAAGGGAGGTAAAGTGCCCACAGGAGCAGGGCAGCAGATCAGCGGGCAGGAAGGGGTCAGAGAATCGCTCTCCTTGCCCCTTCTCAGGCCAGAGGTTCCCTCTTAGTTGCTGCTGCCCGGGGGAGATTTTTCGGACTAATTGGTGGCAACATTGCTGGGTGACTCTGATGACAAATTGTGGCCTTGCTTCCTCCAGCTGAGTAATCTCCATTGTGGGGTCCTGGAAACACCTAGAGCTCCGGGCTACTGGTGTTGGCTTTGGCGGTGACACCGCTGAGGGAGATGGGCCACCTCACACAGCCTCTAGAAACAGGGACAGGAGCTGGGACACCTGGGTTCCCTATACAGTCTCTCTGGGTGTGGGTGAGGCTGTGGGTCTGGGGTGTGCTGCTCACTTCCATTCTCTCTGCTGTCTCAGCAGGACCCCTCTGTCTTACTCAAGACCATGTCCCCTGGGCTGAGCCAGGGCCTGGCTGAGAGTAAATGTCCAATAAATATGTGTTAGACCCAAGAATATCTCCAGACACCTGCACTGCAGTTTACTGTTTACAAAACTCCAATCCTATCTATTATCTCATCTGATCCTCACAACAGCCCTGAGAGGTAGGTCTTTTAACCCTATTTTACAGAGGAGGAACCTGTGGCTCCCAGAGAGGAAATGACTCGCCCAAGGTCACAGAACTCAAACCCTGGTCTCGGTCTCAGGGCTCTAAATTCAGTCTAGCCCTGCAGTCCACGGAGATGTCTTCCCCTTCCTTGTGTGAGGACTGTGAGGAACAGAAGGGACCTCTGGTTGGTCTTGGCCTCTTCAGAAGGCTCCTCAGAAATGGGAGATGGGGTTATTGGCTCCCAGGGGACAGCCTCCAGGGCTTCTGATGGGGGGAAGAGGTGCTCAGGAAGCTAAGGATCATTGATTCATGTAGCAAGTCCTTCCCCCGCCTCTCTGGGGCGCCAGGACAGGTGGGTCCGTGGCCTCAGGCTTTCTGTCAGGGAGGTGGGTCCGAGTCACTGTCCAAAGGTGTGGCATCCGAGTTTTGCCTCATTAAGGGGGAACAGCGCTCTGTTTCTTGGAGACAGAGCGCCCAGGAGAACTTTTGGGATCCCTCTTAGGGCTGTGCTAGGACCTGGGGGTACAGAGCCAGCTCCGCGGAGCCAGCCTCCCTTCTGCCGAGGTGAAAGTGTGTCTCTTCAGCTTTGGGTCACTGGTGGGCCTCTGCTGACTGCTGTGGTTTTCCTTGTCAGCTTTGCTGTTTTTACTTTTTGTTCAACACTCTATTATTACTGGCATCTTAAAGGGTTTCCCCTCTGGTAAAGCTTGGTCTTTGTGTTTATAATTTGAGAACTTCTCTCTTCTCCCACTTTTCTTTCCCTTCTCATCCCATGGTTTTGGAAGATGCTGAAGCAGGAGGTAGGTTGGGGGCTGGTTTAAAAGCAACTTCTCCCTCCATCCCGCATCTCCCTGCCCCTGATCCCAGCGGGCCTAAGGGCACCCCCCACCACACACACACACACACACACACACACACACACACACTCGGGTAGACCCTGCTCTTTGAGCTGGGAATTCTTTTTCCTTTTCTGAGTGGGAGGCTTGCTGCCGCTAGCCCCCTTTGTGTCCTGACCCATCCATTCTCTTTCTCTCCAATATTCTCCCCTCTCAGGGCTGCCCTCCCTGCTTGGGGAAGTTTCTGGCACAGCTGAGCCCATTGGCCATAAGCAAGTCACCTTGCCTCTTGGGGTCTATAGTGCCCTGAGGAAGTGGGCACATGGCAGAGCCTGACAAACTGGGGGATAGGAAAAGACTTCCGTGAGGCCCTTCTCATCCTGATTCAGAGTGGGACTAGGCCCATGGTCAAAAACTCCCTTTCTGGAATTCACAGTTCCTCTGGTTTGGGGTGGGCGGCAGGGGGGGGGGGTTTCTTCAGTAGCATCAGGTCGGGCCACAGGAGCTGGCCTGATGCAGTGGATTTCCAGCTATAGTCCAGGGGCTGGGACAGACTTTCCATCCTGACGGGGGCGGGGCCAGAGCTTGGCACTTGGTTTCTGGGAGCCCAGGACTGCGGACCTGAGAACCACCAGTCTGTGTCTGCCGTGGAGCCAGAGAAATGTTCCCCGTTTCCTGCCAAGCCCTGTCCCCAGGACCCCAAACTGGGGAGGAACAGAAGTCTCAAAGCTTTTTTGTCCCAGCTCCTACACAATACTCAGGGTGGGACCTGGCTGGTCCCGGAACTCCTCTGGCATGTGTGGCTGAACTTGAACATTTGCATTCAACGATGAGATTCAGGTCCACCGGGGGAAAGCACTCAAAACCCCTTTGGTTGCTGGGACTTGTACGCGAGACCGACCCGCAGTGCGCCTGCGCCCCAGCATGGAAAATGCTGTCTTGGCCTTTCCTTTGCACCCACAGAAAGTCCCAAAGCTCCCCTGGGCACCAGGTCTCGGTGCTCGTCAGGGAGCTGTGCTTGGATGCCACACAGGCCGGCTAGGCCTGTCTGGTTCGCTGCTGGTGCCAGAGCTCCTAGAGAATGGGCAAGCGTCAGGGGGCAGTTAGAGATCACCCTGTATGGAGAAGGGCCTGGTGTAATGAAGCACCCTGGACGGCAGAGTCGAGGCTATGCAGGCCCTCAGGGGACAGGAGAGCAGTGCAGACCACAGGGGTCAGGAGGGTCCCCCGAGGAGGGGCCAGAGCTGCACGGTGAAGAGCCTGTGAAATGGGAGGCAGGGAGTTGGGGGCCTTGTGGAGAAAGGTTGGGGGGTGAACCTCCCCTGTCCTACCTTCCCTAGGCCAGCCCTGAGCACTGAGGAAAGCCAGCCTGCTAGAGCTCAGAGAGATGTGGGAGATGGCCGGTACCCCCAAACATGCACACAAGGGAAACCGAGGCCCAGAGGGGCAGGGACCTGCCTGGGTCTCACAGGCCCCTGGGACTCCCCCTTCCTCTACTTCATAGCCCAAAAAATTTAGGAGCCATTTGTCCTAAGCACAGGGAATCTTGAAACATGCAGCAAAACAAAACAAAAATCCGAAGAAGACAGTCCATGTGTTGAGCATGAGTTGCTTTTGTAATAAAAAAACAACCCATTTAATGTTATTTAAAAATGCTGGTGGAAATAAAAGCATCAGGGGTCGGGTGGGGGCTTGGGCCTTGCTCGTGGCAAGCAGTTCACTAGCTCAGGGTGACCAGGTGGCTCCTTCCACAGCCTCTCTTGTGCCCTGGGTGGTGGGGAGGCTGTGATTCCGCTGGAGAGCACCCCCTGGCGGCTGGCTCTGGAAGAATCTGCGTCTGAACTGCAGGGAGGGAAGTAAGGAGGGTGACCCTTGGACACTGAGCCCCTGCCTCCCCCACAGCTGCCACCACTGCATACCAGAGGCTGGACTGGAGTCACTAGCAGAATTCATCTCCCTCCTGAAGGAGCTGTGACAGGTTCTCACCTGGGCTTTGGAGTAGGCCTCGTGGTCTGATGTTCTGATTCAACTGAGCCCCAGAACGGGGTCTTTTAGAACAGAGTCGCTCACATGGGGCATAAGGCACTTCATGACTGTGCCCTGCCTTCAGTGTTGGTGACAGATCCGTGACACACAGCTGGTGAGGCCCCACAGTGAGGGGCAGATTGAGGTGTCACTACTAGGAGTGACGGGGTGTTGGGGGAGGGTTGGTCAGGAGGGCTGGCTCTTCCCTGGCTCACCTGCTCAGGCTGGCAGGATCGTGACAAAGATAATGGCAATGACAGCTTTAGCTCACGTTTGCTAAGTGCTCCCTGTGACCAGCACCAGGGAGGCCTCACAACGGCTCTGTGAGGCAGGTGGTCCTTTTCTGGTGTTGTTAACAAAAAATCTCCAAGGTAGAGAGAATAGACCCACATATACCCCCTCATTCCAACTGCACCATTACCAAGATGTTGTCACACTTGTTTTCGCTCATTTCATCTTTCTTTCTTTTTTTCTTTTTCTTCCTTTCTGTTTCTTTTAAATTAAATATATTAAAGCAAATCTCAGACATCATGTCATTTCGCCCTTATGTGCTTTAGCATGTATTTTTTAAAAATAGAGATACTTTCTTACATAACTGCAAAGCCATTATCACATCCAAAAAAAGTGAATGATAATTCCTTGGTGCTAATCTAATACTTGGCCCATGACATGGATGCTCTTACTGCCCCCATTTGACAGAGGAGGACACAGAGACCCTGGGGGACAAGTAACTTGGTCCCAGGTCACACAGCTTCATAGTGACAGGGATGGCACTTGAACCCAGGGAGTCTGACTTGGGAGCCCACCACTAAATCTTAGTTTCCCTCTCTGTAAAGTGAGGGGTAAGGAGGACTTCTTTGCTACTTCACGGGATAATGGGTGAGTGGACCATGTTGTTCTTGCTTCTAACAATAACAATGAAAACAATAATGAAGGAAAGCAATCAGGGGCGCCTGGGTGGCTCAGTTGGTTAAGCGACTGCCTTCGGCTCAGGTCATGATCCTGGAGTCCCGGGATCGAGTCCCACATTGGGCTCCCTGCTCAGTGGGGAGTCTGCTTCTCCCTCTGACCCTCTTCCCTCTCGTGCTTTCTATCTCTCATTCTCTCTCTCTCTCAAATAAATAAATAAAATCTTAAGAAAGCAATCAGAAGAATCATTAGGATGTTGGCCTAATTGTAAAGGAATATAACAATTAAAGGAAATTAAGGTTTGCTGAGTCCCCACTCCTCCGTCAGCTCTCCCTCATCTCATTGAATCTTTACCCCAATCCTGTTTCTTTCCTTTCCCCACCCCCCAAGCCTGTTTCTTAATTACCAGCTTCCTTTTACAGGTGAGGGACCCAGGGACTCAGAGGGAGGAAGGGCCACCCCAAGGTCAGGCCACTGGCAGCGGCCAGGCTGGTCTGCTGGGGGTGGCAGAAAAGCCTGAGCTATGTCAGAAGCTGAAGGTGGCCTTTGCTAAAGGCTTTGGAACATCCTGTCTTCATGGGGAATGTGCCAGTTGAGATTACTGCTCACAAGCAACAGAAATCCCCTTTGGTGGTCTTAGGCAGAATAGCAATTTACTGCAAGGATATGGGACGGCTCACAGAATGGATTGTAAGGAGGAAGCCAGGCTGGGAAAAAGATGAGCCTGGAGCAGCCCTGGGGCTTGGAAGCCACAACTGCTCAGAAGGTCCATCTGGGCTCCCCACTGGGATGAAGCCACTTCTGACTACTTCTCTGCTTTGACGTGCTTTCCAAGACCCAGAACCCTGGGACAGACTTCAAGGCACCCAGCATGGGTGGCATGGCCCCTGCCCACCATGGCTGGGAGAGTGTGGCACTTTTCTGGAAGGTGTGAATGCTGGGCCATGCCAGGGTTTTTTAAAGGAGTAGAATGGGGAGGGAGCTCGAGGGGATTCCCCAGAGAAGACTCAGCCGGCTCTGGTTTTCACACGTAATTTTGCTTCTGATCCTGGGAGTGTGAGTCACATGTGAAAGTCTCTTGCTTTGCGAGGCCTGTGTCTGCGCTGCCACCACCTTCACAGTTAGCTGCCACCTCAAGGCAGGAGGCCCAGGTAATGGGCAGGACTCCCCGTCTGCCACCGGCTGCTGCAGCTATGGGAGCAAAAGCATTAGGGACTCTAACTTCTGGGCCCAGTGCCCAGGGGGATTTTCCATCCCATACATTACGTGAAAATAGAATGCAAATGATACGTAAATGAACCTGTGCCCTAGAAGCCCTTCCACTGGGTAAGATGTGAAGGGGCTGGAGCTCGGGATGGTCTGTGCCTTCCAGAAAATGCTTGATCCACTCGCCCCCAGGGAGAGGCACAGCCTCCGGCAGATCCACAGCCACCTACTCCTCCTGCAGGAAACCTGCCTAGCTATGGCCAGGGTCTGTACCCCTGGGCACTTAGTACTCCCCAGGGGCCTCAAATCCTTAGGAGAAGCTGGTGGTAGGTGGTACTTAAGAGTCTAAATTAACAAATAAAAAAGAGTCCTGCTGCGTCTGTTTTCTCCGCCTGTGGCCCATGCACAGGGCTGGGCACAAGGACCTACCTGATTGACCCCGGGCCAGCCAAGAGGCCAGGCTGTATGAGCAAGGCCTGGGAGAGGAGGGATGGCCCTCTTTCCACTCAGCCTCAACCCCTGGGTCTGGCCCACAGCTTCTGGTGAGACAAGGAAGCTGGCTGGAAAGGCTAACTCCAGGGTGGGGGTGTGGGGGCTGCTTAGCAGTTGGCAGAGACCCAGCAGACTCCCCGGATACAATGTCCTCCTCCGTCAAGGCTGTGCCAGGCTGATCAGATGGGAAAGCAAGCCAATGGGGGAAGTGGAGAAGCAGGTAGTGAGAGGGAACCCAAGGGCCCCAGCCTCTTCACCATATATCTGAAGGGAGACTCCAGGGCCCTGAGAATCAGGAAAGTTTTAACTTCTGGGAAGTCAAAAGGCAGGTCCCCTCGAAGGTTAATTCTGCAGCACCCAGAGGGCAGGCCAGAAGAGTCCGTCCCCCAAGCCAGGTCCAGCCAGATGCCTTTTTCTAGTGACCCAAATTATAGTCCTCCAAAAAACCCTCCTTCTCAGAGTCTGGGCTCAGCCTGAAGCACACCAGGCTCTGACTGGTAAGTTTCAGTGAATTCTGTCTTTCCTGCCTGTCTCTCTATGTCCTCTCCCCGTCTCCCTTCCCTCCCACCATCTTCTCTTCATGAGGCTCTGTTTCTCCTCTGTCTTCAGGTCTCCCCATCCGCCCCCCCCCAACCTGGGGCAGCCCCAGCAGCGTCTGACCTCCTTGTTCATCACACTACAGGATCTGAGCCTAGAGCACAGCCTGCTTGCTCACTGCTCCTGAATAGGCTTAGGCACCACCATCACAGGCCTTAAAACAACTTTAAATCCCGAGCAGACTGGCTGGGTTATTTTCCTGTCTGTTATAGGTTAAAACTTGGCACCTTTGGACTTGGCCCCCTCCCCAGTGCCTCAGTGCCTCTATCTGAGCCTTCAGGGGTGAGGGTAGGCCCTGGGCTGGCCCTGGTTACCACGACCTTAACCCGCTCCTTGTGCAGGCTGCAGGCAGCGCCCATGACACTATCAGGCCAAGCTCATGCAAGAAAGCTTCAGGAGCCTGGAGCCAAGGATCCTCCTGTGACGAAGATGGGGCTGGTAGTCAGGGCCATGCAGGGTATCACCATCTGTCTGGACACAGAGGGCTGCAGGGTGAGAGGGGTTGGTGCATGAGAAAGGAATCCCTGGTGTTGGCCAGACCTGTCCTGTTTGGGTCCTCATGCGAAAGCCCCCAGGAACCTGGGCCACAGTTGCAGGAAAAATGAGACAGTCGCCTCCTATGGGACCAAGGCCCCTGCAGCCACTAGACTGACCTCTCCAGGGTGAACCTTAGGGGGCTGCGGGCTGTAGGAAGAGGTGGCTTCCCTACGCGGGTGCCCGGCCACGACTGGAAACACGCCCTCACCATTTCATCATCCAAAGATTTTTTTAAAAAAGAGTTTTGTGTTGTGGCGGTTCTGGGTGAAGTCTTGACGATCTGATTTTAAAAGCCTTTCCCCTGCTGCACACTCTGTGAGTTACCATAGAGATACTTTAGAGGCAAAGCAGACTTAATGAGCTCGGTTGGGCCTTTTGTGTTCCTGAATGTTTTCCATTTCTGAGCCCTTAACATATAATTAGAGAGATTATTTAGCATGGACGTTTTCTTTTATTGTAAATTAATTTCAAAACCAAGTTCTGAGGTTAAATAATGATTGTATTTGTTAATCAATCCAACCTGGATTTCCTTCCCAAAGAAAACAGGATGCCATTGTCAAAATGTTGGGAACAGGATGTTTGAGAATTTGGGGGTTTCATTTATGGCAGTGATGTTAAGGCTCCTGGCAGTCAGTGCTCATCTGAGCTGATGTCTTTTTATTAGACAGGGATGTGTTCTGGGAGGAGGTGAAACTGGAGATGCTTTTGGGAAGGGGTCCTGGGGGTCCCGTGACCCTCCAGGGATGGCCTGGGCCCCAGGAGAGTCACAGCTTCCAGAGAGGGGGGCCTGCCAGCGCCTTGGCCAGGCCTCAGGTTGGGGAGCCCACAAAGGTCTAACCAAACGTGGTAGGTGCATAAGAAGGGCTTGCCTCAGGCAGGCGGTGGGACAGGCTCCAGCAGCTTGAGGGCCTCATGCCTCTCCAGCCCTGTTGGCCTGTCAGAGTAAGTGCCACTGTTTTTCTCAGGGTTTCTTAATCTTGCTACTACTGACATTTTTTGGCCGGACAACTCTTTGTTGTGGGGACTGTCCTGTGCGTTGTGAGATGGTTAGCAACGTTCCTGATGGCGGCATCACTAGATTCCAGTAACAGACACGCACCCCCTCCCTCACTGTTGTGACACCAAAAGTACCTCCGCATGTTATCAGAGGTCCCTTTCTGGACACATTTACCCCTGGTTGCGAACCACCGAGTTAAAATGTAATACATATTTATTGCAGAAAATAAGATAGAAATAATCTGGGATTCCAGGATCCAGAGTGAACCCCTGTTAAGCTTTTGGTGTACTTTGCAGACCTTCTCACGCATGCGTGTCTGCGTTTTTGCTTTTTCGTGAAACCCAGGCCACAGAGCATGCAGCTGTGGAACTTGCCAGGGCACGGGCTGCCAGGGATCATTGCCCTTGTTGCTTCATCTACCGTGCCGTGTCTTCTTCTCAAGCTCTGTCGGAAGCACCCCTCTTCAGTCACGGCCGGCTGGAGGGCCTGGAAGTGTGGTGTGACGCTCAGCAGATTCCCATGGTCAGCTTTAGGGGTCCAGGGACCAATGTGATCATTCGCCCAGGGCTGATCTGCGGGGACTGACACACGCTCACGCTGGCGCGCTGCTTACAATCAAGTCACCCAGCCCCGTTTCCGCCTGGCCCGGGGCCCGGGCTCTGCTCCACGGGGCCTTGTGTTTTAGTGGTCAGGCCTGGCAGAGAGCCCACCTCGCAAGGAGGGGGATGCAGGGTGGGCCAAGGCAACTGGGAGCTCCCAAGTGCCGGGCAGTAGTGGGAGGAGGGTTCTGCCCAGGTGACGGATTGTGGCCCCTCTGAGGGTCTGACAGAAGCAAGACACTTTCTCAGGGGAAATACCCACATCTGCCAAGTTCTGCATGCAATTCCGTAGACCCTAAGTTAGGAACTTCTGAGGGCAGGGATTTTCCTGGGGACTTGTGGTGACCTAGAATCTTAATCTCTCTCTTCCAGGAATATTTGTCAAGGCCCTGGGAAGGCTCTGACCTCGCACAGGGCAGGGCCTCCCTCCCAGAACAGGCAGCATCAGTCATAGGCAATAGTAGAGAGGATGGGCGTCCGGATGCCTGGGCCTTGAGAACCGGGACCAAGAGCTGAGCTTCTCCCGGGAGCATGGTGACAAAAGCCAGCACTGGCTGAGCCTGTATTATGGGCTGGGCAACTCACCTAATGTGCTCTCTGCATCACTCGATCTGACGGAGAGGAAGGTATCATTATCTGAGTGAGTTGCCACTTGACTGAACTGGAAACAGGCTGAGACTTGCCCAAGAACATACAGCTTTGTGAATGGAAAGCCGGAATGTCCACGCTCCCAACCCTGAAGCTATGCTCTCTCTAAGGAGGGTGGGAGGGAGTTGCCTGGGCTGAGAAGGACAGGTGCACACTCTGCCAGGACCTACTGGCACCTCTGGCCCTGGGTCTATCTTCCCAGCCAGGACCAAGAATGCTTCTGGCATAGAAGCAGAATGGAGGAAGCTGGTTGCCTAGGGCTGGAGGGATGCGGAGGAGGGTCAGTGTTTTCTGGGCACTGAGTTTCAATGTTGCAAGATGAAAAAGTCCTAGAGATCTGTCCGGCAATAAAATAATGTGAATATACAAACACGACTGACCTGCACACTTAAAATGCTTAATATATTCAATTTTATATTATGTGTTTTTTGTACCACAATAAAAAACAAATGTGGAAAAAAAGGTTACTTGTGGAACTCTGAATGCTTCTGGCTTCAGACCTGGCCTCTTTTCCCTGAAGTTGGGCAACAGCCTGCATGCTCTTCCCCCTGACACCCCCCCGCCCCCTCCCCCCAGCCAGCGCCCTGTGGTGTGTCTAGGCACTGCAGGAAGACGCTGAGCTCCCGGGGCTGTCTCCAAGTCACCGGCAAGGGTCTTCTGGAGCCAGAGAGAAACAGGCAATCTGGGGGAGCTTGGACCAGCCTGGGGGCAGGAAAATGGGAAATGTGTGCCTCAAGGAGGTTTTCTTATATTTTATTTCATTTCTCTTTTGAAAAGACTAGGTAGGTAGTAGGAAAAACTTCAAAGGGTGCAGGAAAAAAGGTACAAAAAATTATGCAGTGAAAATTGTTTCCTTTCTACCCCTCTCCCCGCCCCACCCCTTCCCTGAGGCAGCCGCTCTGCTCTTACTACTTTCCTGTGTATCTTTTCAGAGACAGTTCATGCATCTGCAAGCATATGTTTGCATTATGTGCAATCTTCTTTTTTCTGTCACGAATAGCATATTAAGCACACTGTCCTATACTCTGGTTTTTTTTCGCTTAACAACACATCTTGGAGATCATGTCCTATCAGTATATAGAGACGCCTGTCCATCTGCTTTAGAAATGGGAGAGCATCCACTGTGTCCAGGAACCTTCTGTTGATGAATCTGGCCTCTCTGGGTGATCATATAGGTTGTTTCTTTTCTTTCTTTCTTTTTTTTTTTTAAGATTTTATTTATTTATTTATTTATTTATTTATTTATTTATTTATTTATTTAACAGAGAGAGAGAGACCGTTTGAGAGGGAACACAAGCAGGGGGAGTGGGAGAGGGAGAAGCAGGCTTCCCGCTGAGCAGGGAGCCCGATGTGGGACTTGGTCCCAGGACCCTGGGATCGTGACCTGAGCCGAAGGCAGACGCTTAACGACTGAGCCACCCAGGTGGCCCATATAGGTTGTTTCTGATAGGTGTTTCTGATAGGTGAGGATCATCTTATCCATTCACCATTTCACGCACGGTCAAGTACATCTGTAGGCTAATTCTCCACTGTGGAAATGCCAGGTCACAGAAGTTGCGTGCTTCTAGCTGTGATGGCGATGGTCGAGTTTTCCTCCACAGGGGCGGTTCCCATTTGGAATGATTCCTGGCTCATCGCTGCCTCATCCACACTTAGTTGTCATTGTTGTTTTAAAGATTCTATTTATTTATTTGAGAGAAAGAAAGAGAGAGAGAGGGAGAGAGAGCCCGAGCAGGGGGAGGGGCAGAGGGAGAGGGAGAAGCAGGCTCCCCTGTTGAGTGGGGACCCCAAATGCAGGACTCTATCCCAGGACCGACCCCAGGGTCATGACGTGGGCCGAAGGCAGATGCTTAACCGACAGAGCCACCCAAGTGCCCCTCAACACTTGGTTTTATAACATGTCTTAGTCTTTTCGGTTCTGATAGGAGACAGATGGCATTGTGTTGTTTTTACATTTCTCTCATTGTACTGAAGGTAAGAACCTTCTCGTGTGTTTAAGAGCTGATTTTTCAATTCCTTATCCGTGCCGCCTCTGTGTCCTCTGCCCATTTTGCGGGGGTCGGTAGACTTCTCACGAGTCTGTAAGAGTGCTTATTCGAACTATAGGAATATGCCGATGACTTCGGCTCGGGTCGTGATCCCAGGGTCCTGGGATCGAGCCCCGCATCGGGATCCCTGCTCGGTGGGGAGCCTGCTTCTCCCTCTCCCTCTGCCTCTCTCCCTGCTCATGCTCTCTCTCTCTCTCTGTATCTCTGGAATGGATTTTTAGAGAAAGGGCCGCAGAGCCCTGAGGTTCCAGTCCGGCGCCCCGCCCCTGATCCTCTGCTATGGGCTCATTGAGGACCTGGGTGAGGCCCTGGGACGGGGCCCTGGGACTGCCCACTCTAAGGCTGGACTGGAGGCTGAAACAGCCACTCCTGCTCCCAGGGCCGCTGTCCGAGGCACAACTCCAGGAGTGTCACTGACATGGACTCTGGTGTGAATGGTGCCCCCTGGAGTTCTGTGACATGGTGGCCCTATTGGGCCCCATTCAAGCAAGCTATGGGCAGCCAGAACTGGTCTCTGCTTTCCTGTTACTGGGCAGGCCCTCTAACTTCCGGAGCCCCTAGTTCTGGGCAGGGCAAGTTTTATATTCATGGGTGCATCGACCTACATCTTGGCAGAACAGGACAGCCACACGGAGTGTCTCTGTTGTTGCGGGCTTGGCTTCCTACAGAGATTAGCTTCCCAGCCTAGCCAGTTCACCTGGAGAGGAGTGCCTGGGATCGTTTTTCCTGGGGCAGGGCAGAAGCTTTAGGGGAGCTTTGAGATCTGAGGACAGGCAGAAAGGGCCTGGGTAGACTGAGTAGATCTGACCGCTGCTCTGGGCATTGTGTGTGGCCCAAGTCTGCAGAGAGCTGACGAGTAGGGGCAGCTGGTCCAATCCTTGGGTCCAGAGTATTCCTCAGCAGAAGCCCAGTGGTGCCTGGGCCCATTCCCAGCTGTGCGGAGGAAGCAGTGGACAGGGGTCTTTGGCACAGCCTTGCTAGAGGCCAACCCCCAAAACAGCTCACCAGCTCACCAGTCTCAGAGCAGGACTGGCCTGGACAGCAAGGAGTCTGGGATTCCATAGGGAAGCCAGACCCCTTTTCTGTGTTTCCCAAATAGCCAGCATGGAGGGAGGCCTGTGGCATCTGCTCGGAGGAAGGCAGGGGCATGGAAACAGAGGATCCTTGGTCGCTGGGATGAAGGAGAGACAAACGGCCCACAACCCCCGCCCCCCATCTCCCCACCTTCTTGCTCAGCCCCCAGACTAGGGATTTCATAATGCTGAGAGCCCTGGCAGAAGCAGCTTCCAGAACCTGCCTCAAATCCTGAAGCTAGGGCTGCTCCGTTGAGCCATAGACCTCGGGCCTGGGCTCAGGGCTCGAGGCAGAGGCAACATTTTAGGCGCCTCGTCACCCGGCCTGGAGAGTGAGGGCCGCTTGGGACTGGTGCTCTTCTGGGGAGCACGGGCATGGAGGGGGACAGGGAGTGCAGTGGCTCTTTCCCCAGTCAGCCAGTGAGGCCTGGGAGGGCCTGGGAAGGAACCAGAGTGTGGGAGTCAGGCCCTGGAGACAGGAAGCATGCTCCCCGCTGAAGTCCCAGGGAAAAGCCTCTGTTCCACCTGGGGAGAGTCTGACTCAGTAGCTGGTGCCCTGTGGCTGTGTATGGCTCAAGGAAGGCTGGTGGTCAGACTCCCTGGCCGGGGCAGAAGGCCAGAGTTACTCTGCGTCTTTCCTAGAATTCCTGTGTAGCTCTGGGCTTGTCTCTTGGGCTCTCTGCGACTCTCATCGGCACTGTCAGAAAGAACTTTCTGCATTGATGGAAATGTTCGCTGGTGGTCTCTTACCAGCCACACGTGCCTTCTGAGCACTTAAAATGGGGCTGGTGTGACTGAGGAGGTGCATTTTCAATTATGTTTAATTTTAATCAATTTCAGCGTGAACAGCTGCGTGCAGCAAGTGGGCCCTGGGAGAGCGGGGAGGGGGTGGCAACATCAGGTATAGAAGCACGTCCCCCGATGATTTCAGTAAACCCCAGTCCTGTGATAAAGTCCAAGAGAAAAAGGTCAGAAGCAATCCGCGGATACAGCTTACTCCGTTCTTAGATTTTTGAGAAGCATATTCGCACGTCAAATAAAATCTCTGAGATGTTCTGCTCAGAAGAAACCCATTTGGTTTTATTTAAGCTGAAATTTTCCAATTGTATTTGACTACAGTACAGTTTTTTTGTGTTTTTTTGACTACAGTACATTTTTACGTGGCACGTCCATCACTGTTCTGTGAACACCTTTGAAATGCTGGACAAGGGGGCGAGACTCCTAGAAGAACTAATGCCCCCAAATGGGGCTCCTCCTGGTTGCTGCAGCCTGTGTAAAGGAAACCCCAGAGCTCTTGGTTAAAACTGAAGGCATTGCCTTGGGTTGCACAGCCATTGCCGGCCTGGGCAGGAACCCAGCCGTGGCCTTGGGAGGCCCCATCACTCTGTGCTCGGCCCTGGACAAGGAAGCGGTGGGGCCTGGAGCAGCTCCCTCCCACTGTGTCCACTGGCCTTAGAGCGTGGGGACAGGGGCCTCTCTGTGGGGAACGCAGGGGCAGCGGCCCCCCTTTCATGTCTTTCAGTCCTACAGCTTTGACCGCGGTGCTTGGACTAGGAAAAGCTCTATCACTCTTCCAGGACCTGAGCCTGTGGGACCCTGTTAAGAAAAGAGGAGAGGTGGGCTAGCTATATGTTAAGGGCTCCCCCCCCTTGCCCAGGTAGGCAGTTTGGAGGTCGAGGCCCAGAGCAGGCTGGGATTTGCACCCTTGCATCCCTGCAGGGAGACTCCAAGAGCTCCTACGGGAAACGCTTCATGCTTGCTGGGATGAGGTGGTGCCCAGCCCCGGGGAATTCGTTTTTAAACCAAGTAGCTCGGGGGTGCCTGGGTGGCTCAGTCGTCGGGCGTCTGCCTTTGGCTCAGGTCAAACCAAGCAGCTTGGCAGCTGCAGCCCCACCCACAGCCCGGCTGGCCCCCGTGGTCTGGGATCACACAGCCCCAGTCTACGGGGCACCTCAGTGGGCTTGGAGGAAAGGAACAGTTACTCTCAGATGAGGCAAGGGATTCCAGCTGGGGGAACGTTTAAAGGTTTCCCACAGTGTTTCCCAGAATAGGGAGTGGCCAGCAGGAGAGAGGGGCTACTGTGGCTACTTTCTATCCGTCTCTGGAGGGTTGTGGCCCGGCAGCCGTCTCTCCCTCAGGGGAAGACTGGGCAGAGGGTCCTTGCCCCGACTCTACCTAGAACTCTGTGGGCGCAGGTCTCTGCCCTGCACAGAGGTCTATGCTCCCCTGCCCACCCCAGGGCTCTGAGCCTGATGTGAGGGGCATTGATGGGAATTCTGGAATGAAGTCCCATCTGGGAGACCTGCTCAGGCCCTCGGGGCAATTACAGGCCTGTAGGGCTCGGGCTTATATGGGATTCTCAGCTCTGCCTTGTCTAAGGCCAGCCTGGCCCGTCTCCCCACGGACACACTGTGCTCACACGCAGAGCTACCACGGCATGGTTCTGTGGGTACTGCTCACAAGGGACCCGCGTGGCTGTGCTGGGGACAGACACACATGCGTATGGGTCAGCCTTGTCCCGGGGTACATCTTCCTCACCCTACCTTGGTGCTCTCAATACATGGAAGCCCCCACCTGCTTAAGAATAGGCAGTGGTCTTACCCACCGCAGAGGGGAATAGCTTCCCCTAGGGCATTTGAAGCAGGCTGCATTCACATCTAACTTTGCAGGACCATATCCAGCTCTATTGAGTGAGGTGCACCTGTGCTTCGATGACTCACACACGCCTTCAGGTTTGCCAGGGGCCGGGGCAGCTGCCATTCCCAAACACAGCAGATTGCTAGCAGATATATGACTCAGGGTCGGGAATCCATAAATCACCATTATTCCCTGGAAGGATGATTGCGCGTGAGCTTGAAAGAGGCCTTGGCTGCGAGTGGCTTTGGCAGGACTGGGTCAAATCTGTGAACTAGCCAACTGGGAAATTCCACCAGTTCTGCTGGTCCCTGAGAAGATGCAGAGGCTACAACCAGGAAAGAAGATGCGCATGGACATCTCTGATAACCTAAGGCCCAGAGTGAATTGACTGAACTGTAGGTCTGTGCTTTGGTATAGCACCTCTGTTCCTTCCATGGGGGGGGGGGGGCGGGGTGGGGATTGGTGAGGGGAACAGACACGCTTTATGAGCTCTAAAGTCAGTGCTGGAGATCACCCCCGAAAGACCCATACGTCTTCTAGTTGAGGACACACATCCGGAAAGGTCAAGGCATGACCCCAGGTTTGAAAAGCATGTGAGAGACTAAGCCAGAACCCAACGTTGGTTTTCTAAGCCCGGCCCCTGTGCTGGAGGCTTCTACACACAGCTCCCTCTCCAAAACACAGAGAAGCCCAAGACGGTGACTCAGAGGCCCCCTTGGCAGTTTTGCTGATAAATTCTCTGTTTTGAAGTGAGATGTTCTGCCTCCATTAAAGTCTTTAGGAAATTATAGTGATTTTGACTTTTTCAGACATGTTTGAATTACTCACAGTCTGGAATTCCCAGGCAGGAGGTGAAACCCAGAGAGGCTGCAGAGAAGTTAGGGGCACGGAATTTGGGGTCAGATGGATCTGCATTCAAATCCCCACTCTGTCATTTGCTAACTGTGTGAGTTAGCCTCTCTGCACCTCGGCTTCCCTGCCTGATTTTATAATTAAATGCTGCACTTACTTCAAAGGTTGGTGGGCGACTAAATGAAGTCACGAGCAGAGAGTGCTTGGCCTTTAGGAGGCGTGAGTAAATGGGCGCTGGGGTCATTCCCTGGGTACCCGACTGAGCAGGAAGGCCAGGGTCTTGGTCAGCAGGCACAGAATCAGCCAGAAGCATTGAGGCCTCAGGCAGAGTCTGCCGGGCCTTATCAACCAGGAGCCAGGCTGCCTGGCTTCAAATCCAGCTCTGCCGCTGACCTGGGGCCAAAGGACATTTCCTCTCTGAGGCTGTTCCCCTCAAGGAAAAATAAACGTGATCAATGACATCTGAGGTCTGCGGCAGAGACCTGGTGTTCAGGGCTCAGAATGGCGCCTGGCATACAGCTGGTGCTCATAGATGATCGTTTTTATTACGGTTCTTTCATTTCATCCTGTGCTTTCTGCAGAGTAGCAACCGCTCGTGTTTCTGTAGAGCTCGTGGAAGAGTTTTCATAGCTCTCTTTCAGCCAGATATGGCGTGAATTTGCACTTCGCCTGTTCAGTACGTGGCTGAGCCTTTGCCCATGCTGTTCCTGTGGCCAGGAAACCCCTACTTCTCCAGGCCCCCTATCAGCGTCCTTCCCAGCCCCTGCCTACAAGACTGTGGGAAGAATGTTCCCGATCTCTCCAGTCAGGAATATTCCCTGAAAGTCTAACAAATATTTATGGAGTGTCTACTTCTGTTCGAACACTGTGCTAGCGTCAACCTCCCCATTCTTTTTTTCCAGCCCATTTATGTACTTGAGCGCTTATTTATTTCAACCTATCCTAGCATGAATGTTCTCTCTAGATTTTAGACAGTAAAGGGCCTTATAAACTTGCATAAGTTTCCATGGCCAATTTGTGCCCAGCAGCCTGTCTGTCCTGGAGTTTTCTCCCCGAGCACAGACCCACCCAGGGGACAGATGTGTTAGTCTCCCATCCCCGAGCCAAGGGCAGATGGATCTGAGCATGCTCAGAAGGACCACGGGGTACCACCACCCAGTTGGGGGTTCAAAGCCCTTGAGAGGTAGCCCCCAAAGGGAGATGAAAGTTGTAAACTGTTATTGTAAGTGTGTCTTCTCCTCTGTGGGTTGCATGGGGATCAAAGTCTGAAGGAAGTGGAAGGTTGCTCTCTGACAAAAACACCGTATTTTTAGAAGTACTTGGTGGTTAAGGATGTTTGCCCCAGTGCTGCCTTTCAGTGGCAGGGGGTGGGGCTGGGGGTGGAGGCCCAGGGCTCCCACCTTGAGCTGAGGCTTGGTGGGAGTGGGTTTCCTGGCAGAGGGCCCGAGGGTGGAGGCTGAGGATGGGAGGATAGTCCATCATCAATCCCATAGCTTTCCTGAAGACCAGAGCCCCTAGGCCACACACTGCGTGGGGGGCCGCGGGGGGCTCTTTCCTTCCGAGATGGGAACGCTGGGGCACAGAGGGGAGCAGAGGCTTGGCCAATGTCCGCCCCCACCGCCACTCCCATCTGGGGATTTGGGACTTGCACACATGAAACCGTTAGAGAACAATGCATGTATTCTGCAATCAGGGCTAATTGGTGTGGTTCGGAGGAGGAGGAGGAGCGCCCGGAGTTTGGGAGCAGGACATCAGCGGGTCTCTGAACCAAATGTCCAGGAATAGTCCGTGGAGAATTAGAATAGCTCCCGGGGTGTGGGAGGGTTACCCTGGGGTAGGTGGGAGGACTATGTGGGCGAAGGCAGGGAGGGAGGAATTAGCGGGGCCTGAACATGGGGTGTGAGGGGAGGCATGGCAGGGCAGGAGACAGGAGGTGGCCTGTCCATGCTCCTAGCACCTCAGAGCCTGCCTCGCTAACTCCTACGGAGCCTCATTTTCAAAGAACCCTGGGCAAGGTGAACTGGCTAAGCCCTGCACCAAGAGGGGAACAGAGAAACGCATGTTGGGGGGCTGCCCGGCCCTCCCCAGCGTCTCTACCTTATAATCAGGGTGGCCCTTCCTTAATGTTTATGCCAAACTCCCAAACAGCCAGGCTGGGATGGTGAGCTATAATTTATATCATTTTTCATATGGGTTCTGGGCTCCAAAGGCTCAGACTCCTTCAAATGGGAACCACATTGGAGAAGGGGTAAACCAAGAGGATGGAATGTTAAGAAATCTGGTCCCAGGAAGCCACCTGCTTCTCATTTGGGATGTGCTTGGGTTTATTGTTTGTTTCCAGTGCCCAGCTGGTTTTCAGAGGTGGCAGCGCAGCCGTGGATCACTGTCCTTGCCAGGCGCCTGTGCCGACGCTGGGCGAAACTCTGTTGTGAGTCCTCGCAGCCTCCAGGGTGCCCCCAGGGGAAGCTCTGTGGAGGAAGCTTGGGAGCCCACTGCTCTTGGTCCTCGCCTGTCCCCAGCAAGCGAGGCCAGCTCGAGACAACCGAGCCTGGGCGAACCCCCACAGCCTGTGGGAGGCTGGCGCCGCAGGCTAGTTCAAGGGAGTGAGGACTCTGAGCTCCCCCAGGCACTGCTTGTTGCACATCAAGAGGCAGTGCAGCCAAGTAGGCCAGGAGGCTGGCTGCCGTGACGATCCATGAACCAAAGCGACACCCATCAGCACGGTTGGATCTGAAACACGTGGTGTCGAACGAAGGAAGCTGAAAGAATAGGTATTGTTGATTCCCTTCACATGGAGTTCAAAATCAGGCAACACCTTCTACGGTGTTAGAGGAGGTAAGCTCAGGGGGCAAAACTCAAGTTGGAAGGGATTGCCCTGAAAGTTGGGATAGAGTGGTGAGCTGTGGTGAGGAGAGAGGGGAAGGGGTGGGGCGGGGCAAGGGGCGCACAGGCCACCTTCTAATTCTTGATCCCAGAGCTGCTCCAGGAGCGTTCGCTCAAATTCCTCATGCTATACATTTATGCTTTATGTCCTTTTCTGATTATTTATGTTACTTCTTGCAATACAAAAGGGTAAGAAAGCAAAAGCAGAAGCAAATGGAAATGACCGAGCGTGAACCTCACTGCCCTCCCCAGGCTACCTCTTCTCTCCAATGCACTTTCCCCCGAAGGTCCCCGTGCCCATGGTCAGCCGCCTCCCAGGTGTCCCACCCAGACTTGCCTTGGCGTTGACGGGGTCACAGGCCAGGGGGCCCCCCTGACCCTCAGAAAGCCCGGAAGCTCAGGAGTTGTGGGGCCACACCGAAAGGGGCCGCTCTGGAACTGCCTGTGGGCTGAGTAAACAGGCCAGAGGACCTCTGTGGACAGCCATGGAGTGGCCTCTGGCGGCAGGCCTGCCCTGCCGGAATCCACGCTCGAGGGACGCCCTGGGGTACCTCTACTGTGAACGAAGGGCGTGTCTATAGAGCGTGCATGCTTGTCGAAAAACAAATCTCTGATCTTCAAAGTTCTGTTTGCTCCGTTTATTTTCTTCAAGGAGAACCATCGATAGATGAAGGCAGGTATTGCCTTTCAAAGGGAGAAGGAATCCCTCAGTGTTGATGTTGAAGAAACCATGCAAGAAAATGAAGAGTGCATGTTGGGGGTGGGGTGGGGGGGGTGGTTCCTGGGAGCGAGGGGGCTGGGCTCTGGGGGCTGGCTCCCCTCCTCGGTCCTTGTTTCTGGGGGCAGATGACTCTCCCCGAGGCGCCCAGGCCTCCCGGCTCTTCCTCAGACTTTCGGGTGAGAAACTTTCCATTGTTGCCTTATCTGGCGGCAGTCTGCCTCGCCTCTTTGCAGCGACCACAGGTGCGCACAGATCTGAGACCCTGATCTGTTCCACTCTCTTTGTGCCAAGCAGAGCCGGGGACGCGAACCCCAGCATGAAACGGCGCCCGCAACCGCAAGGCCGGGTGTGCGCCCTCTGAAACTGTAGGTAAAGACAATTACCGGCAATTTCCATAGCATGGTTTGTGTTTTGTTCAAAGGCCATGGAGGTATTCTCAGCAGCAGGCCCAAAATATATAGTATTCCCACCGCACGCCGCCCTCATAAATGCGCGATAAAAGTTGTGGTCGCTTTGTCCTGGCTCTTCCTTTTAACAGTCAAACCTTCGAGTTTGATGGTGAAACTGCTTTTTTTTTTTTTCTTAAAGTGTACTTTGATGGCTCAGATAACGCTCCATGATAAGGAGCTGGCTTCAAAACCACTCACTGTACCTCATGCTCGCCATTAGGATGCGCGTCACAAGGGAAAATCAGGTGCCTGAACTTATGAGAATAAGGGATAGGAATGTGCTGAGTCTGATTTCTCCTCTCTGCTCCCTGTGCTGTAATGATGCAGAAAGAAAGAAAGAAAGGAAAAAAGAAAGAGAGAAAAGAAAAGAATCAGGCGCTGATCAGGAGGGAATTTTATGAGAGGAGAAACGGGGCAGGGGGCAAGTCCTAGAAAGAGCTGTTTCCCCTCCACAAGAGTTGCCAAGAATCTGTGCATTTGTGCTCATCAATTTTCTTAAATTGCCAAGATTCTGTGAGGCTGATGTTAAGCCCAGAGGGTTTGGGAACGTCTGCGTTCTCCTGCGGAGGTCCCAGGGTTCTGGATTCATCAGCCACGGCATCTCCTGCCATTTGATTTGACCTCTTCTGTTAGTTCATCAATATTTGGAATCTATCAAGGGCTGCCCACACTGGGAGTCATTATGTCACAATAAAAACAGACCGTTGTCTTGTGTAAATGTTGGTTGGTTTTTCAAAGCAACTTCATGTCCCTTATCTCCTCTCCCGTCCCACGGAGACGGTTGATATCAGTATGATGAACAGCACAAACCCCAATAAGTGTAGTATTATGTATGCCCATTTTACAGATGAAGTAAGTGTAACTAGGGCAACGACTGCAGAAAATACCCCAAGGCCAAGGGAAGGGATTTTCAGGGGAGGTCCCGTAATTGTGTCTGCAGAGACCAGGCATTTTCAAAAACCTCTAAACTTTGCATGGAATCAGTGGCTCCCCAGGTCTGTTAGGAGAGACCATCTTGGCTCCCAACTTCATCTTTAGTTTTGCCTTGTGCCCAGGGACCCCACCAGAGACCACAGAGACCCTTGGCCCGTGAGGCAGAGGGATTCAACCTGGCTTGAATCAAACTGAGGCTTGACTCTGGCTTACCAGCTGTGTGACTTTAGGTGAGTTACTTTCCCTCTCTGAGCTGTGCTTTCTTGGTCAGGAGAGCACAGGTGTCCCAGGAAAAGCTGTCCAGTGTCCTTGCCTGGCATGGCAGTTGGTGATGTGATTCTGCGAACTGCCCTGGATTTGCATAAGCAGAGCATCTTATTGGCTTCAAGGTGCTTTTGCATATCTTTCAGCAGCTCATTTGATCTCAGCCACAGCTCTGTGTGATGGGCAGGCAGGCATGCCATCTTTTCTTATCACCATTTGAGAGATGAGGAAATTGAGGTGCAGAAAGATTAAGTGGCTAGCCATAGGAAGTCTGGCAAGCTGGTGGCTGGCCAGGACATGAGCAGACGTGTGGGGGTTTCTGGACCGTCTCCGGGGCAACACTTTGGGAAGGGATCCCTGGAGGGACTGAGATGCGGGCCAGGGCTTCTGGATTCAGCTTAGAGTGCCTGGCCCTCTGAGCCTCCTTGCGATGTGCAGCTCTACTGCGGGGCCCTCAGCCACGCACACAATACCTGGCTGCATTTCAGGAGATGCTCTCTGAGGTGGCTGTGAAGGTCTTTCCAAGGCAGAGGCAGAGAAATCACTGCTCCTGGAGACTCTTCCCACCTCATTCCCTTTCCAGTGTGTCCATGCGCTCTGCCTTGGATCACACAGGTTTCCCCTCCGGGGAGTCCCTCATTCCTCTTCCCAGGTGAATTCCTAGCTATCCTTAAAGCCCACACCAAAGAGCCCTCCTTTGAGCCAAGTACTCTACCTACATTTTCTTATTTAATCTTGTTTATTCATTTGTAAAAGAAATAGAAGTATCCACTGTCACATTGTTTATCCCTCATTTTGCAAGGGGGGAAACTGAGGTTCAGAAGGTTAAGCCACATGCATGCCCGAGGTCACACAGCTGATAAGGGCTGGAACCAGGAATTGAAACTTATGACCTAAAAGGGCCACTCAGGACCCTTAGGTACCATACAGCAGTGACTTTATCCTGTTCACAAACCACTTAGGGACCACCCCTCCTTCTTCTGAGTGCTTCCAGCCTCTGCACAGTGTGTATTCCATGGGTCTCTCTTGACTCCCTCTCTGGGCACAGAGTCCTACAGGTCAGAGGCTGCATCCTGTTCAGCACTATATCCACTCTACACGCCTGCCTGGCACGTGGTCTTGGTAACTCCTTGCCAGCTGAAAGCTCGGATAGTGAAGAATTGCTGCGCAGCAGGATGCCAAGACCAGCTGGGGCCTATACCCCTGGGGGCTGCTTCTCTTTCCAGTGGGTCCCACAGGGCCAGGCCACTGAATGTTCCAGGGCTCTGGGGCCTAGCATTTAGAGCATAGTAGTGTAGTGGATGCCCCATTTTGTTTTTCTCACACTGACCAACACTGGATCCCGACTCTTCTAACTGGAGAGAATAATGTGCTGTTTAAAAGCACGGGGTCAGGGTTAGACACTCTGTTTCCCAACCACTGTGTGACCCAGGGCAAGTGACTTCATGTATTTCATGAATCTAAGACTCAGTCCATCATAAGGTGTGTCATATTTTATGTCCCACCAAGAAAGGAAAAAATGCTCCCTGCTAGTTAAACTATAGTAAGCCATCAACTGTAAGATCGCCTCAGTTTCCAAGATGTTAATATTTGTAAAGGCACTTCACGAAAGAAAATATATAAATGGCTGATAAGCACATGAAAAGATGCTCAGCATCATTAGTCACCAGGGAAATGCAAATTATAACCACAGTGAGGTACCACTACCATATCCATCAGAACTGAAAAAAAAACACACCCCAAAACTGACCATACTGGGTATTGTTGAGGATGTGAATCTACCGTACTGTTGATAGGACTGTAAAACCACTTTTCGAAGAGAAATGAAAGAGAAATGAAAACATACGCACATAATAACTTATACTCAAATGCTTAGAGCGATTTATTTTGTGATAGCTGGAAACTGGAAACAACCCAAATATCTACCAGTAAGTAACTGGATGAATACATTGTGGTACATCCATATCATGGAATGCTACTCAGCAATAAAATGAGTGAACTACTGATACAGGCAACATAGGCAACAACGTGGGTAAATTTCACAATTCTGTCGAATGAGAAAACCCAAAGAGAGTACATACTATACGACTAGATTTATATAAAACTATAGGAGTGGTACCTGGGTGGCTCAGTCAGTTAAGCGTTTGGCTTTGGCTCGGGTCATGATCTCAGGGTCCTGGGATCGAGTCCCGCATCAGGCTTCCCACTTAGCAGGGAGTCTGCTTCTCTCTCTCCTTCTGCCCCCCTCCCCCGGCTTGTGCGCGCGCTCTCGCTCTGTCTCTCTCTCAAGTAAGTAAATAAAATCTCTAAAAATTAAAAAAAAAAAAACTGTAGGAAATGTAAAGGAATCTATATTGTCAGCAAGCAGTTCAGGTAGTCTGGGATAGAGGTGGAAGGAGGTAGGAGTGGATTGCAAAGAGGCGTGGAAAACGTGAGGAAGATGGGAACGTTCATTATGTTGATTGTGGCAATGACTGCATGAGTGTAAACATGTCAGAACTTAATTGTATACTTTAAATATGTATAGTTTCGTATACTTCAGGTATACCTCAGTAACATTAAAAAATATGCACGTTTTAGAGAGGGAGGGAGAAAGATGGCGGCGGCAATATTGGAACGTATGGGTGCATTAAGGATGCAGAATCTGAGGGGGAAGCTGGCCTTAGGGCTTCTTTCATCTCATAATGTTTTACCTCAATCACCTATCCACACAAGTGGGTCTCTGGACATTTCTCGAAGATGGGAAAAGAAGAATAAAATTGTTTATCCTCCACAATTGCCTGGAGACCCTCGGAGACCAGCAGAAATCTACCATTGTCGAAGGCAAATAAAATACAGCAAAGATAAGATGTGGTATTTGGCAAAATTGATACGAGGAATGTCCATTGACTAGGCTTTGGCTCGACTGGAATTCAGTGACAAAAAGGGAGCCCAAATAATTAAAGAGATTCTCTTAGAAGCACAAGATATGGCAGTGAGAGACCACAATGTGGAATTCAGATCCAATTTATATATAGCTGAGTCGACCTCAGGGCGAGGCCAGTACCAGAAACGCATCTGATACCATGGCAGAAGTCGCTTTGGGATCATGGAGAAGGTTTTTTGCCATTATTTTGTGAAGTTGGTGGAAGGCCCCCCACCTCCACGTGAGGCACCGAAGATGGCAGTCACCCACGCCAAAGAGTATATTCAGGAGCTCCGCAACCGGACCATTATTCACACTCTGTGATAGGGGATTCAGATTCCACAGTGTGTATATTTTGCCATTTATTTCTTAAAAACAAACAGAAATTAAAGACAAATGCTTTTTAAAAAAAATGCACATTTTTAGAATAGAAAGATTTTCCTTGTCTGTGATGCAGGAATGTTGTGAGGCCCCAGTGAGATAAGGCATTCGCCCAGTGTCTGGTCCTTTGCTTCTGTAGATGGCTTGCGGTTTTTACTCCCATGGGAGGTCCCTTTCCAGACAGGGGCCTGGGGATGGGAGAGGCCACGGACCCTGCCCCAGGTCCCGCAGGGAGCTGGTGTCGCAGGCCACTGTTCCTGGTCTGGAGTGGACCCCGAGCCCCCGTGGCCTCTTGCACTGGTCCAACCTCAAGTGGGGCAAAGGGGGACAATCCTACCCTCCAAGGGCCTGGGAATGGTCTGGCCCACAGGAGCCAAGGGCACTGGGGACCCCCATGTGAGAAGCCCTTAGCATCTTGCACTGGTCCAACCTCAAGTGGGGCAAAGGGGGACAATCCTAGCCTCCAAGGGCCTGGGAATGGTCTGGCCCACAAGGAGCCAAGGGCACTGGGGACCCCCATGTGAGAAGCCCTTAGCATTTGACGCCGGGTCCTTCCGGAGGACACGAGACTGCAGGAGGTAGTTGCCTCCCTTGCGGCCTGCCCGCTTGGATGCAGCACTCCTGATACAAGCCTGCGGCGGGCCCCAGGTCTCCTGCAAGTGGGTGATTCAAAGCCACTCTTCACAGCGAGTGTGAGAAGCCCCCACCGCAGACCGCCTTCAGAGCAGGCCAAGATTCGACATTACTCACAACTTCCAGTACCTGCCCAAGTTCAAACAGGAAGCCTGGTTTTTCCTCTTGTGTCAACAACAGCCTTTATTTCTCTCTTTCTATTCTGGCCTCTGGGCTCTCTTGTGGAGTGGGTTTCTTGGGGTGAAAGGCTGGGGTGTCAGGGGCCCAGAAGGTCCCAGCAGCGGATGCCTTGACCAGAGCCTCCTCACCTGGGAAAGCCTGGGATAAAAATGACGTAGCTCATCTATGGCTTTGTCAACAAAGGGAACATCTGGCCAGGCACACGGTGGGCCTGTGGTATATGTTTGTTCAGCTGATCTAGATTGAGATGGAATAGGTTCCCAAGCCAAAGCAGCTCCTCCCAGGTTCCTGGCTCAGCAAATACGACCTCAACCTGCTCACCTGGGCCGGACACACTGGAGGCACCTCTCTGGCTTCCTACTTACTCATTCCCTGCCCCGGGTGGACCCCAAGTCATCTGTCCTTCTTCCTTGGTGTTTCCCAAGTCCGTCACCTCCTCCCACCCTTTCCGTGACGGTTTGAACGCAGACCCCTGGCCCCCTTCGTGGGGTGCCGTCATGCTCTTCTCTGTCTTCCCTGGCCCCATTCCAGCCACAGACCACACAGTGGCCAGAGCCGTCCTTCCTAGATGCCACATCACAAATGGACCTTCTTTGCTGACTATCCTTGCACACCCTGTGTAGTAAATCTAAAGTCCCTACTGTGGCCTGTAGGGCCCAGGGTGGCCTCCCATCTCTCCGAGCTCATCTCTGCTCCCAGAACGATCTCTATGTGCTGAGGACACGCTGCCACTTCACGTGGGGTCCCTAAGCAAGCCTCAGCCTCCCTGGCCCCCTGGGCTTTGCGTGATGCTCTGAGTAGGCCCCTGTCTGCCTGGGACATTCCACTGCATAAGCTCTCAGCCCTCAGCCAAGTGCCCTGCTCCACTTCCCTACCCCTGTCGTCCTCCCCGAGGGATAGCCAGTTGATTTCCCTCCTGTGCTTGTGTGTACAGCTGGGTTTTGCATGAGCCACCCATGTCGCTCTCCAGCCTCTGAGGCCAGGGCTCTGACCGGGTTCTGTGTCTGGAGGCCAGCCCAGCCCTGTTTCATCAAGGAGGGGGGAGCCCAGACCAGGGCCTTGGCAGCTGTGTGTCGGACGGCCTTCTCTGTGCCCTTCACATCCTCAGGGGATCGAAGGTCTGGAACTAACGGCATGGGGCAACAACTGCCCACTTCCCCCCTGCTCCCCAGGCTCCCTGATGCAGCTTGCTTTATAAGGAACACACCCTGTGGCACCGATACTTAGGGAGCAGAGCCAAAGGGGAAGGGTCTCTTTCCAGGGGTATTTCTGTAGACTTGGAATGCCTTTTATGTCCTTCTCCAGCTTTAGCTGGACATCTGACCTGTGGCCAAGGCTGGAACACTCAGACAACCCACATTCCATTTTTGCCAAACTCCTAAGAAAGTATTTCTGGAGCAGCCTGGAGAAACAGTGCCCCCCACACCCCCCACCCCGGGTTGGATGGGTGTTGGGAAGGCAAAAGGGAGGTCTTGCTTTTCTCTGTACCTCAGTTTTCTCATCTGTAGAATGGGGAGTACCTGCCTCATAGGGTTTTGTGAACATTAAATGAGTGAATATGTGTAAAGCTCTTAACCAGAGTGGCATGCACAGTAAGTACGTTTTGTTAGTGCTAGTTAGTGTTAGTAAGTGCTATTTGTTAGTGCTATGTGTTAGTCTTGGTGATGATGATGATGATGATGATGATGACAATGATGAGGAAGGTCCATGGGCCCTCCAGCATGATGGGGATGTACAGTCACAGTGTGGGGAGGACAGGACGGGGGGCTGAGTCATAGATCCCTCTCTCATGAGGAATAAGCTCTGTGAGCGTAGAGGCTGCATCTGGCACATGGTAGATGTTCAGTAAGAGTTTATTGAAAGGACTTATAGAGTTTTTCATTTTTCAGACCAGGCTGAAATTTTCCTCCTATGCCAGGGAAGGAAGGCTTTGTTGGGCAAATGGGAAAGTAAGGAGGTTTAAGGGTGAATGTTTAATCTCTTAAAAGAAGAAACACTTTAGTGTAGCTGGGTGGCTCAGTCGGTTAAGCATCCAACTCTTGATTTTGGCTCAGGTCATGATCTCAGGGTCGTGGGATCAAGCTCCATGTTGGGCTCTGTGCTCAGCAAGGAGTCTGCTGGAGATTCTCTCCCTCCCTTTCCCTCTGCCCCTTCCCCTGCTCATGCTTTCACATGTACTCTCTCTCAAATAAATAGATGTCTTTAAAAAAAAAAAAAGAAACATTTTAAGTGCTTACTTACAAGGGTAGTGCTAATTAGTAATAACTGTTATCTGGCCATTAAGTCAGACCTTCCCCCAGAACTGTGGGGTACCCATATAAGCCCCAGTTGGGCTCTGAGTGGGCAAACTGCCATTTCTTTAAGACAACCTGATTCTCTTATTGTCTTTCCTGCCTCTCACCTCTTCAGCCTTCTCTACCTAATGGCCTTGCGTCCTTGGATGAGATGACACCCTTAGAGGCTATTCGGTCCGGTCCTCTGCCTCACACCTTAGATGTACGTGGCCATGATGGAAGGAAGGGCATGTTTTGAGTCCTTTGAAGGCTGCCACAGAGCAAGAATTCTCTGGGCATGGAGTCTCTCCCATACACCATGGATCTTCCATGGAGCTGAATCCACCAGGTATCAGTCTGTGTGGGGTGCTGGGAGAGAGCAGTGAGGAAATCTGACTCAGCCTTACCTGCCCAAGGCTCAGGGTCCAGTAGGGGAGATGGGGAAATGGACATAGCACAGACATTAGACACACATAAACATATCATTGCAACATGTGCAACATACAAAAGAGATATCCAAGACTAAAATGAGAGCTGGGGTGCCTGGCTGGCTCAATCGGTAGAGCATGGGACTCTTGTTCTCAGGGTCATGAGTTCGAGTCCCACACTGGGGCGTAGAGCTCACACAAAAAAAAAAAAAAAGAGAGAGAGAGACTAAAATGAGGGCTGACCTCAGCAGGAAATGACCTGGTCTGGGGGAATCAGGAAGGACTTCCCAAGAAGTGACAGTTCAACAGAGATCTAAAGCCGGCATAGGAGTTACCTTGGTGAATGGGGGTCTGGGGAGAGAGCATGCAGGCCAAGTGTACAATATGTGAAAGGTCCTGAGGTCTGTTGAAAGGACAGAAGGATGGAGGAGTTGCACCACTGAGCAAGGTTACAGATGGTCTGGAGAAGAGGGCAAGGACCTGGGTCCAGGCTCTGGGGACAGTCACCATGACACCCATGGCTCTTCTGTTTGCTCTATCTAGGTTTGCATGGAAAACAAGCCTTCTTGGTGGATGTTTTCACAGCTTATGTGAGGATTACCAAATACCAGCTCTCCGCTTACCTGCTTGGAGCTCCCTCCGTCAGCACATAATTCCTTGCAGGGTGGGGTAAGCATCCTTCTTCCCTAGTTTCTTTTTTTTTTTTTTAATTTTATTTATTTATTTATTTGAGAGAGAGAGAGCACATGAGAGGGGGAAGGGTCAGAGGGAGAAGCAAACTCCCTGCTGAGCAGGGAGCCCGATGCGGGACTCGATCCTGAGACTCCAGGATCATGACCTGAGCCGAAAGCAGTCGCCTAACCAACTGAGCCACCCAGGCGCCCCCCCTAGTTTCTTTTTTAAACTCCAAATGCTCTTCAGAAAGGGGAAGCAACGGTCTTCCCCCTGCTGAGTGATGGGGATGGTTTTGAGAGAACCAAGAGAGGAAGGGGGTAAGGCTGCTACAAACACCTTGTAGGTGAGATTGACTTGGCCTGACCAGCAGCCCCTCAGGCAACAAAACCTCCTACCTTCCACTCCTACTACTCAGCACTTCTCTCTTCTCAGGATGACCTGGCGTTCATGAGCTGGGGCCAGAACTCTGGCACCTGACTCCCACCCAGGCTCTGTGCCTGACACCAGGTTGCAGGACACCCCCACCGCAGCATGCTTGCTGCTTGGCTTGACTTCCTTTTTCAAATTAGATTTAATTTCAAGTTTAAAAAAAATTTTTTTTTTTTAAAGTAAGCTCTCTGCTCATCATGGGGCTTGAACTCAGGGCCCGGAGATCAAGAGTCACATGTTCTACCGACTGAGCCAGCCAGGCACCTCTCAAAGTTTTTATTCGTTCTTTAAAATTGATTTCTAATGATGTAAATAATGCAGACATTGGGGGAAAAAACATGGTTAAAGCTAAAGCTTTCCTATCTCAGGATCCTACCTGAGGGGTATATTTTGGGTGGGTCTTCTTCCAGTCCGTTCAATGCATCTTCATTTGTATGTGTACAGATACAGGGGTAGATAGGTGTACTTTAAAAAAAAAACCAAAGCCATAAATCTGAGTTCTGTGTATTATTTAGCAACGTCCTTTCCCATTAACAGTACCTCTTGAAGATCTCTATATTTGTATCATTGCACATCAATGTATATAAACCCCCCTCATTCTTTCACAACCACAGTTTAGTATTCCCAAGTGTGTATTTCTGTAGGTTAATTATTTTGTGACTGATGAATATCTATTCACACTGTTTCCAGATTATTACCATCACAAGCAATACTGTAGCAAACATCCTTGTATGTGCCTCTAAGCCTAGCTCAACTCACGAATAGTGATGAGATATCTGTCAGAGGAGGCATTCAAGTAAAAGGTGAAATAATATGCCTTCTTCACCCCAGAACAGTGACGCTTATAATTTATTGTACACGACAATCGCCTGGAAAGCTTTCTAAGATTCCACTTGCTGGGCCAGACCCCTGGTGTTTCTGGTTTAGGAGCTCTGGGCTGGGCCTGAGAATATGAATTTCTAACTAGTTTCCAGGTGAGGCTGCTGGGTCAGGGACCTTATTTTGAGAATTACCGCCTTCAGGGTGTTGGCTGCTCTGCTTTCATTTGCTTAGGGTCAGATCACCCTTGGGAGACAATGTTCAAGGAGAATTCACCCTAGGCTTCTCACTCTACTGAGAAGTGAGTGTTCTGGGAGGCAGGGCCCTTCAGGGTACTGGTAGTGGGTCTAGAGGTCTGGCTAGCAAGGCTATCCCCACAGGTGTTCTGGCTGGGTCTGGAAGCCCAGAGCCTTTTATCCCTAGACACAGCCTGCAAGACCAGCCCTTTCTGGGCACAACCCCCACCCCTGTAGCTCACCCCATTCTTCCCTCTGGACCCTAATGAAAGGCTGAGGCTGGTAGGGAAGTGCTCTGGGGTTTTTATAACAGAAAGGACAGGAGACCACATCTCCAGAGAGGGTCTTCTAAAGGTCTTGAGGTTTCGGGACGCTTTGGCACTCTTTGTTCCCTATTTTACTACAGGAGGTCACACTGGGGTTGGGGGGCGGGGAGCATCACTGGGTGTGGGTGGGGGAACCTGGAGCCTGGACCCTTGGAACTAACAACATCCCTCTTTCCTGGTGGCTTGGAGAGGGACACTTCTGCCCCTGACGATGGTCAATTTGCAGGCTGAGGGTCAGACCCCAGTGGGCATTTGGCCAGTGCCTCTGCCCAGAGCTGAGTTTGGACACCCTGCGGCTCCCGGGCTCCTTGTCCTTTGACCACTGGGGTGTTGTTCATGAACATCAGCAACCTTGATCATCAGAAAGAAGCTTCCTCTGGACTGCCGGCTTTTTTGTTTGTTGCAGTTAACCAGAAGGGAGGATGGAAGAACCCTCAGCCACCATGCCACAAATCTGGTGGGAGGGATGGAAGCTCCTTTGGAGCTTGGGAGAGCTGCTCCAGGCCCCTCTCTGGTGGAGGCAAAATTTGGATCCAATTCTAATCCAGTGCAGAAATGTTGTCTCAGGTAGGCTGTGTGCCTGTGTGCCTCTCTCTCGGGTTATATCTAAATCTTGAATGTCTTCTCTGATTTGTTGGTAGTTGCCATCCCAGTGCTTAGCACAGATAAGTGCCTAACAGATGTTGTTGACTACATGAATAATGAACTTAAATACCCAGAAGGTGTCTGCAAGATGGGCTCAGGCTGCTTACCCCCTGCAGATGGGGGCTAGACCCTAGGGTCAGCTATTTAGCTATTTTAGGCCCTTCTCTATACCGCTGCACCTGTGGGGTCTGGGTCCAGCACCATCAACAACCTTTGGACAACCTCAGATGTACAAGAGGCCCTGGCGAAGGCTCTGCCGCTTACACAGGGGTTACCCTGGGACAGGCCTTACCGCAGCGGTGAGTGTGGAGAGGGGGCACTGGCTTCCCCCTTCTCAAGGCGGGGCGGGGCAGGGCAGGGGGAGTGGGATCTGGAGCGGGAGCCCAAGGTCTGGCGGCCAGGCAAGGCTAAGCCCTGTCCAGTATCCCATCACCCACCGGCCTTAACTTGCTAACTCTGCAGTAATACTGGAACTGGGGGGTAGGGAGGGAGAGAATTTTAATCCTTTCAGACTCAAATCTTAACTTCTCATTTCTTTCATGATACCCACTCCTAACCCAAAAAGCGAAAGCCGAGGTTGGGGGAATTCTGCACGGTGGAAAAGCTCAGGGTGTTACTTTTGTTCTGGGTCGGGCTGGTCTTTTGCAGCTCGCGTCTCAGATCCAAGGTACCCCAGACCGAGTCTGCAGGTCGGGCTCCTGAGTGGGGCTGAGTCGGGGCCTCAGAGGGTGTCCCCCGAAGCTGGGCGAGGAGGATGCCCCCACCTGCGCAGCCCCTGCACGACTCGGCCCTGCGCGCCCCTGGCCTGCTCTGTGGGAAGGGGGCAGCCCTAGGAGGCTTCCCTTTGTGGGCCTCCGAGCCCGGCCCCTTCCTCTGCCCGCCCCAAACCGTGCGCTTTGAAGTGGCCGCGCACGGAGGCCCCCTCCCCAGAGCGGCGCCGCCCCCGCTGCGCCCGCACCTTGGCAGTGGCCACGCTTCGCAGGGAAATGGGCCCCTGGCACCCGCTGGGCACTCTTTGTAAATTCATCCCCGGGGAGGCCCAGCCGTGGGGCCGCTCCAGGAGGATCCGCCTGCGGGGTCCGAGGGCCGAGGTGTATATAGGGTTAGCCCCTCAAGCCTCTTTCATGATTGACTACCTCCTCCCGACTTAGGGCGGGACTGTCAGAGCCCCCCACCGGTTCCTCTGGAGGAAATGGGGCGGGCTGGGGGGTGGGGGTGGGGAGGATGCGGGAACTAGTTTTCAACGGAAAATCCAACAGGCCCTTTTGGCAACATATTTGTACCAGTACTTAAAAACGGTGCAGACCTAAAAAAAAAAACACCTCAAAACAACAACAACAACAACAAAACCAAAAAACCTGGGCAGACCTTTGATCTAACAAGTCCATTGCTATGAAAATAACCATAGATGTGTGCAAAGATGTCGTACATTACATCACACAGGAGCTTTGTTTAGAGCTGGGAAACCGTAGAAGTACCTAGCAGTAGGGATCGGTTATATTCTCTAATTAACCAGTTTACCACGGGTCGCACACCGTTGGAACAACCCACGACTTCAAATCATTTGCAATGACGATGTAGTCTATTTACTACCTCCCAAATGCTCTTGATATTAAATGAAAGCAACAACTATATATACTGGTATGAAAAAAGACTGGAGAATATAGGAGACCACTTTCTTAGTAGTCTTCTCTGGAGGAAGAAATCTACTGTCTCCTGCTAAGATAAAGGATACCTATTATTGTCATAGGCTTTTCTGAAATTCTTTATACTTTATACCATAATCATGTATTTTTTTTAAATAAAACTTCAGTTATAAGATTATAAAACAAAATTTTACTAGGTTTCTCAGTAATTTCTCATTTGAGTAGCACCCCACAAGACTCAACATTTTTAACATATTTTTCTCTTTTCAAAATAGGCCTTCAGCCCGTGGAATGGGTAGGCAAAATTATTGTTATTCCCATTTCACAGAAGGGAAGGCTGGTGCCCTGGGAGGCGAGGGATGGCTTGCAGGTGTGAGGCAGTGCAGGGCAGACACCATGTTTTCCATAGCACAAAGCTCCTCGCAGGTGGCAGAGCACACATGGAGTAATGGAGTGGGAAGAGCTGCAGGCCAGATGTCCCCTTCGGGGTATGGCCAGAACCCAGGCATTCTTGGCTTCCCTGCCACCTTCAGCATGCAATCCACCCCACTCACTGCAGCCCAGATCTGCAACAGTGGTGAAATGAGAAGTCTTAGAAAATGTTAGAGCAGAGGGACAGGGGCCCCAGACCACAGTCCAGGCTCTTAGGTGTCCTGGGTCTGATTTGATCCTACTCATGGGGACTGGGGGTGGTGGAGGGACCTTCTACCAGACTGGAACTTGTCAAACGTTCAGCTTTCTTCCTAAAAAATGAGCTAGCTATTGGGGTGGGTGCCTGGCTGGCTCAGTCAGTGGACCATATGACTCTTGATCTCTGGGTTTTGAGTTCAAGCTCTACATTGGGTATGGAGCCTCCTTTAAAAAAAAAAATTAGATGTGGGAGAGGGAGAGTCCCTCCACCTCTGTGAAGCCGTCATCCCCCACCCCCATCCATTGCTGCTGGTCTCTCCCATCCAAGTTAAGAGCAGTACTGAATTAGTAGGGGATGGTTGGTGGGAGAGAAGGGTGGAGGAGAAGTCTCTTGTCTTGGGGTGCATTCGCAGGGTTTGAGCCCAACTGAAATGGCTACAGGCATTGAAATGGGCCCCTCAGTCTTCATCATAAGGGTTAGAGAACACTAAAAAAAATTTCCCTTTTCTCTAGTTAGCTTTGGTGATCTTTTGATGTTCTTGTTTCTAGCTTGGCAGTTTATAAGTCATTCTATGCTTCTGAGTTCTTTAACATTCATCTTTGTGTTTTTCTGAAAGCACAGTAAAACCTGTGGGTGGGGGGTCTGTGGGGGCGGGAGTTTTGCTGGGGCCCCCAGAGGGTACTGCTACTAAGTATAATTCGCTTTTACTAAAACACACAAAAATCACCTCCCAGA
This sequence comes from Eumetopias jubatus, assembly GCF_037043125.1. NCBI lineage: Eukaryota > Metazoa > Chordata > Mammalia > Carnivora > Otariidae > Eumetopias > Eumetopias jubatus. The sequence goes on along the minus strand of NW_028274811.1, from coordinate 27,734,208 downwards.
GAACTTCTCTCTATTCTAAGTTCACTTTAGATGAATGTACCAATTCAATGTAGAGAGTTTCCAAAAGATTAGAAGTAATGAAGAACAGAAACCAAGACACATGGGATAGAAGAACCCGCTCAAACTCAGCCATCAATTTTCCAGAACGGATGGGTACCTGAATACTTAAATGGAAGAGTCACAGTGATTTCTGAGCAGAGAAAATAGAATCACTCTATAGCTAGCCATACTGTAGTGAAACTTCACGACACCAGAGACAATGAGAAAATCCTTGAAGAAAACCGCAGAGAAAAGAAACTTTCCCTACAAAGAAATGATCTTAAACAGCCTTCTCATCAGCAATGAAAGGGAAGGATGCTATCTTCAAAGTGCTGAGGGAAATCATTGTCCCTAAAATTTTATGCCAAACTACATGTTATTCAAGAATGAAGGCCAAATAAAGACATTTCAGACAAAAAAAGAAAAAAGAAAAAGATGTTCTCTTCCATGCCTTCGTGGAAAGAACTGCTAAAGGCTACTCCTCAGAAAGAAAGAAATTAATCCCGGAAGATGCAATTGAAGGAAAGAAGCAGCCCTGAGAAAAAGTATGCATGTGGGTAAATCGAAGTAAGCCTGTAATCTAAAAAGCAACAACAATAATATTGGTAGCTAATTTTGGAGAATTTAAAAACAAGAAAGGATATAGTACTAGGCAATGATAATGGTTAAGATGGAACTGGGTAGGCGCCTGGCTGGCTTGAAGGTGGATCCTGGGACTCTCGTTTGTGAGATCGAGGCCCACATTGGGTGTAGAGATTATTTAAAAATAAAATATTTAAAAAAGCAACAATGAAAGATGGAACAGGATCATTGGTGTAAAGCATTCTAAGATTCTTTTGTTTTGGAAGAAGGTAGAGTAGAAAGCGAATCAGGACGCTAAGAAAGCATAAGCTACAGGATGGTTCTTTCTACTCTTTATTTTTTTTTTAAGATTTTATTCATTTATTTGACAGAGAGAGAGAGAGAGTGAGCATGAGCAGCAGGGAGGAGCAAGGGGAGAGGGAGAAACAGGTTCCCCATTGATTAGGGAGCCCGAAGCAGGACTCCATCCCAGGACCCCAGGATCATGACCTGAGCTGAAGGCAGGCACTTAACCGACTTGAGCCACCGAGGCACCCTCTACCCTTTTTTCTTAAAAAAGACTCCCAAGTTGAATAAGCTTCAGGTCCCATAAAGCCTGGATCTGCCTCTAGGGTAGGGTTAATGTTTTATATTCAGATTTTATAAGAATAGTTGTGTATGTTTAAAAAAATGGAAAGATGACCTGCTGAAGGTATAAGAAACAAAATGCATGACTTCTAACCTGGTAGGAAAAATAAAGTTAAGAAAATTGGATCCTGGGGCGCCTGGGTGGCTCAGTTGGTTAAGCGTCTGCCTTCGGCTCAGGTCATGATCCCAGGGTCCTGGGATCCAGTCCTGCAGGGAGCCTGCTTCTCCCTCTCCCTCTACTGCTCCCCCTGCTTGTGCTCTCCCTTTCTCTCTCTCTCCCTCTCTCTCTCTCTCTCTGTCAAATAAATAAATAGAATCTTTAAAAATAAAATAATAAAATAAAAATAAATAAAAAGGAAAAGAGAGGGGAAAAGCAAAGAAAACACAGATTAGAGTGGCAAATGTGGCCAAAATTCTTACTTGACCCTCGATATCTGTTCTCCATCTGTCACATGGTATTAAAAGTTTTTATTGAAATATAATTGATATATAGTTTCAGGTGTACAACATACTGATTAAATATGTGCATATTTTGCAAAATGATTATCATAATTAGTCTAGTTAACATTATCACATATAAAGAAAATTTTTTTTGGTAATAGAATTTTTAGCCACGCCAATTTAAAATCTACATCTCTCATCCTGCTTTACTTATAGATGTGGCCGATGATAAGTGACCAGAAGTGATGTTGCAACTCCTAGGTTGCCATTTGAAAGGAAGGGAAATTACCTTCTTTTTCTCTTCTGGTTGGCTGGAACTTTTTTTTTTTTTTAAAGAGTATGAGAGTGAGTGGGAGGGGGAGAGAGAGAGAGAGAGAGAGAGAGAGAGAGAGGAGAGAGAGAGAGAGAACCTTAAGAAGGCTCCACAGCCAACACAGAGCCAGACATGACCCTGGGATCATGACCTGAGCAGGAATCAAGAGTCCGATGCCCAACTGACTGAGCCACCCAGGCGCGCCATGGTTGGTTGTAATTTAGGCTTACTAGCAGGAGCTAGATCATCTATCTTGTACCAAAAGAGAATAGGATGTGTACTGAGGATGATAGAGCCATAAGAAAGAAGGAGACTGGCCTCTGATAACTTTGTGGATGGTTCTCATATTGGCTCGGACTTTTATGTGAGAGAGAAAAATTTCCCATCTGGTTTAAGCCATTTTGAATTTGATATCTTGGCAAAAGCAGCTGAACCAATATCCTAATTTACTAGGTATCAATACAGATATGTTAGAAATTACAGTAAACTAAATGGATTAGACTCACCAGTTAAAGGACAATGATTTTCAGGTCAGAATAAAACAAAACCAAAATAAACACTGCTGCATTTGTTTGTGATATTGGTTATGTCTCCAGCTGCAGTGGATTCACACTCTATTGCCAGGGTCGGAGAGTTGCAGCAGAGACTGTAATGGCCTGCAGAGTAACAAATAGTCACTATGTGGCCCTTTACAGAAAAAGTCTGATGACCCCTGAACTAGGTCACGGAGAGGCTGCCTTTTAGGTAACAGGCTCGAGCATTGGAAACCTGACTAAAGCAAAAGGGCCACAGCGACCACTGTGAGCTGAATGCAGACAGGCTCAGCATTTGTGGCCATAGGTCCTAACTAACCAATAGACTACTTACAACCAAACTACCAACAAACGGGAAAATTCCGTATGTTCCCGTACCTCCTCACTCTGCCCTATAACTGTAGCTCCTCCCCACTGCCTCCTCACAGACAGTTTCTCCTTTGCTGTTCTGTGTGCCACTCCCTTGCTGTGTATACGGTAAACTTCTCTTTTGTTCTGCCTTGGGTGAATTCTTTGACCAACTACACCTCTGGCCTCCACTAGATCAAGTGCCCCACATTTGGTGGCCCCCCCATCCCAGATGAGCTCCTACAAGTCATAAAGCAAATTTTAACACTATCAACAAATAATTATCATACTGACCATATTCTCTGATCTTTTTTATTTTTTAAAGATTTTATTGATCTATTTTATTTTAGAGAGAGACAGAGACAGAGCAGGGGGAGGGACTGAGAGAGAGAGAGAGAATCTCAAGCAGACTCCATGGTGAGCGTGGAGCCCCACATGGGCCTTGATCCCACGACCCTGAGATGATGACCTGAGCCAAAACCAAGAGTCAGATGCCCAACCAGCTGAGCCACCCAGGTGCTCCATATTCTCTGATCTTAATGAGCGAAGATTAGAAGTTAAAATCAAAGAGGTAGCCCAAATAACCCCATTACGTTTGGAAGAAAGTCTAAAGGATTCACATGGAAACAAAAAAATCATAAAGGAAATTACAAAATATTTGGAAGTGGAGGACATGGAAACATCACATAAGAAAACTTGTGAGCATCAGTTAGAACAATGATTAGAGAGAAGTTTGTGTGCTTTAAAAATATATTCCAGGGGCGCCTGGGTGGCTCAGTCATTTAAGCGTCTGACTCTCGATTTCAGCTGGGGCGTGGTCTCAGGGTCGTGAGATCAAGCCTTGCCTCAGGCTCTATGCTGGCTGTGGAGCCTGCTTGAGATTCTTGCTCTCCCTCTGACCCACCCCCACCCCGCCCTGCAAACAAGCTTTCCCTCTTGCTCAAAAAAAAAAAAAATTATATATATATATTCAAAAATGATGAAAAATTAATAAGCTCAGTACTCAACACAAGAATTAGAAAAAGAATAGCAGAATAATCTGAAAAAAGTGGTGAAAAGGAAGAATGGAAACAAAATAAAAACAAAGAAGCAATAGAGAGATAAACAAAAGCAAAAGTTAGTTCTTTGAAAAGACCAAAACAAACCTCCAACAAGATGGACCAACCAAAAAAAAAGAGAAAAGGAACAAGTAATACTACACTGATTAATTTACTAAATTAATTTGCTAATTGAATTAATTTAAAATAATTAAAAAGTGAATGTAATAAAAGATCCTGTAGAGATTTTTTTTTTAAGTTATGAGAGAATACCACCAGCTGCTTTATGCTGACAAACTGGAAATTTCAAAAGATACGGGTAATTTTCTAGGAACTTGTAAACATCCAAACGGATTCAACAAGTTATAGAAAAATGGAAGTATCAGATATTTATTGCTGAGTAACAAGACACCCTGAAACAGAATGTCTCAAAACAACCATTTTCTTCGCTCGTGATTCTGTGGGTCGGCAGGTGAGCCAGGCATAAACCCAAGAACAGCCCTTCTGCTGGTCTCACCTGGAGCCTCTCAGGCTGTAGCAGCACCTGGCAACTCTCCTGGGTCTGGATGGTCCCCTTGGCCTCCCTCACCTGCCCTGCAGTTTATGCTGGCTGTCAGCTGAGTCATGTGTCTCCATCAGGTGATTCCAGGCTTCTCCTGCTAGCAGGATTCCCAGTAAGATGCAGAATAAAGCAAACCCCAGCACACAAGTGTTCTCAAGCCCCTGCTTGTGTCACATTGGCTAACATTTCATTGGCCAAATAATATCACATCTTGGCCGAAGCAAATCACTGAATCAACATGGCAGGGCCTTTATTATTACCATCAGCTAAAACTAAGTGAACATAAAAATCAGCCCTCTCTATAATGTGGTATTCCACACTGGATGCTGGAACAGAAAAAAAAAAAAGATGTTAGTGGAAAAATTGGTGAAATCCAAATAAAGTCTGGAGTTTAATTAATATAATATACCGATATTAGTTTCTTATTTTGACAAATGTATCACAGTTATGTATTTTCTTTTTAAGATCTAATTGGCTTTATTAAATGTTGCGTGAGGGGCGCCTGGGTGGCTCAGTCAGTTAAGTGTCTGAGTCTTGATTTCAGCTCAGGTCATGATTTCAGGGTCGTGGGATGGATTCCCGAGTTGGGCTACGAGCTGGGCGTGGGGCTTGCTTGATTCTCTCTCTCTCTGGCCCTCCCCCCCCAACTCACTCACTTGCTCTCTCTCTCACACACACACAAATACACACCGTGAATAGGATCAGAGTGGTTTATGAGAGAATTTAATGTGTAATTTATAAAAAAGATAAAATAAATGATTCACGAATTGGGCAGCATCCCATCCAGCAAGTAGAGGAGAGCGCCTATGTACTCTTAATATTAGGGGAAGCTAGGTGGTAGTTACACTGTTTACAATCTTTGCACAACTTTTCTGTAAACTAGAATTATTTCAAAATTAAAAGTTTATTTTAAAAAGCCAGCAGCATATTGAGAAACTCCTGGCCTAGATAGTTTATTCCAAATAACTCAAACAATAGATATTCCTCTTTTATTTAAATTGTTCTAGGGACGCCTGGCTGGCTCAGTTGGTGGAGCATGCAACTCTTGATCTTGAGGTTGTGAGTTCAAATCCCACTCTGGGTGTAGAGATTACTTAAAAGTATAAAAAAAAAGCAAAACTTTTTTTTTTAAGATTTTTTATTTATTTGACAGAGAGAGAGACAGAGAGAGAAGGAACACAAGCAGGGGGAGTGGCAGGCAGAGGGAGAAGCAGGCTCCCTGCTGAGCAGGGAGCCCGATGTGGGACTCCATCCCAGGACCCTGGGATCATGACCTGAGCCAAAGGCAGATGCTTAATGACTGAGCCATCCAGGCGCCCCCCAAAAAATCTTCAAAAAATTTAAAAAATTGTTCTAGAAAATTGAAAAAGAAGGAATGCTTCCTAATTGACTTTATGAAATTAATATAATCTTAATACACAAGGTGGTTAAGGACAATATGAGAAAAGAAATTCTATACCAATCTTGCTTATTTCATCCTAAATAAAATATTAGCAAACTGAATATATATATAATTGATCCAGCAGGGATACAACAATAGTTTAGAATTAGAAAACCCCAAGTCAGGACCCCTGGTTGGCATACTTAGTTAAGTAGCTGACTCTTGGTTTTGGCTCAGGTCATGATCTCTGGGTCGTGAGATCAAGTCCCACATCAACCTCTTTGCTTAGTATGGAGTCTGCTAGTTTCTCTCTCCCTCTCCCTCTGCCCCTCCCTGTGCTCACACTCTCTCTCTTTATATATTATAAATTTATTTGAGAGAGAGAGAGCACAAGCAGAGGGAAGCAGCAGGCAGAGGGAGAAGCAGACTTCCCGCTGAGCAAGGATTCCCCACACAGGACTCAATCCCCTGGGACCCTGGGATCATGACCCGAGCCGAAGGCAGACACTTAACTGACTGAGCCACCCAGGCATCTCTAAAAAAATCTTTAAAAATAAAAATAAAATTAGAAAACCCCAAGTAACTTATTAAATTAACACAGTAAAGAAGAAAACCCATGTAATCTTTTCAATAGATACAAACAAATAGCATTTTTAAAAAGGATTTATCTATTTTAGAAAGAGAGGGATAGAGTGCACGTGCACATGCACACGTGGGGGGAAGGGCAGAGAGAGAGAGAGAGAGAATCTAGAGCAGACTCCCCCCTGAGCATGGAGCCCAAAGTAGGGCTCGATCTCCCGAACCTGAGATCATCACCTGAGCCAAAATCCTGAGTCAGACGCTTAACCAACAAAGCCACCCAGGTGCCCCACAAACAAATAGCATTTGATAAAAATTTAACATCACTCATTGTAAAAACTCTTAACCATTTCAGAGTTAAAAGAAACTTCCTGAACTTGAGACAAGATATCTGTCAAATATCTACAGCAAAGGATATTCTTAATGGTGAGATTTTAGAGGTATTTCCTTTGAAATCAGATATGAAAGAAATTTATGTGCTAGTGCTGATAGCATTCGACATTGTACTAGATGTTTTAGCTAGCGTAGTAAAACAAGAAATGCAAAGAATGAAAATTGCAATGGAAAGAAAAACTGTGATTTTATGTGCAGATGACTTGATCGTCTCCATAAAATATTCAAGGAGATTTACAGGTAAACTGAACTAAGGAGCGTTCAGTAAGATGGCTGGATATAAGGTTAATACAAAAAATGTGATATAAAAAAATTGTTTCCCAGAGGGAACATGGAACAGGGTGTATAAAGTTTGTTTCTTAAAAGAAAGATGGGGCGCCTGGGTGGCTCAGTTGGTTAAGCATCCAACTCTTGATTTCGGCTCAGGTCACAATCTCAGGGTCCTGGGATAGAGTTCTGTGTTGGGCTCTGCTCTCAGCAGGGAGTCTGCTTGTCCCTGTCCCTCTGCTGCTCCCCCTGCTCATGCACACTTTCTCTCTCTCAAATAAATAAATAGATAGATAAATAAATATTAAGAAAGGAAGGAAAGAAAGAAAGAAAGGAAAGAGAGAAAGAGAAAGAAAGAAAGGAAGAAAGAAAGAAAGATGGAGGAGATCTGAAACAAAGTCTCATTTGTCCCAATCTGGATGATGGGTACAAGTATGTTACATTGCTTTCTTTTTTATTTTTTTTATTTTTTATTTTTTTTAATGTTTTATTTATTCATTCATGAGAGTTAGAGAGAGAGAGAGAGAGGCAGAGGTAGAGGGAGAAGCAGGCTCCCCGCCTAGCAGGGAGCCTGATGTGGGACTTGATCCCAGGACCCTGGGATCATGACCTGAGCCGAAGGCAGACGCCTAACCATCTGAGCCACCCAGGCGCCCCACATTGCTTTCTTTTTTAAAGTGTTTTTATGTAGGGGCATTTGGATGGCTCAGTTGGTTAAGCACCTTACTTTGGCTCAGGCCACGGTCTCAGGGTTGTGGGATAGAGTCCTGCGTTAGGCTCCGTGCTCAGCGGGAGGGGAGTCTGCTTGAGATTCTCTCTCCCTCTCCCCCTGCCCCTCCCTTGCTCTCTCTCTCTCAAATAAATAAATAAATCTTAAAAAAAAAAAAAAGAAAAGTGACTTTCAAAAATGATTCTTTGGAGTAGCCCTTGGCAGGCTTAGTCAGAATAGCATATGACTCTTGATCTGGGGGTTGTGAGTTCAAACCCCATGTTGGGTATAGAGATTACTAAAAAAAATAAATAAACTTAGAAAAAATTGGTTCTTCGGGAGGGGTACTGGGAAGAGTTTTCATTTCCTTATCTGTACCACTTTAGTATTCATTGAACAGTACTTCCTGAGCAAGCCGCTTCCTGGTGTTAGGCTTTGTGCCCAGCCATGGGGACCAGACTCCTAGTGTCGGGCGGGTAGTGAAGCGTGGGCTGGGAAAACGTGCGTGTGTGGTGCATCGGCTCAGTGCCTGGAGCACGGCTGCACTCAATACACGGTGACCATGATTATTACGGGCTCCTAAGCAATGGCACAGAGCTTTCAGCTGCCAAGATAGTCAGTCTCTCATTAGTCCTGCCCTTGGCTTTCTGGTGCCCAACACATGTTCGTTAAAGTCTGCATTCAGCCTGTTCCACACGGCCCAGCGTGTAAACAAGTCAGCACCAGAGTGTGAGTCGGGTCCCGGGAGACCCATAGATTTCACGGATCCAGAGAGGAAGGAGGGAGCCCTGGCGGGGCTGTGAGAGCTCCTCAAGTAGACACAGAGTCTCCTGGGCCCCTGCCCAGGCCTGGCTGTGGCCCTCATTTCTTGCTGCTTGTGCCTCTCTGTGTCACCTTCAGCCACATAATCAAACACATATAACAAAAGAAAAGAAGCAAGACATCATACTTGGGTGGCACTTAGGTTTGCTGCTGCTGAGAATCTGTTTTTTGTTTTGTTTTGTTTTTATTTTATTTTATTTTTTCTTTTTTTAAGATTTTATTTATTTATTTGACAGAGAGAGAGACAGCGAGAGAGGGAACACAGCAGGGGGAGTGGGAGAGGAGAAGCAGGTTCCCGGCTGAGCAGGGAGCCCAACGCTCGATCCCAGGACCCTGGGATCATGACCTGAGCCGAAGGCAGATGCTTAACTGACTGAGCCACCCAGGCGCCCGTTGTTTTTTGCTTTTTGTTTTTTTAGAGATTTTATTTATTTATTTATTTGACAGAGAGAGACACAGCGAGAGAGGGAACACAAGCAGGGGGAGTGGGAGAGGGAGAAGCAGGCTCCTTGCTGAGCAGGGACCCCGATGTGGGGCTCGATCCCAGGACCCTGGGGATCATGACCTGAGCTGAAGGCAGACACCTAACGTCTGAGCCACCCAGGCGCCCCGAGAATCCATTTCTGAATGAAAGGAATTTTGTGGGGGGCCAAATAGGGTGGGGGGGTGCAGGTCTGACTTCATTGTTCCAGCACAAAAGAATTGCCCCGTTCTTTGAAAATCCTGGAAGCCCTTCCATGCTAAAAAGGCTCAAGGATGTGCCAAGGCTCAGGAGGCCTGAGGTGGCAGGTCCCATTGGTGGGGAGCTTTTGAAACTGGCCTCCTGGCACCGTGAGCAAAGCTGCTTAAGGCCCTGGGTGTGGGGCATGTCTTGGAGGACAGGAGAGTACCTCCCTGGATCCAACATCCACTGCATGGGGCAGGCACTCTGGCACACTCCACTTTCCCGGAGTTTCGGTTGGAAGAGGCCGTCTTTGAAACTCCACTAGGCTCCCACGCCAGCCAGTTTCCTCCTGGGCTGGAGCCAAGGAAGACGTGGGTCCAAGCATGCCCAAGCCTTCCATCGGGCCTTGTCCCCCTGAAACTGGGCCCTGGCTCTGTGGCCTGGGAGCCCAAGATCCTCACGTTGGCTGGCAGGAATGAAAGGGTTAGGAGTACTCAGTCTGCTGCTCCTGCCAGGGCTTTCCTTTTCTTTTTTAGGACCTTTCTTTCCCCGTTGCCCCAAGCCTAGAGCTCTGTAGCTCCCTGCCAGTGTCGCGGCCTCACTGGCTGGCAATGCGGGCTCAGACAGAAGGCTGGTAATTTGTAACTCATGGCCTGTCTCTGACATGGGCAGTGCTGAGTCACTGGGCTCGCCTGTTCTGCCGAGAAGTGCCAGGCGTGGGGCAGCCCCCTGAGAAGGTCCTGGCAGGGGTTGGGGGAAGCCCACTCTTAACGGCTGGGGACAGCCGGCCTCAGCTCACGGCAGGGGCGGGGGGCGAAGCCTGTCTGCTGGGGCCACAGCCCCTTGAAAAGGCCCGTGGAGTCAGGTCAGGCCTGCTGTATCAGGGCACCTGCCTCAGCAAGGCCTCCCTGCCTGGGTTCCCCCCAGGCCCTGGGACTCTGCTCCCTGTCAGCCGTGACCGGAACATACCTCCCATAATCAAGGCTGGTGCAGTGGGTGGCCTGTCCACGGTCTCTCCAGAGGTCTGAAGATTCTGGGTCCTGGGGGCACCTGGGTGGCTCAGTCCATTAAGCATCTGCCTTTGGCTCAGGTTGTGATTTGGGGGTCCTAGGATAAACCCCGTGTCGGCTCCCTGCTCAGCGGGGAGCCTGCTTCTCCCTCTCCCTCTGCCACTCTCCCCTGCTCGTGTGCTCTCTCTCTCTCTCTCTCTCTCTCTCTCTCTCAAATAAATAAATAAATAATCTTTTTTTTTTTAAGATTTTATTTATTTATTTGGCAGAGAGAGACACAGCGAGAGAGGGAACACAAGCAGGAGGAGTGAGCGGGAGAAGCAGACTCCCCGCGGAGCAGGGAGCCCGATGCGGGGCTCGATCCCAGGACCCCGGGATCATGACCTGAGCCGAAGGCAGACGCTTAACGACTGAGCCACCCAGGCGCCCCAATAAATAAATAATCTTAAAAAAAATAAATGTTTTTTTAAAAAAAGATTCTGGGTCCTGGGTGACCTAGGGACAGCAAGGCTGCTGACCTGGGTCCTCCAGCCACTCACTTGACCTTCCTTTGCTTTTCACTTAGAAAAGGACAGAAGTGAAAACAGTGAGGATGGCCTTTTTACATTTTCTGCTCATCAGACTGGCAGAACATTTAAAAGGACTAATGATGCCCAGTGTTGAAGAGAATGTAGGGAAATGGGTGCTGTCATGTGATAGTGGCTGGGAGCAAGGAGGCCCAGCCAGATTTTGGAAGGACCACCTGGTAGTGCTTGCTAACATACATACATACATACATTTATTTATTTATTATTTTATTTAGATTCAAACTAGTTAACATATAGTATTGGTTTCAGGAGTAGCATTTTTTTTAGTACCTGTTAGCATTTAAAAGACACGTATACCTTTTTTTTTCTTTTTTTAAGATTTATTTTATTTGAGAGAGAGAGTGAGAGAGCGTGCATGAGTGGGTGGAGGGGCAGAGGGAGGAGGAGAGAAATAGACTCTCTGTTGAGTGTGGAGCCAGAACACAGGGCTCGATCCCAAGACCTTGAGATCCTGACCTGAGCCAGAATCAAGAGAACAACGCTCAACTGACTGAGCCATCCGGACACCCCAAGACACATACACATTTGACCCTGCAGTATGCTTAGGAGAACATTTCCTATAGAAAACCTTATACAATGATACAGAAATATTTTGCAATTCCAAGTATCTCTATAGGTGTATATAACACAAAAACTTATGTTCAGGAAGGTTCACTGTAGGGGCACCTGGGTGGCTCAGTCAGTTAAGTGTCTGCCTTCGGCTCAGGTTATGACCGCAGGGTCCTGGGTTCAAGTGCCACATCAGATTCCCTGCTTGGTGGGGAGCCTGCTTCTCCCTCTCTCTGCTTGCTGCTCCCCCTGCCTGTGCATGCTCTCTCTCTCAAATAAATAAACAAAATCTTAAAAAAAAATGTTCACTGTAGGTTTGCTTGCAATATGAAAAAGAAAGCGACAGTTAATGACCATTAGTTGGGTGATGTATAAATAAAGTAGGCTTCACTTTTGAATACTCACAGCTGTGAAAAAGAAAAGGTAGATGTGTATGTACTGAGTGATGTGAAAGGATGTGTGTGATATCAAGTGAAAACGAGTCACAGAAGCGCGTGTTTCATATGGTCCTGTTTAACAAGCAGAGAGAGCCCTGTGTGCGCGTGTGCATGTGCACACCCAAATCCACATAGGGAAGGATGTCGACGGTGGTTTTCTCTGGGAACGCTCTGAGACTTGAGATAATGCGAGACTTTTACTTTGGAATCTTTCTATTCCCATATCCTGTGACATTTTTACAAGTGGGTATTTACTTTTAAATAAAAAGAATAAAAAACAAAAACAAAATAAACAGATGTCCTCATGAAGGATGAAGACTCAAATGTGTGTGTGTGTATAAACATGTCCACGCATGAGAGATGGGGGAAGGGTTGGAGATTTCTCCTGTCTCCCCCAGGGCTGAAAACTCTTCCCAGAGCCCATCCTCCCCCAGGTCAGATCACCTAGTGGGTGCCACAACCTGGTAGAACTCCCATTCCTAAGCAGCTTCTCATGTCCACCCTGCACCTCTCTCTGTTACTTCTTTGGGGGACCCCTGCCCCCCCCCACTGTGTTCCCAGAACACCCTGCCTGTCTCCTTTGTGGTCACCCCCTACTTCACTCCCATGCAGCACCAACTAAGGCAGGCTCCTGCCCCTCATAGGCACCCACTGCCCAAATGCCCTCCTCTGCAGCTCTAGTGATGGGGCCGATTCCAAAGTCTGTAATCAGTTCAGCAGGCCCATCGGAAGCCTGACTGCCTCAAATGCAATGCCTCCCTTCCTCCAGCCTGGAGAGCCCAGTGCGCCTGCAAGACCTCGGCTGGTTCTAGCAGCTCAGCCACACCCTAACCACCACGTTGGCAGGGCAAATGAAGCATTAAAAACAAACTAATTAGTACTTTGGGGTAGCTTCATTCACAAAATTACCTCACTGAGGCCATGTCTCATTTATAACCGACTTAATTAAAAGAAACTTGGTAAATTCCTGTAACAGATGAGGACAGCACTTTCTAGAAACGCCGTAATTGAAATGTTTTACTGCATATATCAAATGGTTATTAAATCTTTAATATCATAATTCCTTAAGAATGCTATTGTTAGTGACAAACAGCAACCCTTGCAACAAAGGAGCTAATTGTTCCCTCCTCTTGGCTCCGCAGCCCCCCACAGGAAGTCATAGCTTCTCTGCTGTACTTTCTCTGCGTTGTTAATGTGTATGAGCGTGTGCCAGGTCTGGGAGGGATCCGCCATAAAGATTAAGAATGGGAAGAAGCCCTGTTTCTGACTGGTTGACTTGGGGTTTAGAAAAAATGCATCTTTCCCAGGTGAGGCTGTGGCAAGCACTGGTTGAGTATTGGCCACTGTGGGTGGGCTCTGGCCCCGGGGTAGCACAGAGACACTGAGGGACTCCCCCAAGTTGCCCAGCCAAGTGGAGTTTGGAGAAAGCTCCACTGTGCAGTGTCGGGAGGCCTGCCTGAGCCTCTCCGGGAATGCGCCCTGAGGCAGGCAGGATAAAGTGCGCATAACCTGATCTGTCTGCCCCTCCTCCTTCCCCCCATACTGGCTTCCTCCCCACCCAGCTCCTGGGGACTGACTCCATGCAGGGACCCCAGGCACATCTTTGTGCAGGATGGGTGCCCGGCCTTCTCCCCTGAGCACCTGGCCCTGGAATGGCGGATGGGAGGGATCTAGAGAGTGGTGGAGGGCTGGCCGGTGGGCCATTGGTCCAGAGGAAACGGACAAGACGTGGACCCTCCTGAACTCTGGGAGGGAGCACTGAAGGGGTTTACGAATAGAGTGGAGGCCTTCTTGGAAGGAGATGTTTTTGCTGGCTTGGTGGGTGACTGGGCCAGGGCACGGCCACTCCTTGCTTCAGTTTCCTTTTCTATGAAGGAGGTGGCAAAGTTAGAAGGGCCTGTGCTTGGAGTCAGAGGGATTGAGTTTGAATCCTGGTTGGTTGTGTGTTGTGGGATTTGGGGCCTCTGTCCCTTAACCTTGCAGAACCAGAACGGGGAGCACGGCCCCAGGGCATGGAGGGCAGGGTTTCAGTGAGCCAGCTCCTAAAGCAGCAAGCACAGTGCCTGGCACACGGGTGGTGCTCAGTAAAGTGATTGGTATTAATTGTTCATACTATTTGATCTGGGCTGACTGCATCAAGTTCTTAGGAATAATCAAGCCCACGAAGAGGAGCTGAATGGGAAAGGCAATGTGAGGAGCTCTGACCCCAAACCAAAATGCAAGTTACTTTGCAACAGTGTCTCTGGGAAAGTGGTGTCGTCCTGGTCCCCCTAACCTGTGGTAGCATGCCGGGCTGTCCTCCCCCTAGCTGCAGCTGAGCACACACAAGAGCTGCTCATGGTCTTCTAGAATCAGGGCTGGCAGGACCAGCGGACTTGGCTAGATAGATGGGGAAACTGAGGCATAGAGGGGTGATTCGGGTTCCCATCTGGAGAGCTAGAGCAGAGTTGGAGTCAGCGCCCAGCCTCCCGGCTCCTTGTCCAGTGCTCCTTCTACAGTTCATTGCTATAGTCCTGACAGCCACTGGCCGCCCTTGGCACCTTTGAGAGAACCGGAAGAAGGTGCTCCATCCTCCTAACTGGAGGGTCCTGGCTGGATTTTAGCCTCACTGACTCCCTCGACCACATGCCCTCGTGCAGGGCACAACCCAGAAACCATATGTGGTATGATGTACTGCCCACTCTCCCTGCAGCCAGGATTAGACACACCTTTACAGCCCTCTTCCATGGAGGGGTGTGGGGGGGGTGTGAGTTGGCTTCCCTGATCCTCCAGATGCTCCCATGGATTTTTTGCTTGGGGTGGGAGAAGGTCTTTATCCATCTGGGTCACAGCCTCCTTCCCTACCCTGACTCGACCACCCACATGCCCAAAGCCGGGTCATCAAAACCAATATACCCAGCAACATCCCCATCCCCAATTTGACTTATTTCTAATATTCTATTGGAAGAATTTTTGCATCCTTTGAGTTTTTCGAAAGGATTCTTTTTTTTCCCCCAAAGATTTTATTTATTTATTTGACAGAGAGAGACAAAGCGAGAGAGGGAACACAAGCAGGGGAAGTGGGAGAGGGAGAAGCAGTCTTCCCAGCTGAGCAGGGAGCCTGATGTGGGGCTCGATCCCAGGACCCCGGGATCATGACCTGAGCCGAAGGCAAAGACCTAATGACTGAACCACCCAGGCGCCCCTTTCAAAAGGATCCTTAAGCCAGTTCGCATTAGGACGGTTTTGCCTTAACTCCAGGTCAGCCAAAGCACTTTAGAAGCTTCTAAGGAATGGAAGACCTTGAGACAAAGTCATTCATGTGTAGAAGAAGGGGCAACCATTCCCCCCGCAATTAGGAAAAGAGCAGCTTCTGTATTTCACACTCTCCTTATTGCACATTCTCTTTTATCTCTGACCCTGCCCGGGGGGGGGGGGGGGGTCTTGGAAGTGTAAATGGGGGCTTCTCCTCAGCGCATCCCCCAAAGGATTCACTGAAGAACTGAAAGGTTGAATAATTTAAAAGCAAACTGTACGATCACTAGAAAATAGAATTATTAACTTGTCTGGAAAGGGAAGGTGTATCAAAGCTGGAAACAATGGATGACATTATAAAAGAGAAGGTGGCAGACTTAATTCATCTACATTTCCACATGTAAGACAAAACCAAACCAAAGGGAACATAATCGACTGAGCATCATGCCTCAAAAGCTTTAAATATGCTTGCACCATTTGAACCAGTAATTCAACTTATGCTGAGTCTTTGGTAATGAATAGCCCTTAAATATGGAATTTGGTCATACTGAGAATTGTTTATTGTAAAATTATTTATGATGAGGGTGGGGGAAGAAAAACAGTAAATAGCTACATATGCAGTGATTGAGGAATGGCTAAGTCCACTTAAAAGAATATTATGAAGTCATTTTATTTTTTTATTTTTTAAACATTTTATTTTTAGTAATCGCTACACCCAGTGTGGGGCTCGAACTCACAACCTCAAGATCGAGAGTCCCACACTCTTCCAACTGAGCCAATCATGTGCCCTGAACATTTTTAGAAGTAGCATTTAAAATGACTTCAGGGGCGCCTGGCTGGCTCAGTCAGTAGAGCGTGTGATTCTTGATCTTGGGGTCATGGGTTTGAGCTGCACTTTGGGTGTAGAGATTACTAAATATAAATCAACTTAAAAAAATAAATAAAAATGTTCACGGAGAGGCAGTGATACATGGTATCAACAATATAGGTTTGGCATCAGCCAGACCTGGGTTAGAAATCAGGTGCTACCTATATAAACTTGGGACTTAATCTCTCTCTAAAACTCAGTTTCTACATCTGTAAAAATGAGGGACATTAAGAGTACCTGCTTCATAGGGTTATTGTATGACATGAGATAATGTATATAAAGTACTCAGCACAAAGAAAGCCCTCAATTGTCACGTTATGATTATTCTTTTGCAGAACTTAGACAATTATCCATGTTCGTTCATTCAGTCATTTAGCAAATATTTATTGAGGTCATATTTGTGCTAAGTACTGCTCTAAATCCTTGAGCCACAAGAGTAAATATGTTAATGCTGAAATGAAAAAAACAGAAGGTCTGTGTGCAGCTGGAGCACAAATGTGTTAAAAGTAAAAACATGAGGGGTGCCTGGGTGGCTCAGTCGTTAAGCGTCTGCCTTCGGCTCAGGTCATGATCCCAGGGTTCTGGGATCGAGCCCCGCATCGGGCTCCCTGCTCTGTGGGGAGCCTGCTTCTCCTTCTCCCACTCCCCCTGCTTGTGTTTCCTCTCTCACTGTGTCTCTCTCTGTCAAATAAATAAATAAATAAATAAAATATTTAAAAAAAAAAAAGTAAAAACATGCCCGGGGGAAAAAAAGACGAGAAGGAAATAGACCAAGATATTAGCTGTTATTGACTTTGGTTAGTGGAGGCCATTGGGTGATTGGTCCTTACTAGCCAATTTTCTTTAATGAGTATGAATTTCTTTTATGAGTAGTCATGAAGTTTCTATGTATTGAAAAAGTCAGAGAAAAATGGTGGACGTTGATTAGCCTTTTATGACCCGGTGTCATGCTGTGATGTGGATGTTGAGAAAAGCAGGGCACTGTGGTGAAATGTACCTCTGAGACACCGCCCCCCCCCCACCGCCATGTCCTCCTGCACCGTCAAGCCAGCCCTACCATCCCACGCAGGAACAACACTGGCTTGTGCCGATTTGCTTTGTATATATCCACATTGCACAAAAAGTGTGCAAAATCAAAACAGAGAACAGCAAAGCAAAAAGCAAACACCCCAATGGATTGCAGCTGATGACAGGGTTTGCAGTACCATGAGATGATACAATACTTCTTGGCCATAGGGCAGCAACGAGGTGGCATCCATGGAGCAATCGGGAGGCCCTGCAGCCCCCGTGGGCCGTGAGTTTCCTCCTGTTGGGGCCGCATGGAGACTCTGTGGGAACAGACAGGAGTGCATCTTTTCTCTCTTCTGTGGGAATGATTCTCGGAGGCCCCAGCCCTGGAAGCCTTCCCCGTCCCTGGGCAACTGCTCCTCACCCCCATCTCGACCTCCTGTTTGGAGAGACCTTGGCAGCACCTCTGGGGTTGCCCCTCCCTGCAAGCTGTGGGGACACTTACAAATCTCTGTTGCTTCTCAGTGGGTCTCGTCCCTGGGGCACCGCTGGGACCTCCCGCCTGTGTGTCTGCAGTCACGCAACACTCAGCTCCTTATTAACCAGGCCTCTACCCTGCCCCAGCAGGCGGCTTTGCAGGCAAAAAAGCATCCCTTTGTTTCCTTTCTATGACCTACTTAGGTATCAAAAGCTTCATTCCCTGGGGAGTTTCCAGGAAAGCAGCTGCCCCACCGCTCTGGGGAGGGGCAGGAGAAGCGTTCTAAGGGTCAAGGGCACTATCTGGGCTCCCTGCTGGGTGCGAGTATGTGTCCCTTCCTTCTCAGGGCACTTACTTCCCTCATTTCCACAGGGGTTATGTTAGGGGGGAAGGTGGGGCGGGGGGTGGGGGGGGAGGTGGCTAAGATCACTGACACAGCCCTAACAGCGCAGCCATAACACGGGCTCGGTGCACCCTCAAATCAGGCTATGTGGCTCCTTTTCATCACCCCCATTTCGCAGAGCAGAAAACTGAGGTCCAGAGACATTACCCTACATGCCCAAGGTCACCCAATAGGCAGGCGGTGGAGTTGGGATGAGAAGCAGAACAGGTGCTCCTGACCACTCTGCAGAGCATATTTAAAACAGGCTTACATTTGTGGGGAGGCCTCCTTTCCTCTATTTCGAGGTGCTGCTCAAAAGGACACAGAACTGGGGGGCCCTGCAGCCTGAGTTCTGGCCTTCACTCAACCCTCCCAGACCTTAGGTGGGTCCTTCGATTTCTGGCTGTGGAAGGCAGAAGAGTGTTCCCCACCATCCTACAATATCCCTGTCCTAACCCCTAGAATCTGTGAAAGGGCTCCCTTACAGGGAAAAGAGACTCCAGGGGCGTGATGAGTTAAGGACCTGCAGATGGGGAGAGCACCTTGGGCGATCCAGGTGAGGCCAGGGCAATGACAAGGCTCCTTCAAAGGGGAGGTAGGGGAGTCCGTCTAAGAGATAGGACGAGACAAAGCAGAGGACAAGAAAAGGGAGAGATTGGGGCGCCTGGGTGGCTCAGTTGGTTGAGCGACCGCCTTCGGCTCAGGTCATGATCCTGGAGTCCCGGGATCGAGTCCCGCATCGGGCTCCCTGCTCAGCGGGGAGTCCACTTCTCCCTCTGACCCTCTTCCCTCTCGTGCTCTCTATCTCTCATTCTCTCTCTCTCAAATAAATAAAAAAATCTTAAAAAAAAAAAAAAGAAAAGGGGGAGATTCGAAGATGCTGCGTTGGTGGATGAGGTCACCAGCCAAGGACGGCAAGCAGCTTCTAGAAGCTGGAAAAGGTGAGGAAATTATTCTCCCCTAGAGCCCCCAGAAGAAATGCAGCCCTGCTGACACCTGGATTTTAGGACTTCTGACCTCCAGATCTGTAAGATAATAAATTGTGTTGTTTTGAATCACTAAGTTTGTGGTGATTAGTTGCGGCTGCCACAGGAAATGAATAGACTGGGCTTTAACTGTCCCGTCCGTGAACAAGCGGGGTGGCTGGTTGGATGGGCCATACACACTGTGCTTTCCCATAGCCAGTGCAAGTCCCAGCCACAGGGCCTGGCGTTGTTTTGACTGATTTTGTGGACTTTTGTTTGGGAGTCTTGATCCCTAGCTGTTCTTTATCCTCTGTGGAAAGAGCTGTTGCTTTGTCTCTTGGGGTCCTGGGGAGTTGGGCCTGTAACTGGGGAGGCCAAGCCCCACAAGGGAGGTGAATAGGACGGCTTTGCAGGGCAGGCCTTGTTGGGGGTTGCTGGGTCCTTGCATTGGGCCTTGTCTTGAGATGAGTCCCCCAAAAGGCCCACACTGCCCTCTGGCCCCCCTGCAGAATTCAAGCCTCCCTTCCACAGAATGGCTGGGGTTGAGAAGACTGCCTCTATGAGAGCTCTGAGTTCCATGGGGTCCCGTTCTCTTCTGTGTTCCCAGCACTGGTAGCGACTCACACGGAGCAGGTGCTCGAGAAATGTATGTTGAATGAATGAATAATTCAGCAACACACAGAGCTCGGCACATCGCACAGTCATTTCTATACCTAGACACACAGCTAGACGTGCAGCTGCATACAATTGCTCACACTAACACACACCCAGATAGGAATGGGCACACAGACGCATAGGAGATGTGCACACACGTGGTGCTGAGCCCCATTCCGAAGGAAGACAGGACACTGGCCCGTGGAGAGAGTTGAAATGCCAGCTAGCATAGCAGGGCCTTGGAAATTTTAATAAATCCATGGTCACTGGAGGCTTCCCTCTGGGGCCCAGCAGCTGAGTAGGACCCAGGCAGGAAGGATGGGGCAGATCCCCCACTGATAGAAGGTGGGTAGCCAGATGCTGGCTGCCGTTGGTGGGTACACACACCTGCATACAGTGGGAGCTAGGGACAGAGAGGGGATGGGGGGCCCTGCACAGATGTCTGAGTTTGCCTCCCTGCATGGGGAGATGAACCTCTGACGTGTAGGTCCACAACACACCTGGATCCTGGAGGAGGCCCAACTTTGGGGCAGTTATCATAGACAGGAGGAAATGCAAGCTAGAAGTCCTGCCGGTAAAGGGATGGGGGAGGAGGCAGGGAGTGAGCAGAAAGGATCCCTACTCTAGGATGGGAAGTCTTGGTCTGAGTCTCAATCTGTTGCTTACCAGCTGTATGACCTCGGGCTGGTGGTTAGTGTCGGCTTCATCATCTCTGAAGTGGACTAATGAAGGTACTTACTTGTCAGGGCTAGAAAGGTCAGGTGAGGGAATGAGAGTCAAGGGCTCAGCTCACTGCCAAGGAACTAAAAAATGGTAGCCTGAGAAAACAGAGGCACTCAACCTGTCCTAGATCAGAATAACCAGGGAGGCGGTGAGGAGTCCTCTTCAGCTACCTCCCACCAGTCAGTCCCACAGGCCAGAATCCTGCTCTGAATGGGCTGGTTCTGGGAGAAGTATGGTCCATGCTGACCTGGAGAGGCTTGCTGTGTGACCTTGAGTAAATAGTTTTGCCTCTCTGAACCCCAGCTGCCTGGAGAGTTGTGAAGCTCAAATGAGACTGTGCATCTGAAACTCTCAGGAGAAGTGAGGAATCCTTCCTCAGCTGGGAGCATCTCTGGCCATCCTGGGGCATGAGAAATGATGATACCACTCTGCCAGGTCAGCTGACCCACTCTTCACCCCTGAGTCTCTGACCACTGTTCCCCGGCCACCTCACACGGGCTCAGAGGTGTTCACCGAGGCTCTTGACTAGATATGACTGCATCAGCGGGAACTCTGTGGGTCTGCCTTCTGATGCTCCCATTCTTTCATCCACACTCAGAAAAAGGCCCCAGCAGAGTCCCTTCCCAGGCATGTCTCTCAAGGGCCTACACACCCTGGGTGCAGAAACAGGGGAGCCCCAGATGCCTGGAGCATCCTGGTTTCTGCTTTATGGTGTGCTCCCTCCTGGAGATGGAGGCCTGGGCGGGGGGGGGCCAGCTTCATCAGGAAGCACAAGTCCCAGGCAGTGAGGCAGGGCCTGTCCATTGCCCCTTCGTAGCCCCGAGTGCTGAATGGGCCCCCACTGTCTCACCTGCTGGCCAGGAGTTCCTACAGGGCAGGGCGCAGGTATACTTCAGCTGGTCCTGAGCACTCAGCATGGGCTTGTGGGCTAAAGGGGTGCTAGGATGGGGGTTGGCAGGGGCTGTGAGGTCCAGAGTCCCTGGGGTTGGTTTTCATTGGCATGTGTCATCTCCTCACCTCTGTGCTAACAGGGCCTGGTCCCTGGCTAAGTCCACATCACCCAGGCTGAGCACGGGGTGGCTGAGGACTTCAGTCCACTTGGGTGGCTATCTGACCCCAGGTCATTAGCGCTGGGTCATTGGGCGGCCTTCTTTTGGAGCCTGCTGCACCCTCTTTGACTCATTCTGAGACAGCATTGACATGAGGGTTTCTGGCCTCTGAATTCACCTTTGGTTTGGTTTCTTCTTGGGCAGCTCAGAGCAGTTTTGTTTTTAAGTACAAACCCACAGAGCTGCTTTCCCCTTTCTCTGATCCCCCAAAACAAACAAAGGATGTTGGTCTGCATTTTGGTTTGTTTTGAAGCTGAGAGGAAAGTGAGGGAAATGGGTCACATCAGGAGCTCCGAGGGTGGCCAGGTCGGTCAGGGAATGTGAGGGTGAGTGGGGAGGGCTGGGCGGTGGCAGGGGTGGTGTGTCACTCCCTCAAAGGGCAGGCTGGCCAGCCCACCCCGGCTGGGCTCTGCTCCCATGGAGTTCCCCCATCACCAGGAATGCTGGGAGCTGGGGACTTCTCAAAGGGCCAGGAGAAGGACCCCACATTGAAGGGAGGAGGCCTGAGTCAGACTCCTGGCTCTGAGGTCCCTCACTGTGTGACAGGAAGCAAGGCCTGCCCCTCTCTGAACTTCAACTTCCTCCCTGGTAAAATGAGGCATCAGGGGGCGCCTGGGTGGCTCAGTTGGTTAAGCGACTGCCTTCGGCTCAGGTCATGATCCCAGGGTCCTGGGATCGAGCCCCGCATCGGGCTCCCTGCTCGGCGGGAAGCCTGCTTCTCCCTCTCCCACTCCCCCTGCTTGTGTTCCCTCTCTCGCTGTCTCTCTCTGTCAAATAAATAAATAAAATCTTTAAAAAAAAAAATGAGGCATCAGACTCTGTCCCACAGTGTCCCACCCTGTGTCTGCCACTTTTGCTGGTGGGGAGCAGGGGAGGCACCACTGACTGGGAGACACTCATGACCCTGACTTCCAGAGCCCACTCTGAGTAGCTAGTCCTAGACCCCCTGGAAAACGCTGGACATCTGCTGGGACCTTGGCCGTCAGACCTGGTCTCCCCCAGCCCAAGCTCCCCTCCTCCATCTTCCCTCTGGTCTGGTAGAGGTCCCCGTCCTATCTGGGGTCTATGATCCAAGGATGTGCCCCCCCACCCCAGGCCTGTGACCCCTCTAATAGGGCTTGCAGTTTCCTGAAACAGAAAAGATTAATTAGTTCAAGGAATTTTCAGCCCACAGGCAGAGAGGTCTCTTTTCTGACACCTCCGAGGGAAAGAAGTCACCTGCGCAAGATGAGCCCCGTCATGCCTGGGTGAACAGAGGTGTTCAGAAGGAGGTCCTGGGCTGGCCAAGTCCTTGAACCCCCAAGGAAAGGTGTTGGCAGTGTTTCTCCTTCAGCGGGGCCCGTGGCAGTGAGCTGAAAAAGTGAGCACATTTGTTCCAGAATAAATGAACTGGATCCTAAATGTTTTAAATTTCTTTATTAAAATCCATCTGTTTTGACACTTCTTAACCTTTTGTGTTTTTAATCTTTCTAGGGAAAGCTATAGACTGTCTTTTTGGAGAAAAAACACGTACAAAGAATTCTGTACCAGATTTAAAGGGTTTCACACCTCTCCATGCTGAGCTTTTAGGAAGCTGAGGTAATTCAAGGAGAAATGACTTGCTCAGGTGCCCCATTTCTCATTTGGGGTAATTGGGTTTTTCTTCAAAGGGCATTTTGGAGAGATGTGGAACCAGTTGCTGCTTTTAAGGCATGTGGTACCTACTTAGAAGTCTCTCTTGGTCAAAAGGGGAGGTCACTTTCTGGTGGACCCAGGGGAAGGAGGCCCTGGACTCTTGGACACTGAGAGGGGCCTATTTTGGTGTTCCTGGCGCTCTTTCAAATAAAAGGAAGGTACCGACACCCCTCCCTTTTTTTTAAAGTAATCTCTACAGCCAATGTGGCACTCAAGCTCACAACCCCGAGGTCAACAGTCAGGTGCTCTACCGACTAAACCAGCCAGGCACCCCACCCTTTTTGTTTTCTTAATTGACCCCCTCATAGGTGTGTGGGAATTTGCTCTCTATGTGTTGGGGCACAGCTTCTGGGACCCCTTGCAGCCCCACCGAAGCTCCACCAGCAACAGCTTAGAAATCTAGGGGAAACGCCTCTGGATCGACATCCCACACTCTTAGCGTGAATAAGACCTCAAGTGGCCAGAGGGGACCCCTCTGGCTCTGAGGACTCAGCCTCCTCCCAGACACTCAGATTTCGGGGGCGGGTCTCTAGCCCTGCACACTTCTTTGGCCAGCTTCTAGCGCCACCTGGTGGCTAGTTCTCTCATAGCAACCAGGTCTCCCTCTGGCCACAGAGGGTTCTCAGCCTCTGCAGGCTGCACCGGGGAATCACCAGAAGGAGGTTTTCACAATACTCCTGTCGAGGGCAGAGGGAGGAGAGGCACCGCAGACCAGTTAAATCATCATCTCTTGGGGGTGGGGACGGCATCCATGTTTTTTAGAGCGCTGCAGAAGATACCAAAGTCAAGCCAGGGTTAGGGATCCCTGTGGTGCCAGTAGGTTGGTTCCCGCCCGGGTCCTGTGCTAACCCACCAGCAAGGGTGGGTAGGGTGGGGAAATAGTCCAGAGGCTTCCTGAAGAACATGTTTCACTCCCCTTATGTAGACCGGCTCCAGTGCTCTCACAATGCTCTCACAACTCTCACAATTCAGAGGCACACAGACCAGTGAGTTATGATCACCGCAGTGGAGAATGTTGTGAATAAAGAACCGGGTCTGTGATCTGGCCTTGACATTAGTGTGTGTGGACATTTCACTGGAGTCCCTAGGTTTTCTATGAGCATTTGCTCATTTTGTGTCTGACCTCAGGGAAAATATTCAAAAGTCAATATAGACACACTTTGCGTTAGCTGGAGGTCTATTAACTGACTCTGTCTCCCAAGGTTTTGGTATCCAAGGTTGATTTGGAGCTTACTATCAAGATACAAACAGAACTACTTTAGTTGTTCTGGGCTAATTAGCAAAGGGTAAAAGGACTTAATTGGTGCAGAATGTGTTTCAAGGTGAAAGCTCAGAGAATATTCCAGAACATTCTACAAATGAAGGTTTAAAGCAGTGCGAACCAAGAAAAGGCTTGGGAGAATCGAGATATCTTTTCAAAAGTCCTTTCATGTTTTCAGAACTACACCGTAGTTATTCTGAACTCCTGAGCGTCTGCCCTGTGCTGCCCCACGCATTGTCACATTGTGAGCGGTATTTGGGATGGAGGGGAGGAGTCACTGGCATTTGGACAAGAAGTAAAGTCTCTACTCCTGACCATGGCAGGCAAAAACCTGTAGGTTCTGCCCCTGCCTTCAAACCTCCTTTCTTAGCACTCCACCCTCCATGGCTTCACTCTAGCCATACCCAACTTTTTGCTGCTTCTCAAGCATGTCAGACTCGTTCCTACCTCAGGGCTTTTGCACTTGCTGTTTGCTTTGCTCGGACCATTCTTGTCCCACATATTTACATGGTTCTGAGTTCTTTCAGGCCTCTGCTCTGAACTTTCCTGACCGTCCTAAGTAAATGAGGACCCTCACCTAATTAACCCCATTTTGTGTCCTCCACTGCAATCTTCACTATTTGAAATGTATCATTCATGTGTTTGTTTCCTTTTTATTCTTGTGAACTCCATGCATTGTAACTCCTTTAGGGTAGAGACCATATCTAGCATTTACTACAATGCCTCCAAGCTCTGGCACAGACCCTGGCACATAGATGTGATTTAATATATACTCTTTTTTTTTTTTTAAGTGAGCTCTATGCCCATCAATGGGGCTTGAACTCATGACCCCAAGATCCACAGTCCCATGCTCTACCGACTGGGCCAGCCAGGCTCGCCTGGCAAGTGGTGATTTTCTGTTTCCATTATTAATTTATTTTTGGGGATTCTAATGTAAGGAAGAATTGTCCCTTCTCCCCTATGTATTTATTTAGTATTTATGTCTGTATGGATTCATGGACATTTATTTTATTCTTCGGGTTATAATCCATTAATATCATTATTTGTTTTGTTGGTCAAATTGTCCCAGGTTTGCTGGGTGGCTCAGTCAGTTAAGCACCTGCCTTCGGCTCAGGTCATGATCCCAGAGTCCTGGGACCGAGCCCCGCATCGGGCTCCTTGCTCAGCGGGGAGTCTGCTTCTCCCTCTCCTTCTGCTGCTCCCCCTGCTTGTACTCTCTCTCTCTCTCTCTCAAATAAATAAATAAAATCTTTAAAAAAATTGTCCCAGGTTTGGCAGCTGGGAGCTGTTTCGGGTGGGCTCCAGTGCATACCTATCCCCCCCTTTTTTTTTTCCTTAGCGAAGTTGTGATTTCTGGATCTGTAAGATATA
The DNA here is from genome assembly GCF_037043125.1 of Eumetopias jubatus. NCBI lineage: Eukaryota > Metazoa > Chordata > Mammalia > Carnivora > Otariidae > Eumetopias > Eumetopias jubatus. Next base: position 27,708,601 of record NW_028274811.1, on the reverse strand, counting down.
CCAGGCTCCTCTTGTACTTTCTCTGCCTCAGCTCTGGGCCCAGCCATTTTTCAAGGAGTCCTGATTGATCTATTGGAGCATGGTGTGTAGAAACCAAGATCTGGGTCCTTGGTGGACTCACTGTTACTGGAGCATCACTACTTCTAGGTCCTCTCCATGGACAGGGCTAGGAAATATACACCCATGTAGACTCATATGCATACATCTCAAGCCCTTTTTTCTTTTTAAGATTTTATTTATTTATCTGAGAGAAGGAGAGAGAAGTAGCATGAGCAGGGGAGGAGCAGGGGGAGAGGGCGAAACCAGCTCCCCGCTGATGCAGGGCTCTATCCCAGGACCCTGAGATTGTGACCTGAGCCAAAGACAGACTCATAACTGACTGAGCCACCCAGGCGCCCCTGAACTTAAGTACTAATCAGCATTCACTAAGTGCTGAAATTTAAGTGACTGGCTAAGTCATTCTTCTGCTACAGTATACATTTTAAATTTAGGCATGGCATTGCTGAAACTTCTTCATGTCAATATGATTTTTGCTTCCCTTTTTCATGAAGGGAAAATTCTTTTTTTAAAAGATTTTATTTATTTATTTGAGAGAAAGAGAGTGACCGAGAGAGAGAGAGAGAGAGAGAGAGACACGCAGGGGCAGAGGGAGAGGGAGAAGCAGACTTCCCGCTGAGCATGGAGCCTGACCTGGGGCTCCATCTCATGACCCATGAAATCAAGTGACCTGAGCCGAAACCAAGAGTCTGACCCTTCACCACCTGAGCCACCCAGCCCCCCATAGATACTCTTTTGCATTTTTCCTTCTTTCATTAATCTCTTGGGAATTGATTTGTATTGGGTTCCTTATTTTTCTTTCCAGCAGCAAGCTACTCCATTATGTGGTCATATACCATAGTTTATTCAACCACTCTGCTGTGCATGGACACTTAGGTGGTTTCCAGTATTATGCAATTACATACAATTCTGCAGTGAATAGCCTTGTGAAGGCGTATTTTGTATTGTTGGAGGTGTGTCTTCAGAGTAAATTCCCAGAAGTGGCTGCTGGCTCAAAAGGTAAGTGCAGATCTAGTTTTGGGAGGTCACACGCCAGTCCGCTAATGCTGCTGTATAGCAAATGGCCACAAATCCAGTGGCTTAAAGCAGCACAAGTTGATTGTCTTCCAGTTCTGGAGGCCAGAACTCTGACACCAAGGTTGTCAGGGCCATGCTCCCTCCGAGACACTGGGACAGAATCTGTTTCCTTGCCTTTTCCAGGGTCTGGAGCTGCATCCCTTCAGACCTCTTCTATCAACAAAGCCACGGCGCAGCATTGTACTTCCGTAAAGAACCCCTCTCCGGCTCTCTTATAAGAATACCTACAATGGCATTCAGGATCCATGTGGGTAATCCAGGATAATCTCTATCTCAAGATCCTTAACTGGATCCCTTTGGCTGTATAAAAGGAATCTGTAAAATGCACAGATGGCAGAGATTTGGGACCTCAATTTCTTTGGGGACACTCTTCAGTTCACCACAGGTAATGCAGGCTTTTTTGAACTAAGTGATTTTTTATTTTATTTTATTTTATTTATTTGACAGAGAGAGACAGTGAGAGAGGGAACACAAGCAGGGGGAGTGGGAGAGGGAGAAGCAGGCTTCCCGCCGAGCAGGGAGCCGATGTGGGGCTCGGGGCTCGATTCCAGGACCCTGGGATCAAGAGTCGCATGCTCCTCCCACTGAGCCAGCCAGGCGCCCCTAGAGCATTTTCTCTTGGGTCCCTTGGGCTCCCTGGGGAAGAGGCTTTGTTCCAGCAAATCTGGGCCTCATTCATGGTTCCAGCACAAACAAAGAGCTGAGGGGAAAACTCTTTCACTCTGAGGCCCTCTGGTCTGAGCTTTCTTATGATGAGAGCTACCAAACAGAACCTGGTGGGGCAGTTTCCTGTCTGAACAGATGCTAAAGGACCAGAAGATAGTGCTGGGGGATCTGTACATTATTTAGGACCTTACTGTTCCGTGTGGTAGGCACTAGCCACATGTGCTATTTGATGCTTTATGCTTATTTCATATGTAAATTAAAAAAACTTTTTATTTTAAAATAACTATAGATTTCCAGGAAGCTACAAAAACAGTAGAGAGGTCTCCTCTACCCTTGCCCCAGCTTCCCTCAATGGTTACATTTTATATGACTGTAGCACAGTATCAAAACCAGGAAATTTACATTGGTACAATGTGTGTATTGTCCTCTGTCATTTTCTCACACGTGTGGATTTGTGTAACTGCTGCCATAATCAAGATACAGAACTATTTCATCATCACAAAGCTCTCCCACGTGTCACCCCTGCAGAGTTGCCTACCACCCTTCCCCCCACCTCTCCCCCGCCCCCGTAACCGCTTCTGTTTTCCATCTCCATAATGTTAGCATTTTGAGAATGTTACATTCATAGAAGCATACTCGTGTGCTATTTCAAGTTTAATTCATTAAAATTAAATCAAATTTAAAATTCAGTTCCTCAGTCATACCAATCACATTTCTAATGCTTAGTAGCCACATGTGGCTAGTGACCATCAGTGGACAAGCATGGATATAGGACTGTTCTATCGCTGCAGAAAATTCTATTGGAAAGTGCTGCTTTCGGGAGTAAGACCAGAGCCATGGTTCACGAATGCTGATTCATAGACCAAATCTGATTCATAGACCAAGACACGAGATAGAGTCCTGAGTATATTACTTAACTACTACTCTATAATAAATGATCCCCAAAGGTAGTGGCTTAAAACAATCAACCTTTATGATGTTGCGTACTTTCTGTAAGTCAGGGCTCAGGAGTGATTCAGCTGTGTTGTTAGGCTCAGAGTCTCTCATGAAGTAGCAGTAAAATGTTGGCTACGGCTGTGGTCATCTGAAGGCTGGGCTGGGCTGGAAGACCTGCCCCCAAGGTGGCTTCCTCAAGAGGCTGGCAAAATAGTGCTGCCCATTAGGGTGTCTACTAGTCTCCACTTGCACAGGACTAGCCTAAGAGGTTCCCTGATTGTGGGACTTAGAATGTATAAACTGGGACTGTCCTGGACACACAGGAACAGTTGTTGATGGGGGGACACCATTGCTCCCAACGCGGGCCTCCTGCAGGGCTGCTCTCATGTCCTTATGACATGGCGCTCGGCCTCTCTCAGAGCGAGTAATCCTACAGAGAGCAAGGCAGAAGCTCCCATGTCTTTCAGACCTGCCTTGGAAGTCACACGGCATTGCTTCTGCTGCATTTTGTCATTAGAAGCAAGTCACCGAAAACTCTGGTCCCCATGCAAGGAGGGGGGAATTAGGATCCACCTTTGTGAAGGGAGGATTGGGAAAGGATTAGTGGACTTAGTATAAACCCTCCACACTGGCCTACGGGATCCTGAGGGGGCAAATGGGGCAGGGCCTAGGAATCCAAACTCTATTCCCTGACTGCCCCTGATGTGCCCGTCACAGGCTTGCCTGGCCTCAAGGACCCTTCCCACCCTGAGATGGTGGTCATCTCCCCTACTTCAGTAGACATTGACAGGAAGCAAGAGGGGGAAGGGTGACTCCAAGCCAATGAAATTGGTGAGCTGAGCGTGATACCTGAAGCTTTGTTCGATTGTATGGATGTCCCTTACTATGGTGTACATGAACAACTGGGGAACCATTTAGAAAATCCTACCTGTAACATTGAACCTGTTACAGGGCGCCTGGGTGGCTCAGTTGGTTAAGCGACTGCCTTCGGCTCGGGTCATGGTCCCGGAGTCCTGGGATCGAGTCCCGCATCGGGCTCCCGGCTCGGCGGGGAGTCTGCTTCTCCCTCTGACCCTCTCCCCTCTTATGCTGTTTCTCTCTCTCTCTCTCTCTCTCAAATGAATAAAATCTTTTAAAAAAAGTGTTTAACATTGAACCTGTTACAAATGATCATCACCAAACCATGTATCAAAACCTGGGAAAGACAGGATAATATATATATATATAAAATTTGTCAAGTGTATATCATGCATACTTGAGGGATGGTTGAGATGCCCTAGCAAGACATGGACAAGGTCTGGGAATGAATTTATTATACAAAAAAGAACATAGTTCCAGTTATGGTAGGTGGGTGGTGAATACTCTAAAGAAATGCATATTACTGTTGGTTTTATTGTCTCTTCAATAAAAGAGGGTCATTCCTCTTCAGACCTTAGCTCACCTGTCACCTTTTCAGAGACCTTTCCAAACTTCTTGGTTAAAGTTGGTCTTCTCTGTATAATTCGGTATTTTAGTGCCTTGTTTGTGCCCACATAGCACTTGTCACATTTGCAAATGCTCTCTCCCTGCAGCCTGTGAGCTCCCTCAAGAAAGGTAGGGACTGTGTCTGCTTTTGTCTCCCAAGGTCTCTCTAGGGCCAGCACAGTGCCTTGGACATGCTTGCTGCTCAGGAATTGTTAATTGAGGCATGAATGAGGTGAGGTCTGAAGGAAGGAGGAGGGAGATGCTGCAGGTGCAGGAGGGAGAGCTCATGGTTTGTTGGGGGAGGGGAGGCTGGGATCAGCCTAGTGCAGTGGGCCCTGATCCGGGGATGTCTAAGACTGCATGGGCCAGCACTTGAGAATCTGATTAAATCAGTGTTTTGCAATCTTGGCACTGTTTATATTTTGGGTTAGATAATTCTTTGTTGTGGGGGGCTGTCCTGTTTAATATGTTTAGCGGCATCCCAGGCCCCTGTTCCCTCGAGGCCAATACCACATCCTCCCTTGTGACATTTAAAAACATCTCCAAATGTTGCCAAATGCCCCCTGGCGACTGCCCATGGAGGTGGGTCAGAAAACCAGTCCATCACCCTAGTGAGCCTGAAATCTTTGCATGAAGATGAACTGAGGATGTAAAAGAGGGACACTGAAGCCTGTCTCACATAGGAACCGCTCTCTTGAGAACGTGTTAGTCAGAATCGTCTGGGCAACAGGCACGGTGTGTGCTGCCACCTATTGGTGGACGCTTGGGAGTGCACCCATGGCAACACAGACCCAGGGACCGCTAAGCAACTTGCCCGGCAGGTGGGCGGCAGCAGGGCTGGCCCTGAAGGGCTTCTCCTTAAGGATGGGCCAGGGAAGTCCCAGATAAGGCCAGCCAGCGTGTAGCAACCAGGAGAGCCAGTGGGAACAGGACATTTTCCTATCATTTTGGTCAAATGTTTAATGATGTGTTTTTTTTTTTTTAAGATTTTATTTATTTATTTAATTGACAGAGAGAGACAGCGAGAGAGGGAACACAAGCAGGGGGAGGGTCAGAGGGAGAAGCAGGCTTCCCGCGGAGCAGGGAGCCCGATGCAGGGCTCGATCCCAGGACCCTGGGATCATGACCTGAGCCGAAGGCAGTCGCTTAACCAACTGAGCCACCCAGGCGCCCCTAATGATGTGTTTGTTAAAAAAAAAATCAGGCCAACTTACTTATTTCTCTCTTCCTTTTTCCTGCAGACACTATGATCCCTCCTCCTTAGAAATACTCTGATTTGGGCTTGGCCCTCAAGGGTTTGTATCAGGACAGGGACCCTTTGAGATGGGGTCATGCCCAGCTTCTTGTTCCTCAACCACTCCCCTTGGCCAGACTGCCGGTGATCCCAGAGGCAGCCCCCTCCCACAGGCTACCCTTGTGTGCGGGGGCGTGAGGATTGATGGGGGAGAGGGCAGGAGGTTGGCACCTCCCATGGCCAAACCCAAACTTACCATCTTCTGCTACACCTGCCCCTTTTCTGTGCCCCCAGCTCTACAGGGACAGCACCAGCCCTATTTACACAGCCAGAAACATCACCTCCATCACTGAGTCCTACAGGTTGTGCTTCCTCTGAGTCTACTTTATCTACCCTCCCACCTCCATTGCTGTTTTCACCATTGTCTGAGCCCCCCCTCATCCCAAGCCTAGGTCAGTGCAGTGGCTCCACTGGACTCTTCTATTCCATGCAGTGTTGCCTGAGGTCAAACACTGGTGGCTGCATTGAGCTGGAAGCTTGGCCAGGACTGTAATGTTCTAGATGGCTACACTCACGTATCTGGTAGCTGGGGCTGAGGATGGGGGTGGGGAAGTAACTCAGTATCTCTCTCTCCTGCAGGGTAGTTGAACGTATCTGGGGGACTGGGGCTACAAAAGACAAAGAAGGGAAGTTCCTTGGCCTCTAAAGTCTAGGCTTAGAACTGGCACACTGTTCCTTCCAGCACATTCTGTGGGTCAGAGCAGGACCCAGGGCCCGCCATGTTTTAATAGGAGGGGAAGTAGACTCCACCTCTTGGTGAGAGACTCCTGATGGTTGGGAGGAACTGGCCACCATCTTTGCAGACCACCCACCATACCCACCACCCTCGGGTCAGTTCAGCCTCTCCATTAAAGATTCACTTACTCGGGGCGCCTGGGTGGCTCAGTTGGTTGGGCGACTGCCTTCGGCTCGGGTCATGATCCCAGAGTCCTGGGATCGAGTCCCGTATCGGGCTCCCAGCTCAGTGGGGAGCCTGCTTCTCCCTCTGGCCCTCTCCCATCTCATGCTGTTTCTCTCTCTCTCTCCCTCTCAAATAAATAAATAAATAAATAAAATAAAATCTTTAAAAAAAAAAGATTCACTTACTCACTGCATTTCCGCTTAAAAGTCTCCTGTCAGGCTGTCCTGAGTAGACCCTCCCCCCATTGCTTTCTACCCCTACACTGCCGACATTTACCAGCACTTGACATTATAGTTCATATTTATTGGCTAACTTGTAGTCTTACCCACTGTACAGTAAGCCCCAAGAGGGGAGGGACTATGTCTGTTTAGTTCAGTGCCAAGTCCTCAATATCTGCAAGAGCGCCTGGCCCATTGTAGGAACTCAGTACATGTTTGTTGAATGAATGAATGTTCCTAAGAGACTTTCTTCCATAGCACTTACCAAAGTTCATCATTACATGTAGATTTGTATGGTGATTTGAGCAAAGTCTGTCTTTTCCACAAAGAAATACCCACCATTATATTATATTGCTACTTCTCAGGGCAGTGTCTGGAAAATTGGAACCCGCAATGAATTTTGGCTGAATGAATGGAATCTGAGTGGAGGGACAGGCTGCAGGGCAAAAAGTGAAGCATCTTCCTAGGGAGTCCTCCCACTTTACAACACACAGACACTGGATCTTGAAGAGGGCTGTAAATAAAAATATTTTGAGGGGCACCTGGATGGCTCATTTGGTTAAGCAACTGACTCGATTTCAGTTCAGGTCATGTTCTCAGGGTCCTGGGATGGAGCCCCCGTCGGGCTCTGCGCTCAGTGGGGAGTCTGCTTGTCCCTCTCCCTCTGCTCTCTCTCTCTCTCTTTCCCCCTCTCTCCCTCTCTCGCTGATAAATAAATAAAATCTTTAAAAAAAATTAAAGAAAATGCTCTGAATTGATATTCTTTAACCCCCCCCCCTCGTTGGGAGTAGCCACACCCTGAATTTCTCACTGTGAGGCTATGTAAGGTCACAGAGCATTTCTCTGAGGACCACTGGGGCTGCTTCTGAAAAACGTGGGTGGTGGCCCCACCCCCAAAATATTAATGCAGCACCTTGATTGGGGAGACCCCACCACCTGCATATACCAGCCGCCCTCCAGGTGATTCTCATATGCACCACAGTTTCAGAAACATTGCTTTCCATTTCTGTGTTCTAAGTTTGGGTTTCTGGGGGCTGGGTTTTTCTGTAAACCACCTGTGTCTCTTAAATTCTTGATAGCTGTATTTCCCTCAGAAGGCTTTGTAAACAAGCAGTCTGTTCCATCATCTCTGAAAAATAAGGCATGTTTCCTTACCTTTTGGGGAATCTGATGCTCAGGATCATGGAGAGATGATCATTGGTCCAATCCCCTATGGTTGGGCAGGATCATGCTTAAACCACAGCAGGCAGAAAGGAAGCAAAACTGGGTTTCTCCTTCTGCAGATTTACTAGGTGTGGAATTAGGAGGTTTGTATCTGGAGCTTAGAGAGAGAAGAGGTGGGGTCCTTGATATGGGGAGGCCCTTGGTACAGTTAGTGGGAAGCCAGTATTGCCCCAGGGTTGAGGAGGAACTGGGGAGGGAAAGAAAGGGAGAAAGGGCTTACTCTTCTTATGTAAAGAAGGGAAGAACTTGTTTTGTAAGGCCAGGGCAGCAGGGCTGCTAAGTTTAGATTTGAACCTGAAACTTCTGAACTTCGAGAGGCTTCTGAGGCTGCCGCTCCCTTGGGCGGTGCTGTCAGGAAGGGCTGTGTCTCTGGCTCCATGGTCTCCACCTGGGCAGCTGGGGGAGATGGTGGGCATTAGAGGAAGGAGAGACCTAACCAGTTTTAGGAAAGCTATGGCAGGGGTGCCTGCGTGGCTCAGTCCTTTAAGTGTCTGACTTCGTTTCAGGTCATGGTCCCAGGGTCCTGGGTTCGAGCCCCGCGTCGGGCTCCCTGCTCAGTGGAGAGCCTGCTTCTCCCTCTCTCTTGTGCTCTCTCTCTGTCAGGTAAATAAATAAAATAAAGAAAAAAAGGAAAGTTACAGCATTTCCAGAGAAAACCCTGATGGTCAGCCCAACCCCTACAATGTCTCCTCCAGCAAAGAGGACAGTAGGTCATGGAGGGGGCGGGGAATGAGAGACTGCGGGGGGGGGGGGGGGGCAATGGCAGGAACACTTTGGCTCAGTAGCCAGTAGCCAACCTGGCTGCTGATTTGTTGCCTGCCTACCTGTCACTGCCCCCATCAGCCAGAACGTCCCTCCCACCTGCCAGGACTGAGGGGAGGCGCTGGTGGTGGGGCCAGTGGGGAAGCCCCAACTGTCTTGGAGCCCCTTGGAGGGGGTCTCTGGAATAAGAACCAGCAGGCAGTGTGGTCTCAGCTAGGGCAGATGCTGGGTCTGAGAGCAGACCTTGGTCAGCCAGGAGAAACCAGGAGAAGCCAGTCAGTCCTCTTCCTACGGAATGTCTGTGTGTCCGGGTGTTTGTGAGTGGGGGTGGGGGGCGGCTTAGCGGAAGTGCTATGTGAGAGGGAGCACAGCCTACAGAACCATCCCCTCTGACACCAATTGCAAGTCTCAGGGTTTCCAAGATCGCTTTTACATGTAATAATGTACGGAGACTTGTAGAACTCTCTGAGAGCCATTATACTCACAGTTATGGTTATGGAATATTGCCAACTAGGGAAGTTCAGTCTAGCCTGGGTGACCAGAGATTTACTGGGGTTCCGTAGCCAATTGTCCACATAGCTGACATCAGCTTCCAGTCTCTCCCAAAGTCCAGCAGCTACTGTGACTCAAAGCCCCCACCCTAAATCACATTGTTAATTTATCTAGTAGCTGGTCCCCACCCTAAATCACATTGTTGATTTATCCTGTGTGGCCAGCCCTCACCCTAAACGAAGATACTCCTATCTGGCATGACCTTGCAAGGGCTCAGAGATTATTTTCCAGAAGCTAAGGGCAAGTTCCAGACCACTCTTAGAATGAGGTGAGGTTAAATTCTTTATCACACAGGCAGATTAAACAGCCCCCAGCCCACCCCAAGGCTTTGAGGCCATTCTTCCCGGATGATTGACAACCCATAGGCATGATGCCTAGCTGTCTGGCCAGGAGGACAGAGAACAGCTGTCCCCAAAGTGTGCCACCTGCCTAGAGGGAGGAGTAAGCCACTCCAGGTCAGTCACCTCTCTTTGCGCTGTGTGCCACTCACCATCTATTAAGACGTTTGTTTACTCACCATTTACTGAACACCTGCAATGTGAACAGCATTCTAAGGAGGAGATGGAGAATAAAGAGCAAACCAACAGTGAAATAATTTTAAAGTGAGCTATGTGCTATTAAGGAAACAAAGGACTGATCTCAGAGTAAGGAAAGAGGGGAGAAAAGAACCTGCTCTAGATTGCATGGCAGGAAAAGGCAGCTTTAAGTAGGTTCCATGTTAGCTGAGAATGAGAAAGGAACCAGCTGTGGGAAAGACAGGGGAAGAGCATGCCTAGTATAGGGGCACTTGGGCCTCAGCAGCCACGTGATGCCTCCATACAGCTTGTGAAAAGGCACCCAGAGGCAGAAACATAATTGCTTCCTTGTGGCTGACACAACCCTGTCAGAACCCAAGGCTTCATGAGCCATGTCTGGACAGGATCTCAGCTCCACACATCCCCTTGGCCTGTGCCTGTGCAGTGTATAAGCCACAAGACCTGACATGGTAACCTTGGACAGACAGTGCCTGGAAGCAAGCACCCCTGGGGCAGCCCTACTGGGTTGGTGCCAGAAACCAGGCCATTTTAGCTCCATCTGACCTCGCCTGCTTTTCAAATAATGTTTTGCCTGTTAGCAGAGGCCAGGGTGCAGAAATTGGGAAATTCTTCCTCAAGTCCCAGACCTTTGAGCAGTCCATGAAAGTCAAGGGCAAGAGGCATTTCTGTGTCTGTCCTCAGGGCACACTGCACTGACCACTTACTGTTGGGGTCTGGAAGAGGAGTTCCCTGTCTCTTGCAGTAAAAGAGGATCCTAGCTGAATTTTTTCCTGGTTTTCTTCATCTTTTGCAGGACCGAGTACAGGCTGAGCAAAGGATAAACTCTTGCTGCCTTTTAGCTCAGAGGTCTCTGGTAGGATACCAACCCAAGTCAGTTCCGCTTAGTACCCTCAGCCCCACCCAAACACACCCACACCCATGTGAGCATGCGCACACATTGGGGGTCCCTGTCAGGGGCCCTTACAAGTACCAGAGCTGGACCGGGATTGAGCCTCAGGTTTGCCATACAGGTTTGCCATGTAGTGGTAGATCTGCATTCCAAATCACAGGTAGTTTTATACAGCAGAAATCCTGCCTCTTTTCATGATTGTTTGATCTCGGGGCGCCTGGGTGGCTCATTCAGTTAAGTGTCTGCCTTTGGCTCAGCTAATGATCCCAGGGTCCTGGGATCGAGCCCTGAGTAGGGCTCCCTGCTCAGTGGGGAGTCTGCTTCTCCCTCTGCCTTCCTGCTTGTGTTCTCTCTCACATAAATAAATAAAATCTTAAAAAAAAAAAGTTGGAACTTAAGAGAACATAAAAACAAAAACACTATATATATATATATAGGTTGGAATAATTAGGACGGGCGCCTGGGTGGCTCAGTCGGTTGAGCGACTGCCTTCGGCTCAGGTCATGATCCTGGAGTCCTGAGATCGAGTCCCGCGTCGGGCTCCCTGCTCAGCGGGGAGTCTGCTTCTCCCTCTGACCCTCTTACCTCTCGTGCTCTCTGTCTCTCATTCTCTCTCTCTCAAATAAATAAATAAAATCTTTAAAAAAAAAGGAATAATTAGGACATGAACATCTTTGAGAGGTCATTATTCTGTCCACCACGGTTTGTCTCTACAGTTTTTAACGTCGTGGTTGCAGTAATACTAATACATGATTGCCTTCCATTAGCATTGTAGTAGAAATACTTCCCCATAGGAAGGCTTTGTGACCCTCTTTCCTCGAGGATATGAATGCTCTATAGAAGGTATAAGCTTCAATTTGCTCAAGCTGGAAACCAGGCTGTATTCCACTCTGGGCTGCTACACATCTTTCTGACGCTAGTATGCCCCATTCTTGGGATTGCTTTAGCACGGGTTCCCAGGAAGAGAGAGGTCAAAGGATTAGGTTTATGATTCTTGTTATATATTGCCTGATTGCTTTCCAGGACTATATCAGTTTACACTACCTCTCCTGATCAACCTCACCTGGCTTTCTTAAAAAAAAGTTCTCTCATTTAATAGTAAAGGTATTGTATCGCATTAAAGAATATTTGGGACATATAGAAAGAGCTAAAGGAAAAAAAACCCACTCAGTTCCATAAATTGCTTTTCTTAAGTTATTTATTTATTTATTTGTAATCTCTATACCAATGTGGGGCTTGAACTCATGACTCATAGTCAAGAATCACCAAGTCCCATAACCTGATACCCAACTTTCATTAATCATAAATTTCCTTCCAATATTTCTCTCTGTGTGTATGTATATATAATTTTTTAAAAAAATCATGTATATGATGTTGGAACTTCTTGGAACTGTTTTAAATCCTAGGAACCTCATGGTTTTGGATATGCCGGAGAAATTTTTTATTGTGTTTATCTTGGGATGTCCCCAGGATCTGGTCCCTGTCTCTCTTTTGTGGGCTGGCTTCATTCTTAAGGGCAAGTCTTTACTTCAAAAGCCCCAGGAAGTCTGGCCAGGGTCATTGGTCCATCCCCATAGCCAGTAGCATGCAGTGCTTTGATTGGTCCAAGAAAGGCCCCGGAGTCGGGGATGGAGTCAGTTCCATCAGAGCTTGTGGACTGACAGGAGGGGGTGAAGGGTCATTTCCTCCAAAGAAAAACTGTTATACCTGACCTGGGTTTATTAGTTCATAATTGCAAGAGAGGACCTGATTGGCTGGTGTTGAGTCAGGTGCCCACTCCCAGCTCAAACCCCTGGAAGACAGAGTGAACATGGGGTTGCTAAGCCTGGCATGACAGGCTGCCTTGTTCAGTTCTCCCCTTGGGGCTGTGGTGGGGAGGGGTCAACATTGGGGTCTGAGGATTCCATGTCTCACCAGATTTCTTCACTGTTTTCTGAGTGCTTACCTGTTTTCTCTCCCATTTTAAACTCGTCACAGCCCTCTGAAGTTGAAGCTGAGCGGTTAGCCTTGTTGCCCAGGGTCACACCGCCAGTGAGTCAAAGGGCACTCACGTTATTATTATAGCAGCACCTAGGGGAGCCCTAGAAGGGACCCAGAGCAGGTGGGGCATGGGGAACTCTTCCCATGCTGAGGAGTCCTGAAAGGGGGTTTGGCAAAGGAATGCTGGAGAGGAGGGAGCCCCTAGGACATTTGGACCAAGCATCACACCTGGGCTTCACTGACCCAGGGTGAGGCATTTGCTCCTAGCTCATGTGAGGTTTCCAGAATCCCATCTTCCCATAGAGCCATCTGGTTCTGCCCTGCCTCCCTGAGGTTCTGTCCTCCCAAACTCCACTGTACTGCACTCATGGGTGACCAGGGGCTTTCCTTGTCTCACTCTCTCCAGCAGTGTGCCGGGACCTTTGTGTGCAGAGTGGAGATGACCACGCTGGGAAGCTCTGAGTCCTGCAGTCAGCCATGGAGCTTCTCATGGGCTTGGGGAGAGTTCTAGCATTGGTCCTCCACGCTCCAGGACCTCAGGGGGTTTAGCTGTGCTTGCTTACATTTTCAATCAGACTTGAGCCCTCTACAGAGCCCAGTGCTCCTTGTCTGCACCCCGCCCCCCCATAAGCTAGCGCCCTTCTTCCTCAACATCCCACCCCCACTGGAACACCAGTTGCCCTTTCCCATTTAAACAGCCATCTCTTTCCAGAAGCCTGTCCTGACTGCCTCTGCCCAAGCCCCAGTTGCCTACTCCTTGAATTTGTGCCACAGGTGTTAGCCACCGCTAGGGAGTGTCCTGATTCCGTAGCCCTGCACCGCCTCCACCGGGGCCCCAGACGCCCCAAGCCTCGGAGAACGTTTGTTGGCTGAGGCGAAGGTCGTGCAGAATCTTCATCCAGCCACGAAGTGATTCATTCTTGGGAACACGCAGTGGTAATTCTTTGATGAAGGAGACCACCCGCTCAGGCCTAGCGGGGAGACGCCACACTCTTTACCGGGGGAGGCAGGCCCCTGGTGGACGCGCATTCCCCGATGGGGCCCCCGGCTGGCCAGAACCTGCATTACGTCTGCGCGCTGGGAGACTCAGGAGATAGTCTGGCGAAACGCAATTTACTTTTTTCACTTCACAAAATGCTCGGAAAATGGCTCCTAGCAGTTTCGCTCCAGGGAAAAAGTGTCTGCTAATCTGGAGTGCAAACTCGGCGCACAGGGGTTTTTCTCAGCGCTTTGCCCTCGGCCGCCGCGGGGCTCGGCGAGCCTGGCGTAGTGCAAGGAAGGGTCAGAGGAGGGAAACATTGCGTCGGGAGCCGGGGGCCGGGAGCCGGGAGCCGGGGAGCGACAGTCGTGGCCTCTCCTTCGTATCCGCGCCGCCTTGGGCGCCCAGTCCCCCAGCCAGGCCTGGGACTACCCCCAGGGGCACAGAGCCCCATGTAACATCCCGTGCGGGCTTTGCCCGGGTAGGGGTCCCGGGGGTCACCCAGGCCACCCGGGCTAGGCGCTGGTCCAGCAACGCTCGCCGCATCATCTCCTGGGGGAGGGCGACTGTCTCCCAGCCGCGAGGTCGGGATGGGGGCCCAGGATCCCGCGCGTCTTCTGTTAGCGCAGGACCCACCCCACCCCCGGCCACCGCTCAGCGAACCGGAAGACCTTCCCCCTCCTCCACGCAAGCTTCACCCCGGCGGATTTCCAGCCAGGACTGGCCCGCACGGACGGCCGGCACGCGTGTCCCCGCGCACGCACACAGCCTGCGCACGTCAGCCCTCACGCCGCCTCGTCCCCGTGCCCGGGCGCACGGAGCTCTCACGCGTGCCCGCACACCCGGTGGGCACACGTATCCGCGGCGGGCACTGAGAGCACACGAAGGTAAGGGCGCGGGCCCGCTGGGGACCCGGGCCCAGGCCTGGTCGGTGTCCGGGGCGGGCTCAGGGGCGGAGCTCGCGGGTCCCGGCGCGCAGGGTCGGGGCGGGTCCGCGCCGCCGCCGTCCGCGCCGTCCCGCCCTCGGCCCGGCAGCTCGCTCCGTTCCTCTCGCTGCAGCCCCCGCGGTAGCAGCCGCCGAGCCCGCCGCCACCGCCCCTGAGGTAGGCGCCTCGGACCCGGGTCCGCGCTCAGCCCCGGGGAGCTGAGGGGGTTGGCGGTGCGGGGGGAAGCGGTCGTGGGCGAGGGGCCGAGGGCCGGGCCCCAGGGAGGGAGCGGGAGCGCTCCGCGCGGGCCTGGCCGGTCAGTGGTGGGCACAGCAGGCCGCGCGGGCCAGCGGCAAAGCGGGCTCGGCCGGGGGAGCGGGAGGCCGGACGTCCGGGGGGCTCCTGCGGCGGCGACTGGAGCCTGCGGGGGCCCCTGCGGGCGGAAGGGCACGGGCCGCCGCCGCGGAAGGCCAGGCCGGCTGCAGGTCTAGGTGACCTTTCCCGGCGGCGCCCTCTGGCCCTGGATCCCGCCAGCGCGGGTCGGGCGGGGGACCGCCTGCCACCCACGCTCGCCGGGCTCGGCCCACGGACCTGTGCGGGCCATGCTGTCGCCGCGGGGATGAGTTCTTGTGACGGCCGTGGCCCTTCGCTCCCAGCCCCACGCGCCCTATCCGGCCTGTCGGGTCCACGCCCAGGGAAGCTGGCGCCCGGCCCTTGTCCGCGGGTGCCAGCTCCTTACGGGGCGGAACCGGAGGCTGAGTCGACTTAGGCCGCTGGGCCCTGGGCAGTAGGCTAGGCCTGGGGAGAGGACGCCCGGAGGGGAGCGGATGTGGCCTCCTTGGCCTTAGGAGGGATTCCCGGTTCCTTTGCTCATTCATTCACCGAGTGTGGCGGTGCTTTCACGAAACTGGTTCAGGGCCCTTGGATTTCAGGGCTGCAGTCCTAGTGACTTGTCCAAGGTCACACAGCCAGGACGATACCAAGCCTGGGTTTTCTCATCTGTGGAATAGGAGTAATTATAGTTCTCCTTTGTTGGGTTTTTGGGAAGAATGAAATGAGTTGGTTAGCTCAGAGCCTTCGGTAGAAACCTTGACAGCCTTGAGGCTTTTGGGGAGGATTTAGCCCATCCGCTGCACACCATTTTTACTCCACGTGGTGTTCTGGAAAGGGTTCAATAAACATAGCCAGCTACTGTTATTTTAAACATTATTATTAAACACTTGTGTGCCAGGCATTGAGTAATTTTCAGGATAATTCAGGAAAGATCCTGTAAGTTTATAGACAGACAAGGTCAGGCTGAAGCAGGAAGTTGCGTGTGGGTGCAGAGCTGAGGGAAGCCTAGCCCTGTTTGACCTGAGGGAAGCCTAGCCCTTGACCAGCCTCACCTCTCCGGAGGAGATAGGGAATGGACCCCTCCTTTGCCTAATACTCGGTTGGCAAGGCCAGGGCAGACTGCCCAGGGCTAGCCTTGTTTCTCCACCCCAGCTCTGGACTGAGTTCTAAGGGTTAGGCTTAAGCCCTATGCAGCTTTGTTTTCAGTGCCTGGGCTGGTGCCACTTGGCGCACAGTAGGTACTTGAGAAGGGTCTTTGGGGGTAAATGCACTCTTGCTTTTTATCCAAGAGGCAGCTCACCCTTTCTGATAGGATAGTTTTTAAGCATTGCAGCACATGGCTTATAGTAGGTGCTCATTAAGTATTTGCGAAATTATTGAATGGGCATATGCAGTGGCTGCAGGCCCAGACCATAGTCTCTTGATCTTGGACATCCTTTCTTTTTTTTTTTTCCCCTTCTTTAAATTTTTTTATTGTTATGTTAATCACCATACATTACATCATTAGTTTTTGATGTAGTGTTCCATGATTCATTGTTTGTGCATAACACCCAGTGCTCCACGCAGAATGTGTCCTCTTTAATACCCATCACCAGGCTAACCCACCCCCCCACCCCCCTCCCCTCTAGAACCCTCAGTTTGTTTTTCAGAGTCCATCGTCTCTCATGGTTTGTCTCCCCCTCCGATTTCCCCCCCCCTTCATTCTTCCCCTCCTTGGACATCCTAAGGGGCACGCACATCTCACTCACTTCCAGAAAATAGCTTTGCTTAACGAGAGTCACACATGTTTCAAGAGCTGCAGTGGAATGTACAGCCCTAGAGCTCTGAGAGGCAGAACTGTTTCCTAATTTGAAATAACTGCTTTAAACATGTTACCTTCATTCTGTGACTTTTCACGTCCTGTGGGAAACCTGTAGAACTGTGTTTTCTGGGCGTGTGGGGGAGGGTGACCCAGGTGAATGGGATTCTGCTAAGGTTTTGGGCCTGGTGCTTTTCCCCCCTCTCTGATGGTGGGTGGGTTGGTAACTTCAGCACTGGAGTTGTCCAGAGTAAAATGTTTGACCCTGCTGTCAGTTGATTACTTAGGTTTATTTCTGTATTCTATTCTATAAGCAGGGCTATCTGTAGACACAAACACAGCGGCTTAGGGGGACCATATAGTAAGGAGTTGCCATGGGTTGCTGGTCCTGATGGGCACTAGGCAGATGTGGGCAGTACCCTTCAAGCTGGTCATTGACCCTCACCTTCACTGGTAAGATGCTCCCAAGGCATTGCAGTTCACTTTGCCTTTGGTGGAATTTCTCGTGGCCTGACCTCTTTGTTGGTGGTGACTGAGAGAGGCATATGTGTGGTTGAGAGCCAGCCCAAGCTTGCAGGCAGCCCCTCAGGGTGCTCAGAGGGTCTGTGGCCTTGGACTTCCTACAGACTCCTCTGGTAGCCGCTGAGGAAATGTGACCAGTGGGGTCCTCAGCTGGGCCCGGGCACCTTCCTCCTTTTGACTGCTTGCTCTCGGGGGGTGTGGGTGATTGGGTATCTATGCCCTTTACCCAGAACTGTGCTGGAGAGAGTCTTGGAGTGCAGATTGAGTTCACAACACGTCTCTGACGTGAGCCACTGGATCTAGTACAGGTCAAGTCACTGTCTTATTCCTCAGTTTCTCCACTGTGTGATCATCATCATCAAAACAGTCGTTCTTACTTGAGAGCCTGCTCAGCACCCTCCTGGGGGATTAACATGTTCTGTGATGTTGAATCCACCATCCTACAAACCTTGGGAGAGAGGTCCTGTTGTTTCCTTTTCATGGGTCAGGAGGCTTGAGCACAGAGTTGGGACCCAGGGCGTGGTCTGGCTAGTTCCAGGGCTGGTGGTTTCACACCGAGGTTGCACACCAAGGGGCCACTGTGATGAGCTAATAGGGTAGAATATGCTGTTCAGCCGGAGAGTGTTCTTCTTTCACGCTGATCAGAGTGAACATGTGTATGGCTGGGTGTAGGCTAGCTGTCAGTGGATTGCAGTCAGTGGAGTCACCCCTTTGTTGCAAGGACAGTGACCCTGGGTGTCTATCAGGAGAAAGGTCAGTTTTTCCTGGAATGAGGTAGGAGGCATTCTAGGACCTACCTGGAGAATATTCAGCTAAACAGTACCTCATTGTGGTCAGGGAGGACTCTGGACCCTGTGGTTGAGGGTGACCTTTGGATAACTTGCATAGCACTGGTAATTATAATAAGGAATATATAAAATGTAAACCTCTAACAAAATACTGTCTGTGGTTGTTGCATACCTCCCAGGTACCATTCACTGTATTAAGTATTTTATGTTAACAATCTAATTTAGTTCTCACAGTGATGCTGAGACAGGTACTCTTTCCCCATATTAGAGCCGAAGAAAAGTGCGACTTGTCTTGCACAGCTCACATATCTAGAGAGTTGTGGAGTGGTATTGGAACTCGGGGCTGCTTGACTCCCAGGGCTGCTTGACTCTACCTGCCCAAGCACTGTCTGTTTTAACCCCACTGGGTCAAGCCAGGTAGTGAGGCTCCAGGGAACTTGGGTAGTCTGAGACCAGGAAGGAGCCCTGGGTGCGCCTGGGACTCAGACCTTGGCATGCTGCCTGCCAGCCCAGGCCTTTCTTCCCTTGGTGGGTGGGGAGGCAGGCAGGGTGCCCCCAAGTCAGTTACATTGTCTTGAAGCTTCTTACGGAAGGCTTTGCTGGTGGTGGCCTACCTCCCAGAGTGTTTTTTGAAATAGAAGCAAGCCTAGGAAGCTGGGCTGCCCAGTGTGAGACTGTCATGGAGTGGGAGGGAAGGACAGCTGCACTGGGAACACAGACTTGCTACCAGAGCGCAGGACGCTGGCTTTGCCAGCATCCTGTAGGCCTAGCCAGGGCCTGCCTTTTTCGTGAGAAAGTGTGGGATGGGGGTCTGTGGGGAGGCTTCTGATGGTGTTGTCCCAATATATTGGCTTTCAGAGCCCAGCTGGCCTACTGGGGAACTTGCTTTTCCTTGTCCCCAGAGTTAGGGGGAGGTGCTTTTATTCTAATCCCTGGCTGGTCTAATGCTCCTCCTATATGCTGGCCCAGTTCTGCTCAGAAAAACCACCTCTAATGCTGTTAAGAGAAACAGCAGAACCAAAGGCTTTCCTACAATTTTCCTTTTCTAAGGGAAATACAGGATGGTGATGGTGATGGAGGTGATTGCTCTGTTGGTCAGGGTCCTTGCAGGAATCAGGTGCACACTTATGTGCGGTGATCAAAGAAAGCATAACGAAGGGATCATTTGCAAAGGTGTGAGCACAGTGTGGAGCACCTGACAAGTGATGTGTGCCCCCCCAGCCCCCACTCTGGGTCTTTTGGAACGTGGACGGGGCCCCTTGGCAGGAGTCAGTGCCCACCTGAGCCCCAGCAGGGAGGGAGCTTGGGGAACGAGTACCCTGGCCTTGCTCTCCCATCTTCTTCTGGTACCTCCTGTTGACCAAAACCAGCCATAGCCTTTGATAGCAGTCCATAATGATCAGCTCTTGGGGCATAGAGCAGGATGGAGGTGGAAAGTGGATCTGGAGGGGCAAACAAGGAATATCCAGAATAGGGGCACCTGGGTGGCTCAGTCAGTTAAGCCTCTGCCTTCGGCTCGGGTCATGATCCCGGGGTCCTGGGATCGAGTCCCGCATCGGGCTCCCTGCTCAGTGTGGAGTCGGCTTCTCCCTCTGCCTGCCGCTCTCCCTGCTTGTGCGCGCTCTCTCTCTCTCTGACAAATGAATAAATAAAGTATTTAAAGAAAAAAGAATATCCAGAATAATGGATTATGATTAGCACTGCCATATATGGAGGGCTCACTGTGTGCCAGACACTCCCACGTGCTCTGCCTACCTAACTTACTTAATCTTTGCAGTAATTCTGGTAGAAAGGCACTATTGTTAGCCCTGTTTTATAGATGAGCAAAGTGAGACCCTGGGAGTCTAAGTTTATCAGAGGCTTGTCCAAAGTTGCACAGCTAGTAGAGGCTGGTGCGGGTGGAACCTCTGCCAGGCTCATAGCTCCTTCTAGTAGTCACTGTACCCTGCTGCCTGGGCGCCCAGATGGGCTGGGAAATGCCATGGCAGGGAGGCTCCTGGTGTTTAGGTCCTAGCCCTGTTGTACTTTTGCCCTTGAAGGTGGTGTCTCTCAACCCATTGGGTGTTACCTTGCCCAGAAGACTTTTCCTGACTGAGCTTAAGGCTCCCCTGCTCCCTGTGTCGGCCTGTGCGCTGGTCGTGCGCTCTCTGAGGGCACCTGGATCCTTCTGCCCTCTGCAGACAAAAGTTAGGCTGGGAAAGGCTGAGAGGGAGGGAAGGAGGCTTTTGGACAAGTGGCTCAGGCGATTCTCATGTATGCTAAAATTAGGGGATCCTGCCCTTCTTCTGCCTCCTGGTCACCTGAGAGTAGAATGTGCCCCCTCTAGGCCTTGCCTGTTAGCCCTGCCGTCTGAGTGTAGCTTGAACCGTTCTTGGAACCAGGGTAGATACTTTCCATATGGCTTCTCCTTTTGGCATCTGCACTGCAACAGCCTTTTAGAATGGGATTTACTGCAGTGTGGTGAAGGCAGCATAGCTCAATTTCACACACATTGGTTGGATTTTTTAGTTTTCTGTCCTCAAAAAAAATTACCAGTATATACCAACAACTTAAATAATGAAGTGGAATAAACATTGAAAATCCTATTTTAACTCCACTCCTTCTGTAAACCCCCTTTCCTTTCCAAGCAGCTCCCAGGCAGCCACAATTTACAGATGGGCTTACAGCTTTTCCATCATTTGCAAATGTATGAACATACAGACGTGCATGTAAAAGGGTTTTCCTCTAATAACAGGGAATTACACGTTGTCTGTGACTTGCTTTTTTCATTTAACTACAGCTGGCCCTTGAGCAGCATGGGGGTTAGGGGTGCTTACCCTCCACGCAGTCGAAAATCCTTGTATGACTTTTGACTTCCCCCAAATTTAACTACTAATAGCCTACTGTTGACCAGAAGCCTTACGGGTAATATATAGCCAATTAACGCATATTTTGTATGTTATATGCATTATATTACTGTAGACTAAGCTAGAGAAAAAAATACTAAGAAAATCATAAAGAAGAGAAGATACATTTATAGTACTATACTGTATTTGTTGAAAAAAATCCGCGTATAAGTAGATTTGTTGTCCAAGGGTCAACTGTATATCAAAGATGGCTTTCTTTGCCACCATGCATAAATCCAAGTCATTCTTTTTGATTACCACGTGATACTCCTTAGTTTGCAAGTACTCTAATTTCATTCATTCATTTCCCTGTTGGCCATTTAGGTTGCTTTTGGCTTATGTGTTATAAATAATGCTGCGGGGGAGCCTGGGTGGCTCAGTTGGTTAAGCGACTGCTTTAGGCTCAGGTCATGATCCTGGAGTCCCGGGACTCCATCCCACATCTGGCTCCCTGCTCAGCGGGGAGCCTGCTTCTCCCTCTGACCCTTCCCCCTCTTATGCTCTCTCTCTCTCTCAAATGAATAAATAAAATCTTAAGAAAAAATTAATAAGTAATGCTGCAGTGAGCATCCTCATGTATACATCTTTGGGTGCCTTGGGTGGGTTCCTAGCAGTAGAATTGCCACTAGGTTAATGTATGCCCACTTAGGCACTGACCAGCAGCTGTCTCCAAAGGGGCTGTACTGTACAAAGTACTTAACACCTGGCGTGAGCGGGAGTGACCATTTTCCACACCAATAGTGGATGTTTTCATTTATGTTTTTACCAGTTTGTTTGTTGAGTGAGCATCTCAAACACAGATGTGTCATTCACTCTAGAGTGGCTCCCTGAGGCCCTTAGAATAAAGTCCATGCCTTGTTCTGAGGTCAGAGGTGGCAGTGATCACTTCTGAAGGCACTAGGGTCTCCTCAGCCGGAACTGAGCTCTCCTTAGGCCACGGTGGGGGTGGAGGGTGCTGGTTGTGCTGGTTGTGGGTCTCTCCACCCCCAATCCCTGGTGGGGCTGCAGCATCCCTGCAGAGCGAGAGCCTACTGCCTGGCTACATTGTCATTTACTTAAACCCTCTCGTCAGATACTAAGTTTCTATTCTTTTCCCTCCTACTATAAAAATACTTTCATGCTCCTTGCACATTACTCATTAAACAGACATTTATATTGAATATCTGCTACGTGCCAGGGCTTGTCATCTTTGACACATAGCTTTTTACATTATTTTGGATAAATTTAGGCATGACAGGCTCTGGGATGCGTTGAGTTCAAGGGTGTGATTTGGGGGTAGGTGTGCACCGTGGGAGTGGTGGGGGCGCTGGAAGCAGAGCCGCTGTCACTACCAGGCTACTGATGAGTCTCCCCAAGGCGGAGGTTATGTAAGTGTTATGCAGGCCGCGCTGGGCGATATACTATCTCCACCCTTTGAGCTTCCAGTGTGGGCTGGATTTTCATTCCTCAGCTGGAATGGAGCTTGCGTAATCTGTTCAAGGTCAGCCAGGGTGTGGGTGGGTAGGTAGGCTAGCAGGCTGTGGAGGGATACCACGGACTCCTGTCTCCTACTGTGACTTAGTGGCTTTCTCAAAGTCATCAGTGACTGGGGGCGGGTCTGCTCAGCCCAGTTCTGTCCATCCCTTGTGTCCCATGTACCCTCCGGAACCAGGCTGCCAGGCTCTGCCTTGAAGACAAATGGGTTCCTGCCTTTCCCAGGCAGCCTTCTGATTCCCATCTGTCCAGGCCTGCCTGCCTGCCTTCCTGTATCAGAGTGCCCTGCTTTGTGCTCAGCCTCCAGAGGCCAGGCTTCTGAAGGCACATGGGGTGGATGCTGCAGAGACAGATGGTGAACGATTTGGAGCTGATCTGGGTGGAGGTAGGGGTTGGGGCCAGCGTTCAGCCTCAGCACAGGCAGGAGGATACGTGAGAAAGCAGGATGCCAAGCTCTCTTTCCTCTGGTCCCGGCCTGAGAAACCATGAATGGGAATCTTTTATTTCTACACTAAAATTGTTTTTGCAGTGGGTGCTGAGAACTGTGTAAAAATGGGCATTTCCTGGGTGCTGTTGGCAGTTGTAAGAAAGCTGAGCTCAGAGGCAGATTGCCTCAGGCTTTGCCTCAGTTCTCAGATAAATGCAGAAGGAGGGGCACCTGCCTGGGTGGCTCAGTCATTTAAGTGTCTGCCTTTGGCTCAGGTCATGACCCCAGGGTCCTGGGATAGAGCCCCGCATCCGGCTCCCTGCTCCGCAGGAAGCCTGCTTCTCCCTCTCCCACTCCCCCTGCTTGTGTTCCCTCTCTCTGTGTCTCTCTGTCAAATCAATCAATCAATCAACCTTAAAAAAAATGCAGAAGGAGACTGGGCGGGGAGAGCAGAAGACTGCACCAAAAGCAGGGGGGAAGCTACATTTGCACAGCATTTGGGGGCCTTTAGTGAAGGGGCAGTCATCATCCTCTTGCCTTCCTTGGTGGGGGTTTCCTCAGGTCCAGGAGTGGGTTTGGCTCCCCACTCATCGGGTGGTGGTTGTGCATCTTCCCCGCGGGGTGCTGAGTGGCAGCCACACGGAGAGCCTGGCCTTATCCAAGCTGCCTCTGTGGGCCCAATTCCCTTGTCCTTAGATGGGAATCTCTTGAATGGCCATGTACTTTAGGGTGAC
Source organism: Eumetopias jubatus (assembly GCF_037043125.1). NCBI lineage: Eukaryota > Metazoa > Chordata > Mammalia > Carnivora > Otariidae > Eumetopias > Eumetopias jubatus. The sequence goes on along the minus strand of NW_028274811.1, from coordinate 27,685,180 downwards.
GTTTGCTGGCATTGCAGTGTGTTGGTTTTTTTTGTTGTTGTTGTTTTTTTGACAGGTGGTTTTGCTTGTTCAGTTTCGGGGCTTAGTGATGAGTGAGGGTATTTGGGGGAGCATTAAATGATGAGTAATCTGCCTTTTCCCTGAGGGACAGACCAGTCCAGATATGAAAGCTGCTCCTGTCTGGTGAGGTGGGCCCTAGAGCCAGCAGAGGGTACTTGGGAAAGGCCCTGGTGCCCGAGGTACAGGGAGGTCTTAGCTCACTGGGAGATACTGCCATCGTGCTGCTCTTCCCCTCACCCTGGGGCTGAATTTGTGGCCAGCTAGGGAGGAGCAGCACTCAAGAGGGGTGCTCAGTCCACTGATTCCTGTTAGCATTGCTTGGGGTGGAGAATGTTGTGGGCCCTTCGCTGAGATGTTGTGCAGATTTCCTCAGGACTGCATTAGCTCAGCCTTTGACACAGGGTTGTGTCAGTGCTTCTCCTGGGAGGTACCAGGGCCATCTGTGGCCAGAACATATGCCTTGGCTGGCAGTATTCTGTTCTGGAGGCCCTGGTGGGTGGCTTCCTGGTCTGTCCCAGGGGGGGCTGTGTCTGTGAGGTTTGTTTGGGGTGGGAGGGGAACAGGTCAGGAGAGGGGAGTCCCCAGACTTGAAACAGCCAATGGGGACGGCCTAAAATAGATCTTCCCCCATGTTCTTCGTGGCCTGACCCTAATGCGGACTGAGCTATCCTTGGTTCTGGCTTGATCATGTGCAAGAAATAACAAGAGCAACAAAAATAAGATAGCGTAAACAGCTCACTGGCTGCTCCACTCCGCTCTGCGCTGACACAAAAGTGCGCTGAGGCTGAATTAGCAAAACCTCTGCAAAAAGTAAAATAGGACTTGGACCACAATTTTATAATTTAAAATGGTGGAAGTTTAGAGTTGTTTATTTTCTTTCTTAAGATTTTATTATTTATTTATTTGACAGAGAGAGAGACACAGTGAGAGAGGGAACACAAACAGGGGCAGTGGGAGAGGGAGAAGCAGGCTTCCTGCAGAGCAGGCAGGGAGCCTGATGCGGGGCTCGATTCCAGGACCCTGGGATCATGTCCTGAGCCGAAGGCAGACGCTTAACGAGTGAGCCACCCAGGTGCCCCGGTATAACTGTATTTTAAAAAATTAATGGAACCATACGTGGGTTTATTGAATTTCTGCTAATTGAAGCTAATGATTCTGGAAATGGAGAAGATGCAGGCGATGGTTGTCTTCTCATGGCTCCTCTCCTCCTGGATGGAGCACACTGTGTGTGCTGCCCTGGATTAGGATTTTAATTCTGTGTATGTAATACGTCAAAGCAAAACCTTAGGGCAAGGACTCTTTGAATTACTCACCTTCCTTGAACACTGAGGTGTTTAATAAATGCTTGTTGATTGACTTAGTGGTATGCAACAATTTCAAGTAGTACTTTGATAGTTGGTTTTAAAGATTTATTTATTTATTTTATAAAGAGAAAAGAGCACAGGACAGCAGGGGGAGGGGGAGGGGCTCAGGGAGAGGGAGAGAAGCAGACTCCTTGCTCAACCTAGAGCTCCATCTCACGACCCTGAGATCATGGCCTGAGCCAAGATCAAGAGTTGGGTGCTCAACTGAGCCACCAGCTGCCTCTGATGGTTTTATTTATTTATTTATTTATTTAATTTTTTAAAAGATTTTATTTATTTATTTGACAGAGAGAGACAGCGAGAGAGGGAACACAAGCAGGGGGAGTGGGAGAGGGAGAAGCAGGCTTCCCGCCGAGCAGGGAGCCCGATGTGGGCTCGATCCTAGGACTCTGGGACCATGATCTGAGCCGAAGGCAGACGCTTAACTGAGCCACCCAGGTGCCCCTAAAATATTTTATTTACTTATTTGAGAGACAGAGAGAGAGGGAGAGAGAGAGAGAGAGAGAGAGAAAGCATGAGCAGGGGGAAGGGCAGAGGGAGAAGCAGCCTCCCAGCTCAGCAAGGGGCCCAATGTGGGATTCGATCCCAGGACCTTGGGACCATAACCTGAGCTGAAGGTAGATGCTCAACCGACTAGCCACCCATGTGCCCACCCGATAGTTGGTTTTAAAAATAAAGTCCCAGGGGCGCCTCGGTGGCTCAGTCGTTAAACGTCTGCCTTCGGCCCAGGTCATGATCCCAGGGTCCTGGGATCAAGCCCCGCATTGGGCTCCCCGCTCCGCGGGAAGCCTGCTTCTCCCTCTCCCACTCCCCCTGCTTGTGTTCCCTCTCTTGCTGTGTCTCTCATTGTCGGATAAATAAAATCTTAAAAATAAATAAATAAATAAAGTCCCATTGCAGTTCAGCAAATGTTTGTTTACATTAAATTTTCAGGGGTGTGTGTAGTTTCGTTTCCTTCCAGGTGAAGAGTTGCCTAATTGGTTTTACTGTATTCTCTGTGGGGAATATGATACTCAAAAAATGTGTTCCTCTGAAATGCAAAGTTTTTTTGAAAAGTCACATTCATTTTGGCACATGGTAGGTACTCTGTAAATATTTTGTTGAATGAATGAAATCAGAACCGTATGGAAAATAGTTTGGCCTGAAAAAGCTCTGATACCTATTCAGTGCATTTAATGTCATAGCAGCCGACATTTTGTAAGAAGATATGTTTTATTGGCAAGAGTCCTGCAGTTCACTAAGTAGTTGGCTCATGGGAATGTGTCTTTGACTATTAATTCGTTCAGCAAACATTAACTGATTCCTGCTATATTCTGAGCTTGTGCTCAGTCCTGGGGATGCCATGGAGAAGAGATCTAAAGGCAGGCTAATCAGCTATCAACAAAAACTTATGAGGTATCTTAACCTCTGGATACAAGGAGAAGCATGAGATAGTAAGGCTTCCCTGTGCACACCTGGAACTTTGCGCCGGTGATTTTTTATTAGTTGTTAATTACAGCTAATAATTTTTATTGATGGAAAACTAATTTCCCTAATTACTGATGTATTTCTTCTGGTGATTCTTTTATTGTAGCAGAAGATGGCTGTGCCTCCCACGTATGCTGATCTTGGCAAATCTGCCAGGGATGTCTTCACCAAGGGTTATGGTGAGTGTTTCAGTTCACCGGCTGGGTTGGCATGTTTTGGATTTGACCCATCACATTTTGAGAGACGTGGGTCAGTCAGCTCTTAGAACTTTCATGTTGGGGAAAATAAGATAAGCTTTCTATGGCTAGTAGTTCTGGTTTGTGTACCTGGTAGGGGCAGGCTCATGAATTACTATAGACAAGTGGACATTTTGATTTTCTCTCCCACAGGTGGGAGCAGCTCTGTGTGTGCTGTTGCAGTGGAGTATGATTTCTAAATGTAGCCCATTCTTAGGCATGTGCTCATGCTGTCATGTACCTGTTTCTCACATTCTGCTGGGAGTGCAGGTGGGGCCCTGGGGGTTGCTGTGCCTTTTCTTTCTACTACCGTTTGGTGGCCCCTGAGCTCCACACGTAGGCAGGCAGCAGCGGAAACGGGCTCCCTACACACTCATGGCATTTTGGAACAGCAGAAGGGAGGCAGAGATGCTACTCTCAAGTTAGTTATTTAACCTATTAATAGTTACCATCTTCTTTGTTTAGGATTTGGCTTAATAAAACTTGACTTGAAAACAAAATCTGAGAATGGACTGGTAAGTTGTCTGACCGACGTGGAGTATGGGTGTTTATTGTAAGATCAGTAAATAGCTGCCATGTCCTGGGTGGCAAAGACAGATGAAAGGCCCTTCTTGGTTATGGAGAGCTGTGGTTGTCACATTCATTGCATCCTCTAGGGGATGGGTGGTCCAGGGGAACCCTGCCGACAGGTCCCCAATTTAACAGCTTTTATTTTTATTTTTTTTATTTTTTTAAAGATTTTATTTATTTGAGAGAGAGAGAAAATGAGAGATAGCACGAGAGGGAAGAGGGTCAGAGGGAGAAGCAGACTCCCTGTTGAGCAGGGAGCCTGATGTGGGACTCGATCCCGGGACTCCAGGATCATGACCTGAGCTGAAGGCAGTCACTTGACCAACTGAGCCACCCAGGCTCCCCCCCTCCAATTTAACAGCTTTTAATACTCAATTGGCAGGCCTCAGTTTTATTTTTCCTTGTTTCTTATTTTAAAACTGACTTGTTTTCAGGGCTCCTTGGTGGCTCAGTTAAATGTCTAACTTAAGCTCAGGTCATCATCCCAGGGTCCTGGGATCAAGCCTTGTATTGCCTGTTTCTCCCTCTGCCCCTCCCCCCACTTGTGCATGCTCTCTCTCTTTTTCTCAAGTAAATAAATATCTTTAATAAAAAAAATTGACCTGATTTCAGTGCCACATAATTATTTAAAAAAATCTTAGTAGTTCCTTTTATTTTTTATTTGTTTAAAAGATTTTCTTTATTTATTTGACAGAGACACAGCGAGAGAGGGAACACAAGCAGGGGGAGTGGGAGAGGGAGAAGCAGACTTCCCGCCGAGCAGGGAGCCCGATGTGGGACTCGATCCCAGGACCCTGGGATCATGACCTTAGCCGAAGGCAGACGCTTAATGACTGAGCCACCCAGGCGCCCCCCTTTTATTTTTCTTTTAAAGATTTATTTATTTATTTTAGAGAGAGAGCGTGCATGCACAAGCTGGGGAGGGACAGAGGGTGAGGAAGAGAATCTCAGAATCTCAAGCAGACTCCCGCTGAGAGCAGAGCCCAAAGATGGTGGGGCTCGATCTCACAGCCTTGAGATCATGACCTGAGCCGAAACCAAGAGACGGATGCTTAACTGACTGAGCCACCCAGGTGCCCCTTTAGTAGTAGTAGTCCCTTATAGATTGTACGTGTGGCAGTTGTTGGGAAGGAGGAAGTTTTGGGGTTAATTTACAGTGTCATCTTTAGCTCAGTGCCTTTTCTCTCTAATAGGATGGAAGGGGGATTGCCTTCCTTTCTAGACTAAAGCTTTACCAGGGAGGAAGGAAGCTGTCTCCTGACAAAGAATTCCCCAAAAGAGTCCTTTAATCAACAGACTTCTTTAGCCTTATCTGTATTTAAATATTGAATCAAATTATAGGAATAGTTTTTGCCCCCACACATCCTTACATAAGTGGACGTACGTTCTGTTTAGGGTGGCATCCTGCTGGCATATAGGCTGTGACTCTCTCTCTCCTTTAAAGGAATTTACAAGCTCAGGTTCAGCCAACACTGAGACCACCAAAGTGACCGGCAGTCTGGAAACCAAGTACAGATGGACCGAATATGGTCTGACGTTTACAGAGAAATGGAACACTGACAACACACTAGGCACAGAGATCACTGTGGAAGATCAGGTAATGGTCACCTGGGAAAAGACATAGTTTTGTTCATTGACATCTGTTTCCCTGCCTTTTGACTAAACCTGGCAAATTTCTTTTCCGTTCAGCTTGCACGTGGACTGAAGCTGACCTTTGATTCATCCTTCTCACCAAACACAGGGTAAGAATCTCCCTCTTTTTTTTTTTTTTAAGCAAGGACATATAGCTGTGTGTTACAGTAAGGCTCTGGGCTGCCCATTGTGGTTCTTCTAGCCTCAGTTGTGGAGGGCTATAGGACTTGGGGTCCATTCATGCTGTTCCATGTGAGTGAGGTTGCTGCTAGAACAAATGGCCAAGGCTGTAGGGTAGCAGGCGAGGTTTGGAAGCAGGGGCTAAGCGATCACTGTTGCCACCCCCAGTTTTCAGGCTGGGAGGGTCCTCTCCCCAGCTTTATGCTTCGGAGCACTGAGAGAGTGTGGCTTCTGACGGTAGGGTGGCTCCTGACTGAGGCTGCTCTTTGTGCACACACCCCCCCCCCCCCCCCGCCGCCACAAAGCAATTAGGCTTGACAGTTATTGGGCTCTCATTAGGAGGCAAGATGGTATGTTGGTTGCCTCAGTTCCTGGGTGCTTTTCAAAGTGGCTAGAAGGGCACACTTTTTTTTTTTTTTTAACCACTCAGAGCAGTAGGTTTCTTAAACATGGGGAAGGTTGTTTTGCATACAGCTGACAGGCTCAAGGGCATATACCAAATTTCATTTGTTAGTTTTTAAAAATTGTAAAATACACACACAGAATTTACCATCTCAGCAGTCTTTAAGTGTACATTTAGTGGCATTATGAATTTCATCTTTTGCCATTCCATATTATTTCTTTTCTTCCCTTCTGACAGATGTCTTTCAGAGGAAGGGTCTACTGAGCCTGTACTGCATGTGGGTAACTACAAGGGACTGGGCAGACAGGGTTTCTGTCTCTGGAGGTTATAGTCTTTTTGTAACTTTGTTACGGATGACAGACCATTGGGCAGGAGTTGCATTTACTCTTGTTCTCATTTCTGCTGTAGTTTCCCCGCAGGAGTGTTGCTTTTTTCCTTGCCTACTTCCCTCCAGGCACCCTGCCGTGATGGGAGAGGTCACCCAGAGAGACCCTCTGATACCATGCGAGGCAGGAGGATGTGCTCACCTGCTTAAATTTGCTGCCTAGGACTTTGCCCTGAGATGGCACACTTTGGAATTTGTAAGGGATTTCCCATTATGTTTGGGAGGTTTGCAGAGAAGTCTCCAGGTCCTACAGTAATACACATAAGAGGAACATTTTTTTAATTTAACTTTTTATTTTGAAGTAATTTTATACTTAACATACACAAAAATGTTGCCCAAATAGTGTGTAGAGTTCCCTTATTTCCTAGGCCTAACTTCTCCTAATGTTAACATATTACATGACTACAGTATAATGATCAGAACCAGGAAATTTATATGGCTTTCATACAGTTAACTAGTCTGTTGTCCTGCTGATGTCTTATTTCTGGTCCATGATCCAGTTCAGGATACTAGATCACATTTAATTGTTAAATCTCTTTTGTCTCCTCTAATCTGGGACATAGTCTGTCTTTCTTGGTCTTTCTTGACCTTGGCAGTGTTAAAGAGGATTGGCCAATTATTTTGTAGAATCCTTCGATTTGGATTTGTCTGATGTTTCCTCATGGTGAAACTCAGGTTATGCATTTTTCGCAGCCACAGAAGTGATGTTGTATTGTGTCTTTCTTGGTGCGTGATGTCAGGGCATAGATGTCAGTATGCCTCGTTAGTAGTGACGTTAACTTTGATCACTTGATTAAAGTGGTGTTTGCGAGGTTTCTCTATGAAGCTATTTTTCTCTTTGTAAATAAGTTTATCTTGGGAGATACATTGAGACTATGCAAATATTCTGTTTCTTTTTTTTTTACATCATTTTTTTAAGATTTTATTTATTATTTGAGAGAGAGAGAGAATAAGAGATAGAGAGCACGAGAGGGAAGAGGGTCAGAGGGAGAAGCCGACTCCCTGCTGAGCAGGGAGCCCAATGTGGGACTCGATTCTGGGACTCCAGGATCATGACCTGAGCCGAAGGCAGTCGCTTAACCAACTGAGCCTCCCAGGCGCCCGCAAATATTCTGTTTCTTATCCTTTGACTAAGTTAGTATCCGTTGGTGATTCTTGCCTGCAACAATTATGTTTGGAGGATGGTGATTTTCTCTTCCCATAATTCCTTCTGCATTTATTAATTGGGATTCTACTGTAAGGGAGAGCTCTTTCTTCTCCATTTATTTATTTAATCAATTATTTATATCAGTATGGATCCATCAACATTTGTTTTATTCTGTGGGTTATAATCCATTACCATAATATATTTTATACTCATTTGTTTTAGATATGGCCATTGGGCGTAAGTTGACATCCTGTGTTTTTTATAATCCCCTGTCATTTCTTTTGAGCTCTACTTAAGAAGATGTACCAGGCTTATCTTCGGTTTTTTCTTCCCTAGTCCTGCTATCAGGCATTTCTCCAAGGAACTTCAGTTCCTTTTATTGAAGAATGGTGTTTAGAAACCAAGGTTGTATCCATATTGCTCCTGGGTATTTGAGGCAGGTTTTGATGACTTGATGGAGATTGGAAATGAAAGCTGGCTTTCCAAAACTACTAAGGGGGTTAGCCTGGGAAAGCATCCTGGCTTCTGTAAGGAGCTGAGCATAGACCACATTTTGGATGAGGCTGCAGACTCAAGATATCTACAGACCGCACCCACTCTGGGTACCCACCACAGGAAAAAAAGCCAACTTGTTAACCAGAAATCAGTCATGCCTTGCTCAGGTGCTTGTCAAGTTAGCACCATGAAATAGCTTAAAAAAAAAAAATCCCAATAATGTTTGAAAGAGGGAAAACTCCAAAGGTGTGGAGTGTTACATGGGAGTAGGAACCTGGAGAGAAACCTGAGTCACTGCCCCAGCACTGTCCATTCTCTGGGGACTTTGTGTTCCTGCCAGAATTCATTGAGAACAGTGTAAGGGAGGCACTGTGTAAATGGTCAGGTGTGGCTGGTGCACACCACTGTTCAGAGGTCCTGCCACAGGCAGCACATTTTGTGATTGGCAGCAGCTTTTTACCTGGTGGTTATAAGATGACTGGTTTTTATAGTTCTTGGTCTCCTTCTCTTTCTAAATATCAGCCTCTGAGCAGCTGTCTTTCATCAATCAACCTACTAGCATGGTGCCATTTGGATAAGCCAAAACCTAGGCTTCTTCCTCCAAAGAGCAGGCAGACCAGCATAGGTTTATTTTGAGTTTTTCTTGTTGAGAGAGAATGTGTTTGGTTGTTACTCCTTTCCTTCAAAGCTTGAGAAAATGCACCAAAGCAACTTGAACAAAAGTTGCAAGTGTCGCTGTCATTTATGAATGGTGTTTGCTTTATTTTCAGCTATGATGTCTGAAATTCTGTCATTGACGACTTGGAATGTTTAACCTTAAATTTTTTAATATAGAAAAGTTCAAACATACAAAAGAAAGCAGTAAAAAAAAAAGGCAAAATAGTATGTTAAGCCCTCATCATGTTCTGATATCAACCCATAACCAATTATGTTTTATTTATACATTCATAATCTCTCCCTCAGATTATTTTGAAGTAAATAACAGTTGTCACATAATTTCATCTGTAAATATTTTAATATGCATCTTTAAGTGATAGGATTCTTTTTTTTTAAGTTTTTATTTTAATTCCAAGTAGTTAACACACAGTCTTAATATTAGTTTCAGGTGTACAATATAGTGATTCAACAATTCCATACATTACCTGGTGCTCATCATGACGAGTGCCCTCCTATCCCCTTCCCCCCTCCCTTCTGATAACCATCAGTGTGTTCTCTAGAGTTAAAGATATGGAACGCTTCACGTATTTGTATGTCATCTTTGGGCAGGGGTCATGCTCATCTTCTCTGTATCAATTTCAATTTTAACATATGAGCTGCTGAAGCAAGCACAATATTGATTCCTTTTTAAAGATTTTATTTATTTGAGAGAGAGAGAATGAGAGATAGAGATCATAAGAGGGAAGAGGGTCAGAGGGAGAAGCAGCCTCCCTGCTGAGCAGGGAGCCCGATGTGGGACTCGATCCCGGTACTCCAGGATCATGACCCGAGCCGAAGGCAATCGCTCAACCAACTGAGCCACCCAGGCGCCCTATTGATTCCTTTTTAAAAAAGTATAACCACAATATGATTACATTGTAAAAAATTAATAAATCTCTAGCCTGATCAAATTTACATGATTTCATTTTTTTTTTTTACAGAATCAAAAATTGTCCATGCAGAATTGCAGTTCATATGGCTCCTTAAATCTCTTTAATTTGTAGATTCTCCTCCTTTCCCCACCCCCCCTTGCAATTTATTTGTTGAAACTAGATCATTTGTCCCATAAGATTACATATAGACTAAATTTTTCTGTTTGCATCTCTGTGGTGCCATTTAACTTGTTCCTCTGTCCCCCATGTTTACTGTGAATTGGTAAAGTAGTGGTAAAATATAAGTGGTGCTCTATGCTTCCATGACTTGGACGTAGAAGGCTTGGTTTGTTCTTTGTATGTTAAAGTTAGTGCTATTCACAATTCATTCATTAAGGATTATAAATTGGTGATAATTCTACTTCAGTCATTCATTCTTCATGTATTAGAATATTTCAATAAAAAGAGACTTCTCATAAACCATTGGTTACCTTGAGATAGAGTTAGTGTAGGAAAGGTGGAATAAATGTTTGCTTCCTTTTTAATTTATTGTTTCAAAGTAACAGTTTGGTTCTCTAGTCTCTGAAGATGACTGATGTGTGTGTTTTAAGTGTCAGTATGAATGAATTCATAGATTTATACATATTTGTTATGTTTCAATCCATTGCTGGTGTTATTCTTAAAGGTGAACTCATTGTTTTATGTTTGAAGCCCTTAGGAATCTCTTCAGGCTAGCTCTCAAGTCATTGTGCTCCAACCCCAGTAGTCTTTGATAGTTTTGATAAATGCTTCAAGCTCACCCCGCACATTTCCTGTCCTGACCTGTAGTCTGCTGTTTCTTCAAGGGGCACTGGTGCCTTTTAGGAGAGAATGGTATTTAGAGTCCAGAGTCTGGGTGCTGGGGATGAAGCTTTAATCTCAGCGTGAATGAGATTGGGTTGGACAAGGCTGTGTAGATGCCAGTCGCTGCTGAGAATGCACCTTGCTTTGGGAGGATGTCCAATTTGTAGCTGAATAACAGAAAATAGTTTTTATTTGATAGGTGTGGTGTTGACCTTTGGTAAAGGCAGGGTAATATATTTGCAGGGGACATGACTCACCTACCTTTCCTGAGCAGTAGGCACAGGAGGCACTGATCTGGTCATATATGCAAATTTGGGATTAGCAGACAAGACCTGCGACTTGTTCTGTCTTGCAGGGCTTCCCAGCCCCCATGCCTGCAGGGCCCCAGGTTGCACATCAGTATCCAGGTCTCTCATTGGGATCTCATGAATACTGAATTAAAAGCTGTTATATTTACGTAGACGGGATCTATCTAGTATTTGTTTCTTTCTTTACTTAGAAAGTGAGCCACAAAGTAAAGCTGCTGTTTCCCTGCCTTCATGACAGATAACACTGTATCTTTTTCATACATGGAGAATAGCAAAGAAACATCTGTTTCATAATTACATGGTCGCGTTCTCTCTAATAAATGCCTGTGTAGGCCATTACATTAAGCATAGGGAGAGGTTAGTAAAAGAAAATTATTTAGCGCTTTTTCCCCCCAAGCTTTTCTTGCCTCTGTTCTCACTTCATTATTGTGGCATTTCTGCAGACTGGATTCTGGTTAGAGAACTTGTGTTCTGCCGTTGTGGTACTGCAGTTGTGTACGGGAGATCTGGGCCCCGACTTTGCCCCCCATCCCTCTATGTAAACTGGGATTTAAAACAAATTTTTTTTACACTCCTTGGCATGGTTGTTGCAAGGTGAGTTAGCTTGTGATCTTAATACAATTTCTTTTCCTTCAGGAAAAAAAATGCTAAAATCAAGACAGGGTATAAGCGGGAGCACATCAACCTGGGCTGTGACGTGGATTTCGACATTGCCGGTCCTTCAGTCCGGGGTGCTGTGGTGCTGGGATATGAAGGCTGGCTGGCTGGCTACCAGATGAATTTTGAGACTGCAAAGTCTCGAGTGACCCAGAGCAACTTTGCGGTTGGCTACAAGACTGACGAATTCCAGCTCCACACTAACGTGTAAGTGTACGTGGGTGTGGTGTGTGAGTGTGTGCAGAAGGGAGATTGCTTTCCAAGCTCAATTTTTAATCACTTTAAAGTGAGTGTGCTGGAATCAGATGAACCAAATGGCCTGCTGGGATTTTTCTGTTTCCCACCAGCCCATTTCCGGAAGTGGCTTAGGTTCTTTGTGTTCTAGAAACAGTCATTGTTGGTGCTGGTACATACAGAATGACTGATCAGTTACAGCAGTGGCATGATGTCCATCCAGAGGGGTGTCCCTTCCATGCTAGTGTCCTCTTGTGGACATTTGAACACCTTTGGGTTTTGGTAACAAAATGGCGGGGAAAGGTGCCGCTGTCTTTCTCAGTGTGATGCCTGAGGTCAGGTTGCCGCGCTTAATGAAATGCAGATCTGAGAGACAGGTTAGGGGATGATGAGCTCAGTTGCGTAGTGTTTTTTCCACATGGCATAGCATGCAAAAGTTTATTAATTACCGGACAGTACGGTGAAGGGGAGAGAAAAGTGCAAGTTAGTTTAGAGAGCCCCTTGTAAATCAACCTTGGGAGTTCAAGTGAAGTGCTGTTGATTTAGGCGAATGGAAACACACATCAGCCTAAAATCCCCGTAGGCGTGAGGAACTAATCTGTGGCGCTAGTGGGGGACAACTTTACCAATTTTCTTTTTTTCCACTAGAGGTCAGTAAAGAGGTGATTTCTTAAAGATCTAGTAACATTTCCATTTACAAACTTTTTTGAAGAATTTTTATCTGGTAGTTCCCCCATATCTGCCATTTCACTTTCATGATGTCAGTTGACAGTTCCACAGTCAACCACAGTCTGGAAGTAGATGATCCTCCTTCTGATGTATTGTCAGAAGGTCAGTAGTCGCCTGGCGCTGTGTCACATGTCTCTGTCATTCACCTCACCTTCATCCCATCATGTAGGCATTTGGGTCATCTCACATCATCCCAAGAAGGTTGTATATGGGGGCGCCTGGGTGGCTCAGGCTGTTAGGCATCCGACTCTTGATTTCAACTCAGGTCATGATCTCAGGGTCGTGAGATTGAGTGAGTGTGGGGTTTTGTGCTGGGTGTGGAGCCTGCTTAAGATTCTTTCTCTCGGGGCACCTGGGTGGCTCAGTTGTTGGGTGTCTGCCTTCGGCTCAGGTCATGATCCCAGGGTCCTGGGATCGAGCACCACATCGGGCTCCCTGCTCGGCGGGAAGCCTGCTTCTCCCTCTCCCACTCCCCCTGCTTGTGTTCCTGCTCTCGCTGTGTCTCTCTCTGTCAAATAAATAAATAAAATCTTAAAAAAAAAAAAAGATTCTTTCTCTCCCTCTGCCCGCACCCCCCCCCACAAAAAAAAAACAAAACCAAAAGGGTATATGTAGTATAATAAGATATTTTGAGAGACAGAGAGACCACATTCATATATCTTCTATTACAGTATATTAATTGTTCTATTTTATTAAAATAATAGAAGTTACTGTTCCTTATTTCTTACTGTCTAATTTATAAAATTTGTCACAGGGATGTATGTATAGGAGAAAACATAGTCTATATAGGGATTCAGTACTATCTGTGGTTTAAGGCATCCCCTGGGGGTCTTGGAACATATCTCCTGCAGATAAGGGAGGACTACTCTAATTAATGTAATTAACATAACAGAATTAATATAATAGATATTAATATAATTTTTGAATTTTTTAAAACTAGAAAATCACAGGAAAACCATAGTGAAGGACAGTCCAGGGTTGGGTTGGGAGTGGGAATGTGTGACTACAAAGGGGTGGTATGAGATTTGGGGGTGGTGGAATTGTTCTGTATTCTGATTTTAGTGGTGGTCACACAAATCTTGTACACATGTTAAAATCCATAGAAATGTACACCAAAAGAGTAAAAAATAAAAGATATAAATTCAAAAAAGGTAACATAAAAATGTCACAGGAAAAACAGCACAATCAATAGAAGGGTTTTTTAAGTTAGAGTTCTGACTGAAATGGAAAGTCTTTCTTGGTTTGGAATTGGAAATGGGCACCAATTATAGGAATAATAATGGCTGTTAGCTGTTTTCCCCACATATGTGATTTTTAATACGTGTACATGGTTTATTTTTAGCTGGCGTAGAAACAGCTGACACAGCTAATCTGGGTTGCCTTGGTGCTTGTGGAGGCCCTGATGTGTAATAGACGTTCTTTGTGCTTTATGTAGTTGAATTTGAGCAATGACTTCCCTCTGTTTATAGTTTTGAGAGCTCAGTACAGGAAGGCAGTGTTGCTGGTTTTAGAATATATTGAAAAAAACTGACATTTTTTGGACAAACGTGAATCCAGTAAAATATTCCTGTTTCATTTATACTGAAGTCACTCAAAAATCTGTTGTGACAAGCTGCTATTTTGTAGCGTACTCGGATTTTCTGAAGAAGTTAGGATTCCCTGTGAATCAGGGGTTGCCTGGGCTCAACCTGTACTTATTGGAAGCACAATGTCTGTATGGTTGAATTTCAGGGGAAAACTTGAGCATTTAGAATGTATTTATATAGAGCATCTACTTGAGGGAGAGTGTATTGGTGAGGATCAGAGTTTGCAATGAATCAGCAACCTTGGATTAGTGAGTTCTAAGCTCTTTGCTGAATTCCAAAGCACATGGGCTCTGCCTTAACCAGTTTCTGATGACATTTCTACTTGAAACACCCAAAGTGATGAGGCAGAATTTTGACACTGTTTCATGTTAAGAATGTGAAGAGGGGAGGGGGATATTTCCAGAGGCTGGAGTCAATATGGTGTGTTTGGAAGAGAGGAAGGAGTTTGTCCCAGTTGGGTTTCATTCTGTTTTTGAAAGAGACATTTTGTAATGCACCAAGTAGCTCCTTTTTCATCGCGTCAGAACTGTAGAGATATTGAGAGTTTGGGCCAAGGGTTTCGCACAGGTGGACAAGTCTGAATCGTAGGTTAAGCTCTTGTCATCATGGCACCTCCAAGGGGTCAGGTCGCTTTTGACTGTGTCTTCACAGCAGTGGCTGCAGCTGGTGGTGCTAAGGGCTATAACGTGCCTTCTGAAAAATACGAGGGGCTCAACCTTTCTTACCATTTCTGATTGCATTTTCTTCTCATTTGCTTCTGTGTCCTTAACTATTGTTATGATAGATACATTTCTAAAAGTAATAACATTAGCAGTAGCAGCAACAAAAAAAACAAAAAAACCCCCAGAATCTCAAGGTCTTACTTGCTTGTATTTATTTATGTATCTACCTATCTATCTATCTATCTATCTATATCAGTTTATTTAGAGAAAGTATGAACAGGGGAGGGGCAGAGGGAGAGAATCCCATGCAGACTCCTTACTGAGCAGGGGAGCCCGACTCGGGGCTCCATCCCATGACCCTGAGATCATGCCCTGAATTGAAATCAAGAGTTGGACGCTCATCTGACTGAGCCACCCAGGTGCCCCGTTGCTTTTACATTAAAGAATATTTTGGAAGCAAGCTTCAAGTTGCATGTAGCCTGAGCTTCCTGCCTTTGGGTGTTGCTGGTGATGGTTCAAATAGCCTTTCCCTTCCTCTGAATCTTCCCAGTGCTGGTGTCTGTTCCATTTCTATCAGACTTTTCCCTACTTGGGTACCTGCTTTGTGATCACTTTGGTTCATTTACAGCATCCCTGTCCTCTGTTAGACTTGAACAGCTGTGCCCAGTTGCAGCCTGCCTTTGGGGGTGGATTAGCATCCGTGCTATGCTTGCTTGCAGAAACGATGGGACAGAATTTGGTGGCTCCATTTATCAGAAGGTGAACAAGAAGTTAGAGACCGCTGTCAATCTGGCCTGGACAGCAGGAAATAGTAACACTCGCTTTGGAATAGCGGCCAAGTATCAGATCGACCCTGACGCCTGCTTCTCGGTGAGTACCTGTGGAATCATGCATTGCCCAGGCTCCACCTGATGGTGGGGTTGTAATCCTTCTGGATTGCTGGGGTTGCATGCTTGGGCTAGAGATTTTCTCCCTGTGAAAAGAGTTTGAAATGAGGAAAGTGCTAATAGTAATAGTGGTGACTGTGGGTGCCAGGTGCTGTGTGCAGCCCGTTATATGCGCGTTACTGTATTTAAATCTTACACAGCCCATTTGAGGTAGGTGCCTTTTCAAAAAAAAATAATCATCCCAACCTTCTGTGCACAAATGAGGAACTGGAAATTCAGAGAGATCGAGGGCAGATGGGGCAGACAGTTGGTAAGTGCTGGGGTCTGGACTTGATGGTTTGCTGGGGAGCCTCCTCCTCTAATCAGCCCTTGTTCCTCCTGCAGACTGTAAAGGGGTTTACTTTGAACTTGAAGGTTTTAAATGTTCATTTTCCTTCTCATTTCTCATTCTCTTGCCCAGCTCCTGTATTGGATATTAAGAAACCAGGCCCTGCCATTTAGCAGTTGGCATCTAATCTTGCAGACTCAGTGGCATTGCTCACAGACCTTTGAATTGCTGTACGATTTTTGCATTAAATCCTGTTGAATTCATCTGTTGTCACAGGGCACTGCTAGCTGCATCCCTTTTGGGGTGGAATGAGGCAATCTCGTGTTGCAGGACGGTCCTTACGTAATTTACAAACAGGCCATTTGAAGTCTGAAATGGCAACGAATCTGGCTCCCTTCACATTAAGCACTTAGAAACAAAGGAAAAGGGGCCTTAGTAATTAGATGGGATAAGCAAAAAGGAAGAGCCAGATAGGGCACTGTCTGCCGGGAGATCTTCCTACCCATTGCTTTGTTCTTTCTCATGGGAATTGTCAGGTCTGAAAACGGCATTCAAGCAGGAAAACATGTACCACGGTAGCCTCAGCTTTTTCCAGGACTTGGTGTTCTCATGGCTTGAGATGGCTCTGCTCCTGACCTCTCCTTATTTCACCGGAAAGGGGCCAGAGAGGCCCAGATTTCCCTACAACTCAGAAGAATGAGGGCAAAATTATTATTGACTCAACTGCTTTATTGAACTTAATTATTTTTTTTAATGATTTTATTTATTTATTTGAGAGAGAGAGCACAAGCAGGGGGAGAGGGAGAAGCAGACTCCCTGCTGAGCAGGGAGCCTGTTGCTGGGCTCGATGCCAGGACCCTGGGACCATGACCTGAGCCGAAGGCAGACCCTTAACTGACTGAGCCACCCAGGCACCCCTGAACTTAATTATTAATCAGCATTCACTAAGTGCTGAAATTTAGGTGACTTGGCTAAGTCATTCTTTTGCTGTAATACACATTTTAAATTCAGGCATGGCAATGCTGAACCTTCTTCATGTCACTATGATTTTTTTTTAAATATTTTATTTATTTATTTGACAGAGAGCACAAGCAGGGAGAGCAGCGGAGGGAGAGGGAGAAGCAGGCTCTCCGCTGAGCAGGGAGTCCGACGCGGGCTCGATCCCAGGACCCTGGGATCATGACTTGATCCAAAGGCAGCCGCTTAACCGATTGAGCCACCCAGGCGCCCTGTTACTGTGATTTTTCCCTTTTTCATGAAGGGAAAATTCTCTTTTTTTTAAAGATTTTTATTTATTTGAGAAAGAGAGTGAGCGGGAGAGAGCAAGAGAGAGTGCACACGAGCAGGGGCAGAGGGAGAAGCAGGCTCCCCACTGAGCAGGGAGCTCGATGCAGGACTCTATCCCAGGACCCTGGGATCATGACCTGAGCTGAAGGCAGATGGTTAACTGACTGAGCCACCCAGGAGCCCCTATGAAGGCAAAATTCTAGCAATGTTATGCCTTAAAAAAAAAAAAAAGCCTCAATACTCCATCTGACATTTGCTGTGTTTTCCCTTATCTTAACAAATAGATTCTGAAGAAATCTTCCATATAAGAAAGGCTTTTATTTCTCTGGCCACAAATGAAAGTGTCTTCACCTGTTATAACTTAAATACAGACCTAATCAGTATAAATGAAATTGGGCATTCATACCTTCAGGAATCAATTAAATAAATAATAATTTCCTTTTAATTGACAGTTGTGTTGACTCTTTGAGTTTTTTTTCTGAGACTTAGCTCTCAGATTTGATAAATTTCATGTTAAATTTAATGAATCCCATAAACAAAGTGGTCATGAAAAAGCATTTGACACTGAAGTCCAGGGTTGGTTGATTACAAAGCTCTTGCTCGTTTTAGAGATGGAAACATGAAGTACTTAACAATTTCACTCTCTCTGATCTTTTCCTTGACTAGGCTAAAGTGAACAACTCCAGCCTGATAGGTTTAGGATACACTCAGACCCTAAAGCCAGGTATGTGTTGCTTTTATAAATTAGTGAAATCAGTTCTTTGCCTTAAAGAAAAATTGGGGTGCTGGTTTGCTTCTTTATGTTACTGCTTATATAATGCCTGTATTGTACATTATAGATGAGCGTATGTAAAGTTTTATAATGAAGTGTTTATAAAAGGGTATAGAGTCATTATAAAACATTTGGAGAATAGAAGTAAGTATGAGAGAAAAAGGCGAAGGCTAACATACATTACACTTTTGGTTATTTTTTTTATCTGTTTTTCCAGTGTGTACGTAATGCTTGATACTTATTTCCAGCAGGTTCTTAAAACTAGCGCATAGATCATCCTCACTGTACAACTGTCATGCAGGTTTCCTCTGCCCAGTTGGCTAGACCAGCCCCTGGTGTGTTAGAGCTACGGAGATGGTGCCATCTTGGGTTTAGTTTGGTCAAATTGGGTCTTTGAGCTCTGGAAATTCTAAGATTGCATGATGGCAGAATCAAGCTATTGTAGGGTAAATACCAGTTAGTTGTGTGCATGTATGTGTGTTTGTGTGCACGCTGATTGGGAGACCTTGGAGTCTGATTCATGGTTGGGTTTCATTTCAAGGCATTTTTGCTGAAGAAGTTTGCTGCCTGGTACCAGTGGTAGAGAGATTACTGTAGCTGGGTACGATGAGAGGACAAAGTCAAGTGGACTCCTGAAAGTGGATTTGGGGAGGCTGTGGAATAATAATTAGTGTTTTATAAGCTCATTCCAGGCTACCAATTAATTATTCCGATGGTGATCAGTAAGACGGGCCGTGTGGTTTTGCCTTGCTGATCACACACAGCTGAAGTGGGTTCTGACTTCGCTGTGGTCTTGCCAGTGTGCTTTAGCGTGCCTCCGTGTGTTAACCTTTCTTCTTGTGTTGACCTTTCTTATCTTTTCTCTCCTCCCTCCCTCCCTCCCTTTTTCCTCTCCCCGTGGGCTTTTCCCCCTGCAGGTATCAAACTGACCCTATCCGCTCTGCTGGATGGCAAGAATGTCAATGCTGGTGGCCACAAGCTTGGTCTAGGACTGGAATTTCAGGCATAAATGAATACTGTACAGTCATTTAATTTTAAACTATTTTGAGCCTAGCTACCTTCAGAATTTAGTGTACCTTTTAATGTTGTATGTCTGGGATGCAAGTATTGCTAAGTATCATGTTAGACCTCCAGGTTAAAGATGATTCAGCTTTAAGGTGTTACCCTTTCAGAGGTACAGAAGAAACCCAAGTCCATGAAAAGTTCTTTCAGCTGTAGACTTGGGGGGAGCTTGGTGGCCCCTCCAGAGAGTTCAGGTTTCTTTTTTATCTAGAAATGGCTGCAAATGGAAGCTGATAATTTATAGGCACTTTGTTAATTGGTATGGAGTACATGAATGAAATTATGACTTCCTGAGAATTGAACTGGGTTTCCTACCCGAAGGAAGGAGAGACTCACTGATGGTGTGTATAAACCCATCTGAAAGAGACTTTTTTAGACAGATTTTCCTGACCTGTTTCCACCCCAGTCCATCACCTCTTTTACAACAAAAGTAGTCTGCAGGCTGTGGTAGCTGTTTCTTTTGTCCCATTTTGGGGTAGAGAAGATGGATGTGATGAAGCCACTAATTCAGGACTTAATTCCCTCTCATGTTGTGGTTTTCTGCCCCTGCACCAGAGTATGAAATAGCTTCTAAAAGTCCCAGCTCTGAGCTGGGAAGAGTCTCTGTGACTGTAATCACATTGTGACAACACTCGGAATCTAAATTGGACTTGTTCTATTCTTGCCACTTGGTTTATTTTTTAGCCGTTTAATGGGTACATTTTAGAGTCTTCCATTTTGTGTGGAATTAGATCCTCCCCTTCAAATGCTGTAATTAACATCACTTAAAGTAAAACTTGAATAAAATATTGAAACCTCATTCTGTTGTCTTTATTAAAAGTGTAAGTAAACAGGGCGTTTGTTTGACATTTGTGTTTGCACTGTGTGTGAGAGAGATTTTTAGTTTTCTGTTGTATAACAAATTAGCCAAATTTAGTTGCTTAAAACAACACTCAGTTATTTATTTCACAGGCCTGTAGTTCAGAAATACAGCACGGTGTGACTGGGTTCTCTGTTAAGATTCTCATGATGCTGAAATAAGGATGTCTGCCAGACTGTTCTCATCTGGAGCTTGGGGTCCTCTTCCAGGCTCACATGGTTGTGGCAGAAGTCAACTCCTTTTAGTTGTTGTAGGATAATGGTCTCTTATTTCCTTGCTGGCCAACAGGTAGGAGGTCCTTTCAGCAAATAGAGGCCAGTGCATTCCTTGCCACATGGTCCCTTCCCATCTTCAAAGCTGGAATGGAAGAATTCCCTTACTGTCAAATCCCTCTCACACTTGAAATCTCTAGGAAGAGCGCCAGCCACAACTTACCCTTCTAAAAACTTTATTATGTATTTATTCGTTTATTTAAGAAAGATTTTAGTTATTTGAGAGAGCGCGTGTGCGCGTGCATACATGCGGGGGGAGGAGAATCTCAGCGCGGAGCCCAACACAAGGCTTGATCCCGTGACCCTGAGATCATGACCTGAGCCGCAATCAAGAGTTGGACACTTGACTGACTGAGCCAGCCAGGTGCCCCTATTTTTTATTTATTGAGGTATAATTGACATAGAACATCCTGGTTTCAGGTGTACAGCATAATGATTCAGTATTTGTATATATTGCAAAATAATCACTGCAATACATCTAGTTAACATCTGTCACCAAACAGTTACAAGTTTTTCCCCTTGTGATAAGAACTTTTAAGATCTACTCTCTTAGCAACTTTCAAATATACATACGGTATTATTAACTATAGTCACCATCCTGTACATGACATCCCCAGGACTTACTCATTTTATTTATTTATTTATTTATTAAAGATTTTATTTATTTATTTGAGAGAGAGAGAGAGAATGAGAGAGAGAACATGAGAGGGGGGAGGGTCAGAGGGAGAAGCAGGCTCCCTGGTGAGCAGGGAGCCCGATGTGGGGCTCGATCCCGGGACTCCAGGATCATGACCTGAGCCGAAGGCAGTCGCTCAACCAACTGAGCCACCCAGGCGCCCCAGGACTTACTCATTTTATAACTGCCCAACCCTTTAAGGGCTCACCTGGTTAGGTGAGGCTCTCTGAGGAAAATCTCCCCTTAAAGTCTGTGCCCTTTAATAACCTAATCACAGTAATGATATCCTGTCATATTCACAGGTCCCTCCCACATTCAAGGGCAGGGGATCATACAAAGGCATGGATCATTGGGGTTCTAGAATTGTGCAATTTAGATTTAAAAAAAAATGACAAGGTGTAAATTTCAAACATTTACAAAGTAGAAGGGTAAATCAGCTTCAGTAAATGTGAACATTTTTTCCTATTCAATAATACATATTTTTAGGCAGAGTTCCTTTTTATGGATGTTTGGAAGTGAATGCCAAACAAGTATCAGATTTACTTAACCATTTTGTGCCATCCAAAACTTGCTGGCCTCAGTATTTGTCATACTGTCTTTTTTTTTAAATACATTTTTTAAAGATTTTATCCATTTTATTTCAGAGAGAGGGAGTGAGAGAGAGAGCACGAGAGGGGGGGAGTGGGAGAGGGAGAAGCAGACTCTCCGCCAAGCAGGGAGCCCAATGTGGGGCTCGATCCCAGGACCCTAGGCTCATGACCTGAGCCAAAGGCAGACACTCAATGACTGAGCCACCCAGGCGTCCCTGTCATACTGTCTTCATTGGGTTCATGAGGATCTGTATATGTTTCAAAGTGAACTTCTGAATATGTCCAGAGATTTTGGCTTATAATGGTTGTTGGGTACATCCAGTGAGCTGGTATTTTGAAATGTACATAGGACCCTCTGAATATTGAGGGTATATTTCCCTCCCCACTTACGTATTAAGTATCTGCCTGTTGTATGCAGCATGTCAGAATATTGCGCAAAATTCCTTGAGTTCATGATATCTCACCAGTAAGAACCAAAACACACTGGTATGGGGACAAAAGGAAGAAAGTGGACCAAGAAGAGAAGATTGAAGGTGTGTTTATTACAGAAAAAGGCCTTTGTCTGAATCTGCCAACAAGCAGAAGCTGGAATCGAGAGGCTTATTCATTAAACTGAGTGGTGGTTTGTGTACTCAAGAGAAGGGAAAGCTCCAAGGGAATTTGGGAAGACTTTGTATCCTGGCTACCATGGAGGATTTGCAATAAGGGCACCATTCAGTCTATCTAGGCTTGTGGTGGGCTTAGGGAAACCAACATGAATGACCTCTTAGTTTTCTTAACACAGAGTTTGTGTGTTTCTGAGCTGTTACTGGGGCCAGATAAATGTTAAGGGAAACGAGATTCAAGAGAACAGGGGCCCTTCTCTCCTTAGAAGGGCAGTTCAGCTGTGTCTCTGGAGGATCCTTCTGTGGGAATCACGGAGATTAGAGTGGTGAAGCTATGGGTACAGCAAATGTCTTGCTTCATGCCACAATGATTTTCCTGCAAATCAATCAAGTGGAACTTCTGATTTTTAAGCCTACATTTAAAAAACATTCGCAGAATACACAGACCAAAGCATGTGTCAAGGCTGTAAGGGAATTTTAAATCTGCATTTTCATATACTGGGGGTTTCAAGTTACAAAATTTAAAAAGTAACAGATACTTACTGTAGGAAATGTGGAGGCTGTTTGCACCCTACTTCCTATCCCGCTTTCCTGCTTTTTCTCCATTACGCCTTTACCATTGTATAGTGTATATTTTACACTACTGTCTTCCTTACAAAATAAACTCCACAAAGGTACGTGGTTCATTTTGTTAACTGCTGTATACTGAAATATGAAAAGGTGCTAAATAGTTGAAGTAATAAATGATTAGGAGAAAGATAAAAAGTAAAACTTCCACCTATAATTCCACCACCTAGATATGGCCACTGTGAACATTTGAGTTTCATTTGCCTTTGGGAGAGGGAGGGCAGCTACTTCCCTTTTGGGATCAGTCTGTTATCCAGGCAGATATTCCTTTTAACAAAAATTTTTTTAAAGATTTTATTAATTTATTTGAGAGAGAGAAAGCAGGAGGAGGAGCAGAGGGAGAATCCCAAGCAGAGTCCCTCCTGAGCACAGAGGTGGAGGCAGGGCTGGATCTCACCCTGAGATCACGATCTGAGCCAAAATCAAAAAGTTGGCCGCTTAAAATAAGTCAGAGAAAGACAACTGTACGATTTCACTCATATGTGGAATTTAAAAAACAAAACGGAGCATAGGGGAAGGGAGGGAACAATAAAACAAAACGAAATCAGAGAGGGAGACCAATCATAAGAGACTCATCATAGGAAACAGGGTTGCTGGAGGGGGAAGGGGGGGATGGGGTAACTGGGTAATGAGCATTAAGGAGGGCACCCGATGGAATGAGCACTGGGTGTTATAAAAGACCGATGAATCACTGAACTCTGCCTCTAAAACTAATAATACACTATATGTTAATTGAATTAAAAAAAAAGTTGGCTGCTTAACCCACAGAGCCATCCAGTCACCCGTTTCTTTTAACAATGTTTTAGGGGCTCCTGGCTGGCTCAGTCCATAAAGCATGCCACTCTTGATCTCAAGGTTGTAAGTTCGAGCCCCACTTTGGGTAGAGAGATTACTGAAAAATAAAGTCTTTAAAAAAAAACAACCCATTTTTTTTTTTTTTAAGATTTTATCTGACAGACAGCGAGAGAGGGAACACAAGCAGGGGGAGTGGGAGAAGGAGAAGCAGGCTCCCCGCGGAGCAAGGAGCCCAATGCGGGGCTCAATCCCAGGACCTCGGGATCATGACCTGAGCTGAAGGCAGACGCTTAACGACTGAGCCACCCAGGCACCCCAGAAAAACCCCAATGCTTTTAAAATGCTTTCCTGAACTGTATAGTATCCCATCACATGGCAGGCAGGGAGGGGCTCTCTCTGACCCTCTCTTCATCTAACATTTACAGCCTCGGGGCGCCTGGGTGGCTCAGTCTGGCTCAATCTGTTAAGCGACTGCCTTCGGCTCAGGTCATGATCCCAGCGTCCTGGGATCGAGCCCCGCATTGGACTCCCTGCTCAGCGGGGAGCCTGCTTCTCTCTCTCTGCTGCTCCCCCTGCTTGTGTTCCCTCTCTCGCTCTCTCTCTGTCAATTAAATAAATAAATAAAATCTTAAAAAAAAAACCCCAAACAACAAAACACTTTACAGCCTCAGCCGGCGAGAGGCTTGGGCGGAACCTGCCCTCTTCTGCAGCTCCATACCCTTCCTCCTTATCGGGTCTCCTGAGCCCCTCACGCTAGGCTGTGACGTCATCACGTTGGGACGCAGATGCCTCAGGCCGTGGTGCCATACGCAGCGTCTGATGTCATGACGTAGAGCCTAGCAACAGCGCAGGCTCCTGGCGGAGTCCGTTATGGCCGCTGCTACCTTGAAGAGGATGAGAGGAACCGTGCAAGCGAAACTGCGGCCTTCGCCGGGCCTTCAGGTCCCCGAAGTATTGGCGTGGCCGCTGGTCCTGGCGCTCCTGCTTGCGTCCGCCGCCATGTCCAGTGGTAAAGGGGGCGCGGCGGCAGGGCGGGCGCGGGCGGGGAGACAGGCCCGGCCAGGGAAAGGACGCTTCCGAGTGTCCGGAGCAGATGGCTGTGTGTAGATAGGGCAGGGTCTCTAGGGGCGAGGACGGACAGTAGGCTGTTTGAGGGAGTCTAAGGAGGTGGGGTCTCTGAGAAGCCCGAGAAGTGGGGAGGAGAGATGCGGGGATCCAGGGAGCAGAGTATGTAGATGGGCGTGGAGGGAGGAGTGGTGGTGTTGGTCTAGAGTCTTGAAGAATGGGTTGCCAGAGGGGATGGCGGGTGCTAGGATCTCCCAAATTGCTTGGAGCGGGGAGTCGTGAGGGGACAGTGGGAACAGATCACCGGTGAGGAGATGGCCGCGGTTAGGACGTGTGGTGTCTCGAGAGGGTCCCAGGGTGGGGGGAGGCACCCAGGGGTCTAGCAGGACCAAGGGAGTGTGGGCGGTTTCCGGAACGGGTGAGATTAAGTAGTAAAGACTAGGGTGGGGAGGGGCACTGACCAGACTGAGCTGATGGAATATTTTGGAGAGCAAAAGTGAAGGGGAGAAAGCTATCTTAGGGTACTGGTGCATCTCTGAGACCTGGGAGGTTCTGGTGCTCGGTAAAGAGCCAGGATACTGAGGCTTTGGGTTCCTGAGGAGCTTGGGACGAGGAGAGGAGGAAGGAGACGAGGGAGATTATTTGTAAACATGGTTCCCTGTGTCCTGGCTTAGCCGGACAAGACTGCTTCATTTTAATGGAGTTGTAGGATTTGATTATTTCGTTAAAAAATTTTTATTAAAATTCTTTTTATTATTTATTGAGGTATGATTGGCATATAACATGTTAGATTCAGGTGTACAATATAGTGATATGATACTTGTGTACACTGGGAGCTGATCACCACGGTAGGTGTAGGTAGCGCTCATCACAATACAGAGTTACAAAAATTTTTTTTCTTGTAATGAGAGCCTTTAAGATTTACTCTCTTACAACTTTCAAATATGCATTACTATATTACTGACTAGAGTCACCATGCTATATATTACATCCTTATGACTTATTTTGTAATTGGGAGTTAGTACTTTTTTTTGTTAAGATTTTATTTATTTGACAGAGAGAGACACAGCGAGAGAGGGAACACAAGCAGGGGGAGTGGCAGAGGGAGAAGCAGGCTTCCCTCTGAGCAGGGAGCCCGATGCGGGGCTCGATCCCAGGACCCTGGGACCGTGACCCGAGCCGAAGGCAGTCGCTTAAGGACTGAGCCACCCAGGCGCGCCAAGGAAGTTAGTACCTTTTGATGCTCTTCTGCCGTTTCTCCAACCTCTAACTCCTTCTTCTCTGGCAACCATCAGTCTCTTCTCTATGAGTTTGACTTCTTTGTTTTGTGTTGATTTTTTTGTTCCACATACAGGTGAAATCATATGGTATTTGTCTTTCTCTGTCTGACTTCTTTCAGTTAGCATAATGCCTCAAGGTCCATCCGTGTTGTCACAGATGCCATATTTCATTTTGTGTGTGTGTATGGCTGAGTATTGTTCCATTGTATATACACACCACATCTTTATCTGTTCATCCATCCATGGGCATTTCGGTTGTTTCCATATCTTGGCTCTTGTAAATAATGCTACATGATTAAGTATTTCTTTTTTTAGAAATGTTACATTGTGAATGAAGATATTGAAGTCTTTATCAGGAAATAAAGAAATATGTAACCTAGGACCTGAGACTTGGGGGGAACAAATCCATTAATAAGAATTTGTAATGATTAAGCAGTATTTTGTTTAGTATTCCCTTTTTTCTTTAGGCCAAGACACAGTCCTGCTTTTCTCCTTAAATCTTTTTTGACTTTTCAGTGAAAAACAGTATGAATGGGATAGTGTTTTCTTATTTGCCGACAGGGGCTGTCTAGCCATACATTCGTCTATTACAGTGCTGTGGTTACTTCCTTAGGTTTCCTTAGCAGCAATGAGGGTAGGGCAGCCACCATCCATCCCAGAAGCATTTGTAAGTCTGTGGCGAAGGACTGAGGTTCATTTTCCCAAGGCCCTTTCATCATGAGTAAACTATAATGAGGATTTCTCTGGTTAATGCAGATATTCCTGTTCCTAAAGTGCTTACGTAGCACAATTGTTTAGTTATTTAATCATTTAAGAAAAAAACCTGACATTTAAGCATTTATATTTCTTACTGGAATGCTTAAGACATACAGTTTGAGGGGTCTATAGCTGGTAACTGTATTTCAGAAACAGCCTTTCCCCTGGTTGAAAATTTTGTAGGGAGGGGCAAGCGAGGGGGGAGTGTGGAGTATTAAGGTGTCTTGTCTTTTTATTTATTAGAGTGCCATAAATAGTTCTCCAGCTAAACTGGGACATTTTAGATAATCTCTTTTCAAATTTTAAATTTTAATTTAATTTTATTTATTTAAGGTTTTATTTATTTGTCAGAGAGAGAGAGAGAGAGAGAGCACAAGTAGGGGGAGCGGCAGGCAGAGGGAGAAGCAGACTCCCCTCTGAGCAGGGAGCCCAATGCGGGACTTGATCCCAGAACCCTGGGATCATGACCCGAGCCAAAGGCAGATGCTCAACTGACTGAGCCACCCAGGTGACCCAATCCTTTTTTTTTTTTTTATTAAGTCTTTCTCTCAATTTAAAATTCTTATTATTCTCTACTAAAAATAATTTAAATGTAACACCTATGCTCTTAAGAGGGAAGCAGCAGTACAGTACAGCATGGCATTTGTAAAATTTTAAGAGAAGTGTTTTTTTTTCTTTAAATTTTTTTGTTATGTTAATCACCATACAGTACATCATTAGTTCTTGATGTAGTGTGCCATGATTCATTGTTTGTGCATAACACCCAGTGCTCTACGCAGAACGTGCCCTCTTTAATACCCATCACCAGGCTAACCCATCCCCCCACCCCCCTCCCTTCTAGAACCCTCAGTTTGTTTTTCAGAGTCCATCGTCTCTCATGGTTCATCTCCCCCTCCGATTTACTCCCCTAAGAGAAGTGGTTTTTTTTAAGCATACCTTATGGTAGAGTGATTTCAAAGTAATTACTCTTTTATTTATTTTATTTTATTTTTATCTTTAAATTTATTTTGAGAGAGCACGAGCAGGGGGAGGAGCAGAGGGAAAGGGAGAAGTAGACTCCCTGCCGAGCAGGGAGCCCGATACAGGGCTCATCCCAGGACCCCCCAGTATCATGACCTGAGCCGAAGGTGGATCCCTAACAGACTGAGCCGCCCAGGCACCCCAAAGTAATTACTGTATTAATAAAAAAATAACAGTCTAGATAGGATGTGTTGAGCTCCAAACTTCAAGTAAGCATAGAAAGTTAGAAAGTTACTACATTAGATTTATTTAAACTTGTTCCATATTAAGTTTCTTAAAATTTCAGTACTTGGGTGTATTCTTGACAATCTGTAAGGATTTAAAATTTTTATTTTGACAGAATAAAAAATAATATAAGCATTATTTTTGATCACTGGTTGATCACCTTATGATTAAGTCTTGCCATGTCATTTCAAAAGTGCCTACTTTCTATGTTTGTCATTAAATTGCTCCCAAATGATCACCTAAATTTAATGTGTAGTGCGTTTAATTTTTGAGCCCATGTTTCCCAATCCAGTGTGAATGAATTCTCAGGGTCCTCTGCATTCTTGTTTAAGAAGTATCGATGTAGTTGATTTTAAGACAGTTTTTTTAAAGGGACCAGTAGAAGAGAATTAAATGTAGAATGTTATTTTTAAAATGTTGTTTTAACTAGAGTGGAAATACCAAATAGAAAAGGGTAAAAATGGAACATTTAGAAGTCTAAAGTAATACATATGGTTCTAGAAGCTCAACAATTAAATCCATAAAGTCAAAGTCACTTTGTTCTGAATACTCTTCATTTCTGACTAGATCAAATTCTCCGATTTGAAGGAGTGGAGGCCCAGGAGGTCCAAGTTTTTACTCCTTGAACAATACTTACTAATTTTGCTTCTACTTGGTGCTAGGTATTGGAGTTATAACAACAAATGGGGTGACATTGGAGATACCCTTAGAAGACTGAGTTCGGTTTTGCCTGGCTGATAACTATGGAAAAGGCTTTTCAGAGGGTGTGATAGGTGCAAAGATGCTACTTGGGAAGTGGTGTAGGTAGGGTTTGTGGTGAGAATTGGGTCAAGAGCATATTCAGTAAACATTTATTGCTATCTGTTAAGTAGGCAACAGGGACAGAGTAGTTTGGGAGTTTAGTAAGAGATGAGATTGAGGTAACGGGTGCCAGATCATGTAGGATCTTGTAGCCTATTACAAAGACTTTGAATTTCACTTTTGAGAGAAGAGGAGAGCGCCCAGAGGGTTTTAAGCCGAAGGAGTAACATCATTGAACTGAAGTTTTTACAGGGCGATTCTGGCTGCTGTGTGGAGACCGGACAGTAGGGGTTCAAGTAGAAGCAGGCAGATCATTCAGAAGGCCTTACTGTTTGGGGAGTGGGAAGTAAAAATATATTTCTTTAAACTTTTTATTTTGAAATAATTGTAGATTCACTTGCAGTTGTAAGAAATAATACAGATCCCGCATACCCTTTACCCAGTTTTCCCAGTGGTAACGTCTTAAGAAACTGTAGTACCATATCACAACCAGGATACTGACATGGATACAGTCAAGATAAAGAGCATTTCCATCAACCTCTTGTGTTGCTTTTTTATAATTACTCCCACTTCCTTCCTGTCCCCACTCCCTCCTGAAATCCTGGCAACCACTAATCTGTTATTTATTTCTTTATTTTTATCATTTGAAGAATGTGATATAAATGGGAATCATATGGTATGTAACTTTTTGGAATTGGCTTTTTTTTTTTTTTTTTTTACCTAGCATAATTCTATGGAGAGTCATCAAATTGTTTCATGTGTCAATAGTTCTTTTTTACTGCTGAGTAATATTTGTTATTATATAGATACACTGCACTTTGTTTAACCATTCATCCTTTGAAGGACAGCTGGGTTGCCTCCAGTTTTTGGCTTTTATGATTAAAGCTGCTGTAAACATTCATGTACAGATTTTTTGTGTGATTGTTAAGTTTTCATTTCTTTGGGATAAATGCCCAGGAGTGCAATAGCTGGGTTATATGGTAGTTACATATTTAATTTTTTAAGGAACTGCCAAACTGTTTTCTGGCATAGTTTTCCTATTTTGTGTTACCACCAGCAACATTTAAGTGATCTAGCTTCTCTGCATCTTTGCCAGTATTTGGTGTTGTCATTACTTTTTATTTCAGTTATTCTGATAGGTGTGCAGTGATATCTTTATCGTGGTTTTAATTTGCATCTCCCTAGTGGCTAATAATCTTTTCCTGTGCTTATTTGCCATCTGTCTATTCTCTTCAGTGAAATGTGCCTCTGTGTCTGTTGCCTGTGTTCTAATTGGATGGTTTGCTTTTTCGTTTTTGAGTTTTCAGATTTTTTATGTATTCTGGATACTAGTCCTTTTTTGGGTTGGGGCTCACAGATATTTCTTCCTTTGTGTAGCTTATCTTTTCATCCTCACAGGAAAGTCTTTCATGGAGCAAAAGTTTTTCATTTTGATAGAATCAAATTTATGGATTTTTTCCTTTTATGTACTGTGTTTTTGGTGTCAGGTCTACAAATTTGTGTCTAGTCCTAGATTCTAAGGATTTTTTCCCTTTGTCTTTTACATTTATTTTTATTTTTTTAAAGCTTTATTTATTTGAGAGAGCAAGCTACTATGTGCCCTGCCGTCCAGAGCAAGGGGAGGAGCAGAGGGGGAGGGAGAGGAAGAGGGAGAGAATTTCAAGCAGAATCAGTGCTGAGTGTGAGCCAGAGGTAGGCTTGATCTCATGACCCTAAAATCATGACTGAGCTGAAACCAAGAGTTGGATGCTTAACCGACTGAGCCACCCAGGCATCCCTACATTTTACATTTAAATTTGTGATCCAAGGGAAGTTAAATATATCGGAGAAATAGCAATGTATAATACTATTGCAAATATAAAAATTCTTTTAAGAAATTCCTGTTAATAGTTTTCTGAATGCTATACTCAATTGTAGGACCTGTTTCCTTCTTTTCTTCCAATGGAAAGTTTCAAGGAACCAACTGTTGAAAATACTTTAAGGCAGTTTTACTAATTTACTAATTTTTTTTTTACCAATTTACTAAATTATTTTTTCTAAGAGATTTCATTCAGTCCAATTGATACTAGCTATTTTTTCTATACAAAATAGGTGTCAACTATGATACACAAACCAGAATGTATTCATGTATTCAAGTATTACATGTTTGAACAAGGAGTGGTCTGTTAGGTTGTTAATTTACGTGTATGCACATGTTTGTGAAAGCCTGGGAAGGGTTTGGTTTAATCTTACCCCTATAAAATATTTTACTTTAATTTGATGGACTTTAAAATAGTACTTTGTATTTTCAGATCTGATGTGACAGTTCCTCTTTTTTAAAAAAAGATTTATATACTTTTAGAGAGAGAGAGAGCGAGCATTGGGGAGGGGCAGAGGGAGAGAGAGTCTTAAGCAGACTCTGTGCTGAGTGTGGAGCCCGACACAGGGCTGGATCTCACAACCCTGAGATGATGACCTGAGCCGAAACCAGGACTCAGACGCTTAACCCTGACTACACCACCCAAGTGCCCCAGACAGTTCCTTTTTTTACAAGTATAATGGATATTCTTGAAGCTTTTCAACAGATACTACATTAGATTGTATATTAGAAACACTGTTAAATTTCAGCAGGATTCTTCTGAACTTTTGGTGTATAGAGCTACTTCTGTAAACAATTTAAACTACTTTAGTAAACCACCCTGAGTGGTAGGAACATAGGGAAATAAGAGCTTGTATGTGTTTGGTGTCACTCCCATACTGGATTGCCTTCCCCAATCTTTAAAATAGTCTAGTTTACACTTAGTTTTCAGGTTTCCAATTCAATTTCCATTTCTTCCCCTTAAGGAGTTTTTGCTTTCTTCTCCCTAAGAATACCTAAATTAAAAAAAAAAAAAAAGGAAAAAAAGAAAAAGAACAAAAAAGGAAATTGGGAGAGGAGGTCTTCTGGTTTTAGTATCACTTAGAAATGCTGACTACAGCTTGCTTATAGCTTCTCTTAAATTTGTTGTATTGAAAATAGTTTCACATTTTTTTTAAAAAAGATTTTATTTATTTGAGAGAGAGAGAGAGAGAGAAAGCACAAGCAGGGTGAGCAGCAGAGGGAGAAGGAGAAGCAGACTCCCTGCTGAGCAGCGAGCCAGAACGCTGGACTCTATCCCAGGACCCTGGGATCATGACCTCAGCTGAAGGCAGACGCTTAACCAATGGAGCCACCCAGGCACCCGTTAGGTTCACATTCTATATCTAGTTTGTGACCTTACTGTTCTGGAGATGGGGTGCAGTCTGGACAATGGTTATTGAAGTCCAGCTCCTTTGTGAAATGAAAACAGAGGGGATGGATAGGAGCTTTGTGTGAATTTCACCATTGTGACCTAAAGTTACCCCTCTCTATTCTTTCCTTTTTCTTTTGCTGACAGGCTACATAATGTAGTAGGTCTTTTATGGTGCTAAACTTGTTAATTTCTGGCTAAAGAGTTATTACCTGATGAATAATTGACTAAGAAGAAATGTAACTGATTGCTGGCTATTGAGACTTATTAACAAATTCTCAAGGGAAAGAGGAATTTGGCAAAGAGAAATGCTTAGTGAAAAATTTAGGTGAATATCCTTCTAGCTTGGTGGAGATAAAGTTGGAGATTTCAGTTTAATGTTCTTTATTCACTATTTTAGCTCTACCGAATACTGATGTGCAGAGCCACACTGTACTCCCGCCAGATGTTTCTGCTCCAAATATGAGTGCTTTAACACATGAAAACCAAACCAAACTTTCTGTCTTCCAAATCAACACCACTCTCCAACCCACAGCTAGTACAGAGAAAGGTGGAGGGGCATCTGTAGCCCCTCATCCGTCACCTACTACTTCTCTGTCTCAAGAGGAAACAGATAACAATGAAGATCCCAGCATAGAGGAGGAGGATCTTCTCATGCTCAACAGTTCTCCGTCCACTGCCAAAGACACTGTGGACAATGGAGACTATGGAGAACCAGACTATGACTGGACCACCAGCCCCAGGGATGATGAGTCCAGTGAGGCTCTGGAAGAAAACAGGAACTACATGGAAATTGAACAGTCAGTGAGATCTTTTAAGACCCCATCCTCAAATATTGAAGAGGAAGATAGCCATTTCTTTTTTCATCTTATTATTTTTGCTTTTTGTATTGCTGTTGTTTACATTACATATCACAACAAAAGGAAGGTATGTTTGGGGTTTTCAGCCCCTCTAATTGCCCTTTATTATCTCAGTCATATTTCTTACTAATGTTTTTGATGATTCAGAATTTTTTTCTTTTTTAGTCAAGTTTAAATTGATGGTAAAATATCAAGATGTCTATCAGTTTATAAACCTATGGTATATTTTAATAAATTACAGACAGAATGCTTTACCTTGAATGCTTCTAAAAAAAGAAGTCAAACTTTTTTGAGCAAAACCAAAGCCTAGTGGTTTTTGAAAAACAGGTATTATGTCTTAAGTTAGCATTGTTCCTTCAGTGGGAATACTGTGGAGAAAGATTGTTAATTTAATACTTTTAATTAAGTAAGCATTGAACTTAATAGTATTTTTTTTTTTAAGATTTTATTTATGTATTTGACAGAGAGACAGTGGGATGGGGAACACAAGCAGGGGGAGTGGGAGAGGGAGAAGCAGGCTTCCCGCTGAGCAGGGAGCCTGACGCAGGCCTCGATCCCAGGACCCCGGGATCATGACCTGAGCCGAAGGCAGACGCTTAACAACTGAGCCACCCAGGTGCCCCAATAGTATTTTAATATTTTTTTTCCTGGTTGTAAAATCGTTACATATTTATTTTGAATGCCAGTGATATTCTCTCCCAGTGTTGAAATGTTGGGCTGTCTCTGATCTAAACACATAAGGGACTTGTTAAATAGGCAGGCTCCTGGGCTCCACCGCAATCTACTAACTCATCACTGCAGATAGAACCCAGAATCAGTCTTCAGCAAGCACTCTGTACGTTAAAATTTGAGTAGCACTGTTTAACTTTGTTTACATGATGGAAAATAAAGCCCTTTTGTTGTTGTCTTTTTACTTTTCGAATTTGGGAATCTAGGAGAGAGTGCACTTGTTACACTTTTAGCCTATCCTCTATTTGCTTTTTTTGAATATCTAATTTATTTTGTTTTTTTCCAGATTTTCCTTCTGGTTCAAAGCAGGAAATGGCGTGATGGTCTTTGTTCCAAAACAGTGGAATATCATCGTCTAGACCAGAATGTTAATGAGGCAATGCCTTCTCTGAAGATTACCAATGATTATATTTTTTAAAGCACTGTGATTTGAGTTTGCTTATTATGTAATTTTATTTGCTTGACTTTTTTATATAATACTGTGCAGATGTTTGCCATAGGCAGTGGGTACTTAAATGAGAGATGGGTCTCTCTTTATTTTGCCTTGGTGCTTTGGAAATGAAATGTCACAAACAAGGAGTATATAATTTTTTATCTACAATTTTAGAGGTAAATTTAATCAGGTGTTCAGAATGTGGAGCTAAGCATTATCTGTTAGTTTTGTTTTAGATTTCTTTATTGTACTTCTTCTGGAAGTATTAGTAATACTAGTTTTAAAAGATCCCAACCTTCAACTAAATCCTAAACATGTCTGGTACTGCTGGCTCAGATTCTCTTTCTGCCATCCAAGTACTATTTTTTAAGCCACATTTTGTGCTCCCAAACTGTAATCTACAAGGATGTGTGTAATACTGCTTGGCGTATAAGTAACATTTTTTTCTTCCAGGAAAATTGCTTTGGATATTTTTGGGTAATTTAAATATAATTTAAGATAATGATATTGCTCAATCTGACCACAATTTTAGGTAACACAATAAATGTCTCTAGAAATTCTGGCAATAGAGAGACTAGTTTGCAGTGGACATAGATAAAATGTTACAGAGATACCATATTTTGGCTTGAATTACTGAATTAAATTTAGAGGTAGAAATTGTGGGAAAATACTAAATATACATACAATTGCTTTTAGTTAGCAATTGATTGTAGCACGGGTTCCTCCAAGCTTTCAAGTAAGGAGCAGAGTTTAAAATTGTATCAGATTTGTTCACTTTATTACTTTATAGTAAGTTTGAGTAAATCTTAGGGGCCATTATCACTTAAATAATACTGTTTCTAGGCCTTTCAAATTAAAATTATACCTGAATGAAGTTGTTTGTATACATAAAGGATAAATGTGTACACTGACTTTTTCTCCCCCCTGTACTTGTTTTATTTTCTTCTGTTTTGTTTTTCACAGCAACTGGAAATTATTTACTGTATTTCATTTTAGCCTGTCTTTATATAATAAAGAGTTGATGAGTATGTAAATATGTGATTTGAACCATGTTTGACTTAAAATGTCACTGCAGCTTTTTAGAAAACATAGCCCTTAATATATGTTAAAACACCTACTCAGAAAGCCCGGGTGAGCCAGTGGGCATGTGCTTTGTGTAAAGATGGAAGAAGTAGGGCAATCCACCATTTCTTTCAGGTGGACAATTTACTCTCGTGATAAGGAAGGGGAGCACAGTGGAAATACACCTGAACTGTTTTATTGCAGTAATTTTTCATATCTGAAATTGTATTATTTAATATTTTGAATAAGATTTTAAAAATAAATGGCAAAGATATAAATCTATGATTTTATAAGTGTGTTTCATTTTAATGGTGGCATGGAGTCCTTCCTTTGGGTGGTGATAGAGGGGTCATGTTTTGTTTGGGAGGAAGCTAAACTGACTAGCTTGTTTTTGTTCCTTTTAGCAGTAGTCCTCTGCCTCTATGAACCCTCTCAGATTTCTAAATCCTACTTCAGGTCCAGTTTTCTGCTAGGTACTGAAGTTTATTGAAAACTGTGGCAAAGTAGGATTGCAAAGAAAAGTAAAGCAGCTAAATCAGTGTATACCTTTTAGCATTCTGGCCTCCCTGTTGTCTCCCTGTTGAAGGTTCCCCTATCAGGAAGCTCATACCCCCTTAGTGGATCTAGGGTTCTTGGGCTTTTCCTGATGGCACAATCTTTGCATTCCATGTCCAGTGCTGCAATCAAGTGGTCTTTGACTT
This sequence comes from Eumetopias jubatus, assembly GCF_037043125.1. NCBI lineage: Eukaryota > Metazoa > Chordata > Mammalia > Carnivora > Otariidae > Eumetopias > Eumetopias jubatus. The sequence goes on along the minus strand of NW_028274811.1, from coordinate 27,649,714 downwards.
TTGGAGTGTCACATCATACGTTGATGCCAGTGGGATGCCTGACTGACTCAGTGGGTGGAGCATCTGACTCTTGATCTTGGGGTTGTGAGTTTGAGCTCCCTGTTGGGTGTGGAGATTACTTAAAAAACATAAATCTTATTTTTTTAAAAAATTTTATTAGTGCGCATGCACAAGTTGGGGAGGGGCAGAGGGAGAAGGAGAGAGGATCTCAGGCAACTCCCTGCTGAGCGGGGAGCCCGACGTGGGGCTCGATTCGAGGACCCTGGGATCATGACCTGAGCTGAAGGCAGACGCTTAACCGACTGAACCACCCAAGGTGCCTCTAAAAAACATAAATCTTAAAAAGTTGCCCAAGTCCTAACAGAGGCACCTGTGCTTCTGGGTTATAAATATGTATATAATTCAGACATACAGGTATACATTATAATTTTTAAGTGAATTTGATCCCAAGAGTTTTCTATCTTGCTTTTTACCAAACAAATCATAAATATTTTCCACATCATTAACACTCTTTAAAAACATTTAATAGCTACATTGTTTATTTAGGTATTTTCCTGTTGAGTGTTTAGGTGGTTTCCAATTTTTGGTTCTACTCCTATGTGATGAACATTTCTGTTTTGGAATCTGTTGGGTTACATGAGGCAGAGGAGGCGGACATAGGACCCAGTGGCGCCCTTGAGTCTTGGAGCACCAGTGTAGCCGACCTCTGCGTGCTGTGTGCTCCCTTCTCTCAATGCCATTCTGGGTAGATGAGGGGCTCTGCACCAAACGTGGGAACTAATGGCGTAATAGATTACCTTTTGGTTTTGTTTTTGTATCTTACCTGAAAAGGAATGTTTTGAAACTGGTGAGGTGGATGGAAACTGAATTTGTTCAGGCGGGAATGTCTTGACTGGAGTTTTGATTTTGGATGTGATCTCATGAGGGTGAGCGCAGTCTCTGTAGAACCGTGTGCAGGGGGCGGCCCTCTCTATAGTTTGCTCCAGAATGTCAGCTTGAGAACGGAAGACTGGCTCTTACTCATCTCTGGCCCCATATTCAGCCCTGCCTTGCTCCTACTAGGCTCCTTGAAATTGTTCAGGGATGTGTTTGTGAAATTAGTTAAGAAGAAACCAAGACAAATGAAGCTCAGCCCCGCTCACGCAGTTGGCATACGGTCTAATACCACTACTGACGTTCGGGACACAGCACTGCATGCAGTGCGGGAGAACCCAGATGCGGTGTGCCAGCTTTATCCCAACAGCCACATTCCTCCATGGCGTGACATAATAGCCCTTCCCCCAAACCCCAGGTTCTGATCAGAGCAGCTGCTGTCCATGAAGGCCAAAGGGATGGAGGAGGCCACTGCTGGTGCAGTTGCCCAAAGTGTCCAGTTCTTTCTCTCTCTGGCTGACTTTGCCTTCTCTCAGCCTGGTCTGCTGGTGCAATAGTTTGCCTGCCTTCTGGGTCCAGCGGTGAGCAGTTCCATCCCTCCTAGGAGTAGTGCAAGAGGTTGAAAGTAATCTGAGGGCCTAATGTCTTCCAAGGGACTGGGAAAGGAGGCTGTCCTGAGGTTTGAAGTCAGTCTGTGGACACGATTCGTTTCACCTGTGTTTTTACTTTGACAGGAGGAGGAAGTTGCTGGGACAGATTCTGCAAAGAGACCTGGGGTCATTTCTGACTCCCATCTCAGTAAGCCAGTGGTGGTGACCTGCTGTCTGGGTGATGTGACTCAGGGAGCCTGATTTTGGAGCAGTAAGCTGCAGCTTCTATGCCTTAAGTTCCAAGCCTGCCTCTTTTCCGGCTCCCTCCTCTGGAGTCCCAGACTCCTCTGCCCCTGCTCCTTAGGAAGCTTTTCTCCCCCTGATACCCTAATATCTCCCGCTTTAAAACCCTAGGCTTCTTTTTGTCGCAGCCCCCAAACTGCCTCATTTCTCTGCTGGGTAATGACAGCATGTTCTGGGAATCCTTTACTTCTCGCACACCCCTCTCATAGGGTCCCTTGTGCTTGCTTCTCTGCCAGGCCACCCCTTGGCATGTGGGTTGGATGGCACTCCCATGTGAGACCCTTCTAAAGGAGACAGTGCCTTGCCGTGGGTTAGAACTACTAACCATGGTAGGCCCTGGAATCAGACAGGTCTGGGTTGAATTAACATTCTGGGCCTGACTTTAAAGCTGAGTCCTCCCCATTTTGCAGCCTCTAGGGAGAGAGCAAACACATTTCCTGATACCTTTGGATGTGAGAAAAGGCCTGGGGCCTTGAGGGCTAACTTGAATGCCCTGGGCTTTGCTGGGGCTAAGATGACCTGGCCCATATTGCACCTACCTGCCCTTCTGGGAAGGCAGACCTGGGGAGAAGTAGAGGGGCAAGCGGGGCAGGATGAGGTCAAGCCGGGATGACCTTGGTCTGAGCTCTTGATGTGTAAATCAGTCTCCTACCTTGTAAAATTGGCAGTTGAGTAGCTCACAGGTTTGTCAGGAAAAGAAAATGGATTTATGTTGGAGGAAGGACTTTGTGTAGAGAGAGGAGTTTCCAACATGTCACTCACCAGGGAAGAGCCAGCTCAGGGCTTGGGACTACCAAGGAACGAGAGCTTGAAAGTACCGCTCAGGAGCTGCCTACAGTCCTGGTGATGAGGGAGCGGAAGGCAAGCTGAAGACGAAGCATAAGCTGACAGCCTGCAACCTCCCTCCACCCCCCACTCCTGGGTGGGCCATGGGTGACATTCTTCCAGGAAGCTCCCAACTATCTTAATGTTAATACCTTGCTAGAGGGACAAACAACCTTACCTTGACAATGGCAAGGCCTCTGGTATCTTTGTAGGTCCTCTTTAGCATATGAACCTTTTTTTAAAAGATTTTATTTATTTATTTGAGAGAGAGAGAATGAGAGATAGAGAGCACGAGAGGGAAGAGGGTCAGAGGGAGAAGCAGACTCACCGCTGAGCAGGGAGCCTGAGGCGGGACTCGATCCCGGGACTCCAGGATCATGACCTGAGCCGAAGGCAGTCGCCTAACCAACTGAGCCACCCAGGTGCCCCGTTTTTTTGTTTTTTTTTTGATGCAAGCATATATTATACAATGTTACCATAATCAGCTTAGTTATCACCTCCATCACTTCATGTAGTTTTATTGTGTGTGTGTGTGTGTGTGTATGTTGAGAACTTTTAAAGATTTACTATCTTAGGGACTTTCAAGTATACAATACAGTATTATTAACTATAGTCAACATTTTATACATTAGATCCCCAGAACTTATTCATCTTATAACTGGAAATTCGTACCTTTGGCCAACAGCTTCCCCTCCAGCCCCAGCCCCTGGTAACCCCCAATGTATTCTGTCTACGGGTTTGACTTTTTTCAATTCCCCATATAAGTGAGCTTGTACAGGATTTGTCTTCCTGTCTGATCTAGTTCGCTTAGCATAATGCCCCCGTGGTCTCTCCATGTTATCACAAAAGGAAGGGGTTCCTTCTCTCTCTTTTTTCCCCTCTTTTTGGGGTTAAACAGTACTCCACTGTGTGTGTATGTGTGTGTGTGTGTGTGTTTACCATATTTTCTTTATCCATTCATCCACTGCTGGACACTTAGGCTGTTTCTATGTCTCGGCCACTGTGAAAAAAACTGCAGTGAATCTGGGGTGCTAATATCTCCTCGAGACGGTGATCTCATTTCTTTCAGATTCATACCTGCAGTGGAGCTACTAGGTCACATGGTGGGTCTTTAAATCTTTTCAGGAGCCTCCACAATGTTCCCCACAGCGGCCGCACCCCTCCACATCCCTACATCCCTCCTGCTCTGTCCGCCTAAGCTAACTGCTTTCACAGTATTGTGTATAGGATTAATTACACCACACCATATAAAATATTAAAAATGTTTAATTCCTTGTTTGTTTCCCTCATTACACTGAGTAACTTGAAGGAAGAAAATATCCATTATCTTTCCAATAATGCTTGGCATATACTAGGTTCTTAATAGATGAAAGTTCTTTTGAGGGCGCCTGGGTGGCTCAGTCAGTTAAGCGTCTGCCTTCTGCTCTGGTCATGATCCCAGGGTCCTGGGATTGAGCCCCACATCAGGGCTCCTTTGCTCAGCAGAGTCTGCTTCTCCCTCTGCCCCTCCCCCTGCTCGTGCGCTTTCTCTCTCTTGAAAAAAAAAATAATAATCTTAAAAAAAAAGTTCTTTTTGAAATCTCCCTTTTCCTTACCTCCCTCAATCCCGTAGTGTACAATCAGCCCCACCTCGCACAACCCCGGTGCAGCAGCTCTCTCTGCCCCCAGGTTCTGTCCCAGCGCTTTCATAAAACCACCTTTTTGCACCAGAGACATCCCAAGAATTTTTTCTTGGTCACTGGCTCTGGACCTCACCCCACCGAACCTCACCTATATTCCAAAACCATAACACCAGGACTGCCTTCCCAGCTCCCTTGAGGCATGCAGCTTATCAGCAGGGTTTACCCCAAATCACCCAGGCATGTTTGGTCTGCTAGGTGACATACGGGGCTCGCTTGGAACCTCCCAACCCCATTCCCAGTTCCCCATTCTCATCCTTTCCCTGCAACAAGGCCAAAGGGTCCTTCCCGCCCTGCCCTGGCTGTTCCTAAGAAATTTTGCCTAGAGGAAGTGGGACCCAGGACCCCAGAGAGCTCAGGCATGCGAAGTGGAACAAGGACCAAGGCAGGGCGTGGGCGCCAGGGTTTGCTCTCAGGTGTCCACATTCTGCCATTACCAGAGCATTTTTGTTAAAAGCAAAACACCCGAGTTCCTCTCGGTCGGACCCTGTGCTGCCCCCCCGGGGGAGGACAGTAGGTAAAGACAGGTACGGTCTCTGTCCCCGTGGTGCCCATTGTCAGGCAGAGAAGAAATGAATTAAGAAATCACAGTGAAGTGTTAAGGCTAAAAACTGGATTTCACTTTTGTTTCTTCATGGTAAAGGTAATTTAGACTTACTACAATAGCAGCGGACACTTAGGGCTTCTGATGAGCCAGGCACTCACCGTTCTGTGTGTGCACACCAGCCCAATAAGGTAGTTACTATTATTATCCCCATTTCACAGATGAGGAAACAGAAGCCTACAGAGTTAAGGGACTGGCCTGAGGTCATATAGCTGATAAAAGAGAGCTGGGATTTGAGTTCAGGTAAGATCTGACTCCAGACACCCTGTTCTTATCCTAATTGCTTGTTGTTAGAGAAAAAGAGCTACAGAAAAGAAAAAGTATCCAAAGTTTCTAGCCTCTTAGGCCCTAACCATTTAGGTGTATTCTCTTTTCATTTAAAGTTGCTTTTATTATGAATATAACATAATACACTATAGGAAAAGGCATCAAGCAAAGGTACAGCTTAATAAAACATTACAAAGCAAATGCTTGCGTAGCTAATTGTGCAGATAGAAACAGATAGAAACATAGAACTTTGCCCGCCCCCAAGCTCCCCTTTCTCATCACTGTCCTGTTCCTCCCTCCATAGGGAGCTATTATTTTGATCTTTGTGGCAATTACTACCTTGCTTTTCTTTTTAGATTTATCCCCTAAGTACATATGCCTAAACACTGTGATTTAGGCAGTTTTGGACTTTTACATAAATTGAATCCTACAGTATGCATTGTATATATTCTTTTGTGACTGATTGCTTTCATTCTACGTTATGATGGTGAGATTCGACACGTTCATTCGTTTTCATTGCTCTATGGGATTCTATTGTAAAAGTACACCGTAATATACTTTTCTGGTCTACTCTCGATGGATATTGGAGTAATTTCCAGTTGCAGACTATTATGGATGACACTGTTTGCAACATTCTTTTTTTTTTTTTTAAGATTTTATTTATTCATTTGACAGAGAGAGACAGCGAGAGCAGGAACACAAGCAGGGGGAGTGGGAGAGGGAGAAGCGGGCTTCCCGCAGAGCAGGGAGCCCGATGCGGGGCTGGGATCATGACCCTGAACCGAAGGCAGATGCTTAACCACTGAGCCACCCAGGTGCCCCTGTTTGCAACATTCTTATACATATATATGTCCTTCGTTACTTGCAAGAGTGCACTTCTGATGGTACATACCTGGGAGTTGACTTGCTAGATGCATACGTTCAACTTGAATTTTCTTAAGTGATTGAACCAAGTTATGTTCCTTCTAGCAGCGTGCGAGAATTTCTGTTGCTCTACATCCTTGCTAGCCCTTGGTGTTGTTAGTGTCCTTAATGTTAACTATTCTGGTGGATCCGTAGTGGTATCTCATTGTGGTTTGACTGCAGTTCTCTGATGATTAGTCTTTTTTTTTTTTTAAGATTGTATTTATTTTAGAGAGAGAGAGAGACAGAGAAAATGAGTGGTGGAGGGGAGGGGCAGAGGGAGAGGGAGAAGCCGACTCCCCGCTGAGCAGGGAGCCCGATGTGGGGCCCAGTCGCAGGACCCCCAAGGTCATGACCTGAGGCAAAGGCAGACACTTGACTGCCTGAGTCACCCAGGTGCCCCTGATGACTAGTCTTATTAATCATTTTTTCCCTTTGTTTATTGGAATGTTTTGTTTTGTGAAGGACTTATTCAAGTCTCTTGCTTATTTTTCTATTGGATTTTCTGTCTTTTTCTTACTGTTTTGTGGGCGTTCTCTATTCTGGATATGAGCCCTTAGTTGGTTACTCAAATCCATTTTTTTACTCTATGTCTGGCTTGTCTTGGCACTCTATTAAGGGTGTCTTTTGATGAACAGAAGTTCTCAAAGTTTTTTGAGGAAATTATAGCTGTTTTATTTGTATACTTTACATGCATACATTCACAGTTTTTAAATGTTCAGTTTAATCAGTTTTGACAGTTGTATATATATGTGTAACTGCCACCCCAGATAACATAAACAATATTTCCATCACCCCAGAGAGTTCCCTCGTACCTCTTTCCAGACCTTCTTTACCCATCTTCCAGAGGTAACCACTTTCTGATTTCTATCCCTGAAGATTAGTTCTGCTTGTTCTAGAATTTCATATAGATGGAATGAAAAGTAGGCATTCTCTCGTGTCTGACTTCTTTTGGTCAACATAAAGTTTTTGTTTTTTTTGTTTTTAGATTCACTGAAGTTACTGCATTATCAGCAGTTCATTACTTTTTTTTTTTTTTTTTTTGAGAGAGAGAGCAAGCAGGGGGAAGGGCAGAGCGAGAGGAGAGAGAGAATCTTAAGCAGGCTCCATGCCTAGTGTGCCAACTCGGGGCTCAGTCTCACGACCCTGATCTCATGACCTGAGCTGAAATTGAGAGTCAGACGCTTAGCCGACTGAGACACCCAGGTGCCCAGGCAGTTCATTACTTTTTATTGCTGAGTAGTATTTATTAAGTGAATAGATCACAATTTGTTTATTCATTCTCCTAACGATGGACATTTGTATTGTTTCTCGATATATACACATAAATCTCTCTCTGCACTGAATATACATTACACAGATATTAAATATATTAATGATGTATTTTAATGACTTAATGATATTTAATAATTAATATATTAAATATATAGTGTAAATATATATGTTAAACTTTAAATTTTGAGATAATTGTAGATCAATATGCAATTGTAAGAAATGATATAGAGATCCCATGTATCCTTTGCCCAAAACATTTTGTAAAGCTGTAGTACAAAGTCACAACCAGGATATGACCTCTATGGTGTCCAAATACAGAGTATTTCTATCACCGCAAAGACTCCACTTGTTGCCCTTTTGTAGGCATGCCTATTTCTCTCGCATTCTGAAACTCTCCTTAATCCCTGGCAACCATTAATCTGTTCTCCATTTCTATTATTTTATCCTTTCAAGAGTGTTGTATAAATGGAATCACATAGTATATAACCTTTTGGGATTGTTTTTTTCACTCAGTATCATCCTCTGGAGATTTACTCAGGTCCTTCCTCCCTCCTCTCCCTCCCTCCCTCTCTCTCTCTCTCTTTCTTTCTTTCTGTCTTTCTTTCTTTTTTTCTTTTCTTTCTTTCTTTCTTTCTTTCTTTCTTTCTTTCTTTCTTTCTTTCTTTCCTTCTTTCTTTCTTTCTTTCATTCAAAGATTTTATTTATTTGACAGAGAGAGACACAGCGAGAGAGGGAACACAAGCAGGGGGAGTGGGAGAGGGAGAAGCAGGCTTCCCGCTAAGCAAGGAGCCCAATGCGGGGCTCGATCCCAGGACCCTGGGACCATGACCTGAGCCGAAGGCAGACGCTTAACAACTGAGCCACCCAGGAGACCCAAGCTTTTATTCTTTTTGATGGCTGAGTAATATTCCATTATATATATATATATATACACACACACATATATATATTCACACCACATCTTTATCCATTCGTCTATTAATGGACATCTGGGCTCTTTCCATATTTTGGCCATTGTGGACATTGCTGCTATAAATACTGGGGTGCAGGTGCCCCTTTGAATCACTATGTTTGTTTCCTTTGGATAAATACCCAATAGTGCAATTGCTGGGTCATAGGGCAGTTCTATTTTTATCTTTCCGAGGAACCTCCATACTGTTCTCCAGAGTGGATGCGCCAGTTTGCATTCCCACCAACAGTGTAAGAGGGTTCCCCTTTCTCCGCATCCCCGCCAACATCTGTTGTTTCCTGACTTGTTGATTTTAGCCATTCTGACTGGTGTGAGGTGGTATCTCATTGTGGTTTTGATTTGTATTTCCCTGACGCCAATGCCAACTGATGTTGAGCATTTTTTCATGTGTCTGTTAGCCATTTGGATGTCTTTTTTGGAGAAATGTCTGTTCGTGTCTTCTGTCCATTTCTTGACTTTTTTTTTTTTTTTGGTCACCCAGGTTCTTTCAAGCATCAAGAGTTCTTTGTTTTTTATTGCTGAATGGTATTCCATGGTATGGATGTACCACACACTCTTTAACCATCCACCTGTTCAAGGATGTCTGGGTTGTTTCTGGTTTTTGACTATTATGAGTAAAGCTGCTATAAACATTTGTGTGCAGATTTTTGTGTGAATATAAGTTTTCATTTCTGTGGAATAAATGCCCAGGACTGCATTTGCTGCATTATATGGTACTTGCATATTTAGTTTTTTAAGAAAGTGCAAAAATGTTTTCCAGAGTGACTGTCCTATTTTACATTCTTACCAGCAACACGAGTGACCCAGTTTCTCTGCATCCTCACCAACGTTTGGTATTGTCACTGTTTTTTACTTTAACCATTCTGAAAGGTGTGATATCTTATTATGGTTTTAATTAGAATTTCCTTAATAGATAATGATGTTGAACATCTTTTCATGTACTTGTCATTTGTATACTCTTCTTGGTGAAATGATGTCTTTTGCCCATGTTATAATTGGATTATTTACTTTTTGCTGTTTTTTTTTCTTCTGTTGCTTTTAAAAAAAACGTTTTATTATTTTAAAATATAAAATTTATCATTTTAACCATTTTGAGTCTACAATTCAGTGGCATTAATTACATTGACACTGTTGTGCAACCATCACCACTAATTGTTTCCAAAACTTTTTCATCATCCCAACGGAAACTCTGCAATCATTAAGCAATAACTGCTCTCGCCCATCCCCCCAACCCTGCCCACCACCTCTGGTAACCGCTAATCTGCTTTATGTCTCCATGAATTTGCCTACTCTAGATATTTCACACAAATGGAATTATGCAGTATTTGTTCTTTTGTGTCTGGCTTATTTCATTTAGCATTATGTATTCCAGTTGTAGCATGTATCAGAACTTCATTCCTTTTTATGGATGATTAATACTCCGTTGTATGTGTATACCACATTTTGTTTATCCACTCATTTGTTGGTGGACACTTAGCTTGATTCCACCTTACAGCTCTTTTGAATATTGCCGCAATTAACATTGGTATACAAATATCTCTTCGAGTCCTTGCTTTCAGTTCTTTTGGGTATAGACCTAGGAGTGAAATTGCTGTGTCATGTGGTAATGTTCTATTTAGCTTTTTGAGGAACTGCCAAACTACCATAGAAGCTGTACCATTTGTACATTTCCACTGCCAGTGTGTGAGGGTTCCAACTCCCCATCTGTGTGAACACTCGTTATTTTCACTTATTTATTCATTTGTTTATATCCTAATAGACACGAAGTTGTATCTTATTGTGGTTGCCATTTGCATTTCCATAATGACTAAGAATGTTGAGTATCTTTTCATGTGCTTATTGGCCATTTGTATATTTCCAGAGGCGTGTCTATTCAAATTCTTTGTCCATTTACTTTTAAGATTTTATTTTATTATTTGACAGAGAGAGAGAATGCGAGAGAGGAAACACAAGCGTGGGGAGTGGGAGAGGGAGAAGCAGGCTTCCCGCTGAGCAGGGAGCCTGATGGGGGCTCGATCCTAGGACCCTGGGATCACAACCTGAGCCGAAGGCAGACACTTAACCGAGTGAGCCACCCAGGCGCCCCCTTTGTCCCTTTTTTGATAAGGTTCTTTGTCTTTTTGTTGTTGAGTTTTAGGAATTCTTTATATATTTTGGATCTTAATTCCTTATTGGATATATGATTTGCAAATATTTTCTCCCATTCTGTAGATTGTTTTTTCACTTTCATTATCTGTCCCTTGATGCACAAAAGTTTTTAATTTTGATAAGGTTCAATTTATCTGTTTTTTCTTTTGTTGCTTTTGCTTTTTTAAAAAAAATATTTATTTATTCGAGAGAAAGAGAGAGAGCACAATTCACCGGGGCGGGGGGAGGGCAGAGAGAGAGGAGAAGCAGAATCCCTGTTGAGTGTGAAACCAAATGTGTGGCTCAATCCCAGGACCCTGAGATCATGACCTGAGCTGAAGGCAGATGCTTAACCGACTGAGTCACCCAGGAAACCCTTAAAAAATTTATTTTATGATGAAGGATAATTGGAAGGCAGGCAGGCAGGGGACAAGGCCCCCTCCTCCCCCCGCCCCAAGGAGACCACTCTTAAAAGGATTTTACACCACCCTGGAAGGAGCCCTCCACCCTTTCCCATATGATAGATAGATGACAAACCTAATTGGATGACAGGTGCAGGGAGGGTTAATCAGATTGAAACAGCCCTCCAACAAGCCCATAAAAACCCGTAGACTTATAAACTCCGGTGGCAACCCCTTTGGGTCCCCTCCCTCCTTGGGAGCTTTGTACTATCACTTTGCTATCACTCAGTAAATCTTGCTTTGCTGTCCACTCTGTCTGGTCTACCTCTTCATTCTTTGAAGTGGCGTGACCAAGAACCATGGGCACCACTGGAGAAGAAAAATCCTGCAACATGTTAAATTCCAGTATAGTTAACAGACAGTGTGATATTAGTTTCAGGTGTACAATATAGTGATTCATCACTTTCATACATCACAAATGCTCGACAAATGCACTCTTTAATCCTCATCACCTATTTCACACACACCCCTCCCCTGGTAACCATCTGTTTGTTCTCCATATTTAAGAGTCAGTTTCTTGGTTTCTTTCTCTCTCTCTCTCTTTTTTTTTTGTTTGCTTTTTTCACTTAAATTCCACACATGAGTGAAATCATATGCTATGACTTATTTCGCTTAGCGTTATATTCTCTGCTCCATCCATGTCATTGCAAATGGCCAGCTCTCATTCTTTTTTATGGCTGAATAATATTTCATTGGGTATATACACCACATCTTCTTTATTCATCTACCAGTGAATACTTGGGCACTTCCCAAATTTGGCCGTTGTCAATAATGATGCTATAAACATTCGTGCATGTATCCCTTTGAATTAGTGTTTTTGTATTTTATTTTAATTCCAGTATAGTTAATATACAGTGTTATATTAGTTTCAGTTGTACAGTATAGTGATTCCACAGTTCCATACATCACCCAGGGCTCATCATGACAAGTGCACTCCTTAATCCCCCTCACCTATTTCATCCATCCCCCCATCTACTTTCCCTCTGGTGACCATCAGTTTGCTATCTATAGTTAGAGTCTATTTCTTGTCTTCTCCCTCTCTTTTCCCCCTTTGCTTGTTTGTTGAAATCATATGGTGTTTATCTTTCTTTGACTAATTTCGCTTACCTTTATACTCTCTAGCTCCATCCATGTCATTGCAAATGGCAAGATTTCATTCTTTTTTAAGACTGAATAATATTCCACTGTATATATATACCACATCTTCTTTATCCATTCATCAATCGATGGACACAGGCTGTTAGCATAACTTGGCTATTGTAAATAATGCTGCTATAAACATTGGGGTGCATTTATCCCTTTATATTAGTGTTTTTTGTATTTTTTGGGTAAATACCCAGTAGTGTGATTACTGAATCATAGGGTAGCTCTATTTTTAGCTTTTTTGAGGGACCGCCATACTGTTTTCTGGAGTGGCTGCACCAGTTTGCATTCCCACCACCAGTGTAGGAGGGTTCTTTTTTCTCCACATTCTCGCCAACACCTGTTGTTTCTTCTGTTTTTGATTTTAGCCATTCTGACAGGTGTGAGGTCATATCTCAGTGTACTTTTTTGTTGTTGTTTGTTTATATAGTAACTTTTGGTGTTATCTTTTGTTTTATTTATTTATTTTTAAAGTAAACTGTACCTGCAACATGGGGCTTGAATTCAGATCAAGAGTTGCATGCTCTACCAGCTGAGCCAGCCAGGCACCCGCTTTTATAGTTTTGATTTGCATTCCCCTGATGATGAGTGATGTTGAGCATCTTTTCACCTGTCTTGGCCATCTGGATGTCTTCTTTGGAGAAATGTCTGTTCATGTCTTCTGCCCATTTTTTAAATTGAATTCTTTGTTTTTTTGGGTTTTGAGTTTATAAGTTCTTTATATATTTTGGATACTAACCCTTTACTGGATATATCGCTTGCAAAAATCTTCTCCCGTTCCATAGGTTGCTTTTAGTTTTGCTGATTTTTTCCTTTGCTGGGCAGAAGCTTTTTATTTTGATGTAGTCCCAGTAGTTTATTTTTGCTTTTATTTCCCTTGTCTCAGGAGATATATCTAGAAAGATATTGCTAGAGATGGTGTCAGAGAAACTACTGCCTGTGCTCTCTTCTAGGATTTTTATGGTTTCAGGTCTCACATTTAGGTCTTTAATCCATTTTGAGTTTATTTTTGTGTATGGTGAAAGAAAATGGTCCAGTTTCATTCTTTTGCATGTTGCCGTCCAGTTTTCCCAACACGTTTGTGTGAGAGTCTTTTTTCCATTTGATATTCTTTCCTACTTTCTAGAAGATTAATTGACCATATGTGCGTTTATTTCTGGGTTTTCTATCCTGCTCTGTTGACCCACATGTCTGTTTTTGTGGCAATGCTGTACTGTTTTGATCACTACCACTTTGTAATATAACTTGAAGTCTGGAATTGTGATACCGCCAGCTTTGCTTTTCTTTTTCAAAATTGCTTTGCTATTGAGGGTCTTTTGTGGTTCCATATAAATGCTGGATATTTTTGTTCCAGTTCTGTGAAAATGCTGTTGGTATTTTGATAGGGATTGCATCAAATGAGTAGATTGCTCTAGGTAGTATAGACATTTTCAGAATATTTGTTCTTCCAATCCATGAGCATGGAATGTCTTTCCATTTCTTTGTGTTGTCTTCAATTTTTTTTATTAGTGTTTTATAGTTTTCAGAGTTCATGTCTTTCACCTCTTTGGTTAGTTTTATTCCTAGGTATCTTATTATTTTTGGTGTAGTTGTAAATGGGATTGTTTTCCTAATTTCTCTTTTTGCTGTTTCATTATTAATGTATAGAAATGCAATAGATTTCCACACATTGACTTTATATCCTGTGACTTTCCTGAATTCATTTATCAGTTCCAATAATTTTTTGGTGGAGTCTTTAGGGTTTTCTAAATATAGTATCATGTCATCTGCAAATAGTGCAAGTTTTATTTCTTCCTTATTGATTTGGATGCCTTTTATTTCTTTTTGTTGTCTGAGTGCTGAGGCTAGGAATTCCAGTACTATGTTGAATAAAAGTGGTGAGAGTGAACATCCCTGTTGTGTCCCCGACCTTAGGGGAAAAGCTCTCAGTTTTTCTCCATTGAGGATGATGTTGGCTGTGGATTTTTCATCTATGGTCTTTATTATGTTGAGGCATGTTTTCTCTAAGCCTACATTATTGAGGGTTTTTATCATGAATGGATGTCATATTTTGTCAAATGCTTTTTCTGCATTCACTGACATGATCATATGGTTTTTACTTTTTCTCTTATTGATGTGTTCTATCATGTTGATTGATTTGCTAATATTGAACAACACTTGCATCCCCAGAATAAATCCCACTTGATTGTGGTGAATGATTTTTTTAATGTATTGTTGGATTCTGTTTGCTAGTATTTTGTTGAGGATATTTGCATCAATGTTCATCAGAGATATTGGCCTCTAGTTCTCCTTTTTTGTAGTGTTTTTAATTGGTTTTTGTATCAGAGTGATACCTCATAGAATGAATTTGGAAGTTTTTCTTCTTCTATTTTTTGGAATACTTTGAGTAGAATAGGTATTAACTCTTCTTTAAATGTTTGGTAGAAGTCACCTGTGAATTCTTTTTCTGGACTTTTGTTTGTTGGGAGTTTTTTGATTACTATTCAATCTCCTTGCTGGTGATCAGTGTGTTCAAATTTTCTATTTCTTCCTACTTCAGTGTTAGTAGGTTATATATTTCTAGGAATTTATCCATTTCTTCTATGGTGTTTAATTTGTTGGAATATAGTTTTTCATAACATTCTCTTATTATTGTTTGTATTTCTGTGGTGTTGGTTGTTAATTCTCCTCTTTCACTGGTGATTTTGTTTGAGTTCTCTTGATGTAGGAAATGTTGGGGTTCAGAGCCGATGGCCAAGAAAGAATTCTTGAGACATCTTTGGTGCAAAACAAGTGGTTTTATTAGAGCATGGGGATGGGACCCATAGGCAAAAAGAGCTGCACTGGGGTTGTGAGAGGTGACTTATGATATACTTTCTAGCTGGGAGGGGGTTAGGGATAGCATAAGTCTCTAAGGAATTTTGGAAGCAAGGTTTCCAGGACCTTGAGGGACTAGCTATTGTTAGGAAAAGGACATATATTACTGTCTACTGAAACCTTAGTCATGAGACCCTTCGGATGTATATCAGTAGGCCATATGCTTAGGGGATGATGATTGCCAATATGTATCTTGGACGGTAGACATAAACGAAGTTTCCAAAGGGATTTTTATATGTTAAAGAAGACTTACAGGATCCTGGGGGGTGGGTGGGTGGGATAATGATAAGCTAAGGTTGCCTTTTGCCCTTAGCAAAGTGTCCACATGGAGGTAGCTGGGTTCCTAGAGGAATGTCACTCTGCCTGTTTCAAGGACTTGTCAATGGGCTGTAGGTGCTAAGGAAATTTAATTTTTTTCTTTTGCCTTTGTTTCCCACATCATTCCCCCCTGAACAGTTTTGACCCTTAAGTCTAAGGTTGCTGAGGGTGGAAGATCTCATCTTCTGTAACTTCTTCCTGCTGAATAGGGATATAGAGATGTCCCTACGTATGGGTGAACATTGGTCAGTTGGGAGCTTATATATAGGAGTTATGAAAGGCAGAGGCAGTTGAATCCAAGGGAGACCACATGTATGGATCTTCCCAAGTGGAAAGGATCATCTGTTGGCTTGAAGTTATGGCAGTGAAGGAGTCTCAACACCAGGTGGAGAGACATGGGAGAAAACAGAAAAACATGAGTAGAATTACAAAAGAAAAAGAAGCCCAAATAAGAGTCCTTTGATAGTTGACAAAAAATCCTCCTCCAGTCCAGTAGTTTAACCAATTATTAAAGGAAAGAGAAGGGTCTTCGAAAGTTCCAGTTTGAGTATTCATGTCAATTAGAAACCTAGAAATATTTTGGGGTAACCTGGAACATACACACAGCATTCTGTTTTTATGATAGCACAAGTTCCACCTTGTGCAGAAGTTAGGACATCTAATGCCATTCTAATTTTATAACTGCTTTATGCATCTGTGTTACTTCAGTATTTAGTAGAGAAACGCCATTTTGAGGGTCATTTAGGGCTTTGACTGTGTACTTATTAAGAGCTTCCATGTGCCAAACAACATCCTCCAGTCCCAAAGAGGGAACAGAGATGGATGCTAGATGCTCATAGCAATGAAACACAGAATGTGTCCACCACTGTTTTAAATTAGGAAGGTTGGCTGGGCTTGTAATGGTTTTAATAATGCGTCTGTGTATCTGGGTACCCAGAGTACAGCAGCCTATCCAGCCTGGGGGAAGCCATGGTCACAAGTTAGAGCTGCATAGCCATTGGGTCCCATTCGGAGTCAGTCATCTGACTTTGGGCCTCCTTGAACTGCAATCAGGATATCAAGGGCTGTTCAGTTCTGGAGGGCCACCTTTCGAATTTGTGGGTGACTATGAGTTGGGTCTGGCTAAAGGTGGCTGTTGTATGCTTGGCTAAAGCCTCTATTTTCAATTTTACATCAATAGAGGTAGTTCCTAGGACAAATATGATTAAAGAATAAAACCATCAAGAAGCCTTCTTTGTTGGAGGTCTAGCCTTAACAATATCCTAGTTATGAAGACTCACTGGCAAGTGGGAGAAGACTTGTCTCAAGAGATAAGGGCAGGGGGGTTGGGGGATGGGTTAGCCCCGTGATGGGTATTAAAGAGGGCATGTATTGAATGGAGCACTGGGTGTTATATGCAAACAATGAATTATGGAACACTACATCAAAAACGAATGATGTAATGTGTAGTGATTAACATAATAATAAAAAAGAGATAAGGGCATCCCCAAATGCATCATCTAATCCAATCATAGGGAGAGGGGGGCCATCCATTATCTCCTCAAGTCCATAGTTAACCCCATGGAGTGGGGTACACTCCAGCTTTTTTTTTTTACTTAAATTTTTTATTGTTATGTTAATCACCATACATTACATCATTAGTTTTTGAGGTAGTGTTCCATGATTCATTGTTTGTGCGTAACACCCAGTGCTCCACGCAGAACATGCCCTCTTTAATACCCATCACCAGGCCAACCCATCCCCCCACACCCCTCCCCTCTAGAACCCTCAGTTTGTTTTTCAGAGTCCATTGTCTCTCATGGTTCGTCTCCCCCTCTGATTTACTCCCCTTCATTCTTCCCCTCCTGCTATCTTCTTCTTCTTCTTTTTTCTTAACATATATTGCATTATTTGTTTCAGAGGTACGGATCTGTGAATCAACAGTTTTGCACAACTCACAGCGCTCACCATAGCACATACCCTCCCCAATGTCTATCACCCAGCCACCCCATCCCTCCTGCCCCCCTACCACTCCAGCAACCCTCAGTTTGTTTCCTGAGATTAAGAATTCCTTATATCAGTGAGGTTCTATGATACATGTCTTTCTCTGATGGACATATTTCACTCAGCAGAACACCCTCCAGTTCCATCTACTCGTTGCAAATGGCAAGATCTCATTCCTTTTGATGGCTGCATAATATTCCATTGTGTATATATACCACTTCTTCTTTATCCATTCATCTGTCGATGGACATCTTGGCTCTCTCCACAGTTTGGCTATTGTGGACATTGCTGCTATAAACATCGGGGTGCACGTACCCCTTCAGTCCCTACATTTGTAACTTTGTGGTAAATACCCAGTAGTGCAATTGCTGGATCGTATGGTAGCTCTATTTTCAACTGTTTGAGGAACCTCCATACTGTTTTCCAGAGTGGTTGCACCAGCTTGCATTCCCACCAACAGTGTAGGAGGGTTCCCCTTTCTCCACATCCCTGCCCACATCTGTCGTTTCCTGACTTGTTATTTTTAGCCATTCTGATGGGTGTGAGGTGGTATCTCATTGAGGTTTTGATTTGGATTTCCTTGATGCCGAGCAATGGTGAGCACTTTTTCATGTGTCTGTTGGCCATTTGGATGTCTACTTTGGAAAAATGTCTCTTCATGTCTTCTGCCCATTTCTTGATTGGATTATTTGTTCTTTGGGTGTTGAGTTTGATAAGTTCTTTATAGATTTTGGATACTAACCCTTTATCTGATATGTCATTTGCAAATATTTTCTCCCATTCTGTCGGCTGTCTTTTGGTTTTGTGGACTGTTTCTTTTGCTGTGCAAAAGCTTTTTATCTTGATGAAATCCCAATAGTTCATTTTTGCCCTGGCTTCCCTTGCCTTTGGCGATGTTTCTAGGAAGAAGTTACTGCGGCTGAGGTCGAAGAGGTTGTTGCCTGTGTTCTCCTTTAGGATTTTGATGGACTCCTGTCTCACGTTTAGGTCTTTCAACCATTTGGAGTCTATTTTTGTGTGTGGTGTAAGGAAATGGTCCAGTTTCATTCTTCTGCATGTGGCTGTCCAATTTTCCCAACGCCATTTGTTGAAGAGACTGTCTTTTTTCCATTGGACATTCTTTCCTGCTTTGTCAAAGATGAGTTGACCATAGAGTTGAGGGTCCATTTCTGGGCTGTCTATTCTGTTCCATTGATCTATGTGTCTGTTTTTGTGCCAGTACCATACTGTCTTGATGATGACAGCTTTGTAATAGAGCTGGAAGTCCGGAATTGTGATGCCGCCAGCTTTGCTTTTCTTTTTCAACATTCCTCTGGCTATTCGGGGTCTCTTCTGGTTCCATACAAATTTTAGGATTATTTGTTCCATTTCTTTGAAAAAAGTGGATGGTATTTGGATGGGGATTGCTTTGAATGTGTAGATTGCTCTAGGTAGCATTGACATCTTCACAATGTTTGTTCTTCCAATCCATGAGCACGGAACGTTTTTCCATTTCTTTGTGTCTTCTTCAATTTCTTTCATGAGTATTTTATACTTTTCTGAGTACAGATCCTTTGCCTCATTGGTTAGATTTATTCCTAGGTATCTTACGGTTTTGGGTGCAATTGTAAATGGGATCGACTGCTTAATTTGTCTCTCTTCTGTCTTGTTGTTGGTGTATAGGAATGCCAGTGATTTCTGTGCATTGATTTTATATCCTGCCACTTTACTGAATTCCTGTATGAGTTCTAGCAGTTTTGGGGTGGAGTCTTTTGGGTTTTCCACATACAGTATCATATCATCTGCAAAGAGTGAGAGTTTGACTTCCTCTTTGCCGATTTGGATGCCTTTGATTTCTTTTGGTTGTCTGATTGCTGTGGCTAGGACTTCTAATACTATGTTGAATAGCAGTGGTGATAATGGACATCCCTGCCGTGTTCCTGACCTTAGGGGAAAAGCTCTCAGCTTTTCCCCATTGAGAATGATATTCGCTGTAGGTTTTTCATAGATGGCTTTTATGATATTGAGGTACGTACCCTCTATCCCTATACTCTGAAGAGCTTTGATCAAGAAAGGATGCTGTACTTTGTCAAATGCTTTTTCTGCATCTATTGAGAGGATCATATGATTCTTGTTCTTTCTTTTGTTAATATATTGTATCACATTGATTGATTTGCAGATGTTGAACCAACCTTGCAGCCCAGGGATAAATCCCCCTTGGTCATGGTGAATAATCCTTTTAATGTACTGTTGGATCCTATTGGCTAGGATTTTGGTGAGAATTTTTGCATCCATGTTCATCAAGGATATTGGTCTGTAGTTCTCCTTTTTGGTGGGGTCTTTGGTTTTGGGATCAAGGTAATGGTGGCCTCATAAAATGAGTTTGGAAGTTTTCCTTCCATTTCTATTTTTGGAACAGTTTCTGGAGAATAGGTATTAATTCTTCTTTAAATGTCTGATAGAATTCCCCTGGGAAGCCATCTGGCCCTGGGCTTTTGTTTCTTGGGAGATTTTTGATGACTGCTTCAATTTCCTTAGTGGTTATAGGTCTGTTCAGGTTTTCTATTTCTTCCTGGTTCAGTTTTGGTAGTTGATACATCTCTAGGAATGCATCCATTTCTTCCAGGTTATCTAAATTGCTGGCATAGAGTTGCTCATAATATGTTCTTATAATTGTTTGTATTTCTTTGGTGTTGGTTGTGATCTCTCCTCTTTCATTCATGATTTTGTTGATTTGGGTCATTTCTCTTTTCTTTTTGATAAGTCTGGCCAGGGGTTTATCAATCTTGTTAATTCTTTCAAAGAACCAGCTCCTAGTTTCGTTGATCTGTTCTACTGTTCTTTTGGTTTCTAGTTCATTGATTTCTGCTCTGATCTTTATTATTTCTCTTCTCCTGCTGGGTTTAATCTTCATTTGCTGTTTATTCTCTAGCTCCTTTAGGTGTAGGGTTAGGTTATATATTTGAGACCATTCTTGTTTCTTGAGAAAGGCTTATATTGCTATATACTTTCCTCTCAGGACTGCCTTTGCTGTATCCCAAAGATTTTGAACAGTTGTGTTTTCATTTTCATTGGTTTCCATGAATTTTTTAAATTCTTCTTTAATTTCCTGGTTGACCCATTCATTCTTTAGTAGGATGCTCTTTAGCCTCCATGTATTTGAGTTCTTTCCGACTTTCCTCTTGTGATTGAGTTCTAGTTTCAAAGCATTGTGGTCTGAAGATATGCGGGGAATAATCCCAATCTTTTGGTACCCGGTTGAGACCTGATTATGACCTAGGATGTGATCTATTCTGGAGAATGTTCCACGGGCACTAGGGAAGAATGTGTTGCTTTGGGATGGAATGTTCTGAATATGTCTGTGAAGTCCATTTGGTCCAGTGTGTCATTTAAAGTCTTTATTTCCTTGTTGATCTTTTGCTTAGATGATCTGTCCATTTCAGTGAGGGGGGTGTTAAAGTCCCCCACTATTATTGTATTGTTGTCAATGTGTTTCTTTGCTTTTGTTATTAATTGCCTTATATAATTGGCTGCTCCCATGTTAGGGGCATAGATATTTACAATTGTTAGATCTTCTTGTTGGATAGACCCTTTAAGTAGGATATCGTGTCCTTCCTCATCTCTTATTACAGTCTTTGTTTTAAAATCTAATTTGTCTGATATAAGGATTGCCACCCCAGCTTTCTTTTGGTGTCCATTAGCATGGTAAATGATTTTCCACCCACTCACTTTCAATCTGGGGGTGTCTTTGGGTCTAAAATGAGTCTCTTGCAGACAGCATATTGATGGGTCTTATTTTTTAATCCAATCTGATAGCCTGTGTCTTTTGATTGGGGGCATTTAGCCCATTTACATTCAGGGTAACTATTGAAAGATATGAGTTTAAGGCCATTGTATTGCCTGTAAGGTGACTGTGACTGTATATTGTCTGTGTTCCTTTGTGGTCTACGCTGCTTTTAGGCTCTCTCTTTGCTTAGAGGACTCCTTTCAATATTTCTTGGAGGGCTGGTTTCGTGTTTGCAAATTCCTTTAGTTTTTGTTTGTCCTGGAAGCTTTTTATCTCTCCTTCTATTTTCAATGATAGCTAGCTGGATATAGTATTCTTGGCTGCATATTTTTCTCATTTAGTGCTCTGAAGATACCATGCCAGTCCTTTCTGGCCTGCCAGGTGTCTGTGGATAGGTCTGTTGCCAATCTAATATTTCTACCATTATAGGTTACATATCTCTTTTCCCGAGATTCTTTCAGGATTTTCTCTTTGTCTCTGAGACTCGTAAGTTTTACTATTAGATGTCGGGGTGCTGACCTATTTTTATTGATTTTGAGAGGGGTTCTCTGTGCCTCCTGGATTTTGATTCCTGTTTCCTTCTCCACATTAGGCAAGTTCTCTGCTATAATTTGCTCCAATATGCCTTCTGCCCCTCTCTCTTTCTTCTTCTTCTGGGATCCCAATTATTCTAATGTTGTTTCGTCTTATTGTATCGCTTATCTCTCGAATTCTGCCCTCGTGATCCAGTAGTTGTTTATCTCTCTTTTCTCAGCTTCTTTATTTTCCATCATTTGGTCTTCTATATCGCTAATTCTCTCTTCTGCCTCATTTATCCTAGCAGTTAGTGCCCCCATTTTTGATTCCACCTCATTAATAGCCTTTTTGATTTCGATTTGGTTAGATTTTAGTTCTTTTATTTCTCTGGGAAGGGTTTCTCTAATAATTTCCATGCTTTTTTCAAGCCCAGCTAGTATCTTTAAAATCATGATTCTGAACTCTAGTTCTGACATCGTACTAATGTCTGTATTGAGTAGGTCCTGGCAGATGGTACTACCTCTTGCTCTTTTTGCTGAGGTGATTTTTTTCGTCTTGTCATTTTGTCCAGAGGAGGACAGATGAATGAGAGAACAAAATGCTAACAGGTTAACAACGTCCCCAGAAAATATAGTCTAAACAAATCAGAAAAGACCTGAATCCAGGGGAAAAGAAAGGGAAAGAAAGAAAAAAGAAAGAGAAAAAAAGAAAAAGAAAAAGATAAAAACAAACAAAAACAGAACAAAACAAAAAAAACCAGAATATGATGAAATATGATCAGGCTAGTGCATAGATCAGTGCCACACACTAGATTTGGGGTGTGTTTTGGTCTGTTAGAAGAAAGTGCCTCCTAAAATTTTAAAGAAAGAAAGACATATATGTACAAAATAAGGGTTGATACAATGAAGGGATGGAAGATGACTGTAAAGATGAAAATTATAAAAGATTTTATAAAAGGAATTGATAAGATAAGAAGTTGTTTGAAAAAAGAAAGAAGATTTAAAAAAAAAAGGGAGAGAATGTGATCAGGCAGGAGACTAGAACAAAGCCATACACTAGCGATTTAGGGTATATTTTGATCTGTTAGAAGAAACTGTATCTCAAAATTTTAAAGAGAGAACAGCTTATATATATGCCAAAGATAAGGGTAACTACTATGAAGTGATAGAATATGACTCTAGAAATGAAAAATAAAAAAATTTTTTTTTAAAAAGGGATTGATAAGATGTTGGTTGAAAAAGGGAAAAACAAAAATTCAAAAAAAAAACCAGTTAAAAAAATTAACTTTGAAAGACTAACGAATCATGGTAAAAAAGGCATGAATTCTATGTGCAGTATTCCCCTAGTGCTGGAGTTCTCCTGTTCTCCTTGATCGGTAAACTTGGTCTTGGCTTGCTGGCTGTTCGTGCTGATCTTCTGGGGGAGGGGCCTGTTGCTGTGGTTCCCAAATGTCTTTGCCGGAGGCGGAATTGCCCCGCCCTTGTCAGTCCAGGCTAAGCAATCTGCTCGGGTTTGCTCTCGGGAGATTTTGTTCCCTGCAAGCTCTCGGTACAGCTTTGAAGGACGAGAGTGAAAATGGTGGCCTCCCAATCTCTGCCCGGAGGAGCCAAGAACTCGGGGCCCCGCTCCTCAGTGCATCCCCAGAGAAAAGCAGTCACTCCCGTGTCCCCGGTCTCCGGCCGCACTCCGTGCTCACCCGGCCTGTGACCAAGCGTTTCTATCTCTGGCACCCGACCCCCTGTGGAGTCTCCAAACCCAGCAGATCCCTGCGGTGCGCTCCCGCGCCTCTCCTCCCGGGGGAGGAAGGAGAGTCTCCCCGGCTCTGCTGCTTGTTGGGTCCCTGCTGGAGGAGCAGTGGTCCGACTGGGCCGCGGATCACAGTTTATGGCAACCCCGAGCTGAGAGCCCGCACCTCGGCTCCGTCTCTGCAGCCGGCTTCCCCGCTCTGATACCTGGGTGCTCTGCCGCACTCAGGCACCCCCGGTCTTTCTGTGACCCCAAGGGTCCTGAGACCACACTGTCCCACGAGGGTTCCACCCCCCGCTTAGCCACTGGAGCGACGTCTCTCAGCGGAGCCGACTTCTGAAAGTTCCGATTTTGTGCTCCGCGGCTCTAGCACTTGCCAGAAGCGGCCAGCGGAGGCCCCCTCCCCCGCCGTCTATCCTCCCGAATATCGCCTCAGATTCACTTCTCCGCACGTCCTACCTTCCAGTAAGTGGTTGCTTTTCTGTTCAGAGAGTTGTTGCTATTCTTCTCTTCGATCTCCTATTGAGTTCGTAGGTGTTCAGAATGGTTTAATCCCTTATGCAGCTGAATTCCTGAGACTAGACGAAATCCAGGTCTCCTACTCCTCCGCCATCTTGCTGCGCCCTTGAACTACACTTCAGCTTTTAAGGAGTGATTTTGTCTTCCCAGTCACACAGAACTGGTTAAGGTGATAGCTGAGTTAAATAATTGTTGGGGAATCAATCCCACTTTCCAGTTTTTCAAATAATCATATGCCCATGCGGTCCTGTTTTTATCCCCACGAAATAATAAGTATGAAGATTGTATATACATGAGCTATTGTGGCAATTTCTGTGAAGTCTACCTCATGTTGTTTAGCTTAGGCAAACAACTTTCAAAGAGAATCAGAACTAGAATTTAACACATGCAAAGGTGTGTTATTGAAATGTATTTTTTCTCTCTAAAATCACCCATGTTTCCAGAGATAGCTAGATAAGACTAATTCATTTCCAAAACAAGTCCAATTTTAACAAACTTGGCCTAATTATTTACATGTGCTCAGGAAGAGTAGTGATTGACTATATAGATCTTTTTTTTTTAAAGATTTTATTTATTTATTTGACAGCGAGAGACACAGCGAGAGAGGGAACACAAGCAGGGGGAGTAGGAGAGGGAGAAGCAGGCTTCCCGCGGAGCAGGGAGCCCGATGCGGGGCTCGATCCCAGGACCCTGGGATCATGACCTGAGCCAAAGGCAGACGCTTAACGACTGAGCCTCCCAGTGCTCCGACTATATAGATCTTTTAAAATCTGCTTTGCTGGGACTTTTATAAGGAATTTAGATTGAACTTTTAGTAGCTTCTCAAGGACAGAATCCAAGCCAAGTACTTACCATCAGACATGCCTGCAATACCTGTACATGTGGGTGGACTCCTCTTCATGAGGTCCCCAAAGTATCCCGGGGTTCCTGTACCTGCCCTGAAATGACAGTCTTTACTCACCTGTTAAGGCTGCTGGGAACTCTGTAAGCAAGGTATCACACCAACATTTCTAAGGGGCTTTAGGCTCCATGTTTCATAAAGTCATCCTTAATTCCTTAAAGCTGTTTGGTCATGTCCGAGTCCATGCATGTGTCTCTTAAATAGGGCGTTCCAATCAAAGCCTTGGTAAAATAACTGATGTTTCCAATGGTGTCCTGTTAAAAGGAGAACAGATTCTTATTGAACTTACACAAATGACTGATTGCCATGGAAGAAAGAATACTTACTGAGACCTTTTGAATTTCAGAAGGTTCAAGTTAGAGAGAAAAGTTAAATCCTTCAATTTGTTCACAAATAAATACTTTATCACATTTCTGTAAGTCATAGACATCTTCAGAGAAAGTTTCTTTAATCTGGAAGAAAAAACATTAGAGAACCAGCAGTGTTTCAAACAAGAGTCACAAAACTATAATCCTCCTTTTTAGTTCATTTAGTCCCATATTACTAATTCTTGTTCAGTTTGAATGCAGCTTTTTAGTTCTGGAAATTCTACCCACTTTAGTTTTGATCGTAAAGATATCAAATACCTGTATTCGTCAAAGTCCTTTTTATGAATTTCTTTGAAGATGAAACTCTTTTGTAAGAGCATCAGAACAATTACTATAAATGACAAAATCTCTGAAATGGACATTGTTCATGATTTGATATGAGAGTTCATCATGATGCAATTGACGAGGAAATTCAGTTATTTCTGACACATAACACTTCAATAATCAGAACATCATGTGATGACCCTATACCAGAATGCAACATTCCAAATAAACAAGCCTGATTAGTCAGAGAGACCTCGTTTATGATTTAAATTTGGGGGAAGTTTGTTAAAACCCTAGAAAGTTTTAAAGCACATGCCTAAATAGGATTAAAGATCATCAAAAACCTGATAAAGGCAGACATAGAAACTGGTTTTTCTGGGCAAAGAGAAGAGAAAACAAATTTGTTTACATTTTCTTATCAAGAGTGACCAATAATTCAAGAAAACTTGTATTTTTGACAGAGAGAAAACAGAATACCAGTGTATTTTATTTTTTAAATTTTTTTAAAGATTTTATTTATTTGACAGAGAGAGACACAGCCAGAGAGGGAACACAAGCAGGGGGAGTGGGAGAGGGAGAAGCAGGCTTCCTGTGAGCAGGGAGCCCAATGCGGGGCTCGATCCCAGAACCCTGGGATCATGACCTGAGCTGAAGGCAGACGCTTAACGACTGAGCCACCCAGGCACCCCAATACCAGTGTATTTTAAAAATCCATTCATTTCAACCTTAGTCCATCCTGACCATACATAAAATTCCTTTCCAAACACTTCTCTTATTACTGTCAGTCTTAGTTGCATTTAGCAGGATTTTAACTCTCCGAAACCTTTGTCTCCAGTGAAAACTAAGTAGTAACCAACTGTGAACTATCACACCAGAATTCTTTTTAAAAATTTTTAAAAACAATTAATTATTTTTTAAAAAACATTTTATTTATTTATTTGTCAGAGAGCACAAGCAGGGGGAGCGGGAGAGGGAGAAGCAGGCTCTCTGCTGAGCAAGGAGCCCGATGTGGGACTTGATCCCAGGACTCTGGGATCATGACCTGAGCCGAAGGCAGATGCTTAATGGACTGAGCCACCCAGGTGTCCCCACACCAGAATTCTTTAGATGACAAATTTATGAATCAGTTAAGCACAAAACATATTTTCCAACAGACCCAAATATCCTTAGTTTCTTTGCAATAAGAAGTCAAAAGCGCAAACCTACGTTCAGTAATCAATGCCTTAGTACTTTATCCTATTTGGAAAAGACCTAGATGTCCAATGAATTCAATACAACTTATCATCCAAACAGAATTAAAGTTTCAGGTTACCAAAGACTTCGAAAGCTATTTTAACAGTTACCCGTGAGAACTTGGAGACAGACAAAATTAACCATTATTTTAAATCATCTTTTTGCTAACAAATTGCAACAGAGATAACACGAGCTTATTTGAGCTATACGAAACCTTGATAGAATAAAGGTTTCAACAAACTTAAATTAGTTTAAATACTGAATTATGTTCCACCTGGGTCCACTCAAAAGTCAATCAATTTGTTTCTCACTGTCAGTTTTTACTTGGGGCCCTGGTGGGGAAACCTCAAGTGGGCTGTGTTAAGTCTGAGAGGGTGCTCTTTGCTCCTTGATGGTAAGGGTAGGAGGAGGAGCCATGGTGCCAAAGGCACAGAGGACCTTATAGAAACCAATTATGCAGGCCACACCCAAGGTGGTGTAGAAACAGGAGGAGAGGAAGAGGGAGGCAGGAGAGGTGAGGTGCTGCCAGAAGGCAGAGATAGAGGGTTCCTGCTTCTAAACCTCCTCAGCCTGGACACATGAGCAGACGCCATGTTTTTTGGTTTTTGGTTTTTTTTCCCGCCCCACCAAGTGGAAATAGGCGGTCCCTGTCAGGCCGGAGAAGACAGGGAACTTCCTGGAACAAAGGAAGTTTCAGCAGCTGCTTCGGAATATTCCTTAAAGTCCCTGTCCCAAGGTAGACTAACCACAGTTGGCTCCACTTTTAGCCATTAACCCAGGAAATGAGGACGAGGCCCCCACATCTATTAGGAGGAGGAACAGTGAGAGAGTCGGTGCCCCCTTCATTAGAGATGGCCTGTATTTTCTCCAGCAACCTGGTTCTATTAGGAGGAGGTCTATTTAGATAATTTTCATCCAATATGTCAGGAGAGAGTTTACTGGCCTGGTTACTGACCAAGCAGGTTCTACAAGAGGCCCTTAGGTCCAGGTCCTGATTTAGAGCCCTGAAAGCCTGGAAAGGATGGGGTACCTCCATCCATTTGTCCTGTTTCCTGCAGAAGAGATCTAACTGATAGATCCTACTGAGGCCATGCAGTGTTACAGGAGATCAGTCCTTTTTTAAATTTTGCAATCTGAATTGTTTCTAGTGGGTTAAAAGATATCCCAAAGGAGAGTCCTTGGGAACTGGAGAGAAGGTCCATTGCCAAAAATTCTCCCCCGACTCCCAGGTGGCGTCCCACACAGGATATGTCAGAGGTTCCTGGTGTCAAAGGGACCCAAAGTCTCCCTCAAACAAAATTGCTATGATCACCACCCTGCCGTTAAAGGCCCTGGAGGAGGGATGCTAGCATCCCCCTGCTTCCCCACTACGTTCTAGATTACAAAATGGGTGCCAGTGTATGGACAGTAACACCATGCCTTGAAGGTCATGCCATGAAAGACCATACCTTATTTTACCTTGCCTTCAAGAACCTGCCTTTTTTTAAGATTTCATTTTTATTTATTTATTTAGAGCCTGAGCGAGGGGGAGGGGCGGAGGGAGAGAGAGATCCCAAGCAGATTCCATGCTGAGCATGGAGCCCAACTAAGGGCTTGATCCCACAACCCTGAGATCACTACCTGAGCTGAAACCAAGAGTTGGACCATCAACGGACTGAGCTACCCAGGTGCCCCTCTGCTTTAATCTTTATTATTTCCTTCCTTCTGCTGGTTTTGGGTTTTGTTTGTTGTTCTTTTTCTAGCTCTGTTATGTGCAAGGTTAGGTTGTTTATTTGAAAATTTTCTTGCTTCTTGAGGAGTCCTGTATTGCTATAAACTTCCATCTTAGAATAGCTTTTGCTGCGTCCCAAAGGTTTTGAACCATTGTGTTTTAATTTTCATTTGTTTCCATGTACTTTTTGATTTCTTCTTTGATTTCTTGGTTGACCCATTCATTGTTTAGTAGCATGTTACTTAATGTCCATGTATTTGTGTTTGTTCCATATTTTTTTCTTGTGGTTGATTTCTAATTTCATAGCATTGTGGTCGGAAAAGATGCATGGTATGACTTCGATCTTTTTGAATGTATTGAGACTTGTTTTGTGGCCCCTATTATGTGACCTAATGTGGAGAATGTTCCATGTACACTTGAAGAGAATGTGTATTCTGCTCTTTGAGGATGGAATGTATCTGGATTTAACATCTGGTCCAGTGTGTCATTCAAAACCACTGTTTCCTTGTTTATTTTCTGTTTGGGTGATCTGTCCATCAGTGTTAGTGGGGTGTTAAAGTCCTCTGCTATTATTGTACTACTATTGATTAATTCCTTTATGCTTGTTATTAACTCTTTTATGTATTTGGGTGCTCCCATGTTGGGTGCTTATATATTTACAATTGTTATATCTTCTCATTGGATTCTCCCCTTTATTATTATATAGTGTCTTTCTTTGTCTCTTTTTACAGACTTTATTTTAAACTTTCTTTTTTCTGATGTAAGTATAGCTACTCTGGCTTTCTTTTGACATCCATTTGCATGATAAATATTTCTCCATCACCTCACTTTCAATCTGCAGGTGACTTTAGGTCTAAAACGAGTCTCTTGTAGACAGCATATAGATGGGTCTTGTTTTTTTTAATCTACTTTGTCAGCCTTTTGATTGGAGCATTTAGTCCAGATACATCCAAAGTAATTATTGATAGGTAAGTATTTATTGGCATTTTGTTACTTGTTTTGTGGTTGTTTTTGTACTTTTTCTCTAATCCTTTATTGTCTTTCTTTTATTATTTGTTGGTTTTCTTTAGTGATATACTTGGGTTCCTTACTCTTTAATTTTTGCATATCTATTACTGTTTTTTGATTTGTGGTTACCATTCAGTTTATATATAGCATCTTCTGCGTATAGCAGTCTATATTAAGCTAATGGTTGCTTAATTTTGAACTCATTCTTTACTCCTCTCCCCTTCATGTTTAAGATATTTGGTATCATTTTTTACATCCTTTTATTTTGTGCTTTCTGTTTTTCTTACTCTTACTTATGGTTTTTTTTTTTTTTTTTTTTCCTTCCCACTCACAGAGTCTCCCTTACCATTTCTTGTAGGGCTGGTTTAGTGGTCATGAATTCTTTTAACTTTTGTTTGTCTGGAAAACTATTTCTCCTATTCTGAGTGATAGGCTTGCTGGGTAAAGTATTCTTGACTGTAGGGTTTCCCCTTTCAGCATTTTGAATATATCATGCCACTCCCTTCGGCCTGAAAGTTTCTGCTAAAAAAATCAGCTGATAATCCTATGGGTTTTCCTTTGTATGTAACTATCTTCTTTTGTAACCTTTAAAATTTCTTTCTTTATCACTATTTTTTGCTGTTTTAATTACTCTGTGTCTTCGTGTGGACCTCACTGGGTTGAATTTCTTGGGGGAGCTCTCTGCCTCCTGAATTTGGATCTCTGTTTCCCTCCTCAGATTTGGAAAGTTTTCAGGTATTATTTCTTCAAATACATTTTCTGCCCCCCTTTCTCTCTCTTCACCTTCTAGGATCCCTAAAATGCAAATGTTATTATGTCTGATGTGTCACTGAGTTCTCTAGGTCTATTCTCGTAATGCAGTATTGGTCTCTCACCTGTTCAGCTTTATTGCTTTCCATTACTCTATCCTTCAGGTCACTGATACATTCCTCTGCTTCCTGTAGTCTACTCTTTATTCCATCTATTGTATTTGTAATTTCATTTATTGAGTTCTTCACCTCTGATATGTAATTTTTCATCTCTTTGTCAAGAGGTTTTACTGATGTCTTCCACTGTTTTCTGAAGTCCAGTGAGTCTCTTTATGATCATTATTTTAAATTCTTTATCAGGCTTATTACTTATTTCTCTTTTGCTTAGATCTCCTGTTATACATTTGTCCTGTTCTTTCATTTGGGACATATTTTTCTGTTTCTTCATTTTGTCTACCTCTTTGTGTCTGTTTCTGTGTGTTTGGAAAGTCAGCTAGGTCTTCTGCTCTTGAAAGTAGTGGCTTTATTTATTTATTTATTTTAAAGATTTTATTTATTTACTTGAGAATGAGAGAGAGAGCATGAGAGGGGGCAGGGTTAGAGGGAGAAGCAGACTCCCTGCTGAGCAGGGAGCCCGATGTGGGACTTGATCCTGGGACTCCAGGATCATGACCTGAGCTGAAGGCAGTCGCTTAAGCAACTGAGCCACCCAGGCACCCAAAAATAGTGGCTTTATGAAGAAGAGGTTGTGTAGTGCCCTGCAGTGCAATGCCCCCGGTTCACCAGAGTCTGGCACTTCAGGGAAGTCTCTTAGGTGCATTGCTCACATCTTGCTATTATGTCTGAGTCATTTTCTTTTCAGTACAGATGTATGCACTGACTCTTTGCTTGTTGTGGGCTGTGCTTGCTCTATGTGATGTTAGTGAGACCCAGGAAGGCTGCACGGGTGCAGCATAGAGAGGCAGTGATTGGGTGGGGCAAGTGCAGTGTTAACAAAAATTGTGGTGAGCCCCTGGCTGAGGCCGCAGTGAAAAAACCTCAGAAGAATTCATGGGCCGGGCACAGTGTTAGCAGGTTAGGTAGCAAGTGTCTGTGCAGTGCCACATCCTGCAGGTGGCTCTGTGTTGATGCTGGAAGGTGGGGGAGGAACATGGTGGCTGCCAATTCTTTTGTTCCCAGAGAAGTACCCCAACATACTCCAAAATCAGTATAAACAGATCTCCTTCCTCTTGTGCAAGCTGTCGCTTCTCTGTTGCCCCTCCTCAGGCTGATTCAGTCTCTTTACCTGCTATAGATTTGTAGAAATTTTCTGTTTTATCTTGAATCGTTTAAGTAATTCGTGTGTTCCTAGAAATTGTCCATTTCATCTAGGTTATTGACTTTGCTGGCATACAACTGTTCTTAGTTTTCTCTTATAATCCTTTTTATTTTTGTAAGGTCAGTAGTAATATCTCCCCTTTAATTTCGGATTTTAGCTATTTGTATCTTCTCTTTTTCCTTTGTCAGTATAGCTAAAGGTTTGTCAGTTTTGTGATCTTTTCAAAGAACGAAATTTTAGTTTCATTGATTTTATTATTTTTCTGTTCTTTACCTCTTTTCTAATGCTTATTTTCTTCCTTGTGCTAGCTTTTTTTTTTTTTTTTTTTTTAAGTAATCTCTATACCCAGTGTGGGGCTTGAACTCATGACCCCAAGATCAAGGGTTGCACACTCTTCCGTCTGAGCCAGCCAGGTGTCCCTCTATTCATTACCGAAAGTGGTGAATTGAAATCTCTATTATTGTAGAACTGTCTAGTTCTCCTTTCCATTCTGTTATTTGCTGTGTATATTTTGAGGTTCTGTTGTTTGGTTTATATATGTTTATAGCTGTTATATTTTCTTGATGAATTGGCCCTTTTCTCAATATATAATACCTTTCTTTAGAGTTTCTTTCAACAATTTTTAACTTGAAGTATTTTGGATGATATCACTATAGCCACCCCAGCTCTCTTTTGGTTACAATCTGCAAGGAATATCTTTTTCTGTCTTTTCACTTGCAACATATTTATATCTTTGGATCTCTAAAGTGAATCTCTTGTGTATACAGCATGTATCTGGATAAAACTTTAAAGAATCCATTCTACCAATCTCTGCCTTTTCCCTTGGAAAGTTCAGTCCATTTACATTTAAAATAATTGCTGATAAGGAATGACTTCTGGGATTTTGCTATTTGTTTTCTGTATGTCTTAAACTTTTTTTTCCCTCATTCTTCCATTACTGCCTTCTTTTGTGTTTAACTGATTTTTTGTAGTGAACTGCTTTGATTGTATTCTCATTTGCTTTTGTATATAGTCTATAGGTATTTTCTTTGTGATTACCATGGGGATTATATTTAACATCCTGAATTTGTAACAATCTATTTTAAAGCTCTGCTCTTGTATAGCTCTGTCCTCTCTCCTTTATAGTGTTGTTGTCACAAATACCATCTTTGTACATTGTATGCCCAGTAGCATAGATTTATAATTATTTTTTTATGTATGTGTCTTTTAAATCCTGTAGGAAATAACAAGTGGACTTATAAATGAAAAATATAATATATAGTTTTTATATTTGTCCATGTATTTATCTTGTCAGACATCTTTGTTTCTTCATATGGTTCCTTGTTACTGTCTAGTGTCCTGTCATTTCAATCTGAAGGACTCCCCTTGACATTCTTGCAGGGCAGGTCTAACAGTACTCTCTCAGCTTTCATTTATCTGGGAATGTCTTGGTTTGTCTCTTATTTTTGAAGGACGGTTCTGTTCGATTTAGAATTTTTTGTTGAAAATTTTGAATTTCAGCAGTTTAAATATGTCTTCCCATTGTCTCTGGCTTCAGTGGTCTCTGATGAGAAACTGGCTGTTAACTTACTGAGAATCTCTTGTATGTGATGAGGTGCTTGTCTCTTGCTACTTTTAAGATTCTGTCCTTGTCTTTGTTTTTCGACAGTTTGATTCTACTGTGACTCAGTGTGGGTCTTTTTGAGTTTATCCCACTTGGGGTTTTTTTTAGCTTTTTGGACTTTTGGACTCGTAGACTCATATTTTTCATCAAATTGGAGAAGTTTTTAGCTATTATTTCTTCCAGTATTTTTTCTGCTTTATTCTCTCTCACTTCTCCTTCTGGGATTCCCACAATGCATATGTTGCTCTGCTTGATGGTGTCTCGCAGGTCTCTTAGATGCTGTTTGCTTGTTTGTTTCTTTTTTTCCCCCTGCTCTCTAGACTTGATAATATCAGTGGTCCTATCTTTAGGTTTGCTGATTTTATTTCTGCCTGCCCAAATCTGCTGTTGAACCCTAGTGAATTCCTGTTATTTTAGCTCATGAATTTCTGGATGTCTCAGTTGAGTGCCAGGAGAGTTAATGTGGTATTAACATATATTAGTGAGATTTTTTTCACTTTGGCAGGGCCTTAACACCAATTTCCCTTAACACTTTTGCTCTCAACCCGGTAGCAGCTACTATCTGGCAAGCCTCAGATAATCTCTTCTTATACATGTATAACCTAGCTGTCAGCTGCAGATCTATAAGGAACCCCTCCATTGACCTGCTGGGCTCCATATCTGCACAGCTTTCTTCTCTCCAAAGCCCTAACTCTCAGACTGTAGCTGCATTAGCTGTTCTAAACTCTGACCCCTGCTCCTCATCTTACTGGCACTGCCATGCTCTATTTGGACTATAGCTCTGTGAAACACGATTGGGAAATTGTCCTCAATCAGAGAGTTGGATGGTTGAGTGATTGTGCAGCTGACCTTATAAGTTTTCCTTCTCTCAGGGATCAGTCTTACACTGCTTGCTCTCCCTGCTTGAGTAATTGTCATATATATATATTCCAGTTTTATAGTTGTTTATGGTGGGAGGGTTAGAGTGCTCTTACCTATTCCAACATAATTACAGGCAGAAGTTTTCCTCTTTCTTTCTTGATGAAGTGGATTATGTGTTGTCACAGATGTTGCGACAGATGACAGGCAGAACCAGTCACTTTCTCTGACCCCTCGCCTTTGTCAGGTTTTTATGAACAATAGGGTGATCACATGTTAGGCTCTGCAAGTACCCGGATATGATGTCTTATGCCTCCAATAACCTTAGCATACTCCAAATGAAGGGACTTATACTACATGAGTGATGATGGCAAGATTCTCTTGGATCCTGGAAGTCATTCACCTTATTGTTGCTGACAAATAGTGTGTTCATTTCTCATTAAACACAGTTCTGCCTGTATTGCCCTTTTGCAGCAAGGAAGTCAAGGTTGCCCTATTGCTTGGTTGAGGGGGGATGGGACAATAACACTTTCAAAGGTCTCTTTGGCTTCTTTGCTGCTGTGATTAGCACATGGACCAGACTCCTGGCCTTGGGCCTGCAGGCAGAAAGCCATACCATAAAGCATGTTCCAGCAGAGGAAGACACACAAGGGATGTCTTTCAGCCCATTAGAAAAGAGGCAGAGCCAAGTCAAACACCAAAACAGAGAAGTTACTCTGAGACATGCTACAAAGGAACATGAAGGAACATGAAGCTTGGCATCTCACCCAGCTCTAGGAACCCACAGGCAACTCATTCATTGAAGAGACGTTTAATGATTGCCTATGCTGAGCCAGGCCCTGTATTGGGTTCTGTATATACAGGATGAGGGGAAGATTCATCAAGCACATGATGCCAGATTTGCCTTCTGGGGTCAAATCTTGGTTCCAAGGAAAACTGAGGAAAGAAATTGCACTGAACTCATCTTTTCCATATTTCTATTTGAATAAAAGAATATACAAGCTGAATTTATTTTCTGGAAAGGGACCCAAAGATTTCATTTTGGAGCCTGAAGCACTGTTTTGAGGGGGACCACTGACCTTATTTAACGTACACACACACTCTTAAAATAGGCCCTCCTCAGAGCCATACCTGGGTGTGTTTCCACGGCTGAAGACTTGAGTAGGATCTGGCCTTTCTGGAGTGCTAAGGACTCTTTCTTTTTCCAAGAAGTAGAAGTCCAAACTCGAGGTGGCTCACGCCACATGGCAGGATTAGGTGTGGACCTTTGAACTCCTTCCTCGGGTTACTCTTGGGACTGGGCGCTCTCGTATTGCCCTCCTGGCACCTTCAGTTTGTGGGTGGGTTTCTGGTAGGCAGAAAAGGGAAATTTCTACTTTAGTTGCTAAGAACCTTCCTCTGGAGTAGGGACACTGCTGGCCAGGGTGAACATTTGCAGGTCTGTATGTTCTTTGGATAAGTGAACCCACTACCCTCAAGTAAAGTCTTCATGTTTTCTCTGAAAATTTAGTTTCTGTCGAAGGGAGGTCTCCGCAGGACCTAATGTCCCAAGACTCCAGAGACTTCCTGGGTTTCCAGAGACGGTTTCTGGGCTTTCTTTTTATTTGGTAAAATCTATTTATAGGTTTACAAATATATCTGACCGTTTTCTCAGTCATGTTGTTGTGAGCCCTCTGGCTTGGGGGCCTGGAGTCACAGAATAAGGGAAGGCAGGCAGGGCTGTCTTGCCTGCGGGGTATCATTTTGGGGTTCTTGTGGCCACACTGGTGGACGAAGCCTCCAGTTCCAGACCATGTGCTTCCACGATGCCTTTGACCATTCTTGTCCCGGTTTCCCCATCCCCTCCCTCTGCCCCTCTCCCCAGGTCCCCCAGCCCTTTCTACCTTTATCCACTCTCACTGGCATGATGACGATGTTCACCTATACAGTGCCCTTCCATGGGCAGGCACAGATTTTTGAGGAAACAGTTTGTTTTCTGGGGGTTGAAGAATATCTATGACATGATGTTCAGAATTAATTATGATGGAAATTTATTGATTTAAAAATAAAATAAAACAATTCGATCTGGAAAAGACAGCTTAGAAGAGGTGCTCTCAATGGAAATATGTGGACTGCATGGGATGCTGTGTTTTGTGGTTGAAATGGGATTGTTGAATCGGGAGGCTGGAGCCTGCCCTGAGAAGCAGAGGAAACTGAGTCACTATCACTAAAGGTTGGCAGAAACACGACATTCTGCTATTCCCATGTGATCGTTACAACCCTGCTTTTCCTCTTCTCTCAGGAGAGTGGGGTGAATGCCAGTCAAGAAAGGGGACACTGTTCTATCAACCTGCTCTGTTGTACAAGACAAGCAAACTATTTGGTGATACTAACCAAGGCGCACCCAGGAGTAACGGAACCCAGTCTTAGGAAAGGTGCTTGGGACTCTCTAGGAATGCACCAGGAGGCAAGGGGAAGAGGGAGAAAGGGGAATTCACAATTTCTTCTGACTCAAGTAAAAAACAACAACCAACCTCCCCAAAGAGTTGCACCCCCGGCCCCATAAATAGATAGATAGATAGATAGCGAAAATATATGAGATGTGAGCCAGTATTGGCCAAATGTATCCAAAGCATCCTGATAGGCCAGACTTTGAGGAAAGGGTTTCACAACGCATAAACTACTCTAAGCCCTAATGAGTCTGCTTCCTCCCTTCTGGTTTTCCTGGCATAGTGGGAGGAGGATTTTGTATAATTGGCCCTTGAAGCATTATTACAATCACTTTGTGGCTTCCTTCAGCTTATTTTTAATTGCAAGGTCTATTGCATTGTTAAATTATTTACTCTGACAATTACTTATCTTGGCATTTTCTTGTCTTGATGAAAACGAAAACAGCAGGGTCATGTTAGCTCACTTTGAGGTTTTGGTTGGCGACAAGCTTACATTAAGCTGGGTCGGCTCAGCAAATGTTTGCAGTGCGGGGATGGGGCGCGTTTGCTGAGGGTCTGTTAGCGGAACCTGGGCTGAGAGGACTCAGCCCTCGTAGGTGCTTGTTCTTGGATGGCTGGGCCAGGCATTCTGTGGAAGTGGGAGGTGCTGTTCCTGGTGATCTGGGCTGCTGGCGGCCTCTGCCCCTCTAACCTTGAGGAGGAGCCCTGTGCACAGGACTCACACTTTGAGAAGCTCTCCTTCCTTGTGAGAGAGACAGCTCCGGGCAGAATTAGGAAGCAGAGGGCGTCTTTCGGCTTCTTCAGGTGCTTCCCAGCTCTGCTCTGGCCATCATTCCCCTTCTGCTTCTCGAAGTCTCCGTCACCTGGGAGCCCGTTAGACCTCTTCTTCCTGACTCCTGTCAGCTCACGCTGCCCTCCTGGTGCTCTCTGTATGGTAACACAGGCAGCAATGACAGCAGCTAGAGGACAGGGATGATAACGGTAACATTTAGTGAGTGCTTGCTGTGTACCTGGTGTCTTGCCCACAGGAGGCTCTTGGCAAACGTCCGCAAGTGCGGGCCACGGCACTCACTGTCATGCTGCTTTCTGTCCAGCAGGGGGTAGTGCGACCACACTGTAAAGGGGGCCCTCCTCCACCGGGTTCTCGGGGGAAAAATGAAACTTCAGAGCTTCTGCGGCCCTGGAAAAATGCTTCCGACTCCGACAGGGGGTCCAAGGCTCCCGCAGACAACAGGGCAAAGTGAGGCACAGCTTTCATTCCCGCTCGTCCCCCCCGTTGGGGCACCTGGGGTCCGTCAGTCTCAACCTCAAGTCATTCTGTGTTCAATCCCCAGTTTCCACTTACTCCATGGAGGGCAAAGAGCATGAGCTTGGAGAAACAGTTTTGGCCTCAGTGGGCAATGCTGATTCCATGGCAGGTCTTGGCCCCTTGTTTCCTTAGAGATACACAGATGATTCCCAGACCAGAGAGCCACTTGGTAGGAATTAGAGATTGGGGGTGCACCGATGCCCAGATGTGTTACATACTTTAGTGGCTGGCATGACAGTTGGAAGACTAGTTGGCCCTTTGGGATAGTTGCTTCAGTAGGTAAATCCCTAGGCTGTCTAGAGCTTCTCAGGCAGAAGCCCTGTGACAAAGTCCTGTCTTCCCCACAGCCTGGGAGCCAGTTGTAACCATGGTATCATTCCCAGATGGGAAGGGGTGAGGCGACTGTAGGATGTGGCTGGGTCAGCTCTGACCTCTCCCCTGTGGAGGGCCAAGGTGAGAAGGGGAAGCATGAACTGTTCTCAGGGCAGTTTCTGTTGACCCAGCTCTCTCTGTGGTCTTTTGCTTTGGGGAACAGGCAAGAGCGTCTCAGGAATGACTCCACAGACATTTCTGACAACAGCTCAGGACTCTGAAGCCTGACTTTTTTTTTTTTGACTCTGAAGGCTGACTTTTTTTTTTTTTTTTAAGATTTTATTTATTTGACAGAGAGAGACACAGCGAGAGAGGGAACACAAGCAGGGGGAGTGGGAGAGGGAGAAGCAGGCTTCCCGCGGAGCAGGGAGCCCGATGCGGGGCTCGATCCCAGGACCCTGGGATCATGACTTGAGCCGGAAGCAGACGCTTAACCGACTGAGCCACCCAGGCGCCCCAGAAGGCTGACTTTTTACTTGAGGAGGAATTTTCGGTGTCTGTGCCCAGCTAGGATGGGCTAGGAGATCTCTCTGGTTGACTTCTGTGAGGGTTCGGATCCTGGGTCCCTCCACACAGCCCACATCTGAGGCTCTAGCTCCGAAGGACTTACGGATTGGTGGGGCTGCCCCACCTCTGGGCTACAGGAGTGCTTTTGGTTCGGTTGTTCAAAGCAGCCCCGAGTTATCTTTGTAGCTTCTCCAAATTCCACCCTTACTCTCTAGGCCCCTGTGAAAAGAAAATGCTAATCTATCACAGACTGCGAACTGCCCCCTCCGCTCCCACCCCCGCCACGCCCGCTCACCTACTGGTAGCCAGCAGAAAGAGAGCAGTCAGAGCGTATGCCGGCCCTCAAATGTCTGCACGGCCGAGGCGATGCCAGATTCTGGGCCTTTCACTCCCCACCACCAGGCCTCACCCCGAACTGGTCTTCCCTGTGCAAAGCTCTCAGGTTTCGGGAAGCCGTGTGTCTGTCTGTGTGTGCATGCTTAGCCCAAGTCCATTTTGAGAGATTTGCCTTTCACTGCCCAAGTTGCAGCTGAGGACATGTGCCCTGATTCCTGACCTGGTAGATGGGTTGGGGCCATGTGTATACTCTGGTTTAAAATAATAATAATAATAATAATAATAATAATAATAATAACAACAGCAACAGTAATAATGAAGATGATGATGATGATGTCTGGCAGTTCTGAGCACTTTAACACTAGCTACCTGCTTTGCATGTATTACCCACTTTAATTTTCTCAGGAACCCTAGGATGTACCTGCTATATGTGATGTACTATATATAATATTATATATATGTAATGTGTATGTATAATGTATATATAATATATAGTACATTATGTATATATAATCTATATATAATGCCTCCATTATATAAGGTGGAACCTGAAACATGGAGAGTTTTCCTGAAGGTCTTTCAGGGAGAAAGTCGCCGAGCCAAGAGCTGGGGAAGAAGCTGAGAGGGGGCTGGCTGAGGCGCAGGAGACAAACTTCAGATCTCTCCCCACCCCAGCTGCTTACACCCACCTGAGGTGGAGCCACATGGGGCTTGGTAATTATAGTACGGCCTAGATCCAGTGGCCAGAAGCCAAGCTTCGGTCCCCACAACAGAGAGCCATGGCCTCTCATGCAGTTTCCCAGACCTAAGCCAGTTCACATTACCAGAAACCACATGGTTGAAGGGGGTTCTTGGTCCTATCGAGGAAAAATCTACAACAGTGCTGCAACATATTTAAATGTATACTATAAACATGGTCCTTCCCCCATGGGGCCCATTGCCATTTACTTGGGTGAATGTAGCTGAAGGAAATATACAGTTCTTTTTGGGGCTACTTGACATTGAATCTTAGTTTTTACTAATTCCCAGGGACTACAAATGGCACTGTAGTCTACCAAAGAAAAGGTTTATGGTGGAGTTTTGAACAGACTTCATTTCACACTGGGTCCATGACCTTACCCTTATTCCTTAGTTTCTAAATGTATAATGGGCAAAGACACACTGTGCAATTGGCAGAATCATCACATTAGCTCCCTGACCTGTGGAGTGAGAACTATTAACAACTTTGCCCTTCCTGCAAGGATAGAAGCCAAAAACAATGCTGCATTCTTGACAGGGTTGCGGGTTAGGGGGAGGATGTCAGAGATGAGCATGGAAAGGTCTTGAAAGGTGTAGAGGTAGTGGTTTCTATCACATACCCACTTAGCTCATCTCTTTGGCCTGTGCAGAAAGATGGTGGGTCTTAGAAACTTGCTATGGATTATCATGAACCTAAATGAGTTGGCGATTCTAATTATAGCCACTTTTCTAGTTGTGGTAACTTTGTCGTCACAACTCCTGGCACCTGATATGCAAGTTTCCAACCTGACAAATACTTCTGCTTTTACGTGTCAGGTACTCTGTTGACAGGGGACCTTGGCGGTGTTGTCTCAGACTGTGATACAGGCTGTGAGGATCTCGGTCTTCACAGGCCACAGAACATCGCACAGACCCACTGCATTGATGAGAGCCTGCTGATTGGACCCGAGCGGCAGGAATGATGGATGATCTTAGAAGGCTTACAGACACCTTACAAGCCAGAGGATGAGAGATTAACCCCGTGAAAATTCTCTGAAGTGTTTTGGAGTCCAGTGGTTTGGAGACTATGGGGATATTCCCTCCAAAGTGAAAGAAAAGTTGCTCCATCTTGCATCCCTTACCTTTGAAGAGGCATAATGCTTTGGGGCCTTTTTGGATTTTGGAAGCAATATGTACTACATTTGAGGATACTGCTCTGATCTTTTATTAATTTATAAGGCTTAAAGTTTTGCCTGGAGCCCAGAGCAAGAGAAGACTCTGCAGGCGGCCCAGGCAGCAGCACAAGATGCTCTGTCATGGGGCTTTAGGACTCAGTGGGTCAAATGATGCTCGAGGTTATCTATGGTCAATAAGGCTGCTGTGTGGAGATTCTACTAAAGCCCCAATAGGAGAATCAGGGCATATACTCTTAGGGTTTTGAAGAAAAGCCATGCTGCTTTGCTTTGCTTTGCTTCTATCCCTCCTTCCTTCCCTCCTTCCTTCCTTCCTTCCTTCCTTCCTTCCTTCCTTCCTTCCTTCCTTCCTTCCTTCCTTCCTTCCTTTCTTTCTTTCTTTCTTTCTTTCTTTCTTTCTTTCTTTCCTTCCTTCCTTCCTTCCTTCCTTCCTTCCTTCCTTCCTTCCTTCCTTCCTTCCTTCCTTCCTTCCTTCCTTCCTTTTAGGCTCCATGCCCAGGGTGGAGCCTGATGTGGGGCTCAAACTCATGACTCTTGAGATCAAAACCTGAGCTGAGATCAAGAGTCAGAGGCTCAACTGCCTGAGCCAACCAGGTACCCTCAAAGCCGTGCTTTCTTCTGCAAGTAACTCTTCTGCACTTGAGAAACGGCTGCTGGCTTTGCAGCCAGCCCTGATAGACTAGCCGTCTCCATCAGCAACCTCAGCTGCCCGTCATGCGTGGGGTATTATCTGGCCCCCTCAACCCGAAGGGGGCT
This sequence comes from Eumetopias jubatus, assembly GCF_037043125.1. Lineage (NCBI taxonomy): Eukaryota > Metazoa > Chordata > Mammalia > Carnivora > Otariidae > Eumetopias > Eumetopias jubatus. The sequence goes on along the minus strand of NW_028274811.1, from coordinate 27,608,358 downwards.
TGCACAGCAGCAATCCCTCGAGTCAGGGTTCTCCCTCCAAAGAATTAGGGAGTACAGGTAAATTGCGTGAGTAAGTAAGGCCTGAGTGAGGGAGTACTGCTGTTCCGGCATTCCCTCCTTTCCCTCAATCCACACTTGTGGCCAAAGGGCGAGTTTCTTATGACTTACAGTTGACGGAGGGAAAAAAAATCGGGCTTAGTTTACAGAGGGCTCTGGAGGCTATGCTGGCACATTCTGGAAGAGGACTGCTACAGCAGAAACTGTAGTAAGGAATATTTCTGAAAGGGAGTGTGAAGAGAAATCCTCTAGGAGGTCAGAACTTAAGAACAACCCATGGTTGCCCACTTTCTCTGGACTCACAGGTGGGCAGAAGTGTGCTCAACTCTAATTCATGGGCAATGGCTAATCGTTTGGCTGGATGATCAGGGACTTGGAAAGAATAGGATCAGAAATTGGTGGCAGTTTGGGTAAGAGGTAAATGCATAGATCTCTCAGGAAGGGCACAGAGCATGAAGATTTTTGTGTCTCATATGAACGCTTACCAAATTGCATCTACTGTGAGGAGGCTTTCAGTAATCAGGGGGACATGATGACATGGTCTGTGGAGGTAGTCAACCTCTTTCTGCAGTGGTCCCAGTGTTTGCTCAATGGGCCCATGAGAAAAGAGGCCATGGTGGCAGAAATGAAGACTACACATAGACTCCAAACCTGGACTTCTCCAAGGCCGATCTGGTTATCACCACCGCTACTAAGTGCTTAACCTGCCAGCAACAGAGACCAATGCTGAGCCCCTGCTAAAGCATCAGTCCTTGGAATATTTGACTCCTTCCACCATGGTGGGGGCAGCGATTGGTTCTCTCTGGAACAGACATGTATTCTAGAAATGGATTTGCATTCCCCGCCTTCTGTCAGCACCACCATTCATGGATTCTGGAATGCCTCATTCACCATAAGGTACTCCTCCAACATTGCTTCCCAGGAAGGAGCTCATTTCACTGTAGAAGCAGCATAGTAATGGGTGCATGCCCGTGGAATTCACTGGTCTTGTCATGTGCCCCATTACCCCGAAGTAGCTGGCCTGATAATAGGTTAAACCATGTGGGATTGCCACTATTCAATTGTTTTTGACTTACAAAATTGGCAATTTCAACAATTTAACTTAATATAACAGTGGCACAGCCTTTTGAATATTTATGTATGGCACCATTTGGGAGACAACATCCTGAAAGAACGGGGATCTATCTTTTTGGATGCAGTATGTAATTTGAGTCAAGGACCGATCCTGGTGCCAGAATACAGGGATCTGGGAGTTAAGAGGGTGAAGGTGGGAGTAGTTCCTTTCATTACTCTACCCAATAATCTGCTGAAATGATTTTTGCCTCATGGCTCTGCAACTTTGGGCTCAGCTTGATTTCCGAGGGAGGATGCTCCCACCAGGAAACAAAACAATGACACCATGGAACTGGAAGCTGAGGCTGCCACCGGGCCACTTTGGGCTTCTCATGACACTGAGCCAACAGGTGAAGGAAGAGTTTACTGTACTGGTTGGGAGGATGGATCCCAGGTACCAACAAATTCATTGTTTTGCTTAAGGCAGTTCAAGTTCCTTATGACAAAGCCATACCATAGGAGCTCAATAAGTACTGAATTACAAATTAGTTTCTCTTCTATCTCTTTGGGTTGCTCCATAGTTGGGCCACAGGAGAGCTTCTGGAATTATTTCTTTTTCTCTCGGTGGGAGCCTCCTTTCTTGACCACACCGGGAAAGGCAAGTGGGGTGACAGCACCCCCTGGACAAAGCCTCAGAGAAGGAAACCAAAGTTTCGGTTGTCATTTAAAACATGAAAAATGAGAAAAATGTAGCAATTTCACAAATAGCAATTTATGTTTCCTCCCTCTCCCAGAGCGCTCTGCGAGGCATCCAAAGGCTTCTGCAGTACATTTTAGAATTGCTTCTCCACCTCACACCTTTGACGAGCAATAGCTTGAGGCCTGAGGCAGGGCTCTAAAGGAAGTTGACATTTCCCCCCTCTTCGCCGTGTTACAATGTCCAGTGATGCCTGTTTAATGGGCCAGAAATGACGTCCCATGTGTCCACGTCAGGGCTTTGAGAATCTTATCTGGTGGTACAACTTTTACTCAAAATTAACGCATTGTGTGGTTAAGGGGATGAATAAACTCATTAAGGGAACTCGTCGGATGTCCTCATTGTCACCCAACAGCGCTCGTCGTGTGTGTGCTTAGAATAATGTCTTTCCTGCAAGCCAAATGGGAAAATGCTCTAATGTATTTCCCTGAATTTGGCCTGTCACGGTTGTAAATTACCTTGCTTAATGGACTTTGGGATTCTGTTATCTATTTGGAAACTTCTGAGCTCCTGGAGAACCAAATCAAGTGTGTTAGTCCCCAGGAAGGGAAGGCAGGCTTAGAAGATTTACAACTTGGCGAACATCATTATTGATGTCTGTTGTGTTTCGAAAACACCTTTCCTGTGGGATAAGTGCTTATGATGAGGCCTCAGGCACTTTTTTTTCTCAATAAGTCACCCTGAAATAATGACTGCCCGGGCCCATAAATCCCCTCTGGAAATCAACAGGCCGGGAAGGTATCTGGCAAAGATCCCACCCCCACCCTCACTCCAGCTGTGTGTGGTGACCTTCGGGTCATCTACCAAGAGCAACTAAAGGGATCACCACCACCACCGCGACCGCAGCCCACAGCTCTAGAGCACTTCACAGCCGACGGAGGTGTCCAGAGGTCTCCTCTTACCTCGGGCGATGTGGGGGCTGAGGCCCGGAGAGGTCAGCCCAGAGTGAGGGCAAGAGGCAGGGTGGAACCTGGGCCTACTGAATTGCTCCTACTGTCTCTGCTCTTTACACGGGGGTGGTTACGTTTATGTGTCCGCTTGACAGGGCCATGGGTGCCTAGATCTCGGGTCAAACATTATTCTGGGTTTCCATGAGGATACGTTCAGGTCAGAGGAACATTTGAATCGGTACGCTGAGTAAAGCAGAATGCCCTCCCTAATGTCGATGGGCCTCGTCCAGTCCTTTGCAGGCCTGATTGGAACAAGGCCTGGCTTCCCCTGAGTAAGAGAATTCTCCCACCTGATGACCTTCGAACTGGGATGTCAGCTCTACGGATTTTGGATTTGCCAGACTCCATACTCATGTTACTTATTAAGATAAATTCCTTATCATAAACCTCTCTCTCTCTCTCTCTCTCTCTCTCTGTCTCTGTCTCTATTTCTATCTCTGTCTGTCTTCTATTGGTTCTGTTTCTCTGGAGAATTCTAACACAACTACTTCCTCCTCACATAGTGACATAACATGCCTCGACTGCCGGTCCCCATGCTGGCGGCACGGGCCTGAGCTTGGGGATGTGAAAAGGCCAAAGTTGGTTGTGAGAGTGAAGGTTTAAAAAAATTATTTTTAATTGTGATGAAATGCAAAATTTGCCATTGTGACCATTTTTAAGTGTTCAGTTGAGTAGTGTCAAGTATATTCACACTGTTGTATAAAGTTCTGATTAAAATGGGCCTGGATAGGACTTTTTTATTCCCCAAAGATGAGATCATCCTTACAGCGAGAAGTGACCCCAAAAGTTACGGATTTGCCCGAGATGGCTCCAAGCAGTAGGAAAGGAGAGCCAGTGCAGTGTGTTTGCAGGCAGGAGGGTGAGAAAAATTAAAAACAGAGCTGCTACCCATTTGTGTCTGTGGAGCAGAGGACTTTCTTTCAGCCAGAAACAGAGCCAGCTGCAGAACCGTGATGGCATCAAGGGGAGGAGGGGGCAGAAACAAAAAGGAAGCTTGGAAGAAGCAGGGGCCATCGGAGCCAAATGGGGAAGGGTGGTGGGATTTTTACACTTGGGGATGGGCGGGGATGAGGGGGACCTGGGGCAGAGAACAGGGCGAGTGAAGGCCAGTCTCAGCATGTATACCTGCTTCCTTGCAGTCAGGATGCCGGTCCTGTGTCCTTGGGCCACGTCCCCCTTGGTGTCCGTCCACGTTCCCACCGGCCTCTGCGGCCCCAAGCCCAGGCCTCTAGAGGCTCTAGCGTTCTGGAGGAGCGCCGCAGCCCCCCGCCCCAGCTCCCCCTGAGCTTCTCATCCACGCCTGAGAAGCAGCATTTTATAAATAGCCGTGTTGACAAAACTTAAATATAGCACCCCGGGAGCTTAATTACCCGGTGGCAGAGCTGTAAGTAAGTACCATCTGGGGTGTGACTAGTGGTGCCAGCACTGTGGGGCGGGGAGGAGGCTCTGAGGTGAGCCCCGTCAGCCCTGCCTCCGGGTCCTCTGCCCCCCACATCCTGAGCATCTCCCCCGGACTGGCCTGAAGGAGTGTGGTGGGAATGCACGAGGAGCAGGCCTCCCTTGCCCCCCATCCCTGTCTGATCAGAGAGACACCTCGGGGTTCTCTGTCTGACTGACTTCTCAGAGACCATGAGACAGCAGAGGCCAGAGTGGGGGCCGTGTGGGGGGCAGCCAGCTTCCAGGCTCAGGCCTGGGGTCTGCCCAGAGGATTCACCTGAGCAGCTCAGTCCCAGGAAGTGGACTGCATCTCAGGTCTAGGAGGCGGGGGGTCTGGCTCCAGCCTCTTCTCAGAGCCCTTGCTCCCCGTCATGCTTCCCACACTGTGGCCACAGTTGCCTTCTTCGGGGACCTCACAGGCAACAAGCCCAGGCTCCACACAGAGCCCCCTCCCTGCCCGGAGACCTGTCCTCTCCTTGCTCCCTCCATGTCCCAACCGAAATTCTTTCCCTGCCCGCTGCACCCCTGCCCTGGCTGAGGGCGGGGCCCCTGGTGCATGCTTGCGGGGCGCTATGACTTTCCCGGGTACCTCAGATTCCGGTAGTGGCTAAGCGCTCGGTGTGCTCTTGGCTGAATGTTTGCCGCCTTGGCGAGACGGCCAGCTCTCCGCAGACGGGGCAGTACCGGGGCTCGCCCCTCCCTGAATCGCCGGCTCCTAGCACAGGGCTGGCACTCGGTGGGTGTGCAGTGAGTGGGCAGAGTATCTACTGAGCTGACGCTTCTCTAGAACCAGAAGCATCCATACCCCAAGAGCTCAGACCTCTCTCTGCCTCCCTGGAAACATCTGGCCGCCTTACGAGCTGAGTGCAGCGGAAGTAAACAGAAGGGCCAGCTGGAGCTCACTGAGGCCAGCAAGTGCCGAGGACACAGGTCTGGGAGGGCCAGGGGGAGGTGTTGGCCAGCAAGGGGGTGTGGTGGAAGCAGGGGCAGTGGATGTACCCTTGGCTCCTGCCATTGTGTCTGTCACCCAAGCGGTCTAGGGGGCGGCCAGGGAGACCGCCTGATCCCTACAAGGCAGGCTGTGTGTGTGTGTTGGGGGGAGGGGCACCCGTGCTGTGTGGGCTGCCCAGGCTTCAGGAGGGGGTGTGCGAAGTCCGGGGTGTGTCAGGGGATGCAGAGGTGAGGCCACAGGGAAGATGCTGAGGGGGACTTTGCTGACCACACTGGCAGCACGATGACATGGTAGATTGTCTGCTAGAGAGCTGGGAGTCCAGCACCCCTGGGCCAGCCACGACTCAGCGAGTCCCAGGGGCAAGGAAGACGATCAGCCAGCAGGGAACAGTGGGTCCCCCCCCAGGGCCAGAGGTCCCCACAGCTTACAGGGCTCCGGTGACGGAGAGGAGGTTGGTGGGGAGACGGACGCCGGGGAGAGGTGCCCTGACCTCACGGTCACTGGGACAGACCCCGGTCAGGCCCATGTGGCCCCAGTTCCGCTCCTGGTGAGGCAGGGCCCAGCCTGGCGCCAGGGCAGGGAGCCCTCTGGCCTAAGCCTCACATTGACCATCACCTCTTCACATTCAGACGTCAGGAATTATTCCAAGTGAGGTTTTAATGTTAAAAGCAGTAATTTGTTAAATGTAAGCATTTAAAACATGCCAGAGGTTTTATGGCTCTATCTTGGCATGTCTTTGGCCTTTCACTTACCAAAGGCCTAGAAAAGTGGCAGTGGTCCAGACCGACCTGCCGGCCGTGGGCAGCCTGGCTGAATGGGCCTTTCTCAGGGACAGGGCCCTGGCTGGGGGAGCCCCAGGCCCGGTCCTGCCCAGCACACAGTTGCTTGGTGTTTCCCCTCTTGGGTCTAGCTCTACCCAGGCCACCAGCCTCCCCCTTGACAGAACCCAGGATGTTTTCATTGCCTCTTATTGACCCCATTGGTGAGGGTGGGGTTGCCGCCCTAGGATGATGGCCACACACACAACACCTGACCCTGGACAGCCATTTATAAGTCATACAGACACAAGCCTGGGGAAGGAAGATGCAGCATGCCTTGCAGAGCCACGTGGGGATTGCATGTGAGAACAGAGGATGCAACCGGGGTTTTCGAGAGGCAGGCTTTATAGTATCAAGGGGATGAGGTGGCCCCCGGCTCCTGTGGGAGGATGTGATTGTCTTGTATGTAATATTAGGCCTGAGCTCTAGCTCCTGCCTCAAGTGCACGGTGAGCAGACAGCAATGTGTTCGGGGAGCTCAGTGGGAGCCTGGGAGGGGCTCGTGGGAGGCTGCCTGGGCCCAGGAGGTCGCCCTGGAGTTCACCCAGGAAGACAAACGAAAGTTCTCCTCTTGCTGGCATGTTCCTATGGGTACTTCTTGAGGCTGCCCCTGCTGTGATTAAACCACGTCAAACTTATTTCCAGACAGCCCCGTGTTTCCGGTCTGATGGAGAGCACATATGTTGGGGTATCCTTGGGTCAGGGGTCCTAAGGCTAGGAGCCCAGCCATGAGGAGGGCGGCTGACCCTGAAAAGTACAGGCTCAGCTCCTGAGAGTCCGGAAACCCCACAGAGTGTCCTTAGCCCCGCTTTTCTTCTCCTGGCCTGAAACTCTCCATCCAGGCTCACAGGATGGCCTTGGGGAGGCCAGGGGCCAGATGTGGCCCCAGGGTCACACATTCCATGTGTTCATGGTTCTGCCCTGTGATCGGGATTGTTGTCTCCACATTTGACTCTGACATGTCAGCTCCCCTCAGTGTGCCCCTCACCCTAGCACCCTCCACACACCCCACCGCACGCCTCCCTGCTCACTCATGCCCTCTGCCAGATGTGAAGACTCCAGGAAGCTCCTGCTTCCTGGAGCGCACGCTAAGATTCTCCTGCCCTCCACAGACCTTTTCCCACTCCACAGCCACTGGGGCATCGTCCCTGCTGTGCCTCATTGTCCCTGTTATATCCTCCTCAATTGGGTTTAAAAATACATGATGCAGGGGCGCCTGGGTGGCTCAGTTGGTTGGGCGACTGCTTTCGGCTCAGGTCATGATCCTGAAGTCCCGGGATCAAGCCCCACATCGGGCTTCCTGCTCGGCGGGGAGTCTGCTTCTCCCTCTGACCCTCTTCCCTCTCGTGCTCTCTATCTCTCATTCTCTCTCTCTAATAAAAAAATAAAATCTTTAAAAAAAAATACATGATGCAGTTTCTTAGGATATGAATCTATTTTGTTCTCATTGAAAAACTTGGGGCACTTTTTCTAAACCTGGGAAGGGGCTGGTGGTTTGGTTTGCAGGTTTCTCAAGCAACAGAGACCAGTGCCCCAGGCCTAGGTGCTCCCTAAGAACTCGCAGGAGCCCAGGGAGAATGGCCGATTGGTTTGGCAGAGGTCCACCCTTGATGCCAAATTGGAATGACCAGGGAAGACCAAAGATGTTAGGATCCTTCCTGAATATTTTTTTTAAGATTTTATTTATTTGTCAGAGAGAGAGAGCGCGAGAGAGCGAGCAGAAGCGGGGGCAGCGGTAGGCAGGGAGAGCAGGGAGCCTGATGCGGGACTCAGTCCCAGGACCCTGGAATCATGATCTGAGCTGAAGACAGACACTTAACCAACTGAGCCACCCAGGCGTCCAAAGAATAGCCTGTGCTGTTTTTATTTATTTAATTCTATTTCTTATTAAAATTTTTTAAAATTTATTTTCATAGGCTGCTTTTTAAAAAGATTTTATTTTATTTTTATTTTAGAGAGAGAAAGAGAGTGAGAGAGCATGAGCAGGGGAGGGACAGAGGGAGAGAATCCCCAGCAGACTCCACACTGAGTGCAGAGCCTGACATCAGGCTCCATGTCAAGACCCTGAGATCATGACCTGAACTGAAACCCAGAGTTGGTCGCTCAACCGACTGAGCCGCCCAGGCGCCCCTCTTGCTGAATATTTTGCTCTGTACAGGACCCAAGAATATTACATGACTCTAGGAAGAGAAAGAGACCTTTCTAAAACCTAACAGATGCTGGGTTTCTCATCAACTTTGGGGAGTGGCATGCTCATTTTTTAAAAAGATAATTTGTCTTAGAAAATTTGCAAAACGTGGAAAAGCACAAAGACAACCAGCCTCGCCCAGAACCGCACCACCCAGAGGTAAGCGCTGCTGTCATTTTGTGTCCTTCCTCCCAGTCGTACTTCCTGTGCGTTTAGATGTGGGGCCGTCCCGTTCCCAGGGAGGGGATTCCATGGGGAGAGTTTCGCTTGCCTCCGTTGATTTAACAGCTGCACGGTATTCCACTCTGTGGATCTGTAATCACAGAACCATTTCACCTATTTTGGGTTATTTGGGTTGTTTCCAGTGTTTTTGCCATTATTAGTAATGCTGCAGTAAATATCCTGGCACGTGCATCTTTATGTATGTTGCCGATCAACTGGTTTGTCAAGTGTCACTATGCAAAGACCCCTGCCTGGGAGTAAAGAGGGGTCTCCTGACCTAGAGTTCTAATGCCAGAGGCACATGCCCATTTCCAGAAACCTTCCCCGTAACTTTGTTTTTTTGTTTTTGTTTTGTTCTGTTTTGTTAGCGGCCAAAAACAAGTTTCCCTTCACTGGGGCTGGTGTGACAAGCAGGAATCCCTCTTGTCTGGCATTCCTAAGCTCTTTTCAGCCCACTTCACCCCACTTCCTTCTAGCTCACTGAACTGGAAGCTAGCTATGCCTAAACTGGGCAGAGCTCTGGAGACTTTGAAGGGAAAGAGACAGAAGGCAGAAAAGGGGGGTGAATGGAAAACCATTCTGGGAGCATTCCCTAGCCTCCCCCCACAAACTTGGAAGGTGGACACTTTTCTTGTCCCCAGCTGACAGATGAGGAAACTGAGGCACAGAGGCCGATTAATTGCCCAAGGCCACAGAGTGAGTAGATGGCATTGCTGGAACTTAAAAACAAGACCAACAAAGCCCCCCTGCCCTGCCCCCCTGATGTAGTGCAGAGAGGGGCTCTGAGTTGAATGCAGATCAGATGGTCCATAGCAGGCTGGCTCCCATGCCCAGCCGGCCCCGCCTGCTTCATTTTCTCTGCGGTGTTTCACACGCCCTGTCTTTCCGGTGGGTGTTGAGAACGCTCCCAATTCAGGACTGTTGTGCCTGACACTTCCTCTGCATTCGTTTCGCTCAAAGCTGCTGTCCACCTCCACCTACCACATCTGAAGCTGTGAGAAGGAAACTTGAAAATGCCACTGGAGCAGGAACATCACGCTTTCCAGTGGGGGACCTGCGGTGACTCACTGTTGGGCTCTGAGCCTCTGGAAACATTCCTCTGGGTGAGGGGGTCACTGCGGCCAGAGGAGCTTTGGGAGCCCAAGAGCGAGAACACCCCAGACCTCCACGGCCTCTTCCACAGATGCTCAGAGAGAGATCCAGACTGTGGGGGTCATCACATACCCTGGGCTCTCCCCAAGCCCCAGGATCCTGCAAATCTTCTGGGCCACCTTTCCAGAATTTTCTTCCCGCCAAACCTGAGGTGCTGATGAAGAAAAAGCAGAGGGCATGGGTAGTGTTGTGGGTTGAACTGTGCTCCCCACCAAAGGATATGTTCAAGTCCTAACCCCTGGTACTTCAGATGTGATGTTATTTAGAAATAATCAGCAGATGGAATTAGTTAAGATGAAGTAATACTGGATTAGGATGGGCCCTGAAGCCAAAGACTGGTGAACCAAGGAGGGCCAGGGATTGTGGGCAGGCGCCAGAAGCTAGGGCGAGGCGAGGAAGGCTCCTCCCCTAGGAACTTTGGACTGAGCGTGGCCCTGCCAATACCTCAATTTTGGACGTCTAGCCTCCAGAAGAGTGAGAGAACAAATTCTGCTTGTTTTAAGCCACGCTGTTTGTGGTCACTGGTCCTGGCAGCTCTAGGATGCTGATACCAAGGGTGAATTGGGGGTGCTGAACCCCCTGAGGCACTACCATTCCTGGAGGCTGGGAAGGTGTCCTTAAGAGAGGAGAGAAGTGTGTTTAGAACATGGCGCCTGAGCTCGCCCTCTTGGCAATCCTACTGTACCCTCCTGGGGGTCTTCCCGTCTCTGCAGACTTTCCGACCCACCTGGGCCTGTGGTGCACATCTCATGTCCAAGGACTGATCTGGGAGAGAATTTTTGTTTGTGATGGGATCAGTACTGAGACGAGACTTGGTATGTTCATACCTGAGAGTAAAAAGGAATTTTTTTCAATCACCTTAAAAAGTTTCTGACTAGAGGTGCGCCTGTGGGGCACAGTCGGTTAAGCATCTGACTCTCGGTTTCGGTTCAGGTCATAATCTCAGGGTCGTGGGATTGAGCCCTGCTGTCGGGCTCCCCGCCCCGTGTGGAGTCTGCTTAAGACTCTCCCTCTCCCTCTGCCCCCCCATCCTCGTGCACATGCTCTCTCTAAAATAAATAAATCAATCTGTAAAAAATAAAAGTTTCTGATTAGAATTTTAAGTCTGTTTATCAGTACAAGGGACCCTGTTTCACTCTCTACTTGCCCCCACCCCCTACCTTTTTTTGTCTTTTAGCCAGAAAGTAAAAGTAGTTACCTCAGGGTCACAGTTGAATGGGAGAACTACCTGATTCTCCCATTCTTTCTTCTCACTCTCCAGGGGAGCCGCTAGCCGGGGAGGGAAGCCCTCGTTATTTGTACCGACTGGGTAGCAAACCTGGGCCGAGACCAGCTTCGGCCAGAGTGAGTGTTCAAGTGGGGGCAGAACTTTCCTCTTCCCGAAGCCATCCCACAACTTGGATGATGTGGCACAGGGTGAGTTCTCATTGTCCCCTTCCTTTTTTTGTGATTCATCATTGTTTGAAGATCCTTAATCCTGTTCAGCTTTCAGACGTCATTGGCCCCAACCCCCCACTTCCTTCCTTGTATGGCTGCTTAGGACGTCTGGCTACTCTGAACTGTAGGTTGCATGAGGCCAGGCTGTATCCCCAGTGCCTAGAATATGGCTGGCACAGAGTGGGTGCTCAGAAAACCTTTCTCAAACCCATACATTAGAAAAAGATTGTTGCTTTACAGAGATACACACTGTGAGCTCACATCCCTGTGGAAGGGGAGGAGAAGGGGGCGGGGAGGGCACAAATCCTTGTCTTTGAATGAAAAAGACAATAACCAATACTGTATGCTTACGGTGCCTTCCACTTCCTCAAAGTACCTTCCTCGGCACAGCATGGGGAGAGAGGGCATCGTGATCACCGTGTTACTGATGCGGAAGCTGAAGTTTGCACGGTGGGGAATGACAGGGTCTGGGGCAGGACCCCCGCTCTCCCTCCTGGCGTCCGTGCCTGGTAGTCGGGGTCGGTGGGGAGTGTTAAAACGGTACTTACTAATTTTGACATTGAAACAGTAAACAACTGGCTCATCTCGTAGTTTCCAAAATATGTTCTAAAGAACTTCGGGCCCTCCAGAAGCTTGGTGGAGCTGCAAACTCGGGTCTGACTCACAGAGGATATAAGGGAATATGTCACACGCATCTAGCAGAAACTCTGACAAGTCCTGCACTAAGGGGCCCGTTTCACCTTGAACGCTGTTTCCCTGCGATTTGAGGCCACAGAAGCCTTCCTCACTCCCTCCTTTTTCCTTTCATTTCTGCTAATAAATACACACCGTGCAGCAGACACCTTGCATACTGCCCTTCTCAGAGGATCACGTGAAGGGCAGGAGGGCCCCAGACCAGGCCAGTCCTCCTGGGGCTCCTGTCCTTGGTGGGCCTCTCGGGAAGGGCTGCCCCGCTCCCCAGGGAGGCGGGGGCCTCCGGCGTAGCTGGGACCATGGGCAGGAGAGGGAAAGAGCCGGCCCCCGGCGGTAGCTGCCTTCCTCCTGGAGTCCAGTGGCGCAGTCTGTCGTTAATTATTTGCTTCTCCTGAATCGCGCTGCCCACCCCAACCTGTGGCTCCCTGGGCCTGATTGCATTACTCCTCTCCGTGCAGATTCATCTCAGACTTGTTTGATGCTTCTCCAAAGAGCTCCATCTGGTTCCCACACCATTTCTGACAGGTGGCTAACACAGCTCTCTGAAGCCCCCAGAACACCAGGCAGCATCTTCCACGGAATGGACTTGGCTTTTATGTCACATTTCTGTCTCCCAGTCGTGTATTGGCCACGACCACAGGCATTTTGTATGAAAACGGAGTCCATGTTTGTAAGGGCTCATCTGCTCAGGCTGCAGGGTGAGGAGGCGCTGGGGGGCAATCTGCCCAGCCCGGCACCTACCCACGTGGCTCTGTGGCTCCCCGTGTGAGGCTTCTCTGGCCTCTGAGAGAGGGGGATGCCATCCGGCCAGGATTTATGGCCTGAGTGGGCCTCCCTGGGCGACAGGAGCATCTGCTTCAATGTGGAAACAACGTCACTCTGTCTCCAAACATATGTCCAGACCCGGGCCTCACAGACTGCAGGCTGTGGGCTACATTGTGGAGTGCTTGGCTGGATGGCGGGGCCAGCCTGTGGGGCCAGGAAGGGCCAGTGGGGCATCCTAGGGCTGAATGATTATAAACAGGCTGCTAAGGTTAGAGATGAGCCACTGACAACACATCAAGAGAGTGTCAGGGCCCGGGTGGGAGCCCGCACACGCCCCAGCCTGATGCAAGCAAACACAGAACCCATCTCTTCTGCCATCCGTGTGAGCCTGGAACGTTCGAGTTTTGAAAGCACCTTCACCACCATTTGGTGTTTTCAGGTTGGGTGTTATGGACTGAGTGTTTGTGTTTCCCCTAAACTCATATCTTGAAGCTCTACCCTACAATATGATGGTATTTGGACGTAGGGCCTTTGGGACATAATTAGGTTGAGATGAAGCCATGAGGGTGGGGCTCCCACAAGAAGATTAGTGCCCTTATAAGAAGAGGAAGAGACAGCAGAGCTTCCTCTGTCCACCATGTGAGGGCACAGGGATAAAGGAGGCCATTGGTAAGTCGGGAAGACAGCCTTCGCCAGACCCCAAACATGCTGGCACTCTGATCTCAGACTTTCAGCTTCCAGAATGGTGGGAAATGTCTGTTGCTTAAGCCGCCCAGTCTGTGGTATTCTGGGATAGCAGTGTGAGCAGTCTGAGGTGACCGGAAGGTGCGGCTGGCCGATGGAGGAGGTCTATCTGCTCCAGGTCACGCAGCCCTGATCTTCCAGGGAGACACAGCTCTGATTTCTGCCCTGGATCCAGCCATGCCTGAAAACCCTAGAGTTGTAGTTTCCCAGTTTTGCTTAAGTCAGTTTGAACTGGATTTCTGTCATTTGCAACTGAAAGAGTTCTGACCAAAGCAGTGGGTGTGCCCCTATTCTGATACCATCCTCCTGGAGAACCAGCCCTCCCCTGCCACTTTGAATACCTGTTCCATGTGGCACCACGTCCTCATTCCATAGGGACATCTTACAGTAGACACCTGCATGTGGGGCTGAGCAAAGGGAGGCTGAGGAGAAAGCCATGGAGAATCACTGAGGGGAATTTTTGGTTTGTTTGGTGGTTTATGATTTGCTTTGTTTTTTAATTATTTAAAAAATTATTGTATGATTTATTATTGACTCAGGTGTTTTTTTCATTTTACAATGTTTATTATTTTTTATTATTTGCCTTATTTATTTATTTAGTTGTAGACAGGCAGATGACAGGACTGTACCTGTATTTTCCACCCCGAGGCCTGGGGCAGATGTGAGCTGGAGGGGCTCCCGGGCAGGTGAGCTCCTGAACTCAGGAAGAGGCAGGGCAATGGATTCAAGAGAAGTAGAAATCTTCAAGAGTCGTCATGTATTGACTTGAAGGGCCGGCTGAGTTGGAGCAAGAGTTGAAAGGGACCAGTCCCCGGGAGGACCCAGTCCAGGCCTGGGCCCTTGCAGCTCCCTCCCCTTACTGGTAATCTCTTGCTCTATCTACATGTTTGCTTTATTTATTTATTTTTTAAAAGATTTTATTTATTTATTTGAGACAGAGAGAGAGATAGAGAGTGAGCACAAGCAGGGGGAGCGGCAGGTAGAGGGAGAGGGAGATGCAGGCTGCCTGATATGGGGCTCGATCCCAGGACCCTGGGATCATGACCTGAGCCGAAGGCAGATGCTTAACACACTGAGCCACCCAGGCGCCCCTACATGTTTGCTTTTGAAGGACATTTTCCCTCCATGCTTTGAAGTCACTTAATTCATTAATTCTTCATCATTTGTGTCCTATTTCATTATGTTATAATCCTTACAGTTATTAATTTACATTTCATTTCCTGCAATGAGAAAAAAAACCCCAAACTTTACCCGTGAAAAATGTTATTGTTGTAAATATTAATACGAGTCACAAATGATCACCATCCCGAGCCCATTGCACAGAGCTCCAGCTCCCTTCTTCTGAGGATGGGAAGATTGGGGTAATTACCAAAAGCAAGAGCTCTGCATGCCCTGAGGGCTGAACGAGGCAGAACCAGTCACCAGCCCTGAGATAATACTAAAAGAGGGAGAGAAAACAGCGCTTAAAGACGGCCAGCCCACTCTTCCCCTAGTGTCCCTTTTGGCCAAGACCCCACACTGTCCGCACCTGAGCCTCTCAGAAGCTAAAGAGGGACAGATGGCTGTCTCCACGCCCCGCCGGGGTGGAGGGAAGAGCCTGTGCCCAAGAGGATAGAGAAGGGGAAAAGCCGAGATGAGGTGAGGTGGCCCCAGGAGGAAAGGATGGGGGTGGGGAGCTGCTGCATGGGCTCCAGCCCCAAGCTCCTCAGTCCCTTCTTTCCTGGCCCAGAACGGGACTTGTGCTTTCTGCCCTTTTAAGGAAAACCACGCTGCAAAGAGAAATTTCTCTGCCTCAGAGACCAGAGATAACCAATACTCCTCGCTCCCCAAGGAGATGCCTGAACATGTAGTTCTGGTAGGGAACACCTGTCACTCCTGGAGGAGTTTTGTGGCCCTGTAAGAAGGGCTGGAGCGAGGGGCGCCTGGGTGGCTCCGTCGGTTAAGCGTCTGCCTTTGGCCCAGGTCATGATCTCAGGGTCCTGGGATCGAGTCCCACATCAGGCTCCCGGCTCAGCGGGGAGCCTGCTTCTCCCTCTCCTTCTGCCACTACCCCTGCTTGTGTGCTCTCTCCTGCTCTCTCTGACAAATACATACATAAAATCTTAAAAAAAAACAAAAAACAAAAAACAACAACCAACTTTAAAAAAGAAGGGCTGGAGCGAGCCAGGGGCAGTTGAGTCAAAGCTCTGCTCGCTGTGGCCCAGTGCTGTGCAGGGAGGTGAAGACTGTGAGTGCATGCCTGCTGTGGGCCCGTGACCCTGGCTCTGCTCCAGAACGTATCTGGGTCCCAGCTCTAACCACTGACTGGCCCCTGCCTGCACCTGACCCCAGGATGCACCCCAGCTCTGGTTACAGACCTATCTGGACCCTACCTCTGATGAAGCCCATACCCTGGCTCCTTCCTCCTGCTTCAGTTGCTGGTTCCAGACAGAGTCCCCAGTTCCACTCACTTTCCCCCAGTGTAGCCTTGGCCTTGGTGGTGCACATGGATCTCCTCTGCCACGCACACCAAGCTCACAGGCTGATCAGACAGGGGCAGTGGCTGTTGGAAATCCCTCCCGGGACCCCTCTCCACAGTGCTGGTAGCACCAACCCCTCTTCCTCCACAAAGCCTTCTCCAGTCAGTCCCGCCCTCATGGACTTGTCCTGCCATGGGCAACCTGACGGCTGGTCCCCCCTGACTTTCTGGTTCTGTGTGGTTGTCTTGCTAATGTTAACAGCATGAGCCATTGCTGATTAGGACCTAATAGGCACCCAGCCACTGTGCTGAATTCTTCACAGGCTTTAGCCTCTCATCTGCAAGAGCCCAGGAGATTGAGACTACGTCATGCCCATTGCACAGAGGGGAAGACAGGCTCAGGGATGTAAAGGAAGTTGCTCAAAAATATGCAACAAGTAAACCACAAATCTAGCGTTTGAACCAGGTGCTCTAGTGCTTTCTTTTCTTTTAAGCCCCCCCCCCCCCCCGCCTCTTTTGCGGGAAGGTGTTAACCCCACAGAAAAGTTGGAAGAACTGCGCACTCCTTTAATAGCTTGCCTTACCCACTCCATTTCACTCCCTTTATATAGATATACCATTTGCTTTTGCCAAATCATCCAGAAAAGGGCTGGGACATTCATGACACTTGACTCCTGGATGCATGTGTCTCTCAAGAACATGGATTTAATTCAGAGTCTCACTGTGCATTTAGCTAAGAGATTCCGCAGTCAGAAAGTCGGCTCTCTGCAGAGTCTAGACGGTGTGTCTGCCTTAGGTCTCAGAGTCTGAATTTGTCCCACCACTTCCCTTCGGGCTAGATTCAAGTCAGACGTGTCAGAAACGTTAACCGCGAACGTACCTTCCACCACCCACAGGCAGGGGGCGCGCGCGAGGGGGCCGAACAGCTGTGCGGAGGTGCAGCCTCCCGGTAGGGTGAGCTCCCTGTTCTCTCCCTCCGTGAAGGGCTCTGGAGCGCCCACTGAGGTTGCGTGACCTCCCTGCTCCCCGCCATAGCCTTATTCCCACTAGTTTTAGCCTCTTTTCCTGATTCTTAACTGACCCACATTTCTAGTTCTGTCGTCTCTTCTACATTTATTAGTTGGCATTCTCTGCTGAGAGATTTTTCTTGTTTTCTCGTCTTTCTTCTTTGCCTGGCCCTCTTTTTGGGAGTATCATTGTGGACTCGTGGATTTTTTTTCTCCGTTAAATGTGCTAGAATCTCCACAATTATCATTCTTCTTCTTTTCTTTTCTTTCTTCTTCTTCTTCTTTTTTTTTTTTTTTTGGTAATCTCTCTGCCCAACATGGGGCTCAAACTCCTGACCTTGAGATCAAGAGTTGCATGTTCTACCAACTGAGCCGGTCAGGTATCCCATCGTTACTCTTTTTGATGCTAAATTTGTCCCAAATCTGTGCAGTGGGATCCTTTTTAGATAGGTTTTTGTGTCTTTGAAACATGACCCCATTAAGTCTTTGATCAGTCCCTTGCTTTCTGGTCCAAGACCTTCCAGATTCGCTTTGTACTTTCTCTGCTCTAGAACTAGAATCAGCTGTTTTTCCAAGAAGTCCTAGTTTTTTCCCCTTTGGTCTCCTCACAGGCTGGACATAGAGAATATACCTATTTCTTGTAGGATGGGCCTCTCGGAGAGATCTGTGATGTAGTAGTCACTATTTGAAGGTGGTATCTCTGGTGATGGTGGTTGTGCCAAATGGAGGTGACCTTTGGGCAGTAACAAATCACCAACCAGAATGCTTAGCATGGGCTCAGGTCCCCGCAAAGCCAAGGTACTGAGTGGGCTGAGCAGTACCCCCCAGAAGGTATGTCCATATTCATGTTCTCGAACCTGTGAATGTGACCTTATTTGGAAAACAGGATATTTGCAGATGGAATTAAGGCTCTTATGAGGAGAGCATCTGGACAACCCTGGTCCTAAATCCAATGGCATCCACCCTTATAAGAGGGAGGAAAGGCGCAGACATGGAGGAGGCCTTGTGAGGAGGGAGCCAGAGATTAGTGTCTGCAACTGCAAGACACAGGAGCTGGAAGGGACAAGGAGTTCTCTCCTAGAGCTTTCCGAGGGGGCCTGGCCCTGTCAACACCTTGATTTTGGACTTGTGGACTCCAGGACCGTGAGAGAACAAACTCCTGTTGTTTTAAGCCATCCAGTTTGTGGTGCTTTGGGGAGGCAGACCCAAGAAAGTCACCTAAGCACCAAGAAAAAAATTTGCTCATAAAAGCATCTAGGTAGTCAACGTGGAGGAAATCAAAATGGTGTCCAATCGCCTTACACTTCCAGTATAGTATTTGTTTTTAATCTGAAATCACTGCTCGGATCCTCTAAGGTCTTTTTTCTTCTTCTTTTTTTAAAGATTTTATTTATTTGATGGAGAGAAACACAGTGGGAGAGGGAACACCAGCAGGGGGAGTGGGAGAGGGAGAAGCAGGCTCCCCGCTGAGCAGGGAGCCCGATGGGGGCTCGATCCCGAGGCCCTGAGATCATGACCCCAGCTGAAGGCAGACGCTTAACCGACTGAGTCACCCAGGCGCCTCTCCTCTAAGGTCTTGACCCAGTTCTGACCCCCTTGTTCCTGGCCCCTGGTGCGGTGGCCGTGGCTCTGTGGTGTTTGCTAGAGTCTGCAGAATGGCTGACACAGCCCCCCACCAGATGGAGGGGTCAGCCGCTCTGAGCCCTGTGCCCAAGCATCTGAGGGGTCGCCTCCATCAGGGGGCTGCCACCCTAGTGTGACAGCTGTCCCGAGGGCACAAGGGCCCCTGGTGACTGATTGCCCCCCCCATTCCCTGGTCTATGCACACAGGGCCACATAACTGGAGAGGCAACACAGAAGGATGAAGGTCTGGGGGACAAAACTAAGGTGACACCAGTGTACTGATCTGGAGCCGTTGGGAGCAGCCCCCACAACACAGGCTTGGGGTCCAAATTGCAAAGCTCGGTGGGGGCCGGTGGGTGGGAAGGCGTCTGGCGGAAAGCTGGTGTGGGGGGGCACGTGGGTCAGAGCACCTGATCTGGTGAGGGGGTCTGCTGGAGGGTGTAGCACCAGGCCCTAAAGGGTCGAGAAGGTAGGCTTGTGGCCAGTCTACCCTGGTGACCATTTGGTCTGACTCAGGGGATGATGGATCCTGTGAGCACAGTGTTTCTCTCAGAAGAGCCAAAGCTGATCTCAGGTCGAGTTGGGTGTGACCTCAGGCTTTGCTGAGTGTTTTTGTCCCCTGAGTGATTTGGGGCTTTTGAGTAGGTGGGTCTTCAAAGCTGAACCAGGCCAGGGCACCTATGTGGGGCCTCGGGGCCTGGGCCGTGGGTGTGAGTGGACTCCAGAGGAGTGTTTCCTGCAGAAGCCCCCCACCCCCATCCCTGGGGCACTCAGAACCTCGGCCTTTAGACTAGAGGAGGGAAGGGGGGAAAGGACCTTGGGCCCAAGCCCAGCCCTCCAGGTCTGAAATAGTGACACTGCTCGGACCCGCCTGATCCCCACTAACGGCCAAAGAGAACCATAAATTCCGATTAGGGAAAGATGTTGGTTGGCAATGACATACAAAAAAGTTTGTGATTAGTGAACTGTAAAAGCTAACATGACATGCTCGTAATTGGGATGTATTTACTGCGCGAAAAATGCCACGCTGCCATTGGGACAAAGTGACTTTGAGGCAACTTTCTAAAGGAGGCTGACACAACTTCCCTCTTTTGCTTACCAAACAGCAGTGACCATTATTGATGGTGCTTTTCAAACGGCAGCTACAGAGAGAGAGGAGCTGTGATTTCTTGTCAGAACTGCTTTATGGTGTCGTATTTTCCGGGTGTTTAAGAAGCCCTGTTCATTAGTGGCATTATCCCAGGTGATTTATGGACCCTCAAAAAGCTTACTTCATTTCAATGTTTTAGACATTTTGCTTTTTTACAACAAACCTTCTTCCAATGTAATCAATGGAGGTTTCTCCAGCTGGCCTGGGAGGGGAGTGCTGTGTGGGTTTATAGCAAAATCAATATGAGGATAAATGGACAGCAAAGAAAGTCCATTGTCAGGGTAGAAAGAGGTTTGTAAGTCTCTGGCCCAGTGCAGAGCCATAGGCAGGGGCTGATCTGGAGGATGGTCCTGCTGAATGTGGTGGCAGGGTGTTCTCCTCACTGACCTGCCCTGATAAGTTGGGGACAACAGCCAAGCGGTGGGGAGAGGGCTCAGCCACACTTTAATTAAGTTTGTTTATAAGCAGCCCCTCTGCAAGTCTCATTAATGTTGGATGCTGTTTGAATCTGTGTTTTCTAATTAAAGTAAAAAATGATTCCCAAACAGATCAGTGTTTGAACGTTTGCTTTCTAGGGGATGAGAAAGCAGAGGAGCAGCTCACAGCTGGGTCTGATGTCTCCTGAAGGAGACCTCACAGCCGCAGGGGCCCTTGGAGGAGATCCAGCCATGCTTGCTCATCCTCACCCCAGTCAATGCCAGGGAAGTCCCTGTATTTTCTCTGGAGACCTGGAGGGGTACCACCACATCAGGCCACTGCTTCCGGGGGCAAGGGGCATAGAGGTGGAGGAATGTATGGGGCACCCGGATGGGACCACTGCGAGGTATATGAGGTCCTTTAAGACAAATAAGAGTTTGCTTTTATTGGAGAAGGAAAACTTACAGGCCTCTTGAGCCCCCTTGAGGAACACAGTAAATATTGAATTAATGAGCAAACAAAGGATGTTCAGGCTGGAAATAAAATCCAGTTCCAGGCAGAATGGACACACATGTAGGGGATACCTCTCCCCCTTGGGCAGCCTCATGGTGCAGACAGTCACTTACTGTCCCACCGGCTTGTCTTCCGTTCATCCACTCATGCATTCGTTCACTGAGCACCTGGGATGGGGCAGGGCTTACCCAGAGCCCCACGGACACGGTGGTGCCTAGGACAGGTAGGCTCTTACTCTCATGGAGCTCACGGTCTCGGGTACTAGTAGATTCTGAAGAAGTGAACTCAGAAAGAAACATGTAACTACCAACAAGAAGCGTCGTGAAGAGCCCAGTTAGCTCCTCAGTTCCCTCAAGCATTCCCACCACCCTCCGGCAAGAGAGACCACTCCTATTCCTCGTGCTTGATGGATTTGGTTCTGGCTCCTGGCAGGCTGTGCTTCTTCTGAGACTTGCTCATCTCCCTCAGCCTTTTGCTTATGAGGGAGAACGGTGCCCTTGCCAGAGCAGGTTGCAGAAATCACCATGGTGTGTTTATTTATTTTTTAAACTTTATATTATAAAAAATATATATATATATACAGAAAAGTAGAGGGAATAGCATAATGGACATTTATAGTATAATGTGTATTAGAGCAGTATAACAGACACCCTTATGCCTACCACCTATCTTTAACTACTGTTTACGTTATGACATATTTGCATCTTCTCTTTCTTGTATCTGAAGTATTTAAAAATAAGTTACAGACACCATTACATTTCACCCATAACTATTTCAGTATGCACCTCCGAAAAATAAGGTCATACTCATCTATAATCATAATGCCATTGTATCAGTCAGGGTTCTCTAGAGAAACAGAACCAACAGAATATATGTAGCTGCATAGAATGAGACTGATTGTAAGGAGTTGGCTCATGTAGGTATGGAGATTGAGAATCCCAAGATTTGCAGCTGGCAAACCCAGGAGAGCTGATGGTATAGTTCCAGTCTGAAAGCCAGCAGGTTCAAGACCGAGGAGTTGCCAGTATTTCCGCCCAGTGTTTTCAGTCAGGCAGGAAGCAGGAGGGTCAGTCCTTTCAGTGTAGCCTGTCCTTCAACTGATCAGACAAGGCCCACCCAAAATGTGGGAGAGGGCAATGTGCTTTACTCTATTCAAATGTTAATCTCACCCCAGAAACTGTCACAGACACACTCAGAATCATATTTGAGCAAATGTCTGGGCACCCTGTGGCCCAGTCAAGTTGACATAAAATTAACCATCACAGCCTCACAAAGAGTCCCCTGATCCCATACCCCGTCTATATTCAGATTTTCCCAAACATCCTTCAGATGAGTGTCCAGTCAAAGGCCAAGCATTGAATTGGGTTGTTGCCCATGACCTTTTGAAAAGCCCAGCAGGCAGGGTCGACTCCTTCAGGCTTGTGGGGGAAGACGTTTGGGTGTGGAATTTGGCTGTGGGTCTGAGAAGATAATTGTTTATTACCGAGCACAAGCACAAGTGAAGCATTGTAACACTCAGGGCTGTATCCCCAGTAATTTATGGGCCCCAGTCATGGAGCACTTACGTCTCTAAGTGCTTTACATCATTCATTAGACACACTTGGGAACCCCAGCAAGGGCGAGTCAGCACGGCCAGGGTTACCTCCAGCAAAGCAGGAGAAGCGGAGCTGTCCAGTGAAGGTCACCAAGCAGGTCTGGGCCTGAGTGTGGAGCAGAAGTCCCAAGAAAAGAGCGTGGGACTCCTCTCTGAGGATCGAAGCCAAAGTCCAGCAGCCAGCCTTGGTCCAGCATTCCCAGACCCAGGATGGATTTGGCCTCCTTCCCCGGAGGGAAGGTTGACAGGCCGGCAGCTGCTGGTCCTACACACCCAGGGGCACGCACTGGTTCCCACTGCAGGTCAGGAGTGGAGACTCCGTCTCGGAGCATGCTCCCGCTGGGGCCAGTGGCCCTCTGGCTCTAGAAGGCCCTCAGGCCTGTCTCTGAAGAGCACTTCTGAGTGCTCCTGCTTGGGATTCATGGCCAGCTAGCTGCCTTGGCTCCCCCTGCCACATTAGTTTTCAAAGCGATGACCCAATGAAGCAATTACTATTCCACTCTGGATGAAGATCTCCACAGCCTGCAGCCAAGCATTGCCTCTTGTAGCATCTGTTACTCTCCTTTCTCAAGACCTTCTCCATCTTCATGGCTACTCAGGTCTCCAAAGGCTCCAACAGCAAGACCAAGGCCCCCTCTGCATGGACACTTCCTAAGGAAGGGATTCCACATTATCCAAGAGATTTTGTGAAGGGGCGTTCGGTTCCACCCATGCTGTTTGCATTCTGGATGCTTTTCTCCCCTTGGAGAGCAAACTCAATTAAAATTTACATTTTATTTAGAGACACATTACGACTACAGTCTAGAAAGTTTAATTGTGGAAGAGTAGTTCCGTGATGCTTGGCCAGGCCTCGTTTGTCTCTGAAATGACTGCTTGCTCCATCATACCCTCCAGCACAAACAATTCTGGAGCAGAAGGAAATCGGAGGAGCCCGCACGGTGCTTCTGCACGCTGAAGGGGCGAGGACCACCCTCGGTGGCGGAGGTGCAGTCCTAGCCTGGAACTTCGGAGGCTGGGAATGTCAGCCTTCCTAGCTGCAGGAAGAAGATGGGACCTTGCACTTGGAAACAAGCGAGGAGGGCAGGGACACGGACCTTTCTCACGAGGCTTTCTGCTCCTTCACCCACCTTTCCCCTGAAGTGGCCCTTCGAGGGGCTCAGCTGGTTCTGGCTCAAACAGTCCCTCCTGGGTGCTCCACATCCGGGTAGAGGATCTGGGAACAGTGGTGCCGGCTGCACCTTTCTGTATCCTGCTACTCGCAGGAAGGGCCGCTTCCAGAATGTTGTATGCTCTGTGACTCCTCGTCCTCAGCCGGATCTGGATGAATACGGACCAGCCAGGACACGGGGCGACAGAGTCCTCTCTCCCCCTTGGCTGGGGTGTACGTGCAGATATTCTTATAAAGTTATAAATCCTTGTGTCTCCAGGTTGTTTTGCTGGGGAAGGGGGTCCGTGAAGGACTGTTCCCTGGCTCCCAGCTGCCCCGCCCCAGCCTCCCCCTGCCCAGTGCCGGCCAAGTGGGTTGCAGTGGGCACCCAAGCTTACAGGCAAATCCCAAGCCCTGCACTTAGGATACTACCTAACATCCTTCCCCCCCCCCCCCCCCCCCCAGGGCCCAGCTTTGGAGCTGTCAAGACAATGAAGTGTTTTTGAGTACCCGTGCTCCGTGTCCCTGCAGGAGGACTCGGAGCTGCGCTCTCCCAAATCAGAAGCAGGAGCCAGGAGCCACTAGCTGCAGGACTGTCATCACATTTTGTTATTCTCTGCCGCATTTACATAACATTCCTGCAAAGTGCTTTATAATCATTTCATTAGTCATTCATTTGCTTAATTGCATAGCCTTCAATTCAGTTAGAAAATCTGCTTTCAAATTCAGGTTTCCACGACCACAAGTTTTAATTCAGAAAAACTTTTTTTTTTAAGAAGGTGGAAACATTTCCAAATTTTGAGCCCCATCCCACCCACAGTGACTGGTTCTGAAGTACAGAGTGAGACATTTAAAAGTGGCGGCCGTGGTGGCCTGCTTCTAAGATTTAATTTAGAATGGCCAAGGGGTGCCTGCTCAGGTCATGATCTCAAGGTCCTGGAATCAAGTTCCGGGTCGGGCTCCTTGATCAGCGGGAGCCTGCTTTTCCCTCTCCGTCTGCCTGCCACACTCCCCCGGCTTGTGCTCTTACTCTCTGTCAAGTAACTAAATAAAATCTTAAAAACAACAACAACAACAACAACAACAAACAATGGCTGAGAAACCCTGCCCACCAACTGGAAACAGCAGGAGCACCAGCTGGGCACGAATGCGGCAGTCAGAAAGAGTTCCACTGCTAAAGAAGGCTCACAGGACCCACAAGAATCTAGCTCACTGCAGGACCTGGATACAACACAGCAATGGCATTAGAAAAAGGAAATGTTATCACTGCCCAAGGCTGCTTCACAGCGCCAGGCACCACCGTCTGGAGAGTCCAGGCCTCCACTCGTGCTCTTTGTGAGAGGCCATTCTGGATACGCTTTATCTCTTGGACCAGGAATCTTCAGCGTGTGCACAGAACACTTCAGAACTGGGAGGTCCGAAGAGGAGCCTTGGTCAGGGCTTCTTAACCCCTGCTGGTCACGTAGGCATTTTTCCTGCTGTGGTACTGGCCTCATGGTGGAGACTTTGGGGGGGGGGGCTCATCGAGACCAGGTGCAAATCATCAATCTTGGTGTTATCAATAAATGATGCTGTCAAGCGGGTACAGAGTGCCCTGAAACTCCTCTGACCCATGGTTGCAAGACAAGGCTATTAATCTGTGAGTTTTCTGCGCTGATTGTGGGGTCGGCACCATGTAGGTATATTTCTTATTTCAGGAACGTAGCCCAGGCCAATTCTAGGCTTGTTGGGAGCAAGCCTGTCAGCAGCTCAGGGAGCATGGGTGACCAACAGTGGAGAGGGCGTAGGACTGATTTACCTTGCCGGTGTGTGCCTGACCGTGGCCCCAGGCTGCAACCTCTCTCCCCTCCCATCCAGTCTCCATTTGCCACGGAAATCCCACTTTGAGCATGCAAATTTGCTCATGTCCCTACTCGGATGCCACCCTTTCAGCGAGCCCTTCCGTGCATGCCCTGTATTAAATTCCACCCCTCCCACACGCTCCCTATTCCATTTCCCTGCTTTATGTCTTTTCTTTTATGTGTAAGAAACATATCTTGCTTTTTGTCGTCCATCCCACTAGAGTGTAGGTGCCATGAAGCAGGGGTTTATCTGTGTGATCTCTGTGTCCCTGTGCTTAAGTGAGCGAGTGCCTGGCATGCGCAGAGCGAATGTCTCTGTTTGCTGCCTGAAACCGATCTTTGTGCCCCTGGTTTTCAGAACCCTAGCCTGGGCCCTCTCAAGCTGGGCCCAAACCACCTTTTTGGTCTTTTTTCCCATTGCTTTCTCCATCCCACCCAACACGTAGTTGCCATTTGCCAACTGTTTCCTGGTCCTGTTACACCCTTCCACCCCTCACCTCACACATGCTGTTCCCCTGCCTGGAATTCCCTCCCCTTGCCCCCCTTTCCTGTCACCTCTGGTACCTACTGCCCCAACCCCACTCCCCCAGCTCCTATCCATCCTTCAAGGCCCAGTTGGAATGTCACTTCCTCCCAAATGCCACCCCACCCTGCTTCCCCAGGGCGTGCCCACAGTCAGAGCCCTCTGTGCTTGCCCTGCAGCCCAGCCCTGCTCCGTGGCCTGCTCTTCTGTCTGTGACCCCTTGCCTAGTGGACTGTGGGGCATCGAGGGAGAGGATGAGCTAGGTTTTGCAGGTGCTGTGATGGCCACCACCATCAGTTGCATCAGGTGCCGGGCATTGGGCTGAGCGCTCAACGTGGATGAGCTCGTTTGATTTGCCCATCTCCCCACGAGGTAGGGACGTGACTATCCCCATTTTATGGAGGAGCTCACTGAGGCTCAGGGAGGCCAAGAACCCTACCAAATATCACACAGTCAGTAGTGGAGCCAAAAGTCAGAGCCAGAGCCAAAAACCCGGACTCCTAACCACTCTTCTCCCTCCCCGCCCTCGTCCCCTTGCTTGATTATGTTCTCCATCGCCATGCTGTCGGGGGAAAAACACCACCTCTCCACACCTCTGGGGTCCCCCCCCGACAGCTTCTGAGCCCTCGCCCCAGCCCTTGCTGTACTTGGCTGAGAGATTTGGGAGCGGAAGTGGGTGTGCATGCCCTGCCCTGTCCACTCTCGTGGTCTTGGGAGCACGTCCTCCTGTCTTCTCTCAGTGCTGTGGCAGTGTCCCCACCTGGCACGCTGGGAAAGCCAACCCCATTTGGAGGCAGAGTATGCGAAGCCACTTGCCTTCAGATATATGTCATGGTCCTCCAGTCTGTTTAGAAATAAAGGTGACTTTTGGGTTTTCCTCTTAGTATCTCATACATCAATTGGTTCAGGGTTCACACAGACAAGGGGGACAGTTTCCTACTGGGTCCTTGAACGTGGACATCATTAAACATTTCCTGAATGAAATGAGGTGGGAGAAGGGGGTGTGAGGAGCAGAAGGCTCAGGGGACAGGGG
Organism: Eumetopias jubatus; assembly: GCF_037043125.1. NCBI lineage: Eukaryota > Metazoa > Chordata > Mammalia > Carnivora > Otariidae > Eumetopias > Eumetopias jubatus. The sequence continues at coordinate 27,581,828 of NW_028274811.1, read as the reverse complement.
GCGCTGGGCAGCAGGGAGGGTGCATCAGCCTCTCTACAAACCTAAGGAGAGAGCCCTGGGACAAAGGAGAAGCTGCAGTAAGGTTCTGGGCTTTGCTCCTGAGCCCCAGGTGAGCCCATGCTGGGGCTGAGAGGGTGGCCATGGGAGCAGGTGGTTCTTTCAGGGCAGCTTCACATGGCGTTCTGAAGACAACCTCAGGCCTCTCCCACGGGCCTGGCCTCCATCTGCTCAGCTATTGCTGGTGGCCGTTGCCAGCCTGCAGGGGCGCATGAGGCTGTGGCCTTGGGGGTAGACAGAAGTGCTCTGGGCCCCCCATGTGCGTGCCTTGCTGCCCTCCAGCTGGCTCACCGGCCCGGTACTCCCGGCCGCTCCAGCCTGTGGGGCAGTTTGGAGCTCCCATGATAGCGTCTTGCCTCAAGGCCCCCTGGCCTACCCTGAGTGCGGGCTGTCTAATCCCCCTGCCTGGCTGCACATGGCTGGACCGTACTGGGAGGCTTGGAGCCACATGGAGCCCTGAGCCGGCAGCCTGAGCTGCGGATGCTTCCCTGAGCGGGCAGGGCTGCTCAGAGCTGGGCCCTCCAGGGCTGGGAGGCCATCCCCTCTGCCAGGTTTTCCTTCTGAGTCTGGGTGCTCTGCCTCTGGGGCTTTGTAGGTGGAAGAATACAGAGGCTCAGGGGCTTTCCTGGCTCATTTAGGGCCCCCCAACTCCCCCTCTTCCCTCAAAGAATATCCTCCAACTTTTAGTAAGGCTACTGATGTGCAAAGTACTTTACTTGTGGCACCTAATTTCATCCGCATGAGCCCTCGTTCTCTGATTATGGTTGGGGCTGAGGTCCACAGCCAGTGCTGCCCTCTGGGGCTCCTGCTTCCCTCTCCCAGCCCAGAAGGGCCACAAGCTGCCGTGTGCTCTGTGAGGACTGCTTCAGACCCATTTTACTTTCATGCCGACCATCACTTGCAGTGAGTCTACACCAGCAAGGCTGGGCCCGCGGTGCGATCCTGTTCCCCAGGTGAGAATTCACCTTGTAGAAAAAGTCAAAGCACCCTCCTTAACTTTTCAAAGCGGTTTCGTCTTTGGCATATCACTGAGGTCACCTGGCAAACCCTGTAGCAGGTGTTGGTGCTTCCGTTTTTGCAGGTGAGGGATCCGAGACACAGGAAGCACGCAGAGCCCATGGTGGGAGCCCGGTTCCCGAGGGTAGGTGCTTCTCCCACTACACCCTCCTGCCTTCTGCTGTGGTGCGATATGTGGGGCCCAGGTGTGCCTGTCCGTGGAACGTCCTGGCCAGGACTGAGCCTACTAGGCCTCCATTCCTTTTCTGAGTGGTTGATGTCTGCTCCTCGTGGGATCCCTGATCTTTAAACTGTCACTCTGCACCTGCCCCTATAGGCTGCTGAGCTGGGAGAGGCCAGAAAGTGTGGGTCGTAGCCCTTGGGGGTACCTGGGATCTACCAGGGCAAATATTTGCCACTGAGACAGAAAATCCTTGACATTTCAGTGGCTTAAATGAGCAATGGCTTAAAGTTTATTTCTTACTCATGCCTAGTCCGGTAGGGGTGACCCTGGCCAGGCAGCTGATTCAGTGACTTGGGGATCCAGGCTCCCTCCATGTCACGACTGGGCTGACTTAACTGACCCACAGTCATCAAGTGGCCATCTCTACTGCAGGCAGAAGGGAAAGCCGCAGGGTGACTCTCCCATGAGTCAGGCTTGGAAGGGGCACACATCACTTGTGCCCACATTCCATTGCTCAGGACGCAGATGCATGGCCACATCTAACCACGGGGGAGGTGAGAAATGCCGCTTAGCTGAAGGTTCAGGACAGGCGGAACACAAGTTCTGGTGAGTGTGTAGTGCTCTGCCGTAGGGCCTGGCTTGGCCATGTGGGAGCCGTTGTAGTCTCAGGACACTGACGAGCCTTCCTGGGGCGTCTCTCAGGCTGTGTGAGCCCCTGGCTGATTGCCCGGTGGGTCTGCAGAATCAGGGACCCTGAGTGGTGAAGGCTGCGGTCGGGCTGGCCTCTGAATGATATACAGGTGGACCCAGCTGAGGTCTTGCACCCGTCATGGCTCCAATGCCTAATCAAGTCCAGCCTGCCTGTCAGAGTTGTCAGAAGAGTAAGTAAAGTTCTCCAGAAAAGAAGGGAGGAGGCAACAGGTGGAGGAAAAGAAGGTGGGTCACAGCTGGGCATGCCGCACGGGAAGGCTGTGGACACCCGGCCCCAAGGATGCCCAGGCAGCCAACATGCATGACTCATTAGGCTCGGCCCTGTCTTCCGTGGCCAGGCCATTCACTCCGAGCCTTCATCTGTTCACTCTGTCCTGTATACTCATCCTCCCAGGGGATCTTGACACATTACTGGCATTTGATCCAGCACCATTCTCCTCCAGTTATTAATCAGGCTCATAAATTGAGGCCATGCCCTAGGGGACAGCAATGTTATAAGCTCCTCACCTGATGATGTTCAAACCTAGTTACAAAAATATATAGCACCTCCGCACCAGGGAGTGAGTGACCTACTTTATACCTCATGGACTGACACCAAATGGATGGGGGCAACGTCTAGGCCCTCATTCTGTTTTGAAATTCCAGATAACCCATTGTCTCTGGCTAATTGCTCTTCTTAAAGCCGGAAGCCCCTCGCCAGTGTGGTTTTTTGGGTTTAATCCCGCAGTGTGTCTGGTTCTGGGTCCACACAGCAAGGGGCTCTAGGGCACAAGTCCTCTGGGCCTCTGAGCAGAATTCTTGGGTTTCTACCTGTCTCCACCATGAGGGCGTTGGTCCCCTGGAGTGAGGAGTGAGGTCTTCCAAGGCATTTGCTCTCCTCCCTTCGCTGTGCCTGGTGCTGAGGTCCCTGCAGGATGAGGCTCTAGCATCTTCGGTGTGCTCTTAAGACGTCCCGCCTCAGAGCCTCCCCTGGGTCCAGAGCCCAAGGACACGCAGAAACATCTGCTTGCTTTCTACACATTCCTTCAACAAGTGTTAAATATCCTTATCAACCTATGCAGATAGACACAGAGGTAGTGCGCGCAAGGCAGCGGTACGGGCCGAGAAAGGGGGGCACGCACGTTGTAGGGTGCTGGGAGGGCCTACAGCATGGAGGCTTGACCTGGTCGCTGAAGCCTAGGATGACGTCTGGAGGAAGAAATGAGGTTGCTGAGCTTCATGATGAGGAGGAATCAGCCAGGGGTGGGAGAAGCATCAGGAAATGGGCTGTGGAGCAGAGCATGGTAGGTCAGCCAGGTAATCCTGCCCTGGGGCCCCTGAACCATAGCTGTCTGTGGCTTTCCCCGGGCTGGGAAAGGACCCGGGCCCAGTACCCTCTCTCCTGCCTCCTCTCCTTCAGCGCCCCTGCCTGCAGCAGCCTGGGCCACACGGAGGGTGTGCAGCAAGCTCTGCTGGGTTGAATTCAAGAAGAGTTCATTTGTTTTGTAACCTTAAGTTCTCAAGGTTCACGTACCTTCTCTGAGGCCGTCGTGCAGCTCGGAATCACCTGTCTGGTGGACATTGGCAAAAGTGGGGGCAAATGCCCAGGTCTATCTCTACCCCTCGCATGAATTTCAAATATACTCTTGATATTAATTAAAAAAAAAAAGACATTTGTTTTCCTGCCAAGAGCAGCACGAGGAGGTGGTTGTCTTGCTTCAGGAGTAGGGGTACCGTCATATTTGGTGTATTTAGAAGTTGGGTCTGAGGCTTTGCATTTCTCGTCTCTGCCTGCGGCCTCCTAGTGGATTCGACTTCTTGCACATCAGTGTCCAGTCAGATGGCTCTGTTGTCTATGCTGTGTCCGACGTGCTCGCTGTGGCTGGGTCTGACACAGCTCCAGGAGCAGGTCGCTGGGCTCCAGGGTGTTGCCTCTGGCAGAACCTTGGGGGGTGGTCCCGTACATTGTGGGTGGGGGACAGTGATAAGGTGAAGTCGCCCACGGCTGCACAGAGAATCCAGGTGTCCCTCTGCAAGGCCAGCTCTCAGACCCGGAGGACATCAGGTGCCGCTCCAGTGTGGACGCTTCCTGCCCTTCCTCACCTCCATGGCCACAGTGCTCCTGAGCGGGTGAGGGGCCTCACCGCCGCACCTTCTGGGGCATCCTGCGGTCTCCCCACTTGTGGCTGGCCCCACCACCCCTCTCTCTTTCCCAAGGCGGCACCCAGCCTGTTTGTGGAAACCCCCAGCCTTCCCAACTGGCCTTAGGGAGGCAGCCTCGCTGGAGGGGAAGTCCTCCCAAATTCTGCCCCTGCAGGACCCCTGGAAAACAGGATGGGAGCCGGAAGGGGTCTAAGGGCCTGAACCTGGCATTAGGGGGGGTTGTTAAAGAGATGGTTACTGATAACTACTGTTACCTTTGGTGGAACAAGTAGAGTATAATTAGGTACATGAATGAAGTGCATGACATTGATTTTACCATGTTTAATTTATACTTTCCAAAAGGCTTCCCCATTTGGGCTCTCGTTTACTTCCCTCTAAAGCGATCCTATATGTCCTAGGATCCTATGGTATTGTCAGATACCAGGACGCATAGGTACTATCATCCCATTTGGCACAAGAGAAGCAGGCCAGAGAGGCTGCTTGGTGAGCCCACGTTTTCCTGTCCGTTTGTGGCAGAGCGGTGCTGACGTGCCCCTGGCCACTGCCCCTGGCCTCGGCTGCTGGTCTGGAGAAGCGGGATCCAACACCGGGGGTGGGGGTGCTTTCTCCCTTCCCTTCGTGTGTCCCTATTATCAGAGTTCCAGAGAGACGGGTGGCGCTGCCGCCCCTCTCCAGCAGAACCACTTCAAGATCTCACCTGAGAGGCAGTGTGATTTTTTTTTTTTTTTTGAAGATTTTATTTATTAGAGAGAGAGCATGGGGGAGAGGCAAAAGCGGACTTTGCGTTGAGTGCAGAGCCCGACGCGGGGCTCGATCTTACCACCCTGAGATCATGACCCGAGCGGAAACCCAGAGTCGGACGCTGAACCAGCTGTGCCCCCCGGGGCGCCCCGAGGCAGAGTGACTCTGGAAGTCGCATGTACTCTATGGCCCATATGCAGGCTTCCCGGCACAAGAGAAGGACTGAATTGCCGAGGAGTGAGCGTGACGCCCTCCCAACCAGACCCGGCCCCGCTCTGAAGGGCAGTGGCCAGGGTCAAGGCTTCCTGGCTCTATTGGTTCATGACCTGGGCAGGACTGAAGGGTCAGAGGGCAGACGGGATGGTCCTCGCCCAGAGTGGAAGGCAAGACCCGGGGACACGGGAAGAGAAGCAGGGACTCTGGAGGCTGAAGCTAGACCCTTCCTCAAAGAGGAAACACAGGCGTGTGGTGGTGCAGAGTCCTGGCCTAGCTTGCTGGCCTGCTGCCTGTCCCAGAGGGGCCCTAGGGGATGGGGCTCTCCCAGGGGTATGCTCAGACCCCCTGCTCCTGCTCTCCAGCCTGCTCTGCCCGATGCATAATTAATGAGGCAGGCTTCATTTCCAGTTTTTGGGTAGCTAATTTGTTCCTACAATCATGATTTCAAATATCACATGAATAATTCAGAAAATTATTTTACTGTAGTTAGATAAGGCTGTTAGCTGTCACATATCTGAATAAATTAGTCTCTCCATCCCATGGGGCATGGAGGGGAGGTGCTGGCCGTGCAGCGAGGGGCTGGCCCAGACCAGCATAAGACTCAGAACTCGGCTTCAAGAGGCCAGGTCTGCCTTGGGGCTGAGGGGATAATATGTGTTGTGATTTGTCACGGAGAAGCTTGGTTGCTGCTGAGTGAGAATGGGTCCCTCGCAGATGGCCGTCAGTCACCCCTGCCCCCGTTCAGGTGGGAGACGTGTGTGGCTGTTTGACAGGCCCTGGGTGGTACAGCTCTGGCCTCTCCCGCTCAGAAATGCACAACAGCGTGGGTCTTCCGTGTGTGAGGCAGCCGGTCGTCAGACACAGACAAATCCCCCCAACCTCATCGTTCAGGAAGGGGGGTCCAGGGAGAACTTCACCTGGGTTTTTTTTTATTCAGATGCGGGGAGTGGCCGGGCTCCATCCCTTATGAAATGTGTTGTATTGGGGGGTTTGCTTCCCTTCTCTGAGCCTTTGTTTCTTCATCTGTAAGTTGGGCACTCTCTCTCTAGGACGCCTCACTCCGCTGGGTTCTTGTCCGAGAGGAAAATGAAAGAATGGGTGTGCAAAATCTTTGCAAAGCGTAGAAAGCAGCCGGGATGTAAAGGCTACTCTGCGTCTGCCTCCCTCAGGACAAGGACTTCTCCTCATCCCTCCTCATGTACCTGAGAAAAGGCAGCTCCAGCCTTCTCCCTGACACCCGTTCTGTAATTTGAGACCCTGCCCAGTTCCCTGTTTATGGAGCAATCACTGGCAAGGGGCCAGCACCTGTCTCTGCCCTCTGGCTTTGCAGCCCCGGTATGCCATTCTCAGGAACAACTCTGCGTGGGACGATTTGTCACCTGTGCCAGAGGTGGCAAAGCCTTTGGGGCTGGAGCTGGCTCTGGTGTAACATCTGTCTGAGATTCTCTGTTGGTGAAGGCAGAAGAGTAAGATGCCATAGACCCCATCAGAGAGCGGCCTGAGCACTAGGGGCCAAAAAAAGAGGAAGGTGTGGCCTGGTGGTACTTCTGCTTGCAGGTGGCATGATGCTGGCTTAGAGTAGGGGCTCCCCAAATGCCGAATGAAACAGTGACAAAGTGCCTCAATCCTGTTTGAATCATTTGGGCGCCTTGCACATGTGGGTTCCAGTGGGGGCGCAGCTTTTTTTTTTTTTTTAAAGATTTTATTTATTTGACAGAGAGAGTACAAGCAGAGGGAGAGAGAGGGAGAAGCAGACTCCCTGCTGAGCAAGGACCCCGATGTGGGACTCGATCCCAGGACCCTGGGATCATGACTCGGGCTGAAGGCAGCTGCTTAACCGACTGAGCCACCCAGGCGCCCCCGGGGGGCAGCTTCAGCAAGACGGGGGCGGGGGTAACAGCGGGTCCAAGGGCCTGGGTCGGGGGGTAGTGAGGTCAGTGGTTGGGGTGACCAGGGCAGCTGGCTGAGGTGAGGTTGAGGTCTGCGTTTCCCTCAGGGGAGGGGAGGAAGGAAGCTGCAGGGAGAGCAGCCGAGAAGGAGAGGAGACAGGACAGGGGCCCGGGCTGCTGGGACCACGTTGAGTAGCAAGGACAGTGAGGGCAGGGGACATGGTCAAGGGCAGCATGGCCCGGAAGTTAATGACATAGGCTCTTGGGTCAGTCCTGGTGCCACCAGTGGACAAGAGCTATGACCTTTCTAGACTTCCATTTTCTACAAGGTGGGGATGATAATGGCACTCATCTCTGGGCACTGGGTATTTGGTCCATGAGATAATGCTCTTAAAGCAGTTAGCACAGTGCCTGGCATAGAGGGGTGCTCAATCCACATCAACACTACTACTCCCCTCATCCTTGCCCCTTTTATTATGATCATCATTACTTTGAGGCCCTTCTCTGCTGCCCAAACTGCGGTGCTTTCCCCGGAGGCCCGGCCAGGGGGGACGGGAGGTGTGCGAGGCTGCCCCTCTCACGGCTCCTCCCCATGCTGCGCTGTGGGTGAGCATCTTGTTGTACCACCCAGAGCTTGGGAGTCCAGAACCTCCTCGTTGGCTCCAATCTTTGCCTTAGCGTGTTCTCAGCTCAGAGGCCCCAGGGGTGGGGAGGCGCTGCATCCTCGGCTAAGTTAGCTCATCTAGATCATCCACTGAAGTACCCGGTGCTGGCCACACTGGGGCAGATGAACGACCTCCTGGGGTGTCCTCTCTTTTAGAAGGCTCCAGGACAGAGTGGGGAGATCAGACCGGCCCGGGAAGGAGGGGTCTGCGTGGCTTTGCAGAAAGTGGGGGGGGATGGCTCTGCTCGGATTCTGGATGCAGGCTGGGCTGCTGAGCAAGCCATTTATCAAGATCTTGGCGACAGGTATTTAAAAGGAGAAATATTTGCATGTGTATGTTTTTTCAAAATGATTAATATTCAAATTCGTGTTGGAGATCCAAATTGCTAAAGTGTAACTAGGCAGAAAACTTCTCTCACAGCTTGTAATTTGCAGTCCATTCCACCATCTCCCTCTGCTCCCCACACCCTGCCTAGTTCCCAGAAATACATCTGGGATATTTCTTCTACAGACTTGTCCTGGAGTGGCAGCATCTCCCTGGGAATTCCCTTCCTGACGGTTACCGCGCTGTGGGCACCTGACCCTCCGGATGGAAAGAGTGGCTTCCTTGTGACCACCCAGAACCCTTGAGATGCCCACCTCCTGTTAGGCTCCCCCGTGCCACTCAGTCCTCCCCTGCATACATCACACCCCACAGCTGTAAACATCCCACCCCTTGTTCTAGCAACATCACTGTCACCCTGTTGCTTGTGGAACAAAGCGTGTGAATTCCTTTTTCTGGAAATCATCACCAGGACCCCAACTAGTCTTACAGACCTCTAACCCCTCTCACTTCTTCTTGTCTGCCCCCTCCCTCCATGGCACCCCGGGCACGAGGGCGTTTTCCCCACTCCATGCTGTTGCTCATGCTGGGCCATGGGTATGAGTGTTTTCACTGTGTGTGTGGCGTCTTTAGGGCCCACCGCCCCTCAGCCAAATGTAATCCCACTTTACGATTTACTCAATGAACCAGGTAGAAGGTAGTGAGAGTAGCTACTTCTATTTCTCAGGTTTAGAGCAGGCTCTAACCATGCATCCCGGCTTAGAGACTGTTCCTAATGTGTAAGATACACATGGAGGAAGGAAGTTCACGGCAGACTTGGTTTGATAACCTTGACAGATCTTAGTTGCCACCTACGACTGCTTTTGTCTGAGGAGGGTTCACTGAGCATGGGCCCCATGAACCGGCCTCTGGCAGACTGGTGCTACCAGATATCACATGCTCCGCCCACTGGCAGGCATGGGAATCCTTATTCTTGGTTTGTCTTTCCTCTTACATACTGAGCGTTCCCTGAGGGCAGGTGTACTTGTCAATTTTCATGTCCCAGCACTTAGCATCCATCCATCCATTCATGAATCCAACTAATATTTATTAAGCCCTTAATGAGTTTTAAGCCCTTTGCCAGGTGTTGGGAATAGAGTAGCTATCAACCCAAATCCATTTCTTGCCCTCAAAAAGCTCCTTGTTGAGTGGCAAAGGCAGAAAGACAAGCAAGCAATTACCATACAGGATGTGTGGTACAGGAAAAGGCCCTCGTGCCCGGGGCGCCATGGAGGGAGGGGGCAGACAAGAAGAAGTGAGAGGGGTTAGAGGTCTGTAAGACTAGTTGGGGTCCTGGTGATGATTTCTGGAAAAAGGAATTCACACGCTTTATTCCACAAGCAACAGGGTGACAGTGATGTTGTTAGAACAAGGGGTGAGATGTTTACAGCTGTGGGAGCCGCAGGAGGGGCAGACCCAGATGGGATGGGGAACGAGCAGAGAGGAGGGGTCAGAGAAAACTTCCAGAACCCATGATGTTTAGGCCAGAAGAATGGGTGTTTGAGAGATGGGGCTTTGGGGTCCGGTGGCTCTGGATTTAAGTCCCAGTTCTTCAAGGTGAGGGACTATGGACCAGTGAACTGACCTTTCTGAGCCTCAATCTCCTTATCTATGAAATGGAGATGATAGTATCTATCTCATCTGGTTATTGGAATGATTTAATGAAAAAATATATGTAAAGTACTTAGCATCATGCCTAGCACTTGGTGTATGCTCAAATCTCTGCCTATTAAGCTGAGGCTTGAAGGGTGAGTAAGAAGTGGCCAAAGGCAGAGTGTTCTAAGCAGCAGGACATGCCCCAATAGCTGGTTGAGGCAGAGTGGGAAAGGGCTCAGGAGGGAGAGGCCTGGATCAGACAGTAGGGGATGTTACTTTGGGAGTTGGAGTGGGTGTTCTGAAGCCGGTGACTCAGCTTCCTGGGAGTCACTGGAGACGGGTAGGGGGCCAAGCCAGTCCGCATCCTCATCTGGCACTCAGAGGGAGGTCCCCAGACCTCTGGTGTTGACTGACAGATTTGCACCCAGCCACTGGCTTCAGACAGGGAGAGCAGGTGCCCCTTTCACATAGGTGACGGGGATGAAAGCATCCAAATCCTCTTCATCTCCCCTTCCTCCCCAGTCCATTCCCAGCTAGAGGACTCAGCCTTTGTATGGAAGAAGCCAGGAGGGAACTTTCCCCTGCCAGAGAACCACAAGTTGAAAGCAGAAGGACTGGGTGTCAGGAGGAGAGGTAGTAGAGGTCCGGGGCTGGATGGGAGAATCTTTAGAGGTGTGTAGAGCTGCAGGTAGGCAGGATGATGACAGAAAGAAAGGTGGGAAAAGAAGATTTTAAGAATTTTTGCTTTGCTTTATGAAGGCTTCTCCCTTTGGAGATAAAGGTTTAAGATTGCTTTGCAACTGTATTTAATTTTTGGACTGGTACTTTTTGATAAGCAAAGTTACACCCAGACTGGCTCGTGAGGCAGACCAACTCTCTGTGGCTTACCTACTAGTGCAGCCAGCTGGAGAGCCGGGGCACGTCCATGGTCACACATGTGTTCAGCCAATACTCACACCTGAGCACCCGTGCCATTTCCCCTAGAGCATGCTGGACTGTGGGTGACATTCCATTTGCCACGTTCCCAACCATAGCACAAGGGGGTTAGAAATACACAAAAAGTAAAAGTGTTCAACTGAATGGCATTTAAAAAAGTTGTCTTCTTTTTTTTTTTTTTTAAAGATTTTATTCATTTATTCGACAGAGAGAGACACAGCGAGAGAGGGAACACAAGCAGGGGGAGTGGGAGAGGGAGAAGCAGGCTTCCCGTGGAGCAGGGAGGCTCTTTTTTTTTTTTTAAGATTTTTATTTATTTATTTGACAGAGAGAGAGAGCACACAAGCAGGGAGAGCAGGAGAGGGAGAAGCAGGCTCCCTACTGAGCAGGGAGCCCGATGTGGGACTCGATCCCATGACCCTGGGATCATGACCTGAGCCGAAGGCAGACGCTTAACTGACTGAGTCACCCAGGTGCCCCTAAAAAAGATGTCTTAAGGGATGCCTAAATCAAGAAGAAAATCCAGAACAAAAATTAGAATAATTAAAAAAAAAGCACAAACTGTCAAAACTTATGGCCTGTTGCCAAAATAGTACATTTAGAAAAATTGTATAATTCTAAATCCCTACATCTCCAGGAAAGATTAAAAAGTGAAACAAAAACCACACACACAGTGAACTGTGTCTCCACATTAAAGATCTTCCAGATGTAAGAAAGAGGCTAAAAAAATTCAGAAAGCAAGCAATAATAACCCTGGATAAACAAGACCGAAGAAATGAGTATTGATGGACAGTACCAGTAATTAAGCCTTTGAGAAAATCCACAAACCCATTAGTCCGACTGATCAAAGAAACAACAAATATGTAAACAAATAAAACCAGAAATGAAACATGAGATGCAACAAATAATATGGAAGAAATCTGTAAGATTTGGGGAGAATACTGATTTTATTTATATGAATAAATAGGTGGATATGTATGTGTATGTACAAGAAGTTCAAGAGAGGGCACCTAATGTCACCAGCACACTTGCAAAGAAAATGTATCTTCTTTGTCACTGAGTTCTGTTGTGAGTTGAATTGTGTCCCCTACCTTAGCCCCTCCCCCCATACGTTGAAGCCCTAATCCCCCTGGTGCATGTGAATTATGACTGTATTTGGGGAGATGAGGCCTTTGTTCATATAATCAAGTGAAGATGAGGTCATTAGGGTGGTGCTAGTCCGGGATGACTGATGGCCTTATAAGAAGAGGGGAGACTGGAACACAGGCACGGAGGGGGAGCACTCTATGATGACAGGGTCAGAGATTGGAGAGATGCACCTGTAAGCCAGGGAACCTAGGACTGATGGCCCTATCAGAGGCTAGGGAGAGGTAAGGATGGGTTCCACCCAGAGTCTCAAGAGGGAGCATGGCCCTGCTTTCAGGCTTGTGGCCTTCAGAACTGTGAGCGAATCAATTTCTGTTGGAAGCCACTGGCTTTGTGGTTATTTTGTTACAGCAGTTCTAGGAACCCAACACAGGTTCCCTCTACCTGTCAGCTGTTGGATCACGTTTGTCACGTTTCTCAGGTCTCTAAATCGTTAGCCTTCTTGATCTGTCACTCAGAGAGTAGAATGTACAGTCAGGGGGCATGTCTGTCCATCTTTCTTGAATCTATTTTGTGGCTGTGGTATATGAGCCCCATATTTGTGTTGAGTGGTCATTGTTGATTTATTGATAAAATATATACTATTGTAACTTTGTGTATCTCATAGTAGTCTTTGCTACCAAATCTACTTTACCTATTATAATGCAACAGTTGCTTAATTTTTTTTTTTTTTTTGCATTGACAATACATATCAGGGCAACATTTTGGCATTTACTATTTAGGGTCAGGGTTTGGTAAGGGTTTTGTTAGGATTTCTTTTGGTAGAACTACATGTTTATTTTGTTTTAGAATTCGTGCATGAACTTTCTCAAGCATGACTTACCCGGCAGGTATGATGTGCTGGCCCAGGATTGGCACTGGGGACACAGAGATGCCCCTGCATCCCTGGCTTTGCCCTCCCAGACCTTGAAGTCCAGTGAAAGTCGACCAGTGCTGGTTCTTCTTTTCGCAGAGAGGTCAGCTCAGCTGCATTTCATGTTAGAACTGATACCGGGATGGGCTATTCTGACACTGCCAGTAAACAGAGAGCCACGGGGAAAAGCAGGATGAAAAAACACAAGAGCGGGAGAAAGAAGAGGGGCAAGAGAAGCGGAGAGCAAAGGAAGGGCTCGGGGTCTTTGAGGATATTTCAAGAAGCCTTGCTTCCGTATAGCCAGAGGCTCAGCAGCTGGTGTCTCCACTACCGTCCCGTGCACCGGAAGTAATTTGGCTGAGGTGGGAGTAGTGCTGTGGGAGAGCTTGCCTTCCTCTTTCCAGCATCTTCCCATCGGAAGTCGGCTTCTGTCTGATCGACTGTCTCTGCCCTTGGGGAGCCTGAAAGCCACTCATTTTGTCTTCTGTTCTCAACTCTGCAATGACCTGAATCTCTGAACTCTCCCCTCCTGTCATGACTTGGAATTCCCTGGAAAATTGGGCTCCCCTGGAGTAAGGCACCTGATTCCCGTCTTTGGAGACAGTGCCTCGTGATCTGATGTCTCTCACACCCCTGCCTTTAAGAAGCTATGGGCTCTAACACAAGAGACAGGGCCCCACAGCTTTGGCTCAGCTGGCATGGCCTGAGCTGCTCATGGCAGCCGGTGCCAGGGGCCTGGACAGAACGGTCCTCTTCTATGAACCCAGCACTGCACATTTAGCCATCACTTTGATTTCCAGCTCCCATCCAGCCGTTAGAGTGAATGCATCCATCACCCCTGCAGCTTCTACCCTGGAGCCTTCACAGTTTAAGAGGTCTTTGCTGAAATATGCTCTGTTAATAGAAGCCATGGGATCCAAGTCCTTGCCTGGCTTTCTCTGGACTAGAATTTCTAACTTAGCCAAATATATCTATCCCGATCTTCATGGGCTATGAGCGGGTGCCCCTAAGAGCCCATAGACCAAGCAACACGGGGAAAGGGTGAGCAGCTCGGAAAGCAATCACCAAATTGGTACCTCTGTGCTCCAGCCCTGAGGCCTGAGGACTCGGGGCGGCTCCCCTTGCACAAGTCTTTGAAGCCTGACCTGGCCAGCTCCCTGCAGAAGGTGGTGGTGGGACCAAGCTCTGGGCATGTTCTAGAGGGAACACTGTGTGAGTGGATCCTGTTGGACCAGAAAACATAAGCGAAGCAGCAGGCTTCAGCCCATGAGATGCAGTCTTGCCCCAGGACGCGTGTGTCCACCTCTGAAGCAGCATACAGCCAGCTCGGCCAGCACCTCTGTTCCAGCCCTGGGTTTGTCCCCAGGATTTGAACCCAGAAGTCTCTGATTGCAGAGTCTGTGCTCTTAAGCATCCACTATCCACTATGTTCTTTGATTCCCTTCTCCACACCAGTCAGACCTATTCAGAGGGAAGAGGATGCCCATCGGGTTCATCTGGCTCTCAGGGTCAATAGCCTGAGGAATGAAAGGTCTGTGGCCAGAGGTAGGGACTGGCTCAGTGACACGAGGGAGCCCCCCATAATCCACCAGCACTTGAACCCCAGTCCCTGCCCTCCTCGGAGACCAAACAGGTGTTCCAGAGGCCAGGAGGGGGTTCAGTGTGCCTGGAGTCTGCCCTCCCGCCCCCCGCCCCAAGTGTCCTCCTACCCACAGTCCCAGACCAGAGGGCAGGGGTGGGTGTGTGGCTTCTCTGGCCCTTCCGGGAGCCTCCTCCCCTAGCTCAGCCCCCTGGATCATGGCCTAGGACTCTCACCACAGATGATCCAGAACAGTCACTGACCTTACCACCCCAGACACTGAAGAGTGGCTTTGGGATACACCCAGGATATTGCTTTTTTTTTTTTTTTTTAATAGCTGGTGAACACCCGTGTAAATTTCCCTTCTCGGAATCACTGGACACTGATCGGGGCCAGAGGGACACAGAAGCCAGAAGGCAAAGTAAATGTTATCTTGGATAATTCACACTCGGAGAGATGGTGTCTGTGACAGCTCTGAAACTTTGGGAAAACTCTGGAAAGCTTAGAACCTTGTACGGAATGAAATGGGATTCCTGTGATTTAATCCTGGGCTGGTTGTGTCGGTTTCTAAATTTTCATTGTTCCCGTTTGACATCCCTGAATCTCCCAAAGGACAAAAACATGATCAACATGAACCTTGGCTTTTTGGGCTCCCCTCACCAAACTCTTCATCCTGGGTGCAACACCCAAAGATTCGGAACTCTCAAATGCATTGATTATCTGCCTCAGTGTGTCCCTAAGAGACCCCTAACCTCTGTGTGGATGTGGGGAGGTGAGAGGAGGGTTTGGATGAGACTGACGGCTGGTCTCTGAGCTCCCCAGGGAAGATCAGCTAAGAAGTCTGAGCTGGGCTCCCCTGTCTTGCTACCTGCCCCTCCCCTGCAGCAAATGCAGCCCCAGAGCCTGCCTGTGTCAAGGAGGGACCTGTCCCACCTCTGCAGCTGCTCCTTCCTCCCCAGACTCACACAGCTGCAGTCTACACCCAGCAGGGCCTGGAATGTTTGCAGTCTTGGAAATAGTCAGAATGCGCTAAAAATGCAGAGACAACAGCCGTCTTTGAGGGATATTTTTAAGGGTGATAGGATCTGAGAGTCATTAATGCCAGAAATGTGGGTCTCATCTTATTTTTAAAAACCAAGTGCCACATCTCCAGATGCTTCAGCCTACACCTCAGGCCACGTCCTCAAACAACCACACCCCTGGCGTCTGTTGAGTGTCAGGGACACAGTCAGAAATCCTCCTCGTGGGATGCCTGTGTGAGGTTCCCGATCTTCATTATTCCAACTGGGACAGAGATTCGAGCATGAAGAGGCAGGGCTTCTCATTTCAGCCACTTCTCCTTCTAGCTGGGATGCATTTCACATGAGGCTCACTCTAGGGAATGGGGATATTTGGGGCCCTCTGAGCACGAAGGCTACACTCGGCAGAGGGAGTTCCCCATGAAGCAGGTATGGCTGACCCCTGTGGTCAGTGCCCAAGGCCCAGGCCACAAGGGACTGAGCTCCATCAGCACATACTGGCTCAGTGACACGACCCCCTTCAGGGCTGCTCCGTGGTGAGCCCTCCACAATCCACCAGCTCTTGAACCCCAGTCCCTGCCCTCCTTAGAGACCAAACCAGTGTTCCAAAGGCCGGGAGGGGGTTCAGGTTGCCTGTAGTCTGGCTCCCCGAGTGTCCTTCTATACACAGTCCCAGAGGACAGGATGGGACTGTGGTTTCCCTGGCCCTTCTGCTTCCCGGCTCCAGGGAAGGACCCAGCCCTCTTGCTTGCTCTGATCCACAGGAAAGAGCAAGGAATTTGGAGCTACAGAGAAAAGGCTTCCCGACTTCTGGTCAGAACTGCTTCTCAGATGACCGTTTGCAATCAGCACTGTCCTACACAGATCTAATGTGCGCCATGCAGATAATTGAAATATTTCTAGAAGTCACATTAAAAAGTAGAAAGAAACGGGAACATTAATTTGAATAATACATTTTATTTAACCCCATCCATCCAAAGTGCCATCATTTCAAGGTGTAACTAATACAAAACTGTTAATGAGACCCTGCATTCTTTTTTCTGTACAAAGCTTCTGAAATCTGCCATGTATCCATGTATTTTATATTTACATGTATGGATTTCATCTAGTCATATTTGAAGTGCTCAGTAGCCAAACAGGTGGCTGGTGGTTATCATATTGGACAGCGTAGGTCTAGAGCCTGTCGGTGGGTATGTGGGAGGGCAGCAGGAGAGATGGGTATTGTCTCCGGATCTGGAGGGGCAGATAATCCATCATTCCTGGTAGCCTTTTCCTAGGGGATCTGGGACAGTGGGGTGGGGGTGGTGGTGATGGGGCCAGTGTTCTGCACATGCTGTTTTCTCTGCCGATGGCCAGGCTCACAGAACCAGGTGCTGGGGCTCCAGTGGTTCCCTACACAGGCTGGAAAGGGTTCAGAAGCAGCCTTCCTGGGGGTGTGGGCCCCGTGAGCAGAGAGCAACTCTTGTGCCCCTCTTTTCTCTCCCATAATATTGTTTCTCTGTGAGACCAGGAGCAAGGTCATTCCAACAAATACTTCACAGCTCTAGCTGCATGGGAGGCCCTGCTCTAGGATCTGGGAATAAATAGAGCAGTAAAAAAAAAAAAAAAAAAAAAAAAAAAAGACAAAATCCCTGCTTTTATGGATTCTACTCTTTAGTTGGGGAGAAGGTGCAGAGAGAGAGAGACCATAAACAAATATTTGTCAGTGGTGATGAATATTGTCTTAG
Organism: Eumetopias jubatus; assembly: GCF_037043125.1. Taxonomy (NCBI): domain Eukaryota; kingdom Metazoa; phylum Chordata; class Mammalia; order Carnivora; family Otariidae; genus Eumetopias; species Eumetopias jubatus. The sequence goes on along the minus strand of NW_028274811.1, from coordinate 27,565,011 downwards.
TCTGTTTGGGCGGCAGTAACAGAATACCATAGACTGGGTGCTTTATAAACAACAGAAATTTATTTCTCACTGTTCTGGAGGCTGGGAAGTCCAAGATTAAGGTGCTAACTGCTTCCCCAGAGATGGCTGGCCAACTTCTCACTGCAACTTCCTGGGGCAGAAGGATCAAAGGAGGGACGCCACCTCACGGAGGTCTGGGGAGAGCCTTCCAGGTGGAGGGAACCACACTTGCAGAGGTCCAGCAGCAGAATGCACCTGCTGTGTGTGAAGGTGAGCACAGAGCCGAGTGGGAGGAGGTGAGGTCAGAGTGCAGAGTAGCGCCCACAGCCCGTCCTTTGTAAGGATGTTGTTTTAACTCTGGGTCAGATTAAGGCCCCTGCATGTTTATTTATTTAATTTATTTAAAAAAAATTAAAGCAGCTACTTTATTTTAAATAAGCAAGTGGCATAAGCAACCCTGAGTATCCCCGCCATTCACAGGAAAGCTTACACCTGACAGTGCCCACTTAGTTTTGGGAGAAAAATATCTTCTCTCTGGCCGGTCCTGTCATCTACTATGATCCCTTCTAAAAAGGCAGGCATGGCATCCACGGACATCTGCCCCCAGTCAAAGAACCAGGTCTGCATGGAGCAGTTCGGCACTTACATTTGGGGAGAGGAGCACTGGGTGTTATATGTAACGAATGAATCATTGAATACTACATCAAAAACTAATGACGTATTATACACTGGCTAACTGAACATAATGAAAAAAATAAAAAATAATGATAATAAAAAAAACAAAGTCGGCCGCATGCACTAACATAGGGCTGCTGAGCGCTGATGTTGAATTAGGTAAGATCGATGTGATTTGTCCACATTCCCACAGTTGCTTCCATGTAAAAATCACTTTCATAATTAAGCTTCTTTCATTAAAACATACCCTGATCAAATAATCTTGCAAAGGAAAGCACCCCTAGCCTCAAGTCTACAATACAAAAGCAAGAAGGGACAGGTTCTCTGCTGTGATCGTGTTTGGGGGTGCAAGGGTGAAGGGTGAGCCAGGCCCTGGGAGGGCCGCCGCGCTGCCGTCTGCTCCCAAAATTCCACGTACTGCCCTTGAGCCTCAAAACGGTCTGCTGGCGGGTTGCGTGCTGTCCACACCCGGTTCTCCCGCAAACGGCCACAGGATCTTCCCGTAGTTCTTCTCCTCCAGTGCGAAGCAGTGATAAATCCCTGCCGCAAGAGTTACCATGTTTCCTTTTTCACGAAAATGTGGATCCTCATCCTCTTTTATCTCTCACATCAAAGTGCCCACTGCCGTCTGGGACGTAGTAGCGGATCTCATCATCCAGCTGTGGATGCTCCTCATAGAACATCTTCGTCTTCATAGTCTGGTCGTTTATCTTTGCACGTGGTTATTATGTCCATCCCGGAGTAGTTTCTCCCTTGGCGGATCTTTTCTAATTCTGGATCGTTCTCATATTTCTCAGGATCCGGCTTCTGGTAAAGAACTTCGGGCTGGTGCACCTGTTACCACCACCCCAGAGCCTCCTGCTCTGTGCCCCCCCCGCCTCCTCCCTCAACCCCAGCCACCTTCCCCTTCCTCTTTATTAGACTTCTCCACCTTCTCCTCCTCCCGTTTCTCCTCCCTCTTGCCAGGCTTAAGGACACGGTGAAATGGGTTTGGGGGCAGCCTGTTGCCGGAGTCTGTGTGGGGGTGGCACACGGTGGCCCCAAGCTGCCTGGGCCCGGTTGTGGGCGGCAGATGGGGCCTGATGCTGTATCCCGCCTGCTCGGTGATAGAGCAGGGAGACCTGACTGCCTGTGTCAGGGAACCCCGGGTACAAAGACTACCTTGAGGGCCTTCTATGAGTGGAGGGGACCATCTTGGAGGAAGGCCTGTGACTGTGACTTTCACTGTGCTCCTTTTGTTGGGCTGTGCGGTTAAGTAACGTCATTAAGATGAATGTGTGTTTTGGTAAAGGGTGCAAATATCTGAATTGTGTCCTCTCCAGCCCCATATATCACCCTGTGCTTATTCAGTGCATAAGCTAGAAGGCATGCATTGCTATTTGGGGCTGCGAGTTTTAAAAGTACATTAAAGGACTTTACTGAAAACTCTTGGCAAACAGATAAAATACAATTACTCTAATTCCCAAGGCATTGCAGACAGAATGTCCTGAAAACCTGCAGTGTAATAATTCACAGGGAGCCGTGGCAGGCAGCCTGTGAGGCATCAGAAACGCTGCTTTTGTAAACTTCAGAGGCAGCCAAGAGTTGTCCCTTGGGAGGCCCTCGTCCTGTGTTTTATTAACCTCCCTGTTTCTGGCTGAGAAGCTGCAGGGGGAATCTAGCTGGCAGGGTTGGCTGCCTCCCTCAGGAGCTCTACAAGGTCACCATGGAGGGGGGAAGGGACGCGACCTCCTATTTTCTCAGGCTGCACCCTGCCTGTCCACGTGACCTTCGGCCTCAGGCTCTGCTAGCTGTCAACTCACAGGATGGAGAATTCTCCCTATGGCCAGGACTCAGCCCCTTCCTGGGAAATGGAGGCTTTCGGTGGGACACCTGGAAGAAGGGTCTTAGTGATTAGATGCGTCAGCGTCCCAGAGAATTTGAGGTTGACTTTCTAAGCTATACACAAGGGACCCAAGGACAATTCCTGGTGCAGAGGTGGAGATACCACCCCACGGAGCTAGGGCAAGATTCCATAGGTGCTCTGGTCTGCCTTGCTCTTCCCTACTTGCCAGGGGGATGGGAAATGCCCCCAGAGCTTTGTAGACTACAGTTGCCACTGATCAATGAGTCATTCCTGTGCCTGTGCCCAGGATGGACGCCAGGACTGTTCTCCAGAGCCACCTGGACTGTTCCTGTGCCTGTGCCCAGGATGGACACCAGGACTGTTCTCCAGAGCCACCTGCTGCCCACCAGTTCTCCTGCCCAATAGGGTAGAGCCTGAACCCTATTGGGCAGGAGAACTGGTGGGCAGCAGGTGGCTTAGCTTCTGGGCATCTCCCTGGTCAGAGGAGGACAACAGACAAGGGTTAGAACTTTGGGAGCTTGGACCCCAGTTTTTTGGAGAGAGGGCAGAGGGAGGGCCTTCCTTGAGAAGGGCTCCTCCCTGGCTTCCAGTCCTAAAGCCAAAGGCTGCCCACCACTCAAAAGTTGGGCCTGAGTCTGCTGTGCTGAAGACCATGGGCAAGCTCAGAGCATCGATGCAGGGTAAGCAGGGATGTCGAGGTGGTGGCACATAGAGTAGGTCAAGGCAATTGGAGGGTAATCAGGGGGCAGCCCAGCGCCTTGGGTGAAGGCCTGTGCCTTGCTCCCTGATCAAGTTCTCAGAGCAGAACAGATCCTTGCAGGAGAAGGGCTTTCCACGAACACTGATGAACATTGCACAGTAGCCAAGACCTACATCACCTGAGCTGAAATGTTGAGGCACCTGAGGATGAAAGTTTAGAGGAGGTGATTTCGGGAATGTACCCTCCACCCACATCAGTGCTTCACTGGGCACCTGCCATTGCACCTGTGTTGCAGGAATATGATAATGAATACCTCCTCAAAGAGCAAGACCTGGAATTTGCAGAGCACACACTTCCAGGGGGTTCTGAGAGCTGGCGAGGGCCCGGAGAGAGCCCCGGGGGCTGTAGCTGCCCTGTGGTCATGGCTTGTGCGCTGTCTTTTGGGAGGTCGCCCCAGGGCCTCCAGCCGGAGTTTGGGGTTGACGTCTCTAAACTTGGCCGCTTGGTTTCTTTTTCTTCAAGGCTGTACATGAGGCTTTCAGCAGCAAATGAGTATTCCCTGGTCCTGTCTAGTTAGGGATCCTGCTCAGAGCCCGGGGTAGGGGGGCCCTATGGGGTGTGGGGATTGGGAACGCCCCACGCGGCCCACACGGACCTCACCGGGTCCTCGCTCCAGGCCCGGGTCTGCAGCGGCCTGGGCAACGGACGGCTTCGGCTGAGATTCACTTGCTCTGGTGGAAGGACATGTGGAATCTCTTGTGGGAGACACAGAAATCAGACCCGCTTAACCCAACTGACCATAGCCTCTGTTTGAAAGCCTCCTTTCCCACCGCCGGCGAGACTGTGTAAAGCGGAGTTGTTTAAAGTAGTTGTTTGATGGGGCTACTTATTAATCTAGCATTAGTTACGGTAGTTAAGCCGTTAGAGATAATGAAATGTAAATGTGCCTCCGGAACACGCCGCATTTTCTGAAACCAAACACATTCGTGAAGAAAAATGGTTGCGGTAAGATTAGGGAGAATATTAATGTGGATTTACATACTGGACAGATGGCGATGCAGATGCTGGGTCCAGTGAGGAGCCAGCTCAGGCCAGCAGGAAAGGGGACCCGGGGCTTGCTTGGCTCTTCCCTTTGGGGGGTCCCACCTTCCCTTGTTGCGGCTTTCCCGCTGGGGTTGAAGAAGCCTGTCCAACGCCACGTGGGGGTCAGAGGCGGAGCTGGGCCTCTGGCCTGGGAAGCCTGATGCTGAGCTCTGGGTCTTGACCAGCTGCCTGCCCCCCGGCCACCCCTGTCCCAGCGGGGACCTCGGCTGGTCACGCCACGTCTATCCTGACCACCTCTCTCCTCCGCAACCAGCTCCCATCTAAAGGCAGGAAGAGCCAGCAATGATGATTTGTTAATCAAGTGTTAATTATTGAGTGCCTATGTGTGCCAGGCACCACTCCAGGCTTCGAGCTTGCTCTCGCTCATGGGGCTGACGTCTAAGCAGTCAGCAGATCACCACCAAGCTGATGCTCAGCGACCAACCGTGAGACCGGCTCTGGAGGCAAAGCCCAGAAGGTGACGGGAGGTATAAGATGATGATGAGTATAGTGACGGCTGACACTGATTATTTTCTACACGCGCCACAGTCACCAAGCTAGTCAGCAGCAGACCTGGGATTTGAATCAGGAATTCTGACTCCAAATTCCCTTCTAACCGCTATGCTGATTGCTTCTTCAAAAGAGAGAGTAAGGGGCACCTGGGTGGCTCAGTTGTTGAGCATCTGCCTTCGGCTCAGGTCATGATCCCAGGGTCCTGGGATCGAGCCCCACATCGGGCTCCCTGCTCAGCGGGAAGCCTGCTTCTCCCTCTCCCACTCCCCCTGCTTGTGTTCCCTCTCTCACTGTCTCTTTCTGTCAAATAAATAAATAAAAACATTTAAAAAAAAGAGAGAGAGAGAGTAAATCTGGATAACACAGGAGGTAGGGAACAATTTTCAGAGGAAGTAAACTGGCCCAGAAAAGTGAACTGGCAGGTGGACAGCCAGAATGGGGCAAAGCCTTGGGAAAGGGAAGAGCTCGGAGCCTTCTGGGAGCTACCAGCATCCCTGGGTGAGGTGGAGAGAGCTCAGTGACAAGTTGCTGGGGAGCTGGGAGTTCTTACCTTGAAAGCCACAGGAAGCCAGGGTTTTAAGCAGGGGAGTGGCAAGAATCAATCTTTCTTTCTCTAAATAATTCCCCCGGGAGGGGGTGAGGTCCTTCCTCCCCTGGATGGCAGGTCAGTTTGGTGAGTTGGCATTCGGTTCCTAGGTGGAGCATCTAAGTCAAGGGCAGACTGGGTGCAGAACAGGCATCTGTCAGCTTGGACGGAGTCCATTTCCATTGGAAAGGCAGGGGAGAGTGGGATGCATCCTGCTCCAGGGGGCACAGCTACTGGTGTGGCCGGCGGGTGGGAGGCAGTCTGCTCTGGGACGGCTGTGAGCATGATGCCCTCCGAGACAGGACAGTCGGGGAGTGCGTCAGGCACGGGCATGCGCATTTATCTGCGGGCGAGCTGCAGCCGGCTGCAGCTTATTTGAAAGAAACACATTGCTTACCCTTGACCTGTGGTTTTGTGAGTCCCAGGACCCCTGCCCCTTAGAGGGAAATGATTCTACTTGTATCGTAGAAGGAAGGGTCCTTCATGTTAAAAATGAAAAGGCTACCATGCATATCTTGGTGGCTGGCATGTACAAAATGCAGGTGGAGATGGGGATTGAGGAAGCATCTGGTTATGCCCTAAGGTGGCCTCTGTGGTGGGGGCCTTTCTGTCAGGGCATAATTTTATCAAGCCCAAGGAGAAGGCCAGGGTCTGAGAGAGTGACCAAAGTGGGTGGAGAGCTGGGAATGTACAATGTACTTATAAAAATTGGAAATACATCCCGTGTCTAGTTGAAGAGATGAGAGGAAGCGAACTCACCGGGGGTAAGAAGATGGAAGTCTGGGAGTACTTTCTGGAGGAGGCAGGGTTTCAGCTGGACTCTGTGTCTCTCAGGACACTGAAACCCCCAACAGAGGCCGGGCTCTACTTGTGTTGGATCCTCATGCTGTTCCATGAGCCAAGTTCAGATGATAGCCCTCCGGACTAAGTTGAGACTCCTCATTCTGCCTACTAAGGTTTGGGGCAGCAGACCCCACCTGTAGGCTCCGGAGTGCCTACCCAGATGGAGAGGCTCAGGGGCAGAGATCCGTGGAGGAGGGGCCAGAGACTAGCTGTGTTTGCATGGCTCTTCATGCAAAGGGAGACACGGTCAATGGTCTCATCGAGAGTAGGGGCAATGATGGAGCTTAGGGGGTCTTAAAGATTCCCCCAGCCACCCCTTGGCTCTGCCACTGTTCTCTGGGTCTGCTCTGAAGCCACTGTGGGCTGAGGGGTGTTCACCAACACCCTCTCTTCTGTTCCTACATCCGAGGACACAGACTGGCACAGTGTTTAAGCCACCAAGGGCTGTTCTTGACCTAGAACAACCTGAATTCTTGGTCCAAATCCCAGCTGATTTTGCAGGCCTTTGTCCTAAAGCCTCCCCCTCCACTCACTATGAGCTCCACAAGTGCGGGGATTCCTGGTTTCATCCCCTGATGTGCTCCTAGCTTGCAGAGTTGGGTCTAGCATGGAGTAGGTGCTCAGGGAATGTTTGTGAATGAATAAATGAAGCTTTCTTATTCCTCTCGCCTTGGGGCTCCCAGGAGATTTTTATGAACCCCAGTTGGCATTTATTGAGTTCATTCCCCATGAATGATTCTTAGAGCTACAGTGGAGACAGTCCTGGGCAAACTGGGACAACTGGTCACCCGGCTAGCATGGTGCCTGGCACCGGTCGGTACCTGATAGGCCGTGGCAGTTGTGTCTTGTGTGTGGAAGGAGGACACGGGCCAGGTAAAGGTGGCATGTACAGGGGTTTTGTGCAGGATGAGCTGGAGTTGGATAGAAGAGGACTGAGGAATTAGAGTCTTTGTCTCTGGGCAATAGGGAGCCACGGTAGGTCTCTGAGAGCTGCACAGTTTCTTCTGGGGGAGGCCTGGAGATTCCTGTTGCTGGAATCCCTGTGGGCTCCCTCTAGGCCTGCTCTTGGGACTTCTGCCACAACCTGCTGCGGAGTGGATCTCCTGCCCCCGGGTCGCAGCCAGCACCTGCTGGGCCTAGAGAGCTTCTTTCTGAAACCAAGTGCTGAGAAAGTCTGGCTTGCCCAGGCACCGTTCCCCCATTTGAATATTCTGAATGGAGCTGATTGCCTAAATTGAAGGTATTATGCTATAATGATTGTTATAATTAAAAACTATTATCATCTGAAAGAGACTAGAACATGGGAAACCACTGCAAAGACTTTTAAAGCTTTTAAAGCATGTTTTTGAAGCAGAGAAAAAGCGCCTTTGTGTGGAGTGTTTGGGGGGAGGAGGAGTCTGTGAGTGGGCAGCTGTGGGCGCTGCAGTGAGCTTTGGCTGCAGGCGGGAAGCCTGGTTCTCAGCGAGGCGGGTGGGGGCAGCAGGGATATTTGGTCAGGGGATGTTAACTGCCACGTTGTCCCAGACTCAAGACGCAGCCCTTGGGCCGTGTGGGCAGAGGTGGAGCTTGCTTGCAGGCTCAGGCCAGGCTGGGACCTGGCAGAGGAGCGCTGTTCAGAAGATGGGGCCTGTTGACCCCTTGCATATCTCCCCCCTGGGGAAGGAAAGCCCAGTTCCCGTGGGAGAAAGGGCACCGTGTCTGGGCCGCGGGATGATGGGGCCTGAGGGCCCCCAGATGGCAGTAGGAGGGGGCTGTGGCCCTAGAGGGGCAGACTCAGGGAGGGCCTGGGATGGCAGGACCTGGGCCCCCCATGGGCTGTGGACTTGGCAGTCTGGGCCCCCTGTACTCGGGCGACAGGCCTCTTGGACCCGACCCAGTGGGTATGGAGCTGGAGACACAGCCTGAGAGGAGTGGGCTCCTCTTCCGAGTCTGGTGACCTCCCCTTTCCTCCCCACTACCCCCCACAGTGCAGGTGTAGAGACTGAGGCTCAGAGAGTCAGGCATGGGCCAGGGTCGCCCAGCTAGGGAGTGGTAGGGCCAGGTTTTGGGCCCCAACTCCAGGGTTCTGTGCCCTCTGCCTTGGGCCTCTCTGTGGCCATGCTTGGCCAGGTCTTCCTCCGGGTGCTCCCTGTGTGTCCTGGCTCTTGTCTTGTGTGGGCATTTGGTTATATTTTTGTCTCACTTTGGTTTTACTTCTTACAAAAAAATTACACAATGAATACATGAAACATACATTGATTTCTTGTTAAGCAATCAAACATTATGGATGATGACAGTGAACACACAGCCCCGATCTTAGACGTGTGTGGGTGTGTTTGTGTACATGTGTATATAATACATTTAACCCTCATGCAACCCCATGAGGCAGGTATTACTATCCCTAGTTTAAAGAAGAGAAAACGGGGGGCAGAGGGGTGTTCCACAGCTGGACTTAGAATCAGGCAGGCTGATCCAGAGCCTGCATGTTTGTCTCTTGTGCTTATGGAGAAAGTAAACATCCCTCTGAGGATACTTTCCTCCCACTCCTGAAGTAAAGACCACAGTTACTCTCTGGTGTGTCTTCTTTCAGATGGTTCTCAGGAATTCACACATACACAGAATTTTTGAGCTCATGTTTTTGAACATAAATAGTATCGTTTAGTATTTGTTGCTTGCTTGTAAATTGCTTCCACCACTGAACAATAAATACCTCTTGGAGATATTTTCATGCCAACACATGCCACCACCTTACCCTTTTTAAATGTTGCAGTGTATTCCCTAGTTTATTATCAAATAATTCCAGTGCCATAGACTGAATGTTTGTGTCTCCCCAAAATTCATATGTTGAAATCTAGTCCCCAAGGTGATGGCATTAGGAGGTGGGGCCCTCATGAATGGGATTAGTGCCCTTATAAATGAGACCCAGAAATCTCCCTTGGCTCTTCCGCCGGGTAAGGACATGGGCCTGCCATCTAAGAATCAGAAGTAGGCCCTTGCCAGACACCAAACCTGCGGGTACCTTGATCTTGGACCTCCAGGCTCTAAAATGAGGTATTTCTCTCACTTGTTTATAAGCCACACGGTCTGTTGTAATTCTGTTATAGCAGCCCGAACAGAACAAGACAATTAGTAATTATGAAGATGTAAATTAACAAAAAGGAGATACAGCTTTGTTACCTGGCAGCTTGGCAAATGTGAGAGCAATTGCTATCACCAGGTGTAAGCAGAGTGAGGGAGAATTGCCCACTGCTGGTGGCAGCGTACCCTGGGCAGCCTTCTCCGAGGGCAATTTGGCAGTATCTATTAAAATTTAAACTGGCACAAGTTTGTCCACTCAGCTTCTAGGTCTCTCATCTGGAGACACATGTGCATCCGTGAACAAAGAGACATCATGCTCTGTGATGTCTATGTAGCATTGCTGGTAATAGCGTAACACTGAAAACAACCTGCTGTCTTTTCCTGGGCTTGTGTCTTGGGCTGGATGGTAAGCTTCTGAGGTCAGCTGCTGGGTCCTCGGCTGGCATACAGCCTCCCAGAAGTGGGCACAGAACTGTTCAGATGCTAGGAGATCACCAGACAATTGCTGTTTCTTCACTTTTTAAACTTTTTTTTTTTTTTTTGGAGAGAGTGCAAATGGTGGGGGAAGGGGCAGAGGGAGAGGGAGAGGGAATTTTAAGGAGGCTCCACGCCCAGCCTGGTGCTCGATCTCATGACCCTGAGATCGTGACCTGAGCCAAAATCAAGAGTCGGTTGCTTATCTGACTGAGCCACCCAGGCACCCCTGGGTTTTGACACTTTTTTTTTTTTTAAAGATTTTATTTGTTTATTTGAGAGAATGAGAGATAGAGAGCATGAGAGGGAAGAGGGTCAGAGGGAGAAGCAGACCCCCCTGCTGAGCAGGGAGCCCGATGTGGGACTCGATCCCGGGACTCCAGGATCATGACCTGAGCTGAAGGCAGTCGCTTAACCAACTGAGCCACCCAGGCGCCCTGGTTTTTACACTTTTTAAATCCAGGTTTGGTGTACACGGTTCAGAACCCAAATAGAAGTACTGGGCTTATGGAGAATGACGGCAGAGCCCTGCCTACCTGTTCTCTGCACCCTGCACCCAGGAATCAACAGCTTTCAGTGTTGAGCCAAGTTTTTCTTCTGTTTCTTGTATTTTCTCCATATTTCTATACTAGTTGATTTAACTGTGATTTCTTGATTTTTTTTTTTTAATTTTAGATATGAGCCATTGACTTTCTTTTGTGGAAGGGGGAATTTGTAATTTTTATAATCTGCATGGCACCCTGCCCCCCAGCTTCCCCTTCTCCTATCCCTCTGACAATGTTAAATCTTCATTTTGGGTGAAATCAGTATTCAGTGTTTACATTATTATGACTATGTAGCTATTATTCACAGGGAGCCATTTGCGGTATTAAGATTATAGTGTTTTGTGCAACTTAACATTTTCTCAGAATGATTGCCCCCCCTTTCCCCTTTGTTTTGTTTATATGAACTGATTACACATGATTTCCCAAACTCTGTGACAGAAATTAACATCTCTGAATATTTCCAACCCATCCAGTGATTGCCTTGTTTTCTTTGTGTGTGTATTTTTCAGACAGTTCTTCTGAGCCTCCAGCCTGCGAGTCTCATCCAGACCGTTCTCTGCACGCAGCACCCAGATTCTTACCCATCTCCTGCTTCTAGACCATTCCCTGCACCCTGGATCCCACTTCATCCCCTTTCTCCGGTTCTTCGCTTCTTTTCTCCAGTAACTTCCTGAGAAAGGGTGACTAAGTAAGGAGGTACGTTTTTAAAGGCCTGGCTTATCTGAAAATGTCTTGATTTTAGCCTCCTCCTTGATTGATACTGTGGCTGACTCTGGATTGGAAATCATTTCCCCTTAGAATTTTGAAAGCATTGTTCCATTGTCTCTTGGCTTGCATGGTTGTTGAGACATCAGATAGCTTTCAGATCCTCAGGTTTGTATGTGACCTGCTTCTTAGTTTGGAAGTTGTTAGGATTTTTCTCCATTTCTTTATTCTACATTTAATGATGCTGTTCCTTGGGAAGGTTGAAAAAAAAAAAGTTTTTTTAAACTAATTTTTAAAATTTAATTCATGGTGCCATATACTTGGAGGATCTGTTAAGTCTTGGAATCCATTTCCTTCAGTTCTAGAGCAGTTATCTTGTATTACTTTTTGATAATTGCATTTTCTCTGTTAACTTTATTTTGTTTTTTGGTAACTCCTATTAGTTGAATGATAAACCTGTTAGATTAATCCTTGAATTTTCTTATCTTTCTTGTTTTCTACTTTTTTTTTCAAATTTAAATTTAATTTCCTTAACATATAGCATATTATTAGTTTCAGAGGGAGAATTTAGTGATTCATCAGCTGCATATAACACCCACTGTTCATTACATCATGTGCCCTCCTTATTGCCCATCACCCAGTTACCCCATCCCCCCACTCTCCTCCAGCAACCCTCAGTTTGTTCCCTAGAGTTAAGAGTCTCTTATGGTTTGTCTCCCTCTCTGTTTTTATCTTATTTTATTGCTATTTTTTTGAAGATTTTTTTTTAAAGTGATCTCTATGCCCAACGTGGGGCTTGAACCCATAACCTGGAGGTCAAGAGCTGTATGTTCCACTGACTGAGCCATCCATGTGTCCCCTTTTTTCTATTTTTATGGAGATTTTTTTCCTATTTTTTCCAATACTCTGTTGGTAAAAAAATTTCTGCCATCCTATTTTAATTTCAAAGAGTTTTTCTCTGAATGCTCATTTTATAGCCCCCTTGTTCTCATTTCATGAAATGCACTATCTTCTAATTTTTCTGTGGGTATGAAAATATATACATTATGTATATATTTTTCCTCTTTCCTGCCATCTCTCTGTTTTCTTTGGAATTCTTTTATTTCCTGTTTTCTCTGCTGTGACTTTTAGTTAGAGAATTTTCTGTCTGGTGCTGTTTGGCTCTCCACATGTATCTATATGAGTGAGGCACCAGGTACCCCCTGGGAGGACCCTGTGCCTGGGGGAGGCTTAATGACCAGTGGGCCTCAGGACAGGGTGGCGGGGTGGGGCGACTTGGCTATTTCCAAAGGGGATTCCCTAGTATCAGTATCTTTAGGTCTTTTCTCTTGGGGTGGGCAGTTTCTCAAAAGAGAAATCCTTCTATTATCTGCCTGGAGGAGGGGTATAGGTTTGGCTGAGAAATTCCAGAAGTTCAGTGGGAGAAGGTGGCACACGTCTTTCCCATTCACTGTATAGACTTAACCCTTATTCCCTCTGTTTTTAATATGGTCCCTCACCCTCATGCTCAGCTGTGTCTGCCGTCCTTGAGTCCAGAACCTCTTTGACCCCAAATCCCCAGTGAGTTGACCTCCCAACTTTTCTTCGTGCTGAGGGTAGGGCAGTCATCTTGCTAGATGCCGGGAGTAGGATTCCTAAGTTCCGCAGACTTAAGGAGTCCTCCTGTGTTTAGCCCCACCTATGCCTCAGAGGTGTTTGGGGCTTCTTCAATCCCTGGGCCTTTTCTGGGTTCTGAATGGGCTTGTTCATCCAAACACAGTCTTACGTTTCCATTTTCTCCCATCTGCAAAGCCAGTTGGCACTCGCCCATCTGCTTTTCAGCTTCCTGAAACTGTTGTTGATATATTTGTCTTCTGTCATCTTCTCTTTTCTTTGTCCTTGTGGGTTTCTGTCACTTTAGACCTCCACTGCTATTTTAGAGGAGTTTTTTGGGGGGTGGGGGGGCAGGAATAAATGTCTATGTTTAGGCCTCTGTGTTGACCCTGAACATCTCATTTTTTCTTTACAATGGACACATGAGTAGAGGCACGGCTCATCTGTTTGTTATGTGTCCCCACAAGGATGGCCTTGACCGGGGATGTCTCCTTGCTGAGAGGCCGGTGTATGTTAGTGACAGAAAACCCAACTCAGAGGGCTTCCACAGTCAAGGGATTTATCTCATCTGATGAGAAGCTCCAAGGCCGGGGCAGCTCCAGGTTTGGTGAATTCAGCAACCCGGCAATATTCATTGAATGTTCTTTCTACTTCCCTACCCCACCCTAGTGCCTTTCATGGTCACAAAACGGCTGCTGTGGTTCCACCCAGCCTTCAGATCCTTGTATACAAATGTTCACAGGCAGAAAACATAGCATCCTTTCACTGGTTTACTCTCTTTCAAAATGTGCGATTGTGTTCTAGTCTCTGCGGGCTGTCATAACGAAATGCCATAGACTGGGTGCCTTATAAACAGCAATAGTTAATAGTTCCAGAGTCTGGGAAGCTGGGAATCATGGCAACAGCAGATTCTGTGTTTGGGGAGCGTTTTCAGGTTCACAGATGGCTTTTTGCTGTTTTCTTACTTGGCTGAAATGAGTCTCACTTGGTGGGGGACTCTTTTAGAAGGGCACTAATCCTGGCCTCTGTCCTCATGCTCAAATAAACTCCCCAAAGTCCCACTGCCAAATATCATCACCTTAGGGGTTAGGATTTCAACATATGGATTTGGGAGATGGGTGGGACACAAGCATTCAGATTATAGTGAATTGTTTGTATATGTGTTATACAGCTTTGCAAATCTAAATCCATTAAAAGGGATGCAATAAAAAGTCTCCCTATTACTCCTCTTCTATCTGCTCACTAGTAGGACTTTCTTGTTTATTCTTCCAGTCTTTTTTTTTTTAAGATTTTATTTTTTTTTAAGTAATCTTTACACCCATTGTGGACTTGAACTTGGAACCCTGAGATCGAGAGTCACATGCTCTGTTGCCTGAGCCAGCCAGGTGCCCTGTTCTAGAATCTTTTTATATAAAGCAAATATGAACGTGCAGTTTTATCTAACTCATGCCCATTTTTTTCTTTCTTTTTTTTTTTTTTTTTTTACAAATGGTGGCATACTCTAAGCATTTTGGGACACTGCTTTTTTTTTTTCCACCTAACAAAATATTTTGGTACAGAAAGTACATCCTTAATATTTTATAGCTGTATCATATTGTGTTATATGCCTGTAATCTAATTTGTTGAACCAGTCGTCTCTTGATAGATATTTCAGTTGTTTCCCATATTTGCTATTATAATACACTCTACAAATCTGTTAGTTTTCCTATAGGATGATTTCCCAGAATTAGAACTGCCAGGGCAAAAGGAACATGTCTTTGTGATCTTAGATGTTGCCAATTGCCCTTCCGGGGTTTGTACCAGTTTTTCCCAACAGCAATGTACAAAGGGTCCGTTTACCATACATCGACAGACTATGTTCTCAACTCTTTGGATTCTTGCCAATCTAATAGGTGAAAAATGGTCCTTGTATTCTATTTAAGAGCTAAGAAATCATTCCCAGGAGCTTCTCCAGCAGGCTTGTTCTCCTGAGCAATGTCTCCTTGATCAGAATTTTATAATATGCCTCTTCCAAGGCTTGTCATTGGCAAAAGGGATGAAAGGGCTAATTGGTTTAAAGTTAATCCGGATTAACAGCCTGTGGTGGGGCTGGGATAGGGGCCAATCTTCCCACTGCTTGGAGGCCTGGATTATACCGGCTTCTGTTAGCAAGGGAGATGGGACTGATGGTCTCAGAAGGCACCCCGCGGTGTCTGGGGCCATGTTCCTGGTGCACCCTCCTGCTAGAGGCCTTGGCCTCACACCTGTGCCTCCAAGGTCAGGCAAGCCTGCTTCTAGCTGTCCTCATTCTCACGTGTTCAATACTGCTTGGCTGCCTGGGGTGGGAGGATGCTCTGTGATTGTGGAAGTGGCCTGATCTCTGATCAGATCCAAGATACTGGTTGCATAAAGCAGGTCAGAGAAGCCTTTAGGCTTTAGAATTGGCAGCCCTGGGTTCCAGTGTCCCTCTGTGGTGCACTAGCCATGTGACCACTTAGCCTCTCTGAGCCTCAGTTTTCTCCATTGCAAACTGGGTGAGAGACTTCTACAATAGTGGCTGTAGGGAGGTTGAGAGGTATGTATATCATGTGCCCAGCCCAGAGCCTGGCCCACAGGGAGATCTCAGCAGAGGACAGTCCTGACTCAGGACTCCTAGAAGTCAGGAAAGAATATTCTATCAGCTGTGCCCTTGGGTCTTGAGCTCAATTGTCCCTCTGTCCCCAGGCTCAATACACAGCCAGAGCCTCAAAAAAGGTGCTCAGTCTATGCTTGTTGAAGGAATCACAGAACAGCAGTAAATTAGTACAAAAGCCATAGCTACACATCCTAACAGTATTTGGCTTTCTCGGCTTTCTTGGCCATATTGAGGCAGAATTCCCCTTGATACCCATCTGTATTGACTCATTTACACATGCCGTGCCTCCCGATGACGTGCACTGTTTATCTACAGCATCAGCTCCATATCGATTTATCAATGCCCATTTTGCACAAGGATCAATGGCTTAATTGCATCTCCGCAGACCTGGGGCTACAATCTGTGTGCTGTGTAGGGCACAACCCTGAGCTGAGAACCTGTTGAAGCTTTTGTTTGCTCCTTGTGAGTTTTCCTACACATGATCCTGCTCTAATGGACAGTTCCCAAGATCCGAGTGACCAGCCATCATCAGTGCCCTGGCAGAGGTCAGGCCCCCCGAGACACCTGGTGACCAAGTTGGGTGTGTGTGAAGGTATCCAAGTGGATGAAGGAGATTCACCCTTATAGGAAGGGCTGTTGGTGGGGGGTGCCTGCAGCTGGTGTGGGCTTTTCTCCTGTGACCCTTCCTGGGGTGCGTGTTCCCCCCTGGTCATTTCTCCTGCAGACCGAACACTTCAGAGCAAGGGTATGTTCTGGTTTGTCTGTATCCCCAGGATCTGCCGCACACATAGTAGGGGCTCTAAGAAGTCTGGCGGAGTGCTTGAGGATCAAATGTCCCTCTCTCTGGGTCTCCTTGCGGGTGCTTCTAGGCAGTGTGGGAGAGGGGCCCGGACAGTAGGTGGTGCTCTGTCAAAGTCTGCGATCCGTGTCTGGGAGGAAAGGCATTCAGGAGAGCCTCAGAATTCACCCGACTTTAAAATGGAACAGAAAGTGATGATTAAGTGTTTTTAACTTTTTAACTCTTAAAGTGATATTGAAAAGCTTGATGTTATAAATGTTATGGAATGTGCAATCAATCAACTAAGATAATGTCCATTTATTAAGCCCCTACTAAGTGCCAGGTATGGTATTAGCATACTCATTCTGAAGGGAGTATTCCTCTTTTTGTAACATGTCCCCCTGACTAATCTATCTGTATTACTTACCTTTTAGAGGAATACATTGATGAATTGCTCTATTAAAAGAGAATAAATGTATTTAAAGACTTTAACGGGAGAGGAATCGCAAAGGAGTTTTTAAGGCGAACTTAGAATTGTGTAGAACGTTCAGCACATTATGTTAATTTTTTTTCAGAGGCTGCACAGCTTAGAGGGGAAAAAAAAATCAACCTGTTCTCATCGTGTTGCAGAAGCCAGGTAATCTTTGTCTCTTCAGTGCTAACAAATATACCACTAATAGCAGTTTGTGTTTGTAGCAGTGAGAAATGCTTCTCTGGAAAATATTATTAGCACTTATATTATCTTACAGATTACACTCTGGCTCAACAGAGGGTCCTAGTAAAAATATAATAGCAGATTGCAGCCGATGGGCTCTCTATTTTTATGTTAGAGATGTCATTATTTTGTAGAGTTGAAAGAAATTCTTTGAAAACACAGGTATCTCACACACATACCATTGCCAGAGCCCAAGTTTGCGAAGGAGACTGGGGTAGGGGGCTGGGCCTGTAGCCAGCTAACGTCCCAGGCATCTTCTCTCCCACGTAGGGGAGGCTGGGGTAGTTGGCAGAGTGTGTGGGAGTGGAAGTGGTGTCACCTTCCACGGGACAGAATGGGGGATGGTTCTCTGTAAGCTCCGGGCCCGGTCCTGCTCAATGGCCGTCTTCCTCCCTGGACTGTGGCTGGGTGTCTGGTTTCTGCTACAGCCTCAGTACCAGCCCTGTGCTGGGCACACCGAAGGGCCTCCACCATCCTGGATGACCCAAGTGTTTAACTACGGGAGATATGGGCAGAGAGGTGTGACTCAACAAAATGCCACCGAGAGCCCCAGCAAACCATTTTTTTTGTGTGCCTGGGCCACCTCTCAAAGGCATGGGCAGGAAGGAGCCCAGGTTCTGGCTCATCTGAGGGCAGGACTGAGGAGGGGGAGAGCTCCTGGGTCTGAGCAAGCTGGTGACCACCATTGGTGGTGGTGGGGGAAAACATGAAGAGGAGAAGGGCAAGCTTTCCGGGTGAGGGGGAGGGGATAAGCAAGACTCTAAGTGCACTTGAGGTTAGGGGTGTACGTTGGCCAAGGAGAGGGCAGGGAGGCACCTGGCTTTGCGTGTCCCCAGGCTGCCCAACCCTCGGGGCACCTAGCCCAAGACCCACTTTCCATTCTTTTTCTCCTTGGAGGAGTACTTGGGGCTTTTCTCTGCCCACAGACCCCTTTCCAATTCTGAAAGGGCTGTTCTCCATCTGCAGTGCAAGGGGTGAAATCAGGGATGCGTCTGGAGTCTGTGGTGCCAACTGACAGAGCTTCTGGAAGCATGTTTTCCCTGCAGTGCTCCCCTTCTCTGCATGTGTGCCGGTCAGGCAGGGCGCTGCCTCCAGAAGCTCACAGTCCAGGTAGCAAATAATCACCATGGGGGGCAGTGTGGTTCCCTCCAGGGGCTCAGTGTTAGTTTCTGTGCGCCCTGGCCAAGTGCAGAGCCTGGGCCATAGCAAGTCCTGATTTTGGTGATCTAGCCTAGCCCCAGCACTGTAGGTGGATGCAGTGGCAAGTGCTCAAGTCTCAGAGATCAGGGGTACCCAGGCTGTCCGCAGCATGGGCTGCAGAAGAGGGGGCAATGACTTTGGGGCCAGATTACGAGGGCCTGGTTGCCACAGGGAACTGTCTGCATGTGTTCCTCCTCTGCTTTTCTGCTTGGGGACCCAAACACGATGTGTCCAGATGGGGTGGTATCTTAAGGACAGAACTAGAGAGAACCCCCAAGGCCGCCACTACCCCTCTCTTGGCTGGCTGGGTGGGCCTAAGAATTTCTTGGGGTAAAAGGGCCCCAGTCTGAGGCTTGAAGCCAGGAAGAGGGCTGGCCTCTTGGCTTACAGACAGGGAAAGGGACCCCAAACCTTATTCTGGAAGGAAGAACAATGCATGGTCTAATGTCAGTCTTCTGCAGGGTCAGGGGCTGCTTGTGGGCCCATTGTGCCCCTCAGTGGGTGATGGAGCTCGGGCTTTTGGGGAGGAGCCTAGGATGTGCAGCCTCTAGGCCCAGGCAGCCCCACACGGTGCTGCGGCCTCTGAAATGCACTGCATCCGCGTGCGTGTTCGCCCTCAGATTCCGCACACACTCCAGAGTTGGCCCTGGAAGGTGTCGGGGACCCCCAGAGCTCCAGGGCTGGTCAGGGTTAGGCCCTGAGAAAGGGCCCTCCAGGTGGCAAGCAGGCTCCAGGCCCTGCCCAGCCCATCCTGTGGGCCGCATCGAGTGTTCTGCAGGCACAGGTGGGCAGGCAATGAGCGAGCTCTGTTCTTTGCCTACACATATGAGCCTGAGGGCCCCGCATCTCCTCAGTGCCACTGTCGGTGACATTCCTTTGGGCACTGAAGTCAGGGAAGTACCCAGGTTGGGATGATGTGTTCAGGAGGAGAACCAAGAAAAATAACCACGCTTTACTGTGCAAAGGAACAGGGAAGGAGCTCCACACAAGCGAAGGGGACAGAGTCATGGTTCATACTCAGCTTTGGAGCCTGAGAACAGAACTGGGAACAACACTTTTGTCCAAGTGACAGCATCTGAAACTCCCCACAGGGGACCCCAAGGTCCTTCTGTTTGGCTCTGGCCACTCCGCTCTCCTCCCCTCCCCCGCCACGTGGCTGCTCTGACTTTCCCAGACCCCAGGTCTTCCTTGGCCTCCACTGCCCTTCCCTGGCCCTTTGTCAGGAAGTCTGCCCAGGCCCTCAGAGCAGGGGGGCTCCGACAGGCCCTCCTGGACCCAGAGCTCACCTCGTCCCCTGTGTGTTTGCACCTGTCTCCCTGCTTCTTGATGGTTGGGTCTCTGGAGGGGCTGGGACTATCGTATTTTTGTCTCTGTAGCTCCCGGTCTTGCCTGGGGCCTGAGATGATGTTTGGAGAAGATGAGTTTCGATGGTTTTGGGGTGACAAAGTCAGCAGAGGTGCGGTGCTGGAAGCGGGGCTGGGCCCGGGTCCCGGCATGAGGTGTGAGTGCACCATGGAGAAAGGCTAGTTCTCTGGAGGTCTGTGTGTCTGCACCGCATGGTACTTGAAGCCGCTTGACGTTCTCGGCCCCTGTGGTAACACTGGGGCTCTTTGAGGACACTTGTTTTATTCTGTCCCTCCCTACAGTATCACAATCTAGTTCAGGACTTCTCAAACAGTTGGAGCTCCATTAATGCTTACTGACTAAATGAATGACTGATTGAACTTAGTGTGTTGTTGATGTATCCGAGCCTGTTGTCTGTCTGGGCCTCATTGTCTCCAGCCTTATAGCGACTGAGTTGGGGGGAATCCTCTGGCTTCGTGGGCTCTCCCCGCTGTGACTCTGACCCTGGGCTCTGGGTGATGCGGATTTCTTGAAGTCTTGGCCACCCCTCCCCCTCCCCCAGGGCACAGAGAGGGTGTGTGGGGGAGGTTGAGGGCCATGGGGCTAAATCCTGGGGTAGGGACAGATGCTGCAGGCCCCCAAGAGTCCCCTTGGATTCCCAAGGGCTGAGCCCCCAGCTGCAGTTCCCGAGGACCCTCGGGGCATCACTTCTACATCCTTCTCCAATGCCCGCCAGGATCTAGGCACTCAGTTGTCAGAGGGCTGTGCCCTGGAACACAGGACAGTGGGGGACGGTGCCCTGTGGGTGGGCTGCACAATTAGCTGGGCTCTGAGGGTTGTGACCATGGCTACGGGGGAACGAAGGAGGCAGGGAACGTGCCTCTGAGGCTCATCCTTTCTCACCTTCCTGAGGCGAGGCGAGCAGGAGCGGAGCCCAGACAACAGCTTAGCAAGAAGGGAGAAGGGCTCCTAGCGGCTGGGACTCTGCACCCTGCTGCTTTGAGGAAAGGGGCAGACTGTCCTGCTTTTCTAGGAGGGGGCAAATGAAATCACAGCCCCATGCCTAGGAGCCCTGCAGAGCTGTACACATTTTGAAGAGCGAGGCAGTGAATAGCATGATGGAAGTGTGGTGTGTGGTGTGCATTGTCTGGCAGTGGCTTCGCTGAGAATCCTTGGAGTGAGGTGTGTCTTAGTGTCCTAAGGAGGCTGCAACGCATGACCACAAACATTTCTGGAGGCCGGAGTCTGAAACCAAGGCGTCGGCAGGGCCATGTTCCCAGCGCAGGCTCTAGGGGAGGATCCTTCCTTCCTCCTCCAGCTTCTGGGTGGCTGCTTATGGTCCCTGGCTCGCGGAGGCACACGACCTCTGTCTTCACAAGGCCATCAGCCTGTGTCTCTGTGTGTCCTTTTCTGTCCCTGTAAGGACACTCTCCTTGGATTTAGGGTGCACCTAAATGAGCAGGGTGGTCTCATCTTGATTCTTGATTACATATGCAAAGACCCGATTTCCAAACAAGATCACACTCTGAGGTTCTGGGTAGTTGCGAATTTTGGGAGAACCCGTTCACCCCATTGCAAAGAAGGGCCCTTGTTTGTCTATATTTATAAGTCTCTTTTCCTGAGGTGGTAATTATCCTATGAGCCAAGTTAGCAGTGTTTGCAGAACCAAGCTGGGGAAGGGGGCTGGGATTCTGATCATTTGGTAGGTAGACTTCTGCTTCATTTATTTGCATTTTGGGCCCTACACTCGATTGGGCCTGGGGGTGCGGAGAGCAGCCCTTCAAGCCTCCAGCCTTCTGCCTGTGTGTGTAGGGCCCTTGCAGCCCCCACTGTGTCAGGCAGGGGAGGGTGGGGGGGATATCGTTGCTTTTTATATAGATTTTTAGGCAGTCCTTCTGGTTCGAGCGCCACCTGCACCCCTACTCTCAGAGGTGCCTGGGGTTGGGGGTGTGTAGATCTATCGCTTTCAGGCTTTCCCGGCTGCTGGCCTGGGCCTGGTGCTCTCTGGTGTACTGTGTCAGTTACCATCTGGTTTCCAGCCTCCCAAATTTTGATGCTATTAGTCTTTTATTCGATTTATACCTTTGTGGGCATTATCCCTTACTGTCACTCTACTAAAATCCATCAGTGGACTCTGATAACATTTAGAAGGATGCCCAGATTCTGACTGTGGCCAGCCTCCCAGCCTGGGCTTTCTCACACATCGGATGCCAGCCCTCTGGGGGTCCTGAGCTCAGCCTTTCTCTTCCTCTCTCCCTAAAAATATCAGTCTTCAGAATGACCTTCTTAGAACTCTCACCACTCCATCTTTTTATTGTACTCATGGACAGGATCAGGCTTCTGTGCCAGGGAGTGGGGCTCCCAGTTCAGCCGAGGAAAGCAGACAGATGGCCACAAGCTCCTCGTGATGTCCCCTCTCCTCTTCTCTCCCTCCCCTTCTCTCTCGGGGTCTGGCCAAGAGAGCCTGGAACTTTCTGGAAGGCTTCTTGGGGGAGATTGGGGAATGGAGCACTCCTCGTTGAGGCTTTAAAAGGACGCTATACAACCTCTCTGAGTTCAGGTTTCTTTTTTTTTTTTTTTTTTTAAAGATTTTATTTATTTATTTGACAGAGAGAGACAGCGAGAGCAGGAACACAAGCAGGGGGAGTGGGAGAGGGAGAAGTAGGCTTCCCGCTGAGCAGGGAGCCCGATGCGGGGCTCGATCCCAGGACCCTGGGATCATGACCTGAGCCGAAGGCAGACGCTTAACGACTGAGCCACCCAGGCGCCCCTGAGTTCAGGTTTCTATTACACATGTAGAATGCAGAAGCTGATGATCATCTATGAAAATTCAATAAACCTTGAAAATGGCATCAGGGTTGATATCTGTCATTTAAAATAACGGATACTAAGAAATTGTTTCTCATTTATCTCTACTGCTGATTGTGGCATGAAAGAGACTTCATTAGGTGTAGATTTTTTTTTTTTAAGAAAAAAATAGTGTCATTTATCTCAATCAATGATGGATGTGGGAGGTAGCTGATGATTGTGGATAAAACCCGGCCAACAAAACCTTGGTCTTTTCACAGTTTGGGACAACTGAAGGGAGCCACAGAAAATCATAGCGGGAGAGGAATAGAAACTTAAAGTCTCGTTTTGGTGTAAAAGTACCACTTTTGGTTTGCTAAGCAGCACATCTGGCCTGAAGTATTGTTCAGAAATTAGGGGACGAGGAAGGGGCTGAAACGTGATTGAGCCCTAGTCCGCATGTGGTCAGAACCTCTCCTCCCCCCAGGATTCCTCCTTCCCATCCAGGAACCTTGAACTGAAGCTGGGGGTGCCTGTGAAGGTATCGCCCTCAGCTCCCAGGGTGGGCTTGGCTTGGCTGAAGAGATGCCCGAAGTGTGTGTGTGTGTGTGTGTGTGTGTGTCTGTGTGTGTCTGTGTGTGTCAGTGTTGTGTCCCGGCTTCTCCCTAATGAGTCAGGAGGCAGCATTCCTCTTTTTGTAGTATTTCCACTCAGAAATCAAAAATCTCAGAGTCCAGTTCCTGCGAGTGACACACTGGCAGAGAGGGAGACCATGTGTGTGAGGGTGATTTCCTAACTCCCCTTTTAGGACAAAGGGCATTTATATGCCACCTTAAACTCTTCCAGAGTCCCTGCTTGGCTGGAAGTGGAGGGCAAGGCCTGCTACCGGGTTAATACCCACAGGGGATCTGGAAGGGTCGGTGCCACTGAAGCCCCCAAGTTTGGACCATGTGTTGGTTTGAGCAGTTGGTGCTTTTGTGCTGTGTGCCACGTGTGGTGCTGCCTAGATTGGGGGTACCTAGCTGGCAGGGGCCCCCAGGACGACGTCCTACCTTGTAACCTCCTGCCCTCCTCCACGTTCCACTCCCACCTCTCCTTCTGTCTGCGGTGCCGGCTGCTTGTGCTTCTGATGGGTTTTAGATGCAGGTCATGTGTGTGAGCCTCTTTTCCCCTGTGTGCACACATACGTGCACGTGTGTGTGCACGCGCACACAGACACACACACACACACAATCTTGGAAGAGGAAGCCTCCATCCAGCTACAGAGCCAGGGACATCCTACTGTTAGGACACGGATCAAAGAATGCTAATTGATCAAATATTAAATGCCACTTAAACACCGCACTGAATAATTCACCTTTTCTCGTGTGTGCAACTTTGCAGCAGCTGGAACAGGAAGCAGGCATTTTCATGCTGATAATGGTGTGAGCAGGGGAGGGGAGGAAATGTTTGTTTTCCTGAAGTGTTGTGAAATGTGTGAGAACCAAAGTTTTCACTTATTAAATTCAGTCCTGGAGGAGTGTGGTGTCAAGATTTTCCATCTCGACCTGATTTCTAAAGAATCAGGTGATGGGGACAAAGAGGGCCTTGAGAGGGGGAGGTGGTGAAATTCTCGGTGGGAGCAACCGCTGGTGCGGCCAGGGATGCTCTGCCTGGAGATGGGGAGACTCAGAGAATAAGGGGGAACCGCACTGCGAGTAGGCTGAAGCATGCCTCCCCCCCACCCCCGGTGTCCTCATTCTAATCCCTGGGGCCTGTGAACATGTTCTCTTACCCAGCAAGGGACTCTGCAGAAGTGAGTAAGTTGGTCCTGAGAGAGGGAGGCTAGCGTGTATTATCCAGGTGGGCCCTGGGAAATCGGAGAGAGCAGGGCTTTCAGAATCAGAGAAGGAGGCATGGTGACAGAAGCAGAGTTTGGGGTGATGCCACCATGAGCCAAGGAATGTGGGCAGCCTCCAGAAGCTGGAAAAGGCAAGGGATGGTTCTCTAGGGCCTCCAGAAGGAGCACAGTTCTGCGGACACTTTGCCTTTAGCCTCGTATGATCCATTTTGGGGGTCTGACTTGCCGAACTGTAAGGTAATACATTTGCGTGGTTTGAAGCCACTAAACTGATGGTCATTTGTTACAGCAGTGATGGGAAGCTAATACGTGCACCTTTGACTCTGTCTCCCTGCAGTTTGCTGTGTGTCTAAGAGAATACCACCAGACCTACTCTGCTGGGGGCACAGGGGGAAGCAGATATTTGCTATTATATGATTACTGTTAGTAACGTTTGTAAGCACTATGTGCTGTGCTCTATAGTAAGAGCTCTCCTTGCATTAGCCTGTTTAGTCCTCACGTCAAGCCCACAGTCAGATACCATTGGCATCCACTCCATTTTAGCCCTCCACTATTGCCCAACAAATTACGGTTCAAAAGTCCAAACATTTATGATCTCCCAGTTGCTGTGAGTCAGGATTCTGGGAAAAGTTTAGCTCGGATATGTCACGGAACTGCCGTCACCTGCCATCAAGGTGTCCACCGGCGTTACAGTCATCGCGAGGCTGGACTGGGGGTGGGTCCACTTCCCGGCTCACTCACGTGATGGTTGGCAGCCTCCAGGCCCTCTGTTGTTGGCTGGAGGCTCCAGTTCCTTCTCCACAGGGCTGCTCACAGCACGGCAGCTTGTTTCCTCCCAGAGTAAGGGATGAGAAAATGGGAGAGAGGGAGAGAGAAGGAGGTGGGGTTGGGGGGAGACAGAGGGGAGAGAGAGAACTCAAGAAGGAAGCTGTAGTCTATCACATAGTCTCAGAAGGGACATTCTGTCTCTTCCATCATATTCTATTTATGAGAAGCCGGGGAAGAGATTCAGCCACACTCACGCAGAGGGGATTACACGAGGGTGTGAACCCAGGAGGTGGAGATCACTGGGGACCCTCTTAGAAACTGCCTACCATGCCCATTTTGAGGTTGGGATGACTGATGTCCAGAGAGCTTAGGCTGGTAAAAGCCAGAGCTATAGGATTGGAATCCTGGTCTGGGTGAGCTCAGAGCCCACGTTCTTAGCCATCAAATTGTCATGCTTCTATGAAGTCCATGCATGTAAATGCTCCTTCCCGTGTTATTAAACACTCCTGCCACCTTCACACTTCATATCAATGTCTCTCCTTGGGGTGCCCGTGGCCCTCAAGTACACCCGACACCTAGCACGGACCACTTTGCACTGCTGTGTTTGGTTGAGGTCTGTCCTGCTGGATGGAATGGGGAGCTGAGTGCAAAGGTGGATGATCTTTTGAATGAATGAATGAAGTAAAGAATGAACAGAAGCAAGTCTCAAAGAAAGAAGGGAGTCCTGGCAACATGGGGCTGCAGGGTGAAGGGTTTGCTGTGATGGGGGGACTGTGCATGGACATCTGTTTCTGCTTGGTGGGCTCCCTGTGTGAGCTTTCCCTGGGGCCTCGGAAGCTTGCCCCTGGCTCCTTCCTCCACCAGGCCTCTGTCTCTCTGACGCCACCCCTGTGGGCACCTCAGCGTGGTGGGAGGAAGGGGCAGTGTCCCTGGGTTAATGGGCTTTGGAGGGCTCGTTCTGGGGAGGAAGAGGCTACAAGTCACCGCAGTGGTGTTTATTATACATCTCAGGTGCGTCCTTCCCACTTCCTCTTGGAGGGATGTGTGAGAGAGGGACAGAGCTCAGGGATCCCTAGAAGGCCACATCTTCCCACAGTCGGGAGTGGACTTCTTCCTCATTGAATCGGCACACTGACGCCTTGGGGCCTTCTTCCTTAATGTCATCTGTTGCGAACTTTTAGGCCAGTGGTTCTCAAAGTGTGGTCCCTGGACCAGCAGCATTAGCTGGGACTTGTTTGAAATGAACATTCTTAGCCCTTCCATCCCATACCTTTTGGATCAGAAACTTTGGGGGTGGGTCTCAGCGGTCTGTGTCTCAATAAGCCCTCCAGGTGATACTGACGCATGGTAAAATGGGAGAAGCATGCTCTCGGCCTTTAAACATCCTTTCAAAGCCTCTACATTTCTTAAAATAGGAATTGTCCAAAGTAAAAATCTTCAGTATATGAATGTTTTAGAAAATCCAGTTAAGCAATGGGGCATCAAAAATTACCCAGAGATTAGTATTGACTTACTGGTATGTGTCACTTCATTGTTATAGGATTATGTACGTATTTATAAACACATTTATTTATTTATTTTTAAAGATTTTATTTATTTGTCAGACAGAGAGAGAGAGAGCATAAGCAGGGGGAGTGGCAGGGAGAGGGAGAAGCAGGCTTCCCACTGAGCTGGAGCCCGATGTGGGGCTCGATCCCAGGACCCTGGGATCATGACCTGAGCTGAAGACAGATGCCTATTAACCAACTGAGCCACCCGGGCATCCCTAAATATAACATCTAATAAAGTTGAGATTTTACTATAAATATTGTTTCGTATACTGCTTTTTAAATATTTCTCCACGTCCTGAACACTTGTCTACGGCATCTCTCCTTCACAGCTGCATCCTGCTCCGTTGTAGGAATGTACCATCACTAACCAATCCCTGACACTGACACTGCTGAGATTCACCATGAACTCTGCTCAGATATACTCACGGTGCAAACAGACAGTCAGCAAAACCAGTGAATTTCTTCGCATCCCTGTCCCTTGGAGGGTGGGACCGGTGGGGAGGCTCATGAGAGTACAGGGATGGAGTCCTGGATATGGCCATGGCGGTGACGAGAAAGGGACAGAGGAAGGGACAGATGCCACAATTTCAGCGAGTGCCCAGAGTGGGTTTTAGGGGAGAGGGGAGCCAGAGATTCGGAGTCTGTGTGAGCGAGAATGCACTGTGATAGGAGCACTTCTGATGCGAGTTTTGCTTGGGGAATAAGCCGTCCAAAAACAAAACCTTCCTTTTATATGCACAGAAAAATGTCTGGAAGGCTATAAACCAAAATGTTAATGTAATTTCTGAGTGGTGAGGTTATGAGATATTTTCATTTTCTTCTTATTGCTTATCTATATTTTCCGAATTTTCCATAATGAGCATCCATTACTTTTGTAATAAACCCACAAAAGAAGACAAGGGAAGTCAGGAGGTGCAGTTGATTGGGGCGGAAGATGCTGGAAGGTTCTTCTTAGTTGTGCTGGATCCGTGGGTGCTGAGAAGGAGAAGCAGGTCAAGATTGAAGGAGTGAGTTTGTGAATTTTTATTTTCCAAGTGCCCAGGAGGTCAAGGGCTGGACAGGGCATTCTAAGGC
This sequence comes from Eumetopias jubatus, assembly GCF_037043125.1. Taxonomy (NCBI): domain Eukaryota; kingdom Metazoa; phylum Chordata; class Mammalia; order Carnivora; family Otariidae; genus Eumetopias; species Eumetopias jubatus. The sequence goes on along the minus strand of NW_028274811.1, from coordinate 27,537,721 downwards.
TGGGAGAGGGCCATCAACTTCCTGTCAGTGGATCGAAGGACCCTGACTGGCTCAGAGAAAGTGCTGGCAGGGAGGGGCTCTGTGGTCAGCGCCGCGAACTCCCAAGCCTGCTGTGAGGGTGCGTGTGCGTGTGCGTGTGCATACACGCGTGTGTGCCTGTATGCAGGCGTGTGTGTGCTGAGGAGGGCATGGAGGCCTGCCCTGACTGGGGCTGCGCAGGTCCTGGGGAGGGCCTTGGCAGGCAGGAAGGCGTCTGAGCCCAGAATCCTCTTCCAGACGAGGCTGATCAGGAGGGGGTCAGGACTGTTAACCTCTCCTTTGCCTCGGCTTTCACTCACCGCCATGCCCTGCGGAAGGAACCCTGAAAGACAGAGCTCAGATGAGTTTAGTGACATCTCATCTGACGCTGAAGGGGCTGTGCTGGGTTTTTATTAAAGTTCATGACTTTCAATTATGAAAGAGGGGGTTTGGCGGGCTTTTGTCTTCAAACCCCTCCCATCCTCCCAATAAGATTTCTGGGTTGGAAAAAAGTGGTGATGGCTGGAGCTCATCCCTGACAGAGGCCGTGGGATCTGACCTTCCGTGGGATCTTGCAAGGGTTGGAGGACCAGTGGTGGCTGAGGGGCTGGGGCGTGGGGGGTGGGGTGCTGGGAGACTCGGCAGCTCAGCCTTCCCTTGCACTCCCCCGTTTGCTTTGGAATGTTCTTCCTACAGCGGTTCTGCACAAGTCTGATTTCAGAAGCCATGCAATCCAGTGAGTGGCGAGGGGTGGGTCTGGGAGTGGGGTGCTGGGTTCTCGAGGCCAGTGCTGTGTGGCAGGATCTAGGAGGCTGCCGTTCCCACCCTGAGCGGGGGCCCCTTTGCTCCCTCCTGCTGCAAAGAGCTGGTATGGGGACTCGTGGGACATCTCCCCAGACCAGAGCCCAAGTGGAGGTGGCAAGGCTGGGAGAAGGAAGCTTGGACATTGTCCTGACCAAGTGGGTTTGAGGTCTTCAATTACTTTGTTCGCTGCCTTTCATTTGGTTGTGAAGGAGGATGGGGAGTAGGGGTGCAGGAGGAAAGGTCCGCTATTCTGCTGTGGCTGATGGAGACAAGGTGGGGATTGCTCTGGGACCCTCGTCACTGTCTGTCTGACTCCAGGAGGTGGCTCTTAGGCCCTGCTCGTGGCATCTGACCTTGGCTCCCTGTGACCTGTCTCCCCACCCCTGTCACTTGTCCCTGGTGCCTTTTACCGCCCAGGCACTGTGAGATTTGCAGTGGGGTTACACAGATGAAGAGACTGTCCCTCATGGCCAGGAGTGGACTGTTTAGGAAAGAAGATGTCCACGCTCAACCAGGCTCCCAGCAGAGGGTTCTGAAGAAGGTGTCAGGAGAGAGGCTTCTGGACGTGCAGAAACTTGGGAGTCTGGGAAGGCTGGAAGGCTGACAAAGCACTTCTGGACTCTGTAGGATCTGACAGGGGGATCTTCAGAAGGTGTTCCAGGTTGGGGGGCTGGCAAGGAAGTCCTGGAGGTGGTAAGGGGGAGCAGGAGTGGGGGAGAGATTCAGTGCTGGAGCCCAGGGGAGTGGAGGGCAGGGATAAAGTTGGGGCATCAGAGGGGTACCCTGGAAGGATGATGTGGAGCCTTAAGTGCCATTCTTTTTTTTTTAATTTTTTATTGTTATGTTAATCACCATACATTACATCATTAGTTCTTGATGTAGTGTTCCATGATTCATTGTTTGTGCATAACACCCAGTGCTCCACACAGAATGTGCCCTCCTTAATACCCATCACCAGGCTAACCCATCCCCTCACCCTCCTCCCCTCTAGAACCCTCAGTTTGTTTTTCAGAGTCCATCATCGCTCATGGTTCGTCTCCCCCTCCGACTTACTCCCCTTCATTCTTCCCCTCCTGCTATCTTCTTCTTCTTTTTTTTTTCTTAACATATGTTGCATTATTTGTTTCAGAAGTACAGATCTATGATTCAACAGTCTTGCACAATTCACAGCGCTCACCATAGCACATTCCCTGCCCAATGTCTATCACCCAGCCACCCCCTCCCTCCCACCCCCCACCACTACAGCAACACTCTGTTTGTTTCCTGAGATTAAGAATTCCTCATATCAGTGAGGTCATATGATACATGTCTTTCTCTGATTGACTTATTTCACGCAGCATAACACCCTCCAGTTCCATCCACGTCGTTGCAAATGGCAAGATCTCATTCCTTTTGATGGCTGCATAATATTCCATTGTGTATACATACCACATCTTCTTTATCCATTCATCTGTCAATGGACATCTTGGCTCTTTCCACAGTTTGGCTATTGTGGACATTGCTGCTATACACATCGGGGTGCACGTACCCGTTCGGATCCCTACATTTGTGTCTTTGGTGGTAAATACCCAGTAGTGCAATTGCTGGATCGTATGGTAGCTCTATTTTCAACTGTTTGAGGAACCTCCATACTGTTTTCCAGAGTGGTTACACCAGCTCGCATTCCCACCAACAGTGTAGGAGGGTTCCCCTTTCTTCGCATCCCTGCCAACATCTGTCGTTTCCTGACTTGTTCATTTTAGCCATTCTGATGGGTGTGAGGTGGTATCTCATGGAGGTTTTGATTTGGATTTCTCTGATGCCAAGCGATGTGGAGCACTTTTTCATGGGTCTGTTGGCCATTTGGATGTCTTCTTTGGAAAAATGTCTGTTCATGTCGTCTGCCCATTTCTTGATTGGATTATGTGTTCTTTGGGTGTTGAGTTTGAGAAGTTCTTTATAGATTTTGGATACTAGCCCTTTATCTGATATGTCATTTGCAACTATTTTCTCCCATTCTGTCAGTTGTCTTTTGGTTTTGTGGACTGTTTCTTTTGCTGTGCAAAAGCTTTTTATCTTGATGAAATCCCAATAGTTCATTTTTGTCCTTGCTTCCCTTGCCTTTGGCGATGTTTCTAGGAAGAAGTTGCTGCGGCTGAGGTCGAAGAGGTTGCTGCCTGTGTTCTCCTTTAGGATTTTGATGGACTCCTGTCTCACGTTTAGGTCTTTCAACCATTTGGAGCCTATTTTTGTGTGTGGTGTAAGGAAATGGTCCAGTTTCATTCTTCTGCATGTGGCTGTCCAATTTTCCCAACACCATTCGTTGAAGAGACTGTCTTTTTTCCATTGGACATTCTTTCCTGCTTTGTCAAAGATGAGTTGACCATAGAGTTGAGGGTCCATTTCTGGGCTCTCGATTCTGTTCCATTGATCTATGGGTCTGTTTCTGTGCCAGTACCATACTGTCTTGATGATGACAGCTTTGTAATAGAGCTGGAAGTCCGGAACTGTGATGCCACCAGCTTTGCTTTTCTTTTTCAACATTCCTCTGGCTATTCGGGGTCTCTTCTGGTTCCATACAAATTTTAGGATTATTTGTTCCATTTCTTTGAAAAAAGTGGATGGTATTTGGATAGGGATTGCTTTGAATGTGTAGATTGCTCTAGGTAGCATTGACATCTTCACAATGTTTGTTCTTCCAATCCATGAGCATGGAACGTTTTTCCATTTCTTTGTGTCTTCTTCAATTTCTTTCATGAGTATTTTATAGTTTTCTGAGTACAGATCCTTTGCCTCTTTGGTTAAACTTATTCCTAGGTATCTTATGGTTTTGGGTGCAATTGTAAATGGGATCGACTCCTTGATTTGTCTCTCTTCTGTCTTGTTGTTGGTGTATAGGAATGCCCCTGATTTCTGTGCATTGATTTTATATCCTGCCACTTTACTGAATTCCTGGATGAGTTCTAGCAGTTTTGGGGTGGAGTCTTTTGGGTTTTCCACATACAGTATCATATCATCTGCAAAGAGTGAGAGTTTGACTTCCTCTTTGCCGATTTGGATGCCTTTGATTTCTTTTTGTTGTCTGATTGCTGTGGCTAGGACTTCTAATACTATGTTGAATAGCAGTGGTGATAATGGACATCCCTGCCGTGTTCCTGACCTTAGGGGAAAAGCTCTCAGCTTTTCCCCATTGAGAATGATATTCGCTGTAGGTTTTTCATAGATGGCATTTATGATATTGAGGTATGTACCCTCTATCCCTATACTCTGAAGAGTTTTGATCAAGAAAGCATGCTGTAATTTGTCAAATGCTTTTTCTGCATTTATTGAGAGGATCATAAGATTCTTGTTCTTTCTTTTGTTAATATATTGTATCACGTTGATTGATTTGCGGATGTTGAACCAACCTTGTAGCCCAGGGATAAATCCCACTTAGTCATGGTGAATACTCCTTTTAATGTACTGTTGGATCCTATTGGCTAGTATTTTGGTGAGAATTTTTGCATCCATGTTCATCAAGGATATTGGTCTGTAATTCTCCTTTTTGATGGGGTCTTTGTCTGGTTTTGGGATCAAGGTAATGGTGGCCTCATAAAATGAGTTTGGAAGTTTTCCTTCCATTTCTATTTTTTGGAACAGTTTCAGGAGAACAGGTATTAATTCTTCTTTAAATGTCTGGTAGAATTCCCCTGGGAAGCCATCTGGCCCTGGGCTTTTGTTTGTTGGAAGCTTTTTGATGACTGCTTCAATTTCCTTCGTGGTTATAGGTCTGTTCAGGTTTTCTATTTCTTCCTGGTTCAATTTTGGTGGTTGATACATCTCTAGGAATGCACCCATTTCTTCCAGGTTATCTAAATTGCTGGCATAGAGTTGCTCATAATATGTTCTTATAATTGTTTGTATTTCTTTGGTGTTGGTTGTGATCTCTCCTCTTTCATTCATGATTTTGTTGATTTGGGTCATTTCTCTTTTCTTTTGGATAAATCTGGCCAGGGGTTTATCAATCTTGTTAATTCTTTCAAAGAACCAGCTCCTGGTTTTGTTGATCTGTTCTACTGTTCTTTTGGTTTCTATTTCATTGATTTCTGCTCTGATCTTTATTATTTCTCTTCTCCTGCTGGGTTTAGGCTTTATTTGCTGTTCTTTCTCCAGCTCCTTTAGGTGTAGGGTTAGGTTGTGTATTTGAGACCTTTCTTGTTTCTTGAGAAAGGCTTGTATTGCTATACACTTTCCTCTCTGGACTGCCTTTGCTGTATCCCAAAGATTTTGAAGAGTTGTGTTTTCATTTTCATTGGTTTCCATGAATTTCTTTTAATTCTTCTTTAATTTCCTGGTTGACCCATTCATTCTTAAGTGCCATTCTAAGAAGCTTAGGTCACCCTTGGGAGGTTTGTGAGTTTGTGAATGCCTTAATTCGGGGTAGCTCCAAGATACAGCTCATTTGCTATACTGGCCACTGGGATTGGGGGCTGGCAGTGGGGGTGAGGGGGGTGGGCAGAGAGAGGTGCCTGGGAAGTTGCTTGGGGAATGGGTGCCCTGAGCATTACCATGGAAGGCATGGCCAATAACAAATCAGCTACCTCTGTCCCTAGTGCCTTGGATCTCTTGTCTGGGGCCTTAGCTTGGGAACTAGGGGTCCTAGTCCTTAGCTTCACTGTTAAGTCTGGGTGCTGAGGGACTAGAGCCTCACCCCCAGCCAGAGCAGACACTGCTGCCTTCTCTCCTGGCTTGGAGGACAAGGACCTCTCGATTGGTTGCCTGGATTGTGCCCAGCCGCCATCCCTCCCTGGGCCCAGCCAGGATGGGCTAAAGCCATCCCCTCCCACTGGGCCCCTGTCTTCTGCCTCCCCTGCCCAGGGCCCTGAGTGTCAGATGTCAACACCCGCAGAAAATGTTTAAGGCTCCAAAGACCCTGCCAGAGAGAAGGTTCTTGGTGAGCCCGAGGATGGTGGGGCAGTGGGGATGGGGGAACCCAGGGCTGACATTTGAAATGTGTATTAAAGTTTAAAATTTAATAAAACAAAATTCTGGGGAGATTTCCAGCTCCACATACATCCTTTGGCTTCTTGTTGATGCAGCATGTTGGGGAGCACAGCTGTGCCTCCCTATCTCTGGACGTCAGAAAGGGAAGATGCGGTGGCTAGCGAGCCCTCAGGGGGGTGAGGGCAGGCTGGCAGCACAGCCCACACTTGCTAGGGCCGGGAGTGGGCTGGAGCCGGACCGAGGTCAGGCCGGGCCAGGGGTGTGCCTTTGGTGCTCTTGTTGAAGACCTCAGACCTCCACTCAGCCCACCTCATTTCACTGCAGCAGCTTGTCCTTGACCGGACGTCGAGGGCACACAGAAAGCCTTTGAAGACTCACAGGACTGGAGGAGAGCAGAGGGATGAAGGGACGGATTGCAGAGCCGAACAGCAGGATCCCAGCTCTACCAGTTCCTTGCTGTACTGGTTTCTGAGCCCTTCTTCTGTAAGACGGCAATAACAAGAGCTCCTCCCTCACTGGGGTATGGCCAGAGAGCCCCCGTGGGGTGCCAGGCATGGAGCTGGCACTCAGTCAACACTAAATAAGTGGTCTTTTTTTTTTTTTTTTTTTTGCTTTTTATTCTGGGCTAGATGCTGCTGGGCATCAGGTCACAGCCCCACAGAGCCTTCATTGAACATGAGCAGGCAGGTTCATGGACACTTGAAATATTTGGGAGGTATACTAAGTACTGAGTGGAACTCATAGTGTGTATATGTAATCTGGGGAGGCTTCTAAGAGGAGGCGATTTTTGACCTGGTCTTTTAGGGAGCAGGGAGGATTTCATTGGAAAGATCTAGAAAAACCTGACAAACACGATCTCGGCCTGGTGACCAAGGTGATAAATCACGCTGATGGTGTGTACCCTGCATACGAGAAGGGCACTTTACCTCCCTAAAACCCATCACTTCTGTCTAACCACGAGAACTTCCGCTACATTCCAGTAGTGTGGCATCCTACAAAACACCTGACCAGTACCCCTCAAAACTGTCCAGGCCGCCAACAACCAGTAAAGTCAAAGACATTCCCAGCCAAGAGACGAAGGGAGTGACTAAATGTAATGTGATATCCTAGATGTGATTCTGGAATGGGAGAAGGACATCAGATGAAAACTAATAAAATCTGAGTCAAGTATGGACTTCAGTTAAGGAAAAAAAAAAGGATCTAAGTTCATCTTCCTTGAAGCGCAGCACCTGGGAAAAGCTGAGCATCTGATTTTTTGCGGCGGAGGGGGGCGGTAGGGATGGCGTGGTGGGGGGAGGGGGTATTCCCAGAGATTGAAGTCTTTAGCTAAGGGCTGGAATTCCAGCCCTCAGAGATGCTAATGCTAATGATGAGGACAATGACAATAATAATATTAGCAACAGTGACTAACAAGCCAGGCGTTGGCTGGCTAAGGCCGGCGTCTGTTGACTTGGGCTCTAACCTCCTTCCCTGCTTACCTCTTAGAGTGTGTTTCTCAGGCGGACGGCCCATCAGTAAGGCTTACTGACAGCTTACCCTGCGCAGGGCAGCGTTCCTGACCCCTGGAGGTCACAGCGTGTTGTTGCGGAGACAGGCCGCCAACGGGCTGTGATTGAGTGTTGTGGAAGGGAGCACCACCTTAGCGGGAGGATGGCGGAGGGGCCACCCCCTCGGGGCGGGTCCTGAGGCTGAGAGCAGTGAGCATGCGCATGGGCCTCCAGGAGAGGGCGCCGGTGCGGGGGCACTTGCTCCGAGGCCTCCCCTCCTTGGATGTAGTCCTACCACCTGGAACGGAGCTTAGCTCCTCAAAGCAGCTGGGTGGCAACAGTTTTTAAAAAAATCAGAGAAATGATTACAGTTTGGCCCAGATTCCCAATGCAGAGAGTGAAGCGAGACATTTGCATGAAGGCCTTAGAGGGTCTGGAGCTCTCACTGTCACTCATGGTTTTCCTTTTAATCACTATTTATTTTTAAGTATCTGTCTAATGTATAATATAAGCTTAGGCTCTTGAGGCCATCCTCTTCCCTTTCAGCTCTGTTTCTGAAATCCCATTTATGGAGGACAAATAGCTTTTGGGTACAAGAGTCTTTGCCTCTTCAAAGAAGCAGTTAGCGGGCTGTTCTCTCCTGACTGTCTATCTGTGGTTAGGGCAACAAAGTGAGATTATTTTCATTCCATTTAAACTCTCTGGGGGTCTGGCTGTCTAGGGAGGCAGCTGCTGTCTTTGTTGGCTTGTTTTCCTCCTAAAAGTAGGTTTTTTTGGGGTGGGGGGGTAGGACAAGGCGATGGCACCAGCCCGGGGTCTGTCTCTCCCTCTTGGCCCCCATCAAAGGCCTGAGGAGCTGGGCCCAGCTTTCTCTGAACTTCAAAGACTCTCAGCAGGATCTTTGTGGTAATGACTCAGGAGGGGACTGTTTGTATTTGTGCTTGTGAGTGCCCCAGGCCATGTGGCTAGCCAGGTTTGTTAAAAAGCACTTTCATTCCGGGAGCCACACTTTGTGATGCACCAACTGTGCCAGTCACAGGCCATAAAAGATGTCCGTCACCTCTCTGCTTGGTGGGGTGGTAAATCCCAGGATGGGGGAAACATGGGGTGTGGCAGGGAGCTCAGAGGAGAGGCACCTGACCAAGTCGGGGAAGCTTCCTGGAGGACATGGTATCTAGCTGAGTTCTGAAGGATGAGTAGAGGTTGTCCTGCAGCAGAGAAACATGGGACGTAAAGTCTGTCATAGGCTGACCTGCTACCTTGAGAGAAATGTTGTTTCTCTCGAGGAGTGGGAATGTGCCCAGACCCACTCAGCTCGAGGGACTGTGGAGGTGACAGCGAGGGGCTGCCTGGAGTGACAGGGTTGTCTCGGGCTGGGGAGGAGAGGGTGGGAATGTTCCTTATCCTCAGATCCTTGAGACTAATTTGGGGACAAAATAGTTTGGGAACAAATAGTAAGTGTTCCCAGCAAGGAGGACTCAACCAAGAGGTGATGTGGGGGGGCCACCAGGGACCTCAAATGGTCTCTCCTGGGAGGACCCTCACCTGGGGATCACTGGCTGTGAGGATAGGTCTCAGATCTGCAGCCAGGAGTGGGGAGAGATGGTCATCAGAACCACTTTCCCTTTCCCCTGCTGCTAATGGCTCTTCTTGCTGTTGTTTAACCTCAGAGTGGTCCCTTCCAGTGCCTGGGGGCGCTTGGTTCCTGGCTGGGGTTTGGATGACTTCTGGGAGCCTTCTCAGGAATGTGGAGATTGTGACGACCCCTGGCCTGGGCACTGTAGAGTGTGACTGAGAAAACACAGCCTTTTGGCCGGGTGTCTGGAAGCCACTGGGACACTGGTAGCAGGTCCCCCTGGCCCCTTGGAGGGCCAGGCCCTTGAGCTGTGTGTGTGGCTGGGGCAGGCACTATGCCAGGGCTGAGTGGTTGGCGCACGGGGCTCTGTTCCCGTGGCCGCATCATAGGACCAGGTAGTGGAAAGCTCAGGTCTTGGCTTAGGGATATTGTCTGGTCACCTAGCTTGGCTTTGCCTGTTTCTTCGTCTTCAGTTTTGTCATCTTAAAATGTGGGTATCTGAGAGTGTACGTTCCATTCAGTGCTTTGCCAGCGTAGGCTGGTATTTCAAATCTTGTGCCCCCAATGTGCCCCTGCATTCAGGTCCCCCCCCCCCCCCCCGCCAGTCCCTACTGGGCCTCAGAGATTCAGGATCCAGAATACGCACCAGGGCCAGCCTCTCCAGGGTCTCTGCTCCTGAAGCACTGGAAAAAGTCGGAGTAAAGGATGTGAAGATGAAGCCCACAGCAAGCACCTCAGAATGGCTCCTCTGACAGCTTGGAATGGGTGGGCAGCACTAATTTTATCTGCCGGCATTTCCTCGATTCACATTGACAGTGAAAAGCCCTTCCCCCATAGGGCCAGATCCGTCCTGGTGGTTTTGGAGGAGAGGTAGAGCCTCCAGCTGCCTGCCCAGCCCCCGGACGTACTGTGTGAGCAGAGAGATGCCCTGTGAGGGCTCAGCAGCACCCCCCCCCCCCCGCCCCCGGGGTGCTGGGCATTGTTGCCTGAGGAGTCTCTCCAGTTTTCTGTTTTGCAGGGAAGTGAAGTAGCTTCAGATGATGTTTCAGTTGATGATGTTGGCGAGTCGTAGAGCTGAGGTTCCCAGTGGGGACTTCCATGGCATATAGCAAGTGTTTGATAGTTTGTGGCTGCAGTTGGACTGGATGTCGAAGGGGGCTGGTCAGGCCCGTGGGCCCTGTGGTGCAGGGAGTGGCAGGAGGGGAAGGGTCTTGAGAGAAGGCCACAGCCCTGCTGGACAGGAGTGTGGTAATGACACAGATGCCAACACTAGGGTTGGAAGCAGGGTGCAGAAAGGCCGGCCCTGGGGGTGGTGCCCCCTGGAGCAAGCATCCCAGTCTGAATTTAGGGCCTCCAGCCAGTGGGGGGCTGGGGGAGTGTCACACACCCAGGCAGACTCCTTCCTGGTGGACTTGGCCACTGACAGTTGCCATGACTAGTAGATAAGAATTGATTGGCCCGTAAGTTCTGGAGGAAATCTTCATTCTGCTTCTCAGTGCTCAGGTCTTGTTCTCACTGACAATTTCTGTAAGACGGGCATATAATGGGAAGAGAAATATGGTGGGACTCCAGCCTGTTTCCTCAGCCCAGGCATAAATAATTCACACTCCTTTTTATGTGCCTACACGGAGCTTCACCATACTACCTTGGCCATTATTTAAAGGTGGCTTGGTCTTTCCTCTCGGGGCCCGTGTCAAAGACCCCATTCTGTCTCCCTTCGGTGTGGGAGGGCAGCCGTCCCCTGCATGCCGTGACCCAGCGTCGTCAAGCTGGAAGGGCCTTGTTGGCCACCCTCCTGCTTTTGCCAGGGACATGGCCTTACCTTGTAACTGTTGGGCCCATGGGGTTGGCAATCCCTGGCCCCATGGACATGCAGGGCAAGACTATGTAGTTATTCTTTACATTTCATAGATAAGGAGGCTGAGGCTCAGAGGAGAAAAGTGACTTGCCTGGGATCGCCCAGCCAGTGGGTGACGGAGCAGTGTGTTGAACGCAAGTGTGTGATTCCAGAGGCTGCACTGTTAACCACTGCGCTATGTAGAACCCTCTAGGGGCACAGGGGAAGGCAGGCAACCTCGCTGAGGGCTGAGCGTGAAGGAGAGGAAGATGCATTGCTGGAAGTCTCCTTGAGCTCTGTTCTGGTTATCAACAACAAACCGCCCACATTCCATGCTGTAAAACCACAGTCATTTTCTATTATCATCTCTCCTGGTTGTGGGGGTGGCCTGGGCTCCTTTGTGGGTTCTGGTTCGGAATCTCTCGTGTGGTTGCAGTCGGATGGTGGCTGGAGTGGTGTCCATCCCTGAAGCCTTCCCCACTCACCTGGGCTGGTGTCGGAGGCTGGCTACAGGCCAGGACCTCAGCGGGGGCCGTGGCGGCCTGTCCCCACACCTAGGGCTGCCCCACATGGCAGCCACATGGTGAGAAGGGTGGCCCCGAGGGGGTCAGGCTGAGCTGCGTTGTCTTTTCTGACTTAGCCTTGGGAGCAAGTCAGCGCCCCTTGTGCTGGACTGTTTTCACTAGGAGTGAGTCACTGAGACCAGGCGGAGGGGAATGTGACCCGACTCTTTATGGCGGGAGCGGGGGCGGGGGGGGGGGTCAAGGAATTTGCCGATGTGTTCCCACAAACCCAGGATGAGACGATACGTGGAAGGGTAAGTAAGAAGATTAGCAGCACAGGAGAGAAAGACGGAAGGTGTCCCTGGCTGAGGGTGCCACGGGAGCAAAGGCTTGGGAGGGACGAGGGACAAGGGACGAGGGAGCGTGGCAGAGGGGAGAAGACCGGGGGAGAGGAGTGGGGTAGGGGGTGAGAGGTGGTCGTGTGGGCCGGGGAGGCTGCACAGCAGAGTGGATGTTGGCTGGAGGGGGAGGGGCCCATTCCCGGCTGGCTACCCTGGTTTCGCGCTGCTGGGTCTATGTCCATAGAGACCTCACCCTTCAAACCGAAAGCCAGTTTGTTGAATTCCTCGCTGGGCCTTGAGAGCAGCTGGAGGCGGAGCAGGGGCCTTACTTCTGCCTCAGGGCCCCTGGGCAGCAGCTCAGGGCTGGGAGATTCACACAGGCTGACCCCGTGCTGAGTCCGCTGAGCCGTCGTTGGGGCCCTGAGGTCTGTGTCTTCCCATCACCTGCTGGCCCACTTCCACCCACTTCTGATGTGGGCCTCCCTCCCCCTAGCTTCTCCTCGGTGTCCAGAACCAGGACAAGGGAATAACCCAGTGGGTGAGGTTTGCTTTACCCTGGTAATTGGGGAGGGTAGAAGAAAGGGAGGGGAGCTTTCAAGGAGAAGCTGAAAAACACATCCTTTTGAGGGGTGTGAATCACTGCCCCTCAGTCGATGTCTGCTTTTGGAAGTCGCTGTTCCATGCTGTGCTCAACCATGAGGGGCTGCTCCTGGGCCCCTCCCTCCCTCCCTTGCACGTACCCCAGTGCCGGAGCCGGCTGCTGTCCGACCTGCTTCTCCCTTTGGCCAGGAGTGGAGGCTTGGTCTCAGGACGAGCCGGCAGACCTCCAGGGAATGTGGGAGGAGGGTGATGGGGTTAGACCCATTGTCTCTCCACAAAGGCAGGTGGAGGGCTTTCACACAGAGCTGTGATAGGTGGCATTCTAAGGGGGCCCAAGATGGCACCCCCTGGGGTACACACGCTGCATAATACCCTCCCCTTGTGTGGAAGTGGGACGTGTCAATGCGATGGACAGCCCTCCCGTGATTATGTTACATTGTGTGATTCCCCGAAGCAGCAGACTGGAGAGAAAGTCTCCTATGGGCTTTGAAGGAGTCAGCTCCCTTTCCGTGGAGAGGGCCAGGTGGCCAGGACCTTAGGGCAACCCTGGCGCGTGACCCCTTGTTGATAGCCAGCAAGAAAATGGGGACCTCAGTCCTGACGTGCAAGGAGCTGAATTCTGCCACAACCCGGATGAGTCTGGAAATGGATTTTTCCCATTCCCTGGAGTCAGGCCTCCAGCTAGAACACCGTCCTGCTGACACCTTGATTTTGGCCTCGTGAGACCCTGAGCAGAGAATTGGGTGGAGCCATTCCTAGACTTCTGACCTCCAGAACCGTGAGGTCGTGAGTGGGTGTTATTTTAGTTGCCAAGTCTGTGGTCACTTGTTATGCGGCGGTGGGAGACAAATACAGCCGGCAATGCTTAGGTCTGGATTGCGGGTGGTATCTGGGCCCTGGGCAGTCACGGCCTGCGGGGGCTGTGGCTTGGGTGTGGCTTGGTTCCAGGGGCCAGCTCTAGACCCCTGGGCCTCGTGGATCACTTCCCACAGAACCCCCAGTCCCATGACAGCCCACTTTTTAAGGCCTGGCACAGCCATATTTTATTGTCAAATTAATAGGAATAATAGCAGCATTTTAGTGGCTGATTGGGAGCCGTATATTAGCCATTGTCTTAATATGTGCACAGTGACAGGAGACCAGTGAGAGTGAGGAAATGAGACATGGTATTTATCCCCAGTGCAAAATCTTTTTTATTATTAAAGACACTGGGTTAACTGAGGATAGATTTAATGCCTGCCAGTAATTTTATTGGATAATCAGCAGGCCAGGGTCCCCACCGCAGCCTGAGCTCTGGAACCCTCATTGGGGGCCATTGGATTCTTTGGAGGAACCACAGGGCCGGGAAGTTAGAGGAGGGGCTTGTATTCTGGGGACAGCCAGCCTCTGTGTGTCACCTTGGGCTCTGTCTCTCTGGTGCTTAGCTATGTCTTCTGCTAATGGCCCAGGTTTGGAGAAGATAGGTGTGCCTGGCACTGCCCGGAGGATCCCCACAGCCAAGCCCCTGGGAGGAAGGAGCTTGGGCTTTGGCCACTCCAGTGGCTGTTTGTGGTGGAGCATGCGTTCTGGGAAGGGGACTGCCCTCAAGACCCCTGCGAGCTCTTAGGCCTTGGAACACTGGAGGGGAGGCCTTGAGGATAGAGTACGCGGAGACAGGAGGGAGAGCCGCAGAATGCAGAGCTGTGGGTAGTTGGAGTCCCAGCCAGGACTGCTTCCTGTAAACACATAAGCCGCCAACTCTGCTTTTCTTTTTCTTTCTTTCTTTCTTTCTTTCTTTCTTTCTTCCTTCCTTCCTTCCTTCCTTCCTTCCTTCCTTCCTTCCTTCCTTCCTTCCTTCCTTCCTTCCTTCCTTCCTTTCTTTCTTTCTTTCTTTCTTTCTTTCTTTCTTTCTTTCTTTCTTTCTTTCTTTCTTTCTTTCTTTCTTTCTTTCTTTCTTCTTTCTTTCTTTCTTTCTTTCTTTCTTTCTTTCTTTCTTTCTTCTTTCTCTCTCTTTCTCTCTCTTTCTTTCTTTCTTTCTTTCTTTCTTTCTTTCTTTCTTTCTTCTCTCTCTCTCTCTCTCTCTCTCTCTCTCTTTCTTTCTTTCTTTCTTTCTTTCTTTCTTTCTTCTCTCTTCCTTCCTTTCTTCAAGATTTTATTTATTTGAGAGAGTGTGAGAGAGAGAGATCACAAGTGGGGGCAGGGGGCAGAGGGAGAAGCAGATTCCCCACTGAGCAGGGAGCCTGTCGCGGGACTTGATCCCAGGACACTGGGATCATGATCTGAGCTGAAGGCAGATGCTCAATGGACTGAGCCACCCAGGTGCCCTCTGCTTTTCTTGAGCTCCAGTCCTGGCCCCCTCACTGCTACTCTATGGCTCTCCTCTGAAGACTCAGCCCTTCTTTCCTTGAGGCCTTCTCAGGGACCCTCACCTGACTCTCTTTGCACCCTTGCCTCCGCCATAGCAGACCCTGACAAGAAGAAGGCTCCTGGTAGTAAGTGAGGGGCTCCTGTGGCATAAGGAACATGGCATAAGAGAAACAACATGGGCTTTGAGCACAAATGCCCTAGGTTTGTACCCCACCCTGCACTGTGCTGGCTGGGTGACAGTGACCGCAGGGGTCTTACTGTCCTCTGCTGCAGGAGACTACCCACCACCTCTACCTCCCAGGGGGTGGTTGTGAGGACAAAAAGAGAGCATGGACATGTGTAAAGGGCTTTGTAGGCTGTCTGGCACATGGTAGGTCCTCAGTATCAAGAATGTTGTGATTTCTAGAAGACTCGGACTCTTGTATTCTCAGAGGAACCTCCTGGCTGCTATGGAGGTGAATTTGCTAATGTGTTCATTCTTTCTGCAAGTGTGTGGTACTGGGTGTTGGTGATACCGTATGTGGCAGGTAGCAGGCACTCTGTGAGGGTTTATTGAGTGGATGACTACAGGGATTATAGACCGAGTTCCTCCTCTTGGGGAACTCAGTCTTGGGGGGAGGTGTGGTGGTGCTTATGAGTGAAGTTATTTTCTGGTTTTCCTCAGAGCTTACTTTGGTGTCCACTGCAAAGGAAGCCTGGACAATGTCTCCATCGCTGTGAGCTGGAGACATTGACATTGCTCTGTTCTTCTGTAGCCTGACATTCTTTTGACAAGAGATCTCAGGGAGAGGCGACCGTGATTGTACCCTGCTTGAAAGAAGAGGCCTCAGCCCCATGGCAGGGGATCTGTGGAAGCTTGCGGACACAGACAACATTGTCTTGGCCTCCTGTGGGTACTAGGAGGTCACCATTCTCCCTAACGTCCAACTGTGCAATTCCCTTGCTTCTGTCAAGCCCAGAACAGACATGAAACTGCATAGCCAGTGCTCAGTTGAGAGTGGAGAGGTGAGCCGTCATTTTGGGGAAATCCTCCTGTGCTGCTCTGGGGAACTTGAGCAGGGTTTCTGGGGGAGGCGGTGGGGCTCTTCCAAGAAGGTTGATAGGAACTGATTCACTTACCCTTACGCTTCAGTTCCTTTCGGAGTTCAGATCCTCGCCTCCAGATTGTGTCCCCTGATCTCGGCTTCTGTGTAGACTGCCGGCCTGGCAGTGTTCTGGCTTGAACAGCTAGCCTCGGTAGTCCATAAAACAAAGTTTGGCCTGCGGCCTATTGCCCTGAAATTGAAGAGAGCAGATGGGAAAGTGAGTGACTGTAGCTTGCTGGGCCTTGGAGTATGTGGAGGGCATCTCAAGGGTCCAGGAGCTGGTGACCTCTAGGGCCATGTGACCTTCACTTTCAGAGGTTAGTAGTGCAGAGACCAGCAAGTGTTCAGGACCTCGTGATGGTTAAGCAGTTCTAGAGCTGAGCACTGGAAAATCTGTGGGATTGTTTATTGCCTCCATTTTTTATTATCAGCAAAACTTTAATTACAGCTCTCACTAAACCTACTACCTTCTGGCAGCATTTACAAGGCAATAAATTTCGCCTTCTCTCCTTACACAATCTGAACCTCCAATAGGGCAGTGCATATGCACTAGAAGATATTGATTCCCCAAAGAAATTATAACAGCATTTGTTCTCAAGTAAACACACAGAGAGGCTATTATAACACTGAGGAAGAGTCGATTGTCTTTGCTTTATTAAACAACTTAGCTCTCAGTTGGAAGCACATCTAAATTATCAAGAGATTGGGAGAACAGATAGGCAGCAATGCCTGGAATGAGGCTTCGAGTGGGAGGACTCTCTCCTGCAGAGGTTAGAAAGATGGCTTTGTTCCTTTCTCCTTGCTTCTCGCTCCCTCATCAAACCCATTTGCTCCTCCACCCCTCACCTCTGCAGTCCTTCAGCACTGAAGGGGCATTGATCGTGGCTCTCAGCTAGGGAGTGGGCAGTTCACTACAAGCTGGCAGAAATGAAGCTTAACACAAGGCCTGCCAACTGGCTAATGGCCCCATGTGTATTGGCAGGCAGTAAACACAAGCCTTTTAAAAACTTCTTGTTGTGTTACTGGCAGGTGGAAAAGGTTGATGCATTCATCAGCCTAATTTGGAAAATGGTACACAGCCCATCTTTTTGCTTCCGAACGCCCAGCAATGCATCCCACTGAGCAAAAGAGTGATCAGCCATGACCTCGCTCCCACTAGGCAATTTGAGACAGAATATTTTATTATAAACAACTTGGTTCTACAGTCCCACAAGTGCAGAGGTGGAACCGGAAGTGTGCAGATGTTCTATATGATGTTGATATGTTCTATATGATGTTTACAGGGTGTTAATTGGCATCTTGCTAATAAAAAGGTAACTTCCCCCAAGTCCATATTCCATGATTAAATAAATTCGTAAGACGAGGGTGAAATAAATATCTTTGCTACAGGACTTTTCAGAGGCTGTATGTTAATATGCATGAAGACTCTGGAAAGGGGAGGAAATAATATGCATAGTCTTTGTATTTTTTTTTTTTAAACAGAATTCACATCATGTAGGATCAGAGTTTTTATAGAATAGTCTGTCAGAAGTACTGAGCTGAGGGAAATAAAGCAAAGGTAGAACAGATCATGGAGAAATGGTTTGGATTTTCTTTTCTGTGCTGGGTTGGAGAAATGAGCCTTCAGAGTGAGTCTGAGTGGGTAGCATCAGAGTCAGGCTGTATTGGTTAGAGTGGCCAAAGTCTTGCCAAAATGGTACCTGAACTCTCACTGGGCCTCTGAGATTTGCCCCAAACTGATGTGATAAGTGATCCCTACCTGAAAGGTGGGTTTAGCTGAACTAAAGGAAGAGCTCCAAATCAGGGATGTCCTTCACCAAAGCACAGTCATGGCAGTCTTATCTTCATTAAAGACAACTCCAAGTTAATAGAGAAGGGAATTTCTATGCTTGGAAATGACATCTAGCTTCTTTTAGAACAACCTGCTATCAAGAAGAGCTGGGGAAGTTGTGGTAGATTGTATTTTCCAGAAGACCATATCCACATCTCTTCCATACCGTATGCTCATGAGTGTTGTGTCTTCTTATGACATGACATTGACACTCCTGCATTGAAAGGTGGGTTTTATGTTCCTTCCCCTTGACCGTGAATGGACCTTTGTAATAGCATGGACCAAGAGAATGTGGTAGAAGTGAAGCTGCATGAGTTCTGAGAGTATGTCATAAAAGCTTCTACCTGCCTCTTCTTTCTTTCCTGGGGTACACATGCCGTGGGAGCTCTGAACCAACTTGCAAGAAGTCCCATCGGAAGCCTCCATGCTGTAGCAGTTACATGGAGAGATTACATGGAGTTAGTGAGAGATGCCTGAGGAGCCAAATGCCCAGCTATTTCAGTCTTTCCAAACTAGGTACCAGGCATGTGAGTGAAGGAAGCTTCGAGATGACCCTAGCCAAAGCTACCATGTCACTACAGCCATATGAGAGACCCCAGGCCAGAATCACCCAGCTGAACTATTTCTGAATTCCTGACCACAATCACTGTAAGAGATAATAAGTGATTGTTCTTGTTTGAAACCACTGAATTTTGGGGAAATTTGTTATATAGTCATAATTACTAGAATACAGCTCCACAGAATTCATACAATTGTCGAAGGCTTTGGAAAGCTATCAGAACAACAAACGCTTGGCTTAAGGGGGCCTATATTCTTGAAAGACAGGAAACCCAAAGAGGAGAGCCAGATCTTTGGTCCCACTTTTATGCTCAGGTTGGTTATGGACTCAGATGCCACAGGTGAAAGGCAGCGCAGGAAGTGCCCGCCAAATGACTGAGAAGCTGAGTGCTGCTTTTAGCATTTTCATGGGTCTGCAGGGGAAAATTGAGGTTCAGGTTCTGCCAAGTAGGAAGGGCCCTGGTAAACTCCCCAGACTTTCAGCTGCAACTTCTAATAGTGAAGTTGAACCTGAAATAGACTAGCCCTCAGACAAGCTGAAGCTTGCCTTTTATTTTATTTTTTAAACTTATTTTTTATTATTTTTTAAAGATTTTATTTATATGAGAGAGAGAACATGAGTGTGAGCAGGTGGAGGGGCAGAGGGAGAGGGAGAAGCAGACCGAGTGGGGAGCTGGGGCAGGGCTCGTTCTGAGGACCCTGAGATCATGACCTGAACCAAAATCAGACACTTAATTAACTGAGCCACCCAGCACCCCTGAAGCCTGCTTTTTAAATCAGCTCAACCACTGATGGGATTAAGTTCATCTGTTCCTACTGTGTTTGTCATCGGAACAAAAATGAAATTTCTTTTGAGCAAGACAGCATGATCTAGCAACTCATATTATCTCTACACTATCTGGAATTCACTAAAAAAGAACTAGGTGTATAAAAGACAAGAACTGACTAAACACCAAGGGAAAATATAGAAAAGACTGGAAGGGAGTCTGGCAACTGAAATGATCATACGTGGAATATAAACCAACTGTGATTAAAACGCTCAAGAATTTGAATGGCAAAATTGGGAATTCCTGCTGAGAATTGGAAACTGTAAAATAATCACATGGAAATTTGGAAATTGTGAAACCAATAACTGGTTTCACAATTTGAACAGAGGAATTTCCACTTGAACAGAGGAATTTAACTGCATATTAGATACAGTGGAAGAGCAGATTGGAGAACTGGAAGAAAGATGGGTAGAAAATTTCCAGTTTGAATGACAGGAAAAAATGATAGAAAATACAGAAAAGACCCTAAGAGACATAGGATGTAATGAAATGGTCTGACATTTGTAATTGGAGGCCTAGAAAGGAGTGGGAGGAGTAGAAACAATATTTGAAAAGATAATGGCCAAAAATTTGTCCACACTGACAAAAACATCAAGCCACGGATTCAAGAAGCATTATGAACCCTAGGTAGAACAAATTAAAACGCATATACGTAGGCACATCCCAATGAAACTGCTGGAAGTGAAAGGGAAATTGTGAAGGCTTCAGAGGCAAAAAGGACAGAGTACCTTCTAAGAGCAACACTGAATGTGATACTGGTTTCCAAGGAAAGAGTGGAAACTTGAAGGCAGTGAAATGATATTATTCATGGTGAAAGAAAATTACCTCCATGTTAGTTCCGGCTGCTATAACAAAATACTGCAGACTGGGTGGCTTAAACAACAGAAATTTATTTCTCACAGTTCTGGTGGCTGGGAAGTCCAAGATCAAGGTGCTGGTAATGAGGTTTCTGTTAGGACTCTTTGTGGCTTGCAGATGGCTACCTTGTTGTTGTGTCTTAACACGATGGAAAGAGGAGTCCTGGTGTTTTCTCCTTTTCCTAGGAAGACACTAATTATGTCATGGGGGCCACACCCCCATGACCTCCTCTAAACCTGATGACCTCCCAAAGATTCCATCTCCAGACACTATCACATTGGATATTTATATCACATTGTAGGTATTAATATCACATGTGTTAAAGGTGTGTCCCTGGTCATCATGGAGTCCAGGGCTCCAGATGTTCCCACCTGCCTCATCCAGGTAGTATGTTCTTGCAGGGACCATGGACCACGGCAGTGGCTATTTCTTTTTGGAAGGTTGGGGGCTGGTCTAGGTGACTTTTATTTAGTACTGAGAGCAAACCTACCTGAACCATCTGTATCCTTCTCAACTCATTTCTTTATTTTTTAAAAGTTGTTTTTTATGACTTTTACATGAATAATTTGTGTTCAGTAGAGAAAAATAAAAAAAGTGACAAGCAAGAAGAAAAAGGATCACTTATAATCCTTCCCCTAGAGATAATTTTTATTGTATTTCCTTCCAATCTTCTCCTATTTTCCCAAACAGACTCTAACTATGTATTATTTGGTGACTTACTTAAAAAAAAATTCTTAATTGCATCAAAAATACTTTTTAAAGTAAATAAATATAGATTGTACTTCTTTATTTTTTAGTACCATTTAATGCTTTTTTCCCCCAATTCTCCAATAATATGGAAAATACAATAAAAGGATAATTAAAAGAATGAAAATCTCTAGAGGTTACTACTTCTTTTTTTAAAGATTTTATTTATTTATTTGAGAGAGAGAGAATGAGAGAGAGAGAGAGAGAGCACATGAGAGGGGGGAGGGTCAGAGGGAGAAGCAGACTCCCTGCCAAGCAGGGAGCCCGATGCGGGACTCGATCCAGGGACCCCAGGATCATGACCTGAGCCGAAGGCGGTCGCTTAACCGACTGAGCCACCCAGGCGCCCTAGAGATTACTACTTCTATTTTTGGTGAAAATTTCCAGTGTTTTTTCCATGTGTGCATACAATTTTTATTTTTTCCCCCTTCCTAAACAGAATTAGGCTCATATTCTGTATGGCGGCATTACTTTTCACGGCTGAATTGTTTTGCATTGTATCAGTGTGCTATCTGTTATTTATATATTTCCTTACTTTTGGTCATTTACTTGTTTCTAATTTTTTCTTTTTTTTGCTATTGGAAACAGTCCTGCATAATTCTTGAAGTTTAATTGGTTGGTCCAAGGGCATGCCCACATTTGTGTTTTTCAAATTATATGGCCGCAATGTCTTTTAGAAAAGCCATGCTAACTGATAGCCGTATTAGCCTAGATCTCTTTATTCCCTATTCTTACTGCTATGGGCTGTGATTGTCCTTATGAGTCCTTACAAAGCTAGTAGATGGAATATGGCATCTTGATCTTTAAATCTTCATACTTTGATCTCTAGTGATGTTGAACATTTTCTTATATGTTCATTGTCTGTGTGTATTTTTGTTGTTGTTGTTGTTAATTTCCTGGACATTGTAGACCAATTCTGTGGGCTTAATATAGGGACGTTTGACTTCTTTTTTTGGGGGGGTTTCAAATAATATATTTAATTTAACATATACATGATTGGGCTGAAGAGTGGATTCATGTAGAAGCATCTGTTGAGCATCGCTATGCGTCAGGCTGTTGTGGGTATCAGGAGCACTGGCCAGGGGTCAACAAGGACTGTGGACTTGGTGGTACTTCAGCAACCCCCACTCTTTGGTGAGAGGACTTATTTTAAATTACTTGAATTACTAAAAAAGCAACAGTTTAGTTCATAGTAGATTATGATTGGCATGCGGTTGGATGCAACTGGGAAGGTAAATGTGAGTGGAAGCTGCCTCCCTGGCCCATGCTTAACTATCAGACCCTCCCAGCCCCATGCCCTCTCTCTGCTCTAAATGCCCCCAGCAAATGGAGAGAGGGCACTTGGCTGTGCCTTTTCCTTTTTTAAAAAATTTTTTATTGTTATGTTAATCACCATACATTACATCATTAGTTTTTGATGTAGTGTTCCACGATTCATTGTTTGTGCATAACACCCAGTGCTCCACGTAGAATGTGCCCTCTTTAATACACATCACCAGGCTAACCCATCCCGCCACCCTCCTCCCCTCTAGAACCCTGTTTGTTTTTCAGAGTCCATCGTCTCTCATGGTTCGTCTCCCCGTCCGACTTACTCCCCTTCATTCTTCCCCTCCTGCTATCTTCTTCTTTTTCTTTTTTCTTAACATATGTTGCATTATTTGTTATAGAAGTACAGATCTGTGATTCAACAGTCTTGCACAATTCACAGTGCTCACCATAGCACATACCCTCTCCAATGTCTATCACCCAGCCACCCCCTCCCTCCCACCCCCCACCACTACAGCAACACTCTGTTTGTTTCCTGAGATTAAGAATTCATCATATCAGTGAGGTCATATGATACATGTCTTTCTCTGATTGACTTATTTCACTCAGCATAACACCCTCCAGTTCCATCCACGTCGTTGCAAATGGCAAGATCTCATTCCTTTTGATGGCTGCATAATATTCCATTGTGTATATATAACCACCTCCTCTTTATCCATTCATCTGTCGATGGACATCATGGCTCTTTCCACAGTTTGGCTATTGTGGACATTGCTGCTATAAACATCGGGGTGCACGTACCCCTTCGGATCCCTACATTTGTATCTTTGGGGTAAATACCCAGTAGAGCAATTGCTGGATCATATGGTAGCTCTATTTTCAACTGTTTGAGGAACCTCCATACTGTTTTCCAGAGGGGTTGCACCAGCTCGCATTCCCACCAACAGTGTAGGAGGGTTCCCCTTTCTCCGCATCCCTGCCCCAATCTGTCGTTTCCTGACTTGTTCATTTTAGCCATTCTGACGGGTGTGAGGTGGTATCTCATGGAGGTTTTGATTTGGATTTCTCTGATGCCGAGCAATGTGGAGCACTTTTTCATGGGTCTGTTGGCCATTTGGATGTCTTCTTTGGAAAAATGTCTGTTCATGTCGTCTGCCCATTTCTTGATTGGATTATGTGTTCTTTGGGTGTTGAGTTTGAGAAGTTCTTTATAGATTTTGGATACTAGCCCTTTATCTGATATGTCATTTGCAACTATTTTCTCCCATTCTGTCAGTTGTCTTTTTGGTTTTGTGGACTGTTTCTTTTGCTGTGCAAAAGCTTTTTATCTTGATGAAATCCCAATAGTTCATTTTTGCCCTGGTTCCCTTGCCTTTGGCGATGTTTCTAGGAAGAAGTTGCTGTGGCTGAGGTCGAAGAGGTTGCTCCCTGTGTTCTCCTTTAGGATTTTGATGGACTCCTGTCTCACGTTTAGGTCTTTCAACCATTTGGAGCCTATTTTTGTGTGTGGTGTAAGGAAATGGTCCAGTTTCATTCTTCTGCATGTGGCTGTCCAATTTTCCCAACACCATTCGTTGAAGAGACTGTCTTTTTTCCATTGGACATTCTTTCCTGCTTTGTCAAAGATGAGTTGACCATTAGAGTTGAGGGTCCATTTCTGGGCTCTCTATTCTGTTCCATTAATCTATGTGTCTGTTTTTGTGCCAGTACCATACTGTCTTGATGATGACAGCTTTGTAATAGAGCTGGAAGTCCGGAATTGTGATGCCGCCAGCTTTACTTTTCTTTTTCAACATTCCTCTGGCTATTCGGGGTCTCTTCTGGTTCCATACAAATTTAAGGATTATTTGTTCCATTTCTTTGAAAAAAGTGGATGGTGTTTGGATGGGGATTGCATTGAATCCCCATCTAGGTAGCATTGATATCTTCACAATGTTTGTTCTTCCAATCCATGAGCATGGAACGTTTTTCCATTTCTTTGTGTCTTCTTCAGTTTCTTTCATGAGTATTTTATAGTTTTCTGAGTACAGATCCTTTGCCTCTTTGGTTAAATTTATTCCTAGGTATCTTATGGTTTTGGGTGCAATTGTAAATGGGATCGACTCCTTGATTTGTCTCTCTTCTGTCTTATTGTTGGTGTATAGGAATGCCACTGATTTCTGTGCATTGATTTTATATCCTGCCACTTTACTGAATTCCTGGATGAGTTCTAGCAGTTTTGGGGTGGAGTCTTTTGGGTTTTCCACATACAGTATCATATCATCTGCAAAGAGTGAGAGTTTGACTTCCTCTTTGCCAATTTGGATGCCTTTGATTTCTTTTTGTTGTCTGATTGCTGTGGCTAGGACTTCTAATACTGTGTTGAATAGCAGTGGTGATAGTGGACATCCCTGCCGCGTTCCTGACCTTAGGGGAAAAGCTGTAGGGGAAAAGCTCTCAGCTTTTCCCCATTGAGAATGATATTCGCTGTAGGTTTTTCATAGATGGCTTTTATGATATTGAGGTATGTACCCTCTATCCCTATACTCTGAAGAGTTTTGATCAAGAAAGGATGCTGTACTTTGTCAAGTGCTTTCTCTGCATCTGTTGAGAGGATCATATGATTCTTGTTCTTTCTTTTGTTAATGTATTGTATCACATTGATTGATTTGCAGACGTTGAACCAACCTTGCAGCCCAGGGATAAATCCCACTTGGTCCTGGTGAATAATCCTTTTAATATACTGTTGGATCCTATTGGCTAGGAGTTTGGTGAGAATTTTTGCATCCATGTTCATCAAGGATATTGGTCTGTAATTCTCCTTTTTGATGGGGTCTTTGTCTGGTTTTGGGATCAAGGTAATGGTGGCCTCATAAAATGAGTTTGGAATTTTTCCTTCCATCTATTTTTTGGAACAGTTTCAGGAGAATAGGTATTAATTCTTCTTTAAATGTCTGATAGAATTCCCTGGGAAGCCCTCTTGCCCTGGGCCTTTGTTTGTTGGGAGATTTTTGATGACTGCTTCAATTTCCTTCATGGTTATAGGTCTGTTCAGGTGTTCTATTTCTTCCTGGTTCAATTTTGGTAGTTGATACATCTCTAGGAAAGCACCCTTTTCTTCCAGTTTATCTAATTTGCTGGCATAGAGTTGCTTATAATATGTTCTTATAATTGTTTGTATTTCTTTGGTGTTGGTTGTGATCTCTCCTCTTTCATTCATGATTTTGTTGATTTCGGTCATTTCTCTTTTCTTTTTGCTAAGTCTGGCCAGGGGTTTATCAATCTTGTTAATTCTTTCAAAACCAGCTCCTGGTTTCGTTGATCTGTTCTACCGTTCTTTTGTTTCTATTTCATTGATCTCTGCTCTGATCTTTATTATTTCTCTTCTCCTGCTGGGTTTAGGCTTTATTTGCTGTTTTTTCTCTAGCTCCTTTAGGTGTAGGGTTAGGTTGTGTATTTGAGACCTTTCTTGTTTCTTGAGAAAGGCTTGTATTGCTATACACTTTCCTCTCTGGACTGCCTTTGCTGTATCCCAAAGATTTTGAAGAGTTGTGTTTTCATTTTCATTGGTTTCCATGAATTTTTTTAATTCTTCTTTAATTTCCTGGTTGACCCATTCATTCTTTAGTAGGATGCTCTTTAGCCTCCATGTATTTGAGTTCTTTCCGACTTTCCTCCTGTGATTGAGTTCTAGTTTCAAAGCATTGTGGTCTGAAAATATGCAGGGAATGATCCCAATCTTTTGGTACCGGTTGAGACCTGATTTGTGACCTAGGATGTGATCTATTCTGGAGAATGTTCCATGGGCACTAGAGAAGAATGTGTATTCCGTTGCTTTGCGATGGAATGACCTGAATATGTCTGTGAAGTCCATTTGGTCCAGTGTGTCATTTAAAGTCTTTATTTCCTTGTTGATCTTTTGCTTAGATGATCTGTCCATTTCAGTGAGGGGGCTGTTAAAGTCCCCCACTATTATTGTATTGATGTCAATGTGTTTCTTCGCTTTTGTTATTAATTGCCTTATATAATTGGCTGCTCCCATGTTAGGGGCATAGATATTTACAATTGTTAGATCTTCTTGTTGGATAGACCCTTTAAGTAGGATATAGTGTCCTTCTTCATCTCTTATTACCATCTTTGTTTTAAAATCTAATTTGTCTGATATAAGGATTGCCACCCCAGCTTTCTTTTGGTGTCCATTAGCATGGTAAATGGTTTTCCACCCCCTCACTTTCAATCTGGGGGTGTCTTTTGGTCTAAAATGAGTCTCTTGCACACAGCATATTGATGGGTCTTGTTTTTTAATCCATTCTGATAGCCTGTGTCTTTTGATTGGGGCATTTAGCCCATTTACATTCAGGGTAACTATTGAAAGGTATGAATTTAGTGCTATTTTATTGCCTATAAGGTGACTGTTACTGTATATTGTCTGTGTTCCTTTGTGATCTATGCTGCTTTTAGGCTCTCTCTTTGCTTAGAGGACCCCTTTCAATATTTCTTGGAGGGCTGGTTTCGTGTTTGCAAATTCCTTTAGTTTTAGTTTGTCCTGGAAGCTTTTTACCTCTCCTTCAATTTTCAATGACAGCCTAGCTGGATATAGTATTCTTGGCTGCATATTTTTCTCGTTTAGTGCTCTGAAGATATCATGCCAGTCCTTTCTGGCCTGCCAGGTGTCTGTGGATAGGTCTGTTGCCAATCTAATATTTCTACCATTGTAGGTTACCTGTCTCTTCTCCCGAGCCGCTTTCAGGATTTTCTCTTTGTCTCTGAGACTCGTAAGTTTTACTATTAGATGTCGGGGTGTTGACCTATTTTTATTGATTTTGAGAGGGGTTCTCTGTACCTCCTGGATTTTGATGCCTGTTTCTTTCCTCGCATTAGGCAAGTTCTCTGCTATAATTTGCTCCAATATGCCTTCTGCCCCTCTTTGTCTTTCTTCTTCTTCTGGGATCCCAATTATTCTAATGTTGTTTCATCTTATCGTATCGGTTATCTCTCGAATTCTGCCCTCATGATCCTGTAGTTGTTTATCTCTTTTTCTCAGCCTCTTTATTTTCCATCATTTGGTCTTCTATATCGCTGATTCTCTCTTCTGCCTCATTTATCCTAGCAGTTAGTGCCCCCATTTTTGATTGCTCCTCATTAATAGCCTTTTTGATTTCGACTTGGTTAGATTTTAGTTCTTTTATTTCTCCAGAGAGGGTTTCTCTAATAACTTCCACGCTTTTTTCAAGCCCAGCTAGTATCTTTAAAGTCATGATTCTGAACTCTATGTCTGACATCGTACTAATGTCCATATTGAGTAGATCCCTGGCTGATGGTACTACCTCTTGTTCTTTTTGCTGAGGTGATTTTTTTCGTCTTGTCATTTTGTCCAGAGGAGGATAGATGAATGAGAGAACAAAATGCTAACAGGTTAACAATGTCCCCAGCAAATATACTCTATACAAATCCGAAAAGACCTGAGAGCAGTGGAAGAGAAAGGGAAAGAAAGAAAAAAGAAAGAGGAAAAAAAAAACAAAAAGAAAAAGATAAAAACAAAAACAGAACAATACAAAAAAAACCAGAATATGATCAAATATGATCAGGCTAGTGCATAGATCAGTGCCACACACTAAACTTTGGGCGTATTTTGGTCTGTTAGAAAAAAGTGCCTCCTAAAATTTTAAAGGAAGAAAGACATATATGTACAAAATAAGGGTTGATACAATGAAGGGATGGAAGATGACTGTAAAGATGAAAATTATAAAAGATTTTATAAGAGGAATTGATAAGATAAGAAGTTGTTTGAAAAAAGAAAGAAGAAGATTTAAAAAAAAAAGGAAAAAAAAAGGGAGAGAATGTGATCAGGCAGGAGACTAGAACAAAGCCATACACTACTGATTTAGGGTATATTTTGATCTGTTAGAAGAAACTGTATCTCAAAATTTTAAGGAGAGAACAACTTATATATATATATATATGCCAAAAATAAGGGTAACTACTATGAAGGGATAAAATATGACTCTAAAAATGAAAAATAAAAATGTTTTTTTAAAAACAGGGGTTGATAAGATGTTGGTTGAAAAAGGGAAAAAGAAAAATAAAAAAAAAACAGTTAAAAAAATTAACTTTGAAAGACTAATGAATCATGGTAAAAAAAGCCATGAATTCTATGTGCAGTATTCCCCTAGTGCTGGAGTTCTCCGGTTCTCCTTGATGGGTAAACTTGGTCTTGGCTTGCTGGCTGTTCGTGCTGATCTTCTGGGGGAGGGGCCTGTTGCCGTGGTTCCCAAATGTCTTTGCCGGAGGCGGAATTGCCCCGCCCTTGTCGGTCCAGGCTAAGCAAGCTGCTCGGGTTTGCTCTCGGGAGCTTTTGTTCCCTGCAAGCTCTCCGTACAGCTTTGGAGGATCAAGGTGAAAATGGTGGCCTCCCAATCTCCACCCGGAGAAGCCGAGAACTCGGGGCCCCACTCCTCAGTGCGCCCCCGGAGAAAAGCAGTCAGTCACTCCCGTCTCCCTGGTCTCCGGCCGCACTCCGTGCTCACCTGGCCTGTGACTGGGTGTTTCTATCTCTGGCACCCGACCCCGTGTGGAATCTCCAAACCCAGCAGATCCCTGCGGTGCGCTCCTGTGCCGCTCCTCCCGGGGGAGGAAGGGGAGTCTCCCTGGATCTGCCGCTTGTTGGGTCCCTGCTGGAGGAGCGGTGGCCCTACTGGGCCGTGGATCACAGTTTATGGCAACCCCGAGCTGAGAGCCCGCGCCTTGGCTCCATCTCTGCAGCTGGCTTCCCCGCTCCGATACCTGGGAGCTCTGCCGCACTCAGGCACCCCCGGTCTTTCTGTGACCCCGAGGGTCCTGAGACCACACTGTCCCGTGAGGGTTCCACCCCCCGCTTAGCCACTGGAGCAACGTCCCTCAGTGGAGCCGACTTCTAAAAGGTCCGATTTTGTGCTCCGTGGCTCTAGCACTTGCCAGAAGCGGCCGACGGAGGCCCCCTTCCCCGCCATCTATCCTCCCGAATATCACCTCGGATTCACTTCTCCGCACGTCCTACCTTCCAGTAAGTGGTCGCTTCTCTGTTCAGAGTTGTTGCTACTCTCTTCTTCGGTCTCCTGTTGAGTTCGTAGGGGTTCAGAATGGTTTGGGATCCCTATTCAGCTGAATTCCTGAGACCAGACGAAATCCAGGTCTCCTAGTCCTCTGCCATCTTGCTCCACCCCCCCCCCCCCCGGGACGTTTGACTTCTTTAGGTGAAGGCTTTTATCAAAATTCTAGATTGGGTTGTATTCAAAGTTCTTTTCTACTTTGTTTGTTAGGTCCAAAAGGGGTTGTTTTAAATTGTCTGTTTGAAATTATATCTAGTTTTAGATTATCTGAATTGAAAGAGCTCATAGAGGACATTTGTTCCATGTCCCAGTTTTATAGATGGGAAAACTGAGACCCAGAGAGGACAAGGGACATACCCAAAGTCACATGGCATACCTCTCTGTCTCTATCTTCCTCTTTCTTTCTCAGTCATGTATTATTAAGATGTGATGCTTGGAATGACTCATTCTGTCTGGAAACATCTGCTCTTCCCTACCTGTCACTTGGTCTATAGATGGAAATCCTGGGGGTGAGGCTCAGATTCTCAAACTGAATTTCACTGAACAGGACAGTATAGGAGAAACTCTAGTTTGAATGTGAATCTCCTTGAAAAGGAAGTGACTCTAAAAATCCATTGTGATTCTAAATAGACTTAGGAGATATTATAAAGTTTCAGCATATTTGGGAATTGCTTTAATGAACAGATTAAAATCATTTATGCATAATTTATGATTTTAATGAAAATAAGTACTCTAAAGTATGCTTAAAGTATATTTGAAAAGTAATTTTTCTTAATAACACTTTCATATTGCAATTTTGTCTACCCCACTTATTCAATTAGAAAAATTCTTTGTAGACAGTTTCAGACAGGATAGGCTAGGTTTGCTGCAGTAACAAATACCCAACAATATCAATGGCTTACACAAGAGTATATATCTTGTTCACTCCGTATGTCCAGTGGGAACTGGTCATAGGCACTCATGGGCCTGGGCTGATAGAGGTTCCGTCTCCACACATGTTTCTATGTTCATCTTAGCAGGGGAAGTGGGTGCAGCAAATCCCTCACTGATTTTTTGAAGGCAGGGGTTGGCCAACTATGGCCTCTGGGTCACACCTTTTTTTTTTTTTAATACTTATTTGTTTATTCGACAGAGATAGAGAGCACAAGTAGGGGGAGTGTCAGAGGCAGAGGGAGAAGCAGGCTCCCCGCTGAGCAGGGAGTCTGACATGGGGCCTGATCCCAGGACCCTAAGATCACGACCCGAAGGCAGACGCTTAACAAACTGAGCCACCCAAGTGCCCCACACCTGTTTTTGTAAATTCTGCAGTGTGGGAATATCTTTAAAATTTCAAATGGTTAAAAAAAATCAAAAGAAGAATAATATTTTATGACATACACAAATCCTATGAAATTCACATTTCATTGTCCACAAATAAAGTTTTAGTAGAACATAGTTACACCCATTTGATCACATAGTCTCCATGGCTGCTTTCCTGTTACAACAGCGGAGTTGAGTAGTTGTGACAGTTACCAGATGATCCACAAAGCCCAAAATCTATACTATCTGGCTTTTTGTGGGAAAAGTTTGCTAATACTTGTTACTTGTTTTAAAGCCCCTACATGATAATCATGCTCACGTTTCATTGGCCCAAACAAGTCCTGTAGACTTGCCTGACTGACTTCAGAGGAGGTGAAGAATTTCACAAAAGGAGGAAAACTGGAAATATTTGGTGCGGCACTAACGTCTACCCCACAGACAGAGGGAAGGTAAACTTCTCCCTGGCACTGTGCTGAGATCTCACCAATTCTTAATTAATTGGATCCGAGCTAAAGATAATTTACTCTAAATGTCTGTCCAAAGCCTGACTTGCCTATGTTCGTGCAGACCTGGCCCTCCCTCAGAATGACTGCAATCAATCTGTGATTATTCTCATAACCGCAGTTTACAGCTTGATAACAACAGCTCGAAAAATTTATAAGCAACCCAATGAGCACTTTTAAGAAAAAAAATCAATTCCAGTTCTCTGGAGTACAAGGGGACATTTAATACTGTAAATTGTCTGAGCTCAGCTAGAAAGAGAAAAAGAAAAGCATTTATTTTCTTATTCACAGACTGCTTTAGAGTAAGCGGTTTTTGACCCTTATCTGGGAATGTTGTTTGCCAACCAATGCAGGAGGGGAACTCTGTGGGCAGACACTGTGTCCTGAGACAGCGTAAGCCCCTCTACCAGCTTCAGATAAGCCCCCGTTAAGTCCATAAATGCTAAATAAACTGTTATGTAAATGAGAAATGCGAGTAATTTCAAAAAGTGATCTCAGAGCTGCTGGATTTAGACACCTCCTTCCCTGCCATGAGATGCAGACTCAGGTTTGCATTTCTCCCTCAAGTTCCATGGTCCCTGACATTGGTGTATTTACACCACAAACAAGCAGCTCGGGGTATGCCCTCCCTGGGCCACTTTCTGCCCCTCGGATGCAACAGAGAGCGAGCCTGAGCACCCTGGTGACAGGAGCCTGGTGGGTCCGGAGCAGTGGAGACCACCAAGTCGGCCTCGCTCGTTCTGGCTGCCTGAGATGTCTTCTTCCTGTCCTCCTTCCTACAAATTACAATTCCTTTCTTTTTAAAATCTCCTCAAAGCTC
Organism: Eumetopias jubatus; assembly: GCF_037043125.1. NCBI lineage: Eukaryota > Metazoa > Chordata > Mammalia > Carnivora > Otariidae > Eumetopias > Eumetopias jubatus. Next base: position 27,506,386 of record NW_028274811.1, on the reverse strand, counting down.
TTGTGCTTTTGCAAACCACAATTATTCGTAATGAATCATCCCCAGAGGGCACGTCTTCATGGAGTCTTGCCTACTTCCTTATGGTTCTGGCAACTGAGTAATCAGAGGATATAAGAGCCCTTATTCCCTGCCATAAAATAAGTTTATAGAGATATAATTAGCAATAGTATTATCTTCATTTGGACTTAGCCATGCTAAATGTCCTATAAGAGTTGTTTACGAGGTGATATGAATGGTAATGGTATTAATAACACTATTAGCCAGAAGTATCAATATTTCCCACCACTTACTGCCTCCTAATGAGGTTGCGTGTGGAGTTCTGGGACAGGAATGAGCTGGTAGATTTATAGAAAGTTGTAAGGAAGCACTTAAGGGTCATTAAAAGGAATCTGGTAACTTCAAAGTGTAGGGCTCTGGTCCTTCCTTGAGTTAGTAGCGCAGGGCAGGTCTCCCTGTGCACAGATTCCAGTGGCCCCGGCCCCACGGTGTTCTCTGCTATCTCCAGGTCTCTGCTGGTGGTCTGCTCCTGTCTGTGATTCCGGCCCACTGGCCCGTCCAGACGCACCCATCCATGGGGCCTGGTTCTTTTGCTAGCTCTTGTGGAAGCACTCAGAGCACTCCCTGGGGGCTTAAGATTGATGCCACCCTCTGTCGTGGGCTCTCTCGTCTTCCCAGCAAGACCGTGCGGTCTTTGAGATGGGGGCCGTGTTTCCCATTTCAGTATCTCTTACAGTGCTGGGGAAGAAACAGCTACTGTCCTTTGAGGTCCCAGCCCCTTGCCTTTCAGCACTGTGACAGGTCCTGACACCTCCCAGATGTCCCTGGAGTTATAGGGGTAGAGCTGGGGGGGGGTACCTTCAGATGACACGGATGCTAGCTGGTCATTTTACAGTGGGGAGACTGAGGCTCAGAGAAGCGATCTGTCTTGCCGGGGTCCCACAGGGTGAGCGGCACTGTGGGGAACAGTTCCAGTTCCCAGGCCCAGATTTCGAATGGGTGGAGGACAGTGGGGAGGAGAGTCCCTGAAGGAGGCTCCAGTGCCAGGCCGAGCGTGGCTGAGCTGTGTCCCAGCGTCCCAGATGTTCACCTAAGTGCGAAGGACTCCTGCAGAGGGTGGCAGAGCGATGCGGAAGAGGGAGCCCTGGGACCGGAGGCAGGAGGCCAGCATAAGGTGCCGGCTCTGACCCTTTCAGGCCTCAGTTTCCTCCTCAGGGAAGCGGGGATGATTTCCTGTGGGGGTCTCCCTTGGTGAGAACGTGCTTTGTGCTTCTGTGCTCCCTTCCCTCCGTGGTGAGGCTGGGTGGGGATGGAGGGGGCGTATGAGAGCAGAGAGCAGGACCCCCTTCCCAAGGTCCTGTCCATTTGGTGGGCGGTGGTGGCCCTCCACTTCCTCCATGTGGCAGCGTTCCCAGCCCAGGCCCCTGGCAGGGCCTCTGGAAGCTGCTTCCGTCCCTGCCAGGTGGGCACCCTGGGGAGCAGAGTGCCACGTGGCCAGCTCATCTGAGACTGACTTGGACCCATCCTCCTGATTCATGCTCAAGAAGCCTGCTGGGTCCAGGATTAGCTCATCACCATGCTGCTCCAGCTCCCCACCCTGTGTCTCCAAGCCTTGACCTCCACTTGGGCACACAGGCCTGAGCACAAGATGAATACTCTCAGCGGCTCTGACCATCTCATCAGGCCCTCTGTCCCACAGGAGCGGGCAGATGCTTTTGATCTTCCCACTGGAGTCCCCTTTTGGGGTCATGTCGGAAATTCTTTGGAGGATGTCTGAGGGCAGAGCTGGGCCAACCCTCTGTCTCCATCCAGGCAGCCTGAGCTACAGCCAGTGGGTACTCTGCCCCTCCGAGAGGGTGCGGGTCTTGTCCAAGGCCTCCCTGGGAGCCTTGCTTCAGGGTGGGGTGCTGGACCTGCAGACCCAGAGGTTCTTCTCATTACAAAGGTGAAGTGATGCCAGTGCCAGAGGGAAGAGGAAAGATGATGGACCCCTCTAGATCAGACTCAAGGATAACGTCTCTGGGAAGGCCTTCTTCCTCCAGCTTGGCAGCAGAGCTCTCTTAGGGGAGACCAGACTTTTACGGAGAGTAACCACGAGATTCTTCTCTCATTCCCCAGGCTGGGCCTTTGGGAAGCAGTCTATTACTCCAGGGTCAGCAGGGACAGCAGAACCACTAGAGCCTGTCTCCACCTCCTTTGACAGCCCCAAGAAGGTATCCTTCAGCTTGTGAATTCCTGAGTGTTGGCAATGGTGTCAGATTCCTCCCCAGACTCACCTTGGTCATACAGTAGATGCTCAGTACACAGTAGGTGCTGATTAAATGAATGAGTGAGGGTGGCACTCGGAAGAGGGGATTTCGGTTTGGCCTTTGGTCCTAGCAACAAGCAAGGAACGTTTGAGTCTTTTCCTGGAGTGAAGGGAAAACTCACCCAGAATCTCACCTGAGGGGATAGCGCCTTTCTAAGGTCCCAGGTGGGTGGTTTGTGAGGAGAGCAGGCTTGAGAAGTTCTACTGCCCCCCCCCCCCACTCTCCCTTTGCTGTCAGGGCTGCCTGTCCCTTGTTTATGGCTCCTCTTAGCCCGCTCAGATCCTATTACGCAAACGTAAATTGAGTTACAGCATCAAAAGCTCTTTGTTTAGTAAACCAGGCACTTTGTATTAGTTACTACATCTATCTTGTTATTTTGTGTCATCTTTGCTGGAAGCCTGCATGAGTATCCTGGAGGAGAAAACTGTAGAGACTAAGTGATTTGTGAAATCTATTTGGTTCTTTTGGTTATTCTTAAATAGGATAAATAGGAGTGCTGGCTCCAGCATTTGCAGGGGGGAGAACGGAGGGTCCAGGGCCCCCGTTGGTCTGGGAGGATCACGGTGCCCGTGGGACCCCGCATGCAGTTGGCTGAGTGTCCCCTGTAATCTAATTAGGTGCAGTCTGTTACAGTTTGTTCTTATAGAGTGGATGCCGGGATATGAGAATTATTAAAATTGCCAATTCTTCGCATTTGTACAGTTTAAAAAATAGCAGTTTTTCACACTGTAAAAATAATATGATGTGCATTATAGAAAATTTGGAAAATAGAGAAAAAGCACAAGGAAAAACAAATCCCAGATCCCACCACGGAGGGTGAGACACTAACACTTCAGGGTACAGCCTTCTAGAGATGCTTCCAGGCATGTGTGTGTGTGTGTGTGTGTGTGTGTGTGTGTGTGTGTGTGTGTGAAGCCACACTTCTACATACGTCCTTCTAATTTTTACAAGAACAGGACCCAAAGCGTATTTGCCTTTTATCCTCACAGACACGGTGTCTTTGGTTCCCCAGGAAGCTGACTGACCTGTCACTTCACACAAAGCCTGCCTTCTTCTTGGTGATCACCCTCCTCTTGGGCTTCTGTTCCAGTTAATGTGCATCGGGGGGACTAAAAGCTGACCATGTGTGCCCACTGGTGTTCCACATGGGACCGGGGTTGGCACTGACTACCCTCTGGCTACCCTCTATCACCCAGGAAATGCCACACTGTTCCAAGCCTCTTGGCAGCTCCCCTGCTGCCCAGGGCGCTGGGATGGACACACATGTGCCCCTGTGTGGCTGACCTCTCAGGCTTTGAGGTGAATCCTGATCCTTGAGCCTTTCAGGACTCCCACTTTTATCTGTACATCCTGCTCTGCCCGTTGCCACCCCTGGATCAGTGAGGATGACCTTCTCCGGCTTGCGGATGGCTCCAAGGAGCTGTGTGACCAGCCTTGCATGCAGGGTTCAGAATTTGGGGTGGGGTGGTAGAGAAGAAAGCCGGGGCTCTGGAGGTCTGTTCATCTCGTGGAAGAAAATAATGCTAGAGGGGTCTACACACTCATCTATCTTCTTCCTGGCTTGAAGAAAAACTTGTCTTTTCTTTTACTAGCCACTCACCAGTGATGTTAAAGAATCTCTGTCTCCGTGCTGATATATAACAGAGTATTTGCTCAGTGTCCACTTTCCATTTTCCTAGAGAAATCAATCCTCCTTGTCAGAAACACAGAGTTCTGAGATTTATACCTGTGCCAATATCAGCTGCGCTCAGGGACAGCGTGAGGGAGACGGGCACTTGCGGGGTAGGGCCCCACACTCCCTGTTCAATATTCTTTGCCCTCTGAGCTCACCCTGACTTTGTTCGGTCGATTGTCCCCCTGCCGTCAGGAAGGCCTGCCCTTGAACACAGCTGAGCGATTCATTACCTGTCAGAGGCAGCCAGGTGTGTGTGCACATGGCTGCGCTGGGGGCTTGTTTCGTTGGCTTAGTAATTAAAAGCAAACAAAGCTGGGATGGAGACCTATCGGTGTTGCTGGGGGCTCTGAGGCAGAAACATGCGGGCAGGCAGCCAGTTTCCGGAGCCCAGGAAGACGAGGTGTCATGAGAGGTGACAGATAGAGTGCTGGGGCCTCAGGGTGCGGAAGCAGAGGGCTCCACTGCAGGCCATCGTGCAAGACACAAGAAGTTCTCACTCCCGTCTGGGCCTGGGGTGGGACTGTCACTGAGCATGCAGTCAGGCCTTCTGTGGTGAGAGAGAAGGAGGGCAAGTCCTGTTTGCAAATCACTGCCCTGCTGGGCCCTTTATTGGAATCAAACTGGGGGTTGGTGACATCCTAAGAAAGGACTGGATTGTGGTTATTGAGTGAGCGGCAGAGGTAGGAGGATTCGGACTCAGAGCTTTGTGATCCCCACGCTATTCTCCTGTTGGTTTTTCCACAGGTGAGGTGTGTCATGGGTTGAATGGGTGGCCCCCCAAAAGTTCTGTCCACATACCTGTCCATGTGACCTTATTTGGTAAAAGGGTCTTTGCAGATGTGATTAAGGATCTTGAGACAGGGTGACTATCCTGCGTTATCCCGGGGAACCCTAATGCCAATGATGAGTGTCCTTCTAAGAGAAGAGCCGAGGGAGAGTTGGGACAGACAAAGGGGAGAAGACACAGACAGGAGAAGCAGAAGCTGTGACCACAGAGGCAGAGACAGATGTGATGTGGCCCCAAGTCAAGGAACACTGAGCCACCAGAAGCTGGAAATGGCAAGGAACCGATTTTCCCTTAGAGCCCCTGGCGGGAGGAAGGCCCTGCCGGATTGCAGACTTCTGGGGCCCAGCCCTGAGAGACGACATTTCTGGGGCTGGAGCCCACTCAGTTTGTACTGACTGGTTCCGGCAGCCCCAGGACCCTAGAGCGGGCTGGCTCAGTTCACGTTAGAGGCCGTGGCTTGTCAGCTCCTTTGCAATCCCAGAGGCATCTTTCTGGATATCGGGGTCAGTCCTGTCCAGGGTGTGACCTGGGTGTGGAGTCATGTCTCCAGGCCTCCGAGGACACTCACAACATCACAAGCTGGCACAGTTTCAGTGTCCTTCTCGGGTACCCTGGGGTCCCCAGCCCCACAGCACAGTGAAAGCTGACCTGATGTTGCATGTATGTTTTATGAATGGATTTTGCTCAGCTCCGAGGTGGTTTATTTCTTGCCTGGAGGCAGCAGCAGGAACTTGGTGCTGTTTGGGGCCTTGTGCCCCAGAATGGCCCACTCCCCGCAAGCTTCACTGGCAGGTGACCTCACAGGGAGGTTATAAATAGCAGCCGGGGACGGCTTCCGAGTGCCTCCAAGTGAAAGCACAATCACTTGCTGACAGTTCGGTGCAGGGGGAGACAGCAGGAGTCTGGGGGCCGTCGAGTCTCCTCTGCTCTGACGGTAATCGGAGCAGGCAGATGTCTCCGACAGCTGGGGCTAATGGGCTGTCAGACAGGGCTGGACCGGCTTGGGATATCCTTCGTGCTCCTTGGCACCAGACCAGTTCAGACCAAGGGAAATCAGGCATAGGCCCGCCAAGGGAGGCCGCGGACCAGCTTGCAGAGGCTCTGCCCCTTCTCCTACCTGGGGAAGCCTCTCTGGGAGTGGGGGGGGGGTCTGCGCCCTCTGTCCTGGACAGTCTTATTTTTCATTTCTGGGAAATGGTCATTTGAATTATTGATGAGAGATTAAAACTCAGCTAATTCAGTTCAATTTCTCCAATAGGCAAAACTATTTATAATTAGCCTAGAAGCAAAGGTCAATGCAGTAATAGATGGCTGTGGTGGCAGGAGGAATTCAAATGAGAAGCCAGTTTGTGCTAAGGTGGAATTGATGCAGGGACCAGCTTGAGGAGTGCTTTGAAATGAGTTCATGATTCAAGACCAAAGTGGGCGGTACTTCCTGAGAGACCTTCTTCTCAGCCATGAGACATTTTGAGCAAAGGATGATCTGGGCTTGTTTCTTCAATATGTAGTCCTGAGAAAGGAGCGAGCTGGTGGCTTCTGGGGCAGGCATCCTCCAAAGCAGCCCAGGAGCGGGGAAGTCGGGAGGCCCGAGTCCCTGCGTGTGTTCATTCTCTCTGTCCATGACATGGGGAGGTGGGACTAGTGCCCCAGGCCCCTCCGTCTCTGTCATCCCCGACTCCTGCTGTGTAGTTGTCCTGAGTGGTTCTAGGGACAGCAGGGAAGGACGGGCTGGTGTCTGGGCTGCTCCTCTGTTCTCAGACACGCAGTGTCCCTGGAAGTTGGGGATTTGTCTTTGGTGGGGGTCCTGGCCTGATGTATGATGTACCACCACTGCAGCCTTGACAGGTGACAGGGAGTGTAGTGGTCTATGCCTCGTCTGTGCCCGGGTCCTGCGTGCTTCAAGCAGGAGCAGCTGAGCTTGGCTAGTGTGGCAGTGAGCATCTTGGTGAGTACACAGGCAGAGACTTCTAGCATGTCCTAGAAGGGCACAGGGCCTTCTGTGCCTCAAGTCTGTGACTTCTCTGATGGAGCTCAGCCATGGACCACCTCTCGTTTAATGCTGGGAAAATGTGTGGGTTTTTTTGTTTGTTTGTTTGTTTTTATTTTTGTTTTTTAGAGAGAGATCGTGTGTGTGAGCAGGGGCGGGCAGGGAGGGGCAGAAGGAGAGGGAGAGAGAGAATCTTATGTGGGGCTCCATCTCATGCACCCAAGATCATGACCTGAGCCAAAATCAAGAGTCGGACGTTTAACCAATTGAGCTACCCAGGTGCCCCTAATGCTGGGAAAACGTACTTGAATATTTATCACCAAACTCTGGAAGTGGGTTTCAAACATCTATCTGTGGCAAAACCATTAAAAAAATGAAAGCTTATGAGGAAATTTAATAAGTAAGACAAAAAAAAAAGGGGACTGATTGGCAGGGGCTATGCTGTGGCCCTAACCTACAGGCCCTTTGTCGCCCCAGGCACCAGGCTGCCCTCTGAGGGACCAGGAGCACTTCCCCCACCCCAGTCCTGGAGGGGCATGCTGACCTTGGTCAGAACCACCCCAAAGATAAGATCAGCCCCCTCCCTTTATAGCAGACGGGCCTGAGACCCAGAGAGGGGAGTGAACTGGCCTGCACGTCCCATGGGCTCCTGGCCACGCAGGGCTCTCTTGGCCTCTGGCTTGGTGGAGGGAGGTGGGAGGTTCTGTCTCTGACACCCCCGTGCCCCTCTGGTTGCTCTTCTCAGCCCTGCTGGGAGTTGGATCTGATGCCTGAGGACCCGGTCTCCAGTAAGGTCTCCCAATGGTGTAGATATTTGGCCTTTCTCTGGGAGGGTAATTATTTGCTTTTTTCTTCTCTTTTTTTGGGCTTCTTTTTAGATGGAGTTAAAGTTTGTAGGTCCCAAGAAAGGGTGCCAATGTAAGCCGAGGGTGCCAGTACAAAACTATTTCTTAAAGATGGGATCCATATTCTTTTTGAAATAATGCCTTCCTTGGACCGTATAGCTGTGTTTCCATGGGCCTGCAGCCTCCTGCTTTGTGGCGGACCCGTGGAAGTCACGCATCTCTTCTCTCACCTCCTTAGGCTTCTGCAGTTTTGAAGTCGGCTCTCACCTCTCCTAATGAGGAAGTAAACACCGCTGCTGTTTGTGATCTCCCATTTTAAATGGATTCAAGAGCGGTTTTGAACAAATGAATGAAGTTCCTGGGCTCAAGGAACAAGCTCTTCTAGTAATGAGCTGAAACTATTATATTAATTTCCTAAGGACCTCTTCCTTCCTCTGCTCAGATTGTTTGCAGACACTGGTCAATGCTGCATATAAATTGAGGTCTCAAAAGGCTAAATTAACAATTAATCGGAAGCATCTCTCAGCCCTTCAAAATGAAAATAGTCCCTCAGTTGTAAGAGGAAATCTACCTTCGGAGACCTCTTGTTATCGAAGATGTGCATCGGGGACACGCCAGGGGAGTCTGGGGTGAACTCTTGTTTGTGAGGGTCTAAAGGGGCGAAGAGTGTTCATACATCAAAGACATAATTCTTAGCATTTTGTCACATCAGCTTTTCCCTTTCTTTGTGTTAATGCCAAGTCTGGGAGGAAATGTGTCTCCGTCCCTCAGGGAGGGCAGCAGGTTTGATTCGGAAATGTGCATGGGTGGCCCTCATGGTCCCTTGCCTTCATTCTTTCCTTCTTGCTGTACCCCTCAGACTCCTATAAGGTGCTTGGCGTCTGATACCCTGCCTTTTATAGCCTCCCCCGCCCCCGCACCGTACGCCCCCACACCCGGATTCCTGGCTGCTCTCCTTGCCTCCAGTGCCTCACTCCCCAACCTTTGTCAGTTTGTGGCTGTAACCATCTTGCTCCAGAGTTCTCAGTGGCTCCCCACTGCCCCCAGGAAGAAGTAGGAACTCTTCCCTGTGGCTTCCTGGCCCCGTTGGATGCAGCCCTGCACTTCCCCCACAGCACCCTCTCCCCTCTCCCCAAATGTGCTCAGCTGCCCACTTGGGCTGGCTCTTCATAGCGCCCCCCACCCCCAAACTTTTGCTCCCACTGTTTCGTGGTGGCCCATATTATTTATTGTCCAAACCAGGGTTGTTTTGATAATGCAAAAGGACACTTAATAATTATGCCAGGACAATGGATATAAGTTTGGTGGTCCCAGGAAATCAGGACAGGCTGTTACCTGAGCTATGTCCTCCCCTATTTCTCTTCACTTTTCATCTCCCTTCCCTCCACCTCCCCCTACTACGTGCAGCTCAGGTCTTCCCCATCCTTGATGGCTCACTTCTGGGAAGCTTCTCTTGTAGTTTGAGTTTCTAAGTCATAAATATAAGGCTACATGCCAGAGGCCCTTTGTTCTCCTTAAGCCCTGTGCGTATTGTGTGAGTATCTCCCAGGAGGTGAGTGGCGGGACCCGGATAAGGAACATGGATTTTGCAGAAAGCAGGGTCCTTTCCTGTTAGTACCAAGGACTGAGCCACAGGTATGGGCACAGAATGTCACTCGGTTGTTTTTATACTACATATATATCGTGGTCATTTGTCATTCTTTTTGGCTTTCCATTATCTGAACCTCCTTATTCTTGGGGGCATTTCCACCTTTTGAGGCAGAGCTTCTCCTACTATATACAGTTGAAGATGCCAGTTACTTGTTTTTGGTTTCCCTCGCAACCAGGGTGCAGGAAGAGACCATCTGGACTCCAGTCTGGCGAGATCGCCAGCCGCGACAGTGGGCAGTGGTCCTAATGGTGGCAGTGCCTCATACTGGGCACGGGGGTGGCTCCAGCAAGGTGTCTGCACCTGGCACTGGGGCATCAGTGGTGGAGTTTGGGGACCAGATGTGGAGCAGATGTGAGGATCTGTTCCTGGTGGTGTGCCTCCAAGGCTGGTTCTCTGGTCTTCCTGGGAACTGTGGGAGCTCTTGGCATTCTTTTTTTTTTTTTTAAGATTTTATTTATTTATTTGACAGAGAGATAGAGAGAGCCAGAGAGCACAGGTGGAGGGAGGGGCAGAGGGAGAGGGAGAAGCAGACTCCCCACTGAGCAGGGAGCCCATTTGGGGGCTTGATCCCAGGACCCTGGCATCATGACCTGAGCCGAAGGCAGACGCTTAATTGAGCATTCTTAATTATAAAAAAATGTTAACCATAAACAAAAGTTAGAAAAAAAAAATCACATGATAAACCCGAGCCCCTACTTACTCACTGGGCAGATTCAACAATGATTAAACTTTGTCCCTCCCCCCCTTTTTTTCTATCACTTTCCCCAACTTTCTACCTAAAGAATTTTAAGAATATCTTATTCCTAATACCTCAGCATGAATTTCTAAAAAATAAGGACTTTTTTTTTGTACCTTGACAATTTTCATCTTACCTATAGCAAGATTAACAGTTATTCCTCAGTCCTACCTACTATCCAGTCTGTCTTCCCCTGATTGTCTCAAGATGCCTTCTTACAGTTGTGTTTAAGTCTGGATCCACCGGGTGTCCACACTGTGCATATAGTTTTTCTGTTTCAGAGGTTTCTTTCACTGTAGAATCATGTCATGTCACTGACCTGTTTTCCCGAAGAAACCAGCCCGGTTGTCCTGCAGACGGTCTCCCTACATTCTGGATTCATCTGATTACTTCCTAGTGGTGGTGTCTCTACGTATTCCTCTGTCCCTCACCCTTCCCGTAAAGGAGAAATTGCTCTAGAGACTTGGTTGATTCAGTTTTAACTGTTTGGGCAAGAGTATCTGGAAGTGATGCCATGTCGTGGGGTGGGTATCCCTCCTTTTAGGGCTACTGGTTTGATGGGTGGGTTCAATTGGGGCCAGGCTGAATCCTGCATTACAAAGTTGGACCTTACTCCTTACAGCTTCAAGTAATCTGTGGACACTAATTTGGCTCCCTCTGAATATCCAGATCCCCTTTAATTGTTCAACTGGTTTAGCATCCGTAGATCATCATTGTTGATTCAGTGTCTTAACACACATTTCTTTTCTACTTAGATCCACTAGAATGATTTGCTTGCACATAATAACTCTGATTAGTAATTACGGGTTTTTTTTTTTGTTAAAAAAAATTACAACACTTGCTGGCTGCTTTACATAAAAGTATGCCATACAACCTGAGGCAGATTTTGAAGAAATAGACATGCTCCGGTGCCTTCTCGCACATCTTCAGTGGTTATAAATCGCTGCTTGGTCAGATTGGACTTGAGTAGAATAACTCACTGTGGTCTTGTATTGGTTGTAGCAGCACTAGCTGCTGTTAAAAAAAAAAAAATTCCCAGATGTTTTCAGTGGCTTTAATGCAGTGGAAGTGTTGTTGTTGATGTTCCTGGCTAGCGGGCAGCTTTTCCGCACCCGGGGACTCAGGGCCCCAGGTTCTGCTCATCTGGACTCCCCCGTTCCTGAGGGCCGTGTTGTTTTCAGTGTCCAGCTGGAAGAAAGAGAGAGTGGAGAATGCACACTCACAGTTTCTTATTCCATTTATGAGGATTGGTCACATGGCCAGTCCTAGATGCAAACAGGGCTGGGGATGGATTCTCTCTTGGGGCGGCCACTGCTCAGGGACATTTTTGTGCTGCGGCCAAGGGAGTACCATGTTTGCTTGGACAGTTCTGCCCCTGCTTCTTCTTGGTTTCTTGGTTTGCTTTTTCTTGGTTGGAGGCTGGCTTTCATATATGCAATCCCATGTGGAAACTCAGGGTGCTCCTATCGCTGTACACTGTCCTTTGTTACCGCCTCGGAGCGTGGACTTCTCATTCTGCCCGCTGTTGCTCATCTCGCCCACCATCTGATTCTTCCCTTAGTGCCCCTGGGTCCTAGGCAGGGTCTCTTTCCAGCTCAGGTGTGGCAAGAACCAGGTGAAAAAGAGATAGTAACCTTTTCGTGAACACCAAGAGGTCATTGGGCATCTCTCAGGAAATTCTGTTCCTACTCAGAAGAAAGTTCGTCAAAGAGAGGCTTTCTCCCTTTAATTAGTATTTTTACTATTTTTTCTTACCCCCCCCCCCGCCCTTCCTTGTGGATTCGCCAAAGTCTGACAACAGCCTATACAATAGCTGGTATTCAGCTTTTAGAGGGAAGCATTAAACCAAGCAGTGGTACCTCTTCTAGCTTCCTTGCAGATCTTAAACTTCACCAGTTCCTGCCCGACTCTGAGCATAGGCATCTTTTGGTCAGAACACACTATTTCTTTGTAATACACATTGCCTTGTTCTCTAATAGTTTATATGTCTTTTTCTCTCTAACAAGTCGAGAAGTCTGCAATGAGCAAGATGGAGATACTATGTGTTTCTGTCTCTCCTGCATCCCCGGCTCAGGGATGACCACGGGGTTGCTGGACTACTCTTCAGTTGCCTAGAAAAGTCAGTCATGAAGCCCGAATACTCAGCTCACACAAGCTCAGGCTGCATGTGCTTTTCGGTTTGGTGGAGTGTGGTGGAGTTGAGGACCTCTGGCATCTCGTGGTCCCTGTGAAGTCACTCTCCTTCCTGTGTTGCTTGGAGGCTGACAGACTGTAAGGTAAGCCTCTCACACACTGGGAATGGTTGAAACCGAAAGACCCTTCATGTTCCATAGGAAACCAATGTCCATTAAGTGGGGGAGGACATGAGGAGCTAACACAGGTACCAGACAGCCTCTGGTCCTGAGGGCGCTTCCTGCCTGAGGGCAAGAGAACTGAGGTGGTCCCAACCAAGAGGAATGTTCGGTAGCATCTCACAGCACTCTAATCGCATAAACAATGACAAGTTCCATAAACATCACAAATGGAGGAATTTGCCTTGAAGTTCCTTTTGGGATCTAATTTGAAGGAACATCCTGGTGAAGCTGAGGTCATGAGGGAGGCAGAACCGAATGCAGAGAAATGCGGCGTGACAGCTGGGCTTTCCGGTGGCTTGGTGGGGAAGGGCTCCCGGGGAGGGGACGCTCAGCAGGGAGTGTCCTGGAGGGGCGTGCTGGCCTGCCTCATGCTGCTGCAGGACCGGAGCTGTGCTGAGCTGGGAAGAGGATGCGGCGTGAGAAGATTGGAGTTCGAGTCTTCTGCTGTGTGTGACCTTGAGCAAGTCACTGTGCCTCTGAGTTGACTTTTCCTCATCTGAAAGCAGAGCTGGAAGTGAATGCGGACTCGGGTGCTAGGAGGACTGGCTGTAGTCCGTCTCCAAAGGGGGGCAGGAAGGGGGGCGGTCACACTCAGTTGATTAACAAGGAGGTGCTGGCCAGGGGAAATTTATATTGGGTCCCCCAGTCTGAACAGTCTTCCTTTTTTTTTCTTTAAGATTTTATTTATTTATTTGAGAGGGAGAGAGCATGAGAAGGGAGAGGGTCAGAGGGAGAAGCAGTCTCCCGCTGAGCAGGGAGTCCAATGTGGGACTCGATCCCAGGACTCTGGGATCATAACCTGAGCCGAAGGCAGATGCTTAACCCCCTGAGCTGCCCAGGCGCCCTGAATATTCTTCCTGTTCAAGGCTTTATTTAGGCTTTTATTTTCTGAAAAACAGACCTTTTTTTTTTTTTCCACTCCGAGGTGGAAATTGGATGTTAAGAAACAGGACTTCTCATCTAGAAAAATGTGCGTGGGCAGCCCAATTTCACCTTGATCTTTGGATGTGCCGTGAATTTCTCAGGTCACCTAAACCTGCCTGTAATTCCAGTGCTGCCTGTCTTGAGTTTAGCAAGTAAGGAGCACAAAGACGCAGACGTGTAAATTAGAGCCTGCAGGTCCAGGGGTCCCCCAGGGCTGCTCTTCAGTCTGTGGAGGGGGGCGCGGGCGAGACACCTGGTGTGCATCCCAGGAGGCCAAACAGACGGTCCTGCCAGCTCAGCAGTGACAACTTGAGCTTCTTTGCTGCTGCTGAGCAGAGAGTGAAGAAGCAGGGTTCCAGCAGAGAGCTCCAGGCATCACTGTGACCTGTTGCCTAAAAACTCTCACCGGGGGGAAGGTGTCTCCCCAAGGGCCCTGCACCCACCCACAAGCTATTTCTGTGCCCACCCAGCTGGTGGGAAACAGAGTGTGTGCATGTTTATTTTCAAATAGAAGTTGACTTCAATCTCTTGTTCTAGGTGGTTCTTGTTTTAACTGACCCCTGCAGTGTCTCTCCTCGGGGCGGCAGGGTGGTGTTCACTGAGTATGTGAGATAGGGAAGCAGCAGGTAGGGAAAGACGCATTGAGAAAGGACAGGGGAAGCTGTGTGGGAGGGGTGGGCAAATCTACATGCTTCAAGAAATCCTGTTGATCTTCCTGGAAATTGTGTGTGTTTTGTCTTCAGAAACATCTTTTCTTGGAATTTGTTGCAAGGGAAGGGCTGGTGGCGGTGGGGGGGCTCTAAGCCAAGCCCCCTTCTAAAATGAGCGGGGAACTGTTTGTGCTCGTAGCTGAGGTCTAATTCCTCCGTCCAGAAAAGGAGTCTGGAGAGAGAGGGAGTTTGGTACGGGGCAGGAGAAGGTGTAGGCTGGCATAGACCTGCTCTTGAGGGCAGATGACACTCAAGCCTGCCGTGGAATCTTTGGAAAACATTTGCAGACCTCTGTGGCTTGGAAGATGATGTGCCTATCACAGTATGCTTCATGAGTGGGCCATGGGAGCTGAATTTAAGTTTATGTTCGCCGGGAGATTCCAGCAGTATGTTTCTGTGGTGCGGAATCATTATTTACAATGAGGCACTTACACAGAAGTAGTAAAGTTAATGGAGGTTTCTGAGGAATTAGCCTTGTTGCATTCCCCAATGACATAGCCAGCTCCCCTCTACAGCAGCCCAATCTGCTGTGTGCAGAGCTAGCAGAGTTTGGGGGGTGGATGAAATTGGGGGACCCAAAGTGGAGAGCCACCGGCCTTCAGACACTTTGACACAGGCCAACAGCCCCGTATGGACTTGCTGAGGGTTCCTGGCAGGATGACGACTATGAATTCCACCGGCCCCAGGTTGGCTCTGGCTACTGCTGTAGATGGTGGGATATGAGTCAGCCCCACACTCACATTCCCTGCAGGAGCGACCAGGTGGCACCATGGGGATGGTGACTCACTCCACTTGGTCACATGCCATGAGGTCCTTGGGTCGCAGCTCCAAGGGCAAGTTTGCCGTGTCTATACCCGGTTCCCAGTGTACCTGGTGTTAGGAGCCTGGCAGATGTGGGTTGGAATCTGAATTGTATGTCCTGGAGCATGTTGTGTGGCCTCTCCAGTTTCACTTTCCTTATCTCTAAAATAGGGATGGTCATGACGCCAGCACACAGGGCTGCTGGGATGATTATGGCAGAAGGTTGGAAAGCACTTGGTACCATGCTGGGCGCCGTGGATCTTCCGTGACTTCTCCACTTTCGTCTCTCAGCTCGGCCCACCATCTCTGTATTCCTGGACCCAGAGTCCATGGACGGTTTTCCCAGCTTCCTTGCCAGGTGGCCTTCTGCTAGGTTCTGCCCACAGGAGGCCTGGAAGATGGGAAGATCAGGGAAGCCCTAGTTTCCCTTACTCTCTTTCTTCTTCTTCCGGTGGTGTCTCTGAGGTGGGGCAGCTCCTATGGTGGTCTTCCTCCATGCCCCCAGCTCCTGGGGCTGAAGCCTCTCTTCTCAGCTCTGGGTAATATCATCTCCTCCCTTTGTGACCCCCCCAGCCCCTGGGGAGCTATTGGCTTCTTGCATTTCCTACTCTCCAGGTCACCTACCTCACCTTCTCCTTCTGGCTGTCTCAGCACCCGTGTGAGTGATGTGCAGTGTTCAATTCCTCTGCGTGAAGGACCTGGCCTGGTTTCTCAGTCCCTGACTGGACTCTGATCAATACAGTGGAACTCCCATTAATTATGACAAGAGCATGGCCGTGGAATCAGACAAGGCAAGCGTCAAACATTGCGGCCCCACCCCTTCCCTGAGGTGGGATCCGAGCCTCCATGTGTGCCTCTGGAATGGAGAAGATAATAGACCCAAGTTTGTGGGGTCACTGGGAAGATTTAAAGAGAGAATAATAGAAATACGAGCACCACATAGTGTGGTAGTGGACAGCAACATGACAAGAGGGTATGTTCCTAGAAGTGTTTGTTGCTTCCTCAGGTTGGCCCAGGGAGTGATGGAGATGCTGCCGGAAAGGGCATGTGAGGGGGTGGGCTTGGGCCTGGGTATCTGTGGGCAACAGGGAGCTGCATGGGGTCCGGAGGGTCTTAATGTCCTCTCCCAGTTTAGCTTAGAGCTTCAGCTAAGCACCAAGGGCCAGGCCCTCCCTGGGGCTGCCTGAGGGGGAAGACACCACAAATGCTATGGCCTTCTCTCTAAGTCTCTGGGCGCGCAGATAAGTGAGGACGGGTCAGTGCCTCAGTCTGGGGCATCGCTGGTTGCATGGCTTTTAAAGTCTACTTAGTCATTCATTTTACCTAATTATCCAGTGACCTAACACCAGCCTATAATGTTATTTTCTGCTCGGAATGACACCCGTGGGGTTTGGAGAGCTGGAATATTTTATTGGCTGCTCAGTGGCCAAACTTCCTAGCACTTGCTCTCTCAGACCCTCCAGAGGGGAACGGGGGCCCTGGCCCCACTCTGGGGTTATCTGAGAATTGCACGGCCTGGGAGCCAATCAATGGGCCATCCTTCAGGCTCCAGTGGAGTGCTGGGTCAGCATCCCCTTTGTAAATGGCTTTTCCTGGGCTTTTTATCTCTGGGAGGGGGGGTCATGATGAGTAGTCAGAGACTTGGCAAACCTTGGATCTGAATCAGCAGAGTTGAGACAACTTGCATCCTAAGCAGTAATGTGGCCCACCTGACTCACACTCTTCTGGGCTCTGCCTCTCCCCAGGGTGGTCCCGGAGAGCTGGAACATGGACCATGTGTTCAGAGGAGCTCTAGAGGCCCAAAGTGCAAGGTCCTCCCCTGCCACCTGCCATTCTCCCTGGCGGCCCATCTGCCTGGATAACCCCTCTCCTTCACACGGGCCAGTTCCCAGGGTATATATTTCTACCCTCAGCCTTTGCCATGCCGCCCACCTTGCTGCTGATACTCTCTCCTTTCCCTGAATGCATATCCCAGTGTTCTCGAAGGCTCTAGGGAAATTTCCCTGGCTGCTGAGAGGCCCACTGACTTCCCTCCTCCCTGCCTCTTCTGAATTGTGTAACAAACCCTTCATTAGGTTTTGCCTGACATGATTTTCCAGGTCTTTGCGCACGTCAGGCTGGAGGTTCTGTTGGCTTCTGTAATGCTTGGGATTGCATGGCCAGCCCTATAGTGGTGTGGATTTCTCTTTGGAGCCTTGGGTACGATTCTGGGTGTTCTTTCCAGAAAGGAGTTTTCAGAGTATTGCAGTGAGGGACAGTCAGCTAGGCTTTCCCTACCTGGAGGTAGGGGAGGACCAAAGGTTTCCTAATCTGGCTTTGTGCCAGAAGCACCTGGGAAACATTTAAAAAATACAATTCCTAGATCTCACCCCTAAACATTCTGTTTTAGTAAATCTCTTTATTTATTTTTTAATTTTTTATTGTTATGTTAATCACCATACATTACATCATTAGTTTTTGATGTAGTGTTCCATGATTCATTGTTTGTGCATAATACCCAGTGCTCCACGCAGAACGTGCCCTCTTGAATACCCATCACCAGGCTAACCCATCTCCCTACCCTCCTCCCCTCTAGAACTCTCAGTTTGTTTTTCAGAGTCCATCATCTCTCATGGTTCGTCTCCCCCTCTGACTTACTCCCCTTCATTCTTCCCCTCCTGCTATCTTCTTCTTTTTCTTTTTTCTTAACATATGTTGCATTATTTGTTATAGAAGTACAGATCTGTGATTCAACAGTCTTGCACAATTCACAGCGCTCACCATAGCACATACCCTCCCCAATGTCTATCACCCAGCCACCCCATCCCTCCCACCCCCCACCACTCCAGCAACCCTCAGTTTGTTTCCTGAGATTAAGAATTCCTCATATCAGTGAGGTCATATGATACATGTCTTTCTCTGATTGACTTATTTCACTCAGCATAACACCCTCCAGTTCCATCCACGTCGTTGCAAATGGCAAGATCTCATTCCTTTTGATGCCTGCATAATATTCCATTGTGTATATATACCACCTCTTCTTTATCCATTCATCTGTCGATGGACATCTTGGCTCTTTCCACAGTTTGGCTATTGTGGACATTGCTGCTATAAACATCAGGGTGCATGTACCCCTTCGGATCCCTACATTTGTATCTTTGGGGTAAATACCCAGTAGAGCAATTGCTGGATCGTATGGTAGCTCTATTTTCAACTGTTTGAGGAACCTCCATACTGTTTTCCAGAGTGGTTGCACCAGCTCGCATTCCCACCAACAGCGTAGGAGGGTTCCCCTTTCTCCGCATCCCCGCCAACATCTGTCGTTTCCTGACTTGTTCATTTTAGCCATTCTGACGGGTGTGAGGTGGTATCTCATGGAGGTTTTGATTTGGATTTCCCTGATGCCGAGCGATGTGGAGCACTTTTTCATGTGTCTGTTGGCCATTTGGATGTCTTCTTTGGAAAAATGTCTGTTCATGTCGTCTGCCCATTTCTTGATTGGATTATGTGTTCTTTGGGTGTTGAGTTTGAGAAGTTCTTTATAGATTTTGGATACTAGCCCTTTATCTGATATGTCATTTGCAACTATTTTCTCCCATTCTGTCAGTTGTCTTTTGGTTTTGTTGACTATTTCTTTTGCTATGCAAAAGCTTTTTATCTTGATGAAATCCCAATAGTTCATTTTTGCCCTTGCTTCCCTTGCCTTTGGCGATGTTTCTAGGAAGAAGTTGCTGCGGCTGAGGTCGAAGAGGTTGCTGCCTGTGTTCTCCTTTAGGATTTTGATGGACTCCTGTCTCACGTTTAGGTCTTTCAACCATTTGGAGCCTATTTTTGTGTGTGGTGTAAGGAAATGGTCCAGTTTCATTCTTCAGCATGTGGCTGTCCAATTTTCGGAACACCATTTGTTGAAGAGACTGTCTTTTTTCCATTGGACATTCTTTCCTGCTTTGTCAAAGATGAGTTGACCATAGAGTTGAGGGTCCATTTCTGGGCTCTCGATTCTGTTCCATTGATCTATGCGTCTGTTTTTGTGCCAGTATCATACTGTCTTGAGGATGTGAGCTTTCTAATAGAGCTGGAAGTATGGAATTGTGATGCCACCAGCTTTGCTTTTCTTTTTCAACATTCCTCTGGCTATTCGGGGTCTTTTCTGGTTCCATACAAATTTTAGGCTTATTTGTTCCATTTCTTTGAAAAAAGTGGACGGTATTTTGATGGGGATTGCATTGAATGTGTAGATTGCTCTAGGTAGCATTGACATCTTCACAATGTTCTTCCAATCCATGAGCATGGAACGTTTTTCCATTTCTTTGTGTCTTCCTCAATTTCTTGCATGAGTATTTTATAGTTTTCTGAGTACAGATCCTTTGCCTCTTTGGTTAGATTTATTCCTAGGTATCTTATGGTTTTGGGTGCAATTGTAAATGGGATCGACTCCTTAATTTCTCTCTCTTCTGTCTTGTTGTTGGTGTATAGGAATGCCCCTGATTTCTGTGCATTGATTTTATATCCTGCCACTTTACTGAATTCCTGTATGAGTTCTAGCAGTTTTGGGGTGGAGTCTTTTGGATTTTCCACATAAATTGTCATATCATCTGCAAAGAGTGAGAGTTTGACTTCCTCCTTGCCAATTTGGATGCCTTTGATTTCTTTTTGTTGTCTGATTGCTGTGGCTAGGACTTCTAATACTATGTTGAATAGCAGTGGTGATAGTGGACATCCCTGCCGCATTCCTAACCTTAGGTGGAAAGCTCTCAGCTTTTCCCCATTGAGAATGATATTCACTGTAGGTTTTTCATAGATGGCTTTTATGATATTGAGGCATGTACCCTCTATCCCTATACTCTGAAGAGTTTTGATCAAGAAAGGATGCTGTTCTTTGTCAAATGCTTTCTCTGCATCTGTTGAGAGGATCATATGATTCTTGTTCTTTCTTTTGTTAATCTATTGTATCACGTTGATTGATTTGCAGATGTTGAACCAACCTTGCATCCCACAGATAAATCCCACTTGGTCATGGTGAATACTCCTTTTAATGTACTGTTGGATCCTATTGGCTAGTATTTTGGTGAGAATTTTTGCATCCATGTTCATCAAGGATATTGGTCTGTAATTCTCCTTTTTGTTGGGGTCTTTGTCTGGTTTGGGTATCAAGGTAATGATGGCCTCATAAAATGAGTTTGGAAGTTTTCCCTCCATTTCTATTTTGTGGAACAGTTTCGGAAGAATAGGTATTAATTCTTCTTTAAATGTCTGATAGAATTCCCCTGGGAAGGCATCTGGCCCTGGGCTTTTGTTTGTTGGGAGATTTTTGATGACTGCTTCAATTTCCTTCGTGGTTATAGGTCTGTTCAGGTTTTCTATTTCTTCCTGGTTCAATTTTGGTAGTTGATACATCTCTAGGAATGCACCCTTTTCTTCCAGGTTATCTATTTTGCTGGCATAGAGTTGCTCATAATATATTCTTAGAATTGTTTGTATTTGTTTGGTGTTGGTTGTGATCTCTCCTCTTTCATTCATGATTTTGTGGATTTGGGTCATTTCTCTTTTCTTTTTGATAAGTCTGGCCAGGGGTTTATCCATCTTGTTAATTCTTTCAAAGAACCAGCTCCTAGTTTCGTTGATCTGTTCTATTGTTCTTTTGGTTTCTAGTTCATTGATTTCTGCTCTGATCTTTATTATTTCTCTTCTCCTGCTGGGTTTAGGCTTTATTTGCTGTTTTTTCTCTAGCTCCTTTAGGTGTAGGGTTAGGTTGTGTATTTGAGACCTTTCTTGTTTCTTGAGAAAGGCTTGTATTCCTATATACTTTCCTCTCAGGACTGCCTTTGCTGCATCCCAAAGATTTTGAAGAGTTGTGTTTTCATTTTCATTGGTTTCCATGAATTTTTTAAATTCTTCTTTAATTTCCTGGTTGACCCATTCATTCTTTTGTGGGATGCTCTTTAGCCTCCATGTATTTGAGTTCTTTCCGACTTTCCTCCTGTGATTGAGTTCTAGTTTCAAAGCACTGTGGTCTGAAAATATGCAGGGAATAATCCCAATCTTTTGGTACCCAGTTGAGACCTGATTTGTGACCTAGGATGTGATCTATTCTGGAGAATGTTCCATGGGCACTAGAGAAGAATGTGTATTCCGTTGCTTTGGGATGGAATGCCCTGAATATGTCTGTGAAGTCCATTTGGTCCAGTGTGTCATTTAAAGTCTTTATTTTCTTGTTGATCTTTTGCTTAGATATCTGTCCATTTCAGTGAAGGGGGGTGTTAAAGTCCCCCACTATTATTGTATTGTTGTCAATGTGGTTCTTCGCTTTTGTTATTAATTGCCTTATATAATTGGCTGCTCCCATGTTAGGGGCATAGATATTTACAATTGTTAGATTTTCTTGTTGGATAGACCCTTTAAGTAGGATATAGTGTCCTTCCTCATCTCTTATTACAGTCTTTGTTTTAAAATCTAGTTTTTCTGATATAAGGATTTCCACCCCAGCTTTCTTTTGGTGTCCATTAGCATGGTAAATGGTTTCCCACCCCGTCACTTTCAATGTGGGGGTGTCTTTGGGTCTAAAATGAGTCTCTTGTACACAGCATATTGATGGGTCTTGTTTTTTAATCCAATCTCATAGCCTGTGTCTTTTGATTGGGGCATTTAGCCCATTTACATTCAGGATAACTATTGAAAGATATGAATTTAGTGCCATTGTATTGCCTGTAAAGTGACTGTTACTGTATATTGTCTGTATTCCTTTCTGGTCCATGCTGCTTTTAGGCTCTCTCTTTGCTTAGAGGACCCCTTTCAATATTTCTTGGAGGGCTGGTTTCGTGTTTGCAAATTCCTTTAGTTTTAGTTTGTCCTGGAAGCTTTTTATCTCTCCTTCTATTTTCAGTGACAGCCTAGCTGGATATAGTATTCTTGGCTGCATATTTTTCTCATTTAGTGCTCTGAAAAATATCATGCCAGTCCTTTCTGGCCTGTCAGGTGTCTGTGGATAGGTCTGTTGCCAATCTAATGTTTCTACCATTATAGGTTAGATATCTCTTCTCCCGAGCTGCTTTCATGATTTTCTCTTTGTCTCTGAGACTCGTAAGTTTTACTATTAGATGTCAGGGTGTTGACCTATTTTTATTGATTTTGAGAGGGGTTCTCTGTACCTCCTGGATTTTGATGCCTGTTTCCTTCCCCACATTAGGCAAGTTCTCTGCTATAATTTGCTCCAATATGCCTTCTGCCCCTCTTTGTCTTTCTTCTTCTTCTGGGGTCCCAATTATTCTAATGTTGTTTCGTCTTATGGTATCGCTTATCTCTTGAATTCTGCCCTTGTGATCCAGTAGTTGTTTATCTCTCTTTTTCTCGGCTTCTTTATTTTCCATCATTTTTGGTCTTCTATATCGCTGATTCTCTCTTCTGCCTCATTTATCCTAGCAGTTAGTGCCCCCATTTTTTATTGCACCTCATTAATAGCCTTTTTGATTTCGACTTGGTTAGATTTTAGTTCTTTTATTTCTCCAGAAAGCGTTTCTCTAATAACTTCCATGCTTTTTTCAAGCCCAGCTAGTATCCTTAAAGTCATGATTCTGAACTCTAGGTCTGTCATCGCACTAATGTCTGTATTGAGTAGGTCCCTGGCAGACGGTACTACCTCTTGTTCTTTTTGTGGAGGTGATTTTTTTCGTCTTGTCATTTTGTCCAGAGGAGGATAGATGAATGAGAGAACAAAATTCTAACAGGTTAACAATGTCCCCAGAAAATATACTCTAATCAAATCAGAAAAGACCTGAAACCAGGGGAAAAGAAAGGGAATGAAAGGAGAGAGAGAGAGAGAAAAAAAAGAAAAAGATAAAAACAAACAAAAACAGAACAAAACAAAAAAACCCAGAATATCATCAAATATGATCAAGCTGGTGCATAGATCAGTGCCACACACTAGATTTTGGGTGTATTTTGTTCTGTTAGAAGAAAGTGCCTCCTAAAATTTTAAAGAAAGAAAGACTTATATATGTACAAAATAAGGGTTGATACGATGAAGGAATGGAATATGACTGTAAAGATGAAAATTATAAAAAATTTTTAAAAAGGAATTGATAAGAAAATGTTTGAAAAAAAGAAGAGGATTAAAAAAAGGAAAGAAAGAAAGAAAAAAAAGTCAGGGGAGAGAATGTGATCAGGCAGGAGACTAGAACAAAGCCATACACTAGAGATTTAGGGTATATTTTGATCTGTTAGAAGAAACTGTATCTCAAAATTTTAAAGAGAGAACAACTTATATATATATATCTGCCAAATATAAGGGTAACTACTATGAAGGGTTAGAATATGACTCTAAAAATGAAAAATAAAAATTTTTTTTAAAAAAAGGGGTAGATAAGATGTTGGTTAAAAAAGGGAAAAAGAAAAATTCAAAAAAAAAAAAACCAGTTAAAAAAATTAACTTTGAAAGACTAATGAATCATGGTAAAAAAGGCATGAATTCTATGTGCGGTATTCCCCTAGCGCTGGAGTTCTGCCATTCTCCTTGATTGGTAAACTTGGTCTTGGCTTGCTGGCTGTTCGTGCTGATCTTCTGGGGGAGGGGCCTGTTGCCGTGGTTCCCAAATGTCTTTGCAGGAGGCAGAATTGCCCCGCCCTTGTTGGTCTGGGCTAAGCAATCTGCTCGGTCGTGCTCGGGATCTTTTGTTCCCTGCAAGCTCTTGGTACAGCTTTGGAGGACCAGGGTGAAAATGGTGGCCTCCCAATCTCTGCCCCGGAAGAGCGAAGAACTCGGGGCCCCGCTCCTCAGTGCGCCCCCAGAGAAAAGCCGTCACTCCCATCTCCCGGGTCTCCGGCCGCACTCTGTGCTCACCCGGCTTGTGATCAAGCGTTTCTATCTCTGGCACCCGACCCCGTGTGGAGTCTCCAAACCCAGCAGATCCCTGCGGTGCGCTACTGCACCGGTCCTCCCAGGGGAGGAAGGGAGTCTTCCCGGCTCTGCTGCTTGTTGGGTCCCTGCTGGAGGAGCAGTGGTCCGACTGGGCCGCCGATCAGTTTATGGCAACCCCGAGCTGAGAGCCCGCACTTTGTTTCTGTCTCTGCAGCCAGCTTCCCTGCTCTGATCCCTGGGAGCTCTGCCGCACTCAGGCACCCCTGGTCTTTCTGTGACCCCGAGGGTCCTGAGACCACACTGTCCCACGAGGGTTCCACCCCCCGCTTAGCCACTGGAGCGACGTCCCTCAGCGGAGCCGACTTCTAAATGTTCCGATTTTGTGCTCCGCGGCTCTAACACTTGCCAGAAGCGGCCGATGGAGGCCCCTCCCCCGCCGTCTATCCTCCTGAATATCGCCTCGGATTCACTTCTCCGCACGTCCTACCTTCCAGAAAGTGGTCGCTTTTCTGTTCAGAGGGTTGTTGCTATTCTTTTCTTCGATCTCCTGTTGAGTTCGTAGGTGTTCAGAATGGTTTGATCCCTATCCAGCTGAATTCCTGAGACCAGATGAAATCCAGGTCTCCTACTCCTCCGTCATCTTGCTCCGCCCCCCTCTGTTTTAGTAAATCTAGAGGCAGGGCCTGGGGATGTGTTTTCAAGTCAGCTTGCCAGATCATCCTGATGTCCTGCAGGGTGGGAAGCCTGGCATAGAACAACACACGGGCTGGCCAATCAGCCCTACGATGATGCCATAATCTGCATTTGGGGGGCACAGTCTTCTTTCAAGTATTCTATTCCACTGCTCCCATAAGCCACTGAAAAACCCCCAGGTTTTGTTAGCCAAGGTGAAGGTCTCAGGCTACTTCTCAAACATGATTAAGGCAGTGGACATCCTCCAGGCTTCCAGGCCTGAGTTAGGAAATGGGATATGGGTACCTTCCCACAGAAACAATTTAATCATAAAGCACTTGACTTTTAATTCTCTTGGAATCTAAGATTTAGCAAAAAGTTATTGAAGACTCTCCTCTTCATGATTGAGCCAGTGCTGGAACAGTCCCAGCAGGAGGGGCCCATGTCCATGACCCCATGAGTGGCCTGAGTTGCTAGACCTTTCTCTGGTCCTGGAGTTGATATCCTCCTCTCTGTCCCTTTCAGCCATGGGCCTTATTGTGAGTCTCCTTGAGCAGTAGTTTTCAACCCTGGCCATGCGTTGGCACTGCCTACGGATATCCGGGCCTCTTGCATGGAGATTCTGATTGAGCTGGTCTGGATGAGGCCCCGGCTTTGGTTCTCATGGGTAGCTGGGATTGAGAACACTCCTGGAACAAGCCACGTTCTCACATGCGTCTATGAAGCACAATAGGAGATGAATAAGAGTGAAATTGAAGAAAATGCAATTCCTTAAGTACAGTACAGAACTCGCCTTATGAAACTCTAGTTATTCCTCATCATGGATGTATCATATTATGTTTTCCAGATAATTGGAAACTCTCTTTCTCATGGTCGCACACTATGTTTCCAAATGACACTGGCAGTGGATGTGCCCCTGACCCCTGACCCCTGCTTGCGGACTGCCCTGACTTCTGCTGTCGACCCAGTTCCTTTGGTTACTGCTTTCCCCGACCTTGACTTTTCACTGTCTGAGCGTCTTCTGGCCCTCATCTTTTGATGATGGGAAACTTCACTTTCTGAGCCTCGAAATGATCTGAGTGTTCTCTCCCTAGAAATCACAAAGAGAAGGGAAGTCTGTAGCCTTCCTGTTGGTGGCTCACCATCCCCTACTCAATGGGACATATCTCCTGGGCTGGCTTGTCTCATTGTCCCTGGTATTTGAGGGCTCCTGGCATGGAATAGAGATATTCCCTTAATCCTCCCCCTACCAACCCCTGTCCACTTTGGCTTTCAAAAGAGGGATGTGTTCTTTATGCTGAACCCTGGAAGATTTTGCTTTTTTCATCAAATGTGGCTTCCTCACAATTCCCAAGGGAAGGCTGCACATCCTGTCTGGGTTTCCATTTCCTGCTTTCCTGCCCTGAGCCTGGTGCTGAGACCCAGCCGGCCCCAGGAAACACTCACTGTATTAAATCCAGTTGAATTTCTTGCTCTTCCCCTGACTGGGCTCACTCTTTGGGGCAAGCATGAGTAATATTAGTGTCAGCTTGTGTGTTCTCACTTCAGCTGGCTGTCTGTGTCCTTGTTGATGACACTCCCTGGTTTTGCAGCCCTGTGTTTACCCCAGAACAATAAGCTTATGGTAGGAGAGTCTGACAAGCCAGGGATCAGGTTTGTTCACGTGAAGGTGTGTGATTTTGGCACACCCTCAGATTTCCAAATAAGCCTCTTCTCTTTGCGATGGAATTATCCTCTCCCTTTGCAACAGGTTTATAGGACTCATTAATTCTGCTATTAGAAACAGATCCCCATTAAGGTCAGTTAATAAACTGTGATAGTCTCTTGGTGGACCCGAAGCCACGAAGATAGGAGACTGACAACAACAATGCCACAGGGGGAAATGCTGCTTCTGTTTTGTGACAGGGGAGGGCTGGCTCCTACCTGCGCTGCCAATTCAAGGCCCTGCAAAGGGTTCTGTCATAGAAATTTAGGGAAAAGAAAGAAAAATCAATGCAGACTCTGTGTTTTAATCAAATGCAGGAAAACGATCGTCATGTAAAAAGATTCAACACATGAGAAAAAAATACATTCCAAATTTGACATAATGTGTTTCTCAGGCTGCCACGGTGGAAGCTCAGTGATTCTAGACCTACACTGTCCAATACAGTGACCACTGGCCGTGGGGCACTTGAGATTTGGCTAGAACAAAGTGAGATGTTCTGAAGTGTAAAATCTGCACTTGAGTTTGAAGACTGGATACAAAGAAAATATGTGAAATAACCAATTAAGTTTTTATATTGATTAAAATGATAATATTTTGATATATTGGGTTAAATAAGTTATATACATATATATATTTTTTTTTCTTAGAGAGGGAGAAAGAGAGCAGAGGGTTGAGGGAGAGGGAGAGAGAATCCTCGAGCAGACTCTGCTGAGTGCAGAGCCGCAGGTGGGGCTCCATCTCACAACCCTGAGATCATGACCTGAGCTGAAATCAAGTGTCCAGCACTTAATGAACTGAGCCACCCAGGTGTCCCTAAATAAACTATATTATTAAAATTAATGTCACATGTTTCTTTTTTCCTTTTTAAATATGGTCCCTAGACAATTCACAGTTATGTCTATGGCTCACATTGGTGGCTTACGTTATGTTTCTTTGGACAGCGTGGAGGTGAGCTGTCCCCCTCTTGGACAGGGGGCTGAGGCTGATGACTTCTCCCAGAGGTAGGGATGGCTCCGTGCTTAAGATGCTCTCTGGCTGTCTTGGCCTCTCCTTTGCTCTTGAAGAGTCTGCTCTTCCTGGAAAGCCTGTCAACAGTAGGTTGACGAGATGGCCCATGGGGGCACCTCCCATGAACTTGCTTTTGGAAGCCCCAGCCCAGCTTGTGCTTTCCCTTTGTTCAAACCAGAGGTATTACCTTGCAGAACCCAGCCTAGCTATCACATTACAGAGTTCAGGAAATCTCCAACAGACCTTTATTAAGCACCTACTAAGTGTGGGGCACTGTCCTAGGCACTGGGATGCAGCAGTGGACACATTAGTTAAGTCCTTGCCTTCCCGGAGCTTATACTCCAGTGTTGGGAGCAGATAATAAACAAGTACCTAAGTACATGAATAAGATGCCTTTAGGGAGTGATAGTGGCATGAATGGAGAATAAAGGAGGGACATCAAGTTAAAAGGTGATGAAGGGGGATGCGGGGAGCTCCCTTAAATTGTGTGATCTGAGGAGGTGACATCTGAGTTGAGATTTGAATAATGAGAAGGAGCCTATCATGTGGAGATGTGAAGGCCTAATGCTCTTGGCAGATGGATCAGCTAGTAGAGAGGCCCCAAGGCTTGACCTGGCTTGGTCTGTTTGAGAAGCAGAAGATTAACCAGGAGTGGTGTGATAGGAACTGAGG
Organism: Eumetopias jubatus; assembly: GCF_037043125.1. Classification (NCBI taxonomy): domain Eukaryota; kingdom Metazoa; phylum Chordata; class Mammalia; order Carnivora; family Otariidae; genus Eumetopias; species Eumetopias jubatus. The sequence continues at coordinate 27,478,720 of NW_028274811.1, read as the reverse complement.
CTGGAGAAGTATTAAGGACAGATCACATGGGGCCTGTGGCCACATTAAGGCATTCTGGGTTTAGTATAAGAGATTCTGGGAGTCACTGGAAAGTTTTGAGTAGGGAGTGAAGCCATCACTCAGGCTTCTCTTTTGAGGACGGACAACAGACAAGCCTGGAAGCTGGAAGAACAGTGGAGGTGGTGTTTCCAGGCAAGACATGCTAGTGAGTGAGCCAAATGATGCTATGGAGGTGGAAAGACATGGTTGGATTCAAGAGGTAGAACTGCCTGGAGTGGCTAATTGCTTGGCTCTGGAAGGTGAGAGAAGGAGAGACATCATGGATGACCCCTGGATTTTTAATCCCGAGCAAGGGGCTAGACGGATGGTGGTATCCTTTACTGAGGTAGAGAAGCCTCAGCGGGGATGAATTTTGCAGAAGGTGGCAATTAAGAGAGGATCAAGAATGCAAGTTCAGACAAGTCAAACTAAAGATTCCTTTAGATGTTCTATGTTGATAAACTGAGGAAGGTCTTGGGTCTGTGGCCCTGGGTAGAGCTGAGGGGAAATTCAGGGCCTGTGATGTGGAACATGGTACCACGGGCACCTATGTGGCATTTAAAGCCACAGATCTGGACAGGATCTCCAGGGTGCTGGGGTAGCTAGGGAATGGGAGGATGCTGAGAACCCCGGGCTTTGGGGCCTTCCAGCACATAGAGGTGGAGCAGAGGAAGAGGGGCAAGCAAAGGGGAAGACATACTTGATTAAAGGTGTAGAAGCCAAACCTTCAATGTTGGAAGCTCCTGAGCCTAGCTCTGGTTGGCTCGAGGTGTGAGCTCTTAGTTTCTGACCCTTTGATGCGTGTGTTTGAGGAGCTCCCAGGGAGGCCTCAGGCTTGAGTGGGGAAGAGGCCGTGGCTCTGGGGATGCCTCAGGCAGTGGGTCCCAGGGTGCATCTGGCATGCTGTGGGAGCAGCTTTTGTTCAGGATGGGATTTCGGCCATGTTTCCCCTTATTAGAGCAATATAGGAAAGCTTCATGGAAGAGGCAAGCCCTGAACAAGCCTTGAAGGGCAGGGGGAATTAAGATGGGAGAGGGCCTTCTAGGTAGGAAACCAAAATTAGAGGAAGGAGTGAACATGACCCTCGTGCGCGCACGTGTGTGTGTATGTGGATGGGTTGGAGGGATGAGGAGAAAAAGGACTTCTGAAGAGGTCTAATTTAGGTAAATGAGGTAAGTTGGTAAGTACCTCTATCACAACTCCGTAACACCTCCCCCCCGCCCCCCCCAGATAGTGGTTTTATGTAGGTGTGTAAGGGGAAACATGGCTGGGTAGGCTGGTGCCTGCATGGAAATAGTGTAGCACTTTTGAGGAGTGGAATGATGACATCAAGATGGTGTTTGAGGCTGATTAATCTGGCATGGGGCAATGGGAAAGGCGAGTTAATTTGTGAAATACAAGTATTGTAGCTGTCATGTCTAGGAGAGATCTGTAGGGCTGGAGACAGGGCATTGAGCAGCTTGTGCCAGATGGCCAGAGGATCTCACAACCTTGAGGTTCTGGACCAGCCTCTAAGGTGTCCTGTGTGAGAGAGGCAACCCCAAGAATGGTGGCCCCAGGTGTCACTGTGTTCCGCAGATTCAGATCTTCAGAAACCAGAAGCCCTGCGCGGGTAGCTCTATGCAGAGGAAGGCCTTAGGTGTGATTCCCAAGCTCTCTTTGCTCTTGAGAATTGGCTAAGTCTGTGGAGGGGAAGTGGCCACCAAGCACTAGGCACCCCTTAGAGCTTGAAGCACCTGTCCCCACTGTGAGTGCATTGAAACTCTTCCTGTAATTATTTACAAAATGTCTTGATCATCAGCCCAGCTAGACGGCCACAGGGGCAGCCCCAGCCTGCCTTTGTGCATCACGGTAGGCCTCAACCCTAGCTCTGAGCCTGGCAGATAGCAGGGGCTTAATTCATGTCTATGGACTAAGTGGAAATCAATGGTGTTCTCTAAGTCTAGACTGATGGGCCTGGGAGGAACCCTATGCAGAGGAGCGAGCCCTACCTTCTGTTTTCCAGGTGGCCCCATGTGGGAAGGAAGGGAGAGAGGATAGGAATGCTTCTCTTGCTTAGCCCTTCACTGTCACAGAATGCCCTCGGTGCGCGTGGTCCTCAGGCACCTTCCCCTGTCTCCCTCCTGTGCTGCCACCTGGTCTCATCTGGCTACCCAAGAGTTTGGGGTTTATTTTATAGAGTTTTTAAATGAAAATATTTTGGTGTTCCCCCAATTAGGGGTGGGCATTATTTTTTGAGCTTCCAAAACCCCAGATCTTATTGTTGAGACCAGCTCTACTGAAAGCAGAATGCAGACCCAGGAGGGGCCGCTGGAACACACCAAATGGCACTCAGGGTGAGCAAGAAACACCCCTGCACTCCCTCCCCTTATCCATTCCTGTACTCCCTCCCCTCCTCCCCCAAACACTGTCAGTAGCACCACACTTACCCTCCAAAGCTATTTTACATACAGCTAAGAAATGTCTCTCTTGCCTCTGAGCTTTGTACTCTCATTGACACCACCCATTCAAAACGACTGTTCTTGAAGTCAGCAGACGGAGGTACAAGTTACTGTGCATCCTGCAGACCAAACACTTCTGGTGGTTTCACTGAATTCTCTTAATTTCCCCTTTCTGTTTTGCAGGTTCTGTTAGGTGGGTGGGGGTGAGGGTGTTAAGGAGTGAAGAGCATTCTTGCTTCTGGGGGTGTTTGAGTTGTCCTGAGGCTCTGGGCTCTCTATCTTCTTCCCTCCACCCGCCCAGTGCCGCAGCACAGAGGGGACAGCTGAGTGAGATCCAGCTTTTTCCTTGACATTGTCTTTCATCGACTTTGGAGGAGGCATGAGGGGAAAAAAATTCCAGAAGGCTCTATTTCACCATCAGGCTTTCAAAGTCATTGAGAAGGGTACCAGCCAAGAGAGCATACTTAACTTTTCTCTTTGGTTTTTTGTTTCTTTTTTTTTTTTTTTAATACTGCAAAGTTTACACTGAGGTCTCTTAACATCTGGTCTTCCAGCTGCAAGTGTCCTCCTTGGTTCCCAGCCCCACGCTGGCCCTCAAGCCTGGATGGGTTTGAGGACAAGAAGACGAGAGTCATGTCTGGTGGCAGTTAATTGGCTTGTATCATCAGGACTGGAGACTGCACTTTACCACACGTACCCCGGGTTGAGAGACGTGGCTTTGGTCCATTTGAGCCTGTGCTGTCGTGGAGATGCTCCTTGCTTCTGTCCATCCTCCCTGAATCTCGTCCTGAGGGTTCCATGAACCCTCAGCACCTGGTTGTTTAGGAAAACCACATGTTGTGTTATTGGAAATGGGATATGTCGTAAAGATGGCCGAATCTCATGTTCTAGTTTGGAGCGAAAAGATTTAGAGAAGTTTAGAATCTGAGGGAAAAGTTAAATATTTGACTGTGTTAAAAAATAAAATTTCAGCTGAGGATTTCATATTTTATGCCTTAAAAATGAAGTTCAGTGTGTAACTGGCAAGGCTATATTTGAGCCTGTGTGGCAGGGGAACCCCTCCTTTCAAGGAGTTCGTAGTGTTTGGTAGGTGGAGAAGCAGGGGTGGGGAAATCAGAGGTGAGAAGACAGTATCTGAAGAAGCAGGAAGTCTGGGGGTGGAGCTGGGGGTGGGCAAGATTCAGGGTGGAGATTGAAAAGTTTCTCCCAGAAGGTGCCATCTGGAGCATGACAAAAAGACACCATCTTACCACCAAGGGACAAGTTTGGCTCCTACATGAGCAGACAATGTCACACTGTGTGACCAGAGCCTCCCTCAGTTTTGTCTGGATTTTGCGGTGAGAGGACATGACCCTCTGTCCGTGGAAGCTTCAAGAGACAGCCCTGTGGTTCTCTTTCCCTCTGAACTTGCTTACCAAAGGCCTCTGGTTTCCACTGTGTTGCTTCAAGTGCTTATGGGTCTACAGCTCTTTTCTGGTTATAGGGCGTCCTCACTGGCTTTCAGGGCAACTGTCAGCTGGTAGAAAGAGAGGAAACAGAGTTCCAAGGCAAAGAGGCAGCATGACCAGCTTCTGTAAATTTTGCGCATTCTCTTGTTCTGTTAAGCATCTGTTTGCAGAACGTCCTCTTTGATTATTGCAATAGTCCTCCGTTTAAAGTGCGAGGAGCCCTCTTGACCCCATACAAGCCAGTCATAAAAGAATGTTTTAAGAAAAACTCTCTGAAGTAAAATTCTATTTACAGAAGTGCAATCTGAACACAGTCTCCATCTCTACAGCAGGGGGAGGTGAGTGGCACTCATGGGGTCACGCTTGCATTTGGAACACAACAGCTTCCTCTAAAAGGCACCGTGCATTTTAGCTACAGTAATAAGTATTAGCCCCATCTTCCTGTCGGGAGGCCAAGGAACAGAGAGAGGAGATGTGCGCATTCTTTCCAGCCTCCTCTCCTGACCCACCAGACTGCTTGATGTTAAGAGGCTGTTTAACAACAAAAGGAATCCTGTTCTTGTTGCTAGGTTGATGGGATGCTCATGAATATCCATGACACTTATGTATATTCATGAAGCCAGAGTGTGATTGACAGCCCGCACACCTAAACCATTTCCTGGAGCACCCTCAAAAGGCCTTTCTGTCCCCAGCCTGGGATCTGCCCCCACCTGGGTGGGCTCGGTAAGGACTAGGTTCCTTCAGGTAACATCTGCCTACAGGACCACCTGGGGTACTTGTTTTCATTTATGCACAGTGGATGCCTTCCTTCCTCCCGGTTGTTCCAAGTCCTGCTTTGGAAAAATAAACATTCTCCCCCTATGACTCCCCACCTGTGGGCAGCATAACTGGTAGTAGAAGCTGATACTCCCAGTGTGGCCAACCCAGCAGCCCCCCGGAGCCACTTTCTCTCTGGGTCAGAGGAGAGGAGGAAGCGAGAAGCCTGGTGCTCTGCAGGTGGGCCCCTGTGCTTTCCTCACTTGGCATTTCATTGGATCTGGGATCCAAGGCCAGCTGTATGCCTTCCTGGTACCCACGCTTCAGACTCAAGGTAATGCTGTTTGCTTTTTCTCCAAGCAGCTCTGAGGCCTGAGAATGATAGCAGAGTCTAGAAGTGACTCAGGGGTCCAGATCCTGACCCTAGTCCCTAGCCAAAGGTGACAGGTGGATATAGGTGTTGAAAACATGGAATGTCTGTTGGTTTCCCCTGCAGCTCCCATTCCCTGTTCCCCTAGGTTTGAAACCTCAGCACTTTCTGAGTGGGCTCTGAATCTCCTCCATGTCCTGATGTAGGCAGGGTGGGTGGTTTCCACACATGCCACAGAATGTGCGGAGTTCTGCCACTTGGTATATTGGTCAGAGTTCTCCAGAGAAACAGAACACACACACACACACACACACACACACACACACACACACACAATATGTTCTTCCTGAGAAAGTTCCTGGATAAATACAAGAGGAACATAAGCTATCTGGAATACCAGCTTGGCTATCAGAAGGAATGAGAAAAGTCGGCCCGGCAAGAAGGCATGTTTGAAAAGCCTGCTGAAACATCAGGTAAAGAGGCTTCACATCTGTAAGCAACACGGCAAGTCTTCCATTGTAGTAGGTCCCAGAGCCAGTGACTTAAGAATCTTGATCTTCTCTGTTTGACAGAAGACTGCTTTCCTTTCTATCGGGTATTCTAGTTCTCATTGTTGTGAGTGGAAATAAACCCAGTTTGCAATAAAAAAAATAAAAATTGTATTATCTAGAAACAGAATATATATATTTACTCTTATTTATGGTTGATAAGACAGATTTTACTTATTCAAGGGGCTCTTACAACGGAGCTTTGTATTTGAGGAGAGAGCTTAACTCCCTAGATGTTTACTTTGAAGAATCGGCTTATGTGACTGTGGAGGCTGGCGAATCCAGAATCTGCAGGGTAGGCCGGTAGGCTGCAAGATCCGAGTCCAAAGGCTACTTATTGTTGGCAGAATCGCCTCTTCTCAGGGGAGCTCAGTCTTTTTTTGTTCAGGTCTTCAGCTGATGGGATGAGGCCCACCTACCTCATGGAGAATAATCTGCTTGACTGCAAGTCTCCTCATTGATTGACTGATTGATTGATTGATTTTTTTAAAGATTTTTTTTTTTTTTAAATAACCTCTACAACCAACGTGGGGCTTGAACTTACAAACCCCAGATCAAGAGTCACATGCTCCACCGACTGAGCCACACAGGCGCCGCCAACTGCCCCCTGATTTCAATGTTCATCTCATCTAAAAAATACCTTCCCAGAAACATCTAGAATAGTGTTTAACCAAATATCTGGGGACTGTGGTCTAGTCAAGCCACATAACATGAACCATCGCACTTGGCTTCCCTGATGCTTGATGTCAGAGATGTGTTCTGACCCTGTTGTGTTCCTCTGTGCTGCTCATAACTGAACTTGACAGGTTTTTCCAGAACCAGGCTCTTGGCATGAATCTTTTAAGTTGTATTTTTCATCCCAGGAGAAAAACCTTCTGTGGTTGGAGCCCCAGTTTTAACCTGAGTTCGTGGCAGAGGCGATGCTCCTGCACCTTGTTTTCTCTGTGCAAGGACACCTTCTTGGAGGCTAGAACCTTGGCTGCTGCATTCTCATACCTTCAGTACCCAGTTCCAGAGCTTGTACAAAGGAAAAGCTTAGTAAATACTCTGAGCTGACTCTGGCAGGAGCAGCTCGGTGAGAAGTTCTCTTCGTGGTCGTGGGGCATTCAGGTGACCATGCCTCTGAGAAAAAGCCATACCTGCTGCTACCAGGACACTGGTCCCCGTCCCGCATGGCCGCCCTTGGCAGGGACCACTTGTGGGTTTTGTGGTCCCATTGGTTGGGCTGCCTGCTTCTGATGTGATCAGGTTCTTCAGGATCGGTGGCTCTTTCTTTCCCTTCCAGCTAGCCTTGGCCCTGGGACCAGGCCCCTGAACATGGAGGTCAGGGAAGGTTGACTCCTGTGGTTCATCAGAGAGCCAGTCTGGACTCTGCATTAAGAGGAAAAACGTTAGTAAGAAAGGACCGAGAGAGTGAATTAGTTGCAGAGCTTTTTGAGGGGTAGAAGAATAAATAATCAGGATAAAATATACTGTGATAAGGAAGCCTGTCTTTTTGTTTACTGACATGCATCTCTGCTTCAAGCTATTTTAAAAATGACTATTACATTGAGAAAATGAATATGTGGAGGTGATAAAAGAATGAATGGAAACTTACCTGCAAATGTCTCTCTAATTGAGTGCCTATCTGCGGGATGAATAGCAGAAGCAAATTATCCACGATGGGCCAACTCTCTGCTTTTCTAGGACTGTGCATTCTGTTTTTCCTGCTCAATAGCGGACATTGTCTCCTCCACCAAATTAGCCAAACATAGATAATGTTGTCAGAGAACAGCTCCATTAGATTTCACAGAAGCCTGACACCAATACAAAAACCTCTACCCTCACTGCATTTCAACTTCAGTTTTTTCCTACATGACTCAAAAAATAAATTTGTTTTGTGGGGCAAAGATGATGGGCTTGAAAGGTTTTTAGAACAGAAGATAAAAGAGGAGTTAGCAATATTGGTTGGGGGGATTCCAGCAAATTCCATTAGGCTGTATACCATGGGGAGGGTAGAATGGGTGGGAGCACTGCTGAGAGGGACATTTCTCTCCCACCCAGAAAGACCATGTTTTTGCCAACCCCTGGCAAGGGGTGAGTGGTGTGCTTCCAGAGAATTTACCCCATTTAGAAAGAGAGAGCAGCTGGGACGCCACAAAGTGCTCCTGGGCCTAGGAAATGGACGTTGTAGCTCTTGTGTTCAGAGCTTCCTGAGTCTGTGGTATGGAAACACAGGGCCTGCAGGGGGAGGTATATCCTGGGGGTTGGGGTTAGGCACAGGGACTAGACACCACTGAGATTTCTCTTCCGTATTACTGTGGCATGGTCCTGTCTTACACAATTATGACTGTAATTGTAATCTGTAATCTTAGACTGTAATCTCAGACGCTTGGCATAGAGTTGCAAGAGACAAGTTCATGCACAGACAGAGGGGTCTATCTTGGGGGCTTCTGAGGATAAAGGCTACATTCTTCTGGACTCTTGAGTATAAATGACAGGCAAACCCACCTGAGTCAAAAGGGATGTTTACTAACTCATGTAGAGGAGAAATTTAGGGGTGTCTGCCTTCAGGCAAGGCTGGATCCGGTAACACAAATAATGCCTTTTCTGTCACTTTCTCCTTCTCTTGGCCCTGCTCACCTGATGCTCAACCATGTCTGGGTCTCATTTTCTCCTAGTGCTGGTGGGCTTCTTTCATACCATCAGGGAAGACGGATGCTAGCAGCTCCAGGCTCACACGACTTTAGCTTGGCAAGTCAGTGGAAAGCAAGCTTCCTCTCCATATATGACGATATAAACATGGAAATGATTGGCCTTCCTGGGTCAAGTGTCCACATAGACCAGTGATGTCTAGGGAGATGTGATACCGTAATTGTTTCAGCTTGGCACACCTCTGAAGTCAGAGACCAGGGCTGGGGCACTATGATGGATAGCCCCACAGAACCATATGGAGAGCAAGGGGCATGGTTCCCCAAAGGAATCACAGTTGCAGCAAGAGCAACCTATTTCTAGAACGAGGCCTAGGCTGGGAGGAGGATGACCTCAGGCAGACTAGAAATGCCATGTGAGAGCCCTCAGCTTGGTCAGCCTTATCTCACATGTACCCAGGCATCCAGCCGGGCCCTCCCTTAGCTCTGTGAAGGCTGACCAGTGTCCAGCAGGTGTAACTGAGGTGGGGGCAGCTAGACGTTTCCCTGGGGCATTACAAAGCTTTTCGCTCCCTTCAATTATGTTGCATTTGCCATAAACTTATTTTTAAATGCCATATTCCATCTCTCCCAGCATCCCGTGTTTGAGAATAATGAGACTTCTCAACTGCATGGGTTTTATGATGAAATGGACCCCCTTCAGGAGGGATCCAAATTCTCTCTCCATTTTCTTTCCTTCTTGATTCCTTGGCTCCTGGCCACCTCCTACTTAGGATTTGCAGAATTATGCATTTATTCTGTCAATATTTACAGAAAACCTATTGTGGGAAAGGCCCTGGGATCAGCCTCAAACAAAACAAACCCAGCCCTGGCCTCAAAGACCAGCAGGGAAGTCAGATAATCAATAAAAACAAAACCATCACCCCACTCGTGAATGCATTACTCAGTGGCCTGGGATATGCACTCCTGTGCGCTCCTGCCCCTGGGCAGCATGGGGAGTTCAGACCATTCAAGATTGAGCTGGCTCATGGGGCAGGGAGGCTTCCTTGAGAAGGGGACGTTGAGTTGAGAACTGAAGGGTGGCTGAATTTTGGATTTTGAGAAGGTGAAAGGGCTGGGGTGAGAGGGAGCGTGTTTGGACGCCAGGGCTCTGTGCAAGGAGGTAGGGGCTGCTGCCTGGAAGGGGCTGGGTGAGTAGGTAGGATGTTGTTTGGCGGGAAAGCTGGGGGCCTCATGGATGGAGTTGGAGGGGGTATGGCGGTGAGGAGAAGGAGAACCAGGGTGATTACAAGGCTGCGGCCCCGGTGATGGTGGTGCCTTTTGCAGAGGTGCAGAAGGCTGGGAGGAAACAGGCACAGGAGCGTCCATTGTCTTGGGCATTTTGAGTTTGAGGAGATGCCAGAGAAGCCGCTGGTTATATGGGTCGGGGCCCGGAGACACAAGCGTGGGAGCTCTCAGGCCACAGATGGTGAGTGAAGCTGTGACAGTAGGCACCTGTTTGTGGAGGTCGGGGAGACCAGGCCCGGGGCCTGGAGGCATTTGGAGGTCAGCGAGAGGAGAAGCAACCTGCCAACAGATCACCCCGACCGGGCGAAGGTGACATGCTGCCTGTGATAAATCATGCCGGTGCTGCCTAGGCTGCAGATGTGAGCTCTGTGGGCCCCCCAGGGAACCAGGGGCTGTCGCTGGGTGACAGATGAAGGCCCTTCCAATGGCGCCAGCTTCCTGCCACCACCAGGTCGTCCCGTGGGAAGAAAATAGCTGAGTAGGCTCGTTGTGACAGTCTTTTAAAAGTGACTTTGAAAACTTATAATTGTTGATTAAGAGACCCATTGCTTGAAAGGCTCTGTTTGTGGTGGAAGAAGGAAAGTCAATTTAGAAGAAATTTCTGGGGAGGCGTAATGTTCCGGCAAATTGGCGAGGCGGCACGTGCAGCTCTAGACTTATGTTTCAAAAGCCACCAAAAGCCCCTCAAGAAAGTGCTGCCAAGCAGTCATTTTGAGAAAGGGAACTACCTGGGGGGGGGGTGGGGAGGAGAAAGTGGCAGCTGTGGAGTGTGCAGTGGGCAGGGGCAGGGGAAGCAGGAGGCTCCAGGCCACTCGGCCCTGGCCAACCCCAGCTCCGGCACTGCCCCTGCACACCCCTGCCCCGCCCTTGCTGCCCCTGCTCCCCCGTTTGGAATGAGCACTTCTCATCGCCATCCTTTAATAAGTTAACCCGTTTTGTGGCCCCCCTTCCCCAAATCTTCCTGGCCCCTCCTAACCCTCACTGACCTCCGGTGGCCCATGACCTCCGCATGAATGCCTCGTGTTTGTGGCCAGGGACCCGCCGGCTTTCCTTCGGGGCAGGCTTTCCCCTAGCAGGCTGTGGTATGTGCTGAGAGCGAAGGCCATCAGGGTGGGCGGGGTCGGATGAATGCCACAGAACATCAGCGGCTCCTTCTGTCCTTGCTAAGCGGCCAGGGTGCTGTCCGGTTGCCGGTCCTCGGCATGCATCTTGGGCTTTTTCACTCCGATGTGGGGCTGCACCAGCAAATGTAGGCAGGGGAAATGAATAGTGCGCACACGCGTGCTCGGCTTTTCTGTGGTTGTCAAGGTCAGGGAAGCTAGACAAGCTGGCAAGGGGAGTACGGCCCAGCAGAACCACCTGGGCTTGAGATGAGATCATTCAGAGTTTGTGTATAGCACACACCACCCCGAGCCAGGGCCTGGGCGGGAGGGGAGACTTCCTGCCTCCCCAGCCATGGCACCGGGTGTCTCTGGGTCCCCCTGGGATCCCAGGACCTGCCTCACAGCCCTATGCTCGGGGTGGAGCCGCAGACGGGAGGGCTTCTGAGAAGGCAGAGCCGCTCACCAGCCAGGAACTCAAGAGAGGTACGAGGAGGCTGTGCCTGTGGACATGAGGGTCCAGTCCTGGAATCTCCCTGAGTCCCAGCCCTGGAGCACGGTGGAATGCTCTAGAGACTTAGTGAATTCTTCTCTGCCGAAGATAGCTTGAGTGGCATGTGATCCTACAGCCAGTTTCCAGAGTTTCAGACTCGAGAGATCCTTAGAGACAGCTCAAACCTGGACTTTCTGAAGGAGCAAGAGGCCCCAGTGCTGGCTCCTAGGTATTGGAACTGTGGGACTGGGGCCCAGAGGGGTCTGGGTAAGTCACAGTGTCCAAAAACTTGTGGTCATTTAGTCCTAGTTCCCTTCTCAGGGGAACAGAGGCAAGGGGGCCAGGTGAGGCCATGGCCACCTGGATTCTCTCCCTCCCCTCTTTCCTCCCTCCTTTCTCCCTCTTCCTCTTGTGTGTCCATCCATCCATCCTAGGCCTCTAGCCTGAGGATACAATGGCTAAGGTCCATGCCCTTGTGTGGAGGAGGCAGGCGGGAACCAGACAGCTATGTTGTTTGTGTGAAGGGTGCCATTTTTGGAGAGCATGGGGCTGTAGGAGCTCATTAATCTGTAGGGTCAAGAGGCTTCGTGCGATCTCCGTCATCCCTGGACCTTCCCTGGTAGGGTTGGGTACAGCCATCACAGGCTTTAGTGAGGGTGGCTGGGTGGGAGCACGGTGAGCGAAGCTTGACCAGAAGAGGAGGCGGGGACCCGATTCCTGCCCCTGGTGTGTATAGTTCTCTTGATTAAGAGACCCATTGCTTGAAAGGCTCTGTTTGTGGTGGAAGAAGGAAAGTCAATTTAGAAGAAATTTCTGGGGAGGCGTAATGTTCCGGCAAATTGGCGAGGCGGCACGTGCAGCTCTAGACTTATATTTCAAAAGCCACCAAAAGCCCCTCAAGAAAGTGCTGCCAAGCAGTCATTTTGAGAAAGGGAACTACCTGGGGGGGTGGGTGGGGAGGAGAAAGTGGCAGCTGTGGAGTGTGCAGTGGGCAGGAGCAGGGGAAGCAGGAAGCCCCAGGCCATACATGTATAGTTGTTGTTCTATTTCCCTGTGTAAATGCGGGTTTGTGAGTTTTCTCTCTAAACCGAGTTTCACCATTGGGCTGGCATGAAGCCATGTCCAGGAACCACATACATGAGAAGGGTTCATGTGTTCACAATAATGAAATCTGGTATTTTTAGACACTTGCCTTGGCAGACCCCTCCTCCCAGAATTGGCTTCCCTCCTCTCTCTCTCTCTCTCTCAGCTCCTCTGGGAACTGAGGCAGCTGGCTTAGCTGAACTTCAAAGATGATGACATTCTGAACCTCTAGAAAACATTTTTTGGAATCTCAAAGTGCATGAATTAAAATGTTATTTTTACTTCTTTTCAGCCTGTTGGGGAGCAGACTGTGAAGGGGCACATCAGCCCAGAAGGAGAAAGCATGCAGAGCAGCGGTGTGGGGATGGCGCGGATGTCTGCGGGTGAGTGGGGTGCGGTGACGTTAGCTGACAGCCTGACACTCTTGGGCTGCCCCTCGTGTTGGTTCAGCCGCAGGTGCTGCTGGGTCTCCTAATGAAGGAAGTGCTTTTGGGCCATGCGGTCCTTGGGCGAGGAGCAAGTGATGGAGAAGAGTCTGGCACATCTGGGCTCCTGTGAGTGTGCACTGGGTTCCAGGGGCTGAGTTTCCAGAGCTTTGCTGGGTGTTCGTGGCAAGACTGGCTGACTGGGGGCGAGGGCGTATCTGGGAAGGAAACGCTGCCCGAGGGCTGTGGTGGCTTCTGGATCAGAGAGAAGGAGCTCGGGCTGAGATAGGGGATGTAGCCAGGGGAGATGGACATGAGGTGCCCCCACCCTGGGGACAGACAAGGTTGAGACTGACCCCTAAGAAGGACCGAGAGGAGGAGGGTTTATGAGGAGGGCCAGGAGTCTTGGTCTCAACACGGTCTGGTCTTCAACGGAGGTAGGGATGGGCACTGGTCATTTCAAAGCTTTTTGGTTTTGTTAATCTGATAGCATGGATTTGTTTCTCTGTGGTTACAAAACAGCCTTGTGTGCTTATCTGAGAGACAGCTGTGTCAGGGGCACTTTGGAAAGTGGTTGGGGTGGAGAAGCCCTGGTAAGTGGAGTAGGAGGAGAGCAGGGAGGAAAGGGAGTGCCCGGGGCAGGGTGTGGAGGGGCCCAGGGGGTGTCAGCGTCTTCAGTGCTTGGGAGCCGCCATGAGTCCCCAGAGAGGACTCCAGCCCCCACCGCCATGGTCCCCCCATGACCTACCTACATTCACAAGCCCCATGTCCATGTGAACCCTAAGCTTGGGCATTGCATGTCCCTTTCTCACTGGTGGTGCTTCTGGATGGGGAATTTGGCCTCATAGAAGAGGGGGCATTTTCCTAAGACCTCACAGAGACTTGGCTCCTGTGAACGTCTGTATCTCTCTCCTGAGCTTCCCCTACATCCCATTTCACTCTCGTCAGAAGGTCCTGTTGGGTGTAAGTCCTGGGAGATGCTCTGTTAAAGCTGTCTGTGGCCCTCTGAGTGAAGCTGGGAAACACTGCATCCTGTGCTCCCTTCTTGGTGATTGTTAATGACCATCAGTATGTCACAGGCTCTGGGTGGGAAGTCCTTCTGTAAAAGAAATCTGTTAAACTTTCTTTAACCCTATATTTCCCAAACATATCTGACCACAGATCCCTTTGGTTACAGAAAGCCAATGAAAACCCTACACCAGTCTCTTCCCCCCACATGTACATTTTGGGGCCATCACGTACTCCATATTCTCATGTCAACTATGCTATGGACTCACAAGCTCTGAATTTCCTCCCACCATGGAAATTAGGCAGGGCATTTATCACCAGGCCTGCGGTGGCCTCCCCTGAGCTTGGGACTGGCCTGTGAGAGCCAGAGTGCAGACATATCTGTTCAGGCATCACGACTCAGAAATACCCCTGCCAGCCTGAGAGCGCAGGCTGGTTCCTTCCTGGTTCAGCCCGAGCAGCTGGCCCAGTGGCCAGTCTGTATGTTCACCTTCATGACCAAATGAAGCTCACCTGGGCCCAGGAAGCCCCACGGAGGACAAGACATGAGCAGAAACATTCCATCTGTCGAATCTTCTCTCCCCTGCAGCAGTGTAGGCACCGGGCTGTTCTGAATGCCTTGTTTTGCATATAGTGATGAAATATTTAAGGAAGTTCTTCACATTTTGAAAACCTTTTTGTCAAGGCACGAGGGCCAGCCTGAAAATGTGATAGAAATCCCTGAAACTTGGAGAGAGGAGCAGAGGGACACAGACAGGAAGGAGAAACCCCTCCAGAGTTGGAGCTTCCTTGAGAGGGATCAGGAATGGCTGAGGGATGGCATCTCCTCCCATCTTCTCCCCGGTGGTTGTGCAAGGCGGGTGCCACCGAGCCTCGGGGGACTTGATTCTGGTGAGTGCTGGGATGGAGTCCTGGACTGGGAGGCTTGTAGTGTGTCCTGGAGAAGTCCTTGTCTCTCTCAGGGATTGGGTTTTTCCATTGATAAGACTACATGGTAGATCAGATTCTCTCTGGGGCTTTTCAAGGTGTAGTTAATAGGACTCTACTTGGAAGCTGGTTTGTCTGTTCATGTTGTTTTGTTACCAATGCTTCCTCGAGTCCCAGGGAGGTAAACTGAAGCTGGTGGCTTTCCTGGAAGGGAAGGCTGTACCTAGAAGGCCCACCCAAGTGTAGCCTGCTGTGGCTTATACAGACCTGGCTTTCCTGCCCACAGAGATGTTGCTGGAGCTGGGGCAGCCATATCAAAGGGTCAGTGTGGTACTGGCCTGCCACATTTCTGGGGATAGCTCTATGACTTGACTTCTTTTGGGTGTCTGCATCCCTGTGTGTGTCAGGGATAAGCTCTGGTCTGGGCACAGACATAGCAAGCAGCCTCTGGGCCCTTCTGATACAGTGTCAGCCTCTTCAAGGCCTTGCCTGGCCGTCTGTTCTGGCTCTTCACTGCCCTGGCCCCTGGCTGGGGTGCACCTGCCCTGACCTCAGTCAGAGGTGACCCTGGAATGGTCCGAGCATCTGCAGAGCCTGAATCTGTGCCTCTCTGCTGATGCAGCCTCCATGTTCAAGGGCACGTGCCTGCCTATCTCCCAGGAAAAGAGTGAGCAGCTCCCCCTCGGATGATTGATTAGCATCCTACATTTCTCTTTGCCAAGGAGCCTCAGAAGCACACAGGCAGATGGCTTCTCCGGGAATTCCTCTGGGGAACTGGGCTTCTACAAATCCACATGTGGAAATCCAATATTCAAATGAGAGAAGAAATTGGGAAAGAAAATATGCTCTTCCCCTCTATCAGTTAAAACCTGGATGCAGAGCTGGAGGGGTCAGAAACAGCTCCAGCTCTCCCATGGCTCCCCTCCTTGTCAGGGGAAGAAGAACAGACCTGGGGCTGCTTCTAACTCAGTCTGGCGAAGAGGTCTCAAAAGGGCTCTGAGGAAGTGAGCTTCAATTCAATTGAACAGGCTTTGCTTAAGCAACTACTGTCCGAGGCCTGGGTTTGACAGGGTGTGGGATCAGGTCCCACAGTGTATGGCTTACAAAGCACAGACTCTTGGCCCAGACTTAGGTTCTCGTTCTGGCTCTGCCATGTTCCAGCTGTAAGACCTTGATCCAGGGGCTGAGGCTGTCTGAGCCCCAGGTTCTAAGTCTGTAAAATGGGGATCATAGTCCCTGTCCCATAGGGCCGTTGAAGGAATCAAAGGAGTGTGTGCATTTGGCTTGACTAGCATGGGGCCTGGCTTGGATTGCAGTGCACTCTCCTTAACCACATGACCCCCAGTCCCCCAGGAGGCACAGGGGATGTGCCCCGTGTTAGCGGTGACAGAATGGAGGCTGAGGTTGTATGGCTTTTCCTCAAATCGCTTGGGTTGTTACTGATAAATTTTGCAGTAGGACAGATGTCTGAGACAGGGGTCCCTGCCCTGGTGTGAGGTGGTTGGGGCCGAAGAAGAGCCTGCTTACACTAAGGGCTATGCTCTATTGTCTCTGCTCTTTGGCAGAGGTTGGGCCATTAAGAACACATTTCTTATTTTAAATGTTTTCTTCCTGCTCAAGAAAAGTGTTGGTAGAATGCTGAGGCATTCGAAAAGCCTCCCAGATCCATCCCCCTAAGTGGGTAAAGGCAGTCCGCCTGTGGGAGAGTTTGGGGACCCCTTTCCCCAGAGCCCCAACCTTCCCCATCCTGCTCTGCAGCCATGTTTTATGGAGCTGCTTGCTCCCCGGCATTTGGCTTCTCTTGTTCCTTTCCCTGAGGTTTGGTCCCATTAATGTTTATGAGCAAATAAAACTTGGATTGCTGCTTTGGGCTGTGGGATCACTGCTGACTTGGGGAGGGACATCTAATTTAACGTAATCCTGCTCCTTCGACTTTCCATGATTTCCACTGGATTCTCCTCTGGGAAGATGAGCAAAAGGAGTGGAAATGTGATTAAAGCAGAGCCTTGCCTCCCTCTCCTAACCTTGGTGCAGTCAGTCCCTTGCTGCGGGTGGGCCAAGAGTCAGGTGGAGTGTCGGAAACACGGATGTTGTTGTATGTTGCCGCCTACATGGACACGGGTGTGCAGGAGTGAGCAACCTTTGGGGGCTCATGAGCTCTGGGGTGTCACGAGTGGTGTGTCGTCGGTTTCCCACAGAATGAGGTCTCAGAGCAGGGCTGGTGGATATATTTCATCATACGCATGAGGATGCCCCATTCCTTCTTTGGAGCGAGAAACTGAACAATGGAACTCCTTACTTTAAGGATAAAAATCTAGTCAGACTGGTGTGTGGGACCCTGTAGACCCTCATTTTGTTTGTGCCGTATGTATCATTTTTATTTTCTTAAATGAACAGAGTCCTGTATGGGCTTCTTTTCAGGGGGTTTGGAGGAGTGGTGTTGCGGGGGGGAGCTGAGGGAAGGCAGGACTGCATAACAGCTACAGGGTGTGAGAGGCTGTCCTTGGCTGCATTCTGGAGTCGCATCTTGAGGATGGGCAGCATACTCCTTCTGGGGCTGTTGATGGGGCTGCGAGCCAGGCAGGAGGAAGGTAATTATATCATTACATGTCACTCTTGTCTCAAGGGGCCAAATTAGCTGACTCTCTAAAACTAGGGTTTACTGTTGACTTTTTAATTTACAGGCTGATGCAGATGGATACTAGTTCACTCCTAAATTTTTCTGGAATAGCTCAGGTGTGCCTCGCACAGTGGGTGAGATCGAGGGGAGCAAACATGGTTCTGACTTTAAAGATCTCACAGAGTAGTGGGGAATATGGAACAGACCACAACCCATGGCAGTGCTCAGCAGCCTGGGAGAATGGGTGGAGGAAAGGCATGGAGAAGGTCAAGGGCAGGCATCCCTACACTAGATGCAAAGGCTACAGGGGAGGGCGGAGGGAGAGGTGGGCTGGCCCTTGGAGGACAAATGGCATGTCCACAGGTGGAAAGGGGGTGGTCAAGGCTTCAGGGAACAGTCTGTCCAAAACGTAGGTGTGTAGACAGAGAGACAAGGGTGATTTGTTGAGAGGTTCTATGGAGGGGAGTCCTGGGGAAGTGGCTGGGGAAAGGACGAGACCCTAATGGGCTTTGAAGATGCTCTGTGGATACTTGTTGAAGAAATCTATTTGAGCCTTCATTTATCTGACACATATTTACTGAGTGACTACTATGTGCTACGCACTCTGCTAGGGGCTGGATATGCACCTGCCAACAGGTAAATATCACTCTCTTGTGAGTTTACATTCTAGCAGGAGAAGATGGTAAACAAATAAATATAACACATAAATAATGTATACAGTACGTTAGGAAGAGCTAAGTGTAAGGGGAAAAGAATGAATAGCACCACGGAGAGGAATGGGAGCCCCAGGGGTGTATACGTGCGTTTGGGTGGAGATTGCACTTTTGACCAGGGTAGCAGAATAGGCCTCTGTGACAGGATGACATTTGAACAGTTTGAGAAGGATTTAAGGAATTAGCCTGATGAATACTTGGGGGAAGAGCATTTCAGGCAGAGCGAATAGCAGGTGCTTAATAGCCCGATGCAGGAGTGTGCCTGGTATCCTCAAGGAGCAGCCGGAGGCCCCGGGGGGCTGCTGAGCCAGGAGGCAGTGGGAGGAGACAAGGCCAGAGAGCCACTGGGGGCCTTGAAGGCCAGCATAGGGTTTGGGCTTCACCCTCAGTGATGTGCGGGCCTCTAGAAGATGTGACTTCTGTTTTAAACGTATCTTTCTGTGTGCTCTGTATAAACCTGACCATCTTAGGGGCAAGGCCAGAGGCAGAGAGGCCAGTTGGGAGGTTGCTGCGGCCTCCAGGTGAGAGGTAATGGTGGGCTGGGCTGGAGAGGTGTCGTGGAGGTGGTGAATAGTGGTTTTGTTCAGGACATAGATTTCTTAACAGGCTGAATGTGAGTTTGAGGGGCAAGGGAGTCCAAGATGTGCACGGTTTCAGCCTCAGCAGCTGGGCCTGATAAGGCTTCGGGTGGAGCAGGCTGGAGTTGGATCAGAGTTCTTGTAGATTTGACGAGCCAGAGTGGCCCATTTGCTGTCTTCGTGGAGATGCGTGTCAGGGGTGGTTAGCTGGCTTTCCTCATCTGGAGTTCTGGAGAGGTTGGTGTAGAGTTGTGCGTGTAGGGGCTGTTTGGCTTTTTGATGGCGTTAAAGCCACAAGATGGGGTGAGACCACCGAGGGGGGTGGTAGATAGAGGCTGAGATGTTACTGAGTTTTAAGTACCGGGTGTTCTGTTAGGCACTTCCCGCATCCCTCTCTCTGTCTCCACCACAACCTGATGAGGTAGAAGCTGTTAGTTTCCCTACTGTACAGAAGAGGAATCTGAGGGTCAGAGGGGTTAAAGGAATGACCCAAGATCACATAGGTATTAAAGGTCAGAGCTAGAATTTACATGTACATCTGTCTGATTCCAGGTTCTTTAATCATGGCACATATTGACCCTCTAAATTACAGACCTAATTCTGGGCTTGGTGGGGGATCCCCTGAGGTTTTTGAGCAGAGAAAGGACTCAGAGCTGTGGGTTGGGAAGAGGCCTCTGGGAACCCCGGGGGCTCCTGAATGGTGTACCGGGGAGGGGAGAGGTAGAGACCAGGTATGGAGAAGGTTTAGACCACCTGAGGTGGGAGATTGGAAATGGGGCCTGCATTTCCTGAACAGGGGGGAACCAAGTTGTGGCAAACCCAGTGTTATGAACGGAATGTTTTTGTCCCCTGGAAATTCCTGTGTTGAAGCTGTATTTAGAGATGTGACCTCCAAGAAAGTAACTAAGGTTAGATGAAGTCATGAGGGTGGGGCCTTGTTTGGTGGGGTCAGCTCACGCACTCTCTCTCTGTGTGTACAAACCCCGGGAACAGGCTATGTGAGGACCTAGTGAGCAGGAGGCCATGTGCAGTCCAGGAAGAAAGCTCTCACCAGAGACCCAGTGGGCTGGAACCTTGGTTTTGGACTTCTCGCCTCCAGAACTGTGAGAAATAAATGTCTGTTGGTTAAGCCACCCTGTCGGTGGTATTTTGGCAGTCTGAACAGACAAATACACCCAGACTCTTTGGTATTCGGTCTTTCCAGAGCTATGTGTTCTTGCCGGGCTGCAGGGCCCAGCTCTTTGGAAACTGGTTTCTTAAGGACCTCTGCCCCTACCCCTCTGCCTCCACTAAACAAATTCAGTGGATTTGAATGGACCAGAAGAGTCACTGAACAATTATCTAGTGATTAGCTTCCTTGTGGAGTCCGGAGAGAATTGTTGGAAGAAAATTGGTAAATTCTTTTCATTCTTAATAAAACCTAACATTATCTTGCTAATACCTGATATTAAGAGTTCAAAGTCATCTCTATACCATTGATCTTCAAAGGAAGAGATTTCCTAATTTATTTGACAAGGCCTGGAAAAATGTGGGTGAAGCTCCTTTCAGATGGGAATTTTATTTTTGTTGTTGTTGTTGTTGTTTTACAATCTCTTAAGCATTTTTTTTGTACAAAAAGTGGTATAGTTCTTTTTTTCTTTCATTTGAAAACACCAGAGTGTGGGGGAGAGATGCAAACAAATAACAAAAAACATACTTTTATAACATTATTTTCACTGCTTAGAAAGAAAGAAGTCATTACAATAGTATCGAGAAGTCCAGAGATGAAATGATTTCATTTTCTTCTCTAAAGGCTATAAAAGACCCTGCCTATTGATTCCAACTCTGTGTCCAGTGAACCTGTGTCACTCTACAGTGGCCCAGGGGTTCAGTACTGTAGAAGGATCAGCCCAGGTTTCTGGGCACATGGCCTAAACAGAAGAGGGGGAGCATCAGGGAATCCAAAACCTCCCCCTGCAGAAATATCATGGGCAAGAAGGTAGGTCCCTGAGCCAGGAGAAGTAGAGGGTGGCAGAGCCCTCGATGTCCCACTTCTGCTTCCTTTCCCCTCCCAGATGATGGGGAAAAAAGTCAAAATGACATGCCTGTGAGCAAGGTGCACTGTATATTTAGAAATGCTGCTTGAGGGAGCTATCTTAGGAGTGAGAAAAGCCTTGCCAGTTTTTACTACAGATGGGAGAAGAAAGCCATCAAGGAGATCCCACCACAAGGCAAACATTTTGAAATTTGCCTGTAGCATAGCATGCCAGTTTCTGGAACTCCTATAGCATAGGAGGCCAGTTTCTGGAACTCCTGTAGCATAGGAGGCAGTTTCAATTTCTTGGCCCAACAGACTGAGTTTATGGATTAGGCATTTTGGCTCCATGTGAACTGATAAACCACAGGACCACGATCCAGGGCCCAATTCCCTATAAAGTCTGCCCAATGACAACAAATGGGGTGAGGGTACCTGCTATCCTGTAACCGAGAAATTTCATAATTTTTCAGATGGGAATTTAGAACATTTAATAAATTTGCAACATGGCTGATTCTCCATTACCCTTGCCACCTCCCTGCTCTTGGCTTCCACTGAATCTGTGGGTTCACTTGGGGCATGCCTCTCTGAGCTTTCCAAAGCCAGTGAGGGGCAGGGACCCCTTCTAAGGGAGACTGGCATCCTTGCTTCCATCCCTGGTCTGAAGGACACTCTGGTCTCGTACTGTTTGATTGAGCTAGTTTTAAAGAAGGTGCAGAGAGACACGCTCAGTGTGGTCAGCCTCTTGGGAAGTGGATGTTTCTGGGATCTTAATGTTTTCTCTCTTTTTCCTGAGAAAACCTTTTCTCAATAAAAATGGGTTGTCAGCTGCTCTTGAGGCCCTATAAATTGATTTTGGCTCTGTCCATTACAGGTAGCTTCTGTGTGAAGAACCCGTATAAATCTTAGTCAGGGAGTGTTTAAAATGGCAAATTTCAGAGTAAAGGTTTAACAAAAACCATAAATAAAACTTCAGAAGTAATGGAAGTGTTTATAAGTATCTGTGGAATTCCACACTAGAACAATGAACACAGTTCAGGGGCCAAGAGATTGAGTGAGGTGTTGTGTTTGCCACGCGCGCGAGAGAATATCCATCTTTATCTGGCTTCTGCTCACAGGCCGGACTTGGAAGAAGCGTGGCTGTGAACAGTGCTCCGTGGCTAGGCTCCTGAGGGGAGTTTATCACTGTCAGGTGCCGTGGCGAGTCTGGATGCGGGAGGCTGCCAGGGGGAGAGAAACTTGCCAAGGACCCGTGCCTCGAACCCACCATGCTTCCAGGCCTCCTGCATGCGTGCCTTGCATGGTGGGAGGTAATAATAGAATGGTGAGCTCATAATCCCTGCAAGCCAGCCATGGGGGGATTCAGAGCAATGTGTCTGCATCCTGCTTTCCAGCTCAGGAAACTGAAGCAAACAGGGGTTTGTGACTTGCCCAAGTCCTACAGCAAGGCATTGTTGGAAGCTGGAGGATAGCCTGTGGTTCGCAGGACCCAGTCCAAGTGCTACCTGCAGCGTTTCCTTCCTCCTCATTTAACTCCACCTCTCCAGTTACTGAATCTGCGCCTTGCCTGGGCCTCGGCTGGGTGCCGAGTTGTGGCAAGTGCATCAGCATCAGCATGCCAGGGTTTTACTTGACCTCTTCTGGATGCCCTCTGTTCCCTCCACTGGGACACTGCACACAGAGAAGGCAGTGTAGAACAAAGCCACAGTACTGATCACTCATTCATTGGCACATCCATTCATTCAACGAGCATTTAATGAGCACCAGCTATGTTCCAGGTTCTATCTAGGTGCTCAGTAAGTAATAAAATGGGCAGATGTTTGGTGCAAGGGAAGAGTGTGAAGGTTGGCTCAGCCGGGGTGAGATTGGTGGATGGGCAGGGGGGCGGGTGGGAGCTTCCCGGAGAGGGAGGGCTGAGCTGTATCCTCAAGGAAGGTAGAGTTTGAGAGGACAGGCAGCTTCTGGGTAGGAGGGACAGAACAAGCAAAGGCCTGGGGTATGAGTCTGGGCAGCTGTGTAGACTTGGTCAGGAAACCAGATAGCAGGTGGGCCGCTCCGGCTCGTATCACCCGTGGGCTGGGGTGAGCTTGGTCCTCCTCCGAAGTTGGCTGCTCTGGCCATTGGACTCCAGCCTGGCGTCTCTTGGCTGCACCCTGGAGCTGAAACACGGGCCTCCAATGCTAGGGGTGGGGCCAGCTTCCTTTTCTTCTTATTCTTTCTCTTCTTCCTCCCGTCTCTGGGGTCAGTGCAGGTCCCCTGCTCCACCAGAAAGCTGCTGCATTCTGAGGCTCTCACACCAGCAACCCTTTGTCCTCTACCAGGCAGATCTGGGTCAGACTGTGACCCTTGTGCATGTTTGTCTCTTGTCCAGGTGTGCATCTTATTTCCCTGAGGCAGCCTGGGTTCTCTGAGGGTGGTCTCGCTAATCCCAAAGAGCCCAACACAGGCCTGGACACAGGCTGAGTGCTGCCAGGTAAAAGAGAGGACACCCAGTTATATTTGAATTTCAAATACACAATAAATAATGTTTTCGTGTAAGTAGGTCCCAAATATTATATAGGAGATTGCATGCCATGTTTGGGACATAATTATACCAAGTAAGTATTTATTATTTACTTGAAATTCACATTTAATGGAGCATCCACTTTTTTTTTGAACAAAATCTGGCAACTTGGCCCTAAAAGCTTGCTGATTGGTTATCGAAACTCAAGGATTTCTAGGTTCATGGAACATGAACACTGTTAGGAATTAGATGCACCTAGAAGTAGAGAATGGAACAGAGGTTAGGAACCCGAGTTCTGGATAAGACTGCTCGAGTTCTCATTTATTAACCATGGGGCCTTGAGCAAGTTACTTACCTCTCTAGGCCTCGGTTTTCTCATCTGTGAAGTGGGAACGGCGATAGTTCCTACCCACGAACGAAGAATAAATGAGATAATGCCTGGAAAGTGCTAGCACAGTGCCTGGCACTTCAAAGCCTTGACAGTGATAGGCACCAGTACTATGGCTTTTGTTATTTTTGTTGCTGTTGTTGCTACCTCGAGGGGGCCACACAGGTGCTCTGTAGCTGCCCCCAGCAAGTCCTCTGCTCCCTCCACTCCTGCCTCTCTTCCTCGAGGCTGGCCTCTCTGGGAGCCCGCCTGCCTTCTCCTGTCCCCTGAGTGCATTTTCTGCGTGAAACAGTCAGGCCTCTGTTCCTGCTGGACACAGTCGTGCCTCCACCCAGCGCGGCGAAGTTTCTGCCCACAGATGCAGCTTGGCTAGCAAATCCTCTGGCCGACTTTCTATTGGGACATAGATCATTACAGACGGGACTCAGGTTTTACAGAAGATTTTAGGAGGTAGATAAATTAGATCATGAAAAGTACATAAGGGACATCAATTATGCAGGAGCCAGAAGAATGATTATAAAGTGATCTGGCCTTAGTTTTTGGCCCATGAAACATCAAACTGTAGCCACGAAAGAGGAAAACATCCCTTGTGTCCTGCTTCAGAAGAGTGGGCTGGTGGGGACGAAGATTGGCCCGAGGGAGGGTGTAGACCCCAGGGAGACCTCCTTTGCTTGTGGGTGTCCGAGGGGAGGGTGTAGACCCCAGGGAGACCTCCTTTGCTTGTGGGTGTCCGAGGAGTAAAAGGCCACCTGAGAGGCAGAGAAAACTGGCCCTGGGCTTGCTTAAGTGGAGGAGTCCTGGGGCCCCGGGCAGTGGAGGGCCCAGCAGAGAGGCTGTCCTGGGTTCTTAATCCAGGACAGAAAGCGCACGCCAGAATTTCACGGTGGAGTTGGTAGGCACCTTGACTCCTGGGTCCTCAAAAGTCCTCCAAAGGCGTCATTTTTATCCTTCCTCTTGCCCAGTAGCAGTGCAGACCTGCTCCTCCGTGGGCTGCCATCTGCCGAATTCTCTGGGCCTGGATCATGCTGGTGAATGTGGGCATCCAGGGAGAAGGGGCCGATAAACAGGATCCTCTGAATAAACTGGCCACGTTGTCTTCCTCCCTGAAGCTTCAGCGACCGTGGCTGGTCCCACACCTGGCTTCCATGAGCATCTCTCAGCCCTACCTGGACGGTGTCCTGTGCTTCTAGAAGGCAGGTACCTTCTCTCACCCTGTGGGCGTTGGGTTAGGCTTGTGGTGCCCCAGCTGAGCCTGCTGTGGGGTGAGAGTTTGTTACCAGCCTAAGGTATCATGGCAGATATTCCCAGGCCTTCCTTCCTATAGTGGCTCACTCTTGGCCCATTGGTGTCCTTTGGAATCAGGGTGTATTTCTACCTGGAGCTGGTCTCTTTGCTTTAGGCCCACCTGTCCCTTGGAGCATGGCTATTGACAGCCATCACAAGGACAAGGTGAAATGGCAGTGGTGGGGGTATGTGCAGCCCCCAGCTGCACGCCCTCAGTGGGAAAGTGGAGCGTGGTTCGTTGAGCAGGTATGCAGCAGAGTGGAATGCATTGTGAGGGGAGGCAGGGCGGGAGGTAGGCGAGCCCTGGGCTGCCCCCCTGTGCCACTCAGCGACCTGCTGGAGGTCACGGTGCAGGAATGTGTTCTTATCAGCCCCGTGACCCTGTTCCCGGGGCCCTCTGCTCCTTCCTCCCGAAGTGACCATTTCAGTGAGTCTTGCTTATTTCTGCCTGAGGTCAGGCAAGAAGACAAACTTTTTCTCGGAGCGCAGGAAGTGGTGATAGGCATTCCTCATTACTACCCCAGGCTTGGGAGAGAGCAGCCCTGCACTGCCACTTGCAGGTTGGGTGGCCTTGGGTGAGTTGCTTAGACTGTCTCAGTCTCAGTATTCTCAACTGCAGAAGAGGGATATGATGGTGCCTGTTGCATAGAGTTCACACAGACTGAATTCTCAGCTGGGTGCTCTTCGAGGAATGGTGTGTCTTCTCCAGGTGGAAAGATGGGCGTGGGAACCTTTGTCCCTGCTTGGTCTTTTAGAGGTTGGAGTTGGGTGGTGGGCACTTGGTCCTCCTGGCCTCGGTCTGTGTATCCTTACAGTATACTTAGTATGTGATCAGATTTGCCATAAATATCAGCAAGTCACTTTTCCAGATGTGGAGGCCATTTCTCACCCGGTATACCTTACCCATCTACTTGAAACTTGTATCACTGGGTCATTAACTACTATTATTAAGTATAATAGCTAACATTTGTCTAAAGCTTCTTTGCACTGGGCTAGATGCCCTGTATGCATTCTTTCATTTAACCTCAGAACTCAGTGGATGAAGCAGCTGGTCTAGAGGTGTTAAGTGACATGCCCAAGGTCACAGAAACTAGTCCATGTTGGAGGCAGGATTTGAACCAGGCAGTCCCACTCAAGGGCAGAGAAATAACAGGCAGGCCTGCCTGGGAGGAGATTTCCTAAGTCCTGCCTATTAGCGCACCATTCTAGAAGGGGGCAGACTGTGGTGATGGGGGCGGGAAGGAATTTCTCCTGTTTTCTCCAAACCTGGAAGAAGGCATCCCATGAAGGTGAATTCATTTTTTCTTGGAGTCCAACATTAGTGAAGCTGCTGTAGCTTGCCTTGAACTAAAGACCAGTCTGGAGAGAGAAATGTTTCCCCAAACCACTGAAGGATGCTGGCGCGCTGACCAGGACACTGTAGCCCAGCACACGCACCGGAGAAGGGACCCAGGGCTGGCCCAGCCGTTCTGTGAGCTGATGGCCGAAAAAGAATTTTGGATTTTGCTCCTTAGGCATTTTGCACAGTGAAAGGAAAATTTAAGAGAGATTGCATGGAGTCCAAATGAGGTGGGAGATGCCACCACGTTGAAGGAAGCAAGAACATACATGAGGGTATGTGTCTGTGGGGCTGGGGCGTGTTGTTTAGAGATTTCTATACAGAGGATGCTAAGCTATTGCCTTCGAGGGGAAAATGTGTTATTGATAATTGTGCTAGGATAATAGGCATTAAAGTGGCACTGTCCTTGGGCATGGTTGCAGATTATTGCTATTTATTAAAGCAGCCCTCTGGCCTCCAATGAGCAGGACCCCTTTTGTCTGGTTTGAGTTGTGTGCACATTCAGAAGTCGTGCGGCCATTTACTTAACTGCCCTGAGCTGGGTCATTAAAAGACACAGAGAAGGTGTCTTGGCAGAGGAAAGCCAAGCTTCTTGAAAAGCTGGAGGGCCGTGGAGCATGAGCATTTAGGAGTTTCTATACTTGGGTTCTTCCTTCCAAAGGGAGTTGCTAGAGGTTTGGAGACCACCACTTACCATAAACTTTGTACTTCTTTGTGTGTGTGTGTGTGTGTGTGTGTGTGTGTGTGTGTGTGTGTATGGTGGTGGCAGTGCCGATCACCAATGGTGCAAAGCAGTGATTGGAATTCTCACAGAGGGGAGTTGCCCTGTAGCTCTGAGATCTTCCCCGGCTCCCCGATGGGAGGGTTCCCCCAGGGCACCTCCTGCTGCCCAACGAGCAACATGAGGGCCTGATTTCGAGCTCACTCTGGGCTTCTGGGGGGTGGGGGTCCTTTGGACTGTCTGAGCTGAAAAGTCAGGCAAATTGCCTTGTTTCTGAGAACAACAGGCAGAGCTGGGGGCTAGGGTTTGGGTGCCTTTTTGCTCCTGTGACAACAAGTGTAACCAGCTCTACTTTGAGCTAGGTCTTGGCTCGTGAGAACGCGGGTGTCATGGTGAGTTTCACAGAATATGGTCACTGCTGGTGTTCCTGGCCTGCGTCCTCCAGCTCTGCCTGGCCAGAGAGGGACTGACATGGTCCTTTCTGTCCTGGTTGGAAGTCCCAGAGGGAAGTGTCTTACTGGCCTGTCCCTGCTCAAGCACTGGGGGCAGCGTGGGGAGCTCCAAGGGGCCCAGCTTAGGTCAGAGCTCCAATTCTGACCACTGGCAGGAGCTGGAAGTGACAGACAGACAGAACATGGCAGCTCCACTTGCGGTCGTGACTGTGGAGGGGAGAAGTGGCTCCTTGCAGGAGGGCGCGTTTCCCGGACGAGAGAAGAAGGTGGCAGAAGAGGCCGGAGGGGGCCAGGACACGCTTTGACCACCAGCAGCAGAGTTAGAGTTGTAAGTTTGGCTGATTTCATTGAAGAGATGGTGTTTGATTTAAGTGTGTATTTCTTGATTACTAGTGAGGCTAAATATTTTCCCACAGTTTTTTTTTTTTTTTTTTTTTTTGGCCATTTGCATTTCTTTTGTGCATCGCCCATCTGTGGCCTTTGCCCATTTTTTTTTTTTTTTTTTTTTTTTTTTTTGCAGCTGAGTAGTTCAGAGGAGCGGGGGCGGGTGGATCTGAGTTTGCTCTTTCCCGCTGCTCGTGGTGGGTAATTGTACCACAGCTATATTTACTCCTGCTTAGAAGAAACCCAGCTAAGCCTTCAGGAGACCGATATGGAAATGCAAGAAAAATACTCTCTTCTTAATCAAATTTCTTGTATTATGAATGCTTATTAAATATTTTATGTGAGAATTGTAATTACTGATTAAGGCCAATATCAATAGCCTCGGATAATCAGTGTTTAACACTAATTAGGAGGTACTGAGCAACCCCCCAATGAGTTGTCTCTCACAGTTTGGGGATTGCCATAATTGTTGGCAGGCTGAGCTGGGAGGTGGGCGTGCTGGCTGCGGCGGGTGCCTGGGTGTCCGCGTCCAAGCCTGACTGATGAGCGGGGTGAACGCATGTGGCGGGAGTCCCTGCTGAGTTGGGGCGACCCCCTCAGGTGTGCTGTCTTGCCTGGGGGGAGGCATGGTTGTCCTTGCTGCACCCTCCTGTCTCCAGTCATGTGGTATTTGGGTTAATGATGTTTCACCTTGAATGGCGGGAGGTTTCCAGCCTGAAAAGTGGGACATAGATCACTGCCTCATCTATCTGTCTATGGCCATGTGCCTCCCTTCCTTCCCTCTTACACACACACACACACACACACACACACACACAAGCATGTGCAGGCTATGGATTAACTATTACTGAGGGGTACTTGAACTTGCTGCAGGGAGGGACACCGGCTACAAAATGTCTGAATCACATTCTCATTCCAGCGCTGCCCCCCCCATGGCTTATATAGTTTGTGGGAGCAGGGAAGGGGCTTTGACCCTGGGGCCCCATGTCTCAGTGGGAGTCCCTCCTGAGAGACTTCCTCAGCCAGGGTCCCTCCTCCCTGGGCACTGGGCCGGAAACAATCACCCGGGACCATGGTGAAGTGTGAGAAAACGCAGGGCGGAGGGACCGCTCATGCTCCCCGTGGGCAGTCGCTCATGGTGATGCCTCAGTGGGGAATGGGCTTGGGGGTCAGAGTCCCAGCCCCACTTGCCCCCGGGTCTGGGGCTTTGGAAAAGTCACAGCACCTCTCTGGGAGGTGCCGCGAGGTGGGATAATGATGCTTGCGGTGCAGCAGGTCACTAGACAGCTCTGGAGCCACTCAGCTGGTCTGACTCCCTGTCCACACCTCTGCCCCGCTGTGCGACTGTGACCAAGTTACTTAACCTCTGAGCCTCGGCTTCCTAAGGTGTAAAATGAGGATACAAACAGTATGCACTGCATCGGGTTATTGGGAGGATTAACTGAGTTGTAAGGAGTCTAGAGTAGTGAACACCACACCAGTGCTCATGAAATATAAATACAGGAATCCTCCCTTATCTGCCATTTCAGTGATCCGCGGCCAACTGTGGGCTGAAAAACAGATGACCTTCCTTCTGAGAAATGATCAGAAGGTCAGCAGTAGCTGACACTGCCTCACAACACCTACATCATTCCCCTCACTTCAGCTCATTGTGCAGGCATCTTACTCCCTCACCTCATCATCATAAGAAGGGTGAGTACAGGGCAATAACATCTTTTGACAGAGAGAGAGACCACACGCCCATAACATCAATTACACTGTGTTGTTGTAATTATCCTATTTTATTATTACTTATTGTTGCTCTCTTATTGTGCCTAATTTATAAATCAAGCCTTATCATCAGCATGTATGTGTAGGAAAAACCAGTATATGTGGGATTTGGTACTACTGACAGTGTCAGGCATCCCCTGAGGGTCTTGGAACATATCCCCTGTGGCTAAGGGGGGGACTCCCTTTGGTAAAAAGTCACATAAGTTGCCTGAGATGTGCAGGGCAGCACTCCCCGAGTGCTCATAACACCCACTGTGCTGGTGCTGGGGACACAGGTGGGAACGAGCCAGACCGGGTGCCTTCCCTTTCCGTCTAGTGGGAGACACAAGGAGATAAGCGAATGTACAAGATAGTCACAGACGGTGGGTTTGTGGCGCAGAAAAAACTAACACTAGGTCAGGGGAAGGTGGCGGCAGGTTATTTGAAGCAGGTGGAGCCAGTGACGTTTGAGTGGACATTTACTGGAAGGAAGGAGTGAGTCCTGGCAGGAGGGAGAGGAAAAAGCAGGGACACGGACCCTCTGCTGATGCTGTAGCGTCTCTGCCCACGTCCGTGTGTGTCCCTTCCCAGGCCGTGTGCACATCTCCAGGGTGTTCCCTCCCGATTGCCGGTGCCTACGGCTCTTTGTTGGCAAAGTAACCTCAGGCTACTGGAACTGCTTTCCCTCCACACGGACAGTTGGAGGCACCAGGGACTCACTTCCCCCCTTGGGGACAGCTCTTCCCGATGGCTGACGGGCACAGAGATGTGCTCACCAGCTCCTTTGCCCCTGATGGGGTGTGGCTCCCTTTCCCACTGGCTTTTTTGTGGGAATGCTTCCCTAGTAAATCACTTTCACATGAGCCCCCTCTCAGCTTCTGCTTCTGGGGAACCTAAGACAGACCCTGGGTCAGGGGTGAGTGTGACATGTTGAAGGACAGCGGAAAGAAGGCCTGGAGGCAGGGAGAGGTTGAATGCAGGGGAGGCTGGAGAGGTGGGCAGGGCTGGGTCACGGGGGCCTTGGTGGCTGTGATAGATTTGAGTCTTTCCGAGAGCGACGGGAGGTTATTAGAAGTTTCTAGGTGGGGGAGTATGTTATACAATTTGTTCTGTAAAAGAAGACCCCTGGCCATTGTATAGAGTAGACCATTAGGAGGCAAGAGCAGAAGTGGGGAGACCTGCTCGCAGGCTATGGTGGTCACCCTAGAGGGTGGGCTTGGACTAAGACGGTGGCCAAAGCAGGAGGGCTGGGATTTATTCTGAGGATTGGTAGGTGATCGATGCATAGAATGTTTAGACACATGCATTTTCTTGAAGTCCTGGCAAGTCTAAGAGATCAAAATGAGGACTGTGCTGGGCCTGCTCTATTGGTCGTTCCCCCAGCCCCACCATGGACACATGCAGAGACCTCTCCTTCTCCTGAGCCCCGGAGGCTCTGTTGGAGCCTTTCTATGGCGTCCCTCTGTACCTTGTCCCTGGGCCTTGAGGAGGGGTTGTGTGGGAGAGCCGTGGGTGGGATGTGAGCGCTTGGGCAGACCATGCCTCTCCCTGGGCCTGTCTCCTTGCCTTGGGCAGAAGGGAGTCAGAGGTGAGAGTGCTGAGACTCCTCTGAGGCCAGTTCAGGGGCTTTGCAAAGGGATGTTTTAGAGAGAGCATTGCCTGTGATGTGGAAGGCCAAGGGGTTCCTCTCACGCAGTGTCACCCGCCAAGATGCAGCCTCTGTAAGCCGGATGGAGTGGACCCAATATGCATCCCGGTCTCCCACCGGCTTAGAGTTCCTGTGGTCTTCCTGGGGGACACTCCTTTAAAGGCAAGGGCCAGATAGAGCCCACGTGAGCTGAGATTGGGTTGAGTTGGAATCCATTTTGCTTCTTCAAGACACCATTTCCACAGAACGCAAGACAGTTGCTCTAAGTTCTGTTTCTTCCAGAAATTAAGTATCTGAAATGTTAAAATGCTTGGCTCTGACTTTGAGGCCCCAGGGGACAGTTCTTTGGAAAAACATAAACTCTTTTCTGCATGAGACATAGAGGTCTGTGGTGAGCTTCTGTGGGAGGTGGGCTGTTTTTGAGAAAACTTTTCCCCCAGGCTGTACATCTTTTCATGATCTGAATATAAATAGGATGCTGCAGGTCTATGGTTTGGTCCTTGGGGCACATCTGATGGGCAGACATGGAAAGTCTATGTTCCTGGGTGCTAGGCAGCCCCCCACTCAGAGATCCCAAGATCCCAGGGAAGCTAGGAAATCCCGCCTCTAGAGCCTCTAGGGCCCACTCACCAGCCGAGACCCCAGCTTCCCCAGATGTAAACGGTGGTATCTATATATGGGAACTTTTAAAATGAAAATATCCAAACCTCCAACAGGAAATTCCATTTTCTTGTGTCCAGTCTAGAAACATAGTCCTAATGTCTCAAGGAGTCATTTATGCAACTGTTCAGTGCAATTTCTTTTAACAGGGACAAAATGGAAACAACTTTAAATATCCTGAATATTAAATAAACTGGCATAGCCACGTTAGGACCTAGTATTTAAGGTTAAGAATCCTTAAGCTAGATGTGTCTACAGTGTTGTGGAAAGACCCCCAAGCTTTATTACTAAGTGGAGAGAGTAATTCACAGAATAAATTTACATAACATGCCATTTATGTTAAAAACCTTCCCTCTATGACAACTATTTTTCTGCATCCGTAAGAAACCAGCTGAAGACAGTGATTGTCTTGGGAGGGGACTGGGGTTAGAGGAGGCATCCTCAGGGGGGACTTTTGTTTCATACTTCCAGTTTGAGTACTTTTAAAATGAGAATATTTTCTCAAAACTGTGTGTATAATTAAGAACGTTATAACACGATGTAAAGTAATTGATGCCTATTGTAAGAAAAATTTAAATACAGAGACATATCCTCCTGTGCCCCACTGTTAGCATTTTGGTGCATTTCTGTCCAGTCCATGTTTCCCTTATGCATTTTTACACAGCATTAAGCATTTGTATAAACATATATAGTTTTGTACCCTGCTTTTTCCTCTTAATCATTTGTTGTAAACACTTTCTGTGCTGTTTCAAACTCTCTATAAATACCTTTAATAGCTGTGGAATTTTCCATTGTATTTAGCCATTTCCCATTTTATTTTATTTATTTTTTATTTTTTTACCACCAATTTTCTTTTTCTTTTTTTTTCTTATGTTATGTTAGTCACCCTACAGTACATCATTAGTTTTTGATGTCATGTTCCATGATTCATTGTGTATAACACCCAGTGCTCCATGAAATATGTGCCCTCCTTGATACCCATCACTGGGCTACCCCCTCCCCTCTAAAACCCTCTGTTTGTTTCTCGGAGTCCTTCCCATTTTAAAAGTGATCTCCATTTGCTTAGGAAATCTTCCGCCAGTCCAGAGAGACAACTAAAATCGCTTCTCTTCCCATGGCTGGTCCAGGGCTGGCACATGAAATGCAATCAGTGCGTGTGGGCTTGCGTGTGGATGTGTATGCATGAGCGTGCACATATGTGCCTGTGTGTGTGAGTGCAACAGGAAGCTGAGAGACAGTCCAAGAGGAGGACTAGGCGTGGCTTTCCGGGGGTTATTGAGGCAGAAGAGGCTGGGCCACACATTCCAGCCAAAGGCTGGTGGTTCAGGTCAGTGGTACCTTTTGGATGCACAGTACCTTTTCTGAGATGATTGACAGTAGATGGCATAGAAGTATCCTGTAGTGGGCCCCTAGAGTCCTGGGTGGGAGACCCATCTCGGCACCACTTCTGCCCCCCTCTCTGGAAAACCTTTTCACCAGCTTTCACACCATTTTATAATCTGAATACAGGAAAGGAGATTTCCGGAGGTATGTTCTCTGGATGATCAGTTCCAGGCAGAGCCTTGTCGTTTCCTCCCTAGAGGGGGCCCCTGTGGGTAGGCAAGGAGCAGCTTTGCCCTTCCTGCCTCTAGACCTTAGTTTTCTGCTCTGAGAAGTGAAATTGCCTATTCAGTTAGGATCTCAGCAGGAAAGGGACAGAAAAGCCAGAAGGGCAATGTCAGAGAGGTTAAAGAAGTGACTGTTTACAATGACATGAGCAGCAAGGTAGGGTGATGTACCCAGGGCTCAGAAAGCATTAGTACCCTGGGCCTGAAAGGGGTAGGGGGGCTGTTAGGAACTGAGGGAGAACTGCAGTCATAGGAGGGAAGCTTTGGGGTAGAATCTGGCCGTGAGCTGTGACTGTAAACCGATTTTTGGCTAGAGGGAACTGGGGAGACCCTACGGCCTCTATGCCTCCCATTTCCCAATCTCCTGCTGGTATGTATGCCTGTTGGCAAACCCACCTGAGAGCCAGAGGCGACAAGGGTGCCTGGGTGATGTCGTCTGCCTAGGCCAGGGACCCAGGGCCCAGAGCGAGGTGGAGAAGGGTAGGGAGCAGATCGGGAGGGCACACGGAGGCTATCCGGCATATTCAGTCCTTGTTCTACTCCTTTGTCAGGGGAAACACTATGGTCCCAACACAATGGACACACAAAGTCCCATCGGCTCTTGGATCTTAGTGTGAGGAGTTCAGTTCCGTTATATTCCTGCCAGGAGTCTAATGAAAATGTCACTGTTTCCTGGTGCCCTTTCTATAAGGTGGTGGGAAAAAAATAAACCATTAACTCAAAACATCGGTGCTGCGATCTCTCTGCCGCTGATTATGAGGCGCAAGATGCTAATCATAGCTTTGGTTGTTCAACACCCATTCCGTGTGTCGTTGATCCTCAGCCAACACCTGGGCTGGTCCGCTTCTATTTTTTAACCTTGTCGTGTGACCTAAAACCTTTGTTCATATGGGATCAGGGTATTGTTGAGTACATGAATAAGAGCCTTTGTTCCTGTCACCATGGCTACTTTTTCCAGGGGCCTATTGATCAAGTGTGGGGTGTTTGGGGACATCAGCGACTGGCATACACAGAGAAAGGTCATTTCATCCATCTGATAATTGAGAGCCTTTTGTGCCATGAATGCCCTTTGGTGAGCATACCTGTGGGACATGGGTGTCTTCACACATTCCCTGAACTCACTCTGAGTGGCTCACTCTTTGTCACCAATATGTCAGTCTTATTCGTTCTTTGTTTCTGACCAGCTGTCTGCCTGTTAGTGACTGACTAATCAGGACAGATGGATCGGGCTATCTCTCTTTCCATGGGATGTGGACCACTGCATGCATTTCCTGAGTTTCTGCCCTCAGGGAGGACTTCCCCTCACCATTGTCTTCCAGGGTCACCCTTGAGTGGGATTGCAGTATGTTCTCTGTTCATTTCCGACTTGTTTCAGCATACTGTGCAAACCATCAATAAACCAGGCCATACTCACCCCTGCCCCAGCCTTCACTGATTAGAGAGAGCTCCCTCTGAGCATAGGTGTGGCTTGAGGTAGGCATAGAGAAGCAGTAGGAGTTTAAGTACCATGGGAGTCTGAGCTATCTGCTATACAATCTACTCTTACTTCTGGACCTGCTTGATCTTATAGACACCATTTCCATTTGACAATAGAATTCTGCTGTGTACTTCTAATGTTATGATTCAGTAGATCATATAGCACTCAGTGCATGCATGAAGGGTAGTTGGTGACACATGGTCACTTGGTGTCCCATGGTCTGGTGTTGAGTCTTTTCCATGGCATCCATAGGAAGTCAGAAGCTGCTTTACACAAGGAGTACTGTTATAAGCAGAATTCTTTTTCTTTAATTAAAGATTTTTATTTATTTATTTGTCAGAGAGAGTGAGAGAGAGCAAGCCCAGCAGGGGGAGAGGCAGGCAGAGGGAGAAGCAGGCTCCCTGCTGAGCAGGGAGCTTGACACAGGACTCGATCCCAGGACCCTGGGATCATGACCTGAGCTGAAGGCAGATGCTTAACCGACTGAGCCACCCAGATGCCCCTATTATTAGCAGAATTCTTATTCTAAAACCTTGGGGCCTG
Organism: Eumetopias jubatus; assembly: GCF_037043125.1. Taxonomy (NCBI): domain Eukaryota; kingdom Metazoa; phylum Chordata; class Mammalia; order Carnivora; family Otariidae; genus Eumetopias; species Eumetopias jubatus. The sequence continues at coordinate 27,443,485 of NW_028274811.1, read as the reverse complement.
TACTGTGATTTTCCTATTAGGGCTTGCTGGAAGTTCTGTACTCTGTATGACATCTCTGTGTACCACAGATATTTCTAGTACAATCGAATGTGCTGGGTCACCAAGTAACAGAGCAACAGAGCAGCTTATGGCCAGGACCTTCTGTAGAAACTTCTCTCAATCCAGACTGCTCTCCAAACTGGAAGAATTACCAGTTATCAAGCAAGAGGTCAGTGCAAGATGTCCAAATGTGTTATATGTTTCCTCCACAATCCAGAGTGACCCACTCAAGTGGTATGTCCTTCTTTGTGGTGAATGGCAGAAAGAAAAGCAGCATTTTGTCATTTTAGAGGGGATATACCTAGCCGTTCTAGACTGCTGCATCCTTAGAAACTTCATTTATGTGTCAGGTCCTTAAATTTTTGTAGAGTTCATCACTTATTTTCGGGCATGTATATGTCTTGCTAAAATATGCATGGTGCTCACTCATTCCTTCTCAACAGGTCCAATTAGCATAATTATATTAACATAATAGATTTCTGTGATTTTCTCTTGTATAGCAAGACATAAATTAAGACTAAACTGTGACAGTGAATGGACTCTTGTAACAGAATGGGAGAGCGGGCAGAACTTTGGGATGAGATCATGAAGGCATACTGCTATCCCTGCCATGTAAAAGCAAGTGGCTTCTGAGTTTTTGTACGAACTAGGGTTTGCTGCATCCGTAACTGCACACCAGACCTCTATGCAAGGGAAATCTGGTTCCCTTTTAAGAGGATGAGGATCTGCTTCAACCAGTGAGGACATTTCAAGAGGATCTAGGGGTTCAAAGTTCTCACCCCCTTAAATGTCCCCATTCCATGTATCAGGATCTCATATCTTCTCCACCAGTGCCTTTACCTTTGGCACAGTGTTTCACAACCTCAACACTACTGAGATTTTGTGCTAAAGAATTCTTGTGTGTGTGTGTCTTCTAGGCATTGTGGGATATTTACAGCTTCTGTGGTCTCTTTCCACTAGATACCAGGGTGGCAATGCAGAATGTCTCCAGATCCTACCAAATGTTTCCTGGGAGGCAGATTGCTCCCAGGTGAGAACCACTGCCTTAGCATAAGTGATCTGGCAAAGATTCCTATTAATTGGTCCCCAACACTGTAATGCTTATGCTTAGGCTTTATGCCTGATCCTCAGCCCTATCTGCCCTGCAATGTAAGCGATGAGACATTCCTTCCAGACCTGCCATGGAGTCTTCCTGAATGTCTACCTGTTCTTTTACTCGGGGATTCAAGGTTTTCATTGTGTCTTCCTGTGAATGTATTCTCCCTCAGTGGTCAGAAGCAGTTGGCTCCTCCCAGGGTCTTTGCAATCACCATTGTCCCTTCGTGACAGAGTTCCAGAGCTGTCTCAGTTCCCAGGACTGTCTTCTTCTTCTTCTTTTTTTTAATTTTATTTATTTATTGACAGAGAGAGAGACAGCAAGAGAGGGAACACAAGCAGGCGGAGTGGGAGAGGGAGAAGCGGCTTCCCATGGAGCGGGGAGCCCGATGCGGGGCTCGATCCCAGGACCCTGGGATCATGACCTGACCGAAGGCAGACACTCAACAACTGAGCCACCCAGGTGCCCCCCAGGACTCTGTCTTCTACCTGCACTCCATCCTGTGTCATCACGGCGATTTGAATCATTGTAGTGGCATTGCTCACCACAGATTATCTCTAGCCCATCTACCCTTAGAAAGAGGCTTATCCATGCTCTCATCAAATAGGTGAGTAATGCAATCCCCATATCCCATTTTTAGGGCCTATTTCCTGGGGCCACTTCCAGAACCAAGTAAGAGAAAAATGGCATGCTCAGAAAAGCAAGTAAAGAACAGTTAACAAAAGGACTGTCTGTAAGTGTGGGAGCCAGATGCAGGGAATCAACAAGAGGATAGTGAAACAGGAGCCAGTAAGAGCAGAAGCCATGACCTTCCCTGGACTGGAAAAGCAGAGGGAGGATCCGTCCCGGACCCAGTGAAAGCTGTAGGCAAGGGGGACGGTCTCTGCTTACAGCCTTGGGTAGAAATGTGGCTGCTATAAGATCGCCGCCTGGACGGAGAGGATGTGGGGGAATAGTGGTCTAATGTCTTTCCCTTCCTCCCCTCTCATCTCCTGGTGCCTCCTCCTGGCTGGACTGGAAGCCAGTAGGGACTGAACCTCTTTTATGCAATTTTGGCGGGTTGGTCTCCCAGAACACAGAGCAAGGGTAGAGGAGGCTGGAAAGGAATATGGAGGACAAACTGGGAATGTGGTCAGCAGGGTGTTTTGTGTTTTTTCCATATGAATATTAAAACTTTTAATTTGAGCATAGTTGACACACAATGTCACGTTAGTTTCAGGGGCACAGCATAGTCATTTGACAAGTTTATATGTTCCCCTGCACTCACCCCAAGTGTAGCTACCATCTGTCCCCATACAACACTATTGCAATATCATTGACTACATTCCTTATGCCGTACCTTTTATTTCCACGACTTATTCATTCCATAACTAGAAGACTGTATCTCTTTCTTCCCTTTAGCCATTTTGCCCATCCATCAATCTGTTCTATCGTATGAACTTTTTTTTGCAGTAATTTAATCTCTCAGCCCCCAAAAAACTAAAAAAAATTACTTAATCATTTTTGAGTGGTATGTAATAAAGACATAATTTTAACTTAAAACCTGGGACCAGTATTATTAAAGTTTATATCAAGTCTATTCCACAAATAGCATTTAATACTGTTAATAACATATTAGAAATTTAAACTTTTTACCCACTTAACAACTGATCATAATTTAAGCATAATAAAAATAATGGCTAACATTTATTTTGTGCTTTCTCTATATTAGGTGCCATTGTAAGTACTTTGCAGGCTTGAATTGATTTATTTTTTTTTAATTAGTTAGGTCAGAAAAAGTATGCTTTGCCAACAAATAAATTATGACATCTATCATGTTTGTTGGCGACTGAATATGTCTTGAAGCGCAAACTGAAATTTAACCATGTGATTCAACATCCAACAGACGAAAGCTGCTTTCTCGACCTGGAGTTTTGGATTCTTGAGTTTTGCCCTAAACAAACAAATAAGTTGGTGGTTTATTTTGACAGTGTTTGTGTTCTGTGTTAAATGACAAGAAAGGAGAGATGGCATCATGCTGTTACATGTAAACACTTTGCCACTAATAACATATTGTGTGTATGGGCAGTTTTTATTCTCAACACGTGAAAAGCCAGATTGGATATAATTGTCAGTACATTTCCTTTTCAAACATTCACATTTCGAAGTAGCAGAGATAGCTAGATGTACGAGATGTGATTTCTGATCAGATGGCTGCAACTTACTTACCTGGCAAAAACCATCCCACAGTGATTTTGTAGAATTATTACCATTTTTTACAGTCTTCATTAATTTGTTGTATTTTAACATCAGTGTTTCCTATGCTTCCTGACTTGAACCAATGGCCCATTGTGGGTGTAATGAAATAATGTATGGCTGAGAATAGGACATTTAAAAGGAGTGTAACGATCGAACCCACTGTGGCAGTTAGCACTTTTTCAGCTAAGTTACAAATTGATGGAGAAACTGATTTGTTAGCAGGTTCATCTGACCTCCATGATGGGCCGTTCTTGCTCCACTGGGCGCATTAAGGAGTTCTTGAAGTTTTGAAGAATTATTTTATGTAATTGTTTTTTTTTAAATGGAAGTGGAAATCCTTGTTTATGAACGTGAATCCTTGCTACCGTCTGTAACCCCCAAAAGGTTTATAGATGGCTCTTTGTGTCAGGCAGTGCAAGGGGCGCCTCTGGGCCTGCTCTGGTTTTGCCCCAGAAGATGCTGTGGGCCACATGAGGTTTGCAGGAGGCAGGGGAGGGATGACGAGGCTCCACGGGGGGGGGGGGAGCCAGCTCCCCCGAGGCCAGGTGCCCAGCACGTCAGAGCTGGAAGAGGCATTGGGGTCATAGGGTCCAAATTGCCTTGATATTCCCTATTGAGGAGGAAGCAACCGCAGAGGTTTCAGTGTCAGAGCTGGGATGAGAGCAAACACTCTCTCTTTTCTCCTTATAAAGGATTCCAGAAAATATATGCTGTACATTTCCCACCTTCCCTGGGGATCACAGATGCTCATTTCCTGGGTCAGGCATGACGTCTGTTCTGGTCAGCTGTGCCGTGTGGTCTGCTGAGCCTGGGTGAATGGCAAAGGTGGGCATTTATCTCTGGAGTCCAGGAGTGATTTCAAATCCTGATCTCTGATGTGTACCTGGGGCCGGTCGAGTAGATTTAGGTATATGCAGTTTTCTTGTGGATTTAGACAGCAACACTCAGAGAACCTTCTTTGAAGCCAGGAGCTGCTGGTAGGGCCAGTAAGCAGACCCTGAGATGAGCAGACTCTGTGTCCTATTTGGAGAAGCAGTGTGGCTCTCAGCACAATAGTCTTTGTGATCGGAAGGGCAGACTCAGAGAGCCTCGAATGCGGACAACAATGGCTATCTTTCTCCCGAGTCAAGGTGCCCCAGCAGTAGAGCTAACTTCCTTGCATTGGAACACTTTTCAAAGCCTTTTAAACTGGAGCTTTATTCTCTTCCCCCCCCCCCTTTTTTTTTCCATAACAGAAGGCTCTCTATTCTCTGAGGCAAGATTCAGGGTCATCTTTTTGCTGCTGGGTGGCTCCACCTGCCACTCTGCCTAGCAGAGAAGCTATGGTGGGGCAGGAACAAGAGCAAACTTTGCACAAGGATGAAACTCTCTCCGCACATGTGCCCGTAGCCATGGCAGGTCAAGTGTTCGGCTCTGAGGGTGTTCTTCTGCGAGGTGTAGGGAAAATTCCATTCCCATGCATTCAGGGAGGTCTCTGGTCTCTCACCTGCTCTCCTACCCTGTGCTCAGGCTGAATGTGAGCTCAGAGTGGCTGTTATCTCACTGGTCACTTAGAACTGTGGTTTCTGTCCTTTGTGGGTTCGCAGAGCCCTTTGGGAATTGCTGAAAGTGATGGAGCATCTCCCCCACGAAATGCTCGTGGCACAGGTGCGCTGGGCTCTGTGGACGCTTTGGCGGTGGGGTCAGTTCTCACAAGCTCTCCAGCAATCCATACACTTAGGTTTCAGGATGCTGAGGTTGATGACATCTGCAGTCGTGGGTAGCACAGGGTTGGCCTCCCCCGCCCCTCCCCCCCCCGGGTGTGGGCCGCTACCAGCTGCCTGCGCATGGACGGATGGCTGCTAGGCCGGATGTGGGCCCCATGTGGAGGATTGCCTTATGTTGGGAAGATTTGACTGTTAAAAATCCTCTATTTGGTGTTTCTTTTTTGGGGCTCCCAACTTTTCTCCTGCTTCACTGACTCATATTCTTCCTCCTCTTTTGTCAACATGAGTATTTTTCAGAGTTCTGGTGGTGGACCTTGTGCCTTCTCTCTAAATCCTCTCTCTCTCTCTCTTTTTTTTTTTTGCCAGTGATTTCCCAGTGAGTTTCAGTCCCGTGTTCCCTCTTGAGCTCCAGACCATTTCCAGTTGCCACAAAAATTCCCCTTAAACCTGCCCGCCTCCCGAGCCCCCACCCCTCTTGCAGCCCACCCACCCTGTCCTTACTCTGCGCTGATGGCCTGCTGGAGCCATGGGAGGCCCCCTGACGCCCTCCTGTGCATGTGTTCCTTGCTTTCTGCCCCACTGTCATGGCCTGGTTCCTGTCCCCCTCTCACCCTCTGGAAAGTCACAGAATTTTTCCAGGCACCTCTTAGCTGGCTTGTCCTTTGAATCATATTCCGAATTGCAGTCCTGTTGCCTCTGGGCTTCGAAACCTTCGGGCTCCATTCCCTGTAGAGGAGGAGGTCCCTGGCAGAGGTGCACGAGGGGCTCTCCACGATCGGGACCCACCTTCGCAGGGGCTGTGGACACCATGCTGGTACTCTTCATCTCCTCACATTGTCACGCGCACCGCCCTGCAGCTGCCAGTGTGCATGCCTCTGACTCTCAGGGCCCATGGCATAGCTGTGCAGAGAGAGTGGTTCTGGCAGCTGAGCCTGCCCTGCCAGGGCACGGGGTAGGCTAGAAGCCAGGGAATGAATGCTTTCCCCTCCCCCCAGAGCAGTCCTCAATAAATACATCACCGAAGGGAGCTGACATGTAAACACCCCAGCTTCCTTGTCCCTGGGGTGGGATCACTCTGAGGGGGCACACTCTGCATTGGCTTCCAGAGTCAGTAACAGAGCTAAGCTCCAGTTGCCTTCACGACTGGTGTTCCCTGGGACCTTCCAAATACACTCCTTACACTCAAGCTCTTATTTCAGGGTCTGCTGTGGTGGTGGTGGTGGTGGTGGTGGTGGTGGTGGTGGTGGTGGTGGGGACCCAAATGAAGTCGCCAACTGACCTTTTCCTAACTTCCCTCTCACAAAGGCTCGGCTGTTCCCTGTCCATGTTTTAGCTCCATTTGAGCTTGTATATTTGCTCCAGACCTAGGATGTGTTCCTGCTTCTGCCTTCTGGAATCCTGCCATTCTTCAGGGTCACTCAAAATGTGGCGTCTTCCAGGAAGCCTTCCCAAGGACTCTAGCCCTCAGCACTCCCACCATGCTTAGTGCGGACACCCATCTCTCCATTATACTGCTGTTTATTGGATTTGATGTCTGTCTGCTCTGTAGGAATGAAGCCTTTGAAAAAAGACGTTTTTATTCACCCAGAGCCTGGCACTTGGACCTCTGACAAATGCTTGTTGCATTCAACACCCTCAGCTCCCCAAAATCATTGTGACCCTCTCCTTACACCCACTTTAGTAAGACACGCATTCTGAGCCTCATTGGTGAGGTGCCCTGCGTTTTCTCTTTGGAGTCAAATTAAGTCTTCCTTTCTGAACCATCCTCCAAACTGGAGGCAACCAGTATGCTCAGATAGTGAACTAACTATGTGTTAGGCGTAGGGGCTGAGTGGATAGGAAACTGCAAGGCTGAGTCTTCAATTCAAAATGCTTACAGTAAACTCATTAGTTCAGGGGTTGGCAAACTTCTTCTGTAAAGGGTCAGGCAGTAAATAGCATGGGCTTTGTGGGACATATAGGATCTCTGTCTTGTCTTCTCCCCTATCTCCTCCTCTTCCTCTTCCTCCTTCTTCCTGACTATGCTTTAGACATTAAAAAACCATTCTTAGTTCTCAGGCAGCGCAAAAACAGGCTGTGGGCTGAGCCCCGCATAGTTCAGTGACTCATCCGGGGAGCACTTATTGAGCATCTTACCCTGCGCCTGGGCCCTTTTTGGGAAAATTGGGCTTTCTGACACGTCCCCTCTGAGGCTGAGTATATACCTGGCAGCAGGGGAACGAGCCCTGAGAGGCTGGAATGAGTTGACCACAGTGCCCACTGTGCCGAGCTGGGGACGCGGGGAGAATCTCCTTCTCTGCCCCGTCCCTGTTCTTTCCCTGCATGGCGGCTTTCTAGCAGCACGGCTCGCTGTGAGTGCGATTGTCATTTCAGCTGGAGGCTGGCTCTCCCCTCGTTGCTAAAAGGCTGCCCCATCTGACTGAATTTTCTGTGTGATGATGTCATCTTATCTCTCTTTTACTTTAGAGACTGACTCTATCTTCACTCCCTACCAGGCCCCAGTCCTTTACTTCTCTGCGGCCATATTGGCTATGTGCATTTCTCCTGTTGTGATTTCCTCCCTCTTCCACCGCCCTCCACCTCTGGTTTCACCCAGCTCCCCTCCTTTGCTGCCTGTTGGGAGCCCTCCCACCGATGGCCTCTCTGTCTCTCATGCTTATAGTCATTCTCTTCCACTGCTGGTCCCCACGGCTCTGTGGTGTCACGGGCCCTGACGTCAGCCTGCGGTCAGAGCTGGTCAGGGGCTGATGAGGGGTCCATTTGTTGACTGCCACCCAGCGCGGTTTGGGCCTCAAAGTTCCCTGCCCTGCACTCTCCACATGGCGGATGGCTTTGTGATGAATGAGATCCCGGGGTGTCCTTGTCCTCTGAACTGCAGAGGAGTTAATCACGCACTGGTTAGTTTGGTCTTTGTAATAGGTAATAAAAGATAACATTTTCTCTGAAAAGCTCTTCTTAGAGGCACAGATGCACAATAACTAGAAACCTTATGTCTTAAATCCACCCCACCCACTGGCTTTCTTCACTTATAGTTACCCATTCTACAGAAATCCATTCTAACAAAGAGGAGAGATGAATTTGCACATTCCCAAAGTTTCCCTTGGTTTGCCAGAGAATTCATTGCCAGCTTTTATGAAGTGGTGAGCTCCCTAGTGCATTTTAAGTGGTTTTATTTGCAAGGTTTTGATTCAGGTAAAACTTTTCAGGAGCATAGGGAGTGCATAAAACGAGGCATATTCATGCTCACCTGGAGAAAATTGTTACCCCGTGTATGTGAGGAAAAGATCATTTGCAAGTCTGATGTGGATGTTCTACCCCAAATCCCACAGGGCAGTTAGTTCACGTTCCAGAATGCAGATTTCTCCTACTCTTTTATCTTAAGAAGCTCACCTGTAAGAATCTGTCTTTGGAATGCAGGAAAGTCAAGATCTGAGGCTTCGGGTTGAATGTGATTATGATCCATTGAAGGAATTCAGCAGATCATGGTGGCATATGAACAGACCCCTTAGAGAGCTCTGCCCACTGAAGAAGGACTTGTATCCGATTTCTCTTTTCTCAGAGGTTCCTAACCCGGTGTTCTCGGACCCCAAGAGGTCTACCTGTGGGCTTCAGGGATCCACCAGCCATCTAACAAGGCGTGCAGTTTTCAGTGCCTCTGTTTATGTGCATTCTTTTGGGGAGAGTCTAAGTCTTCCTTGGGATTTGCAAATGATTTGGGACCCTAAAAAAAACCCCACCTGTGGTACAGTCTCAGAAGATGAGATGCTCCATGAAGGCGGATCCTTTGGCTTGTTCTCTGCAAGGTCCCAGTTCCTGGAACAGTGCTTGGTGCGTTGTTGGTGCTCAATACACATATGTGGGTTGAGTGATTCAATAAGTAAATGAATAAAATCTCAGCACCGGGACATGAACCTGGGCTGTTCTGCGATCCCAGAGCACTCTGCACCGTATCCTCCCAGAGGAAAGAGGCTACTATGGTTTTCCAGGAAGGCTGGGCTGGCAGTTGGGCATAGACGAGAAAGGAAAGGCTATATTCACTGAAGACCCAACGTGTGAATCAAAGACCCAAACTGCCACAAATAAATCTTAAAGCAATAACCAAAGCAAAGACTGCAGGAGGAAAGACAAATTGGATTCTCTGAGGCTCCCTTGCTGAGCAGTTACCCCTGAGACTGGGGAGAGTTTGGGCTTTGGCCAGCCCTGCTGCTGGTGGCTGGGAGCCTAGGGCAGAGCACTTCTGAGGTGACTAGGATGGGAAGCAGCTGCCTTGGGCTGGTTTGGGCTTTGACTCTGGGGAGAAGAGCATGGGCTAGGCTGATGCCGTGGGCTTCTGTTCCAGAAGCACTGCCAAGGGCTACCTTGTACCCTGAAGGAGGCAGTCTGCTGAGATAGAAGAAGCACAGAACCAAGGGTCACAGGGCCTGGCTTCCACGTCTGACTCTGGCTCATGGCAGATCTTGGATCACCTGCTTCCCCCTCTGGATTTCAGTCTCCCTTTCTGTAGAAGGCTTAGCAGTGTCTGTTTTTATTCTTCCCAAGTTTAGCTGGGGGAGGTGGATGGGAATTGTGACTGGGTTTTATAAACTATAAAATGCAAAGGGTAGAAGACACTTAGGGGAAGAGGGAACCAGCTAACTGTGCTGGGCACGGGTCCTCCTGTCTGGGGTCTGGGTCCCTGTGGTCACATGTTGTAGTCAGCTGGTCAGGGAGATGCTCCTGGTGAGCAAGGGCTGCGTGGGAAATGAATGGAGATCAAAGGTGGCAGGAGTCTGGGAATGCAGGAAGGGGGCTCAGAGGGGATGTCATGAAAGACTCATCGATTACTCAGGTAAATGGAGCTAGGGCTCCATTTCTGCTCACAGCTGATAATCTGGCCCTTTTTAGAGAATCAGAGTTAGTTACTAGAGCCACTTAATTAATTCCAGGATGCTGAGCTGAGAAGACTGGCTTAGCCCACTCATGATGACAGAGTAGGTGCTAACTCCTCTTGCGGGCAAACATGGCCAATGGCCCATTCCAAAGTCATGGACAGTTCCGGTTAATAGAGGGATTTGCACCCAAAGTAGCTGGGAATTGCTTGATTCAGAGTCCTGGATGGGAGATGAGTAATTCTCAGCATTTCTAGGACTCCTGAGGTTTGGTTTAGACTGAATGACACTGTAAATAGTGCTCCTGAACCCTGAGGCCATTTCCCAGGGGAAGGGCAGCACTGTCAGGAATGGGATGAGGTCCCATTGAATTACTTAGTGTTAGATATTAGTTAGATGTTTAGCTCCGTCCTGCTCAGAAGCAGAAGGAAATAGATATTGAGACTGCCTTGCCAGCATCCATCCCGCCCTCCCCCAGGTCTAGCAGCCTCATGAGTTGGGTGGCTGTGACTAGTTCAAGTCAGTCAGGGAAAACCCACTCCCCACCTTGCTGGAGAGATGGATGGAGAAATGGTCCAATCAGAACAAAGCTTAGGTCTTTAGTTCAGTGGCCTGAGAAATGACACTCTCTTCCCCTCTGAATGTGAAAGGTGAAGCATACAGTCCTTGTTGTTATTGGCAGTCATTTTGTAATTATGAGGAAAACCGATCTGAAGACAAAATTAACACATGGAAGGCAGCCAGAGCACAGAGGATCACAAGGAAATGGAGCCGGACTTCCTGGAGACATGAATCAATAAAGTTCCTTTATCATTCAAGTCAATTGGAGTTGGCTTTTCTGACTCTTGCATCAAGTGCTTTCTAACTGACATACATGGAACATGATGGTTTCTCAGTCTCTTCTCAATCCTAGAAGTCAATGATTTGATTTTATAGTTTAATTTCCTGGGCTCGAGCCAAAAGCAGGTGGGGCTAATGTTCTTGGACACTGGGGCTCTGCATTGGAGGTTGGAATGCCGGAAGCTGACTGGTGCTGGCATTTCTTTGATCCAATCATCACAGATACCTCTAAAAGCTGGGAGGGAAGATCTTTACATTGTTGGGGCACTGAGGTCTCGAAGCTGGTCTAGCCTGTGGTTCGTTGGGGGCCGGCGATGGTCTAGCTCTAGAAGAATCCGACCTGAAAATTTAGGTTTGTTCTTCAAATGGTCTGTGGATTAGAAACTACTAGTGAATTGAGAAAATGATCTCTTCTAAGTTGTGTTCTTGCCTTCCGGAGTCAATTATCCATAAGTCTTAGAGCTCACTCTGGTACTTAAAACTGCACAGTTCCTAAGCCCGTATGTCAGAGGAAGTGAAACAAACAGGCTTCTGTTTTACAAATCCTCAGACATTTCCACAAAGGCTCCCTTAACTGTCTCTGACAGTAAGAAAATTAACAGATGCAGCTGACAGTGTGTAAAATGATCATGTGTGTCAAGGTCTCAGAGGATAACATAATGTCTTCACTAGAATGACTGGTGTGATGTGGGCTAGTAACGCAGGAGATGGATGGGTAGAAAGCCTGCCATGGGTTAAATGCCATCATTACAGGCTCTTTCAATCAGGAAATGCTGGCAAGCACCTGCAGCCTGCCTGATACTGAGCTGGGGACCCAGAATCCAGGCACGTTGGATGATGTTGAAGGAGGAAAGCACCTCTTGACCTTGAGGAGCTGTCCGGCCAAGCAGGGAAGAGAAGGCATGCATACCTAATATGTTGCCAGGGCATGCTTGGGGCTGTATATGTTCTCAGAAGTCTGAAGAAGGAAACAATTGTTGAGATCTGGGCTTTCTCTGGGGAAATGGGGCTTGAATTAGACTTCAAAGGAATTGAGCAAATTATTATTTGGACTGGAATTATGTATTATCGAATGAACCTTGAAGCAGCCATTCATTGGCTAGGGCTTGGAGATTTTATTTACTGAGAATGTTGGAATAAAATTTATTATAACCAGAATTGGCCTGCCCTGTATTTGTCCTATATTTAAAACACGTAATTTTTCATAGTAACAGCAGAGAACATGAAATTTAAATGTGGGCTTCTTTATGGAGTCTTGAAAATGACTTTTCTTCCTGGATGGAATTGGACTATTGACTGTGTTAGGTTTGGAGGTGATTGAGCAAATAGTATTTTCTATTTGATCTTATTATATTTTAATCACACTGCAAGAAATGTCAGAAGAGTACAAAATGAGAAACTTCACAAGCTCATATTTCATTATGAAGTCAGTTTGTACAGAGCTTTGGAAAGGACCTCACTCACATTGATTTGCTGTGGTGATCAATTATAGCTCAGCTCTAACGGGCTGAAGCTGGTGTGCAAGGAGCTTCCGCCATGCTGGGCCTGAAGGTCACTTCTCCACATCCCTCTGCCTGGAGCCAGCCATGCTCTTTCTTGTCTTAGGGGGTGACTTGAATCTGGAGGCCAGTGGATGGAATACCTCTCACTGTGGCTCTGGTTTGCTAACACATCAAGCCATCATGGCTGAACAATATTGACTGTGGGCTGAGTTTTATTTTGAGACACTCATTTTTCTTGCCCATTTCCCCCTCCTCTCTATCTTCTTCCCATTCAGGAGGTATCAGGCTGGGGGCTTCATTGCCTCTGTGGAAGTGTATGGCCAAGCTGCAGGCAGAGGTTGCCTGCATGACTCGTGGGCTATTCTGTTCTAAAAGCCAAAGCCCATGGTGCAGGGTGGGATTTTAGGAAAAAGGCAAAGTGCATGGGGGAAACGAGAGGCAGAGAGATTCCACACATCACCCTGAACTGGAGATTGCCCTGTCTGGGCCCCTGAGGGTGACAAGTCCCAGACGTAATGTGTTTCTAGAGGTGGGCTGCAGCCTCAGGCTCCCACGTCTTTGCACGATGGTGTGGAGGCCGCAGGGAGTAACAACTGTGCCAGGCAGAGGAGGTGATGGAGTGCATGGCCAGGCAGTGATTCTGGCAGGATTGGGAGAGTAGGAGCTCCAGAACAACCCTGTGGACTCTGGATGGCCAGTGACTGTGGCTTCTGTTCACCAAGGAAGGGATCGTGGCCAAGGCGGGCCATTCTGGTATCCTCAGTCCAAACTTCCCAGGGCCTGGTGCCTCCTCAGGAGGCATGCCTCTGCTGGTCCCTGTAGTCTCCAGGAGCAGCCTCTGTCTTGTTGCCCTCACTGATTTTCAGAGAGCTCCAGGGCTAAGGATGAAGGGGGAGCTGGAGAGAATGTGTTCAGCCTGTTTGGTTCTTCCACCGCCGTCAATTACAGTCTTCATCTTGGCATTTAGTGGTCTTTTTCCTGCTGTGCTTATTAACCAGAGAAGCACAATGGGAAACACAAAAATCACCCCTCATTTCCTCTGCAGAAGAATGTAGAGCGAGCTAGTGCTGAAACTGTGACCTAGTAGTTCACGTGGCATCCAACAGTGTTGAGGATCATTACGCTTCCCTCAAAAATTTGAAACACCCTGTGTTTCTATCAGTTTTGCTGCAGCACCCTGGGGTGCCTTGGTGCCAAGTTTGAGAATCATAAGACTAGGATTCCATTGTATGAAAGTTCTATATATTGTTTAAAACTTTTTGAATAATAGCATGGTGCTATATTCGTGCATACCACATATCACTGGACACTCTTGTTGGACTTGGAAGCCATTAACAAGTTTTCTCTATTACAAACATTGTTGCAATAAATACTTAGTAGGTTAATCTTTGAGCACATTTCTGATTTTCTTTTCAGAGAAATTCCTAGAGCAGAGTGCCTTGGTCAATAATAATCACATGTTTAGGGCTGTTGATGTGAATCATCACATTTCTCTAGAAAGTTTGTGCCAATTTATACTCACACTATGCATGTACAGGGAGGCCTTTCTTGTACCATCATCTTTGCCAGTCTGATGGCAACAACCTGCTTAATTTGTATTTCTTCGGTTATGAGGAGGCTTGAACTTTTTCATATGTGTGTTAGTGTTTTCTGAATTTTCTGTTTATGTCTTTTGCTCATTTTCCTAGAGCTCATTTTCCTATCAGTCATGGTTTTAAAATATGCCTGCGCATTCTTTGTCATTCTTTTTTTGGAAGGTGGAGCCTGGGTCCCAGCCTCTCGAATGTGGGCCGGACTTAGTGATTCACTGCCAAAGAACAGAATGGGAGAAGGGGCAGAGGTGATAATGTATGGCTTCCGAGTCTGGACCAGAAAAGATATTGCAGTTTTCACTCTCTGAAATGGTTTGCTCCAGGGGAAGTCAGCTGCCGTGGTTGTGAGGACAGACCGGCAGCCCTCTGGATAAGTAGCGAAAGCCATGTGGGGAGGAACTGAGGTCTCCTATCAAAAGACATCATCAACTTGCCAGACATGTGAGGCAGGCATCTTGGAGGTGGGTCCTTCAGCCCAGCCAAGGCTTCAGATGACAGCAGCCCTGGCTGACACTTAACTACACCGTCACAGGAAAGGAGTTTAGCTAAGGCCCCAGAGGTGGAGAACCAAACCTTAGCTGCCAAGTACCTCCTATTCTAAAGCCAGGTGTTAGGACTGCACTGTCTAGTACAATAGCCACCAGCTGCACGGGGCTACTGAGCACTGAATGTGGCCAGTCCAATTTGAGAGACACTGTAAGTGTAAAGTGTAAGTGTAAAATGCACACTGGATTCCAGAAATGTAGCATGAGGAAAATGGTTGTCGAATATCCCATTAGTAAATTTTTATATTGCTTGCACATTGAAATATTGTAGTTATATTGGGCTGAATAAGCTAAGTCCAGTGACAGGGTCCAGTAATATGTGATATTTACAAACATAGTGTATACTCATTCCTTTGTACTTGATTGTTGATAATTAGACTACTTTAACAGTAACTAAAAATGTATGTAATCAGTGATGTACTGATTCTCAGACGGCCTGGGTTAAATTCTTTGAATTTTAGCAGCCCTGTCTTTAAAAAGTGGGTAATAACAGTCCATGCCTCAGTGGGTGGGTTATGAGGATGGACTCAGATAATCCAAGTAAAGGGTTCAGTGCGGTGCCTGATCCACGGTAAGCATGTCATAGTATTTACAGCTTTTGTTTTTATTTGTAATCAAAGGAGGAAATAAAGCCAAGCATCACCCTTATTGACTTCCTTGACTCAGAGTAAGCAAACTGTGTGTTAAGAGGATGTGCGTACGGTACAGCTAATGAGATGTTTTATCAGCTCTGACAGAGCTCCAGGCTGCCCTCATTCCATAGTGGTGAGATTCAACTGCCTTTCTGATGTGTCAAGCCCTTGGATTTGAAATCCCTTGTGTGCTGTACAAATTAGTTAGCTTTATTTTATATTGTACACATGTGGAGTTCCCACCTCTTGACTTCAACATTCAGATTTATGTGAAAATCATGCAAATGATGCTTCCCTGAATCAACCAGAGCCGCGGATGTCTCTGTCTGACATCTCCACTACCTTGCAAGATGAGCTCTGTGTTTACCAGTTCCTCAGGGAAGGCTCAGGGTGCCCTCAACCATCCTCCCCAGCCTTCTGAGTGCTCCCCGAGGGTGGGGCTGCTGGGCTCAGTTAGCTCAGCACACAATGGTAGGTGTGTTTTCCTCTTTTCTTTGGGTTTAGCTGAGGCCCCTGGAGGTGGAAAATAAAACCTTAGCGCCAAGTACCTCATAACCTGAAGCCAGAGATTAGACCCGAGTTGTCCAGTGTGGTAGCCATCAACCGCTGGTGGCTCCCGAACACTGAATATGGTTAGTCCACACTGATGGGCATGCTGAGTGTAAAATACACTGGATTCTGGAGACTTAGTATGAAAAAAAAAATGCATCTGCTCCTCCCCTGCCTGAAGTGCTCTTACCTGATGTATCTGCACAACCTACTTCCTTTCTTCCTTCGGGTCTCAACTCAAACACGGCTCTCTCAACCTGGCTGAAATGATAACTCCACTTTCCCAGCAATCGCCTCCCCCCCCCCCCCCGCCCCAGCTAGCATGCTATTGTTTCACAGGGTGTTTCACTGTTTATTGCCTCACTAGCCCCTAGAATATAAGCTCTATTGGGGCAGCAAGGTGGTTTTGTTGTGTTTTGCTGCCTGTTTTGTTCATGGATGCATTGACGCAATGTGGGACATAGCAGGTGTTTAATCGTTATTTGTGAGTGGATGAAGGATAGTGGACAAACAGTTAGGAAATTTGCCAGAGGCTTCCTCCCAGGGCAGGAAAGATGGACTGAACACAGAGATGATTGAAGGAAGCAATGTGAGAAAGAATAATATTGTTCTATGCTTTTACCTGTCAGATGCTCCTTGTGGGGTCCAAAGCATCATGGAAAGGGAGTCTGAGCTCTGCACGCGCTCATAACCCAGTCAACAGGTAAAGCAATTAGAGCTATGACCCAGGCTGGGAAGTGATGTGAGGGCTGGATTTTGAAGAAGCAAGCAAAGGCACATCAGGCAGGAAAGAGGGAGCCCACATTTTAGACAGGGTTGGGGTCTAGAGTGTGTGAGAGGCAGGTGGGCAGGGGGAGGAGAGTGCATGGGGTCTGGTGGAAGAGGGCTTTGGGTTCAGGGCTATTTCTGAGCCCAAATTGCTGGTGTGGCCCATGATGAGGGCATCCAGGGTTTAGCAGGTAGAGCGGGCAGGTTCGTTCTAGCTGCTGTTGTGCCAGGACCAGCTCTTGGTCATTAGAATGCTTAGAGGGAATAAAAATGATATTTATAGCCACTTGGGACAGAGGGAGCATGCTAATCCGGTGATGACACTCCATCCCTGGGAATGAAGACCTATAATCACATTTCAGCACTGAATGGAGGTCCTCCTGGTGGTGGGATGTTTTCATTCCCTCAGTGGCTGTGTTGTGGCTTACGGTGCACTGGTGAGAGTCTCACTTTTGGTGCCCAAGTAGTGGCAGCCATGATCTCTTACTGGCCCATGCTGTAGGTGATCGGCTTTTCCTTGTATTCAGATTCTTAATGGTGGCAGGCACCTAAATCCTCATTAGCATATTCATTCTATTTGTAGATGCTGATACTCTTGTGGCACCTTCTCAATATGGAGGAAGGAAAATGGGGGAGGATTGGGGCTGAGTGTTAGTTAGCTATTGCCGTAATAAAGCTTTATAACCAAACTCCTGCGGACTCAGTGCTTGGCAACCACAGATGCTCGCAGGCTCAGAAATCTTCAGGTCGAATGTGGTTCAGCTCATGTAGGCTGACATGGCTGGGTGGCGGTGGGGGCAGTCCAGGCAACAGATTGGGTTCAGGTCTATTCCATGCATGCTCCTTCTAGTGCCCAGGCTAAGGGGCGGCAGTTGTCCCAAGCAGGCTCTTCTCCTAGCGGATTACCAGACAGGGGAGCCAAGCTAAGCTACATTCATATATTTAATTAAGGTCTCTGCTTGGGTCACTTCTCCTATTTTCTCTTGGGTGAAGCAAGTCACATGACCAAGTCCAACACCAGCAGGGCAGGGAAGCGTGCTCTGCTCACATTGGAGGGGAGGAAGCGAAGGGCCAAGTTATCACAGGCTGCAACTCAGAGAGGGAGGAACACGAAAGTTTAGAGATGAGGAGCCTTGCCTTAGGCATTAGCAAAACTCTTTCTCAGAGACTGCACTAGGCTGAATGACGGCCTCCCACAGTTGTCCTTGTCCTAATCTCTGGAACTTGTGACTATGTTGTGTCACATGGCAAAGGGGACTTTGCAGATGGGATTAAGGTGAGGATTTTGAAATGTGGAGATAGTATCCTGGATTATCTTGGTGAGCCTGATTGATTCACAAGGACCTTTGTAAGAGGAGGCAGGAGTCAGAGAGAAGGCTGTGTGACCATGTGGTGACAGAGCAGAGCTGGAAAGAGAAGTAGCCCTGTGCTGGTTTTAAAGATGGTGGAAAGGGCCACGAGCCAAGGACTGCAAGCAGTCTCTGGAGGCTGGCAAGGAAGCGGATTTTCCCCTGGAGCTTCCAGAAGGAACGAATCCTGCTGGTTCAGTCAGCCCTTAGAGAGTTTAGCGCTGTAAGATACATTCCTTCTGACCTTCTCACCCCCAGAACTATTAGGAGAATAAACTTGTATTGTTTAATTTTTTAAATTTGAAGTTTGTGAGTAATTTTTAAAACTTGTGAATTTCAGTAAATTTTAACAGACTCCAAACCTTGCAGATCCAAACAATATCCTGAAAATACTGAGACAGTTTGAGAGCATGTTTTGGGCTAGGTGCAGGGTGAGGGGCTTGGCCTTTTCTCCCAGGTCACACGGCAAAGGTGTGCCCCCCCCGTTATTGTGTGCAGTTTCCCTCCTCCTGCTGCAAATGTGGGATCGTGTAGTCTCTCAGCTCATCAGTTTTCCTTTGTTTATGAGGGGTGATTGGCCATACTTTTCCTTCTCCTTGGTGTCATGAGCTTAAAACCTTCTTAGCTTACCAGTATTACTACTTTGCCAACTATGCACACACCTGGAGGTGATGTTGAAGGCACCATCTTATCTATGGTGGAGTATGGATAAAGAAAGGAGGACTGTTTGGGGTTATGGCTCAAGGGCTGGCCACCTGAGGAAGAGTGCTCCCCTTGGCCACCACCACCATGAAGGCTAGAGAGTAGAACCTGATCCAAGAAATTATGGAGTCTTCTAACTTCTTCCCTTCCACCTTCCCTCCATCCCCTCCTTACTTCCAGCCTGGGATGACATAATCTGATCTGTTTTTTAAAAAGTTAGCTAACCGGTGACTCTGTGAGGATGGGTGGAATAGACCAAGAAGACCAAGAAGGAGGCTGGCACATTAATCTGGTCAGGAGGTGATGAGAACTCGAAACAGGGCAGTGACAATGAGGACACACATTTTTAAAATAGAATGGGACCAAAGGAGATAGGTTTTGGGCCTGCTGTGTTTGAGGCATGTGGTGGACACTGCCCAGCTCCCTTCTTCAGGACTGAGGCCCTCATTCCCCCAGCTGACCTGGGTGTAGGTTGATAATGGCCCACAGCTGCATCCCTCTCTTCCCTTGGCTTAAAGGAGCTTCATTGCCCAAGGAGTCCTAGAAACTTGGAAGAAACGGTTATCAGAAGGATGGGGGTGAGAGTTTCTGCTGGATTTGGCAACATTGAGCTCACCAGTGACTTCAGCAAGAAGAGGATGAGGAGGGGCCAGGGATGGGTTGTAGGGGCACGAAGACCACGTGGGAGGAGGAGCTAGACTGAGTCTTGAAGGAAAGGTAGGAAGGAGGGCATGGGAGTACCTGCCAGGAAGTGGGGGATGATGCACGTGAAGGAACCCAGGTTGGAGAAGCCACCTAGTGTGACTGGAGGGTGGGGGAAGGGGGGAAGGATGGCTGGAAAAGTGGAGGGTGTCCAGGTATGACTGCTTTAAATGGTAGGCTCTGGAGTTAGAGCAGAATCAGCCGAACTATCTCCATGCACGTGCAAATTCTCCTGGGTTCAGGATACTGTTCTCTAGTGGGCGCTGGGCATTTTGTCCCCAGAGGATGGACCTGGCTGTTCACATGGATGTTTTGACTATGGTAAGGACTCCATGGGTATGAATGCAGATGTAATGAATTTTCTGAAGCGAGTTCCCTTAAGCCAGTTGAATGCCTTGATCAGTTTCCTATCCTGTCTAGTAAAATTGTTTCTAATTTTACTTTTTAAAAAATTTTAACAAAATTATTTTCAAAGAATTTAATCCTATTTTGTATGAATTATATAGGAAGGATTTAATACAGCTGTCAAATTGTATCCATGATAACTTCTGACATTCTGAATTTTTTGTGTGACCACTGTTTCTAACGAAACCAATTTTCCTGGACAAATATTTGAAGATCTAAATTTTAACAAGACAATTTGATCTTTATATATATATAATCTCCAACAAATTTTACAATGTGAAATTTTAACCATTATCAGTTCTCTTTGGAGGAGATTATTCCTTCTAATACAATTTATTATGACCAGGATACAAGGTCGATAGTTTATATTTATTTCTTCACTAATTTATCACAAATTTATGCGTAGATCTGTGGGATGCTGCTGGTTTGCTATCTTGTCCAGGATTGGGTGACTGGATTGGAAGTCTCTGATTTCTTTGTGGGCCCTGTGTAAATCGCCTCCTTTGGGGGCAGGGCGGGGAAGTCAGGATGCCCTGACGGCCCACACATGCGCACAAACTGTGGGGAACCGCCTGTGTCTGTTCCAGGAAGCTCTCCTGCATCGAGAGCCCCCTCTGCGCAGTCGCTGTGCTAACACTTCACAGACGTCTCTCTCTTCCGCGCTCTTATCCCATTTTACAGAAGTGGACATTGCAGCACAGCTAAGTTAAGAGGCATAATTGCAATAGGATCTGAGGTTCGTCCAAGTCCAAAGTCCATACTTTAACCGCCCCCCCTGGGTTATAGTGTATCTCGCTGTATCTGTGTGCTCAGCGGACACTCGCTCACTTCCTAGTGCTGTTTGAGCAGGGGGTTGGGGGTGGGTTATGATCAGAGAATATCTAGTTGTGACCCTCGCTGTTGTTACACACACACACACACACACACACACACACGTGCGCACACGCGCTCCAAATGTGGGAACAAAAGCCGAGGGGAGAGAAGGGAGAGGCGCAAGGTCAGTTATTGGCTGGCATGGCTGGCTGCAACCAGATTTCCAACTCCCGTGCCAATCTCTGGTGGTGGATGCCACTCGGCTTAGCTCAGCAGTCTGCACGAGTGTCTTTGAATCTTGTGGCCAGTGTGATGGGGAAGGCGGGCAGTGTGAGCAGCTTGAAAGTGGGGATTCCTGGATCCCAGTTTCCTTTACGTCAGGAAAGCTGGGAGAAAAATGCCCCAGTGATGGGGACTCTTAAATCTTTGGCTAATCTTTAGCGACGATGTCTTTCAGTTGCCACATGGCCCTCCCAGGTCCTTGTGGCTCTTGGCAGGGTCTGGTTTCCTCATTAGAAGGAGCTGAGTGGGACCTCCAGACCTGTGTCGGCCGTCTGTGGGAGGCTGAGCAGGGAGCAGGGGAGAAGGCTGCTGCTTCAGTCTGGGGGCCCAAGGATACACATGAGCTGTGTATCCCACCTCCATTGTCAATAATGCCCTCGGGGACTTCTGGTCTTGAAACAATCACAGAGAAGCTTTTTTCTTTGTGCCCTTATAGCATATTTACTTTCTCTGATTATATAAGGAATGCTGGTTCATTGTGTTGCAGTTTTCATATTTCATAAGGACCATCATAGTTAGAATCATAATAGTATGTGAATGAGAAAGAAGTCTTGTTTTTTCCCCTCTTTATCGAAAGCCCACATTCACACAAAGAAAAGAAGTGTGGGGCTCAGAGCATGAGCAAATGACTTCACACTTGACCTAATTAGACGGAGAGGAAGCTGACTGGCTGCTAACAGGCTGGGGTGGTTTTTCTCCATGTGGAATTCTGGGGGATCTGTGCTGGCAGCCCTGACCCTCAATCCCACTGTCTCCCACCAACCGGAGCTATGACAACTGGTCACATTACATATGCAAGGGAAGAGGGCTTTCAAAACTCTGCATCTCAGATATTCTCCACTAATGCTAGGAGAGCAAGCCTGTTAGGAGAGGAGGGATGTAGCTGGAAGGTTACTAAGAAAACTTGGGGGGTCAACCAGAGGGTCCTTGCCTTTGCTGCCCTTCTCTGACCCCCAGGAGTCTGGCTTAGGGGCCCACACTGATGCTAAGTTAAGCATAATGTGATGAGTTTGCTCTCTGAAGCTGGAGATACTGCTGTTCCTAATATTCCACCCCAAATGAGGCCCACATCCAAGGACCCTGTTCTGACAGAATGTTTTTAGCTGGTCAGGCAAAGGCAACCCCAGGCCCTCTTTGCTGGTCTGTCTGTCTTCTTTGTTGTCCTTTCTGGGAACAACATGGACCTTTCCTTAGCATCTCAGGTGGCCGGCTATCTCAGGACTGTGCCCACTGACCGCCCGCCTTCTGGCAGCCTGGGCCACCCCAGAGACCCCAGCCTCCATTAGCAGCAGAGACGCAGAGAAAGTCCGACATCCCTGACCTGCCGGTGAGTCTTCCTTTGTTTGACTCCATTAGCAGCTGACCTCCAAGACTTTGTGAGAAGAAGATTCCAAAACCTGCTGGCGCAATCCAAACAGCTTTCAGCAGAAACAGTTGGTCTGAATTCCTCTTGCAGATAGCTCTGGGCGGAGAAAGAAGAAATTGCTGTTGCATCTCCCAAAAGCGTTTTGTAAAAGGACCATTTATTCTAGGTACAGTCTGTTTTGCCCAGCACCCCGCAGACAGTCAATAATCCCAGTTTGTTTACGATTATCCTTGCATCCTCCCCTCCATCTGCCGCCCGAGCCTGCGCCTCTCACTGCGGCCGCCCCACAGAACAGGGGAGCATCTGTCTCGCTAATGACTGGCCATAGCAATCCTGGCTGTTCAATATGGCTAGATGAAGAAAACATTTAATTTCTACTATATGGGGCACTCCAAAGCCAGATTTGACAACTGTTCCATTGAACACTAGTATTTCATAATTTCCTTCGATAACAAAAAAGAAACAGTTCTTACTCCCAGAGGAATATATTTACAAGACGGAAAGTTGATAACCAGGCCACTAGAATGACAAATGGTTCTAAAATACACTGTGTATTGACATTGATGAATGTGCACTGCCTTCTGCGAGGTGGTGTTCTTCCAGAGAGTGTCTTGGTCTCAGCCTGAAGGGCCTGCAGATGTCTTAGTGAGAAGCAAGAGTCTGAGTCCTGTTCTTGGGGGTCTTCTTGGAGTGGAGGAGAGAACTCTTGGGTGAGGGCCTCTGGGTCAGGCATGAATGGTAGGTAGAAGCACCAAGGGAAGGAGATCCCCGAGGGCTGGGACGAGGGGCAGTTAGGTCCGAGAATCTTCAGGTAGAGATGAGGGGCCCATAGGGTAGTGAAGGACGGAAAGGGCCTTGGTAAGTGGGGAGTTGGAAGGACAGGGACCGTGCAGATATCCAGGCCATTTCCTACCGTGAAAGTGAAGGGCGGTCAGCTGGAGACCTGGGTGGAGGGGGCAGCTCTGTGGGTAGGGAGAGGACCGTGGATGAGTCTCAGGGCTGTGGTCTCCTGCCCTTGGCTGAGATGGCTAGGTCATGGTAATGCATGCAAACAGAGGGAAGATGGGTCTCCTGTTTCAGCTCTGTGGCCATGCAGGGAGGGATCCCAGAGACAGAGACTAACAAGACTGTCATTATTGAGGCACACTTTTATGCTGGGCATTGGCCCAACACCTTGGGGAGTGTTTAAACAGAAGAATCACAAAGGCCAATTGGCATGATAGGAGCCTGGGACAGGGAGGTGGCCAGGCTCCTCGGAGCCCTCTGGGGGTGGGGTTCTTGCTCCCATTCTAGAGACTCGTTTTCCTTCCCGCTTCTCTCTTCCCATGAGCCAGTGACCAGCCCTGTAATCCAGAGCGGCATAGACCCCTCACCTGCCCGTGATGCCCCTGCTCATGCTCACCCCTGCCTGTCCTTCTGGGGCTCCATGTTGGAGGCCTGGGCTGTGATGGGAGGAAGGGAAGACTGGAGTCAGGAAATCTCCTTTTCACCTCCTGAACGGGCAGACATCCTCAGAAACTAAAGCGGTGAGAAATGGGCACAGGGAGCATGCAGTGATTCTCCAAAAAGGCACTTTCCACCAACGTTTTGCTTCAATTCCCCACTGCTTTGGGCTTTCCTGAATAATTAATTGGTGGAGCAAGCATCTGCCCTGAATTTTTTAGGTAATTAGTAGGTCAGGCACCTACCAGAAAGGAGGATTTCTCGGGCTCCCTCTGGGTCCTGTGTCTTCACAGTACTGTCCCCTCCTGGCATCGCTTTGTGAAAAACCCACCTGGCTTCAGCTTGCTTCTTGGGTCAGATTCTGTCCCCACACCCCACACCTCCCGGTAATCTTGGTCAGCTCACCCTGAGGAGGAGCGAATTCCTACAGATCTGGATTGGGAACTCCCAAAGAGAATAGGACTGTGTGACCTATTTCCCTCCTCAGCACACGTTTAACTTAAGAAGAGGGTGGTGGATTAAATAGCATTTTTTTAAGAGATTTTCTCCATGTCTCGTGAGCTATTATAATACCAGCCTTAAATAGTTCTACCCTAAACTCCATTCAAGTCATTTCTAAGGCTCAGGGCGATAAGTGATTTAGTGATGCTTTTATTTTCAATACTTCTGCCTTGCAACTGAGCGGAGAAGGGTGGCAGGGACTGCGGGAGGGAAACGTTGGACTGTCATATACACCTCGCAAGCCTGGCTCCCAGTCGTGTTGCCTCCTCGGTTAAATAGGCCAGTGATCTCTGCTTTATCCCTTCACTTGAGATGGGGGTGGGGACTTTGGAAAGTGCAAGATGTGAACATGTTCTTAGGTATCGGCATCATGTGGATGGACCCTCTGCCCTCAGTTTCAGCCTGTGGCTGTTTCTTCACTTAACAGCTGGATGCTTGAGCAGGTTGTGCACTGCTCAAAGGTGCTCAGTCGAGGGAGCAGATGGGGGCGGAAATCTGGTCTGCTCTGTGATACCAACCTATGTGCCCTTGGGGCTGTGTCTGCTTGGGGGGGGCACATTTTCTGATTCATATAAAAGAACAGGCTGGTGGCAGTCCTGGCTAGGAACCCTTAGGCTGGTCTCAGAGCAGGGCCTGGTCACTCAGAAGTCCTCACCTGGTGAATGCCTCCAGGAAAGAGCACCTAGGCCTAAGTCCATGCACTCTGGTTCTCACTTGCCCACCGCCCCAAACATTCTGCCTGTCCTCTGGTTCCCAGTGCAAGTCCTCTGAAGTTCATCCTCATTGCATCCTTGAAGGGCCCGGAGCCCAGCTGATGGCTCTGCCAGGGAGTGCTGAGTGATCAGCATGAGCTCCTCTGACCCATTATCTACCCACAACCAACCCACTCCCCCACAGGTTCCTCCACGTCTGACCCCTCTCTCTTCTTGCCCCAAGGCCTGGTCCTGGCACCTTGAGAGGACTGTGGGATCCCACAGTCTCATGTCTGCCCTTGACCATGGGCTCCAAGTTTGCTTCTCCAGCTGTATTATAAGAGAGGAGCTCTTGAAAATCTCTTACCTGTGGTCTCAACTCTCTCCCCTGCCGCCTTCTGCCTGTTCCGCACATGGCTGAGCCCGCAGGACCTGGTGCTTGCTGGTGCCCCCACCTTTGGAAGGCCTGACTGGGCTGTGATGGTGGGTTTGTCCGTATTTAAGGAGAAGCGCTTGGCTAACTCTGCTGTCTCTGGCCCAGAGCAAAGGGCCTTTCCATCTGGTCCATCTGCCCAGCAACCTGAACAACTCATAGGGAAGGCAGGCAAATCCCCAGTTAGCAATTTAGAAACTTCCTTTTGTCTTGTATGCATAAATTTTCCCCAGAGACTCCACAGGGGCAGGGAGTCATTGGTTGAAGGCAGGGTTTAGGGGCTCAAAATGGACTAGCTCAGCCTTTTAACTGCCCTTGGGACCCCCTACCCATTACCCACCAAAGTAACCCATCTACGTCATCCTCCGGCTTCAGCCCATCACCAGCCTCACTCCCAACTTACCCCAGGGCCCAGGCAAGGTCTGAGGCCAGGAAGAAGCTGGCAGGGTCGGGGCGGGGCAAACACACAGTCAAGGACATAAGGAAGTTTGCCCTTAGCTCTTTAGGTGCTCATAGAAACAAAAAGAAAATTAACCTAGATTCATTCTCTAATCACTAGATCTTATTACAGCCTGGTTATATCATCTATCTTGGTTTACATTCTCCCTTAACCTGTTTTTTTAATTGGTGACAGAGCTAAAGAGCCTTGTGTTGGACTCCTACATTTGGCTGGGGTGGGCAGATTGAGGCAATTTATTGTAAGCATAACAGCGGTCTCTGCACAAACGAGAGGTCGTTACTAACGGTGGTGGCTTTGTGTTGTGGGAATTGCGATTAGGACGGATTAGCAATGTAATAAAGGGCCAATAAAGTAGCAGGTGCCACCGCTCAGATAGAATCACTGGGTTTGGGTTCTCTGGGCTGGTCCTTGAGCTTGCACGGGCCTGCCAACGCTAGCTAGAGAAAGTTCGGGAGGGGAACTCTTCTGTTTTTATAGAATAATGGGGGTGGCAGATTCAGTGCACTGGACTAGCGCCGGGCATCAGTCTGGTAGATCATGCTTTCTCTGATCCCACTGCATCAGATGGCAGGAGGCCTCAGTCCCCAGGGGACACCCGTGGGAGAAGGCCCACCTTAGGCAAGATGAACAACAGGGAGAACAGGAGAGGCTCGGGTATGGCCTCTCTCCGTGTGCATTATGGTCAAAGAGAAGTTCTCTTCTCACAGTATGCCCCTGGTGGCCGGGAGGACTTATTGGAGCATTTCCTCCAGCGGTCAGCAGGGGGCAGGGGCTTTTCTTCCCTGCGCTCTATAGTCTCACAGCTGGATTAGGCAGCGTAGCACTGTTATCATCAATGGCTAATTCGGTCACTGTGTCACCTAAATGTCTATTCAGTTTCTCTCTTCCCTTGGTGCAAACAGAACACACTTCTTTGCATACTGTCAATGTGTTTTTACAATACCAGTCTTCCCTCTCGGCTGGTTCTTGTTCATTTAGCTTGGAATTGGTGTTTCATTTGATCACTGCTCACAGTTTGTCTGCCTTTTTGGGCCAGAATTTTTTTTTTTTTTTTCCTGCCTGGGAAAAAAAAGTCACTATATTTAGAAAGCAATTTCCCCAGAATCGGGAGCCAAACTGATTTTATGATTTAGAAACTAAATGAAAAAAAAATTTTTTTCCTTTTAAGTTTCTAATTTTCCCTCAGAAGAAATATATGAATAACTGTGTGCATATGTCTGTCTGAAAGAAGGACAGAGCCATGTAGGTTCATGAACTTTTAGTTATTATCATCTTCAATGGCCTATAAATGCGAGAGAGCGAGAATACACACACATGCTTAAGGCCTGCTTGCTAACTGATGCGCTCTCTTCAGGATGATATATATGTCGTACACTTCTGAATTCCTGATTTGTAGATCTCAAATCCTTTGAAACAAGGAGTGATGAAGACAGGCCTCTAGTCCAAAGCATCATTGTCAGTGTCTCAAGGATAATGAGGTTGTCTCAACTGAGTGAAGTCCTTACTATTAATTTTCTTTGCTTTATTTTTTGAGGTGTCAAAAAAAAAGTTGTTTGGCTTAATATATTAGCATTCATTTCTAGGCTTTGAAAACTAATCCTACTTTGAAAGGCGAGTTTTAAATTTGAAATATGAGGCCTGTACAGCGGTGCCTTGGCATCATTAACTGTCCCTTCAATATTAATTGCAGGTATATCCATCATGGGGAACTTGTTTGTCATTAATGTGAGGGAGATGCAAAAGCAGAGGCTCCTGGAACCCCTCCAGGGATAATGTTGTCACTCAAAACTTTGTTCTGGAATCGATCTGACCTCAGAAATGGGCCGTACCTATTGACAAAATGACAGTTGGTAGTTTTAACAAAGCTGACTAGTGGCAGTTTTAGCAAATGGAATGGGAGTTGGTTTGTGGATGAATGTGCCAGGCAACTTCGGCCCTGAGCAAAGTTTTTGTGGATGAGGCTGATGAGCCCGAGGGGTCAAAGGGCAGGGCACCTTGAAATCAATGTTTAATTCTATGTTTCAGCTGAGGAGACGACTTATTGGCAATGCAGCCCAACTGCCACAGGCTGAGTCTGCTTAGGGAAGATGGGGTTTATATTTGTTCTGGTCTCTGGTGAAAGGAACATTAACCTGTATATATAATATATGTGGATTTAAAAATTGTAACTGGGGTGCCTGGCTGGCTTGGTCGGAAGAGCATGCAACTCTTGATCTCGGGATCATGAGTTCAAGCCCCATGTTGGATGTAAAGATTACTAAAAAATGAATACAAACTTAAAAATTGTAACCATTTCCCCATCCCACCAAGAGCCTCCATGGGCTTGTCTTCTTATGCATTTGTCGACTTGCATATTATTGATTCCCTTTTGGGGCTGGTGACTTTCTTATTCTTATTCAGCAATTTTGCCTGTTAAATTCTAATCTGGGTCTAAAACGTTTTCCAATAAAGACACAGCTTGAGGATCATCCAGTTGGACGGGAAGCTAGATCCATAGAGGGCCCTTGGGGGTGTATCCAGGGGAAGGGCTTAGCCTGCCCTGAGGAGCCAATATCCTCACTCTGCAAACCTTTCCGGTTATGGCAGAATGGGCCGGAAGGGAGTGTCTCTTTTTGAAACTGAGTTTTTATTTTTTACCTAAACCACCCTGGTTTCTCAAAGAATGCCATCTTCCTGGTACAGACAGAGGAAGAAGGTAGGTCGGAGCTGAGTCCTCATTCCTGAGAGCAAAGAGCCCTGACCCCATGGAGGGTAGAATTTTCCTGCCTCCAACTCCCACACTGTCCCTTTGCCAGGCCAGAGAATTTTCTATGGCAATGGAGTCCAGGTATCCAATTCACTTTACTCTTCAATAAATTCAATTTAACAAATACTTATTGAGTGCCAGTTCTGTAAAATTACCATGGAAACCCAAGTGGAATCTTTAAAATCCTCTGGGGGAATCGTTCAGTTCCCACTTCCATCCATTCTCCAGTGAGCAGGAAGGGTACATCTTGGTCCAACCCATTGCCTGGTTGTTTGCTTGCATTCCGCCCAAACAACAGAAAGGGGAGACAGATGGAGGAAAATGTGTAAAGCCGATAATATGGCTTTTTGTCCCTGGTGGTGTAATATTGGGCTCCCAGGGAAGAGGGGTGAGGAGCCAGGGCTTTGATTTCTGTTGGAGCAAAGAGCTGAGTTCACTTACAGCTGCCTCTGCTCCATAGTGTCACCGCCCACATGCTCTGCATCAGGGCAGGACCTACAAAGGGATGTCTGTCTTAGTGCCTGGTGACAGCCTCATCCATGGGCCCTGCAGCACAGCAGGGGCCTTAGGCTTCAGAAGATCAAAGCCTCAATTATGTGAGGCACTTGTCACAGAGAAAGAGCAGGGCTTGTGTCTGACACAGGGCTGGGAACCACAGAAGCAAGGTCCTGACAGGGCTTTTTGAGAAACCAGAAGACATCATGCCATGTGTTCTTAAGAAAACAGTAGTTCCAACTGTGCTTAGGAAAGCTCCAACTTAGAAAAGGGCAAGATGGGGTTTGACATTTAAGATCATTGTAATGATTTTGAATCTTTGCATTGCAAGTGATTAAAAAAAAAAAAAAGGAAAGAAAGAAAGAAAAGGAAAAGAAAAGAAAAAAAAAACTGGCTTAAACCATGAAGAAAATCTGCTGGTTCAGTTAGTAAGAAAAGTGCAGACATAACTTCAGGTAAGGATTGATCCAGGAACTCAATGATATCCCAAGGACACAGCTTCTTTCCATTTCTCTGCACTTCCTTTTGGGTGGCTTCCTAGACGGGCCCAAGCTGGCTGCCAGCAGGTCCCAGGACTTCCTCATCCATGTGGAGCAGGAAGTAGAAACATCTTTGCATCAGCTTTTCTGGCAGTCCCTGAGATTCACCCCGATTGGATTGGTTTGGCTCACGTGACCACTCCTGAACCAATCGCTGGTGGACAGAGGGAGCTCACAAGACCTACCCTTGGGGTACACAGCCAGGTTTTAGTAGAACCAAAGGGAAACGAAGAACGTTTGAAGGGGGCGGGGGTTCAGGAAGGCAAACAATAAATGTTTGCTACAATTTTACAAAGGACATTACTGAAATTTACCCCTACCTTTGCCTGCTAGTATCTATTTACAGATAATTATAAATAACTTTGATTCATAAATGTCAGCAGCTACCATTTATTTGGGAATTTACTATTAGATCTAAAAGAATGTAATTTGCCGAGCACCTCATATGAATTGCATCATTTAATCCTGATACAAACCCCTGAGATTGTGATCCTGCATTATCATCAATCCTCCTGTACAGGTGGGGAAAACCAAGGTACAGACAAGTGAAGTGACTTTCCCAAGGTCACAAAGGCAGTAAGTCACAGAGACAGCATACGAACCCAGCTCTGAGACTCTGTGAAGTCCATGCATTTAAAGGCCAGATGCCAGAAGCACTATGTTATAAATATCACAGGGTAAGGATTTCCTACCAACAGAGGGTTTGAGTCTTTCCCTAGATGCTCTGCCCTTTCTAGGGAAGTGTTCTCCAGATCGCTGCGTTCTGGGGCTGTTCTTGCCACTTACATGCCCTGAGACCTTGGGTCTCTGCCTTCCCCTGAGCCTGAGCCGGCTCACTTGTGAAAATGAGAGCTTGTACTCTATAGTTTCTCAGTCATTTCTAACTCAGACACCCAGGGCTCTCTGAATCTGAGCTGTACTTGGATTTTTTTTTTTTTTTTTTTTTTGCTTTTGAGTGACAGGAGGGATTCCTCCTGCCTCCCTCCCCACCCCCCCCCCCCCGCCCCACCACCCCCACTCTGGTATACTTCTTTTTGGGAGAGAAGATTCCTTTAACAGGCTCTTGTTTTTCCTCTAAATAAAAGGAATATTCAAATATTTTCTTAGCTCATCTCCTAGAATCTAAAAGCAGCAAACAAATCATACCCGTGTGATGCATCACATTTCAGCCTGTGGACTTGGATCTCCGCTGTGCACACTCCTGTCGACAGTTAGGCAGCTCTCTGCCTGGACACCCCTGTCCCCCACTCCGGCGTGCACTTAGTTCCTCCAGGGAGACTGCGGAGCCCACATGGACCTCGAATTCACAGGGTCCCCATGGAAGAGCCATGAGTTCCCAGAGGAGGAGACAATTTAATTTCCAGTAGCTCCCTGAGCTTTTCATTTGGTTTTTGCCTGTCTTGGTAGGGCCACACCTCTGAGGGCCGAGGGACTCTCATCATCCAGGCATAACATGTGCCCACACAGATGGGTGTATGGGCTCCTCTGTATGTGCCAGCTTTGTTATCAAAGCGCCCGATAGCTGTTATATCTGAGATTTCCATGACCCATCACTGTGTAGGTATCTTTGTCACCTTGAAAACAGCTTTTGTTTCTTCAATATATCATGACCCTTTCTTTTTGGGATATTGACTTTTCTTCTCTTGGGGTGGGGATTGTTGTGCTCAGCCAGTGTCGGTGAGCCATCAGGCTTTGGGGAGCTGGGTTTGGGGAGCACAAGATGGAGCTTCTCATGGTGGCTGGGTGTGCGCCACCCCAATGTCTGTGTGCTCATTCCACCCCACAGGGCAGCCCTGCATGCTCCTTGGCAGCATGTGGGCCAAGCTCCAAGACGAATGACTATGTCTGTGTTCAAATTAATGAGCTGCTTTCTCACCCCGTGGACCTGCCTGAGGTAAGGGGGCAGGTGTGCACAGCACTGATGTAGTGACCCCCATGCAAGAAGGTTATGTGGGCAAAATGCCGTGTTCACCCTTCCCTTCTGCAGGGTCCAGAGGCAGCAGTTCATGGGATGTGGTCTGTCCTGATACAGGGCTGGTGGTCCTAGGGAGGGGATGCTTCCAGGGGACAGAGAGTGCTGGAGTCTTCCAAAAATGTCAGAAGCCAACTCCGAGTTGCCAACGGTGGTGCCAAATGTCTTCTTAAAGACAGATGTTTCTGGGGTGCCTGGTTAAGCATCTGCCTTCGGCTCAGGTCATGATCCCAAGGTCCTGGAATCGAGCCCCGCATGGGGCTCCCTGCTCTGCAGGAAGTCTGCTTCTTCCTCTTCTGCTCCCCCTGCTTGTGTTCCCTCTTTTGCTGTGTTTCTCTCTGTCAAATAAATAAATAAAATCTTAAAAAAAAAGACACTTCTCCTAAGCCACATCTCACATCCACCTTCAGTCACAAGGGCTCAGAGAGGTCACATGGACTCGTGCCCTTCCAGTGCCTTTCCAGCTAACCTTCCAGGTTAGCTTTTTAAAGAATGACCCATGGAAAGAGGAATGCTTGAGGCCACCCAACAGAGCAGGGGGTATGGATACCTGAGTGGCTTTGTGACAGCATGAACGTCTCCCTCCGGGGAGGTAGGGCTCTGTGTCTCTCTGGGCTTTCTGGCTCTTGCCGTGTATGACCTGATGTGCTGGTCAACATTGGTGCCTGTCCTGCTAGCCTTTCCCACCGGTGTTCCCCATCCCTGCCTTCTGTGTGTTGTGACTTCTCCAGGAATTGCCCTCTGCCCAGTGGGAGCTACCTTGTCCCAGGAAGTTTTGCGCTCCGCCCCGCCACATCCCCCCCCCGCCCCGCCCCAGGCCAGTGACTGACAGACAAAGGGGTACAAAAGGTCAGCCCACTTGCCTCAAGGTAAGATCCACTTCGTGGGGGCCGTTGTGCTTCAGAGCGTGTCACAGTGTCCAGCTGAGGTCAGACCCCAGCTGCAACCACATCCTCTACCCTGCCCTTCTCCCTCACTCTTTCCAACCCTATTTGTTGAGTCTAATACATATTTCTGAGAGTATTCGCTCAGTAGATCGCATGGACCCAAATCCCTGTCTTAGCTCTTGTTTCTAGAGACTCTGACCTCAGGTACCTGGGCACCATTGGCCAGGATTGTGTCATCAGCATAGGATTAATAGGGCATTGTCCTCCATTTATTCCAGTCATACCAGCCCCTTCTCCTTCTTTGCCTCCCCAACCCTTTCTCTCTTTATCCTTCTTTTGCTGTTTCATTTGCCTGCATATATATTCACCTACTCACCCATCCACCCATCCGTCCACCTTTCTGCCCATCTGCGCACTCATCCGCCATCCAGAGATGGACCTTCAAACTCTCCTGTATGGTGAAAAGATCACAATTCAGGTTCTTCCCAGATGGAGACTGCTTGGGACCACCCATAGCTCCTGGGCTGGGCTTCCTTTCTGTTCCTCTAGAGAAGAAGTCGTGCTGGGAAATGGAAGGACAAGTGCCCTTGCTTCCAGCTAAGAAGAATACCCACCCACAAGGGAGAACTGGCCTTGTGAAGCCAGCATGACTCACCTTTAGTACATTGTCTACCATTTCGTGGTTGCCGGTTTTTTTTTTTTTTTTTTTCCTTAGAGATTCACCACCTGGCCCTGGGTCACTTGGCAGAAGCAGGATAGGGAGGGTTTTTCACTTATAAATGGTGTAGGAAAAATCGAGGTGAATTATTTGGCTGCTGCGTGAGTGGTTTATTGATTAGAGAACGCCAATCAAATTAGCTGTCAGAGGAGAATGCAGATGGCACCATGTGGAATGGATTTTCTATATCCCCTAATTGCATTATTTCAATCAGTGGGTGAGCATTGCATGGCCTGCGGTGGGATTTGGTGGGGGGCTGGGGGTGGGAAATGGGGGCAGGTTGACACACACTGTCTGGGCCTGGCTGAGGATGTGGGTTTGAATGTCACAAGTATTTTAATATCAAGATTGAGGCATTAGCAAAATGGATCTGGATTGCTTTATGGATTAATGCGGGGCAGGGGCAGGACTTCAAGCATGTGCTTACAGGAGAGAATGCGTCTCCCTCTTTTGGAGATTTGACATGTGTCAATCCCTAGTATAAGCAGATCGAAACAACTCTCTTCCATCTTTCAAAGGTGGTATTGCTCAGCACTTAAGAGCTTATGTTCTGATCCAAATTTCAGTTCTACTCCTTAATAGTTGAGTGCCCTTTGGCAGACTAATTATCCTCTCCAGTCCTCAATTTTCTCATTTGTAAAATGGGGCTGATAATTGTACCTTCTTCACAGAGTGTTTGTGGGGATCAAAGTGAACATGCATGCAAAGTATTCAGCACAGCGCCTGGCCCATGCTTGGAGCTCAGCAAATGTGAGCTCTTCCTCCTGAAAGTCATTTACCTTTCCTTCGGGCACTTGGAAATTTACAAGGGTTCCTACATTGGATTGTGGAATGGCTGGTTTAATAATGGATAAAGACCTAAATGCATGATTTCTGCTTTTCTCAGAAATTCTTTTTCTCTATTTATTTAATTTATATCCTTTTATTTATTTATTAATTATTCTTTGGATTTGGCTCTTCCTGTGAGTGGGCAAGATAGGCATGTGAGCTCTTCTGAGAGATCCAGCCTGGCAGAACCTCAAATCTCCTATTGGTGGGTGTAGAAAAATATTCAGGGTTTTGGTGGAGTGGTCTGTTCCCTTTCCCAGAAGGAAGGAGGTGCTAGGTAAGGGATAGCCATAACATGGCATCAGGGCCAAGCTGGCCTTTTGGAGAAGCAAGGCAATTTCTTTGACAGAGACAGCTACTCTCATCTCCATCACCATGGTCAAGCACATTGGGTTGGTGCACGCAGAGGCGGGAATTGGGAGGCTTTTCAAGCCCACAAAACTTCATCCATGCGATCCATCCTCAGGCATGATGGTCACAACTGTGGCCTTGGCCAAACTGTCCAGGTCACAGGAGGAGAGAGGAAAGGCTCACACCTCACCCACACCCCATGCCCTTCACAGGTGGAGCTGTGGGTCTGCAATGTGAAATGTTCTTTGTCTTACAAGAAAACCCACAAACAAGCGAACTCCAGTAAGTTCACAGTTCAGAGACTAAACTCTTTAGAGAGAAAACTCCAGGGAAATCTAATTAGGAAGTCTGTAATCCAGTAAGTCTCTGTGCTCTGGGATTGCATATCAGAGAGAGAGGGAGGGGGGTGGTGGAGGAGAGAGAGACACTGGGAGGCAGAAGCCCAGTGACTCTTCCCATTTGGCTTGGCAGGAGCCCTGGGTGAGGCAGCCTGGTCGGGACATTGATGGAATGCTTCTAGTCAGTGAACCATGGGCGGGAAGAGCACATCCTAGAGCCAGCTGGATACTGTGAGCTCTGAGAAATTTAGACACTGCCTAAGAACGCCCCAAGGGTATCCTCAGCCCCTCCTTTCCATGTGCAGTGCAACCTCCCTATACACTGTAGGCATATTTCCAGTG
This sequence comes from Eumetopias jubatus, assembly GCF_037043125.1. Lineage (NCBI taxonomy): Eukaryota > Metazoa > Chordata > Mammalia > Carnivora > Otariidae > Eumetopias > Eumetopias jubatus. The sequence goes on along the minus strand of NW_028274811.1, from coordinate 27,408,746 downwards.
TGGGGCTGCTGATTTCTCCTGGAATCAGTGTGTCACCTTGCTGGATCCCTGTTGCACACGAACAAGGCTGCACTTCATCTGGAATCTGGGAGCCACAGTGCAGGGTGGACGCCAGCAAGGTGCAGATGCAGTTGAGAGAATGCTCAGCAAGAGCAGGAGGACCAAGGGCTTTGGCTCTACTTCCTTAGCGCATTCCCAGTCCGTCCCCTCCTCTCCCCACCAGCACTTCCCTGGCTCACACACCAGGCATCTCTTGTCTGCACTGTGATGCTTTGACCCACCCACTGTACATCTGGGTGAATGATGAGAGGGTTACAAGTAATATGATTGACAAATAAACACCAGTGTTTCAGAATATCTTCCTTTTCTCTCCACTAGCAGATTCAAGGTTGTTGCTTTAAATCTCACTCTCCTTCTGTTGTAGCTTTGCTAGAAGACAGAAGGTACCATTACAGAAAGAGTTTGCAGAGTTGCATGTGACCCGTAGCTTTTCTTACCTAGGTCAGAACCTGTCGTCCAGAAATGCATACGGACCCTGCTGGAATTAAAGTAATAATTTGTGTTCTGGTCTTTAGAACAAGGCCTAGAGGGCTTCTTGCTTTCAGTCTTACCTCTTCAGTTCCTCCTCCACACTGTGGACAGAAAGATTTTTTTCTAGAATGCAACTGAACATGTCCTCCATGATGTCCTTTTCCCAAAGGACAAAGCCCACACTCCCTGGCAGCCTCTTTAACGTGGCCGGCGAGACCCTGCGTGAGGGGTTCCCGTCCAGCCCCCTCCAGGCACAGCCCAGTCCTTAGCCTCATGGCCCCTGATAACGCTAAGTTCAAGGATGGCGGAGTCTGGGTCCCAAGCGAGTCTCCCCATGGGCTGTCTTTCTCTGCATTTCCGGCACCAGAGACCAGGGTCCTATCTCACAGAGTCTGAAAATCGGTGGTAAAGTGAATGCTAGCTTTGGTGATTCCGTCGTGATTTAGCTTTATTTTCTCTCTCCCTCTTCCAGGTGAGCTGGAACACTAGGGCAGTTCTTCCTGAAATACGTCCCTGATGCTTAGAACCTTACAAAATGAGGGGTAGTAAAAATGAAGTTCAGTCCGTTATGAAGATATGGGGTGCTGCCTGAGCTTGCAGAGGCCCTGGTTTGCTTGTGACAAAACAGACCTACACTGGCAGGTTGACAAATTTGCTTTTCTGTTGCTGTAGTGGCAAAGAAAATTTCAGACCCTTGTTAACAGACTCTGACTCAGAGGCAGGAAGGGAGCCGCAGAGATGAAAAGTGGCAAAGGTGGTTTGGGGACGGGTGTGTATTTCGGTGAAGGAAGAGACAAAAGAGAAATAAAAAAAATAATAAAATAAACTGGCAGGGAATATGCTGTGACCTTTCCTTTCTAACCTCGTGTTGATTGTAGGGAGGAGTCAGGTGGGAGGTGCTTCTGGGTCCTTGCCAGGGACTCACTGGTGATGGATGCTCACTGGTGACGGACTCACTGGTGACGGGCTCTTTGGACCCTATGAGGGCTGTCAGGGGGAGAGGGAGCTCCTGAGGGGCCCTTCTTGAGGAGCCACTTTTTTAAAGGTTTTATTTATTTATTTGACAGAGAGAGAGAACATAAGCAGGGGAAGCAGCAGAGGGAGAGGGAGAAGCAGGCTCCCCGCTGAGCAGGGAACCTGATGCAGGACTCGATCCCAGGACCCTGCGATCATGAGGCAACTTGAGCCAAAGGCAGTTGCTTAACCGACCAAGCCACCCAAGCGCCCCTGAGGCGGAGCCATTCTGACAGCCCTGCAGCTCCCCCTGCTCTTCGACGTCCTGTACTACACAGTTCCCGCTTACTGTCATGCTCTCAGGCTGCTTTACCTACAACGGTGATGAGCATACACATGAGACGCAATGGAATCCAGAGGGGAAAGATGTCAGACATGGAGGGCACAGGGTAGAGGTCTGACACATGGTTAACCGGGACTCATGGAGAAGAGAGCAGAGCAGGTGAAATAGAAGGAATAAAGATATTCTAGAAGAAAACACTGAGCTGAGAGAAGACGTGTCTGCGCAAATTGGAAGGGCGCGCCACGCTCCAGGCAACCTAAGCGAAATGAGAGCGATATCTAACTATAGCCTCATAGCGTTTGAAAACCAATTTTTATTACAAAAAATTTCAAGTATACACAGAAGTAGAGAGTTAATACAATAAATCCCCCTCAGGTACCTACCACCCAGATTTTGACAATCATGAAAACTTTGTTCTGTTTGCTTCACTTATCCCCTTTTATTTTATTTATTTTTCTTTAAGGATTTTTATTGTTATGTTAACCACCATACATTACATCATTAGTTTTTGAGGTAGTGTTCCATGATTCATTGTTTGTGCATAACACCCAGCGCTCCACGTAGAACATGCCCTCTTTAATACCCATCACAGGGCTAACCCCTCCCCCCACCCCCCTCCCCTCTAGAACCCTCAGTTTGTTTTTCAAAGTCCATCATCTCTCATGGTTCGTCTCCCCCTCCGATTTACCCCCTTCATTCTTCCCCTCCTGCTATCTTCTTTTTTTTTCTTAACATATCTTGCATCATTTGTTTCAGAGGTACAGATCTGTGATTCAACAGTCTTGCACACTTCATAGCACTCATCATAGCACATACCCTCCCCAATGTCTATCACGCAGCCACCCCATCCCTCCCACCCCACCCCCACTCCAGCAACCCTCACTTTGTTTCCTGAGATTAAGAATTCCTCATATCAGTGAGGTCCTATGATACATGTCTTTCTCTGACTTATTTCACTCAGCATAACACCCTCCAGTTCCATCCATGTCGTTGCAAATGGCAAGATCTCATTCCTTTTGATGGCTGCATAATATTCCATTGTGTATATATACCACCTCTTCTTTATCCATTCATCTGTCGATGGACATCTTTGCTCTTTCCACAGTTTGGCTATTGTGGATATAGCTGCTATGAACATCGGGGTGCACGTACCCGTTCGGATCCCTACATTTGTGTCTTTGTGGTAAATACCCAGTAGTGCAATTGCTGGATCGTATGGTAGCTCTATTTTCAACTGTTTGAGGAACCTCCATACTGTTTTCCAGAGTGGTTGCACCAGCTCGCATTCCCACCAACAGTGTAGGAGGGTTCCCCTTTCTCCGCATCCCCGCCAACATCTGTCGTTTCCTGACTTGTTAATTTTAGCCATTCTGACGGGTGTGAGGTGGTATTCTCATTGAGGTTTTGATTTGGATTTCCCTGATGCCAAGCGATGTTGAGCACTTTTTCATGTGTCTGTTGGCCATTTGGATGTCTTCTTTGCAAAAATGTCTGTTCATGTCTTCTGCCCATTTCTTGATTGGATTATTTGTTTTTTGGGTGTTGAGTTTGATAAGTTCTTTATAGATTTTGGATACTAGCCCTTTATCTGATATGCCATTTGCAACTATTTTCTCCCATTCTGTCGGTTGTCTTTTGGTTTCGTTGACTGTTTCTTTTGCTGTGCAAAAGCTTTTTATCTTGATGAAATCCCAATAGTTCATTTTTGCCCTTGCCCTAGATGTTTCTAGGAAGAGGCTGCTGCGGCTGAGGTCGAAGAGGTTGCTGCCTGTGTTCTCCTTTAGCATTTTGATGGACTCCTGTCTCACATTGAGGTCTTTCAACCATTTGGAGTCTATTTTTGTGTGTGGTGTAAGGAAATGGTCCAGTTCCATTCTTCTGCATGTGGCTGTCCAATTTTCCCAACACCATTTGTTGAAGAGACTGTCTTTTTTCCACTGGACATTCTTTCCTGCTTTGTCAAAGATGAGTTGACCATAGAGTTGAGGGTCCATTTCTGGGCTCTCTATTCTGTTCCATTGATCTATGTGTCTGTTTCTGTGCCAGTACCATACTGTCTTGAGGATGACAGCTTTGTAATAGAGCTGGAAGTCCAGAATTGTGATGCCGCCAGCTTTGCTTTTCTTTTTCAACATTCCTCTGGCTATTCTGGGTCTCTTCTGGTTCCATACAAATTTTAGGATTATTTGTTCTATTTCTTTGAAAAAAGTGGATGGTATTTTGATGGGGATTGCATTGAATGTGTAGATTGTTCTAGGTAGCACTGACATCTTCACAATGTTTGTTCTTCCAATCCATGAGCATGGAACGTTTTTCCATCTCTTTGTGTCTTCCTCAATTTCTTGCATGAGTATTTTATAGTTTTCTGAGTACAAATCCTTTGCCTCTTTGGTTAGATTTATTCCTAGGTATCTTATGGTTTTGGGTGCTATTGTAAATGGGATCAACTCCTTAATTTGCCTCTCTTCTGTCTTGTTGTTGGTGTATAGGAATGCCCCTGATTTCTGTGCATTGATTTTATATCCTGCCACTTTACTGAATTCCTGGATGAGTTCTAGGAGTTTTGGGGTGGAGTCTTTTGGGTTTTCCACATACAGTATCATATCATCTGCAAAGAGTGAGAGTTTGACTTCCTCTTTGCCGATTTGGATGCCCGTGATGTCTTTTTGTTGTCTGATTGCTGTGGCTAGGACTTCTAATACTATGTTGAATAGCAGTGGTGAGAGTGGACATCCCTGCCGCGTTCCTGACCTTAGGGGGAAAGCCCTCAGCTTTTCCCCATTGAGAATGGTATTTGCTGTAGGTTTCTCATAGATGGCTTTTCTGATATTGAGGTATGTGCCCTCTATCCCTATACTCTGAAGAGTTTTGATCAAGAAAGCATGCTGTACTTTGTCAAATGCTTTTTCTGCATCTATTGAGAGGATCATAAGATTCTTGTTCTTTCTTTTGTTAATATATTGTATCATGTTGATTGATTTGCGGATGTTGAACCAACCTTGCAGCCCAGGGATATATCCCACTTGGTCATGGTGAGTAATCCTTTTAATGTACTGTTGGATCCTTTTGGCTACTATTTTGGTGAGAATTTTTGCATCCATGTTCATCAAGGATATTGGTCTATAATTCTCCTTTTTGATGGGGTCTTTGTCTGGTTTTGGGATCAAGGTAATGGTGGCCTCATAAAATGAGTTTGGAAGTTTTCCTTCCATTTCTATTTTTTGGAACAGTTTCGGGAGAATAGGTATTAATTCTTCTTTAAATGTTTGGTAGAATTCCCCTGGGAAGCCATCTGGCCCTTGGCTTTTGTTTGTTGGGAGATTTTTGATGACTGCTTCAATTTCCTTAGTGGTTATAGGTCTGTTCAGGTTTTCTATTTCTTTCTGGTTCAGTTTTGGTAGTTGATACATCTCTAGGAATGCATCCATTTCTTCCAGGTTATCTAAATTGCTGGCATAGAGTTGCTCATAATATGTTCTTATAATTGTTTGTATTTGTTTGGTGTTGGTTGTGATCTCTCCTCTTTCATTCATGATTTTGTGGATTTGGGTCATTTCTCTTTTCTTTTTGATAAGTCTGGCCAGGGGTTTATCAATCTTGTCAATTCTTTCAAAGGACCAGCTCCTAGTTTCGTTGATCTGTTCTACTGTTCTTTTGGTTTCTAGTTCATTGATTTCTGCTCTGATCTTTATTATTTCTCTTCTCCTGCTGGGTTTAGGCTTTATTTGCTGTTTTTTCTCTAGCTCCTTTAGGTGTAGGGTTAGGTTGTGTATTTGAGACCTTTCTTGTTTCTTGAGAAAGGCTTGTATTGCTATATACTTTCCTCTCAGAACTGCCTTTGCTGTATCCCAAAGATATTGAACAGTTGTGTTTTCATTTTCATTGGTTTCCATGAATTTTTTAAATTCTTCTTTAATTTCCTGGTTGACCCATTCATTCTTTAGTAGGATGCTCTTTAGCCTCCATGTATTTGAGTTCTTTCCGACTTTCCTTTTGTGATTGAGTTCTAGTTTCAAAGCACTGTGGTCTGAAAATATGCAGGAAATAATCCCAATCTTTTGGTACCAGTTGAGACCTGATTTGTGACCTAGGATGTGATCTATTCTGTAGAATGTTCCATGGGCACTAGAGAAGAATGTGTATTCTGTTGCTTTGGGATGGAATGCCCTGAATATGTCTGTAAAGTCCATTTGGTCCAGTGTGTCATTTAAAGTCTTTATTTCCTTGTTGATCTTTTGCTTAGATGATCTGTGCATTTCAGTCAGGGGCGTGTTAAAGCCCCCCACTATTACTGTATTGTTGTCAATGTGTTTCTTGGCTTTTGTTATTAATTGCCTTATATAATTGGCTGCTCCCGTGTTAGGGACATAGATATTTACAATTGTTAGATCTTCTTGTTGGATAGACCCTTTAAGTAGGATATCGTGTCCTTCCTCATCTCTTATTACAGTCTTTGTTTTAAAATCTAATTTGTCTGATATAAGGATTGCCACCCCAGCTTTCTTTTGGTGTCCATTAGCATGGTAAATGATTTTCCACCCACTCACTTTCAATCTGGGGGTGTCTTTGGGTCTAAAATGAGTCTCTTGCAGACAGCATATTGACGGGTCTTGTTTTTTAATCCATTCTGATAGCCTGTGTCTTTTGATTGGGTTATTTAGCCCATTTACATTCAGGGTAACTATTGAAAGATATGAATTTAGTGCCATTGTATTGCCTGTAAGGTGACTGTGACTGTATATTGTCTGTGTTCCTTTCTTGTCTATGCTGCTTTTAGGCTCTCTCTTTGCTTAGAGGACCCCTTTCAATATTTCTTGGAGGGCTGGTTTCGTGTTTGCAAATTCCTTTAGTTTTTGTTTGTCCTGGAAGCTTTTTATCTCTTCAATTTTCAATGAGAGCCTAGCTGGATATAGTATTCTTGGCTGCATATTTTTCTCGTTTAGTGCTCTGAAGATATCATGCCAGTCCTTTCTGGCCTTCCAGGGTCTGTGGATAGGTCTGTGGCCAATCTAATGTTTCTACCATTATAGGTTAAATATCTCTTCTCTCGAGCTGCTTTCAAGATTTTCTCTTTGTCACTGAGACTCGTTTTACTGTTAGATGTCGGGGTGTTGATCTATTTTTATTGATTTTGAGAGGGGTTCTCTGTGCCTCCTGGATTTTGATGCCTTTCCTTCCCCACAGTAGTGAAGTTCTCTGCTATAATTTGCTCCAATATACCTTCTGCCCCTCTCTCTCTTTCTCTTCTTCTGGGATCCCAATTATTCTAATGTTGTTTCATCTTATCGTATCGCTTATCTCTCGAATTCTGCCCTCGTGATCCAGTAATTGTTTATCTCTCTTTTTCTCAGCTTCTTTATTTTCCATCATTTGGTCTTCTATATCGGTGATTCTCTCTTCTGCCTCATTTATCCTAACAGTTAGTGCCCCCATTTTTGATTGCCCCTCATTAATAGCCTTTTTGATTTCGACTTGGTTAGATTTTAGTTCTTTATTTCTCCAGAAAGTGTTTCTCTAATAACTTCCACGTTTTTTACAAGCCCAGCTAGTATCTTTAAAGCCATGATTCTGAACTCTAGGTCCGACATCGCACTAATGTCCGTATTGAGTAGGTCCTTGGCAGATGGTACTACGTCTTGTTCTTTTTGTTGAGGTGATTTTTTTCCATCTTGTCATTTTGTCCAGAGGAGACTAGATGAATGAGAGAACAAAATGCTAACAGGTTAACAACGTCCCCAGCAAATATACTCTAAACAAATCAGAAGAGACCTGAAACCAGGGGAAAAGAAAGGGAAAGAAAGAAAAAAGAAAGAGGAAAAAAAAAAAGAAAAAGAAAAAGATAAAAACAAACAAAAACAGAACAAAACAAAAAAAAACAGAATATGTCAAATATGATCAGGCTAGTGCATAGATCAGTGCCACATCCTAGATTTTGTGTGTATTTTGGTCTGTTAGAAGAAAGTGCCTCCTAAAATTTTAAAGAAAGAAAGACTTATATATGTATAAAATAAGGGTTGATACGATGAAGGGATGGAATATGATTGTAAAGATGAAAATTATAAAAAATTTTAAAAAAGGAATTGATGATAAAGTATTTGAAAAAATAAAGAAGAGGATTAAAAAAAAGGAAAGAAAGAAAGAAAAAAAAGGGAGAGAATGTGATCAGGCAGGAGACTGGAAAAAAGCCATACACTAGAGATTTAGGGTAGATATGTTAGAAGAAACTGTATCTCAAAATTTTAAAGAGAGAACAACTTATATATATATATATATATACCAAAAATAAGGGTAACTACTATGAAGGGATAGAATATGACTCTAAAAATGAAAAATAAAAATGTTTTTTTAAAAAAAGGGATTGATAAGATGTTGGTTGAAAAAGGGAAAAAGAAAAATAAAAAAAAACAGTTAAAAAATTAACTTTGAAAGACTAATGAATCATGGTAAAAAAGCCATGAATTCTATGTGCGGTATTCCCCTTGCGCCGGAGTTTTCCCGTTCACATTGATAGGTAAACTTGGTCTTGGCTGGCTGTTCTTGCTGATCTTCTGGGGGAGGGGCCTGTTGCCGTGGTTCCCAAATGTCTTTGCCCGAGGCGGATTTGCCCCGCCCTTGCCCCTCCGGGGTAAGCAAGCTGCTCGGGTTTGCTCTCGGCAGCTTTTGTTCCCTGCAAGCTCTCGGTACAGCTTTGGAGGACCAGAGTGAAAATGGTGGCCTCCCAATCTCCACCCGGAGGAGCCCAGAACTCGGGGCCCCGCTCCTCAGTGTGCCCCCAGAGAAAAGCAGTCACTCCCGTGTCCCCGGTCTCCGGCCGCACTCCGTGCTCACCTGGCCTGTGACTGGGTGTTTCTATCTCTGGCACCCGACCCCGTGTGGAGTCTCCAAACCCAGCAGATCCCTGCAGTGTGCTCCCGCGCCGCTCCTCCCGGGGGAGGAAGGGGAGTCTCCCCGGCTCTGCCGCTTGTTGGGTCCCTGCTGGAGGAGCGGTGGCCTGACTGGGCCGCGGATCACGGTTTATGGCAACCCCGAGCTGAGAGCCCGCGCCTCGGCTCCGTCTCTGCAGCCGGCTTCCCCGCTCTGATACCTGGGAGCTCTGCCGCACTCAGGCACCCCCGGTCTTTCTGTGACCCCGAGGGTCCTGAGACCACACTGTCCTGCGCGGGTTCCACTCCCTGCTTAGCCACTGGAGTGACATCCCTCAGCGGAGCCGACTTCTAAAAGTTCCGATTTTGTGCTCCGCGGCTCTAGCACTTGCCAGAAGCGGCTGACGGAGGCCCCCTCCCCCGCCGTCTATCCTCCCGAATATCGCCTCGGATTCACTTCTCCGCACGTCCTACCTTCCAGTAAGTGGTCGCTTTTCTGTTCAGAGAGTTGTTGCTACTCTCCTCTTCGATCTCCTGTTGAGTTCGTAGGTGTTCAGAATGGTTTGATCTCAGCTGAATTCCTGAGACCAGACGAAATCCAGGTCTCCTACTCCTCTGCCATCTTGCCCCGCCCCCCATTTTATTTATTTTTAAAAAGATTTATTTCTTTATCTCTGGGGGAGAGACTAAGCAGGGGACGGGGCTGGCGGAGAGGGAGAAGCAGACTCCCTGCTGAGTGCGGAGCCTGACATGGGGCTCCATCCCAGGATTCCAGGATTGTGACCTGAGCCGAAGTCAGACGCTTAACTGACTGAGCCACAAGGTGCCCCCATTTAGCCCCTTTAAAATATTGTTCTTTTTTCTTTTTGTTTACTCTCTTTTAACTTTTGCTGAAGTATTTTATTTTTTTAAACTGAGGTATAGGTGACATATCACATCATATCAGTTTCAGGTGTACAGCATAGTGATTCGATATTTGTGTATACCGCAAATTGCCCACCACAAAAAGTATAATTAACACCTGCCACCATACATATTTGCAAATTTTTTTCTTTGTGATGAGAACTTTTAAGGTTTACTCTTTCAGCAACTTTCATATATGCAATACATTGCTGAAGTGTTCTAAAGCAAATCTCCGACATCACCTCATCCTCTCTACGTATTTAGTATACATCTCTAAAAACATGGATATTGTCTCACATAGCTACAATGAGATGATCATACCTACCAAAATTAACAATAATCCTTGGTATTGTCTGACATCGATCCATAATAGAATTGCCCAGAGTGTTTATAAAATGTCTTTACAGTTGGTCTGTCTTCATCCCAATCCAAAAACCAAGTCCTTATGTCATCTCTGTTTGCTACGGTGTTTTTAAGGTAGGTCCTCAAATTTTTTTCACATCCCTTTTTCCAAAAGATGGACGCTAATTCTCCTTGTCTTGCATGCGGGCTGAATTTAGTGGTTTTCTTTTAACAAGAATGTGGCAGAAGTTAATGGTATATGACTTCCAAGGCTGGACCATACAAGACAGTGGATCTTCCACCTTGTGCTCTCTTGGAGGGTTCACTGTGAGGAAGCCAGGTGTCATGTCATGAGGATGCTCAGCAGTCTGTGGAAAGTTCCGCATGGGGAGGCACTGATACCTCCTGCCAACATCGAGTATATACTTACCAGCCATGTGAGCGAGCAGACTCGGATGTGCATCCTCACTTCCAGCCAGACTTTGGTGTGTCCACAGCCCCAGCTCCTGTCCTAACTGCAGGCTCATGAGAGACTCTGAGCTACTACCATCCACCTAATACACTTCCCAATTCCTGATCCACAGACATTTTGAGGTAATAAATGTTGATCATTGTCTTAAGCCACTCAATTTTGGGGTAATTTGTTATGCAGTGATAGATAACCAGGGGTTGCTATGTTTAAAAGTCTGTTTTAGCAGCGGCTGTGTGGCTCAGTTGGTTAAACGTCTGAATCTTGATTTCGGCTCATGATCTCCAGGGTCATGGGTTGAGCCCCCTGTTGGGCTCTGCAGTCCATGGGGAGTCTGCTTGAGAGTCTCTCTTTCCATCTCCCACTGCCCCTCCCCCTACTCACACACACATTCTATCTCGAAATAAATAAATAAAATCTTTAAAAAGATAAATAAAAGTCTGTTTTAATCTAGAGCATACCCCCCTTTTTTTAAATATTGTTTTTCATGGTATAGAAACTGAGTCTGTTGTTTTACAGAATGTCTTACCATCTGGATTTGCCTGTTAACGTCATCATTTAACTTGTTCTTCTGTCCTCTGTGTTTATTGCAAATGGAAGTTAGGTCTAGCACCTTCATTCTGGTTCACTATTCTTAGCAAGAATATTTCATGGGTGGTGGTTTGTGCATGAAATGCCGAGCATCAGCAAGTACCCTGCTCTGGGTGTATCACACTTAGTAGTATTAAGACTGAACAGAGGTTCAAAGGGTCTGGCAACATTTTTGAACTTCAGGGACAAAATGGAAAGGTCCTATGTGTGAGCTTGTAGTTAGAAAAACTAGGTTTGCAGCCATGGGACATAGCTGGAATTTAAGAATTTTATAACCAACCAAGTTGGTTTTTATGTGTGAGTAAAGACTACAGAATGGATGAATGCAAAAGTTCAGAAATATATACCAACTACAGAGACTTGTTGGGGGAAAAATACCTTGAGGATGTATGTTATTTATTCCTGCATTTGTTTGTTAACCCAGCTAATATCTGAGAACTTCCCATGTGCTTACAGAGGGGCTAGAACTTGAACGTCCAGGAAGGAAGGAAGTTAAGGATTTGAGCCAGACGTGCATGGGATGAGGGCTGCTAGTGGTGAGCCTGACTGAGCTCGTGGCCCGCAGTGAGATGTCCTCACCATCACCCTCAATGTGCCGCCGTTCCCAGCCAGCTCAGGTGGACTCCTGTGGGAACTCATGATTGTGAGCAGGAGGTTGGAGAGCTGGGGAGCCCTGCGGCTGTGAGCAGTACTGCCTGAGGGCCTGGCCATGTAGAAGGGGAAAGAGCATCACTGTGGGAAAGCACAGGCTGCAGAGCTGGGCAGGCAGCACGAAGCAAGGGGCTGATCCCAGGTGGGCAGGAAGGGGACCCCAGGAGGAGGGCTGTGCAGAGGGAAGGGCATCGTGCTGGTGTGCAGGTGGTTTCTGCTGAGGTAAGGGTGGGGCACGGAGCCTGCTGATGGCTCGTGTGTGAGCCTTCTAGAAGCTTCTAGCCCTGGTCCTGGGGCTGGGTTTGGGATGTGAAAGGGCAATAGAAAGGCTGTGGAGCAGACAGGCCACAGAGATGGGCAAGTGGCAGCAGAGATGGTGCCCCCAAAGCCCCCTGTATCTGCCTCCTGCCTCTTCCATCCGGAGCTCTAGGGCCCCATTGATGCTGGAGTTCAACGCTGGGTGGGGCCGTCTAATACCGTCCTCACAGTGCAACGGTGGGTCACAGGTGCAGGGTGCAGCCTCTCCCACAAGTGCCCCCCTTCTTACATTAGTGAACAGGCCCAGGGGGGCGCTGGGGGTGGGGCACGAACTGCCTGACAGATTTCCAGCTCCTCCCGCAAGCGGCTCTGCGTTGAGCTTAGGTCGTTCCACCCCTGGGTCCGAGCCATCAGCCCCAGACGCCCCGTGGGCAGCACATGGTTGGTTGTGCATGAATCCCTGGGTCCCCCTGTCAGCGGCAGGTGAGGGGAGCTTATCAGATAATGCCTGAGTGGGGGTCCATCCTGCCCTCTGGGAATGGGGCCAGGGGAAGCTCTGAGAAGCTGGAGTCATAGAATGAGGGAGAAGAAGGGGCACCAAAGTTAGAGGTAATTAGAGAGCTCCCTTATTTCTGTGAGAGTAAATCTCTGAACGGATGTGAAGGAAGGTGCCGGGACCCTCATTGGTGGTACCTTTCTGCTTTCTGTCTGCGTGAGCTTCTTCCTTCACCTTCGGGCAATGCTCTGTAACTCCACGGACACCCCACTGCCCCCAGCATTCCTTTAGTCCTGCTTTATCTCAGTTTCTTTTTTCTTTATTGCCCCTCTCAGGAGGTAGCATAAAAATAACTGTGACCCCATAACTCCCTTTGCTTGGTCTTCCACCCTAGCCAAACTCCAAATCCCCAGTCTGTTGGTGGTGGTGGTGGTGGTTGTTTTCCTGCATATGTGTAAACTCCCAGCCTATCAGCCCTCTGAGAAACTTCCCTTCCACTTTCTAAATGCTGTGTGAAATGAGATAAGACCAGGTGTCAGAGTGTTTATGTTTGCTGTGTAGCCTTGGGGTGTCTCTTGACCTCTCTGGTTCCCGCAATGTTCTCCACTTCAGCCTGCTCTCTCCTGTGCTATGTGCCCCAGCGCTGATTGAAACAGTGTTTTGAATCTTCTCCAGAGTGTGGATGACTTGCTGTGTGTCCATGACAGCTTTCAGGCCAGGGTTCCTCCAGTCTAGCCCAGCCCAGCCCAGCCCAAAATGTGAACGGGCTATTGTTGGAGGAGCATGTACACAGATGACTTGGGTCTCAACCTCCCCGAGAGAGCTTCCAGTGGGGGCCTGTCTCAGGCAAGGAATGCCACATTGTGCTGTTGTGTGCTGTTTCTTCAACCCTTCTCTCCGCTGCTTAGGTAGAGGGATAGAGGGTCAGCTCTTTGCCCTGCTCTCTCACGCAGACTTCTGGGAGTCCCAAGGCAGGTCAGGGGCAGAGCAGCCCCTGGCTTGAAAGTGTCCTACTCAGGCCCAGCATCTGCATGCCCACTCCTAGGGTCCAGTTCCCATCTCGCTTCTTCTCTGGGCACATCCAAGGCATTAAGCCTCTCTTTCTTGGTTGTATTTCCCACCTTCTTTTGTTTGTTTGTTTCATTTTCTGCTTTTTAAGTTGTACTCTGTTCCCTAATTATTCCAGAAGCCAGACAGATGGGCTGATTTCTTTAGCCAAAATGAAATTTAAAAATCATCCAAGGTAAATAGGAGGCTCAGATGTTTCAGCTAACTTGCATGCCTCTTCTCAATGGCTAGTTTGCCATCACAAGGACTTCCTGTTTTAATAAGCCATCTGGGCCTGGCCATACCTCCCTCCAGAAGGCGTCTAGCAGCTTTGCTGGCCTTGGCAAAGGACACTGTTGGCCAGAGATGACCAGCTGGAATGTGAGTTCCTCCGACTTGTGTAGAATTGGGGATGACTCAGGCTGAGTAAGACATGCCAGATCATTCTGTCCCATTTCATGTGCCCGTTGTATGACTGTGGGACCTGTAGCCTTGGAGGGCAACATGCTGCCCAGGATCCCACAGCTGGGAAGAAAAGCTAGGTCTCCTGGCTCCTGGTTTAGCTTCCTTTCTGTCTCATCATGGAGCCTGTCACGGAGAAGGGGCTTAATAAGATCTTGTTGGAAGAATGCATGACTTCAGAAACCAAAATTTATTTATTTATTTATTTAAAGATTTTATTTATTTATTTGACAGAGCATGAGCAGGAGGAGTGACAGGCAGAGGGAGAGGGAGAAGCAGGCTCCCCCCTGGGTAGGGAGCCTGATGTGGGACTTGATTCCAGGGCCCTGGGATCATGACCTGAGCCAAAAGCCGATGCTTAACTGACTAAGCCACCCAGGTGCCCCAGAAACCAAAATTTAAATTAAAAAAAAAAAAGAATGAATGAATGATCTTCATCAAGAGGAATATTAGGAGTATTGGTGAGGAGAGCATGGTTGAGGGATGTGGTCTCTTACTCTCTCTACTTTGGAACTTTCTAGCTACTGCCTTAGAAATAAGACATGGTTAAAGGTATAACTTTCCACACCACTTTAATAAATAGCTGTTCTTCAGCTGTATGCCTCAGTTAGTTCATATAAAGGAGAATCAAGTCCTAAAAGAGATTGTTTCATTCAGGCTAACCTCATACAAACTTCCTCAGGTTTGTACTATAAAAGTCAGTTTCCTAGTTCTATGAGGACAAGGGGTCTACCAGATGACCAGGTGGTCAGTTGCTCTGTTGGAGGTTCTTGGAGGCTATGGAACTGTTCTAATCATCAGAAGGCTGTCCAGCAATCCCAGAATGAGAGCCAGGAGTGTTGGGTGTTCCTGGGGATGTTACTACCGAGTTTGCCCCTTTGCTCCTGAGATGCCTTCTAATAAGCAGGACCAGGTCTTTTTGGAATCTGATATCTGGTCCTTTAGCCTGGGGAAAGGGTCAGTGTAAAGAACAGGATTCTCTCTCTATCCCTTTGGTTTGTGGATCATATAATCTTGAAATGTTCTTTCTTTTTCTTCTTCCCTTCTCCCATGATGGAGTAAGGTGTGTTGGTGATAGGCATGTGGACCGTTTAGTCAGTAGGCTGTAGAATATTGAGGTGGGAGAAATGAATGTTGGATGCAGTAACTAGACTGACTCTGGGCTGTTCCCAGTTGAGAAGGGATGAAGTGGTAGCACCATGTTAGATGGGGAGATTTTTTTTTTTGAGTGTATGGGAGGAAATCTCCACAGTGAACACTTACTGGTCATTCACTGGGTGCCAGGCACTGTGCAAGAAGTTCACATGCATTATTTATTTAATCCTCCCAGTGAGCCTTAATAGGGATATTATCCCTGTTTTATGAATGAGGAGGCAGCCATAGAAAGTTCAAATATTCCTGCCAATGTCATGCGTTGGTCAAGGCAGGATTCAAACTCTGACAGCCTGGCTCCAAAGCCCAGCAGTATACGGCTGTCTGGATAGGTGTGTGTGTGTGTGTGTGTGTGTGTGTGTGTGTGTGTGTGTGTGTGTGTGTACACGTGTTCATGAATCTACACATGTAGGTGTGCCCATGCGAGGCAGCTAAGAGGTTATAGCGATGGGTTTCTTTTACTTCAGCCACTTGCATCTCCTTTCCTTGCTCAGTAAGCACCCCTTTTGTCTTTGGGGGAACTTCCTCTACCTGATTTCAGAGCTTGTTGCTTGTAGCACTGGGCACAGTGGGCACATGGCTGGATCGGACATTCTCCCTGGACGTTGAATCTGGAGTGGGGTTGTCCGTGTGCTGTGCCCTGAGGAGGTGGCCCGGGAACTCCTGCCCCCATGGCACTTCCTCGGCCGATTGGATTCCTGTCCTTCCCAGGATCTTGGATTCTCTGAGCTTCCCTTTATCTATCTGATAAACTCCTCTTTCTTTTTTTATAGTTTCTTTTTCCTCTCCTTTCCTTGTCTTTTCTCTTCTTCCTTCTCTTTCCTTCTCTCTTGCTCCCTTCCTTTCTTGCTTGCTTCCTTCTGATATAAATTCCTTAGAGCTGAAGATACTTCAGCTGACACTTCCCCACTTCTTTTGCTTCTTCCTCTTTCAGTGGTTCCGTCTGGTCACAAACTGTTCCTGTTTCTCAGTCACTTTAGATCATGTTGCAACTCCTAAGAGGAAAATTACCTCATTGAGGGCAGGTGTGTGTCTCGCCAACTGCTTCCAGTTCTCTTTCATAAAGGAGTTTTCCTTCAGGGATGCTCTTCTGTTCCATCTTTTCAATCCTACCCCTCACTGTCTAGAGGTGTCTTGCTTCTAGGGGAGCATGAAGTGCTGCTTCCAGTGATAAAGTTGGAGGTACCTTACTTGCCCCAGGACCAAATCATACGGTACTATGGGTCTTTTCTGGGGAGGTTTCCTGATGGAAACTACGTCAATTCCTGGGCATGCTCGATGCATAGACTCTGACTGGAACACCCGGGGAGCTCTGCACCTGCATCTCGGAGAATTTTGCTTCCATGGGCTCTCATCCTGAGATCCTTGAGCAGGAAGGGCCATTCAGCTATGCAACAGTTGTTTGCTGAACATTCATGATCTGCTAAGTGCTAGTGAGGAGGCTTCTTCTTATCCACTCTTCTATCTCACAGGGCTGCTGCCAGGCTTGGAGCGGTGCCAGTCTGCTGAATGAATGGTGCAGCTCCCTTCACCAGGCTGGAAAGGCCTCTCCTCTGCAGGCCTCTCCATGCCCAGGCTCAGGCTGTGGACAGAACTGTCTAGAGCTATGGCACCTACTACCCTCATCTTGGCCCTCCTAACCTCCCTGCTCTTTCTTTATGTGCACGAAGGGCCAGCAAGACCTGTCTGTGGCTTACTGATGCTCTTCTTTTCCTCTGCCTTCCCTGGCCAGACCCATAGTTCCCAACGGGGCTTCCAGCAGTGGCCCTGGGCTCCCCCAGGCCAGTTCCTGCCCCAACCTCTTGGTTCCCCTAATGCTGTCCTGGAGCCTTCTGACCATGTCAGCCTCTGCCTTCCTAGCCTCCTCACTGTCTCGTGGTGCTGTGTTCCAAGGGCTTTTTTTTTTTTTTTTTCCAGCGGGAAGAAACAGGATGGCCTCTGAGTTATACTGGAACTGCCCTTTTAAAACTGGTATGGAATATGGGGATTTGGAGAAGTTTATGTCCTACTTTGTAATTTTCTGGTCCCTGGGCTCTTGAAGAGAGCATCCATCAGACTGTCCTCCATAGCTAGCCTTACCCCACAGCCCTTGGTGACTGCTGCCCAGGTCTGTCTGGTAGGGAGCCAGGCAAAATGTGAATGACTTTCTTGTACCGACCATGGGGATGCATTTAGCGCATGGGTACAGCCCCAGCGAGAGGAGCGTTTCAACCATGGATGAGGAGGTCACCGTGGCTTTTGTTAAGTTGAAATTAATGTTCTTACCTGTCTGCTACAATTCTCAAACCCCCGAGGGGTAGCCATCTCTATTTCAGCTTCCAAGAGGGTCAAGCCTAAACCCTTTATAGTCATTAAAATACCTTTGGTTGTTGCCAAGTTCGCCGCCCATTGGAGCTCTTTGATTTCATTTTCTGTCCTTCTGAAAGTTGATGGCTCTCTGGGTCCCTGCATCTCCTCTTTGTCTGGGGCATAATTAGTTCTGGATGTAGGATGTGGTTTGTATAATGTGCAACCATAATTGAGGATACAGTGATAGTTGCCCACCTGCCCCCGGCTTCGGAATGTATAGTTAACACAGCGAAATGCCATTGGCTCACATTTGCGGCTCGGTAATAATTCCAGCATTAACACAGGAAGCTCCAGACTTTGAAAAAAAATGAAACCGCTTTATATGAAACAGTGCTTTATCTTGCATGTGAAGTGGTGATATGCCTTTCTTAATTTCATTCAGCAGAGGATGGGAGCAAGAGAAAGAATTGTTCAAACTGGCTTTATTTTCAATATTTGAAGTCTGATTGGTTTTACAAATTGAATCCCTTCAAACTTTTTTGAAGCCGAAAGTGTATTATTTAGCTGCGATCCTCTTCCTGCACAAGGAGCTCCATTTGGAGCTGGCTGCCCTGCCTCTCTTGAATCCATCCCTTCATTATATCCAGCACACACAATGCTAAAATATGTTAAACCCCACAACTAAAAGAAATGCCCCTAGAATCACAAGAAAAGCCTTTGCTTCTTCTTTTGCCTTATCCATGGGGATAAGGGAAATTGGGGTAATTTCCAAAGCAGGAACATTTCCTGGGGGGAAGTGAGGATTGCTGTGCTATGGGGAGGTGAAACTCCCCATAAAGGCCGTGGATGAGAGGCTGCCCTTCCCTGTGGATGGAGACCCACTAGCTTCAGGACCACCTTTGTAAAAAGATAGTTTTCAGGCATTATCAGCTATGTTGTGCTCAGGGGCGATATACCAAGTATACCAGTATCCAGAAGGGCTGAGTACTGCAGGGGTTCTCGGTAAGGTCTTGATGAGTGAGTGCTTGGCCCAATTGGGTCATGCAATCCCTTTTTAGCCTGGCTTCCCCCTTGTATGTGTGGGTGAAGTGGGCCCAGGCTCAGGGGTCAGGCGCAGGGCTACCGACTCGCTCATGTGGGTGTGAATTCCACAGGGGAGATCACGTTAGCCGCTCCCAGATATTTTCTCAGCCAGTAGTGAGTAGAATCACTCAGTCTTCTAGAGAAGGTAAAAGTATAAGGATCGGCCGATGATAACATGTATTCATCTGGTTTGATCTAGATTCTGGACTTGAGGACAAAGACCGAGGGAGGGAGATGATGGGGGTGGGGGGTGACTGTCTTTTAAAGTTTTGTCTCAATAATGATGCAGCTGCTGACAGAATTCCTGATCTAGACCCTGCCCTCTTGTTTTTCTCAAAGCGGGTCTCCCCAGTGTCAACAAATGGAGAGTGCTCTGATACCCAACTAAAGGTGAACTGCCCTTTTTCATGTGATTGACTGCAGTTTTGGAGTCATGAAGATAGCTTCCGTCCTACACATCTGGACACCCTCTCTCTAATATTATGAAGGGTGCTATTAATAACAACCCCCTACAGGGGTACACACCTTTTCCAGATCTCCACATACATCGTGGCGTTTTATTATAAGTATTCACACTCCTGTGAGTGCCAGTGTGTGGTCCATGCCACCTCACCCCAACTTCAGAAGACTCCAACAGGTAGCCCCAAGCTGTTAGCCAGGATTTGGTAAAAGGCAGGAAGTTGCCAGAGGCAGGACTTTGAAGGTTGATTGTCTCTACGATTAACAATTTCAAAGCATGGCATGTGTGTCTAAAAGCTATTCCTCTCCTAAACAAAACAAATCACAGATCTGAGGAGTGGGTGGTTCCTGGAGAACACACCTCTGGGTAGAACAGTCATTTACTGACAGACTAATGCTGTGTCTCGGTAATAGGCCATTTTCCCCATCACTGCACAGAACTAACCAACCTCTGAGCTGCATCTCAGTTTTCATCTCTGGATCTAGTTTGAGCTTTTTTTCTGGCAAAGTCAACCCCGTGAAACTTTACTTCGAAATACCCTCTAAAGATGGTGTTCTGAATTTTCTGTGAACGTGGAAATGACCTAGAATAGCTATAATAAGTTAAAAAGAGAAGAACGGTGGTGGAGGACGTACACTGCCTGATTCTAGGACTTGCCATCAAGTTACAGTATTCAAGGTGCCGTGGTATTGGTGTGACTGTAGACACAGAGATCAAGGAATAGAATAGAGGCTGGAAGTAGTCCCTCACATGGGGGTGAATTGATTTGCAATAAAGATGCCAAGGTAATGTGATGGAGAAATGGCAGTCTGTTCAACCCTTGGTGCTAGAGCACCTGGAGACTCATATGGAAAGAAACGATCCTCAACCTTGTTGTACGTAAAGATTAACTCCAATTGGATCACAAACCTAAATATAAATGCCGAAACTACAAAACCTCCAGAAAAAAATGAGAGAAAAATCTTCATGAGCTCGGGATGGGCAAAGATTGGTAGATACACAAAGAGCACAAAGTTGAGAAGATAAAATTGGTAAGTGTGATTCCACCAAAAGTCAAATATTCTGCTCTTTTGAAGACACTGTTAACGAAATGAAAAGCCAAGCAACAGATTGAGAGAAAATATTTCGATGTATGTTTCTGATGAAGATATAGTATCCAGAATGTATAAAGAACACCTATAATGCCAAGACAAACAACCTAATTTTTAAAAGGGCAAAAGATCTGAGTGGATATTATGCACACACAAATATGAGTGGGCACTAAACACTTGAAAAGATGTTTCATGTTATTTGTCACTAGGGAAATGAAAATTAAAATGATAAGGAGATACTACCATATACAATTAGAATGGCTACAATGAACGGAACACCGTGTGGGAGAGGATGTGGAGCATCTGGACTCTTATGCCTCCTCAAACATACAATGGTACAACTATTTTGTGAAATGCTTGGGCAGTTTCTTATAAAGTCAGAGATACACTGATCGTGAGACCTGTCACTTCCATTCCTAAGTATTTACTGATGTGGATGAAAACATGTTTATCCTAAAAGTTATACGTGGAAGTTTATAGCAGCTTTATTCATAACAGTTAGATGCCAGAAACAATCCAAATGTCAAATAGGTGAATGCATCAACAAATTGTGGTATAGCCACATAGTGGAAGACTACTCAGCGATAAAATGGAATGAATTACTGATACGTGTAACAACATGGATGGTGCTCAAGAATGTTATGTTGGGTGAAAGGAGCCAAGATACAAAAAATACACATTGTATGATGTTATGTAATTGAAACTCCAGAAAAGGCAAATCTAACCAATGTCACAGAAAGCATATCAGTGTCTGCCTAAGGTTGGTGGGATTGGCTGGGATGGGGCACTAGGGAACTTTTCACTGTGATGGAAACTTTCTATGTTTTTGTTGTAGTTGGTGGTTACACAAGTACACACATTTGTCAAAGTTCATCAAGATTATGTTTAAAATGGTGAATTTTATTTCATGTAAGTTGTATCTCAGTATAGGTAATTTTTAAAAAAAAACAGTATAGTACAGGGCACCTGGGTGGCTCGGTTGGTTGGGCGACTGCCTTCGGCTCGGGTCATGGTCCTGGGGTCCCGGGATCGAGTCCCGCATCGGGCTCCCTGCTCGGCGGGGAGTCTGCTTCTCCCTCTGGCCCTCCCCCCTCTTGTGCTCTCTCTCTCATTCTCTCTCTCTCGGGTAAATAGATGGAATCTTTGAAAAAAAAAAGAAAAAAAAGAAAAAACAGTATAATACAAAGCACATTTTTATAAAAGATTTTATTTATTTGAGAGAGAGAGGGAATGAGAGAGAGCGAGCATGTGAGCAGGGGGAGGAGCAGAGGGAGAGGGACAAGCGACTCTGTGCTGAGCACAGAGCCCCATGTGGGGTTCGATCGCACAACCCTGAGATCATGACCTGAGCCGAAATCAAGAGTCAGACGCTCAACTGACTGAGCCACCCAGGTGGCCCCAAAGCATATTAAAAAAAACTCAGCATATTTCTGTCATTCTATCACAACAACAGTATCATCCTGAAGACGAGAAGGTATTCTCTTATAGACCCCTCTGGTACTTCCGAGGTTAGAGCCCTGTCAGGAATGTGGTCTGTGATAATGAAGCCCTAGGACTTGCTCTCCACGGGGGAGTCAGAGAAAACCATTTATAGACCAGAGGGCAGCTTCCAGTAGGGTGACTCTGGCTGGGGACAGACTCCAGTTTTCAGGGATCAGGTAGGGGATTTGCAAAAGAGCCAACGGGCCAAGTGATAGATACTTAGACTGAATGAAATACTCGATTGGAAGATCTCATTTCAGTTTAGTTATTTAAGAAAATGCTCTAAATTTCCCTTTTTTAAAGAAGGAATTAGATTTTGTGATCCCTAACAGTTAATATTTGGGATTGATTTCTATTTGATTATAAGCCTCATAAGGGAAGAGACTCTGTTGTTCTCACTTACTACTGTGTTCCCCGTGCCGAATGGACTGCCCAGCATATCAGGGATTCTTAATAAATAATTTTGTAAATTGTTGCCGAGTATATGAAGTCAGGATTCAGTAATGAATCAACTTATCCAACGTATTAGTCAAGATAAACTAGTTTGTGCTGCGGTAGAAAATACCCCCTAAAGCTTGGTGTGACTGAGACAAAAATTCATCTTTTGAATGGAACTAATTATATGGTCCAGCCTGGCTGCATGGGACTGGGAAGCATAATTTTCCATGTTTCTGGGAAAGGAGGGATATGAAAAGAGATTTGGTGAACATACAGCATTATTACTGCCCTATTAAGTCTAGACTAGGTCACGCTTACCACTTGAGGCCAGCCTCCGCTGATGGCCTGAGGCTTTTTTGGAAAAGTGAGCCTCGCATGAAAGGAACACAAGTCTTTCTGATGGTCCCTATCAGATGCCAAGCTCCCTAGTGCTTTTATACTTTAGCTGGTGCAGTTCCTTCCATCTGGAATGCCATCCATTTTCTTCTTGGATGTGCTCAAATTCTGGTCCATTCTTAGACGCGCATTTAAGAGTAACTCCTTCGGGGATCCATTCCTGGTCCGTGGCCATGATTAACTATACGAGGTCCAGTGCTTGGTTATAATTAATTACGTGGTTTCTAAGGGTTGTCTTCTCAATTAGTCCATAAGCTGCTATAGAGATGGCACGATCCTTTCTTCTGCTCGCTCCCTTACCCAACAGAGGACTCAGCTCAAGGTAGATGCTCAGTAAATTCATGTTCTCAGCGGACATTGGTTGAACGAACTGATGGGAAACATCCATTCTGAGTTGCTGAGCCAGGGGAGCAGCCCAGGTTTAGTTGGCATGGGCTGCGCATGGGGCTCCTTGCCATTCTCCTGAAACGCTTGGGGCAGATGTCACACGGCCTTCCATGATGCGACACGGGGCAGGTATTTATTTATCTGTCATACACCTCCCAGTTCTCACTGAACCAAAACAAACCAGGTGAGGTCTGAAGAATAAAGAGCGTTGTGGGCTGTGGCTGCTTGTCCTTTGAGATGTTTAAGAGCGCTGGCCTCAGGTCCCTTCATTACCATTCTAGGTGACGCTCATCTGCCCCCTGTCCCCTAAGTCTGGGCTGGAGCAGAATGAACAAAAGGCTTAATCGCTCTGGTATCAAGATATTCCTTCCCGTCTGGGCAAATGTTCCTGGGTGTGTAATGTGAACATGCTGCACTCATTTGGAGCCATTGTTCTCTCTAAATGAGAAAATGCAAATGAGGTACTCAGAGTACTGCACCATAACTGGCTGTATAAAATTCTTGACATCAACACGAAGCTACTTAGCATAATTTTCCTGTTAATAAACTGCCAATTTAGTCGTTTAGGTTTTGGCTTCTAAAGAATGCAACCACATCAGGCAGGATTCTCCCCCCCCCCAATATATGCCCGAGTTTATTATTTTGATGTTTATGTTAAAACATAGGAAATTGGAGTTTATGCGATTATTCGGAGATCTTCTACTCTAATTTGTTTACTTTCAAAATTCAGGGAATCTTTGCTCATTTGAAAGGCAAAACATAATTTCTCAGAGCATTTTCTTCTATTCAGGACAAAATTTCCATATTTGAAATGACTGAGAAACATTTTGAGGATGTGACTGAGTCAAGCCTCTGCTGAAGGCATTGAGCCAGGGGCCCTGGGCGCCCCGGCCCCACGTGGAGATCCTGATGGGGACAGGAAGCTTCGGAGCTGGAGGGAAGCTCGGACGTGTTTCCCTGGGGCTCCCCGTTGCTGTGGGGGACTCGTTTCTAGAGCACACCCCTCCCACCCCACCCCAGGCTCTCTACCTTGCTGGCCATGGTCCAGCCATGTCCACCTCCTTGCTGGTCATCTGTCTCTTCCTTCCAGAAATATCCACTGTGTGCCTACTGTGTGCTGGTCATGGATATGATGCTGGGGAACACGCACCCTACTCAGTGAGCCATAGGACCACAAATTAAAATGCAAAGCAGGAGAGCAGTGCTGCTCTGGGAGCGGGAAGCAAGGATCTGACTACACTCCTGCCTTCGGGAGCTCATAGTCAAGATTTACTCACATCATCGTGGCTTGGCAGAAGTTTCATGAAGCTTAAATTATCTGCCAGGTTTTTCCAGTTCTCCAGATTATTGTGAATAACTTGCAGAGAGTCACTTGCATCACACAGAGGGGCTAGGTCTTTTTTGAGCACCAACCCGTGCCCCACACTGTTCCAGCCACCAGATATGCAGAGCTCTTGGCTTCCAGGGAGGTGGCTGGAGAGTAACCTGGTCTGGCCACTCAGAGCAGGGCCTTCCAGGTTAGGAGAGCATGAGTTGGAACCCCATCTACACCACTTCTCAGGCATACGTCTTGGCTCTCCTGTGTGTAAAGTGAGTAACGGAGTCACGGAGTTGCCTGAGCGTGAAATGAGATGGTGGAGCACGGTGCCTGGCAGGTGGAGGGGGGGCTCGATGAAGCATGGTTACTTGATGTTCCCAGAGAGCAGGGAGCGTGTTGGTGGGACAGGAGCATGGTGGTTGGTTGGTGTTTCTCTGTGTCTCCTGTGTCAGGGCTGAGCAGGTGGGCGGTCCTTGTGGAGCTGCCTCAGATCGTATTATTATTGTTTTATTCAAACCTGGAGCCCAGCCAGGCTCCCGGTGCTGTTTTGGGCTTCTCCCCTCCTTAACACCCCCCCTCTCCCGCCTGTGAGTGCCTGGCTACTGTGGGGCACTGGGGCAGTCACTCTCTGTGAGTCTCCAGGGTTCTTGCCGGCAAGGTGGCTCGGCAGTCAGGCCCCCTCTGGGGGCTGGCCTGCGGGGTAGCCTGCTGCAGTCCTGCACGGTCCACCACAGTGGAGTAGGAAGGACGCAAATGGCTTCATCCTGCCCACTTCCCTGATGTCAGTGTTGGAAGAAAACAAGCATCCCATCGTTCTTAGGTCATTTCTCTGGTCTGAGGCCCTCAGATCTTCCTCAGGCAGGGAGAACAAGGCCTGGACTCCCTTCCTCCTCCTACCCTCCCCCCGCAAATCTAGGACCCAGCAGGCTAGGGGTTGGACTGGCCCAAACAGGGGGCATCCTGGGAAGATGGACGGATTCCCGGAAGCTGCCTGGTAGCTAGCTTGAGCGCATGGTTCCTTGATTCAGTGTATCTATCCTGCTTTCTTGAGAATTCTGTGGGCTGTTTGTTGCTTATTTATTTATTTACTCTTTTAATCCCAGGTTTCCTGGGTCAGCATTTGTGTGCTTGCTTTTTACAGCATAGAGGTGGCATCTTTGGACCTGCCCAGAGGGATAGCCCGGCAGGCTTAGGACCGCTGATGCCAGGTGAGGGAGGAAGGTCCTGAACCACTTCCTTCCTATCAGGTTGTGCACTTTGCTTTGTTTTGCTTTTTTTTCTGTGTTTGTCCAAAGCCAATGTTGGAATGATTATGCAAACCCACGATTTATTCCTTGTTTGTTCTATTAATTAGCAGAGTTGCAATGATCACATAAATTTACGAAGATAAGCTAAAAATCAATACATCTTTATAGTTTTTAGTTTCAGTTTTCAAGATAAAGTCTCAATAAAAGCTTTCTTCACTCTTCACTCTATTTTGTCCCTGTTTTGAGTGGACTCAAAGAGGTCTTTGTCTCTGGTATCTGCTATCCTCAGATAGCACGGGGCTCCTCGTGAATTAAAATATTGATGTTCAGAGTAGCACATGATTCCATCCTTCCAGCGAGTCTCAGACACCAGCTCTCATAGGGGCCAGGGGGACAGAAAGAGGTGGGGCAGCTGTGAGAAGCCCGCATGACCCGTGGGGCCTCCCGCAGGTGAGTGTCATGGTTGCCCATGTAGTCTTGTGGGCAGCCATGCCCTGTGGGGCTAGAAGCTTGGCCGTGCCCCACGGCTGGGGGCCAGCCTTCCACCCGGCTCTCTGGGCACCTGCACGGGCTCATGGGCCTTGGCCTTCCACATGGCCGTGTTGGAATCGCAGCCCTCATGCTGGCTGGTCTTCCGTATTGCAATCTGCTCCGAAGGTCTCCGGGACAAATCCAAGATAAACCTGATGGCTTTTAGGCTCAGCTTATCTTTGGGTCACAGGAAGTGGTTCCCTCCTCAGTGGTCTTCACAGGCCTTCTGTAGTTTCTGGAAGTGCAGCTTGACCTTGCAGCCGAGCAGTGTTCTCAGGGCTTTTTGCATGATAGCTCATTTGACCCCCTTTTGCAGATGTGGAAACTGAGCCTTGGGGCACTTCTCCTGAGATGCCTGCCAGGTCACACAGCTGGGGAGATGAGGGCCTGGGCTCTGGAGCCAGTGGCTGGCTCTGGAATCTGTGCTTTGCCTCACTCTTGGGGCACCATTCCAACCAGCGGGAGCACCAAGGATGGGCCACACCATTCCCACTCTGCTTCCCTTTCCAACCCCACCAGGCCTACACAATTGCCTTATCAATGGTGGGACGACATCATTGATTTTAGTGGCATTTAGATCACAAGAGCCTGTTTGGAGCTGTGCCCTGAGATTTATGCTCCCCACATCCATTAGAGCATCTAATGGGGAGCAACTGCATAAATCAGGAATGGCAATGGGGAGTTATGGCTCCGAGCTGCCCCCCATGCATTTTTAACTACCGCTCACCCTCCCTAGTTATCACGTATCCTCTTGTACCTCAGTTGCTTGTTTTCTTGAGAGGCCTCGG
The DNA here is from genome assembly GCF_037043125.1 of Eumetopias jubatus. NCBI lineage: Eukaryota > Metazoa > Chordata > Mammalia > Carnivora > Otariidae > Eumetopias > Eumetopias jubatus. Next base: position 27,382,174 of record NW_028274811.1, on the reverse strand, counting down.
GTTTGGGGAGAAGAGTGTCAAAGCATGGGGCAGGATACTTTGTAAGCTGTGTGACCTTGGGCAAGTTCCGTCACCTCTCTGGGCTGTCCCATTTTCACACCCTAACACGAAGCGAAGGCCTTGGTGTGCTGTTTCGAGAAGAGTGAAAGCTCCAAGCCCAGCAAATGTGAACACTCCCTCTTCCTCCACAGATTTTTCTCTCAGTGCAGGGGACCCAAGAGAGCTTGTGTGGCTTTTTGGTACATAGCTTCTCTGGCTGGGAGAAGTGCCAGGTGGACACGCTGACCCAGATCCGGAGAGGCTGTCCAGCTCAGAAGAGAGACGAGCTCAGCGTCCACACCGTGCTGTACAGTTAGAAGCAGGGATTTCTTCTGTCCCCTTGCTCATTTGTGTCTGTGTTCATTCATTCATTCATTTTGCAAGTTTTTCTTGTTCCTAACAGTATTTAAGTTTTGGGACAAAAGTGAGGGAGTAGAATGCTGATGGTATGAAGACTTAGCGGTTACTCTGTTCTCACTATTCTAGATTGTCCGGAGCCACTCACCTGTCTTGCAGCTGGCCTTAAAGCTTGGTTCTATGCTTGTGTGCATGTACATGTACCATTTTTTGTACAGGCCAGGTGCCCAGGTCGGAGTCATGCTTTTCCACCGGCTCTCTGCACACCTCTGCCTGGCCGGGCTGGGGCAGAAGGCTGCACTGCAGACAGCAGCTGAGAAAGGAGGAGGTGTGGCCACCATCCCGGGGAAGGTGGATTTGTGCCCCTTGAGCAGTGCACGGGGCCATAAGTATCTGAAGGTGGCCTGTACGGATTCAGGATAAGAAGAATGAGGGAAGTGGGGCCCATATATCTTGTCCAAATCGGGACACTTGAGTGACAGGGGCACTAGTAATAAATACCATGGACAGGAGGTGGAAACCAGGATGGGCTCAGGCAAACTGGGACATCTGATCTCCCCGTCATGTCAGGCTGAGAGGTGAGGGAAGGCTTCATGAGGCGAGGAGGCTGGCCTGGGCCCGATGGAGGGCAGCATCTGGTGTTTAGATTGCAATTTCCCAGGAAGGCATGGTTTGGGCAGATGCAACCAACTGTCCTCAAGGTGAGCATTTGGAGGATCTGCTTTTCTCTTTTTCCAAGGAATAGTCATCCGGGGAGGTGGGGGCTGGTGGCTGACATCTGAGGCAGACATGAGCACCGCCTTGTTGAGCGTTGGGTTGGAGTGCTAACGAACCCCTGCTTCTGGGTCCTCCTCTCTGGGCCCCTCCACATCGACCTCAATTCTGACCCAAGGCCCTGGATGCAGATCTTCCTGGGTTGCAAAGCAGCTTAATACAAGTCCCCAGGCTCTGCAGGGCTGTTTCTTCAACTCAGTGTCTTTCTGGTCCTCCTGCCAAGAGTGCCCTAGGGAGAGCACATCGCTTCCACAAATTTACTGAGATGTGTCACAGCCCCTTCATCTCCAAGCCAATAAAAATAAAACTGATGGCCCACATAGAAGAGACTAGATAGCCATTCTCTCAGATGGGTCCTCCTGAGCTGGCTGGGGGCATGAGCATTAAGGATAAGGATAAGGCTGTTCCATCTGAACCTATTCACAATGGGGTCGTCTCTGGCCTTCTAGGTGGCTTGAGATGGGGCCTCAGAGCAGAATGATGGGACGGCATGATCAGGGCAAGTCACTGTCCTGAGAAGGGGGACACCGTAGCTTCTGCCTGCTCTGAATGCTCGTGAGTGGCGCAAGCCATCCCCCAGTGATACCGACTCTGGCTGATGATGGCACGGCTCTATTTCATTAGGGAAAATAAGCTTCTCTGAAAGCACCATTCCTGCTGCCGAGGCAGGAAAGGTATGCTGAGGAAAATACCCTAAAGGAGCCAGCGTTTTTAGAATAAGTGAAGCCAGGCCTTGTAGAGCTCATATCTCCAGCAGAAGTCAAATGTGGAGTTTGTACACAAGGGAGAGACTGTGGTTTATCTGGCAAAACTGCTAGCTGCTGTCTCAAGATTGGAGCTGATTCTAGTGAATAAATGGGCTCGTACTTGGGGGAACATCTGCTTCAATCACTATAAAAATGCTCACTTCCTCCCCTGTCTTCTCAGTTCCTCCTAGTGTGGTCAGAATGCGGTTGACGTGGGTGCTCTATAATCGGGAAAGATTTCCTTCCCGCCTGCTTGTAATAACTATCCTTCACTTTGATATTGACCTTGCATCTAAAATTTTGTGTATAGAATGATTTGTAGGTCGTATCCCTTTTTAACGCTCTGGGAAGTCTGTTATGGATTGATTTGGTAATCAATAATGATAGGACATATTTATTAAGTGCCAGGGACTGCTGGGGTTGAATAGAATGGTGGACACCACCACCCAGGCCCTTGTTCTCATGGAATTGGTTTTCCACCGAAGCAGAGAACCTTTGCCAGCTTTCTTTCTTCTGGAAATTAAGGCCGACTCCAGTGCTCCCTGAATTCCATCTCTGGGAGACCCTGACTCCGGTGAACCCTACCTCTGCCCCCCATGTTTGGTGGGCCAGATGGGTCCGTTCCCAAATTTTAAAAAAGTGAGACTAACCCGAGTTGCTGGTAATGTCAGGACACAGAGCTGCAGCTCCTTGGGCTGTGTGCTCAGGGAGCCTGAGGCCAGGGCCATGACCAGTCCCCCTTCTATTTCCCCCCCGGCCTCTCCTGCAGGCCACGCACAGTTAGCAGCCTGTACAGCCAGGGGGGCAGGGCAGTGCCCGGGCCTGGGAGGGGCAGTGGTCAGGTCTGGGGCTCTGGTTCCGTGTCTCAGTCTGGCAGTGACGTGGCTGTTGGGTCATCGGGGCAAATATCCGAGGATGGGCCACAGGGGATGTGGCCCTACTCTTGCCCCCCACACTTGGAAACAGAGCAGAGAGCCACCCACAGATGGAGGGGTGGCAGAACAGGGCACTGAGGAGGTGAAAGGGCATTGCCAGGGAACCTCTCTTGGAGGGCCTGTGGCCAGCATGCAAAAAAATGCAGACCACTCATTGTAGAGAGCAGGGAGGCCGCCTGGACGTCGCCCTCACATCTTAAAGGAACTGAATTTCTTCCTTCCCTCTTTTCTTTCTACCCCACATCTACTGATTGGCATATCACACACCAGGCTCTGTTCTCTGCTTTGAGGGTACACATTTCCAGCTTTCAAGGAACCCACAGACAGGTCTCTAACCCTACACTCAGACATGCCTTATGGGAGTGCAGACAGGGCAAGCCGTGAACATGGTGCTCTAAGCAGGGATGCCTCCTTTGGGGCTGGGCCTATGGGGTGCCTGAAGGCTGGAGCTAGGGGAGGGCCGTGCAGCCAAGGGCTCCCAGGGAGGAAGCGAGTGGGGCCCGTTCTGTAACTGGACAGATGGCTGAACCCGTGGTGGGAGCTGCTGGGCCTGCCCCTCCCCACCTGGGGAGCTTTACAAACACGGATGCCCCGCCCCACCTGGAGAAGTTGCTGCAATTGGTCTGGGATGTGGCTTGTGCACTGAGAGTTTTAAAAAGCTCCTTGGGTGAGTCTAATGAGCTGCCCAGGTGAGAGCCCCTGGTCTTTATGTGAGCGTCAGGGAGAGACCAGAGGTCCGGAGCAGTCAGCACGCAGACCAGGAGGCCAGTGGGGACCGCCAGGTGAGGGCCCTGTACATGGAGGAGGGGGTTGCAATGAAGAGAGTAGGGTTAGGAAGGAGGTGCGGGGGGGGGGGAGGTAAGAGGGGGAGGGGCAGCCGTGTGGAGGAGATGAAGACAGCCAGGGTCTCTGCTGAGCCCCGGCCCCACCCTGAAGATCAGTCAGTCGCCCTCAGATTAGTGTCAGGCAATGACACCTGGAGGCCTGCCCACCCCGGGGCCTGTTGCAGGTTCCCAGGAGGTGGGCTGCTGTGCGAGGGGTAGGGGCCCAGGCCTCGTTCCTCTCTCAGTAAAAGCCCAGAAGAAAGTGGGAATTGGCAGGGGCTGTGGTGGTTCTATTTCCTGAAGCAAATAATTCCCTTTACCCTGCCTGGGACGGAGAGGCCCTTGGCTCTTAGCCTCCTGGGAAACAAGGCCTAGTGGCTCCTCCCTTGGCATGAGGTGGTTCCGCACCCCACAGTGAGCTGTCCTCAGACACACCTCCCAGTGGTGTGGGCTGACTTCTGTGGCATTCCTTCCGGCCTCTCCTGCTTAGAGAAACTTCTGTTCAGTCCTTACTTAGAGTATGAATCCCCAAAGCCTGCTTGCTTCATCCTCGAGGCGCGGAGGGAGGAAAGACTGCCTCTCAGCCAACAGCAGAGTTAGGGATCAAACCCAGAGATCGCAGCTCTGGGGCCCTCCGCCTGGACCAGGCTGGGAACCTTTTCCAAACCAACTGTATGTAGCTTTTCTCCCGCCTGTGCCTCATTCATTTTCCCCGAGTGTTTGGCATTATTTGGTTTTATTGTTGCATTTAGGTTCCACGAAGTAGCGTGATTGATTGACCTTTTGAAATGTCAGCGGCGGCTCCCCGGCTCTAGGGGATTTTGTGGGCTTCATTAGCCTTCGCCTCCTGGGCCGTGTAAGCAAACCTCTCCTGTGATAGGCAAGGTGTCAGCGAGAGGGACGCTTCAGCGGTCCGGGGAGCGTGGCAGCTGCTTATGGGCAGGGTCCCGGAGGAGCTGGGGCACCAGGTCATCCCTGTCATTGAAACACACCAGGACTGGGTTAGGAAGCGGTAGAGCGGAGGTAGAAGAGTGGGCTGGGTCAGCAAATTGCCCAGATCCGACACCGCGTGGGCACTGATTGAGTCCCGACACCCCTCTCTCCCTGAAGAGGGAAGCACCCCTGAGCTTTGGGATGGTCATGGAGGCTTAGCTCCTGCTGGAAGGAGTGACAGTGTGTTTATGAGCTAATGATGACAAAGTGCGAGACTGTGCCTTCCCCTGTTCCCCACTGCCAGGCCACCCTGCACCTTCTCACCTGGGTGGGGTTACTTGGAGAGCCAGGGTGGGCTGTGGCCTCCCAGGGGCTTGAGGGGGGCGTGATGGCTGCCAGAGGATCAGGGGTTTTTGCTCTTTGGTTGGGGGCCTCTCTGCACCGTTTGAAGGTTACTCCTTCACGTCCTCCTTCCCCTGAGCAGCACAGCGTGGCTTCCACACTTGAGGGCTGTGGCACCCCAAGAGGGAGGGATGGGATTAAACCATCCCATTCTTGCTGTGTTGGTGGCAGGTGGAAGGACCACGGAGAAAGGAGTTGGCTGGAAGTAGGTGCTCATGTGTATTTATGTATGTAGGAGTCTGTCACTCAAATGGTGAAGGTTGGGTGAAATCTTCTAGTAATCTGAAAGCTCTGTTAGGTGACCTTTGTGAAATTTCCCAGCACAAAAGATGGTCGTGATGCTCCATGATGACTGAAAGCCTTAGGAGGGTCTTAACTGTCTTCCCGATTCATCAGTTAGGTTTATGGCATGTTATTTTATTCCTTGAAAAATGGGCAATGCTAGTGTGGCAACACTGGTAACTTTCTGTTAGCTAACATTGTTAACCAGAACACTCTTTTCCTGACCATGCTCCACATTATCAACTTGCCATTATTGATTATAATGATGATACATACCTAAGTCGTCATAAGCACAATGATAGACACCATTTCTTGAATGGTCACTGTCAACCAGGCCCTGTGTGCTAAATACTTTGTATTTATTTTCTTTAATCACTGCAACAGTCCTACTAAGTAGGTATTATTATTCCTATTTGGCAGATAGGATTTGGGGAGGTTAAATACCACATCCCAGATCACACAGTGAGGGCGACTCCAAATTCTGTGCTCTTAACTGTTAGACACACTGCCTTCCTATTACAGTGTTGCTGGACACCTACTCTTTTGGCAGACTTCATGATCGAAGGGGGCTCAGGCCCTGCCTTCAGGTCACATGGGAAATGGGGGCACAGAGAGGAGAAAGGAAACACAGGTGATGTGCTTGAGGTTCCTTGCCAGGTGGATGACTCAAACAGCTGAGAATTGCTAGCCATACCTAGTGCATGTGCGTGCGTGCATGAGTGTGTACATGGGTGTGTGGGAGTCAGGGAGGTTTCAGAAACAGGGGAGACTTGATTGGGACCCTGAAAAATGCAAGGGTGATGGGGTGATGGCATGAGTGAGGGCTCTGGCGGGGTTCAGGGGACTGATAACAGGTGTAGAGAAGACAGGATGTTGCTCAGAAAGTTGTTGGGTTCTGTGGCCACAACCCATGTACTCAGCGGGATCCCTGCAGGGTCAGAGGAATGCACAAGGGGAGCCTGGATGCTTTGAGAAGTACTGGTCGTCCAAATGAGGCAGCTGCAGAGACAGGAGGAGAGTGGGTCCTGCCCGGAAGCCTGGTGGTGGCCTGGGCCGTGGGAGATGAGGCCCCTGTTGGAGAAGGGGGTATGTGGAGCCTGTAGGCAGCCTCTCTGTCATTTCTACAAACATGGCTGGAGTTAATGTGTAAAACACACATTCCACTACCCTTCACCTCCCGCCTCAGGCCTCTCGTGCTGTGGCGAGTATCTGGACGCTTGTGCAGGTTAGCCCCATAGAAAGACTGCAATGTCACCTGAAGTTACAACTCCCTGGGGGTGAGCAGGTGTCTCTTTGTCTTCCCGGATCACAGATAAACTCTGATTCTGTGTGCCTCCCATCTCAGGACAGCAGTGGCTGTGCCTTTGAGATTCAGTGTGCCGCCTGCCTGACACCATGCCTGGCCTGGGGTGATTGTGGCCTTGGTGACAGTGTGGGACCGTGCCAAGCTGGGGTGCTTCATGGAGGAAGGGCATCCCAAGCTGCTGTGAACCTGGATCAAGAGGTGCCCCTGGCTGTATCTGGGGGTTACCTGCTTGCTTCTTGCTATGGACCACGGACAACCTTGTTCCTGTGGCCCTTTCGGTGGGGACCCAGGGTTCAGGACTGGCATTCTGCACCCCTTGTCCTGCCTTGACTTTCAGGGAGATGCAGGAGTCATGAGGCTGGTCTCCAGGTTCTCCACTTACCTGCTCTAGATCCATCACTAGGGCTGTGCTCACAGGATCTCAGAAATGCCAGATGACGCTGTTGGTTCAATCAATTTCTTGGCATGGTTCGCCAAAAAAAAAAAAAAAAAAAAAAATCAAATGCACAAATGAATGAATGAATACCTTCCAACAAGTTACTTATGGGACCGAATTCCCCTGCCTGCCCTGCTTGCCCCTTCCTCATGCAGAGGGAGCTATTTCCTGAGCTCTCCTCAGATTTCCGTGTATGAGCCTCCTCTGTGTGCTTTGCCTTGCTTCACCACACTCAGGTGGTGCAGCCCGCCTCAGCCTGGGCTTGCTGCACTTTTCTGGGGGGCTCATTTTCCCATTCTGCTGGATGGGATGGTGGGCCCTGCAGCTCCAACCTGCCGCCTGCCTCCCCCTCCGGCGTGACGTGCCCGCAAGTGGTCTGGAGAGGCCCATTGAGGGCTCTGCTCTGGTGGTGGTGGTGGTGGTGGAGAGCCTCTGCTGTCCTCCCCTCCAGCCCCGCAGTCGTCCACACCTGCCACAGTCCAGCCCCACATCTGTGTTGTAGGCAGCAACTGTCTACAGGTGTGTTTCAAACACAGGGATTTGCCTTGATCCTTTGTTCCTAAATTGTCTTGCAATGGAAGAACCAGGAGCCTGAAGGGAGTCAAGAGAAAGTCTTGCCCTTCTGCTGGCTGTGTGTGCTGGAGAAGGAGGGGCTCTGCTGGGCCCCAGGCATCTTCCCTTGTCCCACCCTGCATCCCTTCCTGGCCAGGGCCTCACTCTCAGGAAGTCCACCAGGCTTGCAGCCCAAGCACCCACACCTGTGCCCTCAACAACTTCCTGGCTGCCTCTTCCGGCCCCGATTCTGCAGAGCCTCCATCTCATTTTCTGTACCGTCAGGCTGTGTTTGAGGGTTCCCACTGAGGCTGTGACATCTTTCACATATGGTTTCATCTCCTCTCTGGAGGTTTCTCCAGACCCAGAGGCCTCATCCATCCTGCCGGCCCCTGTCTTTGGCCAGGGCAGGCCATGGTCATTTGCACTCCTTATCAAAGAGAAGTGTCTGCTGAGGAACGGTCAGCAGAGCCTGCTCGGTGATGGTAAATGGAAGGGTGTGCGATTGACAGGGATGGTTCTGGGTGTGGAGCCCTGGCTCTTGTCTAAGTGACAGACCATGGGCGGAGGGACAGAGCCCTGGGGGGCTGGGGCTGAGCCTGACGATGGCTTTGTAAGTGCCTTTTCCTCCCCAGCACCTCAAAGTTGATGTCTAGGTGGGAGCCCCTTTATAATGATCTAATTGGAATGGTAACGGATGTAGCATTCTGCCATGGCTAACAGCAGGATTGGAATTTGAGAAGACGCAGAGACAAATTACCTCTGAGTTTTCTTGCAGCCATAAAAGCTTTTACTGTATAGTAATTTTCCATTTCTGCAGCAGGCATATTTGCATATTGCTTAACAATTTATCTCCTGTCATTTGTCAGATATTATCCATCTCCTGTTAATAAGCTAAGACAGGTCGTATTAAGGCTGCGGGCCTCCTGTGCTCACCGTTGGCCTGGCTCTCCTGCCCACGGGGCCTGCTGTGGGCGCAGGCAAGCGTCACCGGGCTGCAGCTTGGCTCTGTGTCAGCCGCTCTGTCTGCAGCCCCACATGCCCCCTGTTCCTGCATACACAGAGTGTGGAGCCACGGCGTGTCGCTTCGCTCTTCCTGGCCTTCAGAGGAAGCTCTGGGAACCGAGCTCTCCTTGAGTGGGAGCTGGGCTCTAGAGGCTCCTCATGGCCCTGGCTCCCAGTCTCTCAGATTTTTACCTAACTCCATTTTCCCACTTTGAGAACAAGGGTTCTAGCATGGGGTTCATTGCCCACTTAAAAAATTAATAAATGAAAGCACCAGCACCCTTTTTTCCACATTAAGATTTCCATGGAAATCTTAGAATATATATATATATATATATATATATATATATATATATATAGAATAGGCAACGGGTGAGCTGTGTTGGGGACTAAATTGAGAATGAGGTCCTGTATTGGGGCCTATTTCTACTGACATCTTTTGCTTCCCCCCCCCCACAGGCCCTTGGGGGACCTCCTGGCCTCTTGGGGCCCCATGGAACATAGGGTGAAGGTGCCCGGTAGATTGTTGTTGGGGCTGCCTTCTGCCCTGATGCTCTGAGGCTCCCATGCTCTCAGCATATGTGCTCAGCACCTGCTGCTGGCATGCCTCTGTGCTTAGGCTGGAGAGTGATTTCGTTTCCCAGCTCCCACACTTAAGATGCTAGGACTCTGGGGCGCCTGGGTGGCTCAGTCGGTTGAACATCCAACTCTTGATGTCGGCTCAGGTCATGATCTCAGGGTCGTGGGATCGAGCCCCGTGTTGGGCTCCATACTGGGTGTATGAGCCTCTTGGGATTCTCTCTCTGCCTCTCCCAGTGCCCTTACCCACACTCCCTCTGAGCACGGAATTGGTAGTAGTTGGTTCAGCTGGCCGTTGGCTGATAGATTTTGAGAGGGAAGAAGAATGGTTTAATGCTGAACATGTGATTAGATTTGCATAATTTAATTGAAATAGAATTAAAGGGTCATATGTTTACGCAGTGATGCCTAACATCAGATTGCAGTGATGTGTGCTCAGTACTAAAATGGACTCCTGAGGAACGTGCAGCTGTTTCCTAGCATCTCTGCAAGAGCCAGAGAAGAGTCCCCAGGAGGGATGGTTTGGGGCCTCCCTGTCAAGAGGTGGAGGGGTACTAGTGACAGTGAGAGAGTTTACTGAGTGCTTCCCAGATGCCAGGCTAAGTGGTTTACATACATGTCCTTATTGAATCCTCAGTGTCTGTGACACAGGTACTATGATTGTTTCCTTTTCACAGGTAAGGACACTGAGGCTCAGGGTAGTTCAACTAGAAAGAGATGGGGACAGGTCTTGAACCCAGGCAGTGATGCCCTAGGACCTGGGCTCCTAGCCATTGTCTGTGGAATCCAGGGGGATGAGCTCAGGCATTCTGTTGGGAAAAACATGCAGGCATGTTCCACTGTGTGCCCTTGGTGACCAAACCCATGCTTTCTGTGTTTCTGCTATCATTCCTATTTATATGTTTGATCCCTGCTGTTACTTTGGCCTGGAGACAAAATGTCAAAACGTGCTCCCCAGAGGATGTGCACAGGGGCACTGGTGGTGGGTAACGAAGACTAACAGCTTGGCCCGAGCCCCCGGGAGCCTGGGGCTGCTATCTCTAACCGTGTGTGTTTCCCTGACCTCGCTTTCCCATTCAGCGCAGATGTCCTCCCTAAAGCCAAGCCTTGACAGTTGTCATAATCATGACGGAGACATGGACCTTTCTCATTCCCATGAAATGTGCCTAAGGATCAGTCTGAACTGTCAAGAGGGGCCCATCCTCCTCAAGGTTGTGAGGCAGTGCTACCTTTTTGTCATTCCGACACTATGTCCAGAAGAGAGTTCAGAAGCCTGTCAACTTTCCAAATGAGTGCCGGGAGTGACTTCTTCCTCGTGTACCACAGGAATCACACACTCCCTCACCTGGATCCTTACAAAGCCCAGCTGTGCAGGTCATGTTGTACCCACTGTGTGGATGAGAAAACTGAGGACCTGAGAAGTGAAGTGACTTAACAGAGGTCACGTGGTCACGGTGATAGCAGAGTAGCGAGGAGGGAATGGGCAGCCTGGGTTTTCCTCTTGGGAGCCGTGACCACAGTAGACTTGGGTCTGTACTTGATCCTGGGACAGAATTACCCATCCATGTCTGTGGCATGGGCAGAGTGCACACTTCTCTGACCACATTAGGGATACTCGGTTTGGCCCTTGGCCCGTCAGCAAACAGGATATGAGCAGAAGCTTTCAGGGTGCTCCTTTGGTTCAGCTTGCTCTCTCGTGCTGCTTGATCTGTCCTTTGGAAAGCTTGCTGGCAGGATGCTGATCCTTCAGCATGGGCCACAGAATGAAGACCCACGGGCAGGTTTGAATCTGATGAGCATTCTGGAGTCCAACCTGGTGCAGCCAAGTCTGGACTAAATGAACCAAATTGTAGCCAACCTGCAGACAGGAAACACAAATCTTTATTATATAAGGTCCTGAGCTTTTTGAAGTTATTTGTTATGCAGCAGGAACTGACTAGCACAGTGTCCTTGGGCAAGATAATGAACTCTTTGGTGCCTCCATTTCTTTGTGAAGCAAATAGAAGGGGTAATACCTGCCTTGCAGAGTAGTGGAGAGGTTTAGATGAAAGAGGCACAGTTCCTGGCATGTAGTAATCACTCAGAGTCTTGTTTTCTGCTGAGGCTAAGTTTTCCTCAGGGTGGTTTTTGATGCTAATGCTGTTGGTAGCAGAGGGGGATCCCAGACTTTCGGGTAGAGGCTGATTCCAGTAGATTTTGGTCCCTCTCAGCCCCCCAGGGGGCCTGGCTTGCTGAAGCAAGTGGAATCTGGCATGGATTCTGTCGGCTTTGCCTGGGACTGTGGTTAGCCTGAGGGACATCATGGTGAATCAATCCATTTCCTTTCCTCTTAGTTTCTCTTAGAGAGGAAAAGGCTGGTCCAGGGGCTGGGCTCTGGGGGCCTGGGTCCCAGGAGGTCCCAGACCTCCAGGACACCACCACCTGCCTTTTCTCCTGGCTGCATTGAGATTCTGTCCCTCAAGGCACTTGACTTTGTCACCATCACCCTGGGAGGAAGAGGTCAGAGCTATTGATGCCGTGGCCCCGGGGAGTAAGTCTCTCCCTCTGAAGAGAAGTCGAAGGCTCTGTGCCTGCATGCTATGGATTTGTCTCCTTCGAGGGAGACCCACCAGATCTCACAAAACACAGCCCGGCCTCCCTAAGCCTCAGTCTACCTTATAGGCATTGGTCCTTCCAGCCAAGGTGGGAACTTTGGCTATCTCCTTGAGTAGGTCTAGAGCTCAGGGTTCTCCAGGAGCTTTTTGGGACAGACCTGGGGCCTTCTGTCCTTTCTAATAGTGAAACGACCTTCCACATACTGAATGTTGTCTCCGTGGGTGTGTGCCACACAGGGTTGTGACAGTTACCGCCCCTTCATTGTGTAGTACTGCTTTGATGACTGTTCTGCCGAAGAGGGAAAGGATGCTAAGAGAGGGAAAGTGCCTTGCCCAGGGTCACCCGGCTGATACGTGGTAGAACTGAGATTTGGATCAAGATTTGTGACTTTATGCTTCGCTCTTCATTGCCACAGTGATTGTCTCTGTGTGTGCGTCTGTGTCTCTTTCTTTCCTTGGAATCTGTTAGACAGGGTCCAGCCCTTCAGTATGGATGCTCTCTGCTGTCTCTGGAAGTTTCTGACTTCTGGAACAGTGTCCCTTTCATTCCCCCCGGGGTTCCCCTTAATACTGCCTGAATGCTTTCTGGAAGTGAGCAGGGTGTGAGTTATAGTAAGGGCGTGAAGTGATTGCTTCCTCTCTGTGGCTTTGACTTTGACAGTCTGGGCTCACACATCGCTCCCCCCTGTTTGGTTTCTTCCATGGAACCGTGCACAAGTGGGTGCTTGATAAGTGCCTGTTGAGTTAAGTTGACGGGAAAGAAAAGAGATTGTCCTCAAGAAAGTGACAGACCTCCAGCTGTGATGCTGAAGGGAAAAGCTTGGACGTGTCCTTTTTTGAAAACTTCTCTTCCCCTGGTGACAGGGACAGATGCTGGGAGGGTGTGGTGAGACACTCGTTCTCAAGCAGGGAAGGCACAGGTGAGAATCTCAGCTTGGGCCGGCATCTCAGGGACTTTGCGAGGCTCTGCTGTGGGTGGCCTCCCCGCAGTCGGGAGCGCGGTGACCCTCCCTGGGACCACAGGCAGCCGGCTTTTCCTTCGTGCGTCTGAGGGCCAGCCACGCCAGGGCTGAGGAGAGGAGCACGGCATCGTGCCAGAGGGGGTCTGCCTCACAGCGAGTTTAGTTTTCTGTTCAGCCTCTTGAACAGAAAGAGATTCTGACAAGTGGGGCTTCCGTTTTCACTCCTCATTAGCTGCTAATGTGCCTTGGGTTTTCTTGGTAAATTCATGTGAACAAGGGAGTGGGGACAGCTTTCTCCGTGGCCGCTGAGCACAGAGGGTGATCATGGGTGTCCTGGGGGACGGACATCAGCGCAGTCCGGGGCAGGGGCGAGGCAGAGAGCTGTGTGCTGTGGGGCTGGCCTGGAGGCTGCTCTGGGGAGGGGGCGCCTAATCAGGCAGGCTGGGCTCCCCGAGTCCCTCCTCGTGGTGCTGGATGGGGAGAACAGGACTCTTGTGTGGTCCCTCCTGGCCCTTGGCCCGCGGGTGACATGGGCTCAGTACGACAGGGAGCACATTCGCTGCTTCTGTAATGCCTTTGCTCTTCACTGGCAGCGACAAAGAGGAGTGCCGCACAAAAGATGTGCCCACAGTTGCCATGGCATTGAAGAGCCCCCCTCGCTGCCCTCTACTAACTCCTCCTCATTGTCCTGTGTTATGAGCACTGCAGCTGAGGCACCATGGTGTCCAGGCCCAGGGCCTCACACTAGGATGTCAGAAGCCCTTTCCCACAGAGGGCCCTCTGAGGCAAGCTTGGGGACAAACTAGGCTGGTGGGGCCCTAGGCTGTGACCTGAAAGGGTGCCTCTCAGCGCCTGCACGCGTGCGTGCACACACACACACACACACACACACACACACACGCACACGCACACTCATGCATCTAGTGCAGAAACCGCTACGGAGGTTTCTGCCAAGGGGGCTGCCCAGCTGGGGTCTCCTCCTCCTCCCCCAGGTGGCCCTTCTTTCCTCTTCCAGATGAATTAGAGCCGTGTGGGGAACCTGGCTGTCTGCCCACCTGCTCGCCCTTCCACTTGTACACAGACACTCATCAGCTAGCTTCACTCACCAGATACTTTTTTGGAGCCGGTCACATGGCAGAGAAGTACACAACACGGCAGTGGTCACCGTGGACTTCCTCACAGAGGAGCTGAACATGAGGAATTGAAATGAGCAGCACAGCATTCTGACAGGCGAGCGCAGACCAGGAGCCGTGGGGCGCAGAGGAGAGGGGGCACCTGCAGGAGGCGGGGCGAGGCAAGGCATTCTGGCAGAGGGGGCAGGACAGCTGTGGCATCAAGAAGCTGGACCTGTTCACGGTCCTGTGAAGGGGCCGGTGGGTGAGCAGACCCCCAGAAGGACAGTCACCAGGACAGCAGCAGGCCCCGAAGGCACAGCTCAGAGCTGGACCCCTCCCCTGTCCTCAAAGGCCCCAGACGGAGGCAGGACAGCCAAAAACCCAAGATGCGCCTTGTCCCACAGCTCCCAAACCAGGAGTGAGCAAAGCATGTGGGAAGGGGAAGAGGGACAGCGTGCAAGTGAAGAGGCTTTGGAGGTAGACAAACCCAAGTCCTACTCCCCGCGTGCTCACTGTGTCCTCACATTGAGGGTAAGAGCCACTTCACAGCATTTGTGTGCATGCAGATTAAATCAGATAATACAGGCAGACTCGGGGCACAGGCTCCGTCACAGTATTTCAGTGGAGGTGGAGCTTAGGTTGAGGCTTTAATCTCCAAGGAGAAAGGATGGGAGCAGGGACTTGGGACCAGATCGTGGATATTGCCATCCAAAGCAAGTGCGGAACTCCAGGCTTTAGTCTGTAGGAAGGACAAACCCTCCTGAGGCTTGGCTTCCAACCTGCCTTTCCCATGTTCTTTGCCCACTCCTGGTTTGCGGAGAGGGGATGTCTGTGGTCTTGGCTGTCCTGGCTATGTCCTGGGCCTGAGTGGAGCTTGGGGCTCCTGCCCGTGACCGGTACAGATGGTGTGGCTGAGGCTGGAGCTGGACCTGAGTATCAGGTGTGGTGCCACCCCACACCGTCTGTATTGTGGCCGCTGCCCTGTGCATTCTGGGATGTTGGCATGGGGCTTCTACCTCTGGACTCCTTGATCTTATGGGGGAAGACCACTTGGATGGGAGCTATGTTTACGTACAAATCCCTTGGAAAAAAAAAATGATGACTTAAGGCAAATACAAGTTCTGCCTGCTGTGATATCCAGGAAGCCCACCTTTCCCCCTGACATGAGGACAGCAGGGGCTATGCCTCCCTGTGCTTTGAACTTGCAGCGCCAGGTGAAGGTGCTGGCTGTGGTGCCGGGGGCCAGAACCTGCGGGGCACTGTTGTAAGAATGGTCTGGAAGCCAGAGGGGAAGATAAGCATGTGCTGGCATAGTTCCAGTGCTGGTGGATCCTCAGAAGCCGGTAGCTATGACGACGTTGAGGGTGATCCTCATGAGGAATCCTCAAGAGGCTGATTGAAGAGGAAGGCAGTTGGTGAAGTGCAGCATCCCGGCCGGGCTGCCGTGTTCACTCCCCACTGCTGATGGCAGGCACTGGGCGTCCCAGCAGTCACTTGATGCCACAGCACAGATGGCTCAAGACAAGACAAATGGTAACAGGCTGGAAGAGAAGTGGGGCAGGGAGCAAGAGGGGGGCCCTGCGTGCTTCCCTTTCACGGGGCTCGTGAGTCCGTATGTTTGTGGAAGAATACGGCTTTGCACCTGTTGCCGAGGGAAGTGCTTGGTCCACAGCACTTACTGAGTTAATGTCTTGGGAATGAACGTGGAGTCAGGGGAAGAGATGGGGGAATTTCCACGAGGTGGGGGTGGTGGTGCAAGAGAAATTGCAGGTCACTGAGGCACAGGCAGCCTTAGGTTCTAAGGTGTGTTCGGACCTTTGTAGCACTCACAGATGAGACCCACCATGGGCCTAGGAGACAGTGCGACACAGATGTGATACCCTTTGGAGAGCAAGTCCCACATTTCCTTTCCAGATACTCCCCTACCCTAGGCACACAGAGCAGCAGCTGATGGTTTTCATGGCTTTGCACAGGGTCACGGGGGCTCAGATTGGGGATTTGGAGTCTTTGGGCCTCCACACACAGCTCTAGTAGGGCTCGTGATGTCTGGCCCAGGAAGCATTTATTTACTGCACGGTGGCTGTCACAGCCCTTGGGAGGACAGAGAGCAACCAAGGCAATCAGTAAATTTATTGATAAATTTATCAATAAAACATGGTTGCTGACATTAACCCCTCCTGATCCCCCTCAAACTATCAAACCAGAATCCCCTTCTCTCTCTGGGTAGAAAAGATGCAATTTTCCTCAGGAGATGTGTAGGGTATTGTAATTTGGGAGGACGCAACAATTTTTTTGTATAATTGTATAATTTGTATATAATTCCTCGTAATAAAGTGTGATGGTTATAGTTCTGTTCTCATAAAAAGCTCCCTAATCTTCTAATTGTGAAAGGATGTTTTCAGGGCTCCAGAATTGTCCCTCTTTAAAAAAGTTTTTTTTTTTACTTTTTTTTTTTTTTAATGATTGTGAAGTTTGGATTCTGCTGGCTAGCATATGCTTTTCAGTGGGTCCAGATCTTCTTGGGAAAGAGGAGATGGCCCTGTCTAGCCCCCAGCCCCATCACCCAGGAGGATGGGCCAAGAACGAGAGAACTTTCTCATAATTGGAAATCTTTCCAGATCTGCCAGAAATGCTATCACCTGAAGCAAAGTACAACCAAAGTGGCTGACCTTGTTCCATATCCATTAGGCAAAAACATTTACTGGGCACTTACTGTGTGCCAGGCCCTGTTGTAGCTGTGGTGTGAGGCACACAGTGAAACAACTTTTGTCAGATGATGGTGGGCCCGACCTAATCAGGGAAGTCAAAGAAGTCCCTTGAGGAAGTGGTAGGTGAGTTGAGCTGTGAAGAACGTTTAAGGGTTAACCGAATGAAGGGTCATGGAAGCCTCCCAAGCTTGGGGAGCAGCATGAGGTGGGAGGGAGTCTGACCTGTACTCACCCTCGGGTGATACACCCATTCTTTCTCTCTCCCTTCCTGTGGCCGGAGCAGCAAAGCTCTCCCCTTGAAGCCCACGGAGCCTGTGCCCCTGCTGGAGTGGTCAGAGCCCCCATTAGCCTCTTCCGTCAGTATCTTCCAGAAGGACCTCTTTCTGTTCAGCTGTCCTGCTTTGCATGAAGCTGTGGCTCTGGGGTCCAAATCAAGCTGTGTTGTATAAGCTGGGGCTACCATCTCGTTTACCATAGTCATCTTGGATTTGACAGTCGCCTCCTCACTGCCCTGCACAGCCCAAGGGATCTTCTCGTAGGACAGACCTGGTCACATCACGGCCCTGCTCCATTCTCACAACGGCCTCACGCCACCGCTAGATGGAATCCTGCCAACCTGGGAGCTCCCGAGTCCCAGGGCTTCTGCTGCACACCCTCCACACACCCACCTGGTCTCCGACTGGAGGATGTGCCAGTTCTCCCTCTCCTCCTCTGCAAGGGCCGCATACTCTCCCCAGAACAGTCTCCCCGCTGCAACCCCAGTCATCTGGCAAGCTCCTTCCCATCCTTCACGTCTCAGCTTCAAGTCACCTCTTCCCGGAGACTTCCCATATCACCGCTGTAGCCCTTTGTCAGCTCCTTGCTCTAGTTCTCCACTGCCCAGTGCCACAGATGATTGGTTAGTATTGGCTTTTCCCTTCTGGACTCTCGTGTCCGCGAGACCGAGCAGATGTCTTACTCCAGTACGGGCTGTCTTCAGTGTCCGCACAGTACCTGCCACGTGGTAGGTACTTAGGGAATGAGAGAGTGGTGGAGTTACAGCTTGGGGCAGTCATGTCCTGCCTCCTCCCCCTCCCTGGGACGTTTACCCTGGCCCCGCATCCCTACACAGGGATATCAACCGTGGAGCATCTCTTGTGCACCATTTCTTTGCTTGGGGGAGTGAGTCGGTCTGTGGGACAGATAGCCCTCCCTGCATGGACGGCAGCCCCGAGAGTTTAGCCACACGGGGATGGATGTGAGCAAGTTTCAGTAGCCACCTTGGACCTACAGGGAGGTCACTGGTGGCTCAGCCCTGAATCCCCTCTGGGACAGAAGTGAGGGATTCAGAAATGAGTAGGAAAATGACACGAGGGGTCCATTCCCCCCAGGTTCTCAGCTCTGGCCATCTCAGAACTTTAGACGTGAGTCCGAGCCACCTCCACAGTCACAGCTGACTCGCTGGCCGGACAACACCCAGCTGGGCGGGCCATCCATATGGCAGGAGTCTGGCCTGAGTGTTGCCAGCAGTGCAGACCCCTGGGAGAGACATCAGAGACACATTGTTTCTGGAGGCTGCAACGAAGTGTTTGGCTGGCAATTATGTGTTTCTGATCCATTAAAGAATGCTTTGGCATAGGAAATACAGATTAGGAAAGAAATTGTAACATAATCAAATTGCATTTTTATGGAAAGTACTACATTTTTCTCTAAATAAAATTCAGTAACAAAATTTTATTTGCTTTCCCCCCAAAATGCCTTTCCAAATTGATTTTTCAGAAAAAATTGTGGGAAAATGACATGGTTAAGGGGAAGAAAGGTCTAGATTAGAGGCATCCGACCCAAGCATGGCGTGGTTATGACTGGGGAGCTCATGATACCTAGGGCTCAGAGCTTCCCTAGCACCTCCGGCTAGTTAACTCATCTTTCACGGAGCTCCCTGGAAGATGGCATAAATCCTGAGCTGCCCCTGCTGGGGTGGAGGGAACGTGACAGCAAAGGATGGCTTGTTCTTTCTGAGTCATTCCACAGTAATGGAGCAGCACGCAGGTGTTCAGAGGAAAATTATTAGAAGCTGCAGCTATGAGGGTTAGAGTGTGGAAATTGCTGGAGGAGATGATGTGCAAATTACCATCTCTATGGGCAAAGGCTTGCAAAAAGGATTTTAAGCTGCTCCATGCATAGCCCTGAAACATTCATATGGAAAGTAAAAAAATCAGTTTGTCCTGCTATTGTTTGCCCTACATCTTTATGTTTGGAAACATCTGGATCGTCACTGGAATTTATCATCCCCCCAGATGCTTTATATTCCCTCCATGCGGTCAGCTGTATGTATAAGTGGGAACTGAACGTGATTTATTCTTTTTCTAATAACTATAATCAACCACCAGGTTTTCAGTAGCTGTCATCAACCATCAGGTAGTTATTGATCTCTTATACCAGGCATACGGACAGTAAGAGAGACATATGTCATGATCCTTCTCTCAAGGCAAGTGGCATCTCGTGTGAAAGACAAAATCAGTCAGCATGGCATACTTCACATTTGGTTCTCGCTGTTGTCCTAACTGGGCGTATGGTAGGAACCAGGGAAGCCTGGTTGTTTTGAAGGAGGACAACTGACCTTATGAATATGGAATTTAAGATAGTGGATGGGAGGAGGGTCCCTTTATGTTAGGGGAAGAAGATGGGCCTGTTCACAGCAGGGCCAGGTTTCCCCCGTCCCACATCGGGGTTACCAAGGACGCCTAGGTCTCTTCCTCAGGGCCATGGCAGACTCGAAGCAGCTGGTGCCGGAGTTAAGCGGGGCAGAGAAGATGGGCGCTGAGACCGAGTGTTTTGAGGAGCTGCTGCTGCAGGCCTCCAAGGAGCTCCAGCAAGCACAGACAAGCAGACCAGAATCTACACAGATCCAACCGCAACCTGGTTTCTGCATAAAGACCAACTCATCCGAAGGGAAGGTGTCTGTCATCAACATCTGTCACTCTCCTTCCAACCCTCCTCCGGCTGACGTGACTGAGGACGAGCTGCTTCAAATGCTGGAGGAAGACAAAGCCGGGTTTCGCATCCCCATGAGTCTGGGAGAACCTCATGCCGAACTGGATGCAAAAGGCCAGGGTTGTACCGCCTACGACGTAGCGGTCAACAGCGACTTCTACCGGAGGATGCAGAACAGCGATTTCTTGCAAGAGCTCGTGGTCACCATCGCCAGGGAGGGCCTTGAGGACAAATACAGTCTGCAGCTGAATCCAGAGTGGTGCATGTTGAAGAAACGGCCTTTCCTGGGCTCCATCTCCCAGCAAAATATCCGCTCCCAGCAGCGTCCTCGGATCCAGGAGCTGGGAAACCTGTATACTCCTGACTCTCTGAGACCTGAGGAACGCCGGGAGAAGCCTCACCTGAACCTTTGGCTGGAAGCCCCTGACCTCCTCTTGGCTGAAATTGACCTCCCTGAACTGGATGGAGCTCTGGGGCTGTCGCTGGAGATTGGGGAGAACCGCCTGGTGATGGGGGGCCCCCAGCAGCTGTACCGTCTGGATGCCTATATCCCCCTGCGGATCAGCTCCAAGGAGAGCAAGGCAGCCTTCCATCGGAAGAGAAAGCAACTGATGGTGGCCATGCCCCTTCTGTCGGTGGCTTCTTGACTGGGTTTCTTTCTCTGTTTCCAGGTGGAGAGAAGAGGCTGGTGGGGGCTTCTCTGAAATTGCAATAAAAGATTTTTGCCTTTAAAAAAAAAAAAAGGAGGAGACCCCTAGCCTTGCTATGGCTGTGGTTGAATTTTGGGGACTAAGGAATGGGGTGGGGCCAGATGGACAGGGACCTGAATCGCTAAAGAAAAACGTTTTCCTTTTATTTAGGGGCCTGTGGTTCCCAATGAGCGGCTCAGAGTTTGTGCGGGGCTCGGGGCGGGGGGAGGAGGGTGCGGGTCCTCCCATCCTTAATCACAGCACTGTCTGCAGATGGAATAAGCTTTCACACATGTACTCACATCTGTACTTGAATCCACGGAGGCTGTTGTGAAAAGGATGTAGTTTTATTGAAAAGATTCATGAAATTTGGACTAGCTGTTTGGCACTCTGAATTGTCTTAAGCAATGTTTCCACATAGGTAATTACTTTCAAGTTGAGGAGTCTGTGTCACCTCAAGGTAGGGCACTGCTGCTTCAGGTGGCATTGGCACCGGGAGTGTTTGGTCAAGGAAGGGGGGGTGGTCCAAGATGGGCTCTAAGGTGCCGTGGTCCTGGAGCTGAGTCTGGGGCAGGTGGGAAAGGTGCGAGAGAGGAGACTGGCCGACCACTCAGGAGAGAGCGGCGTATGAGGGGATAGAAAGGAGGTTGGAGAGCAGGGAAGACCGGAAGGACCGTGGGGAGGGGAAGAGGGCAGAGGTGTCGGCTCCCATGCTCTGCTCGGGGAGATAAGCACCCCTTCTCTTTCTGGATGGCATCTTCCTCCAGCCGGGGCTCCTGTCACCCCCGCCAGGAGCTAAAGGACTACGCTGTGCGACGGGCCAATAGGATTTTGTTTTCCAGGCTAGGCTGTTGGATTCCCCTTCATCCACCTCGTGCAGCTCAGCACAGTGTTGGGGCCCCGGCTTGGGGCTCCTGAGACCCCTGGGGGGACAACACAGGAAAGTCAAGGGTAGTGATCTGCCAAGCACAGGTTTCTATGCTGCAGACCGTCAGAACTGGGGCCCTGTCATAGTTCCGATCAAAGTTACATGTTTACCTAGAAAGAGTAATTGAATTTTGTAAAAATGAGTCCCAAGTCAGACCTATTTATTCCCCTTGAAGGGTAAATCCAGTTGTCTGACTTTTGTATGAGCTCTGTCGACAGAATGTTGTTTGTTCTGTCCTGAGAATGGCAGAGATGAGAAAAGTGAACAACCACTGTTTGGAGGCGAATTCATAAAGCATTTTGAAGTCAACGACAAAGCACAGGAATCTTTTTTTTTTTTTTTTTTTCCCCAGAGAGAGCTAGTTGTCTCCAACATCCATTCTCCTTATTTCTAGAACCATCAGTTTTCAGCTTGGGCCCACGGCCCCTTTTCCCAGCCTTCATGCCCGCTACCTTTGGCCATTTACTAAGCGCTGACCCATGGCAGGTGAGGACAGTGATGTCACTGGCTCCCTGGATGTGGCCTTAAACCGTGTGCCTTCTATTTCCTCCTTTTCCCCTTCCCATTTTGTCTGGAATGCAGGCAAGGTGGGTGAGCCGTCCAGGGCCAGGAGAGCAGTCACATAGAAGGGGTGTGGGCCCCCAGCACCGTGAAGCCGCCACGCCAGCCTGGGCTGATTAGGTCCAAACTGTTCAAGAGAAAACAGATGTCGCCCTTACTTAGGCTACTGCTATTTTGGGTCTCTGTCCACAACAACTACAACTAGATCCTCATTTATAATTCTTTCATTTGAAAGTGGAACATTTATAGCTGCAAAGGAAGGAAGGTGTATAAACAAACCACCTTAAGGCTTTAGCAACTCAAAAATGTTTGGATTTTCTGTCTGGGGGCATTCCTTCAGGAGAGGGAGGGGTGAAAGGTTTTCTGAAGACCTGCGAGTTGGCAGTGAGTTTTGGAAACTCACCACCCCAGGGAAGCCCTGAAGGTTTGCTAATTTCGCTCCTCCGCTCTGCCTCCGATGCCCACTTTCCTGGCTTATCGTCTCTTGCTGGATTGAAACGTCAACCTCAAGAGGACAGGGCTTTTTGCTCATGGCTTATCTCCACACTACAGAGAGCACCTTGCAGATAATAGGTGTTCGATAAATGCTGACTGAATTAGTATACATCGAAGTCAAAGGTTCTCTCCCGGCCTCTGGGCTCATGGCTGTCTTCCTCCGGTCTGGTCTGTGCGTCATCTTTCTTCGTCTTGCTACCATGCAGATCTTACCACCTGGTCCTGCTCTCACCCTAGTCTGTCATTGGCTCCCTGCAGGACAGAGGCCACACTCCTTGAGTTGTGATACATGGATTGCAGGTCCTCCTACGTGCGTCCCTGGCCCCGGGCTCCGTGTCCCCGCGACAGCTCCCAGGCCACGGCACCATTGCCTCCATCCATGCCCGTCCAGGGGTGGCCTCTCCTTGCGGTGCTGTTCCTTCACGCTGGCGACTTCTCATCCTCCAAAGCTCGGCCCTCGGTGGCCTCTTGTCACCCACCACTGTCCTGCAGAGCCGGCCCGCCCTGCCTTGCTGCCCCATAGCACAATCACATTTCCACTGCCAAATTTTCTTCCATCCAAGTAACTTCTCTGGACTCTGCCCATCTGTCACTGCGGCTGCCTGAGAGCAGGGTCCTGGTTCTGTCTGCCTCAATTCCTGGCCCCTGGATCAGAGGGGACATCAGTGAAAGTAACCTTGAGTAAATCATTTCCCTCGTCCTTCTGGCCTCAGTCTCTTTGTGTGTGAAATGGGAATAATGTCCTTCTCACCTCGTCTGGGCTGTGTAAGTGCCGAGGAATGTGCATGGGCAAGTGTCATCTGCATGGGATGGACAAACATGTCACTGCTCCACGCTGTGTTACCGGGATGGCTTTGGAGCCACATCCACCATCAATTCTGACACTGAACAAAAACCGAATCACCCAGAGGACGGGCTCATTTATTTGTAGGAACACTTACCAATCACTTCCTCTGTGCCAGACGCTGGTTAAACATCTTACAGTGTTATGTCATGTAATCCTGTCTGCCACTTTCTGATGTGGGTTCTTCTCCTCTCCCCATTTTCCAGATGGGGGAAGCTGAGGAGAGGTTGAAAACATTGCTTGAGGCAGGGTGAGTGAGGAGAGGAATGGAGTGTGAATACAGGTGGTCAGGCTGTGCAGTCCAGGCTGTTAACCTTTCTACCTGCTACCTTTCCACAGCTTGCAAGGGCCACGGGGCTGGTGGCTGTGTCGTGGCACCTGTGAGGATGGTCACAGCTGTCATTTTTATTTGGCATCATGGGAGAAAACAGAAACCCCCCCAGAAGAGTCCCACGTGCTGTCCAGGGGGCTCCCCACCGATGCAGCGCTGGGCAACGTCACGGTAATAAATGCAGACCTCTTAATCAGGTGATCTGACAACTGTGCCATTTGCCAGGGAAATTATGCCCCTCTAGAAGTGATTGCGGGGAGAAGAAGAAGAATAAATGAGTTGGGAGTATGTCAGAGCTGATAAGCCTCCGGGGAATGGCTGGAACACAGTGAGGATGGGCTATCTCAAAATGGCTGCTGGCAGGACCACTGGGCCTGGTTTCCCATGCATCCGTCCCCGGGGAATCACAGCCGGCCGCCTCGTGCAGGGCTGGGCACGAGCGCGCACCCTCCGGCTCGTACCTGGCTAGTGGTTCCAGACTTCCATTACTGTTATGACTGCCTTAGATGCCTAATAGGGCTTGGATAAGCCTACCGAGGGCTCTGTGCATGAAAAAAAAGCACCAGAAAGCAGCACGAGCGTCCTGGCTTTGCCAGATAGTGACGGCAGCAAGGCCTCACAGGTCCCCCTTGGAGTGGTAGCACAGCGCTTGGCCCTTTCCGAGCCCATCTCCTGTTTCATCTGCCACATTCCACATCTTTGTGCAGACACAGCAGGTGCTGGGCCCTTGGTGGCCATTGCTGTTGGTCAGAGGTTTCATTCTTTGGGCCATTTTAGCTTCCGCTTTCAAACTCAGCCAGCCAAGGAGTTGGCCCCGGGGTAAGTTGCCACATACCTTCTGAGGTACCATGTTGAAAGCCCACCAACTTTGAACTGGGCGGGGAGGGGTTAGGGTGTGTCATCTGGATCAGATTTCTAGCAGAAGGAACAACACTGCTGTCCAGAAGACTGGAGGCCCCATTCCCGGAGAGGTGCTGAGTCCCTGGGGCAGGCTCCTGCCACCGGAGAAGTTGTTGCCCTTTGATGTTTAGAACTGTGTGTTGCTGTGGGCTCTGCTGGCTGACTTTGCCAGGGCTGGACGCAGCCCTGTATGGTTGGTCAAGGGTTCAGTGCTGCCAGCTGTTTGTTAGAGAAGAATTTATAGGGTCTTCGGAACAGGTCCTCCGGGTGTAGACTAAAGTGACGTGGCTGCCATTTAAATCTTGTCACAAGTATATCGCAATCCCTGGAGCTTCTCTTTGGGAAGAAGCAGGATGCCTAATAAAACAATGAATAATAATTTGGGGATGTTCATTATTTACAGCTGCCCCAGGTCATTCGTAAATTATGCAGCCCTCAATTATGCTTGATTTCTTCCTTCCATGGAGCCATCTCTCCACACTGCCATCACTGTGGGTGATATCCATGCACCCGTTAATTGTACCATGAGGGCAGTTTTCCATTTCTTAAATGCTTCAAGTCCCTTGGCTGAATGCTTATGTTCCACAAACTCTCCATCTCAATGATGAGTCCCTGGATACTCGAAGGCAGAAAGAGAAACCAGGGATTAGTCTCAACAGAGAGAGTGCATAATTCTCCCCACCAAGCATCAATGAAGGGCTTGCCTGGATAGGTGGGGGAGAGAACTTTAAAGGCTCGGTTGGAGCAGCCACCTGGGTGAAGGAGAAGGGCAGCGCCAGGTTGCCTCTCTGAGCTTGGGAAGCTCGGGGTGGCTGAGAAGCAACAAGCCGGGGAAGGGCATGGGGTTGAGTCACTTCCCAGAGGCATGCAACCAGTAAGTGGCGTTGGGGTGCCCACCCTGGCTCCCCACAGATGCTCCCCTCTCTGCAAACACCCTGGGTGGACGGGGAGGGTGGGGAGGACAGGAGGTGGGGGTGCCGCTACAGGACAGCTGCTGGCCAGGCAAAGGGAGCACCCCACTACTGCCTTTTGCTTACCCGTCACTTTCAGCCCTGCCTTGGCATGTAACTGAAAACAAGACCTTTCCCTAACGCAGAGCTTAATGATCCCTTTAATGCCCGAGCCGTAGCATCACTTCTCGAGCGCGCCTGTTCCCTGTCAGCCACGGGGCATTAAACCGGTGATAAAAATGCCTTTTTGGTATGGTCCACAAACTCACCAAGAGGCTCCTGGTAGCAGTATAGCCATCCAGCATGAAATCAAGAGGCAATCACCGCGGACGAGGCAAGATGAGCTATGCACGGGAGCAATTAGGGGAGCCCACATCCTGGGTGTCGTCCTTCACCATCTCCTTGCGCGCACCCACCACCCTGCCCGGCGTGGGGAGGGGGGTGCTCCCACTCTGGAATCCGGCAGCCGGAGTCAAGTCCCCAGGTAGGCACTGCTCTGTTCCTGTCTGCGTTCGGGGCGGTGGAAGTTGCTTCGTCACGTCTTTAATCCAATCCAACGCGGCATTCCTGACCCAGGTAGCCGCTGGGAACACACTTCCTTGGTTATGTTTTCAATCTGGAAAATATAAAACATGAAAGAGAAAAAAAAAAAAAGAAATGCCCACTTATGAATATGCATTAACAGGATGCTGCATTTGGAGCTGGAGGCCGGAGCCATTTATTTTAAGCAAATCGGATCTTGATACATGGGCCGTGAATGTGCGGACTCTTCTGTCAGGCAAACATGCTGGGCAAGTGTGATTTATATGGTGTGGCTGTGAGGTTTTGTTCCCAATTAAAAATGAACCGAGAAAAATCATTAATTTAACTACTGTATATTAAATTTGCATTAAAATATCCGTTTGTCTATATTTATATGTGAGTTATCGAAAACGGGAGCTCATGAATTCTCATTTTTGAGATCACATGCCAAATATTGAAGATAAATTTTATTTATTTCTGCTATTAATTCTATGAGAACAAATAGCTCTAATTTAGGGGATGGCAGGTGTAACTGTCTGCTGGTGCCCTCCCTGCATAACAAACATGACATTCATCTTTTCTCATTAGGGTTTTCCTGTGCCTGGTCTCAAGATATGCAAACCTTGGCTATGTTTCTGTACCGGGCACTTCCAACCACCCTCAGCATACACGCCTAGAAAATACTTGGGAAGTATGGACCGTGTCAAATGCCTTTTTTCTGCTTCTCTCTAATGTGCAAAGACTTCAACCATATCCCAAAGGCTAAACAAACATTTCTTCAAAGGATATCTTGACATTAGCCACTTGTGTGGAAGAGTTGGTGGACCTCAGCATCAGTCCATGGATGGTAGGGAAGGGGGGCTATCACCCGTCTCTCCACCAGAGCACCAGTGCTTTAGGTTAAACCTAGGACTTTGCATTCCCCCATTCTCTTACTGCAGGTAGCTGCCCCCATCAGCCTGCCTTTCCGGGACTGGGCTGCACGTGCTGGGTGTGGCAGGCTATAGGGCAGTCACGGCCAGTCGTGACTGGCCTCCCGTTGTGTTGTCCTCAGGAGCTCTGTCCCTGGGGCAGCCAGCTGATGTGTGTCATCACCCAGGTGCCTAGAAGGGGGCAGTGTAGTTATTCTAAAGGCTTTCTTTTGGTAGGGGGCTGCACACACCACCAGCATTGGTGTCTACTCTCTGAGGACCTTGCCTACCCATCTGGTTGTACTGGGGCTTATGCTCTTGTGAGCTGTTAATGTGAGGCAGACCCTGCCCTCAAAGATCAAAATGGTCAATGACAATGCAGTGCGATGGGTGCTGTGATCAGCGCAAGACTAGGGGAGCTGGGAGCAAGAATGGGGAGGACCCCTCCCAAGAATTGGGAGGCTGCCAGCTCATTGGGTGGCTGGAATGACACCTCTGCCCCTGAAGGGTTTCCACTGCATTGACAGTTTCTTAGCTCCGCTGTGATGATGGTCATGTCGGTAAAAGGGCTGATTTGCCAATGCCCTCACTCCCAGAAAGAGGGCTGTGGGTGGGCCTTCTTTGCGCAGAGCCTGGTGGTTAGGCCAGGAGAAGTGTGTGTGTGTGTGTGGGGGGGGGGTCCTTTCTCTATACCACAAAGTACAGAGAGTCTCACGTGCCCACTGTTTCCTCTGCACTCAGGGTTAAGCTCTCTCTACCAGGAACCCATTAGCAGAAGGCTGCTTTCTGCATGTTGCGGGTTCATTTCCTGGGCATGGCATGCTGATCTCCTCTCCTGAGTCTGATTCAAGGGCAGCTCCAGTGGTAGTCCTACCCTTGGCCTCTGCTGAGGCCAACAGCAGCTCCTAGCAGTCTCTTCGATATGAAAGCGACCCAAGGCTGAGTCTGGAATGCTGGTTCCTTCAGAGACCCAGACTACTCTGGGGGCGCTCATGTGTCCTTTGTGGAACAGATCATTTTCCAACACAGGAGCTACCAGCAGCTGGAAGTCCCCCTGGCCTTGCTCCTCTCTCAGGGAGGCCGATTCCTCCTTCTGATTAGCAGCATCTCCAAAATCACATTTTGTATTAATCAGCCCCAGGAACACCAAGTCAAGTACATTGCATTATCAATGACAATTGTCATGTCAAGATTTTTTTTTTTCATTTCCCTCAGTCACAGGGTGATCAGACAGTTTCCCCTTTGATTTGCAAAGAGCAGATCACTCTCACGTTGGGCTTTAGTATATATTAACATGCCCGGGAATGATCACAGACTCACTGGGGGCCGTAGCTGAGTCCTTGTGGCTCCAGATGGGAAGCCTCTGACTCCAGGGCTACTGGAGTCAGAAAGGGCTGCAATAGTCACCTTTTAGTCCACTCAGGTTGGACCCCCATTCTCTTTCTTTCTTTTTTAAAGATTTTATTTATTTATTTGGAAGAGAGTGAGCAAGCAAGAGTGGGGGGAGGGGCAGAGGGAGAAGCAGGTTTCCTGATGAGCAGGGAGCCCGATGTGGGGCTCGATCCCAGGACTCTGAGATCATGAGCTGAGCTGAAGGCAGACGCTTAACGACTGAGCCACCCAGGCACCCGCCCCCTCCCCCCCATTTTCTTTCTGCAGGAGTCTGCCCCCACCAGCAGGGTGGAGGTTGGCCCTGCTTTCCTCAGGGTTCTTGGCCCCAGCCTCCCATCATTTAGGGGCAGCTCTGGAAAGCAGGGGATGGGCGACCACTTGCCATGTCCTGCCTGGCAAGTTCAACAGCTGGAAACAAAGCCAGAAGGAGGCTGAGGCTGGGGCTGGTGCCAGTGCGCCCGCCTGCTGCCTGGCCCTCCTGCATCTGCCCTGCTCTGGGTGACTGGTACTACACCAAAGGGGCAAATTGTCGGAATATGAGAATTACCTTAGGGGGCTAGCCTGTCACACTCATTTCGGGTGTGCGTGTGCCGAGGTCGTCTCTGCTGCCCTGGCTTTGTCCAGACATCCAGGCCTTAGCAGAGAGACCACAGCCCACATGGGGGAGGACTCTAGCTTGAGTCCCACAGATCTGGGTTCAGTGCTGACTGCCTGTGACCAGCCATTCCCCTCACTGAGCTTCAGTTTCCTCCTTCACTTTCCTTAAAATAGGGGTGATGAATAGTAGCTGTTCTGAGAATAACGGGAAATAATGCGTGTGACCTTATCAGCAGAGGTCCTAGGACTCTGTGAGTCTAGGCAGCTCTTGTGATGCCCATGTTTTTTTCTGGTAATCCATTAAGACGTGGGGCCATGTGTTATGGGAACCCTGGACAGGGTGTGCTCACTTGGGTTGAGAGGCTTCCCCAGAAGTCTGCCTGGAGGAAGTGGTATGAAGTAAGGCTGGAAGAATGAGGGCCACCTCCTTGGGGAGGAGCCTGTGTTTGAAGCTACTCTGCCTGCCCTCATGCTCAGGTGTTTAACACCTGGTGGTAATCCTTATTTCCCAGGTGGGGGTGGGGAGAGGACTGTGTGCTGTGTGTACCTGTCCAGGATCCCGCACAAGGCCTCAGAGCAGGCGTAATGTTGAATAAATGAATGAAAACATGAGCAAATGAACGAATGGTTGAGAAGGTGTGAAAAAATGTACCATTTTATGGAATGCATTCTGGGATTTATTACGTAGATTTTGGAGAGCCAACAAAGGTTTATTGAAATGATCAGACTTAACGATTAATGGAATCAAAAGAGGACCCTGACCTGTTATTCTGACATCCAAGCTCATTTCACCATTTTGACTTTTTTTCTGAGTTCTCTTGAATCTTATCCATGACCCACACCTGTATCTTACCTAGGCGTGGTGACCCTGGGGCTGACCCTTGGGAAGGTGGATGCAGGAAACTATCTGGTTGGGGGGCGAGGGAGGCAGAGTGCCCAGGGTAGATGAGAGACGGTTACCATTGTCCAGGGAAGCGGGGGCTGGAGTCTGGATGGGCCTGAGGCCAGAGGGGGTCAGCAGGGCAAGGGGCAGGCCGGGGCCCATGTGCACAGAACTCTGCAAAGGGCAGCTCCCACCCACCAAGGACCTGAGCAGACACCTGTTCTACAAATAGTTGACTGACTGGGCACTCTCAGAGTCTACTTTTAGGGACTCCCATCTGAGGCCTGGAACTAATCAACCACTTTCTAGATCTCTGGGCCTGTGCCCAAGAAGTCCCTTCCCAGCTGCCCAAGTGACAGGCCCATCTTCTGGGGCTTTTCAAGAGTGCAGGTGCCCAGGTTGCTGAGAAACTCCTCATGAAGAGATTCTAGTCCTCAGAGGCTCTAGGGACCACAGTTCCCACTGGAGAAAGGAGTTAACATGGCAGGCCCGACACCGCTTTCCTCCGAAAGGCTGGCTTGTGTTTTCATGCTTGGCTGGCACCTGGGAATTTGGCTGGTCAGCACTTTCTTACACTGATCTGGAACTTTCCCTAAATGATCAAGGTGGCTCACTGTGGTTTGTGCTGAACACCTGCGTTCCTCGCGGGAGTGTGGAATTTTGGTACAGACTAGACACAGGGAGTCTGTGTGACCAGTCCCCAGTAAAAACCTTGGTCTTGCCGAGATTCCCTAGAGCAGAAACATCACACGGGACGCTTGTCTTCCCCAGCGGGGCGGGGAGTGAGCTCTGTGTGAGCCCTGGCGGCAGGGAGAGTGCGTGAGGAAGTTTGCGCAAGGATTCCTCCAGACTCTGCCTGCGTCTTTTCCCGGGGGATCCAGCAGTATATCCTTACTGTCCTGTCCTAATAAATCTTAGCTCTGAGCACAGCTCTGTGCTGAGTGTTCCAGTGCATCTCTGAACAGGGGGTCGTCTTGGGGACCTCTGACTGACGGGCCACCATCAGCTTCTGCTTCTTCTGGGCTGTGTGTGTCTGAGGACGAGGAGCCTGTGCCGTGCTCCTGCCTACCCGCTTCTCTTCACCTGGGCCCATTGTGCTTGACGGAGGCTGATCGCTGAAGGCCAGTTTGATGGTGCTGTGAGGTGGGGCCAGGCAAAATTTACCTTACAGATAAATGCTGTTCTCCCAGAACCCGGGGCTCACATGTCTGAGGAGGGGCACATGTGCTCAAGTGGTATTGGAATCTGTGGCCACGGCCAAGGTGAGAGCTGTTACCGGGATGAGCCTGACGGGAATGAGAGAGTCCCTGCTCCCGCCTTCTTACTTCCTCTTAGTGCCTCCACTGGCAAAACCTAGCAGGAGTCCAGGTGGCACAGGACCTCTGTAGTCTCTGGTCCAAACGCTGGCCCCACAAAACAGAATATGGAATAGAGGTTTGGGGGTGAGAGTCTAGCTTATTCCCTGGCACGATCTACCCCGTTGGTAACTCAGCATCTATACACACCCTGCCATACGCATTTGTGAGCTTCCGTATGACTTGAGAGTTCCCCTAACAAGATGCAGTTGTCCTTCATACAAATGAAGGAGGCTCTCTCCCCAAACGGGAGAGACACAAAAGCTCAACAGTTGCTATATCCATACCTGGCGAAACGAATTATTCTTTTATTTTTTTTAAACATTTTTAATTTTTTTGAGTCAATCTTTATATCCAATGTAGGGCTCGAACTTACAACCCCAAGATCAAGCGTCACACGCTCTACTGACTGAGCCAGCCAGGCGCCCCAAAACTAATTATTCTTTTAATTCAGTTATGATTTCACCTATCTATAATGTAAGGAGTAAATTTTAAGGTTAATTACCACCAATAATTCCGCATATAAAATATGGGCAAGAAGAGCAAAAAAACATGAAATTAGTTATTATACATTCATACATACGTATACGTATACATTATCATATATACCTATAAACAGATGGGAAAGAAAACAGGCAAAGCAGTCTGTGTTTCGGTCACCAGTCACAACTCCACAGTGGGTGACTACGATTCCCTTCTCTTGCTGTCTTTTTGATATTCCCTTGCTTTCAACTAGTTGGGCTTCTTTACTGATGGGTATTCGAAACCTTCATTCCTGAAGACCCAAATCCGCAAGGGTCCCGTCTTCTTTGGTTATGGTAGTTTTCCATGAACTCGGGGTGGACGTGAAAGTCGCGAGAAGTACTGTGGAGAATCTCCTGATTGCAGACCGTCCTTCCCGCCTTTCTGTGCAGTCGTAACACACTTTCCCCTGGGCAGGCAGGCCCAGGAATCCCAGCACAGCAGCCCTCAGTTAGCTCGGTTCCAGGAGAGCCTCGTTGGTCAAGGAGCTGCCTCACCTTCCTGTTTGGTGACATCATCGTTGTGCCTCCTGGGGACATTCTTCTCTCCAGTGCCAAGACTTCCAAACAGCGGAGGTCAAACCAAAAGGGTGGAAAGAAAAATCCTGTGAATGAATTATTCAGTGTCATGGGAAGAGCCACTTCCTTTCCACCCTGGGTTCCAGACCCATATATTCTGGCTGTGGGGGAAACAACACCGTGTGTTGGTTGCTGCTCCATAGTATAGACTGCAGCCTGTCAGCCAGAGTCCCGGCCTTCCTGGGCATTGTCTTAACAAATGCCATACCTTTTAGTTTTCCATCTTTTTCCCCTAGTCTGATCCTACCCTGCCACTTCTTCACGGTCTCTTATGCTGGCCCCTTCTCTTTTCACCAGCCTCTAAGTATTGACTCATGCAGGCATTAATCCCTGGTTCTCTTTTCTTCCATATCTTCACTCCACCCCCAGGTGATCTCATCTAGTCTCAGCCCTTTAAATACCTTGTGTACAGTGACGATTCCCAAATTTATATTTCCAGCCCTGCCTTCTTGCCCTGAAATCCAAACCTACAGATACAGTCTATGCTCTATTCAAGAGCTCCACTCAGGGCACCTGGGTGGCTCAGTTTGTTAAGCGGCTGCCTTTGGCTCAGGTCATGATTCTGGGGTCCTGGAATGGAGCCCTGCATGGGGCTCCCTGCTCAGCGGGGGGTCTGCTTCTCCCTCTCCCTCTGCTCCTCCCTCCACTTGTGTTCTCTCTTTCAAATAAAAACAAAACAAAACAAAGAGCTCGACTCACATATCGGATAGACCTCTCAAAATGAACATGTCCGAAACCGGGCTCCTGATCGTCTCTGGACATTCTCCCCCTCCCTGTGCTGATGCACAGCCCTGCCCCTCCCCCAGTCTCCCCCCATGTTAGTTACTGGTATGGACACTCAAACAGTTGTGCTCAGATCTATAATCTTGGGATTACCCTTGCTTTGTTTTCTTATACTCCATCTCCAAGCCCTCAGCAAGTGCTATCATCTTCATTTTCAAAATAAATCCAGAGTCTGACTAGTTCTTAGTGCTCTGCTGCTGCCCTCCACCCCCGCAAGGCATCATTTCTTTTGTTTGAATCATTTATTACAACAGCCCCCGAACTAGTCTACCTCTGCCCATCTGGAGTTTGTGCTCGACACAGCAGCCAGGGTGATCCTTTAAAAATGTTTCTTCCTTGTACTTGTCCCCACCCAACGTGATCTGCCTTCGTTTATTGCATTAAAATGTCCCCTTGCGTTAAAACATAAGCTCCACGAGAGTCAGGACTTTATTGCTTCGTTCACTGCTGTCTCCCCAGCGTCTAGAATAGTCCCTGCCCCGTTGTAAGTTTTTGGTAATTATTTGTTGAATAAATGAATAAACACAACATCTTTACTCCTTGCAATAACCCTTTGAGGACATTAAAGCTCACAGTGAGTAAGTCACTTGACTGAATTCCCTGGGCTGTTAAGTGGCAGATTCAGAATTTCAACTGTCTTTAACTGTCTTTTGAGTCCAGAGTTGTAGGTCTTAATGGTCTCCTAGACCCTTCCTTATTTGTGTTGACTTCCCAGGCTGCTCGGGCCCAAAGAGAATATTTCCCCAGGATCAGAAATGAAGGATGTAAACCTATATTTATGAAGCTTTACTTTATTTACTGGCCGGATACATTTCACAAGCCTGTGGTTGGTGTCTCCAGCGGGTGGGATCTGCCTCACTCTTTAGCTACTGGTCTTTCCAGACGCTAGACTTCTCTGGATTTGAAACAGGTCACTCCCTCTGAGGGCCACACGCAAGCAGAGACCTTGGATATCATTAGTATGCAGGCATGTGGGCAGCCAGGGTAGAAGGCATTCCTGATTCCATATCCATGTCCGTGCAGGGGTCAAATCGTAGATAAAGCTGCTCAGATCCCGAGGAATTCAGCTAAATGACCTCCAGGCCTCAGGACGTGAGTCTCTAGATTTGCCTCCCTGGAGAAGACTCTTAGCCGAAGAATTTTTATTTGAGGGCAAAGTAAATGTTTTATAGATTCAGGCTGACATGTGTGAGAATGATTCTCTACTTAAGGACTTCAGCTTTTAAACAGAGGCACAATTTGTCAATTTTGGTTTTAGTTTTATAAGCACTATCTTTTCCGAAGCCTAAATTTGTGTGAGCACGAATGTACTAATGAAACATGACATTTTCCTCTATGAAATGCACCTTCTCCGGGGAAGGGTTTTAAAAGAGTTCATAAAGCTTCTCATGGCGTTTGGGAAAGCACATCATTATATCAATAGATGTTTGAAAGCAGGACTAAAGCCCTTGTGGTGGAAAAGTACCCAGAGTAATTTAAACTATTAACATCAGAAGTCTAAACAGAATACAGAATTAGTTGGGAGAAGTGAAGGGGTACACACTCTTCGCCATCTTCCAGTTTCTGATAATGGACCAACTTGCCAACGTAAGAAATTCCCATTATGGCAATATTCACAATTGAATTTTCGGGTTGACACACACTTGACTCAGTTTTATCCTAAGCAGCTCAAAAGAACAATCTGTCTTTTAAACGTCTGAGCCTGTAGATTTAGTCAAAATCCAAACCTCCTGGTGTTCTTGCATCTTCATGTAATAGAAAATTTGCAATATTAATACTAATGTTTTTTGCTGTTAGGCTCCAAATTGCCTATTATCCAACTCTCTCTGAGGCTGAGGAGAAGGCTTTTCTAAGAAAAAGAAAAATGCAGGGAGAACAGTTACATTTCAAAGCATTTATGAAGAGATGGAATCTTGAAAGGAGAAACTAATTAATAAAAAAGTCCTGTTAAAAGCAGGATTATTTTCGGAGAGCTAAGAATACATGCAATTTAAAGTGTTTTTAACAAAAGGCATTGTTACAAGGTTTTTCCATCTGTCTGAAAGTGATTGAAGAGTAACCAGAAAAATCCCAGAGGGAGTGTTAGTCCATGAGGTTATAAGATAGCGGAAAAAAATGTAAACCTCGTTTTTTTCATACTAATTTCGGTGTTAGAATATTTTTTAGAAATCCTGAGGATAAGATATTTCTTGGAAAACAAATATGATGAGCAGATATTAATCCCCTCACCCACGATTATATTTTGCTGTGGTCTCTAAATTCGTATCCTGTGGACAGGTAGAAATTAAAATGCTGGGGGCACCTGGGTGGCTCAGTTGGTTAAACATCTGCCTTCAGCTCAGGTCATGATCCCAGGGTCCTGGGATCGAGCCCCGCATTTGGCTCCCTGCTCTGCGGGGAGTCTGCTTCTCCCTCTGCTCCTCCCCCTGCTCGTGCTCTCTCACTCTCTTTCAAATGAATAAATAAAAAATTTTTTTAAAAGAAATAAACATGCTGACTAATCCATTCATGCATTTGAGGGACCCCCCACTTCCCTGGCACCTGGTCATGGAATCTGGGTCTGGGAGGGGTTGTGTCTGGATGGGGAAGTCACCATGGGCAGAGCTCAGGAGTGTCCCAGCTGGTCCCGGGGCTTGTCAGACTCCCTGGAGCTGACTCTGAGGTCCTGCCAGGCCTCAAGGCCAGACAGCAGGGCTCCCCACCCCGGAGGCTGTCGGGAGTGAGGGCGGCTCCTTCCTGCCCCTCTGCTGTCACTTGAGATGCTCACTGAGATCCGCCTAGTGAGATAAGGAGTCTCTTCTCACTGATCCCCCAACTCAGTTTTTGTGTATTTCTCCTTTTTATGTATTCCCAGTCCCAGCCAATGAAGGGTGAGGGTGTTGGGCTTCTTTTGTGAACCAGCCTCTGAGGGTCCAATCTCAGGTCCTGGGGACAGATTTGGCAAAAGGTTCTCTCTTGGCCCAGTCAAGGAGGTACCTGTGACCCTCTCCTCCCTGTCACCAGGCTCTGCACAGGGCCAAGCATTGACAGCAACGAGCTCTAATGTTGATACAGCATATCACCTCACGTGATCCTCAGCAACACTCCTGTGGGGCAGTGGCATTAGCCTTCTTTAGGTGGAAACACGGGACAGAGAAGTGAGTGGCTTTCCTGAGGTCCAGCAGGAGCAGGGGGCCAGCATTGCCCGACCCACACGCTGTCACCACCCCTGGGTTGCCGTGAATGGGTGGCTTTAGAATGGGTGACTTGTGTTCGCTCCCTCACATAGCAATTGGGAGACACAGGCACAAATAACACTTCTGTGTATGTGTCAACTTAAAAGCATACTTCCTCCATTTTAAATTATTCCATGCTCCCCCTTTCATTTCGAGCTCTTTCTCACATTAAACCTTTGGGCAAGCTGTTCCTTCTGCCTTAATGCTTTTCCTTTAGGACTCATGGAAAGAACCTACTAATCGTTCAGGTCTCCACTTCACTGTCCTCACTCAGAGAGGCCTTCCTGGACGCCCCCACCCCCAGTCGAACCCATGCCCCCAGACACTATCACATCCCTGTTTGATTTTTTTCATAGAAGGAATCACAGCCTGATTTTTAAGTTTGCTGCCTCATGGTCTGTGGCACCACCAGAATGCAGTCTCCAGGAAGGCTTGTTCACCGCAGGACCTAGACTAGCACCCGAAACATGCCACAGGCTCAATAAATGTGTATTGAATAGATTTCTTGGCTAAATTAATGAATATGTGATTATAATGAGAAATCCACCAGCTTATGTCAAGAAGAATATTCAATTTTCTACCCTGATGCCTATGAGCAAGTTCCCTTTTCTTTACCCACACAGCTCCTGGGACTGCTTTAATTGTATTCCATTTGCATTTGTTGAGTACCTACTGTGTGCCGGGCTGGGCATTTTGGTGTACATCACCTCTGATCTCCAGGCAGCTCAAGGAGAAAGGCCTCTGCTGTGTCATATCCACCTGGTTTTTATTAACTCACACACACACACACACACACACACACACACACACACACACACACACACACACACAAGGCTCCTTGGTCTTTTCTGCTTCCTTCTCTAGGTGATATGTCAAGATTTCTCTTGTCTTCATCGGCTCCAAACTAATGAAGTTCTGCTTTCTTTATGTCTTACATTACGTGGAGGGCCTTTTCCTCCCCTGCTTACTCCATGTGAGGGGTGGATCCTCCTGGTTACCAGTACTAGTCGAAAGGATAATACTACGTCCCCCTTGTGTCTGAAGGCCAGAATTGCCATGACCTCCACCATTAGAAAGATAGCTGAAAGCTCTGAAGTATGGGAGGGAAACTGTCTCATGGGGGGGCCATGTGATCATTATGCAGCTGATGCGTATACTTAGTGATGAGGCAGCACGCTCCTGAGTATGGAGACAGCGTGAGTGATAGAAGGTAGCAGGAGTGAAGTCGCAGGCCACAGACCCCCATGGGCAAGTCCTTCACTCACAGAAGTGTACGGAAGGCCCTCCGCGGTATGGCCCCCCGGAGCTTTGGTGAAGGCCCCCCACTTCCCCTAGTGGGGCCTCTGTTGTTGCTGTATCATTGTCTTGCACTGTAAGTATTGTTACAGTAATTACAAAAGTTTTTTTTATGTTCCTAAGACTTGTTCTGCAGGCAACAGTCAGAACTGCTTTGTAGAAAAATGATAGTGAAAGCACACACAGACAAGGACATCCTGGCCCTGAGAGGAACTTGGGAGTTTGCATCTTGGCTGCCCTGTTTTCTTATAGCTCTTGTCACTCGATTCCAGCCCTTATCAACCTTGGCCTTGAATTGTGGCCCCTTTTGCTTGTATCTTCCTCCGTCACTAGATTGTGAGTCCCCCGAGGCAGAGAGGATGTTTTATTTATTTCCTGGCCATAGCTCTGTACACATAATAGGCCCTAGATAAGCATTTGTTGATTTGCATGGAATTAAAGTTTGGTATCTGGAAAAGTCAGTTAAATTGGAGAATTTGGAGTGGAGGCTGATGAGCTGACTCTGAATTCCCAGTTGCTGTCAGACGTCCCGAGATGTCAAATTAAGGACCTGAGTTGGTTAATCAGGCGATCTTGGTGACTTTTGAGTCAGAGAGGCTCAAGTGGCTGGAATGCGGAGAAGCTAGCCTAATTTTAGAGGAGGAAGATCCAGCTGTGAGCAGATGCCAAGGTGGTTGAGCCAGGAGGAGACACCCCACTGTGGGAGGGACCCCCCCCCACACCCAGGTCCCCAGCCGTCCAGCATCGCTCTGCTGCCCGGGTGCCTTGCCGGGCCTCCTGAAGCACAGACAGATGGGCTGGAGGTGCCGCATCTGAGCTCACGGTGAGATTTGTAGGGCCTGCTGTGAGCTGGTTCTCCCGGGTAGATCCCTTCAGACGGGAGCACAAGCCAGCTCCCACCTCAGCTCTGCCTCACAGCTCTGGAGGGCTGTGGCAGGAGGAACCTCATCTCCATGGGCCTCCCTAGACGTTTTTCCTTCTCTTTGAAATCTGGACAGGGAATTTGTTCCTCTGACCTCTGCTAACTAAACTGCATCCATTTGTTGTCTTTCATCTTTTTCTCTCCCCTTTCTATTTCATTTAGCACCGTTGGGCTTGTCCTCTGGACAAAAATCATTTATTCACCCATTCATTCATGAACGAGAAGCATGGGCCTTGGAATTACACACATACGAGGTTTAATCCTGTCTCAGCCACTCTATCGGTCAGGTTGGGCCTAGGCTATGCTGCAGTGATAATCACCAATCTCAGGGGCTTAACCCCTGAAAAGGTTTATTTCACTCTCTTGTATAATGACCATTGGGGCTGGGGGCTGTCCTCCAAATCACAGGACCTGGACTGGAGGGGCATTCTCCACGAGGTGCATTGTTGGGTACTGAGGCAAGAGGGAGGGAATGTGGACAATCATGCATTACTTTTATGGTCTTTCTCCTGGAAGTGACACATATTGCTTCCACCTGAGTTTTGTGGTCCAAATCAGGTCCCGAGACTACAGTCCCACCAAGGGCCTGGAAGGAGAACTGGAACATTAGCCCAGAGCTCTGATGGCTGAAAAGCCATCTGCAATATCTGCATGACCTTAGATAGTCAGGACACTTGCTCTCAACCTTAGTTTTATCTGTGTATTTTAGTACCATCTTAAGTAGGGCTAATAACAGCACCTATCTCTTTGTTGGTTGTGAGGATTTAAAAATTTGATGCATGCGTATCAGTTACCTAATGCTGTGTAACAAACAGTGGTGGCTTCCACAAGTACTTACTTAGCTCCCAGGTTTTTGACAATTTAGACAGGGTTCATCTGGATAGTTTTTCTGGGCTTAGCTGGGCTCTCTCCATTTTGTGTGAATAACTCTAAGTCCTCCCAGTGACTGTTTCTAGAGGTTGTCCGATTGTCAGCTGTCTTTAATTCTTTAGCAGGCTAGCCCAGGCTTATTCCTGTGGTGCAGTGAGGCAACCAAGAAAGAGAGCAAAAGAAGAGAAGGAGTCTCAAAGGCCAGGCTTGGAGTTAGCATACGATCATGTCTTCTGCAAAGAAAGTTCACAAAGTTGACCCAGACTGAAAGGGTCTGGGATAGCTTCCACATCTTGCTGGATAGAGGGGCGAAGCCACACTAAAAAGCTTGTAGAGACACGGTTGGGGCCATTTGTGCAATCAGTCGACCACAGTCTGCCCTCTGGGCAAAATCAGTCACATTCCTTCTACATGCAAAATATACTCATTCCCTGTGTTATCCAGTTATGTCTTAATGCTCAAAACCCAGGATCTTGTAATCTACATAAACCCCAGAGGTAGCACTTTTGATCTGGAGCACTTTTGACCTAATGAGCAAAGAAGACGTGTGATCTGTCTCCCACATACCTAACTCTTGGTGATGAAACAGGGACAGTAAAGCAGGATGACGTAATAGCCAGGAATATTCCCATTTGAAACAGACTAGCCACTAGTCCACAATCATCCTGAAATCCTTCTGGGCAGAAATGTTGCCTAGGCTCCCCACTCTGGGGCAGGGAGTGTTCCTTGATGAGACCATAGTTCTGGAAATGCTGCCCCATTCATGGTTTCCCATAGCTCTCGGCTCCACCATTGGGGCCCTTGGCTCTGCGCTCTGAGGCACGCTTTCTTGGCCATCACACTCCATGGCTACTTGGGAAGAAATGGTCTCTGTTGGTTCCAGAGTAGTTTTCATGTTAACAACATCATGGCGTTTCTATATATTTCATGATAGCCCCCTTCACGCTCCAAAGCCACACTCAAAATTATTTCAGTGTCTCCCTGTCCCTCTAGAGTTACTGCTATATTGAGATTAGGCTTCCATAGGATCTTGCCTTTAAGTGCCTTAAAGCCCCTTTGTTCATCTGGAAAACTCTACTGGGAAGTGTGCTTATTCTTTCACGTGTCATAACAAGAGATCTTAGAGCTGCACGCTGATTTGAACAATGGCCCCAAGCTTCATTATTTTTTACAGCTTTGCTGGGGAATACTAGACATCCAACAAAACGCACGTCTTTAAAATCTCAGTTTTGACATATGTGTATGCCTGTGACGTCACTACCACAATCAAGCTAATGAATGTGTGTATCATACCCCAAAACCGTTTGGGGGCCTTTTATATCACTTCCCTCTCATCCCCCGCCCCATCCTGGGCAAATACTTTCTGCTCTCTGCTGCTGGAGGTTAGTTCGTATTGAGCAAATGGAATATGGTTGCCTTAGCTAGGCTTTCATATAAATGGAATCATATAGTTTATATAGGTTTTTGTTTTGTTTTGTTTATTCTTTTGCTTAGATTTATTTTGAGATCATCGCTATTGCTACATTTATCAATACTTTATTCCTTTTTATTGCTGAGTAGTATTCCGTTACATAGATGGAGCAACATTCATCCAGTCATCTATTGACACGTACTCCGGTTGGGTCAAGTTTGGGGCTGTTACCTATAAAGCTGCGGTGAATATTCACATACAAACTTTTTATTCCTCCTGGTTAAATACCCAGGAGTGGAGTGCCTGGGACACATAATAGGTATATAGTATTGTTGTATAATTTAATATTCCTAACTGTAGCCAGAGACTTCCAGTGGGTCCATCCTCCCTGACACTCGGTATGGCAGTCTTGTAAATTTTAGGCAATCTGCGGGTATGTAATGTATCTCATGGTGGTTTGGATTTGCATTGCCCTAATGACTAAAGATGTTGAATATTTTTTCAAATGCTTAATTGCCATCCATGTATCTTCTTCCAGAAAATGTCTGGTCAAATTTTTGCCCATTTTTAAGTGGAATTGTTTGAGAGTTTGTATTGAGACTTCTTCATATATTGTGGATACAAGTTCTTTATCAGATAGATGATTTCCGCATGTTTCCTCCCAGTCTGTGGCTTGTCTTTCAATTATTTTAATAGTGTTTTAGAAGAACAGAAGCACTTAATTTTGGTGGAGTCCAATTTGTCGATTTGTTCTTTTAAGGATCATATGTTTACCATTGTATCTACGATCTTTACCCAAGGTCATGGAGATTTTGTGCTATGTTTTCTGCTAGAAATTTTGTAGCTTTAGGTTTTATATTTATAGGTCTCTGATCCACTTGGCTTAAATTTTTTTGTATGATGCAAGGTATGGACCAAAGTTCTTTTTATTTTTATTCATTGAATAATTGCATGTGGATATCCAATTGTTCCAGCCCATTCGTGGGCAGACTTCCCCTCACCTGAAGGATTGCCTTCACACTTTTGTCAAAAATCAGTTCACTGGCAAGAGCACTTCTTGACAGGGACTTCTGGAGATCTACTCCTCCATAAAAGCAATGAGAACACTGGTAAAAATTGTCAAAATTAACTCTTTCTGAACTCTGGGAAGTAACCAAAAGCTTGCAATGATATGAGGAGTGTTTATTAAAGAAAAACAGCCGTATCTCAGTAAATACCAACCTTTGCTGCATTTTAACTTACTCTGTCCCCATTCCCTTCTTCTATTTGCATCCCATCCTTTGGGAGCAGGATTTACACTGTAGCTCCAGTGACAAGGGATCTGAGATGGAGAGGGGGTGCTTGGGTGAGGGGAGCACTTAGGTCCTTCCTCCATACATGGGCATCTCGGGAGCTGTGTGTATAGCTGAAACATAGGGGCCTCATGGGCTGGGACAGGGAGGTGGCCTTAGAATGGACTGGACCCAGGTCTTGTGCAACTAGAAATACCAGGACCGGAAGTATGCTTTTATCTGGAGGTCAATGGGAAGCTTTTGCTGACTCTTAACTGGGAGAGTGGAGAAGCTCAGCCTAGCACTTCCGAGTCCTTCTGGGTGTTACTGAGATCAGCCTGGAGCATGGAGTGGGTGGGGCTCTAGTCCCAGGAATACCCATGCTTTTGGGGGGAAGGCTGGTGAAATCAGATGCTCAAAATTATTGCTTGAGCTGTTATTTGCTCAAGCTGCTTGAGGGTTATTTCTTCTGGACTTGCTTTGGTATCAAAATGTGAGGGTGGGTATTTGAGATAACATAATAACAAGACCCTTCACATCGTTCAGAGGTTCTCTAGGGGCCTGGCTCAACGGAGGCCCCAGGCCGGTGCTCTCAGGGGTAGCTGCTCAGAGGTAGGACCCACTCCAGCCCTTCCTGACCACAGACCATGGCAGGACTGTCACACCTTTCTGCCACCCGTCCTGTGAAATCACAAAAGCGTAGTCCTCCTGAACACTTTCGTTTTCAGTAGAAACAGGCCAGGCTCTGAAGAAGCACTCAGGGAGGATGCGACTCTTGGCGGCAAGGTGGCTGCCTAGAGCCTCACTTCCACACTCATTCTCTGATTTGGGGCCTTCTTTTGCCCCGTCCACTTGCCAGGAAGAACTGGGCATGAGTGGCTGACTCCCCTCCCCAGGAATGAGTATTTAGAAGAGGAGCTAGGGAAGGGTCAGCGGTGTCCAACCCTAGTGAGTGACCTTAGGCTGTTGAAGAAGCAGTTTTGAAAAGGGATTTTTCTGGTGCTGCTTAAATCCTATCAGCGAGGCATCCAGTTATGCCACCTATATGAGGCTCTAATTATTAAAATATCCTGAATTGTGATGCTAATAGCAAATTTGTTAAATGGGAATGAATTTTTAATGTCATAATTTGCTTTTTGCTTTTCATCTGATTCATTTTCTTTCTAGATGTCATTTCAAAAGAGCAAATGAATGTTAGAAACATATCTTGCCCTTTCTGTTTCTGACATATTTAGTTAGATTTCATTACATCTTGGAATTTGGGGGGACTTGTCTAAGAGCAGCATGCCCAGTGGGCTCATGCTCATTTGTTTGAGCGTCAGCTGATGCCACCCCCCCAAGAATCACAGCCTCCTCTCCAGCTTGCTAACGCCACAAGGCAGAGCATGTGGGACTCAGTCAGAGCTGGAGGTGTCAGCTACGAGGGAGCCAAGTGTCCCCAGGCCCAGCCAGTCTTTAGCTGCTCATGAGGTCATGCTA
Organism: Eumetopias jubatus; assembly: GCF_037043125.1. NCBI lineage: Eukaryota > Metazoa > Chordata > Mammalia > Carnivora > Otariidae > Eumetopias > Eumetopias jubatus. The sequence goes on along the minus strand of NW_028274811.1, from coordinate 27,338,947 downwards.
GCAAAACCCAAACGTCAGAAGATCTTGCACATCCCTGGCCACTCGGGTTTTTGGCCTTTCCTGCATGTTTTGGCAGGTCCCTGGGTGTACCTCTCGGGCTGATAGATTAGTTCATGCCCACAGTTTGCTGAGCCTGATGGAGACAGATATGCATGGCATCTGTGGCAGAGGAGAGGAGTTGCTTCTGTCTTCCTATATACTTGGCTGCAGGTCCAGGTATGCCAGAAGTTAGTAAAACAAATTGGCATTTTGAGTTACAACCGTCTCCTGGTCAGACAAAGGAATTGGAGAAGGTCTGATTTCCGTGGTATCCACATGCCTCTCTTCAGAATCACTCCTACCCTCTGACTTGTGCAGCTCCACCTTCCCACAGGATGAGTGGTCTTCCTGGGAGTCCCTCTGTCCCTGGTGGGAGAGGCTTGTGCTGCCCCCCACCACCATCCATAAAGGTACCGGCAGTGACTGACCTGACCCAGAGCAGTGAGCCCAGCTCAGGAGTAAATTCCAGTATGTAGCGCACAGCCCATAAATACATTCAGGTGCTGAAAATCTTCCTTGATGTTAGGTTGATCAAGTTAGGACAAGTTTGGCTGGTGCTGGCACAAGGAACCTCTTGGCCAGTCATTGGTTTGCTCACCACAAATATGAAAGTGAGAGATGATGTCAGGCATGGAAGGTGAAATGAGTCTCTGACTAATCTGGGCATCATGAGTCACAACTGAATAGAATTTTGTTTGTTCATTCAACAAATATTTATTAAGTATTTACTGTGTGACAGGCACCATTCTAAGTGAGTGGACATAGCAGTGAGCAAAACAGAGATCTCTGCCCCACCCCTGGGGTTTATATTCTAGTAGGAAAAAAAGATAAGAAACAAGTGCAATGAAGAGTTTGTCAGATGAAGATGAGTAATATGAAGAAAGATGCAGCAGGGAAGGGACCAGGGTTGGGAGCGAGGATATTAGACCTATAAGTAGTCGGGATGATGCTGGAGCAGACTTTGTGAGGTGAGAGAGCTTTGCAGATGGCTGGGCAAGAGCACTCCAAGCAGAGGAACAGCCGATACAAAGGTCCTGGGGTGAAAACAGGCCTGGTGTACTTAACTCGCTCATCTGAAGCTGAGTTGGGGAGAGCGGTAGGGGATGGGTTGAAGAGAGTTTTATGGGCCATTTTAAGGACTATGCTTTGAGGCTGGGTGGTACTGGAGGACACAGGAGGTTTAGAACACTAAAGAGACACGATCCTCTTTATATTTTAATAGGACCACTCCAGCTGTGGTGTTAAAATGAGACTGTAAGAGGACAAGGTCAGACTCAGGAAGGGGTCCATGACAAAAATTTAGGCAGGAATTGCTTCTCTTCCTTTTGACTAAGATCAAGTTTAAAAATTTAGGTAGGCGATGGTGGTGGCTTGGACTAGGGTCCTAATGGTGGAAGGGGTAACAGAGGGTTACATTCTGGACATAGTTTGAAGGTGGAGCCAACAGAGCTTAGCTGATGGGTTGGAAGTGGAATGTGAGAGAAAGAGCAGAGTCAAGGGGAGCTGCAAGGGCTTTGCCCTGAGAAACCAGGAGCACAGGGCTCCCCTTTGTTGAATCGGAGGAGTCAGGGAGGAGCAGGTCTGAAGCCGATCAGGAATTAGGTTTTGGGGAGCAAGATGGCGGAGGAGTAGGAGACCTAGATTTCGTCTGGTCTCAGGAATTCAGCTGAATAGGGATCAAACCATTCTGAACACCTACGAACTCAACAGGAGATCGAACAGGAGAGTAGCAACAACTCTCTGAACAGAGAAGCGACCACTTACTGGAAGGTAGGGCGTGCGGAGAAGTGAATCCGAGGCGATATTCGGGAGGATAGACGCCGGGGGAGGGGCCTCCGTCAGCCGCTTCTGGCAAGTGATAGAGCCGCGGAGCACAAAATCCGATCTTTTAGAAGTTGGCTCGGCGGAGGGACGTCGCTGCAGTGGCTAAGCGGGGGGTGGAATCCTCCCGGGACAGTGTGGTCTCAGGACCCTTGGGGTCACAGAGAGACCGGGGGTGCCTGAGTGCGGCAGAGCTCCCAGGTATCAGAGCGGGGAAGCCGGCTGCAGAGACGGAGCAGAGTCGCGGGCTCTCAGCTCGGGGTTGCCATAAACTGTGATCTGCGGCCCAGTCGGGCCACTGCTCCTCCAGCAGGGACCCAACAAGCGGCAGATCCGGGGAGACTCCCCTTCCTTCCCGGGGAGGAGCGGTGCGGGAACGCACTGCAGGGATCTGCTGGGTTTGGAGACTCCGCGTGGGGTCGGGTGCCAGAGATAGCAACGCTCGATCACAGGCCGGGTGAGCACGGAGTGCGGCCGGAGACCGGGGACACGGAAGTGACTGCTTTTCTCTGGGGGCACACTGAGGAGCGGGGCCCCGAGTTCTCAGCTCCTCCGAGTGGAGATTGGGAGGCCACCATTTCTGCCCTGGTCCTCCAAGGCTGTACTGAGAGCTTGCAGGGAACAAAAGCTCCTGAGAGCAAACCGGAGCAGCTTCCTTAGCACGGACCGACAAGGGCGGGGCAATTCCGCCTCCGGCAAAGACATTTGGAAACCACAGCAACAGGCCCCTCCCCCAGAAGATCAGCAAGAACAGCCAGCAAGCCAAGACCAAGTTGATCAATCAAGGAGAACGGGAGAACTCCAGCGCTAGGGGAATACTGCACACAGATTCATGGCTTTTTTTTTTTTTTTTTTTTACCATGATTCATTATTTCATCAAAGTTAATTTTTGTTGACTGTTTTTTTTTTTATTTTTCTTTTTCCCTTTTTCAACCAACATCTTATCAATCCCTTTTTAAAAAAAAAAAACATTTTTTATTTTTCATTTTTAGAGTCCGTATTTTATCCCTTCATAGTAGTTACCCTTATTTTTGGCATATATATATAAGTTGTTCTCTCTTTAAAATTTTGAGGTACAGTTTCTTCTAACAGATCAAAATATACCCTAAATCACTAGTGTATGGCTCTGTTCTAATCTCCTGCCTGATCACATTCTCTCCCTTTTTCCTTTTTTTTTTTCTTAAATCTTCTTTCTTTTTTCAAACAACTTCTCTTACCAAGTCCTTTTATAAAATCTTTTATAATTTTCATCTTTACAGTCATCTTCCATCCCTTCATTGTATCAACCCTTATTTTGTACATATATGTCTTTCTTCCTTTAAAATTTTAGGAGGCACTTTTTTCTAACAGACCAAAATACGCCCAAAATCTAGTGTGTGGCACTGATCTATGCACTAGCCTGATCATATTTGATCATATTCTGCTTTTTTTGTATTGTTTTGTTTTTGTTTTTATCTTTTTTTTTTCTCTTTCTTTTTTCTTTCTTTCCCTTTCTTTTCCCCTGGTTTCAGGTCTTTTCTGATTTCTATACAGTATATTTGCTGGGGACGTTGTAAACCTGTTAGCATTTTGTTCTCTCATTCATCTATTCTCCTCTGGACAAAATGACAAGACGAAAGAAATCACCTCAGCAAAAAGAACAAGAGGTAGCACCGTCAGCCAGGGACCTACTCAATATGGACATTAGTACGATGTCGGACCTAGAGTTCAGAATCATGACTTTAAAGATACTAGCTGGGCTTGAAAAAAGCGTGGAAGTTATTAGAGAAACCCTTTCTGGAGAAATAAAAGAACTAAAATCTAACCAAATCGAAATCAAAAAGGCTATTGATGAGGTGCAATAAAAAATGGGGGCACTAACTGCTAGGATAAATGAGGCAGAAGAGAGAATCAGCGATATAGAAGACCAAATGATGGAAAATAAAGAGGCTGAGAAAAAGAGAGAGAAACAACTACAGGATCACGAGGGCAGAATTCGAGAGATAAGTGATACGATAAGATGAAACAACATTAGAATAATTGGGATCCCAGAAGAAGAAGAGAGAGAGAGAGCGGCAGAAGGTATATTGGAGCAAATTATAGCAGAGAACTTCCCTAATGTGGGGAAGGAAACAGGCATTAAAATCCAGGAGGCACAGAGAACCCCTTTCAAAATCAATAATAATAGGTCAACACCCCGACATCTAATAGTAAAACTTACGAGTCTCAGAGACAAAGAGAAAATCCTGAAAGCAGCTCGGGAGAAGATATATGTAACCTACAATGGTAGAAACATTAGATTGGCAACAGACCTATCCACAGAGACCTGGCAGGCCAGAAAGGACTGGCAAGATATCTTCAGAGCACTAAACGAGAAAAATATGCAGCCAAGAATACTATATCCAGCTAGGCTATCATTGAAAATAGAAGGAGAGATAAAAAGCTTCCAGAACAAACAAAAACTAAAGGAATTTGCAAACACGAAACCAGCCCTCCAAGAAATATTGAAAGGGGTCCTCTAAGCAAAGAGAGAACCTAAAAGCAGCAAAGAGCAGAAACGAACACAGACAACAGACAGTTAACAGTCACCTTACAGGTAATACAATGGCACTAAATTCATACCTTTCAATAGTTACCCTGAATGTAAATGGGCTAAATGCCCCAATCAAAAGACACAGGCTATCAGATTGGATTAAAAAACAAGACCCGTCAATATGCTGTCTGCAAGAGACTCATTTTAGACCCAAAGACACCCCCAGATTGAAAGTGAGGGGGTGGAAAACCATTTACCATGCTAATGAACACCAAAAGAAAGCTGGGGTGGCAATCCTTATATCAGACAAACTAGATTTTAAACCAAAGACTGTAATAAGACATGAGGAAGGACACTATATCCTACTTAAAGGGTCTATCCAACAAGAAGATCTAACAATTGTAAATATCTATGCCCCGAACATGGGAGCAGCAAATTATATAAGGCAATTAATAACAAAAGCAAAGAAACACATTGACAACAATACAATAATAGTGGGGGACTTTAACACCCCCCTGACTGAAATGGACAGATCATCTAAGCAAAAGATCAACAAGGAAATAAAGACTTTAAATGAAACACTGGACCAAATGGACTTCACAGACATATTCAGAACATTCCATCCCAAAGCAACGGAATATACATTCTTCTCTAGTGCCCATGGAACATTCTCCAGAATTGATCACATCCTAGCTCACAAATCAGGTCTCAACCGGTACCAAAAGATTGGGATCATTCCCTGCATATTTTCAGACCACAATGCTTTGAAACTAGCACTCAACCACAAGCGGAAAGTCGGAAAGAACTCAAATACATGGAGGCTAAAGAGCATCCTACTAAAGAATGAATGGGTCAACCAGGAAATTAAAGAAGAATTAAAAAAATTCATGGAAACCAATGAAAATGAAAACACAACTGTTCAAAATCTTTGGGATACAGCAAAGGCAGTCCTGAGAGGAAGGTATATAGCAATACAAGCCTTTCTCAAGAAACAAGAAAGGTCTCAAATCCACAACCTAACCCTACACCTAAAGGAGCTGGAGAAAGAACAGCAAATAAAGCCTAAACCCAGCAGGAGAAGAGAAATCATAAAGATCAGAGCAGAAATCAATGAACTAGAAACCAAAAGAACAGTAGAACAGATCAACGAAACTAGGAGCTGGTTCTTTGAAAGAATTAACAAGATTGATAAACCCCTGGCCAGACTGATCAAAAAGAAAAGAGAAATGACCCAAATCCACAAAATCATGAATGAAAGAGGAGAGATCACAACCAACACCAAAGAAATACAAACAATTCTAAGAACATATTATGAGCAACTCTATGCCAGCAAATTAGATAACCTGGAAGAAATGGGTGCATTCCTAGAGATGTATCAACTACCAAAATTGAACCAGGAAGAAATAGAAAACCTGAACAGACCTATAACCACTAAGGAAATTGAAGCAGTCATCAAAAATCTCCCAACAAACAAAAGCCCAGGGCCAGATGGCTTCCCAGGGGAATTCTATCAGACATTTCAAGAAGAATTAATACCTATTCTCCTGAAACTGTTCCAAAAAATAGAAATGGAAGGGAAACTTCCAAACTCGTTTTATGAGGCCACCATTACCTTGATCCCAAAACCAGACAAAGACCCCATCAAAAAAGAGAATTACAGACCAATATCCTTGATGAACATGGATGCAAAAATTCTCACCAAAATACTAGCCAATAGGATCCAACAGTACATTAAAAGGATTATTCACCATGACCAAGTGGGATTTATTCCTGGGCTGCAAGGCTGGTTCAACATCCGCAAATCAATCAACGTGATACAATACATTAGCAAAAGAAAGAACAAGAATCATATGATCCTTTCAATAGATGCAGAAAAAGCATTTGACAAAGTACAACATCCTTTCTTGATCAAAACTCTTCAGAGTATAGGGATAGAGGGTACATACCTCAATATCATAAAAGCCATCTATGAAAAACCCTACAGCGAATATCATTCTCAATGGGGAAAGGCTGAGAGCTTTTCCCCTAAGGTCAGGAACGTGGCAGGGATGTCCACTCTCACCACTGCTATTCAACATAGTTTTAGAAGTCCTAGCCACAGCAATCAGACAACAAAAAGAAATCAAAGGCATCCAAATCAGCAAAGAGGAAGTCAAACTCTCACTCTTTGCAGATGATATGATATTGTATGTGGAAAACCCAAAAGTCTCCACCCCAAAACTGCTAGAACTCATACAGGAATTCAGTAAAGTAGCAGGATATAAAATCAATGCACAGAAATCAGTGGCATTCCTATACACCAACAACAAGACAGAAGAGAGACAAATCAAGGAGTCGATCCCATTTACAATTGCACCCAAAACCATTAGATACCTAGGAATAAATCTAACCAAAGAGGCAAAGGATCTGTACTCAGAAAACTATAAAATACTCATGAAAGAAATTGAGGAAGACACAAAGAAATGGAAAAACGTTCCATGCTCATGGATTGGGAGAATCAACATTGTGAAGATGTCAATGCTACCTAGAGCAATCTACACATTCAATGCAATCCCCATCAAAACACCATCCACTTTTTTCAAAGAAATGGAACAAATAATCCTAAAATTTGTATGGAACCAGAAGAGACCCAGAATAGCCAGAGGAATACTGAAAAAGAAAAGCAAAGCTGGCGGCATCACAATTCCGGACTTCCAGCTCTATTACAAAGCTGTCATCATCAAGACAGTATGGTACTGGCACAAAAACAGACACATAGATCAATGGAACAGAATCGAGAGCCCAGAAATGGACCCTCAACTCTATGGTCAACTTATTTTTGACAAAGCAGGAAAGAATGTCCAATGGCAAAAAGACAGTCTCTTCAACAAATGGTGTTGGGAAAATTGGACAGCCACATGCAGAAGAATGAAACTGGACCATTTCCTTACACAACACACAAAAATAGCCTCCAAATGGTTGAAAGACCTAAACGTGAGACAGGAGTCCATCAAAATCCTAAAGGAGAACACAGGGAGCAACCTTTTCGACCTTAGCCGCAGCAACTTCTTCCTAGAAACATCGCCAAAGGCACGGGAAGCCAGGGCAAAAATGAACTATTGGGATTTCATCAAGATAAAAAGCTTTTGCACAGCAAAAGAAACAGTCCACAAAACCAAAAGACAACCGACAGAATGGGAGAAAATATTTGCAAATGACATATCAGATAAAGGGCTAGTATCCAAAATCTATAAAGAACTTCTCAAACTCAACACCCAAAGAACAAATAATCCAATCAAGAAATGGGCAGAAGACATGAACAGACATTTCTCCAAAGAAGACATCCAAATGGCCAACAGGCACATGAAAAAGTGCTCAACATCGCTCGGCATCAGGGAAATCCAAATCAAAACCTCAATGAGATACCACCTCACACCCGTCAGAATGGCTAAAATTAACAAGTCAGGGAACGACAGATGTTGGCGGGGATGTGGAGAAAGGGGAACCCTCCTACACTGTTGGTGGGAATGCAAGCTGGTGCAACCCCTCTGGAAAACAGTATGGAGGTTCCTCAAACAGTTGAAATTAGAGCTACCGTTCGATCCAGCAATTGCACTACTGGGTATTTACCCCAAAGATACAAATGTAGGGATCCGAAGGGGTATGTGTACCCCAATGTTTATAGCAGCAATGTCCACAATAGCCAAACTGTGGAAAGAGCCAAGATGCCCATCGACAGATGAATGGATAAAGAAGAGGTGGTATATATACACAATGGAATATTATGCAGCCATCAAAAGGAATGAGATCTTGCCATTTGCAACGACGTGGATGGAACTGGAGGGTGTTATGCTGAGTGAAATAAGTCAATCAGAGAAAGACATGTATCACATGACCTCACTGATATGAGGAATTCTTAATCTCAGGAAACAAACTGAGTGTTACTGGAGTCGTTGGGGGTGGGAGGGATGGGGTCGTTGGGTGATAGACATTGGGGAGGGTATGTGCTACAGTGAGCGCTGTGAATTGTGCAAGACTGTTGAATCATAGATCTGTACTTCTGAAACAAATAACGCAACATATTTTAAGAAAAAAGAAAAAGAAGATAACAGGAGAGGAAGAAAAGGGGAGTATGTCAGAGGGTGAGACAAACCATGAAAGATGATGGACTCTGAAAAACAAACTGAGGGTTCTAGAGGGGAGGGGCGTGGGGGGATGGGTTAGCCTGGTGATGGGTATTGAGGAGGGCACATTCTGCATGGAGCACTGGGTGTTATGAATAAACAATGAATCATGGAACACTGCATCAAAAACTAATGATGTAATATATGGTGATTAACATAACAATAAAAAAATTTTAAAAAAAAGGAATTAGGTTTTGGACACACTCAGTTTGCAATGCCTAGGAGATAACCAAGTGCAGATAGCAAATAGGCAGTTGGCTCTGTGAGCTGAGAACTCAAGGGTGGAGATAGGAATTTGGGAATCATCAGCACTTGGAGGGTCTTTATGGCCAGGGGATTATAATAGATCAGAATTCAGATGCCGGGGAAATACTGTTTTTTGTCTTTCTTTTAAACATATAACTGTGGCCATGTTTTCAGCAAGGGAAGGACAGACCAAAAGAAATGCTTTTCAGTGTGGGAACAACTTTCTTAAATTCTGTTCAGTTTCTTTGTGCAATTGTGTGTTTTGATTCTGAATAAAAGGGAGAAAAGTTTTCACCGTAAAGGAAGGGAGATTAGCATGGAATTGCTTCAAAATCAGATTCAAACTGTGATCCCCACTTGAGGTGTTTCAGGGAGAACAGCCCAGGAGAACAGAGCATTGCACTAGAAGGCCCTTCTGTGCAGTCATAAAAAGGGAAAATGGTGCTTAGAGCTACCAGGGTTCTGGAAATAGGCTTTTTTTTTTTCTTTTTTAAACAGTGAACGGTTGAGAAGAAGCTTTTAACATTTTAAATATCCCTTAACCATGGATAGTTATTTCTGTGAACTGATTTACATATAATTAGAATACCTACAGATTTTAAGGGGGAAATACGTCCTATTCTGAGCTATAGAAATACAGTGTTGGAGGCTTTTCAGGGAATAGAGAACAATAAAATAGAAGAAAAATATCAGAGTTCAATTTCTTTTATAATTCAGTATTTTCAAGTCTTCCAAATACATTTTTTAAAAGTAGTTATGGGGATGCAGTTCTATATTTTCCATCAATTTTCTAATTAAAACAGGATTTGGAAAGAAAGTGTTTTGCTCACCGATATGATTCTTTACACTGAAGATGCTATAACATGAGTTTCATAATAGTATAATATAATATCTGAGCAGCTTGAATGGTTCACTTGCAGATGAGATTGTGTTGGATCTTACAAGCTACTCCTTTAGTGATTATCTTTCTTTTTTTTAATTGGTGAGAAGTACAACATGTAGAATAGTTTGGCAGTTTCTTATAAAACCGAACATATTCTTTTCCTTTTAAAGATTTTATTTATTTATTTGTCGGATAGAACAAGCACAAGCAGGGGGAGCGGCAGGCAGAGGGAGAAGCAGGCTCCCTGCTGAGCAAGGAGCCCGATGTGGGACTCGAACCTAGGACCCCAGGATCATGACCTGAGCCAAAGGCAAACACTTAACCAAAGGCAGACACTTAACCAAAGGCAGACACTTAACCAACTGAGCCACCCAGGCATCCCAAACCGAACATATTCTTACCATACAATCCGACAATCACGCTCCTTGGTAGTTACCCAAAGGAGATGAAAACTTACGTCCACACAAAAACCTGCACACAGATGTTTATAGAAGCTTTATCCATAAGTGCCCAAACTTGGAAGCAACCAAGATGTCCTTCAGTAGGTAAATGAATATATAAATAATATATATATAAAATATATAAACTGTGGTACATCCACAGCCTGGTACATCCAGGCCATAGAATATTATTTAGCACTAAAATGAAATGAGCTATCAAGACATGAAAAGGCATGGAGGAACCTTAAATGCATATTACTGAAATCTGAAAATATTATATATTATATGATCCCAGCTATATGACATTCCAGAAAAGGAAAAATTATGGAGACAGTAAAAGGGTCAGTGGCTGCCAGGGGTTGTGGGGAGGGCATGGACAGATGAGTAGGTGGAGCACAGAGGATTTTTAGGGCAGTGAGAATACTCGGTGTGATACCATAACCCTAGATACATGTCATGATGCATTTGTCCAAATGAATAGAATGTACAGTATCAAGAGTGAGCCCCAGTGTAAGCTATGGACTGGGGGTGATTGTGATGTGTCCATGTAGGTTCATCAGTTGTAACAAAGGTACCACTCTGTAGGGGATGTTGGTAATGGGGGAAATTATGCGTGTGTAGGAGGCAGGGGATATACTGGAAATCTCTGTATCTTCCCTTCGATTTTGCTGTGAACCTAAAACTGTTCTGAAAAAATAAGGTCTTAATAAAGAAGGAAGAAGGAGGGAAGAGAAGAAGGAAGGAGCAATTCTTTATTCCTTCTCCTCTTCCTGCTATGACAAGATAGAATGATATAGGGTTGATTGCTGAGTCCCCATGAAACGTGGCCTGACCTACTTCATTGGAACCCTGATGAGAATAGGAAATAATCTTGTGCTGGGTTCAGCTACTGAGATTTGAAGTTTAGGCATTACTGCAGCATAGCAGAGCCTATCCTAACTAATAAAATTCCTTTCTCAAAGCCCCTGTGGCACTTTGTGGAGTGTTAGTCAGTAGTGTGGTTTGGGTCCAAGAGGACACATGCCTCAGAGAGGAGCCTCATAGGAGTCTCTTTGGGGCCATTGCAACACTGTGCAGATGACAAGATTTCCTGAGTGGTGATAACCAGGTGGGTGTTGGAGTCAGCCTCTTTGCTCTGGCCAGGTGGGTGCATGGGTATGCTGATGCGATTTGGTTTTCGTCATTTGCATGAAGCTGAATTGCTCTCAATCCCTAATCAAGGAGACATGATCTTCCATAGAAAGAACAACATCTCATATGAAATTGTGTGTATTGGGTCATCTTTCATCTACCTTTGAAGTGATTCATGACTCTCTAAGCTAATAAAACACCTTGCTGAAATAAAATGATCCGTCCAAGCAAATAAAAACTCTGACAGAGTTACTGGATGGCATTTCCTAGGGAGCTATAACTATGATAGCTAGTTCATTGAGAACTAAGTAGAAAACCCAAACACTGACAAAGCTGCCAAAGAGAAACGGATCACCATCGGGGGGAGTCTGTGCCAGGAAGCACTCTGAGGTCATAAAATATATGGACTCTCAGTGCAAGAGGACTTAAAGCGGGCACCCAGGCTGGCCTCTCGCTTTGGGCATGCCATAGCCATCATTCACTCGGCTTCGCATGTTTCCAGAGCCTCTCTGTCGCACCCACCCCATGCCAGGCTCCCCGGGGGGCTGAGGGAGCAGTGAAGCCTGTGTCTCTTAACAAGAGGCCTGAAGATCTGCTGGTGAGGTGGGATTTATTCGGGGACACGATGAACCCCAGAAACGCTAATGGGCTCAGGGAAGCAGATACATGCTTATGGAGTTAAAAAATTAAAAAGGAGGGGCCTGGGGCACCAGGGAGGCTTGGTTGGTTAAGCATCTGGCTCTTGATTTCGGCTCAGGTCATGGTCTCAGGATCGTGGGATTGAGTCCGCTGATGGTGACGGGCTCCGCGCTCAGGGCACAGTCTGCTTGAGATTCTCTCTCTCCTTCTTCCTCTGTCCCTCCCCCCATTTGCACTCTCTCGCGTTCTTTCTTTCTCTCAAATAAATAAATACATCTTAAAAAAAGGGGGGGGCTGCACTCCAGTGAAATTATCAGGGTCCCCCACCTCCAGTATCCTCATTGTTGGTACCATCTTCTCAGAGTGGGATGGGGGGAGGCCCTTGCTTGGGACCCCTTATAGCATTCTCGACAGATGGTCATTTGATCCTTGTTCAGGTACCTCAGGTAAGTCTGGGAACTTACGACCTGTCAAAAGCAGGTGTGTTGGACAATTCTTTATATTGAGTTGAAAACTGCTTTCATCTAGCTTCTACCTACAGATCTGAGACCTGCCCTCAGGATTAACACAGTGCGAGTAAATCTCCCTGACAGTGGTCCTGCAGATATCTTAGCTCCCGGCAACGAGGCTGCATCTACCTACACAGACACACGGCTCCACACACCTTCTCTGCAGGCTGAGCTCCCGACGTTACTCAGAAACACAACCTGGCTTCCAGACACCTCACCTCCTGGATGGCCTCCCTGGCTTGTGTCAGCTGTTATGGGGCCTGGTGAGACCCCCCCCCCCCCCGTTATATCTGCCCTCTAAGCAGGCCTCTTGCCCACAGCAGGTGGTAGAGCACTTCCAGCTTTCACAGGCTCATTGCTCAAACTTCTCTCCTGGAGGGAAGTCTCTGGAAAACTCCCCTTTCTGACCCAACTCCTCCACTGTTCAAGCACCCGAGAAAGGCAGGCCATGCCATTAACACCACATGTGAGACTGCTAACCCCACTTTCTTCCTGCTGTCAGTCATATAGACAAGGCCTGTGTTAACGCTTCTGTTCTCAGGTGAGGAAGCTGTTCTCTTGGCCCCATGGCAGGGTATTGGCGAAGGATATTGGTATCCTTAAAATTTTTTTTAAAAAATAGCTTAAGGCTCACAAACATTTGCAAAACTAGAGCCTTAGAGTGTGCATGCATCCTTCACGCAGCGGCTTCTTCCAGTGATAATTATGCTACCATAGTGCAGTGTCAAAACTGGAAAAATGGTGTTGACACAATACTTTTTAACTCAGGTACAGACCTTACTGGGGATTTTACCAGCATTCTTGTATATGCGCGTGTGCACGTGCGTGCGCGCATGTGTGTAGTTCCATGATATTTTATCACACGTGTAGATTGAGTAACTTACCATAACCAGGAACAAAACTGTTCTGCTCCCTCAAAGAAACTCTCTCACCTTACCCCCTAATAATCACATCCTTCCCCCAACCCTAACCCCTGGCAACTTCTGATCTGTTGTCTATCACTATAATTCTGTCACTTTGAGAATACTCTGTCAATGAAATCATATGGTATGTAAACCTTTGAGATTGGCTTTTTTTTTTTCCCCCACTCAGCATAATGCCCATGGGTATCTTTTTCTTACATGTACTCATGATCATAAAGAATTGTCTTGTTTTATATTTTTGTTTTGCACAATGCGACAAGGCCTCCTCGATGCATACAGTTAAATACATAAACCATTGAGTTAAGGTGAGGAGAGTGACTCGTGCCCCCATGGCCAGCACATGGAGCATGAGCTGGGTGACCCCATGACGCTCTCCTGGCCTAGCCTTGTGGAGATCCCGGGGGCTCTGGGACCATGATTGACATAACCCGAGCTTTTGCCTCTCTCTCCTGTCTCTGTGCTTTAAAACACTAACATTGTTCGTAGCCTGAAGATTTTAGTATTTTGCAAAGGCAGGCATAAAAATCAAGGGTAATTAAACTTGTCAACCTATAGGTTTTTTTCAGGGAAGCATTTTAGCAGGGACAATGGGCTGTCATATTTCTAACTCCCTCCGTGGTACATGTCTTCAAAGGGTGTCTGTATTCTATAATTGTCTGATCTGGCGAAAAGTTAGACAAATTCAGATTCTCACCTGACTTTGTTCAACTCAGAAGTGATTAGCCACAGAGTGAAAATACCCACAGTGATCGGGCAAATAATAATATCACTGCTGAGCGTTTCCACTGTAAATGAAAAAGTAAAGTATGTAAAAATTGAGGATTAGATGGAAAAGAGAAATGCTTATGATTTAGGAATGTAAATGATTATTTAGTGAGCTTATCTATTTACAGCATTGCACTCTGCAAAGAATTTGTTTTTTTCCCCAGCTTTTGAGAGATCTGGAAAGTTTAATGGAATGTGAATTTTCTAAAGCAGTCCTCAAAAAGTACATATTTCTTGGCCTTAGATCAGCTAAGATTAGATTCTGGTGACATAATTGTTTTTTAAATTCAACAAATATTTATTGCATGCCTACTTTGTGAAATGCCTCTCTGCTAGGCATCCAATGAATATTTGTTGAATGAATGAATGAACGAGTATACAGGGACAAGTTAATAAGAATGTGACCAGATATCTTGGCTTTTTAAATGAAGCAAATGCTGCACACTTCAGGATAACCCGGGAGTCCATAAAGAATCTGTTATTACCCACTGACTTAATTGCAAAGTTGTCTTTGAGAACCAGAGCTTTGTATTTTGTTTAAACCCCTTCTAAGACATGAGTAATAAATAGCATAGATGAGGTATTATGTGTCCATTGGAGACCACTTCCCATGTTTTCTCACCAGAGAAAATAGTGACGCTGTCTCTTCTGTTAGTCCTCCCAAGCTGAGCTATCCGAGTAATGCTAATGGCAGCACTAATACTATTAGTTATCCTCACACTAACACTAAGCAACTACTTTTCTGAGCCCTTGTTAAGTACCAGGCTCTGTGCTAAGCACGTGACAAGCAAGGTGTTGTTTGGTCTTCACCAGCACCTTGGGAAGCTATTGCTAATGTCTTTACAAATGAGGAAACGGAAGCTCAGAGCACTTAGCTTCCTTCAGAAGGTCACGGTGACAGTAAGTGGTCAAATCCGGGTTTGGACACAGGTGATTGTCTCCAAAGCAGAAGCTCGTAACCTCCTCTACCATTTCTGTAATGTTCCATTTCTATCCATTAAAGCCAGGGTGGGTTGCATTGGAGCTGGGCCTCAGTGGATTTATTGTAGCTCCTTGGAAACAACCCCTCTCAGACTCCTTCTTTGACCCATCTGAATTAGTGAGTGCAACTGCGCATAAGAGAAAATTAAGAGAGTGAGCAAATATGTAGGCAGGTGAAGTGGAGACCTCAGGAACCAAGTGGTCACATTGACATCAGTTTGCACTCACCCACTGACACGGCCTGGGGAGACGGGACAGGGTGGAGACCATGTGAATTGTAGGCTTGTGCACTGGAGAGAAAATGGGCTGTTTATAGACGCCTGGCTCCATGGCGAGTGCAAGCCCTGTGGCCTTGACCCCATCTTGACACACAGGACTCAGAAGACAAGAGCCAATAGCATGACAGCAGTGAAGGTCAGGCTCTGCCCTTGGCACCCACTGGCAGAGGAGTTATATCCTTCCAAGCTCAGCTTACACATCACTTCAGATGGGACGATTTCCCTTTCTAGATGTTCCCGAGGTGCTCTGTACTTCCCCTGTTCTCTAATTTGTACTTAAATTCAATTTAGTTAACATATAGTGTACTATTAGTTTCAGGGGTAGAATTTAGTTACTTATCAGTTGCATATAACACCCAGTGCTCATTACATCACGTGCCCTCCTTAATGCCCATCACTCACCCAGTTACCCCATCCCCCTCCCCCCTCCCCTCCAGCAACCCTCAGTTTGTTTCCTAGGGTTAAGAGTCTCTTATGGTTTGCCTTGTCATTGCTTTTTAAACTATTTGTCTTGACCTTGAACCCTAGGAGTGCAAGGAGATGGTCTACTTCTTCATGGCTTTAAAAGAAGGCCTAGAACACAGTGACTGCTTAGTAGATAATCATGAAATAATCTGCATTGCTTTCCCAAGCGAGGGAAGAAAAAAATGCTCTGGGGACATTTCATTTGCAAGGAGCAAATGAAACCTAGAGTTTTTCTTGCTCTCTAAATTTGAGCACATTGGGTGTGTAGGACTCCTGGCTTTATTCCCTCAGACGCTCACTCCTTTTGTGGATTTTATCTGTTTTTCTCCCTCTCTTTCTCTCTCTTTTTTTTTTCCTGTTCCTTGCTGACCTCTTGCTCTCTCAATTATTTCCTTCCTTGTACCGTTCCTTTTCTCTGAGTCTTTGGTTTGGTTTTGTCTGTCTGTTTCTTTGAAATTCTTTCTCTGGAGGACAAAAATATATATTGATAGCTTAAGAAGTTGATAGTACTGTTCTTAATGACTTAGGAACAACTACTGAGATAATAAAGACAGAATGTATAACTTCCAGACCAGCTGAAGAAAATTACATCCACCCAGCAGAATATACCAAAGTAAGGGGGGGGTGGGAAGCAGGTATGGAAATTTGGAAGCATAAAAAAAGGCAGAAATAAATATTAATATAAGAGGAATTATAATAAATGTATATAGTTAAAACTTACTAATGAAAGTATAAAGACTCTAATTGAACTAAAAAGATAAAATCAAGCAATGTATTGCCTGTAAGATACATACTAAAAACAAAAATATACAGCAAAGTTAGAGAGAAAAAGATTTACCAAAAATAAGCCCTGATAAAGATTGTAATATCAAAGAAATAATAATTGAAGACATCAAATATTAGAAAGGGAAAACAAAGATGTCATATATTGGTAAAATAAATAATATATCAAGAAAAATAGTGAATATGAAAATATATGTCCCATATAATATAAAGTCAGAATACGTAAAGCAACAACTGATAGATGTATGTTGAAAAATAATAAATCAAAAAGCATAGTTGAAGATTTTAATACATCCTCTCCAACACAAGTAGTTGAAGTATATAAAAATAGGCAAAGATAGAAGATTAGAGTAATGCAGTTTATCTATCCTAGTCTATCTCCAAGAAACAAAATATTTTCATATACACATGGAACAGACACAATTTATGTGCTAGGCCACAAAAGGAGTTTTAGTAAATGTAAAGGAATCAACATCATATACAATTAAATAGAAAGGTCCTATATGTCTAGACATATGAAAAATACTACCAAATATCATTAGGCTGTACAAGTAATCGAAGAGAAACTTTTAAATACTTAGAGGTGAATGGCAATGAAAATACCACACATCAAGTTTTGTGGATCATATTCAAACTTACTTGGAAGTAAATTTATTGCTTTAAATAAATTTAATTTATTTATATTAATGTATTTATATATATATTATATAAATTTAAACTGCAGAAGTTAGGAAAGAATGAAAACAAGAGAGTTAAGCTTTCGACTTAGAACATTCAAGAAACCAGTTAAACCCAAATAAACATGAAGGAAGGACATAAATAAGAATACAGGCAGAAATAAATAAATCTAGAGAACAAAAACAAATAGGAAGTGAACAAAACTGAAAGTGTCCTTTAGAAAGACTAATGAAATAGATTCGCCTCTGGCAAGATTGATAGGAGAGAGAAAGGAAGGAGAAAACGTGAATAAACAAAATATAAGTGAAAGAATATATGTATATCTATGTGCTAATAAATTGGGTGCTCTGATGAACTACATCACGTTGCAGAAAAATGCAAAAATGCTAAAAGTGGCCCAAGATCTTAGAACTGTAATCCTTAAAGAAACTGAAAAGGGATCGTCATCACCCTTTCAAAAAAAGCCCCAGCTCCAGATAGTTTTATAGCTATGATTAATCTTTCAGGGAAGAGAGGATCCCAATCTTACAAAGTTGCTACAAAAAAACAGGAATAGAGGGAGAACAGATCACATAATTTTATCAGATCACTGTGATCTTGGTTCTAAGACTGGATGAAAGCAATTCAGGAAAAGAAAATTATAGGCCAATTTCACTATAAACATCTGTGTGAAAATCCTAAATATATTAGCTGGTTAGAGGTAATGGTTTATTTTTTAAAACACATGCAGTTTAAATTGAGTTTATCCAAGGAATTCAAGAAAGTTTAAGCTTTAGAAAATCTTTTAATATATTAATGGAATAAAGGAGAAAAATCTCATGATCACTTCTGTAGATGCATGTGAAGCATTTGATAACATTCAACATCTTTTCATTTAAAAAAATACTCTGAGAAAATCTGAATAAAAGGAAAATTTCCAACCTTAAAGG
This sequence comes from Eumetopias jubatus, assembly GCF_037043125.1. Lineage (NCBI taxonomy): Eukaryota > Metazoa > Chordata > Mammalia > Carnivora > Otariidae > Eumetopias > Eumetopias jubatus. The sequence goes on along the minus strand of NW_028274811.1, from coordinate 27,320,762 downwards.
TTATCTACTAACAACTTATTTTTCTTTAATGCTATTTCTTACAGCATAGTTTGTGAAGGAGTTTGAGGGAGCCCTAGTGTGTCTCTTTAGGAGAACAGAAAAGATAATGTAGGGTCTATACGTTTGTTTTTTAAAAAACCCACTTCACAGTAATTGGTAAAAATAAATGAGATTTTTATATGGTAGTGCAAATAGATCTTAACATAGTGTTGAGGAAAGAAGAATGAAGTAACATTTTGGATTATCAAAACAAATGTACATAAAACAAAGTGACCTGTTTTTGTTGGACACCCACATGTCTCGTGGTGTTCGTAAATATACTAGAGACAGTCCCTATGCACAGGGAAGAATAGCTATGGAAATAGGAGATGAGGGGAGATCATTAAAAAATAACAAAACCGGAGACGAGCCCTGCACGGACCAACGAAGGTTGTGTGTATTGAATTGAACACTATGACTCTTCCAACTTTGTGCACTGAGGACCCAAAGGAAAAAGAAAAAAATCTCCTGTCTATCCCATTGAAGATGGTGACCTGGGTGCACCCCACTATCGCTGAGGGCTAACTTTTCTCCAGGCCACTCAGGCTCAGAGTTACCAATCTTACTACCTTCCAGCCCCTCCCCCCCTACGGTGCTCTTGTATCCACCGTCCATCGTCTAGCCTGGGCCAGCCCTCCACACCACATACATATGGGACACTGCGCAAGGTGTCCAGGACGGGCTCTCCTGAAGGCTTGGAGCGCTGGGGAGGCAAGGGGAGGTGGCATAGTCACAGCACAGCAGACTCAACCGAATTCTCCATCGAGCTCTAGACTTGTGGATCCAGCAGGCCAGTAAGAGATGTTCAAAACTGATTTCTGGATTCCCCACCTGCTACTCTGAACTTGAATCTCCCCTAATCTTCCCATCTCAATAAATGGCTCTTCCCTTCCACTCATACCCCAGGACCATTCCGTCTTTAGTCCTTATCAACTGTAAATTCAAACTGTAGCCTAAATCCAACCCCAATTAAAATGCAGCCCTGTGAGTATAATGCTAAGTGAAATAAGTCAGAGAAGAAAAACACCATATGATTTCACACATATGTGGAATTTAAGAAACAAAACAAATGAGCAAAGGAGAGAGTGAGAGAGAGAAACCAAGCAACAGACTCTCAACTCTAGAGAACAAACTGATAGTTACCGGAGGGGACGTGGGGGGGAGGTGGGTGAAATCGGTGCTAGGGACTAAGGGGTGTCCTTGTCGTGAGGAGCACTGGGTGTTGGATGGAACGGGTGAGTCGCTAGATTGTACACCTGAAACTAATATAACACTCTATGTTAACTATATAGGAATTAAAATAAAATAAAATAAAAAGAACAGTATGGCACACACACACACACACACATAAAATGCCACCCTGGTCCAAGCCATCTTATCTGTCACCACCTTATCTGTCATCCTGGCCTCCCAGTTGGTCTTCCTTCTTCTTTTCTTCTCCCCTCAGTCTATTTTCTACCCAGTGACCATAAGGATGTCTTAAAGACATAAAGTCACACTCCGGCGCTAAAGCTTTCATGGCAGCCCCATCATATTTAGATTGAAATGCCAGCTCTGTATCATGATCCATGTGTCCCTACCTGGTCTAGCTTTAGTGTGCCCTCCAGCTGCTACACTCACCACACTGCTTGGATGAATCATAGCCATGGTTCCTTTGCTGCTTGAGCCCACAGGCTGCTCTCACCTGGTAGCCCTCACAGGGGTCCCCTCCACCCTGAATGCTCTAGAAGCTGCCATTGGTGCCTTCGCCACATCCCCTTGGGCTCCACATTTCTGTGCACACAGTCTGACTTGGACCTGCCAGGAGCTACATCTCCTTGCCCAGGTCGTTTCTCTCAGGCCAGCGTCCTCTGCTTGTCAAATGCAAGTCAGAAGTGGCAGAGAATTAATGCCCTGGAAAGCAGCCCTCCACCAGTGAGAGGGGAGTTGGTGTATAAATACCCCAGCTCCATCAGCTCTTTGGATGGGAAGGAGATTTGGAGGCATGTGTGTTACACTGGATCCCAAAGGGCCCAGCAGGATGAAGTTCCAGGGACACACAGGGCTCACTGACTTGATGACACGCCCATTTGAGGCTGCCCTCCCTTCTCTGTTTCACTTCCCCCACCCCCGACCAGGGCTCCCCGGAATCACCTCTTAAACCTCCTGCCTGTGAAGCTTTTTCTCGGTTCTGCTTCCAGGAGAAGCCAAACTAACACAGCACCAACTCCACCAGGTCTCCTGGAGAAGCGGCATAGCACTGTGGGTAGGAGGGTAGGTCCTGCGGTCACATTGCCAGGGCTAAACCCACTGCTTAATCATTTTTGAACTTGGGCTCTTATGCTCTGTTTCCACATCTGTAAAATGAAAAGTAATCAGAGTACTGAGGCCAAGAGCTATTTCAGTTGGGGTGTTCAGAGTTTAACAGATAACATTTATCGAGTGCTTACTACATGCCAGGTTATTCTAAGTGTAACACATTGACTCATGCTTTTAATCCTCCCAGCGACACATCACTGTCTGATACTATATTCCATTCACATTGTTCAACCTTTGCTCACTGTCTCCCTCAATAGGACCCTTGGTCCACAAGCATAAGGACTCATTGTGTAGTTGACCCCTGTGTGCCTAGCTTCTAGAAAATGGTCTGGCTCACAGTAGATACTCAAGGTTCAGTAAGTGACTCTTAACACCATAATTAAAAGGCCCTTGAAGAGTCTCCCACCATGTACCTCTTGCTGGACAACAAGATGGCATGGTTTGAAAGCATCATGTGTTGGGAGGAGGGGCAGGCATCGCGGGCTTGGAGCTGGGCAGCGACTCAATTGAGTGTTGCACTTGACTCTGGCTGTATGTGTGGATGGACCCGGGTAGCTAGAGGCTGGAGGCAGGAGGCCTTTTGGAGGCTCTGGCTTAGCCTCAGGTGGATGAGAGCTGAAGAGACAGGCAGTGCCGAGATCCTGAACACAGGTGGCTGTTGTGGGGAGGAAGGGGCAGGCCTGATCAAGGAAGAAGGAGAGAGGGGGTCTCTGAGGTCTGGAGCCTGGTTCCAGACTAGATGTAGATCAGTAGAAACACAGGAGGAAGTCGAGGGTGGGGAAGAGATGGTGAATCTAGTTTGAACTGTGTTGGGTTTGTAAAGTCTGTGGGTCACCTAGTGGGGACAGATGTTGGTGGCCAGTTAGAAATACTGCTCTACCACTTAGGACCGAGGTGAGGCATTGGGGGGCAGGTTTGTGGCTATGTTCCCACATGGAAGAGGCTGAAGCAGCGCAAGGGGACGTGATCACCATGTGTCCAGAGAGAAGTCTCCTGGGCTTCTCCCTCTGGAGAGAACACCAGACAGCCCTCTGAAGTTCTAGAGGGGGCCAGGGCAGCCCTGAGGCCTGTGTTCCCCCTGGGAAGGGCCTGAACCCCGGCTTCTCTGTGGATTCACTCCTTTGCCCTTGGACTAGGAACTCTGCCTCAAGGTTGTGCACCATTTTTCTCCTCTTCTCTCTCCTTTGCCTGGAATCCCCATGGCTCTGCCCTCAGCACTGGGAGGACTGAAGGCCAGGTTGGGAGAATTCCCTTCCATGTGACCAGCACCACCAGCAGAAGTCTAGAAGAAACAATAGCAAGAAGACTTCACCCAGAGGCACTAGCAAAATGATCCTTGGAAAGCCTCCGGGAATGCAGGCGGCGACCATTCGTGATCCCAAGCAGTCCAGGGGTGGGGAAAACCACTGACTGGACTGGATGCTGGTTTATGAGGACTATCCCCAGGGCTTGGAGGCTGGTGAAAGACATGGGTGCTCAAGTCCGGTCACCTTGGCTTAGAGTCTCTCTTTTGTAGCCTGGTGTCTTCTGGCAGGTTATGTAATGTCTTTGAGCCTCAGAATTCTGGTACGTAAAATGAGCAAACGGACTGTGCTCCAGAGGGTTGTGGTGAGGATTATATGAGCTAAGTGATGTCAAGGACTCCCTACATAATATGCCTGGGTCAGTGGTGGCTGTGCTAATTATTATCAAGCACCTTCTTCCCCACGGGGACAGTGAGCCTTAGAGCCAGGGAACAGGTGCAGAAGTCCTGGGACGAGCACAGCGGGAGCTGGGAGGAATTGACTGTTTGCCTGGAAATGAGTAAACTGAGGCCCCCCCAGAATCTTCTTCCTGCCTAGTGCAAGACTTTCTGGCAAGTACAGAAGCTGAAGAGGAGAGATCGAATGAGCACAGAAATGAAGGAATGAAGGTGTCAGCAGGGAATAATGAGCCTTCCGTGCTGGCCTCAGAGCACTGACCTTTTTCTGATTTCACGCTGTAGCAGGGAGGGGTGGCATCTGAAATGCCATCTGGGGAGGTCTTTCAGCTGCATATGCACGTGCGTGGGTGTGCATTGTGTGCCAGGGCGTTTTGAGATTAACGTGGGAATAAATCACAAGTGCTTAATCTTCTTGGTCCCTGACGGGCCCGTTCAACAGACGTTATCAAAGGTAGATTTTCACTCGCACTTCCTTTTTGATTTTCATCCCTCTCGGCGCGGACAGTGGGGGACTGCAAAGTGTCTCATGAATTAATAAAGAGACATCTATGTATTCAGCCTGGACTGTGCTATTGACTTCATTTTAGGATTTGACCACAATAAACAGGGAAGAACTCATTTCCTGTCCAAGAGGCAGAAACGCTCATCCTCAGCAGGAGAGAAGAGATTCCAGGCAGGGGCCTGAGTTGGAGCAGGGAGGGATCTTTTCCTGAGAAAGAGATTGCCAGAGCCAGTGTTCAATCTGGGGTGTCACCTTGGAATTCAAAGAGTTTGGGGTCCTGTGGAGGCCTCTGATTTGGCCGAGGTGTCTTGTGGTGTGAGCTTCCCCTCAGAAAGTTTGTCTTCTGTGGAGACAGGGCCACAGGGACAAAACACGGTGTGATCTACGGAAGTCTGCGAGTCGGGAATGATGACATGTTTGAGCTGGAGGGGATTTTAGAATTCCTGCCTCTACCTTCACCTTAGTTTCCCACCCACAGAAGGAGGCGGCCAAGCTACATCATTGCTAAAGGCCTTTTTGCACTAGCAACCCACACCTTGACTCAACACTCACGTGCTCTGGGCTATGAACATGCATGTGTGGGTGTGTGTGTCTTGTTTTGTCTAAAGCCTAAGGCTGCATTACTTGATGCTCACAGGGAGTGAGCACATGTATATGGGGTAATTTCTAGGCATGTGAACCCCACCCATAGCATGGACTGTGGATAATTTTATAATCAAAATGAAGCACCTAAAAGATGGGATGTGGGCATCGTGCCCTTTGTTGCCATGATAACCGTGGGCACGTCTTCTAATTGGTCACGTCTTTGTCACATTTACGTTTAGCTATCTAATACATCTGTGGAAATAATGTCTGGATATCAGTGTTCATCAGAACGAGTGGAGATTTTTGTTTCTAATTTTTGAAAGTGAGCACTGAGTCCCTTTCTCTGGCCTGCAGTGTTAGCGCCCAGCAGACTCTTTGAGGCCTGAAGAAACAAGGATAATGTGCTCCCTGTGACTCAGGAGGTGGGCATGCTTAGCTTCTTGCAGGCTTGGAGTTATTCCGGGTACACCAAAGGTGATTGATCAATGCCTTTATTGAGTTGATATGTGGCCCCTCTTTTGGGGGAGGGGGTTGTTAGCCCAGAAAGGAATAGTTCACCTTGGAAAAGTTGGTCCTAACAACTTTTTGCCCAGAAGTTGGGACCACCAATTACTAAACCACAGAGCAACTCCCTAGGGCTACTGAACTGAATGGGAATGTTTGCCCTGGCACTCCTTGGTCCAGACTTTTCCAATTCTTATTTCTGCTTTTTAACTTCTGTTTATCACCTCCTTTATTCTCTTGCTTTTAGCTGCCACTCATTGGCATATACCTGGTTCCTCAAACATGATATGTCAGCATCTTCCTTAACTCTTGTCCTTCTCTCATACCCCGTATCTATTAATTCTTGACAGTTCTATCTCCAAAATGTGTCTTCAATCCATCTTCTTCTCTCCATCCCTGAGGGGTCATCACAGTCCATCTTCATTGCTTGCCTAGAAGACGGCAGTCGTCTACTAACTGGCCTCCCTGCTCACCTGTGATGCCCCCTCTGAGCTATTTCTCATCAATAACATGAGGGATTGACATAAACCCTTTAAGTTTCTCCCAGCATTCCATCGTCAACCATCAGATGCCTTTTCACCATAGAATAAAATGCCAAGACCTTACCATGGCCCACAAGTCTGTGTGTCCTGGCCTTCATTACCTCTCTGACCTCATTCCAATAACATTGGGCTTCTTTGTGTTTCTAGAACATGCTAGTCTGTTCCCCACCCCTGGGCCTTTGATTTGTCCTCTCTGCCTGGATGCTCTTCCCTGAGAGCTTCCTGTCACTGGCTACCTTTCATCCTTCAAGTCTGAGCTCAAAGGTCACCTCTCAAAGATACTTGCCCTGACCACCAATCCAAATAAAATACTCTATAGTTTTCTCTAAGTACATCACTGAACTCACCACAGTTTGTAATGATTTATCTTTGTTCACTTTTTCATTATTTGTTTGTTCTCCCAGACCATATATTCTAGAAGGGCAGGGACCATGTATGTCTTGATCACTACTGTATCCTCAGAACCTAGCCTATGAGTGTCCTAGGGTGCTATGACGAAGTCCTGCAAACTAGGTAGCTTAAAATGGCAGGAATTTGTCCTCACACAGCTCTGAAGGTCAGAAGTACAAAATCGAGGTGTTGGCAGGGCCAGGCTCCCTTCCAAGGCTTTAGGAGAGGATCCCTCCTTGCCTCATCCAGCTTCTGGCGGTTTCTTGGCTTGTGGCTGAGTCACTCCAGGTTCTGCCCTCATGGTCACATTGCTTTTTCCTCTTCTTTCTGTCAAATCTCCCTATCCCTCACTGTTATAAGGACACTTGTCTTTGGATTTAGGACCCACTCAGATCATTCAGGATAAACTCTTCCTCTCAAGATTGTTAGTCACATCTCTTGCCTTTTAAGGTCATATTCACAGGTTCTGGGGATTCGGATGTGGACATATCTTTTTGGGGGCCACAAGTCAGCTCACTGTACCTGGAGAAGTGCCCGGTACCTGGTAGGTGCTCCAAAAAAGTGTTGAATGAATGCGTAAATCATCACAGTGAGGGCTTCTGTGATCAGAGAATCTAGCCAGCTTGCCTCATTGACCGTCACCCGCAATTAGAAATATTTGCCCTTAGGCGTCCTTTCCAAGTGGGTGCTCGCCGTGCTGCCTTAGCATTTGCCTACACACCTGAAGTGTGGGCTTCACCCATCATCCTGGCACCATGGGTGTCTCTTGGGCCTTCTCTTTGTTCAGAGACCCTCTGTATCACCCACTGAGGAGGAAAAAGCAGGCTGTGTAAAGCAGAAGAGTGGCAGATATATCAGTTAGAATCTTGAAAGGAAACAGGTTTCGCCCCGGTTGGATCAAATGAAGAGGTTTTAATGAGAAAACTACGTATGTTGGTGTAAGAAGGGCGAAGGGGACATACTGGGATGGTGAGGTCCCAAGTGGGAAGTTATTACCACCCCTAGGACCAAAGGGACAGGGGGAGGACATAATGTTGACAAAGCCCCATGAGAGCTAAGCTATGGAGGAGGGCTGCCCGGCAGGAGCTATAATCATAGAGAGATAATGGGAAGGCAGGGAGGAAGTAGAGAAATACCCAACCTGTCTCTCCCACCCTCTGATCTACTGGCGCTTCCCATGGGCAGAACCCAACCAGAGCCAGAGGAAAGCAGAGCTGGTAGTGCTGCCCATGGTCCGTAGAGGTCAGCCTCCTGGAGCACAGAGCCAGGAAGAAGACAGGGCATGGGTTTGGGGGAGAGGCGCACGGAAAATAACCAACAAAGCAGGTTCCCAGCAACAAGTCTGTTCGAGGGATCAGAGAGGCAGGAGGCAGGAGGGGCTGTCACCCGGTCCGGTGTAAGTGAGCAGTAAGTAAGAAACAGTAGGGTTGATCCCGCCTTTCTTCCTTCCCCCGCCATTGCCATCCCATGTAGGCCGGAAGTCTACCTCAGTGGTTCTAAAAGTGGCACTACTGTTGTCACCACTCTGAGTGTGGGGACCAGGAAGAGGCCAGCCCTGTCTGCGGAGTCTCTGGAGGATGCAGACGCTGAGCAACAGCAGAGGGAGAGGCTTGTGGACAGCAGGTGCTGAAGCTCACGAGATGGTACTAGTGGGCAGGGAGGGGACTCCAGCAGGAATTTTAATTCCACTCTGGGTTTCGTGGCTTCAGCCCGTGCCTCTGCCACAAGGCTATGAGGAAAAAGAAAAGTGGGACTTTTTACTTGCGTGTTGGACTAAAGGAGAAAAGGAGAACTAGAACGATCATTCTCAGCAAGCTTGAACTTGAGTGACCAGAGGGCTGTCCAGCTGAAAGCACAGATTATATGTCACCCCTGGACAGCCCAGCATGCAAGCTGAATGTACCCTCCTTCTCCTCACAGAGTACATCCCTGTGGCCCTGGGAATGATGCATTTTACAAAGTACGACACCTTTACCCCTTTCCCACCATCACTTTAGTCTGGTAAGTCGAATTTAAGGAATTTTTAAAAATTTACTGGAAGAATAAAAAAAAGCATTGGAAATGTTAGAAAGGATGAGTTGCTTCCCCGCGAAGCGCTAGAGTAAGAAAAGCTTTGCTGTGTCCTTGGGTCTTCTCTGCGTACTGTTCTGGGTCTTTCTGAGTTGCTGCCAAGCCCTCACCTCCTTCCCTGCAAGCATGAGGTAATGTCGGCTTCTCTCTGTTTTCTCTCTGATCCTTGTGAGCTCTTTGGCTTCTGCTACCTCTGGGGCAGGATCTCACTTTATTAAACAGGACAGTCAATTAGTCTTGTTCATGTTGTACTACATCATCGAGCAGTTTCTCTTAAGACAGGGCTAGGTTCTTGTGTCTATTGACAGCTCTATGGGAAGAACGCCTTCCAGTGGGCAACCTGCTCTGCTCTAGACTGCAGGTTGAGCCCCGTGTTCAGTGTGAGGAACTCCAGAGGGCTGCCATGATAGTGTGTGCCAAGCCCCTGATTTGGGGAGTCAAGACACCAGGTGCAGAGGGGTCTCCTGGCAGGCACGAAGCCTGAAGGAAGGTCCAAGACAGAACAGAGGTCTCTTGATCAAGACAAAATGGCCCCAGGTCTTGGAAAGCTCTGAAGAACCATCATCCTTTTTCTTTATGGTAGAAATACCTTTAAGGTTTTGGTGGTTGTAAGAGTAAGTAAAACTTCTCATTGCAAGATTTCAAACAATTCAAGGCTGTGTGGAATAGTCAATGAGATTCCTTTACTGTCTCAACCCGCAGCGTTAACTTTGCAGGGCTCGTAGGGGATATGTCCTGATTTTTAAATGTCTACATCACATACACGCACACATGGATGCTTTAAAGCTGAGGTCAAATGTACACCCACTTTCCTGTAGCCTACTTATTTTAGCTCAGAATGTATGGGCAGCCTCCTGCTTTTATACAGAATCCATTTCTGAAATGATGTACAGAAGTGAAATATGCAAAAGTGAATAATCGATGTACATTTTCTCTGGTGATTGCAATCGTGGAGATCTCAATGATTCTGTCAGCCTGTTCATACTCTCACTATTTGTTCTACTTTGCAGTTGACCACAAAGTCTGATGAGCAACAAATTAAGGCTAAAGACTTTCTCCTTGTGGTGCCCCAGTGATTTGTTTCAATTTTATGAAGCCTCTAAAACCTTGTCTTCTTGTTGTAAATATCAACATTTTAATTTCTCTTCTTCTTATTCACTTTTGTAAGGCAACAAGGGCATGATACAATAAAACGTTCTAGAACAATTGTGCAAACCTGCCTGGCCAAGCTTTTTAACCTGGATTGGGGGCTGACAGTCACTGCCACCCTGCAGACAGCGAATGTACCTCCTTCTGTTGAGTTCTGAAGGTCCAAATCTGGCACTTGAGTGGCGGCTTATGGGATCTCGATGTGTGGTATTCAGAAGTGTGCGCTGTTCTCTTGGGGGTGCCTCAGTGGTTCAGTATTTGGGCGTCTGCCTTCGGCTCAGGTCATAGTCTGAGGGTCCTAGGATCGAGCTCTGTGTCGGTCTCCCTCCTCAGCGTTGGGCTCCTGCTCAGTGTGGAGTCTGCTTCGCCCTCTCCTTCTGCCCCCCCCCCCCGCTTCTGTGCTCTCTCTCTCTCTTAAATAAATGAATAAAATAAAAAAAAGAAGAAGTATGGGCTATTCCCAAGGTGAAATTATAAAGTCAAGGATACCTATATCCTAGATTTCTTTCCAGCAGTGCAAGCTAATTCTGCTCCTCAAGAAGGAAGGAACTTACTACAAGCAGACCAGGCAGCTCACGGGCAGGTTGGGGGTCAGAGAACTGGGTTTGGAGCTCTGCTTTGAGGAACTACAGCCAAACCCACACTGCACATCTGCCCTAATGAGGCTACAGCCCCAGGAAGCCTGAGGTGCTGCAGCTGGCTTTGCTGAAATCACCCCTGCCACCGGCACTGATAGCACTTCTATGTCAGAAACTCAGCCTTGCAGGTCCTAGGGCAGGCCAGCGGGACCACGCTCAGCACCAGCAAAATGATGCCCCTCTCTGAGCCTACTTCCTCAATGCCTTCCTGAAGTGTTGTATGGTGTGGCTCACTGGTGGAAAAAGGTACATACCTGTGTCTTGGCTACACAGGAGGCTGCAAGTGAGACTTCTGGCTTCTGCTTTGGGGAGAGAGTATCATAAGACAGTTAATTCCCCAAACATTAGAAAGATGGGAAGCTGCTGGGAATGCAGAAAAAAAAAAAAAACAAAACCCGACGTCTACAAATAAGAATAGCTATAGTGGATGATTTTAAATGCTTCTTGGCGTTGCATTTTATGCATATACTATAACTCATTGAGCACATCCCTTATCAACATACATTAAAATAATTCCCTTTGATAATAAAAAATTAAAAGCCAAAGAAATGGAAAAATGTTCCATGCTCATGGATTGGGAGAACAAACATTGTGAAGATGTCAATGCTACCTAGAGCAATCTACACATTTAATGCAATCCCTATCAAAATACCATCAACTTTTTTCAAGGAAATTGAACAAATAATCCTAAAATTTGTATGGAACCAGAAGAGACCCCGAATAGCCAGAGGAATGTTGAAAAAGCAAAGCAAAGCCAGTGGCATCACAATTCTGGACTTCCAGCTCTATTACAAAGCTGTCATCCTCAAGACAGTATGGTACTGGCACAAAAACAGACACACAGAGCAATGGAACAGAATCGAGAGCCCAGAAATGGACCCTCAACTCCATGGTCAACTCATCTTTGACAAAGCAGGAAAGAATGTCCAATGGAGAAAAGTCTCTTCAACAAATGGTGTTGGGACAATTGGACAGCCACATGCAGAAGAATGAAACTAGACCATTTCCTTACATCACACACAAAAAGAGACTCAAAATGGATGAAAGACCTAAATGTGAGACAGGAATCCATCAAAATCCTTGAGGAGAACACAGGCAGCAACCTTTTCAACCTCAGCCGCAGCAACTTCTTCCTAGACACATCGCCAAAGGCAAGGGAAGCAAGGGCAAAAATGAACTATTGGGACTTCATCAAGATAAAAAGCTTTTGCACAGCAAAGGAAACAGTCAACAAAACCAAAAGACAACCGACAGAATGGGAGAAAATATTTGTAAATGGCATATCAGATAAAGGGCTAGTATCCAAAAATCTATAAAGAACGTATCAAACTTAACACCCAAAGAACAAATAATCCAATCAAGAAATGGGCAGAAGACATGAACAGACACTTCTGCAAAGAAGACATCCAAATGGCCAACAGACACATGAAAAAGTGCTCAACATCGCCCGGCATCAGGGAAATCCAAATCAAAACCTCAAGGAGATACCACCTTACACCAGTCAGAATGGTTAAAAATAACAAGTCAGGAAATGGCAGATATGGTGGTGAGGATGCGGAGAAAGGGGAACCCTCCTACACTGTTGGTGGGAATGCAAGCTGGTGCAGCCACTCTGGAAAACAGTATGGAGGTTCCTCAAAAAGTTGAAAATAGAGCCACCCTAAAACCCAGCAATTGTACTACTGGGTATTTACTCCAAAGATACAAATGTAGGAATCCGAAGCGGTACGTGCACCCCAATGTTTATAGCAGCAATGTCCACAATAGCCAAACTATGGAAAGAGCCAAGATGTCCATCAACAGATGAATGGATAAAGAAGATGTGGTATATACACACACACACACACGCACACACACACACACACACACACACACACACACACACAATGGAATATTATGCAGCCATCAAAAACCCCGAAATCTTGCCATTTGCAAGGATGTGGATGGAACTAATGGGTATTATGCTAAATGAAATAAGTCAATCAGAGAAAGACAAGGATCATATGATCTCACTGATACGAGGAATTTGGGAAACAAGACAGAGGATCATAGAGGAAGAGGAAAAAATGAAACAAGATGAAACCAGAGAGGGAGACAAACCATAAGAGATTCTTAATCTCAGGAAACAAATTGAGGGTTGCTGGAGTGGTTGGGGGTGGGAGGGATGGGGTGGCTGGGTGATAGACACTGGGGAGGGTATGTGCTATGGTGAGCGCTGTGAATTGTGCAAGACTGTTGAATCACAGACCTGTACCTCTGAAACAAATAATACAATATATGTTAAAAAAAAAGATAGTAGGAGGGGGAAAATGAAGAAGGGGAATCGGAGGGGGAGATGAACCATGAGAGACGATGGACTCTGAGAAACAAACTGAGGGTTCTAGAGGGGAGGGGGCTGGGGGGATGGGTGAGCCTGGTGATGGGTATCAAAGAGGGCATGTTCTGCGTGGAGCACTGGGTGTTATGCACAAACAATGAATCATGGAACACTACATCAAAAACTAATGATGTAATGTATGGTGATTAACATAACAATAAAAAAAAACCCTCCAAGAGCTTCCTTTGGTAGCCCCCAATGGCCTGCCAGAAGTCTTTGTGAAAATTAGGAAAAGGTGCCTCCCACCTCGGCAGATCCTGCCCCACTCCCAGGGTGTCCAATAGGCACAACTGCCGGAATCACTGGCGTCCGGCAAGGGACAGAAAAAAAAAATCCCGTTTTATTAAATAAACAAACAAACAAACAAACAAATAAATATATCTTTAAAAAAGAAAAAAAATTAAAAGCCATGCTACAATAAACATCTTTGTATGTAGGTGTGTAAACACACACACACACACACACACACAAATATGCAAATGTATTTGTGTACTTTGACTTATTTTTATAGGATTAATTCTCAGGATTAGAAGCCCTGGTCACAGGATATTTAAAATCTTACATTTTGAGTGCATCTTGGGTCAGCATAGCCATGGTGGCTCGTGTCCTTTCCGCCTGTGTCTGTCGACTGCCCCTTTGCGCCACTGCCCGGGGCCCCAAGCTGGCCACGACCCGGCCGCTCTGCATCACCCTGTGTCCCGTGGAGGCAGAGGCGTTAATGTGTCCACAAGAAATTGTAGATTACGTTGCAGAGAAGAAGGATGTATATGAATAAAATACCAGACCCCCTTTTTACCCAGAGAGAAGAGTCAAAAGATGCTGGTGTCTGGAAGTGAGAACGCATTTTGGCATTTCTGCTGCCTTTGACAGAGTAATTCTGTTTAGGGTTGTATTTAAATCATCTGTTTTGCCCTTGGAAAAATAATGTATAAAACAAAAAAAAGTCTTATATTTTAATCTATTTTATAACATTGTCTTCCTAGAAGCTTGCTGAAGTGGCTCTCAACAAAGATAGATCGTGTTTTAAAGGAGTTGCCAAGTTTAGGGAGTTTAAATAATATGCAAATGGTAAAATGGTTAAAGCATGCATATGTCTATATGGTAGAAATGAGATATTATAATAATATAATTGTTAATTATTATTATAACCAAAATATCTTGAATAAATGGAATGGCCCCTTGCCCTGCTGAGCCTGGTAACAGACAGTGAACTCTACTAGCAATTCAGAGGTCTCTACATGGATTTTCTGGTCTATCAAATGGTCACTATGTGGCTGGGTCTCTGTGATCCATTTTTGTGATGCTCCCGTAAGCCCTTAGGAATATTGACTCCAAGTGGCTCAGATAACCAGAGGGTTGCTGCATGTCGTTGTACAGTAGTGACCCCATCACCGTGTAGTCTGGGGAAATTGTGCCCTTGGAGTTGTGCAGTGTATAACCTGTGCCCCAGTACAGAGCACCTCTGCCAAGCCAAGCAAAAGGGCTCACTTGGAAGTCCTTCCAGTACCGTTTATGGACACCTAATTCATTGATCTCAGGTAACTGATTATGAAACATTAAGCCCGTTTCCCTTCCAGAGCAGCAAAGCAGCTCTGGTGACAGCTCCTAAGTACGTAAGAAATGTGTCTTGAGTTCTGTGACATTTTACATTCCCAGCTTTGCCCAGCGGCCAGTGGCTCCTTCTTGCAAGTGACATATTGATTGTACATACATGCAAGGTGACTATATTGTGCTCAGTATTTTGAGCTCATCGTCTGTTATCACATTCTTAGTGTCATCCTCGGCCCAGACAGTATCAAATTGGAAGCAGTAGTGTAGAAAATTATGAAGAAATCAGAAAAGACTACAGCTGTAAAATGAATCAGGCCGTTGCTCCACATTTAGCCCTTCCCCTGATGTAAACACCCCGCTCCTTTCTGTGCCCTGTTAGGAGGTCCCCGGAGCCGGGAGGGTGCTGGGGTCATCAGAGCTGAACTCTGACCTTGCTCTGAAGTTAGGTACAAGGTGTCCCTGAGAGCAGAAGATTCTGCTGTCCTGGAAACCATGTCACATCTTGGAGGCCATGGGGTGGCTCAACAAGGTGTGACAGTGAGGAAGCGGGGATTGGCACATGGTGATTTATGTGGCTGTGAATGGCAATTTCAGTCTTAGAGGGCACCAGGGATGGCCTGTTCCCCCAGGTTTTATGAGATTCTCATTAATCACACCCCTCCAGGTGGATTTGTGACCAGGGGGATAATGAGAGGATGCCATGTTGCTAGTTGGCATAAAGTAGGCGCCGCTCCGTCAGGGTGGATAATTTCATGCATCATCAGAGTGAAAAGCCTTAATGAATGGCATGTGGGCAAGGCGCACCTTGTCACTGTGAAAACCATAGGCTCCTCTGTCATTGTACCGTGCCTGTTGTCAACTTTTGTGTTTGCTTAACGTACCTGCAGGGGATGTGAATGGGCCTGCATTTTAATGTTAATCCAAACCAGTGCAGATTCTTTCTTCTTGTTCTAAAAACTCAGTTCTACTCTTTTTCCTGGTCCCCAGAGAGTCTGGGCAAGGAAAATGGGGCTAGGGAATGTCTCAGTCCCGGGTGCTGATCCTTCAGCATCTGTGGGAAAGATCACCATGGCTGGGGAATGCCCATTTGTCTCCGGCCCAGGCTCAGCCCTGGGCTGGTAGTACAGAGAGAGCAGATCAAAGCTTGCTTGTTCTCCTGAAGCTGGGCCGGGACAGGTGATGTAGAGGGAGAAGGCATTCCCCTTCAGAAATGCCTGGCTAGAGGCTCCATTCCGTGCAGGCTCCTCCTGCGCATTGCCCTTCCCTGCCCCCAACGGGTCCCCTCTTTGCTCCTGCAGAGATCCTGCCCGGCCTGGAACCTTCCAACTTGCCTTAGAGCGCTGGGTTTTCTTTGGAAGCAAGGCAAGCTCTGAGGACCGGGTGAGGGCCTCTCCCACGGGAGGGGCTGTGCTGTCTGCAAATCCCAATGCTCTCCAGGGTTACCTTATGGGCTTCATGCATCTTTTCTGTTCCCTTGGGGTTGGAGAGAACCTGATGGGCTATCCACAGACCCGCCCCTCTCTGAACCTCATCGTCCCCATTCATGTATTAAATCATCCAATCGACAAATGCTGTGGATCTATTGCCACACTGATGTCAAGATTGAGGACACAGTAATAAACCAAATAGATAAAAGTCCAGCCCTCAGGGAGCTTCTATTTCAGTGGAGAGAGAGAAACAGACAGCAAAATATAGAGGTTGCTGAAAGAAAATAAGTGTCATGGGAGAAGAATAAGGTAGGGAAAGGGGACAGGTCATGGTAGGATGGGGAGGAGTGGAAGTTTTAGGTAGGCTGGTCAGGACACGCCTTGTGGGGGTGTGCAGAGCCTCGCAGAGAAGGGAGTGAGCCCAGTGGGTGTCTGAGGGAAGAGCGTCCTTGGGGAGGAGTGAGCCTGGAGCATTCAGGAATTGCAAGGAGGCCAGTACGGCTACAGCAGAGTGAGCAAGAGGGAGACAGGAGGACACAAGTCAGAGCAATGCAGGGCCTCATTGCATAGGGTCATAGGGCCCTTGTGAGGACTTGGGCTTTTCCTTGGAGTGAAATTAGACGTCTCTGAGGGAGGGGCCAGGAACAGAAGTGACATGGTCCAACTGATGTTGGAGAGGACATCTCTGACTTCTGTTCTCAGAATAGTCGTGGGTGGGTGGAGCAGGAAGGAGCTCAGTGATGCAGCTGGGTTGATGGTGGCTGGCAACAGTGGAGGGGTCACTGCAAAGGCCGTGACAAGTTGGCCGATTTGGGATCTATCAGACAGGGGGAGCTGAGAAGGTTGGCTGGTAGATTGGATTGAGATCTGAGGGAAGGGAAAAACCGAGGATGGCTCTAAGGCTTTGGACTGAGCAACTGGAAGGACGGAGCTTCCATTCACTGCCTGATCTGAAGAAGAATACATGGCGCAGCTTTGGGGATATAACCAGGTCAGGAATTCGGGCTTGAGCCCCCTAAGCCCAAGATGCCCATTAGCTCTTCAGGAGAAGAGGCTCAGGATGGTTGGATGCTGCAGCTCAGGAGAGAAGTCCGGGCTGGAGATACAAGTCTGAGCTTTCATCTTACACAGGGTGATGAAGGCCATGGAGTTGGAAATGCTCTCCAACATAGTGAGTGAAGAGATCCCGGAACTAGGAGCCAGAGCTCCCCAACCTTTAGAGGAAGGAGACATAAGTGAGAACCAGCCTAGCCGACTGAGCAAGAATGACCAGGGCAGCGGGCAGAAAGAAGCCCAGAGAGAGTGACACTCCGGAAGGTGGGTGAAGGAAACATTACTAACACGGGGAGTGATGAGCTGATCACCAAACTGCAAGTTCACGTGCACAAGGACCTCATTCTGTTTTATTCTATGCTTGATCTCCAGCCCCGGAAGTAGGACCTGGCACCTAGCAGCTGCTCAATGAAAGAATATTGTTAAATGAATAAGCAAGTCAGGTAAGAGGACGCCTGGGAATTTTCCCCTGTATGTAGCCACTTGGAGGTTGCATGTGGCCTTATAAGAGCAGTTTCAGAGGAGTACTGAAGACGAAAAGACTTTTTGCGGTGAGCTCCCAGGCTGAGGATGTGCCGGCATGGGACAGAGAACTGAGAAATGAGCTTGTAGCTGGAGGAGGTAAGGCGTCAAATCCGGTCTGTCCTGTCACATCATTAATGGGGCCACCTTCCGGAAGCTGGCTTTCATCCCGTCGCTGCTGCGCCTCCACAGCATGAAACCCAAGCTCCCCTGCCACAATCCGGCTGCCATCCATCATCTAGCCTTGGCTTTCCTACTCACCCTTCCATTCCAGCTGAACGGTGTAGATCCCAGCTGTTGTTACCAGTCGTGCAACTGTGAGCAAGTCGCATCGCCTCTCTCAGCCTCCGTTTTGGGATGATCACAGTATTTTCCTATGCAGCTGTTAAGGGAATTAAGTGCTAGCATTCAACTGGTCCTCAGTAAATAGCAGTAATGTTTATTCCTGTTTTTGCACCTTTGATTATTGTGCTGGTTTCAATCCCCCCGTGGTCCATGTATCACAGTCCTCTCCAAGATCCTATTCAAGACTGTCCGTTCATTTCTGCACCGTGCTAATACTAGTAGTAGCAGCCAATATTTATATAGTGCTTGCTCTGCACTAAATGAATACTTTAGATATGTCGATTCATTTAATTCTCAGAGCAACCCTAAATGGTAGGTTCTGTTATCGTTCCCCTTTGTGGAAAAGGAAACTGAGACACAGAGTGGTTAGATGCCTTATCTCAGGTTGCATAGCTTATAGGTAGAAGAGTCAGGTTGTTTCATTCTTTTGCTATTCAGTAAGCCTTTACTGAGTGGCCGCTGTGAGCCAGACTCTGCCCCAGACCCTGGGAGTTTAGGAATGCAAGACTCTGTTTGTGTCCTCAAGGAGCCCACAGCCTGACCTTCCTGACCACTTAGGGCCAAGGCCTATCTTTTGATCGCCCATAGCTGTTACTGCCTGTCCCACTCATGGAGTGCTCAGGCTGTTTTACCCTATAAGCTCCTTGAGATTGGGTTCCTGTTCTGGGACCTCTGAGTCTTGGAATCTGGATCTTGTCTTGCATATCACCAGGACTCAGTAAATATCTTCTATGAAATGGCCGTTTGTCCCAACAGTCTCTCCACGTTGTCTATTCATTCATTTGACACTTATTTATTGGGGGACTGTTAATGAGCCAGGTGCTAATGTGGGTCCTGGGGACTCAGTGATGGACAGGACAGAGTCCCTGCCCACATGGTGCCATGCACTAAGAGTTGGCACTGTACTTCAGGACTTTATTGCCTCCTTCCCTCATGCAGCATCATTCATGCCCATGCTAGGGCTTCTCCCCTTACTATGTGAGTTAGATTGGACTCACTTGGATTTTGTCGGGGGGAGAAGAAGGAGTGGTGATATTTGCACTGGTCTTGCAAACTCAAGAAGGAGGAGTCTGGGAAATTTTAAGGAGCCAGTAGAGTTCCAGATCCACACACCTTTCCTATATGAACAACAGGGGTGTGTCTTTCCAGATTCGTTGTGGAAACTGTTGGATTACTTCACTTCAAAACCACCATTATCAAGCTTATAAACACAGTACTGTCCACAGGTCACCTTGTCCTCCTTGACCATGGGAGTCCTGTTGAGTTTTAGTTCATTAACCCCCTTGGGGAATTCTGATCCTCAGAGTACCTCATGCATTTGATTCATCGTCAAAGCCTCCTAAAAGCAATACATCCTTACTTCCTAACTACCTTCATATGTGAAATAGCAGGGGGCTGCTTTCCACTCCAACTCAGATGTAAAGAACAGACGGGATGGCAGTAAGATGTCCATGGTCTCCTTCCTATGCTTTTTTAAAAAGAATAAAATCACAGACCTGTACCCCTAAAACAAATAATACATTATACGTTAATAAAAAAAACTATAGTAGCCATTTGTCTATGACCTTTAAGAAAGCTGTTATTAACTTTCAATTGACTCACGGTTGTAGATTGAACCTTACCTAATAAAGTATCCATTCTATTTTAAAAAAATAAATAATTAAAAAAAATAAAATAGGCAAGAGATCAATAAAATGCCAAGTAGAGGAACTATTTATTCCTTTATCCTCTACCAAGGAGATCCTATTGTCTGTAGTCTCTTGTTTCTAAAACATATATATATATATATATATATATATGTATACACACACACACACACACACAGAGAGAGAGAGAGAGAGAGAGAGAGAGAAATTATATACAAACCATATATATAAACCATATATATGTATATATAAGCTCTGGGTGAACAAGGCAATGCTCTGTAATCTACATTGTCTGGGGGAAATCCATTTTCAAGCTGCTTTCTGTGGAATATGAAGGTCCTCTCTGCAGAAAGTCACACAAAAAAATGTCAGAGGAACAGGACATGAGGACACCACTGCACAGTTGTTTTCTTAGGAACATGTCTGCCATCTCACACATCTCAGCCAATATCATCTGCGTCAGTACCTCTCAACTGGTGGTATTCCAGAGGAGCCATATGGCTACTTAAAATAATCAATGAGTGGACTTCCACTCCTGGGAAGATAGAGAAGACAGATTTTTCCCTATTCTTCCCACTAAGTACAACTTAGTAACCCTGGACATTATATATGAAACAAACATAAGAAGACTCTGAAAGGTGAAGAGAATGCAGACCCATAAGATTTCAGGACCCAAGGAACATCACAGTGGTGAGTTCTCTGGGTTTTCTTTTTGCCTCATATGTCCCAGACTTGAAGCTGAAGAAGCCAGCAACCTGGAACTGCTAACAGGTACAGACTAAAAACCCCAAACAAAAGCCATCTTTCTGTAGCGTAGAAACAGGCTAAAGGGACAACCAAATAAGAGAGAAAACTTTTAGACAATAACCATTCTACTCTAGGCAAGGACCACAGAAAGAAACGCTAGCCCCTCCCCTGTTCACACCAAGGAAGCTCAAAGAGGTGAAACCAGATTTCCACAAGGTCCCCCAGTCCCCTTTCCAGAATGGTGTCAGAGAAGGCTGAGTAGGGAGCCTGGACTTCTACTGCACCTGGCAGGAACAAGGAACCCTTGTTCTTTATTGCCAAGGTGGTGTCAGAGGAGGCCTAGTGGAGTCAGGACTTACCATCACTGCCTCTCCCTTGATAATAAGGTCACTTTCTCTCCACCTCTCCTCACCCCATGATGTCAATAGTAGTCATGTGGTAGGCAGTAATGTGGAGCTCCTGTCCTAGGTTTCAGTGGAAGCCTAGGAGGGAAGTCGAATTGCCACCCCTCCTCAGCAGTAATAGGGAGTCCTCTGCCCCTTAGGCATCAGTGGAAGCTGAATAGGGCACCTGGATTTCTATACCCACTTGGCAGTAATAAGATGATGCCCCCCCTTCTTTTACCGGAGCAGTATCAGACGAAGCCAGCTAAAACAGGTTTCAGTAAGATTGACGAGTGTTGATTAACCTGACTGGTAGTCATTTCACAAAGTATACATATGTCAAATAACCACATTGTACTTTAAAAAAATACAATATTCTATTTGTCAATTATACCTCAATAAAGGTGAAAAACAGACAAATAAGATCCAGAGTCTCAAAACATAATATCCAGAATGTACAGGTTCCATTCCCAAATCATTCATCATACAAAGAATCAGGAAGATCTCAAACAATGAAAAAAGAAATCATAGATGCTAATACTGATATGACAGAGACATTAGAATTATCTGACAAGATTTTAAGGCAACCGTCATAACAGTGTTTCAGTGAGCAATTATGAACATACTTGAAACAAAAGGAAAAACAGAAAGTCTCAACAACTAAATAGATTATGTTAAAAAGAACCAAATGAAAATTTTGAAACTGAAAAATACAGTAACTGAAGTATAAAATGTAATGGATGGGCTCAATAGCAGAATGGAGGGGACAGAAGAAATAATGATGAGCTTGAAGAAAGAACAAAAGAATCCCCTATTTGAACAACATAGAGACAATAGACTGAAATTAATAGAGTCTCAGGAACCTGTGGGACTATGAAAAAACGCCCTAACATTTGTGTTATCAGAGTCCTGGAAGGAGAGGAGAAAGAGGGCAAGACTTAAAAAAATGCTCACAGAAATAATGGTAGAAAACATAGAGTAAAAGACTTAATTTATAGATTCAAGAAGGTTAGCAACTACAAAGAGGATAAATCCAACAAACAAATCCACACCAAGACACATCAAAGTCAAACTTCTGAAAACTAAAAACAAATAAAAAACCTTTTTTTTTTAAAGATTTTATTTATTTATTTGACAGGGAGAGACACAGCGAGAGAGGGAACACAAGCAGGGAGAGTGGGAGAGGGAGAAGCAGGCTTCCCGTTGAGCAGGGAGCCCGATGTGGGGCTCGATCCCAGGACCCTGGGATCATGACCTGAGCCAAAGGCAGACGCTTAACGACTGAGCCACTCAGGCGCCCCAACAAATAAAAAAATCTTGAAAGCAGCAAGAGATTATACACTTTGTGCATCCAAAACAATTTGAATGACAGAGGACTTCTTATCAGAGACTGTAGAGGCCAGAAAGAAGTGGCACAACATTTTCGAACCAATAAAAGAGACCTGTCAACCCAGAATCCTATATATAGAGAAAATATCCTTCAGGAACAAAGGGATAATCAAGACTTTCTCGGGAAAAGGAAAAATAAGAAAATTTGCTTCCAGAGGAAGTACCATAAAAAATTAACAGAAGTTTTCTAAGAGGAAAATAAATAATAAAAAAGTAATCTTGGAAGATCAAGGAGGAAGAAAGGATATGTGAGCAAAAACATGGGTAAATACAACAGATTTTCCTTCTCAAATTTTCTAAATTATGTTTCATGTTTGAAGCATAATTGTTATACTGCTTGATGTAATTATAAATGTCTGTAGAGAAAAGTTTTAAGACAATTATAAATGAGAATGTAAAGGAAGTTAAAGTTTCTACACTTGAACTGGTAAAATTGCTAAACCAGTGAACTGTAAAAGTTATGTAGAGATGATGTAATACTTCAGCAGCCACTAAAAATCTATATATAGAGAGACACTCAAAAACACTACAGATAAATCAAAATGGAACTCGAAAAAAATCTTCCTCACAAGAAGGCAGGAAAAAAAGAGAAATGGGAAACAGAACAGGCAACAAAAAATAAAATGACAGGCTTAAGTGTTAACATATCAATTAAATTGTAATGGTCTAGCTATACTAATTACAAAACAGAGATTCTCAGAGTGGATTTAAACAATGATCTACTATAGGCCATTTATAAGACACTCCCTTAAAATATAATGATCTAGGGAGGTTTAGTGTAAAAGGATGCAAACACTAATGAAAAGAAATCCAGACTGGCTATATTAATAGCCGATAATGTAGATTTCAGAGCAAAGAAAATCCTAGAGACAGAATCATCATATAATGATAAGAGGTTGGGTTCACAAAGAACACATAGCAATCCTAAATGTGTATGCACCAAACAACGGAGGTGTAAAATATGTGAAACAGAAACTGAGAGAACAGAAAGGAAAATAGACAAATCCATAATTATAGTTGGAGACTTCAACACCCCTCCCTCAACAATTGATGGAACAACTAGATAGAAAATCACCAAGGATATAGAAAACTCAACAGCACCATCAACCAACAGAATCTAATGAACATTTATAGGACACTCTACCCAACAACAACAGAATACACGTTCTTTCCAAGTGTGCACGGAACATATACCAAAATAGACCATATCCTGGGCCAAAAAATAAACCTCAACAAATTTAAAAGAATTTAAATCATGTGGGGTGTGTTCTCTAACCACAATGGAATCATACTAGAAATCCGTAACAGAAAGATAACAGGAAAATTTTCAACACTTAGAAACAAAACAACACATTCCTAAATAGCCATGAGTCAAAGAAGAACTCTCAGGGAAGTAAAAAATATACATTAAGCTGAATGAAAATAAGAACATAGCACATCAAAATTGTGGGACATAATGCAGTAATGAGAAGGAAATTTATAGTACTAGATGCATACATTAGGAATGAGAAAAAGTCTGAAATAACTAATCTAAGTTTATACCTTGAGAACTCAAAAAAAAAAAAAAAAAGGAGAGCAAAATAAACCCAAAGCAAGCAGAAGGAAGTAAAAAATACAGGTAGCAATAGAAACTGAGAAACCAATGGAGAAGAGTCAGTGAAACAAAGAGACGGTTTTTTGAAAAGATCAATCCATAAAACTGGCAAGCTTCTATCAAGCCTGAGAAAGAAAAAAAGGGAGAAAACACAAATTACCAACATCAGGAATAATGTAAGGGATATCACTGCAGATCCTGCAGGCATTAAATGGAGAATAAAGTAATAGTATCAACAACTCTACATGCCTAAATTTTACAACCTGGTGGAAATGGACCAATTTTTCAAAAAACACAAACTTTCACAACTCACCGAAAACTAAATTGATAATTCGAATAGTTCTAAACTATTAAGGAAGCTGAATTAATAATAAAAGATTGCCCCAAAGGAAATGTTCAGGCCCAGGTGGTTTTGCTGGAGAATTCTACCGAGAGACAACACCAATTCTATGCAATCTCTTCCAGAAAATAGAAGGGAAGGAAAGATGTCTTTTTTTTTTTTAAGATTTTATTTATTTATTTGACAGAGTGTGCACAAGCAGGGGGAGCAGCAGGCAGAGGGAGAGGGAGAAGCAGGCTCCCCACGGAGCAGGGAGCCTGACGTGGGACTGCATCCCAGGACCCTGGGATTATGACCTGAGCCGAAGGCAGTCGCTTAACAACTGAGCCACCTGGGCGCCCCAGGGGAAGGAAGATGTCTTAATTCATTTTACAATGTTACTCTGATACCAAAAACCAGACAAAAACACCACAGAAAAGAAAACTAAAGATCCATTTTCCTCATGAATATAGACACAAAAATCCTTAACAAAGTATTAACAGAAAATTCAGCAAAATATCAAAAGAATTTTATACCATGACCACGTGGGGTTTATTATAGAGATGTGAAGCTAGTTCAACATAAAAATTAAAATCAATGTTATTTACCATTATTAATGGCTAAAGAAGAGAAACCACATGATCACATCATCAATTCAGAAAAAGACATTTGACAAAATTCAATCCATTCATAATAAACACTTAAAAAATAGGAATACAGAAGAACTTCAAATTCATAAAGGCCATCTACAAAATATCTACTGCTAACCTTGTACACAGTTATGAAAAAATGAACACTCTCTCCCTAAGATCAGGAACAAGACAGGATGTCTGCTCTCACTACTCTTATTCAACATAATGCCAGCAGTTTTAGCCCACGCAATAAGCCAAGAAAAGGAAATAAAAGACAAACATATCATAAAGAAATAAAATGGCCCCTATTTGAAGATGACATGATTATCTGCATAAAAAATTCCTAGAAATAATAAGTTCAGAAAAATTATAGGATACAAGATAATGTACCAAAGTCAATGGTATTTCTATATACCTAAAATTAACACATGGATTCCAATATTAAAAATGTAATACCGTTAACAATTACTAAAAAAACAGGAGAGAAATAGAAGACTACAAAATGCTGATAAAAGAAACCAAAGCTGAAAGAAATAAAAGCAGATCTAAATAAATGGAAAGGCATACTCGACACAGCAAAGATGTCAATTCTCTTCAAATTTAAAGACAGGTTTAACACAATTCATACCAAAATTGAAGTAGCTATTTTTGTAGATATGTATGTAAGATCATTATACAATTGCCCAACACATACACTCATTTGAAGACTTCTGTAGCTATTGTAATCAGAATTATAAAATATTGGTAGAGGAACAGATACATGAATCAATGGAACAGAATAGGGAACCCAGAAAGAGACTCAGAAAATACGCTTAACTGAATATTTTATTGTATTTTTATTGAGCCAGTTGAGCCAAAATATTGCCATTTTAAAATGAGCAAATCAGTGGCATTTAGTACATTTACAGTGTTGTGCAAATACCACCTCTCTCTAACCCAAAAACATTTTCATGGTTCCAAAATAAAACCCTATCACCATTAATAGTTACACCTCAATCCTCTCTCTAACCACCAATTTGCTTTCTATGATTTACCTATTCTTAGTATTTCATATAAATGGAATCATACAATATGTGACCTTTTGTGTCTGGCTTCTTGTACTTAACATATTGTTTTTGAGGTTTGTTCATGTTGTCACATGTATCAGTACTTCATTCCTTTCTATGGTTGAATAATATTTCTGGTTGTATAATATTTCATTGTATCTATTTACCACAATTTGTTGTCCATCCATCCATTGATGGACATTTTTGTAGTTTCTCCCTTTTGGCTTTTGTCAGTAGTGCTGCTATGAATATTTGTGTGTGAATCTTTCAGAGCTTGTTTTCAGTTTTTTGGAGCATGTAACTAGGACTGGAATTGCTGGGTCATATGGTCATTCAATGTTTAACTTTTTGAAGAACAACTACGCTGTTTTCCACAGCAGCTAAATCTTTTTACATTCCCACCAGCATTGTCCAAGTTTTCCATTTAGCCAAGTCCTTGCCAAAACTTATTATTCTCCTTTTTTCAAAAAATATTTTTATAGCCATCATAGTGGATATGAAGTGGTATTTCATTATGGTTGTGATTTGCATTTCTTTAATGACTAAGAATATTGAACATCTTTTCATGTACTTTCGGGCCATTTGTAATATCTTCTCTGGGGAAAAGTCTACTCAAGTCCTTTCACTATTTTTTAAATTAGGTTGTTTGTCTTTTTGTTGTTGAGTTGTAAGAGTTATTTATATATTCAGGATATTAATCCCTTATCAGATATATGGTTTGCAAATATTGTCTCCCATTCTGTAGGTGGTCTTTCCATTTTCTTGATTATGTTCTTGCATTAAATGCATAAAAATGTTAAATTTTGACAAAATCCAATTTATTTTTTGTTGTTGCTCATGCTTTTGGTGTCATATCTAAGAATCCATTGCCAAAGCCAAGGTCATAAAAGTTTACCCCTGAAGGGTAAACAGAAACGTTTTCTTCTAGGATTTTATAGTTTTAATTCCTACATTTAAGTTGTTGATCAGTTTTGAGTTAATTTTTATAATGGTGTGAGATAGGGGTCCAAATTAATTATTTTACATGTGGATGTACAATTGATCCAGTGCTACTTGTTCAAGAGACAATTCTTTCTGCAGTGAACAGTCATGGGCTCTTCTTGCAAATCATTTGGCCATAGAAGTATATTTCTGGACTCTCAGTTCTCTTCCATTGGTCTATATGTCTGTCCCTATGCCAATACCACACTGTTTTGATTACTGTAGTTTTGTGGTAAATTTTGAGATCAGGAAGTGTGAGTCTTCAACTTCGTTCTTCTTTTTTAGACTGCTTTAGTTTTTTAGGACCTTTGCAGTTTCTGCCAAACTGATTTTTAACAAAGGTGCAAAGCAATTCAATGGAGTAAAGATAGCCTTTTCAAAAAAATGATGTGGGGCAATTAGACATTCTAAGGAAAAAAAGTCAACCTTAATCTAAGTCTCCAACCCTTGTACAAAAATTCACTCAAAAGAGGTGACAGATTTAAATGTAAAATGTAAAACTCTTAAGCTTTTATTTCAAAAAATCTTTGGGATCTTGGATTTAGATTTAACATCAGAAGAAAGATCTGTAAAAGGAAAAATGGATAAATTTGACTACATGAAAATTAAAAACTTTTGTTCTGGAAAGGACCCTACTAAGAGGATGAAAAGACAAGCGATAGACTGAAGGAAAATATTTACAAACCACATACCCACAAAGGACTAGTATCTAAAATGTATAAAGAATTCTCAAAACTCAACAGCAGAAAGAAAATTAACATACAAAAAAGAAACTCCAAGCAATCCAAATAGGCAATGGCCAAAAGACATGAAGACGCATTTCACCAAAGAGACTATACAGATCACAAATAAGCGTATGAAAAGATGTTCAACATCATTAGCCATTAGGGAAATGCAAATTAAAATCATAATGAGATAGCACTACACACCTATCAGAATGACTACAATAAAAAATAGTGACTCCAGCAAATGCAGGCAAAGATGCCGAGAAACAGAATCACTCATGCATCACTGGTGGGAACATCAGATGGTACGAACATCCTGAAGAATGGTTTGGCTAATTTCTTCAAAAACTAAACATGTGACCCTCATACAAACCAGCAATTGCACTCATGGGTATGTATCCTAGAGAAACAAAAATTTATGTTCTTATAATTTATGTTCTTTAAAAAAAACCTGTACAGAAATGTTCATGGCACCTTTATTTGTAAGAGCCCCAAACGGAAACAAGCCAGGTGGTTTAACCAATTAGGTTCTTGCATACATGGAACCCTACACGGCGATACAAAGGAACAAACCACTGACAGGGGAAACAACTCGAACAAGTCTTGAGGTAATTATGCTGAGTGGAAAAAGCCCATCCCCAAAGACTACATAGTATATGATCCCCTTTATAAAGCATTGTCGAAATGACAACAATACAGAAATGAGAACAGGTTCGCAATCACCAGGGGTTAGGGATGAAGGGGGAGGGGCAGAGGGAAGGAAGAGAGGTGGTGGCTATCAAAGGGCCACAGGGGGGATCCTTCTGGTGAATGAAGGGTTCTGTACCTTGACTACATCAATGTCAGTGTTCTGGTTGTGCTAGGACACGACAGTTTTACAAGATGTAGTCACTGGTGGACACTGGGTAAGCGGGCCCCATGATTGCTCTGGTATTTCTTATAACTCTGTGCAAAATCTCTAATGATTTCAGAATGAAAGGTTTAATTAAAAATCAATAAGTGACACATTGTTTAATTTTTCTTTCACATTTGTAAGAAAAGGCAGTGAGCCTGTCGGTGTGTAATGAGTGAGCACACACAGCGGTTAGGTGGAGTTCAAATGAGGGCACTCATGGCTCCGTCGCTCCCTTTATTTCTTGGCTGCACAGCCCTGACTGCAAGAATGGTTGAGACTGTTATATTTTAAATTGTTTTTCTTCTTAGACATATGTTTGATCTGTGCTCATAATAGATTGTGTTTAAAGACTAGAAACATAAGGAACCTGATAAGGAAATACAAGATAATTAAGAGCAAAAAATGGGAAGACTACAATCTTCAGAATTACCTTCACCAACCTGTAAATCACATTCATCTGATAAAAACCCTTCTACGGAACATCACGATGTCTTTGGTACTTCAAAAACAGTGTTAAGGAGAGAAAATGGAGTGACAATTATGTCCAATTTGGCTTTTCATTTATTGAGAATAAAGGCTCTATCCACACCCACAATGTGCTATTTGCAGAGTGCTTGCAAATAGCGGCCTGAAATCTTTCCCCTCCTGTCATTTATAAACAAAACATGGAAATTATAAAAATAAAACCATAGTTTTTTTAAGTATAAAATTCCAGAATTTCAGACATCAATTCTTGGAAACCAGTTTTTGCCTCTACTTGATGCTATATTATGGAGTAAAATCCCAAAGTATTTTTTAGCATACATTCAGTCCCTAAGCCAGAGATGACATATCAATTTTTTAGCATATTTATCTGAAAATTGTATTTTTCTCTTATGTAATTTAATAAGAATTAAACATTGTGCATTCACTGTTAAATGATATAAAGCAGAATTTTTTGTAATGACTGTATATTATGAATATTATGAACGATCACATTAAAACAGACTGTAGCATACAATATTTAATATGATACTCTTGTTTAAGATTTCAAGTCACTCACTTGTCATAGACCGCACAAAAATGGCAAAACCAGTTTAAAATTTTTTGAGGATGGCTGTAGTGAGAAGTGTCTGCGAGTCACATCTGGCTAGGCAGTGGTGACTGACGTGTGTACATACATTTGTCAGCTTTAAAGCATCCTGTACATGTCACTTATTAATCTGTCCACTGCCTTTTATCTAGGGCACTTAGGAAATGGAGGGTCCTGCTTAATTAAATGTTCTCCATAAATGAAAATTCTCTCCATGTGAGCACTGGATTAGAGTCCAGGGACTTCAACCCTTGACCAGCCTGGGGTCCTTAGACCCCAAATAAAAGTGGGATGATGACAGTATTAATCTTCCATGTTGTGTGTCTAAAGGCAGTCAAATAACGGATCAGGCTTTTATGTACATTTGGGCTTCTTTCTCATTTGCCATGTTTTCTACTTCAAGTAAGAAAAAATCCAAACCCAATTGATTTAAGTCCTGAGGAAAATAAGAACCCGAGATAGGGCAGCTTCAGAAGTGGCTACTTCAGGGCGCCTGGGTTGCTCAGTCAGTTAAGCATCTGCCTTCAGCTCAGGTCACGATCCCAGGGTCCTGGGATCGAGCCCCGCATCGGGCTCTCTGCTCCATGGGAAGCCTGCTTCTCCCTCTCCCACTCCCCCTGCTTGTGTTCCCTCTCTTGCTGTATCTCTCTCTGTCAAATAAATAAATAAAATCTTAAGGAAAAAAAAAAAAGAAGTGGCTACTTCAGCAGCTCAATGGCATCCGTAAGGTCTTAGCTTCTTTCCCTGTTTTGTCATCTTTCATGGGTTAACTTGGCTGCTCTCCGGGTCACAGGATGGCGACTGTGGGTCTAGGGGACCCTTGTAGTTAATAATAGCATCAAGAGGGAAAAGAGGCACCGTCTCTTCCTGTGCATCTTTTTAAAAAAATTTTTTTTAAAGATTTATTTATTTTAGAGAGAGAGAGAGTACATGCACATGTGGGTGAGGGGAGGAGCAGAGGGAAAGAATCTTCAAGCAGACTCCCCACTGAGCCCAGAGTGAACAGGGAGCTCAGTCCATGACCCATGAGATCATGACCTGAGCTGAAGGTAAGAGTTGGACGCCTAACCTACTGAGTCACCCAGGTAGCTCTCCCCGCCCACCCTCCCCCTACCTCCCCTCCCTTGTGCATCTTTTTATCCCCCCCAGCTGACTTTCTCTCACCTGTCCTCGGCCAGACTGGGTTCCCTGCTCTCCCCTTAGCCAGTTCCTGGCAAAGGGAATGGGAGCCCCTCGATGACTTAGACCATGCTGAACAGAATTGACATTCTATAGGCAGAAAAGAGAGAAAAGACTATGCATTGGGTTTTGATATGACAAGGGATCAGGTTGAGGACAGTTAAGGAAATACACCAACAGATTCAGAACAGAAGGTTCTTTAGGCACCTGTTTGTAGGACATGTATTTTGAGATTTGCATTAGCTACCACATACATATACTTTGTGTGTAAGTGATACAGAATTGCGTAGTGATTCTGAGCGCAGGCTCAGAGTCAAATCCTTAGCTCTGCCATTTGCGAGAAAAACTGCCTTGGATAAATTGTGGAACTTCTCTGAGCTTCCCTTATCAAATGGGGACCTTATGGTGCTAAGAGAATTAGGTGATACAATCCATACAAAGGGTTAGGCCCAGTGCCTGATGCATGGTTAGCAATCAATAAACGGAGGGTACTGGTGTGGTGCCGGTGAGGAGAATGAGCTAAACACGGCTCTACTTCTCGACAGCTGAGCAGCTGCTAACTGCTTTCACTCCACCAGACACTCTGCCCTCTGCCCAGTTCTGTTCTCCATACAGCAGCTGGAGGGATGTTCAAAACGTACGGTAGATCATGTCATTCTCCTGCTCAGAACCCTCCAGTGGCTCCCATTACACGTCAAATCAGATCTGAAGTCCTCGTTCATCAGGGCCTCCAGGGCCTAAGTGATCTGGCCCTGGCCACCTCCCCGCCTTCTTCAACAACTGTCCGCCTGGTCCCTCTGCTTAGTGTGCTCACGTCCAGTCAGGTCTTCACGCCTGGTGTGCCTTCTGCCTGCATGTTCTCCCCACCAGATCTGGTCATACCTCATCCCCTCATTTCTTCATGTCTCTCCTCCCAGTGCCTCCTCGTCCTTAGAGAGAACTTTTCAGCTGCCCTCTTGAAAAGAGTCACCACTCTTCCTTCCTTCCTCTGCATTCTCTAGAAATCAGAGCCCAGGGCAAAAGCTTTACACCTCAGTGAGGAGGAGTCCAATCCCAGGAAGCAGGAACAAGGAAGAAGAGCAGATAGGGAAGGCCCAGCTCTGTCATCATGTAACTCAGGGCTTGGTCTCTGGGGCTCTCCTTACACAGGACCCTTGGCATACTGCATCTCAGTACGACTATCCAGGGAAGGAAGGGAGAATTTACCTGCTGGCTTCCTCCTGTACCCCAGCTCCTGCTTGTCAAGTCCTCCCCACTCCCCCGCCATGACCTCCCCCACCCCTCTGTGTTGTGTGGAGCAGCTCCCCCAGGCAGCCTCTGGGGAAGCCAGAGCCCCCACGGGGCTAGTCTGACCATTGCACAGGCATGGATGGAGGCCAGTGTCTCTGTGTCAGTTGGTGCCACATGCACAGGGGGAGGGGGAGGGGGGCGCTTCTTGGTTTGAGGTGCTGGCAGTAACAGCAGAGGGGTCTGTCTCTAAGGCTGTGGGAATAACTCAGAGGGGTCAGGAAGCAGGACAAGTGGGACTGAGGGTAGGGGCAGAGTGGAGGGAGGGGCGTGGGGGCAGAGAGGTCAGGGTGGCTACTCAAATTTGGGCTGCTATATACGCTAAGTCCAGTACCAGCTCACAGATCCTCGTCTGGCTTAGCGCTCTTCAGAACACTCAAGACGACCCGCCACAATACTGCATACGCATTTGAGTGGAGCATATATTCACAGGAATGGAGTGTCCATAAGGTAAGCACTCATCTTTTTGAATGATTTTGTTTTTTCGCTTGGCATGTTATTTGCTGCTCAATATTGATGAGCTGGAAAACAGGGTCGTGGCAAAAATTTGTGAGTCTGAATAAATAAGGTTGAGTAAAGGCGGTTGGCCCCTCTCTTTGCCCATTGTCCCACTTCGTCTCTCTCTCCTGTCCCCCATAGGAGGTGGTCCGTTGTGGCTTGGAAGCCTGGCCGGGTCAGGCCACATTCTCCCTGTGCACATTTATTTCACAGGTGACTGAGCTTCATTTCCTCCTACTTGGGGGCCTTCCTTAGACCCCCTGTAGCCTCAGCCTAGGCCCTGGGAGCCGGATGGGACTTCTGTCTCGGGATTAGTACCATGGTGAAGGGTTTTATTTTTCATGCCCTCCACTTTTACCCATCACTGTTCCCTCCCCTCATTGTGGCTTTTCACTCATCCCAGCTTCTTAATTAAAATACTCATTCTTTAGTGCTTTGTCATTGCCTTGAAAAATTTCCCAAATCACACTTACCTCTTGAAGGAATACCTTACTTAATCTCCATGCTGGCTACTTTTCTCCCTAAATCAAAGTTAAACAATTATTTCTGAGTGTGATTTTAGGTCTAGGATTTTGAATTTATTGCCTCCATTCCCTTAATTTCTCGATGACTAAGTGGACCACGATTTAAGAAATCTTGGAGGAAACCCTTAACATCATAGCTCTTCTTAGATCAGAGTGGCCCTCACTTCCATAAATCCTAGCAAAAATAAAGGCATGGGCTTGCAGAATAGAAAATGGCCTCAGAAGGTGATTGAGTATGACCACCTCCCACCCCACCCACCTCCAACTCCCACTTGAGACATGAGACATGAAGAAACTAGGCCTGGAAAGGCTCAGCCAAAGTGTGGTAGAGGCAGGAGAGGGACCCGGTCCTTGTGCCTTTCTGTCTGGGGCTCTCCAAAGATCCAGACTGGTTCTTCAGTCCACTGCATGGTTTGGTTTGAAGATTTTATAAGACGTTTTTTGGACAGGCTGCAGAATGTTCAATTATGCAAGACCAGGAAGACTCTTTCCTGCCTTCTCCTACCTTCTCACATGTCCTCCCAGTCTGGCTGCTAACAGGTGTTTCTGGGTGCTGTCTGACCAGCCCAGGGGGATCTGATCCATAGCTGGTGACAAGGAAACTTGTGGCTGAATCTGGAGGAGGTGCCCTGCTTCTTCCCGATCCTGCGGCTCTGGGGTCTCTCTGCGTGACCCGATGTGCCGGTGCACGCTGAAATGACCTGTAGGAGACCCATTGTTTGGCTGCAGTTTTTTAACATACTGTTGTGTTTTGGGTAAGAATAGAAATAGAATAAAGTTTTAAAACTGGTAAAGTAAATATCCATAGGAGATTTTTGAATTTCCTGATCTTGCAAAAATACAGTGCTCACTTCCTTTTGTGTGTCTCTGAGTCTGTCTTGGGAAATCGCTCACCAATCCCTACAATGGGGTTGGAGGCAGTTATCTGAACTTATGTTTCCTTCTAACTTCCCCCTTCCAAACTTACTGAATTGTATGAATTCAAAACTTAACTCCCCCCCCCCCACCTCTTTTGGCCAAGCATCCCAGTTGGCTACTGAGAAGCATCAGTATGCTTGCAAATTCTGAGACAGGGTTGCAAGCAAATTCTTTGTGGGGAATCTAGCCTGTTTTCCATGTTGGGGGAGTATTATTAAACCAAGAATTGGGGGCACCTGGGTGACTCAGTCGGTTAAGCGGCTGCCTTCGCCTCGGGTCATGATCCCAGGGTCCGGGGATCGAGTCCTGCATCGGGCTCCCTGCTGAGCAGCGAGCCCGCTTCTCCCTCTCCCTCTGCCTGCCTCTCTGCCTACTTGTGCTCTCTAGCTCTCTGTCAAATAAATAAATAAAATCTTAAAAAAAAAACAAAAAACAAGAATTGCCCTGAGAGGTCCAAACACAGAGCAATTCAGAAAGGTGTCAAGGTCTGCTGGTGTCTGATGCCGCTGCCCTGAAGTCTTGTTTTATTTTGTCATTCACACTTCACCTTTTTTATTCCAAGGTGACTTTAATTCCACCCTTATTTTATGCACAGTAGTCACAATAGCTCACTTCAGATGTTAGCATCATCTCCGAGGGATATTCTGTACATCTGGTTTGTAGCAGCTACATTCCCCCCTTCTTCGGGAAGCCAAGGAAGTCTGTGGAAGTCCAGTCCCTGTTCGCTGCACTAAACAGAGCTATTTCAGAGCGTGGTCAATCTACAGACCTTGGCTTACATATGACCCGTAGTTATTAAAAAGACACACCCCAAGGCCTGCCTTGGTTATGTAATAGGGCCACTGGGCTGACTCAGGGACTTTGTGCTCAGAGCTGAGAACAGAAATCTGCTTTTCCAAACACCTCAAAGTGTGGGAGGGGAGCTAAACCCAGTCTCTGTGCTGTGGGGCTCCATCTTGTCCACGGACTTAGAATTAAATTTCAGAGGGAGGCATAGCCTATTTCCAAATTCCCCTGTTTCCTTTTATGTCCAGTCCTTCTCTCTCTCCCAGGATGGAAAGTGCCCTCCTTTCCCCAGTCCTGCTATAGAGAATCTGGCCTCAAGCCAGCCTTGGGGGTTCAGTCACGGATGGCCTTGGCAGAGATTCATGGTCAAATATGAGAGAGCATCATTCCTGCCAAGGCCCTAGGGCACTGAGGATGGTATGGCTTTTGTCCTTCTGAGCCCACATCACTGTTTCTAAGTGGGAAGTCACAGCGACGGAGACCTGGAAGTCACCCAGGTCTCATGCACTCCTTATTTTGCAGATGGGGAAACTGATACTTAGAGCAGAGATATTACTGGCCTGGGTTATAGACTGGGCAGTGGTAGGGGGAGAGCTGGATCTCAGATGGAAGCCTTGTGTGAGGGTAGGGACCATGCTGGTCCACCCACTGCTGTCTTCCCAGCACCTAGCACAGTGCCTGGTACATGGGAGGGGCCCAGGAAATATCTGTTGAAGGAAAGAGCAAATGTAATACCTTTACTCCATGCCAGCATTTTATTCTTCCTCTTCTCTGATATTTAACTAAACTTATCCTTAGAAAATCCCCTCTGTCCCCTCCTCCAGGCTAGAAGAGATCACAGGGCCATGGACAAGACACTGTCCGACTACACCAGCCAGTTACCCGGTGCCCACATAGACAGAGCAGGGGGCAGTCGCCCAGAAAGCCTCCTGCCCATCGGTTACCACCAGCCTGGCCTAGCTAGGAGTGCTTAAATCTGACGCCAGACTTGGGCTATAGCTAGACCGCTGGTGGGGGTGGGGAGGGGTGCTAGTTGTTACAAAAGTGTTTACAATTTATTTGGGCACCAAGACTGATCTCTAGGTCAATTAATGAAAGCAAATGACAACGGAGTTGGGGGTCTCCAAAAGTTCTGGATGTTGAATAGGGGGTCCAGAAAGGTTTGAGAGCCCCAGGCTTGGGGATGAAGTCTGGGCAGTGAAAATGTCTCATTGGAAGAGAGAATAGGGGACTCTCTTGTCCCAGCTTGGCCAGGCCAAGCCCACATCACCTGGGACTGCCCTTGTCTGCCCAGGATTTTGTAAGATTCTCCGGCTGGGAGAGGGCAGAGTCCGAAGAGAGGTACAAAAACTTCGCTCTTTCGCAGGTTGTTGGCTCTCAGCGAGGGGGCGTGTCACTTCACTTAGCCTCCCGGTGTTCCGGCCCGCCGAGGCTCCACAGCTATGGCGGCTGATTAAGACCACTTGTGCCTCTTGAGAGCACAGGCTGGGGAACTCGGCCCGGGAAGCAGCCAGAGGAGGGGGGAGAAGGGGTGTGTTGGGGAGTGGAAGGGGGATGTCGCCTGCAGATCTCTACGAGAGCCCGGGGCTGAAGCGCACCGCCTTCAGCGGCGGGTGCGGAGAACGCCCTGGAGCGCTGGGAGTCCTCGCGCCCCGCGTGCGCGCCCGGCTGCTCCACGCACCTGCCGCGGGCCCCGCGCGGGTCTGAGCGGCGGGCGGGCGGGCGCCGCGCGCACAGGTGGCGGCGATTGGGCAGGCGGGGACCGGAGGGTGACGTCACGAGCTCCGGTCCCGGCGGCAGAAATAGGGCAGCCGCGGCGGCGGTGGTACGGCAGCGGCGGCTCACGGAGCTGGAGCCGAGACAGCCTCCAGCGCGTTCGGGACCCGCCGACAGCCAGAGAGACCGACCCAAAGACGCGGGGCCGGGTCGCCGCCACCGCCACCGCCTCCACGGGCGCTCCCGTCCGCCCGCGTCCGGCCACCTGGTCTTCCCTCGGCCCCGGCCACCTCAGGTACGCGGGCGCGGGGAGGGTGCCAAGCCGCCGCCGCCACCAGCCGGTCCCGCTGCGCCCCGCTGGGGTCCCGGCGCCCGCGGCCCCGCGTTTCCCTGCAGGGCCCGGCGCGGGCGCTCGCTTGTCCTCACCGCCGGCGCCGGAGAGCCAAGTTTGCCCGCCTGCGGGCGGCGGGCACGGGACCACGAGACTCGGGCTCGCCCGGGCTACCCCGGCCCCGGCCAGGACTCGGGGGAAAGGCTGGGGCGCCGAGGCTGGTGGCCCGGGTCTGCAGTAGGTATCGGAGTGACCCGGCCGGAGCGCGGAGCAGAACCGCTCCCGCCGAGCCCGCTGCCCGCGCCGGCTCCGAGACCCCGCAGGCGCCGCTCTCGGTGCTCGGGTCCCCGAGCGGCCTCGGCGAGCTGGGCGAGTAGCAGCCCCTCGGCTCGGCTCGGTGCCCTTGGCCCCGCGCTGGGGTGCGGAGCGGGCGTCCTCGCTGCCTCCTGCCTCCAGCTTTGCGGGGAAACTTGCGTGTGCGCGCTGCAGCCCGAAGGGCCCGCTGCGCCCCGCCTGGCGGTCGCTCCCCCGAGGTCCGCCGCGTCTGCACGTTGGGGCTCGGCGGAGGCTGAGGAGGGGGGACCGTGGCACCACCTCGTTCCGCGAAGCCCGTGGCTCCGGTTCTGTCCAGCTAGTCTCTGTTCCAAGAGAGCGACCAGTGTTCCCTGCCGGGGGGTCACTAAGGAGCAGTTTGTTTGGGGCACGCTCGGGCAGGGAGCTTGGTGCTAAGAGAGCTTGTGCGGTGGATGATCTCCGCCCCTCTCTGCACCAGCGAAGGACACCTATTTCAAGTTTGGGGGGCACCTAGGCGACGCAGACAGAGCGCTGCGCTTGGGGCGCTTGTCGCCCGGAGTTGGGGGCCGAGCGCAGCGCGAGCCTTCGGGGCCCCCTTGAGCTGACCAAGCGGCGCCTCCGGCGCACTCGCCCGCGGCCTGCCACCTGAGGACTTCGGCGCCCGCCACTCTAGCAAGGGCAGAAACCCGCTGGAAGCAGCAGGATTTCTCGCAGTGCCCGGGATGTGGCACGCAGCCCGTGCAGTGCGCAGGTGTGCTGAAGTTGCCGGGGCCCCGCGGAGTCGGACCCTGCTAGGTCTCTATCTCGCCCTGCTAGTCAGTCCCCCCTGCGCTGTCCAGCCGACCTCGTTCCCATAACTGTCGCCGACATTGATGAATCGCGCTGCCGTCGCTCTTCTCCGCTCTCCTCTAGGTGTCGCTTCCTCCGAGGTTTCCCGCGAGTGAAAAACAGCGCCAGTAGCTTTGATCGGTTCCCTTCCTAAATTTATTGCAAGCCTGTGCACGGGGAATTGTGCTAGATGGGTCCCCGAGATAGAAACATTCGTCCACATTCTGTGGGCCACACGTAAACAGAATTTCATTAGGAGGTGGCATGGTAACTCTTAACCAAACGTGCACTGGGCATGGGCCTATATCACAATCTCTGAGGCATCGGGAAGACATTCCGACGTTTCTCGAAGATCTAAAGTTATTTTCCCACCACCGGCCTTAGGGGAAAGTCAGACATGACTTTTAGCAGTGTCCTGTCAGTGCTGGAGTGGGTGGGTTCCTGTGCTTGCCCCTCCCGGCTCCCAGGACAGGCTCTGATCTGGGTTGTTGTCAGGTGGAGGGCTCAGCTTGGGAGTAAATGGTCAGGGGAGTAAATGATGGAGCTTCTAGGACACCAGAGCCCCAGCAATCCTAAGGCAGTAGCTCAAACCACAGCCATGAACCAATGCCCCAAAGAGCCCATGGCTGCTTCCCCTCTTGGTTTTGTGAAAAGGCACTGCAGTATTACTACAGCATTTCTCTTCAGACACACTCAGCTGAATGGTAGCTTTCTTCCCATCCTAGGAAAAGAGACAGCCCCTCCCCCAAGATTTTAGACTGAGCCAAAGGTCATGCAAGATGATAGCCTCCTTCATATATACCGTAATGTGTTAATGTTCCAGTGGCTTTTTCTGTCTTAGACATTTTTCACCACCCTCCATTTTCCTTAATCTCGGGAAATCTGTTTTTATTCCAGAGAAGGGCCAGCCTATTCCCATGGGCCTTGGGGGAACTTTTGTCCCTTGTGCTCTGTCCTGGAGGTGCGTGCGTGAGGGGTAGGTTGGATTTTTCTACTTTGACCCATCAGTTGCTCAGGATTCTTCTCTTAGTCTCAGAGTTGCAGGATTTTTTTTTTTTTTAAGTGATCTTCATGTTGTGATCTTCTGTTGGACTTAATACTATATTCCAGAAACAGGTCATTGAGTAGCCAGAATTTCTTAGATCTTTAATTCCTACTTTACCTTTCTTGGTATGTTTCTGGAAATGCAACCTTCTTGTGTTGCTGTGTGCGGTCAAGTGTGTGCTTACTAACTTGATGAAATTAGGAAGTTATTTCAAGAGCACATATGTCCTTACATTTTCTTTCTCTTAATGTGTAACACAAGGCATGGAACTTTGAGTAAAATAGAACTCCTGTTGGGAGAACGTGGTACTTAAGCAGTATAATCTAAATGTTGAAATGACGAGGGTTCCTGGAACTCACAGGTGTGTGGGTTAAACTTCCTGGTATATAGAAGTGTCACAGATTGATACATTGCACACAGACTAATTTAGACATTCAGTTTAACAAATGTTGGAACAATTAACCAAAGATAAAGAGCAGATAATCAATGGGAAATGCAGTGTAACTTCATTATGGCTTGCTGCAGGGGTAGCCTGATATATTTCCATGCCTAAGTTCCCTGGGTTGGTATTTGAGGGGCTATCTTAGGAAGTTTGATCCCCTTGTTTTTTTCTTAAAACACCTGGATATCAAAACTAGGGTCCCGAACCTTTCAGAAGAAATTAATGTGTAGCCTCATGGTGTTGGGTTAGGGTCAATGTTTTTTTTTCTTCTTCTTCTTCTTATAACACTGGGTAGACCTACTGGAGGCTGCAGGATTTTGGTGGTCTCCAGGTGGTTTCCATTTGTTGATTGCCAACATCCCATATGCAAAATGCAATGCTCCTATAGTAATTGGCTAACACATACACTTGGTTAGTTGGAAAGGTTGGAAGTTGAGGTGCCTCAGGGTCCCAAACCGTACTGTTCTCTTTAAGGCTGGGGTGGTATTGCTTGGTTCTACCAAAGCATCTTCATGATTTCTGGTCTTGATGGTTACAAAGAGAAGCCATTTCCATGTGACTAATCTGTAATGTCTAGTTTGGTAACGTTCCCATGTTCTGGGAGAGACGCTGAGAGAGAACTGGTGAATAATGTCTCTAGAAGCTCTCAGGGTCTGAATTCCCACTCTTCCCAAACAAGGCCGCTTCCCAGAAGAGAGAAGCGAAGTTTGTATCAGAACCATTGCCAGTTTAGTGTCCATGCATCTCTCTGGCCTCTGACCCTGTTCAATACCCACCACTTGCATGCTGGTGTGTCTTCTGTGGTGGGGCAGATTTGGAATCGACCTCTTCACTCCTATTTCTCCCTAACCACTTGCATTCTTACATCGCATTTTTCAACTTTCTTGAAAAAGCGAGTCAGTTTTCCGAATGTCACATCATACAAATTGGTGGTACCTCTATGATTTTAAATACAAGTAATAGCACAGGTAGTGGCTTATAATAATAAAACCAGAAAAATCCTGTACTTTACACACAGAGCTGGTAGATGATCTAGTAGGGCCCATCCAGCACTAAGAAAAGCAAAATTAATCTGATCGAGACAGAATGCCAGCATTCCGTATGTGTTTGTGATGAGGTAAGAAGCAAAGCCGTTGCCTAGGGGTCAGGATGCCTGGTTTCAGTCTACATCTGGCTCCTGACTTGGCTCATACATTGGGTGAATTCTCTGACCCTCCAGGCTTCTGGTGTCCTATCTGGGCCACAGCTAACCTAGCACCTGATTCTCTTGAGCATGGGGAAAAGTGAGGCTTGGGTGGAAAACCTCCGAGGAACTAGGTCTTAAATATCAAGTCATTGTGCATTATGGGTTGTTTGAAAGAAAAGGCAGTCCCAGCTCTTTTACGAGAACAATCTCCAATAGATTTATAGCCAGTCTTAGGACTCTAACATGGATTGAATGAAGCTTATAAACCTAAATAGATCTCAAAAGGAACTCGAGGTTGAAAAAGAGGGTTTGCGATATTATAGCTGGTACCTTCCCATTTCTATAATGAGGAGATTCTTGTATTTTCTTCTGTCTGAAGATCAATAGGGCTATTTGAAGGTGAGGAGTAATGAGTCAACAGGTCTACTTCCCTCAAAGTGACTGTCTTCACCATGCTGGCACTCCCCATCAGCTGAGAGGCATCCTTGCTGCCCAGCATTCTGTGCATCTCCTCCTCATTTCTTTCTTTCTTTTTCTTTTTTTCGTTCAACTACACTTCTTCCTGCCCATAAAGACAGCAGCTATGAAAGCTGAGGACCGTGTGCCAAGTGGCCGCATTCCGGGGAGGGGCGCAGCGAGGAGCAGCCTGGCTCTTTCCTTGTGCTCTGCTCCTCTGGAGGAGTGCGGGTCATGGCAGCTGTCAGAGGAAAGGAGAGGCTCGGGATTGCCTATCTTGCTCGACCTGGGTTTTCCCCATCTTGCTAAGAACAACTGTTTATTGAAACAAAATACTGCTAAGTATTGAGAGGCCGCAGAGGGGAGGATGTGAAGAGCGCAGACGTCTCGCCGAGTCCACCTGTGCGGCTTGGAGTCCCAGCTCTGCCATTTATATGCCACATGGCTTTGCAGGGTACTTAGCCTCTCTGTGACCTGTCTGCTGTGTCATCTGACTAGGGGATGACTAATGCCCTCCTCATGGAGCAGAAGGGAAGACAGTGCGTTAATACCTGTGAAGTGTTTAGAATAGTGCCTGACACACATTACTCTTACATAAGTGCTAACCAAAGAGATCGCTTCTATTTGGTTATTAGATAGGTCATCAAAACTGATTTAGACCCAATATTCTTTTTTTGTGAACCGAACCATCATAAAACTTGAGTTGTAAATTTTTAGGCTGTTGCTCCTGCAGGTAAAATGAATTGTCAAACACAGTGAGTGTAAAATGACATCGAACATGCATCCACCGTGCAAATGAAGTCCCATCTGGTGGGACTGGTGGTGGTCTGGTGGTGGCCAAGCTGAGCCAAACGTTACAAAGAAGCTGGAAATATTTCAGTAATTGACCTGGCTCTTGTGTTTCCTTGTCTTTAAGTCTTTGGGGAACCTCAGCGCCAACCAGATAAAACCAGAGACGAGTCCGGGTGCCGCAGGGCTGGAGCCCAGGCTTCCTGAAGCACAACTCAAAACAGCCGGTTTAATACCACAGGTCTGGGGGCTCCCTCTAAAATAGTTTCCGAGCTTGCCAAAATAACAATTGAAACGAATGGATTTTATTTTAATGCTATCCATTAATAATAAAACATCAAACATAATTAGTCCTGGATTACTAGGCAAACTGAGAACTAAATAGTCGGTTTCGTGGCTTGAATATTTCATAACTCCAGAAATTGACATTTGTATGTTAAGTAAGTTTTGATTATTTTGCTGTTTTTGGTTTATTCAGGCTTGAAAGCATGAGAAGGGAGAAAAGAAGACCTTTTGTACGTGTGCTTCCCCACGAGCACTGTTTGATAGTGGATAAGTAGGGAAGAATTACCAAAAATAAAGTAGGAAGTAGTGTCTTTCTAGTTCTAGCGTGAGTATTGGTATTTTTTTAAAAGATTTATTTATTTTAGAGAGATAGCACGCACGTGCCTGAGCAGGATCGGCAGAGGAAGAGAGAGAATCCCAAGCAGACTCCCACTGAGCACAGAGCCTGATACGGGCCTTGATCTCATGACCCCAAGATCATGACCTGAGCCAAAACCAAGATACCCATGTGCCCCTCAGTATTGGTATTTAAAAAAAAAAATTCCAAAAATCTAGTAAGTGCTTTCTGCAGTTCCAGGCACATGGCTCTGCGTTCAGAAGACAATACTTGATGGAGAGTAGGGAGTTGCCCTATTTATTTTCAGAAGAACTGGTGGCAGTTTTTATTTTCTTTTAGTCCTGAATGTGATTTTTTTTTTTCCTCCACACTCCGCAGTCCGTGTGAAGAACTCACACACTGTAGCCAGAGCCCCGATCGGGAGCGTGGGCTCGGGGGGCTGCCGGGAATGCTCTAGTTCTGTCCCACGTAGCAGGGCACACGGCACCCTTGCCCTCAGCTCTGCCTCCTTCCGAGTGCAGAGCGGATACTGACAGTGCCGAGACCATGACCTTCATACTGTGTTTACTGCCCACTCAGACTACTGCCCTGGTCGCTCCAGCTTTGCCAACAGATGTCAAAGATGAAGAGACGGAGAGAGAAATGGAAGCCTGTGGACTGTTTGTACGACAAGAGAAACATTTTCTTTAAAAGACTGTCATGACTTACACCCTTGCCTTTTCTGAGGCCAGTGTTAGATGGCATCATTTTTAGCCTGACTTCTCCTTCCTGTGGGCCTTTCTGTCTCAAGTGAGGGACATAAAGCATATCTGGAAAAGCAGCCAAAGGAAGCTGGGAATGTGGTAGGAGTGAATTTGTTTGGTGGCGCTGGTGTCAGCAGCAGTGATGGTGGGATGCCTCCAACCCTTCTTGTTCAAAGTAGGCATCCTCCAAAGCTCTTGCCATGGGGGTGAGCAGGGGTGGACTCCTCCATCAGCTTGTAATGTCTGTCAAGCAGCTTATCATTTCTGATGGGGACACCTGCCCTAGACCAGTTCGAGGCCAGATCACATGGGGTGCTGGCCTCCAAGGAGCTCTGTGTCTTCATCTCCCTGGCCATAATCAGGATGCCGTGTGCACCACATGCAATTAAGCACTGAATTGTGTGGTGCTCACAGAAATCAATAACCTCTCTGGTTTCCTTGAGTACGAGTTGTAAATACTGCACGATGAGTTCTATCTCCCTGGCTGCATTTCTTAGAGATACTGAAATCAAGGTTGGAATGTTTACAGTGCAAACCTTAAAAAAAGAAAAAAAAAAAACGGTAGAGCTGCTTGGACACGTCGACTAGCCTGTGTCCTTGTCCCATTCGCACCCCAGCACATGACAGGGAGTTGGGTATCTGGTGTCGCTGATCCTTAGTTTTTTCATCCATGTACTTCTTTGATTACTTTGAATTGCCCATTTCTTGTCTTCTAGGACTTCAGACCTCTTACCACATGAGCTTCAGGAACCACCTTAAAGGTTATTGAAATTCCGTTATCCATTGGGTGTTTGAATTCCTCTGCAGGAAGGAACAGTCTTGAAAGGAAAATATTGAGCCTTAACATGCCCTTTGGAAGCTCGCCATCTTGTAAACTGAGTCATCAGCCACAAACAGGGCGCCACACATTTAACGTAATTCCTCCTCGGTATTTCTTGTGCACTAATTGTGTGCCCAACCCCCAAGGCTTTCTGAAGAGACTGAAGCATGGCTGTGCGGTAACTGAACAGAGTGACACAGCTCCTCCACCCTCGCTTGTTCTTGTAGTTAGAGTGGTAGCTGGTGTATTGGGTGGGTTTCCACATAACCGCTAGCATTTTTAGAGTTGTTAACTTTGTGTCTAATGCTGACTTCTTCGACCCTCACTGCAACCCTATGAAATACCTACCGTTGACCCGGTTTTAGAGGTGAATCGACTAAGATTCAGAAGTACTAGAACTTCTCCAAAGTGGAACAGAAGGGTTGCTGGTAGGATTTAAACTCTGGTGTCTCTGATTCTGGAGTACAAGTTCTCCCTACCCGCCCTGTGACGTGCTTATATTTTGCAATGCTTAATTCTGAACATTTGTCATTTTCTCAACAGAGTCCACGAAATGAAACCAGGACGCTTATGGCTGCATCTCGTGCTGCTTGGGGCCTCTCTGCCCTCTGGGCTGGGATGGATGGACCCAGGACCCAGCAGAGGCCTGAACATGGGTGTGGGTGAGCCACAGATGGAGGTATAGTCACATAACTCCTGATAGGACACTTAAAATTTGCTGCGTTTCAGTATCAGCATATCTGACTTCTTCTCTACCTTTGGTTTATATCAGTTAGATTGCAGTGTGAATTTAAATTGTTCCCCCTTGTTGGTAGGGGACAGAAAGATACAACATGCATTGGTCTGGACAGGAGGTTTTATATCACGCTGTAAGTAATAGTCTAAAATCTCTGCAATGCTGAAAATGTGTTCTAAAACCAAGCTTTAGTTGAATGGTTTGTCTTCCACAAAGACCCTCGAGAGAATGGCCTTTTTGTATATTTAATAAAACTCTGAAAATGCAGACTCAATGGTGGAGCACACCCATGTGAATTAATGAAGTCTTTTAATTATAAAATGTGTTTTAAAAGAGAGAGACTCCTTTTCACGTACCCAGATAAAAAGAACCAGGCTGAGAAAGAACTGGCAAGTAGGGGTCCTAAGGGAGACTCTCTTAATGAACAGATAAGAA
This sequence comes from Eumetopias jubatus, assembly GCF_037043125.1. Lineage (NCBI taxonomy): Eukaryota > Metazoa > Chordata > Mammalia > Carnivora > Otariidae > Eumetopias > Eumetopias jubatus. Next base: position 27,276,004 of record NW_028274811.1, on the reverse strand, counting down.
TGATTAATGGCATGTGAGGTATATATAAATGCTACTAAAGTGCTTGAAAAACTTATTCTCAAATGCCTCCCTAGAGAGTCTCGATACACTGCTAATTGCTTAGCGAACTTGGTCTTAAGTACTGGAGAGGATACATAAGCTGCACCCTAGCCCTGCTCAGGTAGTAGGCCTGAGGAATTCGGGGCTCGTGAGGGGAAAAGTTTCTCTGCAGAAAATGCTTTGTATGTGCCAGACCCTAAGAAAAGACTACACCCTTCATTAAAGCTACCTGGGATTTTCTTGATGACACGGTAAATACACAGTCTTACCCAACAACTTCTCAGGCCATTTCAGCTTGCACTGCCCTCCTGGTACACGCCCTACCTCTTGTCTGTGTGCTTGTTTCCTGTCCTGTGGAATGAGAGAGAAAAATTACCTCCAAAAGCCAACATTACCAGAGAGTGAATAATGACACACAGTGTATGGATGGTAGGATTAATGCATGATTTGATCAAAGGACATGATTTCTTTCTCATTATTACTTAATCGTAATGCAATCCCAGACTTACAAACCTTAATCTCTGGGGAGCTTCAGAAGTTGTTGAATGCCCACGTTTGCTGCTGAGGTTCATGTGGCTTCCTTTTGTGGTGAGCAGATGATTGAAGAGCATCACTATCTCTCCCATCACAGTCCATGAAGGATGCGACTTAATGGTCTTTTGAAAGAGCCTGGAGGCTAACTTGCTAGCCAGCACAGCATTTCCCATATGGAATGGCTTAATCATATTCACACAGAGGGAAAAGGATCCTACAAATATCTTGTTGAATATTTAATAGCAAAGCAAACAGGCAAACACACAGATAAGCTTTTTTTAGTCTTCTTACTATTGGGGCTCATTGGCCCACTGTTTTAAATTGCCTATTTCAATTAAACGAGTCACACCAATTAAGGTAGGATTTAGCTGGAGGTAAAGTGAAGGTAAGTTAATATCAACCGAGGGCATCTTTGTCTTAGCTGCTAACAGCCTGACACTTGGTGCACCATCGAGAGAGAGCAGATAGCGCTCATTCTGAGGCAGGAAGGCTTTTTGTTGGTTAGTTTTGGGCGTGTTGTTTTTCTAACCCCATCAGGACAGAGCCCAGGAGATGAAACTGTCTCCCAGTTCCAGGCCTCATGCTGCTTAGGGAAAAGGAAGTGATGCCCATATAGACTCCAAACGCAGAAGAGCTGCCCTGTTGATCCAGTGTTCGTGGTGGATTGCATTTTTGCCAAGTGTAATAACGTCCACTCGTGGAGTATTTTACTTTTATCAATGATGAAATGAGCTGATGACCATGCGGATGGGCCTAGGATACAGGACGGCCTCAGCAAAGGTTCAGGCAGAGCAAAACATGGATACATAACTGAACTGCTTGCTGATGCTGCCCACGCTCCATGTATGGCCTCTCTATGCCATTCTTCACTAGCATCCTCATGTCTGGGATGCTCTCGCTTCTTCCCCCATGGCTGACTCCTCTCCTCCAAGGCCCAGCTCTGGTTCTTACTTTTCTCTGGAACTTTCTTTGAGTACGCTTTGGTCACATTTGATGTCTTGTTCTGAACTAGTCCTTCTTTTTTTTTTTTTAACTCATATTTTTACTTTAGCATACAGAGGAAGCCTATGTTATCTATGTTTCTCTTCCTTTCTATGTCTAATAATTTTCAGAGCAAAGGAGAGACTCCTTGTGTTTTTGAGTTGATCGGTATTCAACATTTAGTACTAGTCGTGAAGTCACTCTAGCGCTTTCAAAACTCAGTCTAGACAGTCAGTTATTTCCATGTGTGATAACCCTCCCTTGCACAGCAGGTGCATGTCCAGTGGGGACATGAATGGTGCCCCCAGCCATCCTGTAAGCAGCTTGCAGGCCAGGCTTGTCGCTCATCAACGTCCAGGGTGCTCCTTGTATGTTAGAGCTTCTGGGCAGTTTCTTCTTTGAATTGCAGCTATTAATGCATCCAGAGCTGACTGCCAAACTATACTAAACTCCTCTCGCAGTTTCCTCAGACCGTCTTACTTTCTGGAAGAATCATAACCAACTGAGTTTCCTGAGACTCCATAAATTAATCAGAAAACCTCTTCAGGACCTAAGTGGTAAAATGTTTCTGTGTATGTTTTCTTCCTGCTAATAGTACTTTACAAAAACATTTATTGACTTCAGATTTTTAAAGTACTTGGAAAGCGTTAATAAGATTGGACTTCCCTTTAAAGTTATTACACCAATTACTTGAGTGTCCTAAGGGTAAGTAAGAATTAAATGACCAGTGCATGTGTGTGTTCACGCATTTTTAAAGCAATGATAGCATATGTAAGTTTTGTTAAATTATTGTTTTATGTACAAAGACTGCAGTTGAAATAGCTTCAAGGAGTTTATCATTTTACAAATGTAGATGAAAAGAAATGGAGCTGGGTGGAGTGCCTCTTTAATAAGAGCTGAGTGGCAGACTGTGGCGTAGAATACTAATGAACTTCTGAATTCAGAGGAAACAATTCTGAGACCTATGACTCAACGAAATTCTAAAATAACTAAAATTTCTCCCTTTCCCCTATACTCTGGCCAAGATAAATTCAGGACTAAAATCAGTATTGGTAGAATTTTATATTTGGGGAGACCAGGAAAGTGAGAGGGACAGCCCCAGGGACCTGCCCCCTTCTGAGGGGCAGACATTTGTGGGAGGGTCCCCCCTACCTTTGAGCCCTGGATGCTGTGCTCCCACCGTTCTCTGGGGCCTGGGAATGGATGGTGGCCGTTCACAGCCTTATGCGTCCTTCATGTATTCTGCTGTGCCTTCTCTACACTGCTCCGACCCACAGTTTCTAGTCCTGCACTGAATAACTACAAATGTGGAGGTTCCTTTAAAATTGTTAGCCTCATATGCCTCAGTGCTTACAGACGAGGGAGGGGCTTTGAGATCAGATACCCAATGTTTTCAATGTGTGCAAGCTCTCAGAGGGAAGTCTTCGAGGAATAAATGTATCCGGTGGTCTCAGTAATCAGGGTGGTCACCCACCTCCCTAACCCCAGGAGTCAGCCTAAGAAAGCACAAAACAGCCCTTTGCCCTTCCTGCACGTGTTGGTCCTAGGTGCCGCTGACTGCACTCAGGGGCGCTCCCGTCCCTGGGTCAGGGTGGCTTCTAATGCAGAGATCTGGAGTGCCCTGGCTCCCTTTTATATTGGTCTGGCGTTGAGGAGGATGGGGGCTGCTAAGCCTGGGCACTAATTTTTTAAGAAGATTTATTTATTTGACAGAGAGAGACACAGTGAGAGAGGGAACATAAGCAGGGGGCGTGGGAGAGGGAGAAGCAGGCTTCCCGCTGACAGGGAGCCCGATGCGGGGCTCGATCCCAGGACCCTGGGATCATGACCTGAGCCGAAGGCAGACGCTTAACGACTGAGCCACCCAGGCGCCCCCCGGGCACTAGTTTTTAAACAATATTTTTTTTCTTGAATCAGTGTCACTGTTCTTACATAGTTGATTGAATTTAAGACAATGCTCTTTCTAGTTATGGTCTCCTCCCCACCCCCAACTCATGCCTCACTCTTCTGATTGGTGGCTGGGAGAGTAGCTGATCTTCTTGTAGGCTTTGAGGCATCCATTATTCACTTCTCCTTCCTCTTACCCCTCAGTCTGTGGGTGTGGGGAAACCACCTCCCTTCTCCCTGTGAACAGCTGGGGTCCGGGCTGGTATTTTCTGAACCTCATCTGTAGACCTGTGCTCATCTCTTATGGATGTTTTCTTTGGAGTCCCCATTCCTAGACACTCAGCGGTGCCAACTCCAGCATTTAACTGGCTTGCCACAATGAGCTTCTGGGTGAGCTGTCTGAGCAAGAGGCCTGAGTGGGCTTTCCCTGGGGTGTGGGACTGCGGGCTGCACCCCTCTTGGAGGATCCAGGACCTCTGTGCAGCTGTAGAACTGGCATGGGGGCTGGGGGGCGGCTTCTTCTCTGATTCTGGAATATTCAGGCATGGCTCTCTACTGATAATTCTCTGTCAGAGGGTGTGGATTTTTAGTTTCTCAGCTCAGGTTGGGAGAATACAACCTGCCATCTGCAGATGTGTAAGTAAATCCATAGTATTCTTGGTGGAAGATGGTGGCAAGTACTCCAAGTTCCTGGGGGAGGGGGGTGGAGGAGCTGGTTCCCACCTCTAGAGTTAGTGCGGGCTGTGCCCTACACCAGGCTCTCTTGAACTTCAGTGGGCTTGCAAAGAGCCGGGGGTCCTGTTAAAATGCTGATGTAGTAGATCTGGGTAGGTCCTGAGATTCTGCATTTCTCATCCACTCCAGGTGAGGCTGATACTTCTGGTCCCAGGGGACGCTGGGCAGAAAAGGCATAGAGGAGTCCCCCATACCCTGCCTGCACACATCCAAGAAGGAGATTCCGTTTGGTGATGAACCCCAGCCTTTTTTTTTTTTTTTTTTTTTTTAGCTTTTGTCAGTATGATGAGGCTGCCTGTCATCAGCAAAAGGAGAGGAATGTACAGGCTGCAGTCCTGCTGGGAAATAGCTTCACACTAGGCGGGCAGGTGGGCGAGGGGAGCGGTGGAGTGAAGTAGCCTGGCTTTCAGAGTCTTTTTCACCTATTTTGAAGCTAGCAGGTGGACAGGTAAACTTGGTTCTCTGTATGCAGGGTTCCTCACTGGCTTGTGGGTAGGCGATTTAAATCCTGAGGGTCTGCCCACACTCCCGTGCTCCCACCCATCACTGTCTCCCTGTCACCTGTACTGGTGTCCTGCCCAGTTCCTGTCCCCAGGGCCCAGCCAGGCTCTTCTGGGGATGCACCTGCCGGGCTGGTGTGGTGTTTGAGGGTCTTGTTTATGTGTTTATTCTCGGACAGGGGAAGTCACTGTCTATCTTCGCGTTGGAGGTTTCTCCTCTCTCACTGCTCCTGGCAAGCCTCCCCCCTGTACCGGTTAGTGCACTGTGGGCCCCTGGCGTAGTTTGAGATCGTAGTCAATAGAGTTTTCGTTGGCTCTGAAAAGTTCTGTGACCCAGGAAAATGAACATTTGTGAGTTCACAGAAAGCCATTATTCTTCTTCCTCTTAATTTAGCATTTACTCATCTACTTTTTTTTAATGCCTCTGCTGCTAAATAATCTATGCTTCTGTAGGAAACTTTCCACCCTTGCAATCAGGACATCAGGCCATGTGTTGTAAATGGGGCTCTGATTTCCATTTTTCGGGGAGTTGGCAGCATTAAATCTGCCAGGCCCCAATCATCTGCTTGATTTATTCTCTATGACTTGTGGGTTATCTCTCTTGTTTACCATTTAGAGAGAAGTAAATGCCATGATGGTGTCAGACAGACTCTAACAGGCTCCACGTGAGTGGGCTGTATCTTCTGTCCTGCCAAGCCAGGGCCGTTGTCCTTCTGCTTCCACCACCGTGGTTTCTGCTATGAGTCTCCTGGGCCTTGTCTTGTCTGCAGCCACTGGGGGGATGGAGGGCACTGGTGCCAGAAACGGAGGGGATAGAATGAGATGGGCCCTGTACTCAGAGCAGGTAGCACCTGAGCTACCTGCAGTGAGACCCAGGTACACTGGTGTGGGGAGGAGGAAGCCTGCCCCTCTGGCCAAGAAGCCACCTGTCCATACGGCCTGGCCTCTCTCTTGATGGGTGGCCACACATACTTGCTTTTTGGCCTTAGGCCTTCCCTTGGGTCCGGAGTCATGGACCAAGAGAAACCCCATCTCTTTCCTCCTGATCCTGGTCCCGATACTAAGAGGTTTTTTTAAAAAAGTAAAACCTGGGTATTCTCATTGAATATTTGGTCTTGATGGAGCCACCAGCCAACCCTGCAGACGAGCAGCTCCTAGCCCCATGCTGTGCTAGGGTGTTGCAAGGACTATCTGAAATTCAGAAAATAAAATTAACTTCACTTTAGTTTAATTTTAAAGTCTGTTTCCCTGACAGCACTTCTGGGCTTATTAGGGAGTGGTGACGCAGAATCCAGCTGTGAATAAACCCCCGCAGGGTGGAGGCTGGGGGAATAGAATTCTGGTGGGGGCCTGTGGGGGAGGGGCAGCTAGTGGTTTACCTGGGGCTTCCTCCTCTCCTCCCAGGGATGGTGTCATACTGTCACATTTTGGAGGAAGCAGCTCCCGAGGGTAGGATCTGTGTTGTAGTCAGGTCAGACAGAAGTGGAAGGGGGCAGTGGGGATGGGAGGGGAGGGGTGGAGGCAGGGAGCTCTGAAGTAAGTATGTTTGTTGGGTCGGTTAGTGAGTAGAAGTGCCCAGCTCTGGCATTTGAGCTGGAGACAACACCTGGCATGTCCCAAATGCTAGTGAGCCACCTGTTTCATGGGCTGGTTACCTCTCTGCAGTCCAGAGTAAAGCCCATTAGCCCTTTGACCCACTTCCAAGACTTGAAAGATGCCCCAGTGGGGAGAACCAGGCAGAGCCGCATAAGCCCCCTAGAAACCTTCTAACTCAGAAGTGCAGTCTGCCCAAGGCAGCGTATTTCTAGATGAGAACACAGGATCTCATTTGGGTTCTGTGTTCCAGGTCCAGCCTGGCACAAACTAGCTCCATGGACCTGAGACACTCCCTTGTACTCTCTGGCCTCTGTTTACTCGTGTGGAAAGTGAGAGGGTAGCCAGGATGCCACCTCAGATCGCCTTCAGGTTGTCCACCCATCTTAATTTTATGGCTGCTGAGTGGGCCTTTTACACCATGTGGTGAACATTTTAAGTGTTGTTTCTTTATTTTTGTAAGGCCCTCCAGCACATGTGAAGTTGGAAGGTTTGGCCCATCCTTGTGTGTCTCAAGTCACCTTGTGTGTTCCCATTTGGGAAGAGATAGCAGGGAGGAGTTTGACTGGGGGGGTGGTGACCATTTGGGGTCTCTTTGACCACCGTTGCTCTCCCGTCCCTCTGTACAGACCTGAGTTCAAAGAAGGCTTTACTGGGGTTCCTGGGTGGCTCAGTTGGTTAAGCATCTGCCTTTGGCTCAGGTCATGATCTCGGGGTCCTGGGATCGAGTCCCACATCAGGCTCCCTGCTCAGCAGAGAGCCTGCTTCTCCCTCTGCCTGCAGCTCCCTCTGCCTGCAGCTCCCCCTGCTTGTGCACTCACTCTCCCTCTCTCTCTCTCTCTCTCTCTCTCTCTCTCTGACAAATAAATAAATAAAATCTTTAAAAAAACAAACAAGCAAAGAAGGCTTTACTGCAGTGTGTGCTGATGGCACAGACTCGGGCGCCCTGCGGGTGTCCCCCAGAGGGGGAGAAAGTCCTCAGAATACTGAGCTGGAGAGGAGCTTGAACGGAGTCTTCTTCGTTGTGTAGCAGGGTCTCAATATGTACTGTGTGCCGGGAAAGCACCCAGAGAAGTGGCTCCTAGACTTTCTGATCTCACAGAGTGGAGAAACGAAAATTTTATTTTTAAAGATAAAGGTACTACCTAGAACTCCTGTTACCTCCTTACTCATGTTCTTAGTTATTCATTTTTATTTATGCAAGAAATGAAAGGCCATACTCCCAGAACCAAGGGCGGTGTGTCCCCCAGGAGCCTCCCACTGGCACATTCTGCGTTGCCCGTGTAGGTGTCTGAAGACCTGTCCCAGTGCACCTGTGGATCACAGAAACGTTGGTCTAAGATCATTGTGAATGGAGGCCCATAGAAGCACCTGGTCGTGTGGCCTGGCACTTCCTGGTGAGCTGGGGTCCAAGCCACGCTGAGATGCCAGGTCCCCAGACACAGGTCCAGTGTTGTGCTCTGTGTTATCTGTCTGACTTTCAAGGCTGGAAAGACGTAGCTCCACGCTAGGGAAGATGGGTGCTCCTCCCACAAAGAGGCCCTTGTGCCCTCTGCGTAGGTGGGGAAGTCTGCCTGCACAGAGGTGTTCAGTGTCCCATCCAGGTCCTTCTCTCTGTCAAAGTGACAGGTGTGTCTGGGTTGTAAAGGAAAATTGGGGTACGGGGTTTCTTGTTCCTGGTTTTTAAAGTTTCTTCGCCATCTCTTTAATCGGCTCATGAAAAATGGCACACCACTGCTATTTGGTTGGTGGTGTCTTCTAATAAAAGGCAGTTTTATTTTTTTTTATAATTTTTATTGTTATGTTAATCACCATACATTACATCATTAGTTTTGGATGTAGTGTTCCATGATTCATTGTTTGTGCATAACACCCAGTGCTCCACGCAGAACGTGCCCTCTTTAATACCCATCACCAGGCTAACTCATCCCCCCACCCCCCTCCCCTCTAGAACCCTCCGTTTGTTTCTCAGAGTCCATCGTCTCTCATGGTTCGACTCCCCCTCCAACTTACTCCCCTTCATTCTTCCCCTCCTGCTATCTTCTTCTTTTTTTTTTTCTTAACATCTCTTGCATTATTTGTTTCAGAGGTACAGATCTGTGATTCAACAGTCTTGCACAATTCACAACGTTCACCATAGCACATACCCTCCCCAATGTCTATCACCCCGCCACCCCCTCCCTCCCACCCCCCACCACTCCAGCAACCTTCCGTTTGTTTCCTGAGATGAAGAATTCCTCATATCAGTGAGGTCATGTGATACATGTCTTTCTCTGATGGACTTATTTCACTCAGCATGACACCCTCCAGTTCCATGCACGTCGTAAGGCAGTTTTATTTTACTCCTACTAGAGGTAGAATAGAGAATGGAGGATGAGTGGCCCATGTGGTTCAGTTTTTCCCTCAATCAAAGAGTGCTTTTCATCTCCATTGTGCATGGGGGAGGGCTGAGGACAAAGTGGTGCTGGTGGGAGGCTGGTGGTGGCCAACAGGGAACTGCCTGAGAGACCATAAGTTCCGGGAAAGTACCTGGTAATTGCTTGATGGTTCATTTGGAGATCTAGTCCTTGGTTTTCCCCTCTCTTTGCTGTTCCAAGAGGGTGTTGAGTTCAAGTTGAAATCTTTCTGGAGGTCTCAGCTAGAATACAAACCTTGCCTCTGTTACTTTTGTTAAAATACTGTACAGTCTAAGCTTTTAGTTATTCTGGGTCTAGACTCAGGAAGCGTGTGTGTGCATGTATATACTTTTCAGAGTTGAGAAGGGAAGCAGTTGGCCCTGTTTCTCACAGAAGTCTTCCCCAGAGAACACCACTGATCACCCGTGAGCCACTCACGTCGTCTGTAGTGGCTCAAGAAACACTTCTGCTGGCCACCTACTCCTCCGTGAGGGTCTTGGCAGCCCGGCCCAGCAAGCGTGGTGAGAGCGGCCAACTTGAGGAGCCGGGACTCGGCCCGAGCCAGGGGCCCGGGCCTCTGAAGCATGGCTTGCTTTTCTGACAATACCCCTCTCCTTGCTCAGGCTGAGTCCTTCTCTGAGCTCCTGGTAGCCTGGCTGCCAGTGGGGTGACCTCCAGCTGCAGGCAGCTCTCTGGGCTCTGAGGAGAAATGGCTGCCATCCTCCCCGCTCTGCTCACCAAACTTTGTACGTTCTACCTTTCCCCTTTATCCTCCAGTGTAGTTACTGTTTTAAAACCCAATAGTTGCTTCTTCCTGCTGAGGCCGAATCACCCGCTCAAACTGGTCCTTGCGTGCTCTGTTCCCAAAGTATCTCCAGTCCTATCTTTGCCTCAGTCAAGGTGACTTGACTTTCTAGGACCCCTTACGAAAGAAGCCCCGGGAAAGACGTGACTGTCTTCAGTGTCCACTTAGAGTAGGGTCTTGTCCCAATTCCCAGTATCCTCACTGAATTAGTAGAGGCTCAAGAGAGTCCTGTAGGCTCTGAGTGTGGGAGGGGGTGAAACCCCTGACCTACTCACAGTCCCCTCTCCACAGTGGTTGCGGGTGCCTGCCTGGCCCCGGCTGTCCCTCCTGCCAGGGAGCCAGCTCGAGTGTGGCAGGCACATCCCAACCTCGCCCCAAATGGGAACCCAGAGAATGAAATGTAAACTCCAGCAGGATGTTCTGTTTGTGTTTAGAATTTTCAGCGTCGGCAAAAATAGCCTGTGGCTCCAGGGGGGGTAGCTGCCGCGTGGCCCCACGGAAAGAGGAAGGGATTGAGGGCAGTGGGAACGGGGTTCTCTTTGGAGGTGTCATTAAATGGGTGTAAGGCTCTAGGTGGTTTTCTTGACACTAGTCTTAGGACAATTGGAATAAAAACTTGTTTAAGCTGTTCTGCCATTCACATGTTGCTCTCTAAATGAAGAAAACACAGCCCTTTTCCCACTTATTTCTAGCCTTGCATTTAAAACCTGCTCAGATACTTCCTCTATAGGAAAGACCTCAGGTTTCTGTGGTTCTGCTGATGCCACATCTTGTCTGTCCCTTGCAGTGAAATAGGCTTTGATGTGGGCACGCTGGGAGATGTCAAATGGGAGCGGCCTGCCAGACAGATGTTCTAATTGGAGTGCTTCTAGAATATGCCCCATGGTTCCGCCTTCTCCTTCTCCACTCTTTTCTGTTTGGTTGTTACATATGCTGTTGTTTTCCCCTTAGCATTTGGCTGTGAAGAATGGGATTCTCTGCCTCGTGCTTGGGTGTTCATCCCCTGCCCAGTATAGCTTAAGAGTGTGTCTTTGTGTCCCCAAACAGAACTTCCCACTTGAAGGAACGCCTCTCAGGACGCTATGTAACTACCCAGTATGGGTATCTGGGTCCTGGGCTGTCTGGGTCACCTGGGACATCTGGTCATCTGTCAGCTCGGGATTGGGAGGGGGTCAGAGCAGTTGACTCTTGCTGAACAGAAGCTGCATCAGCGGAAGGAATTAAACACCTGTGTCAGTTGTTGATCTTTTATTACCTGTGCATAGTGATCAAGTTAATTTCTCACCTGTAGCCTAAAGGAAATTAGGTACATTTATTGAGTAATAAAGAAGGAAGTAGCTCCTGCCTTCCCTAGCCCCATTCCTTCACCCCAGCCTGGGCAGGATGCTTGTTCTCGTGGTCCACACCCCCCCTTAGCTGAGCGGATGTGACTGATGGCAGATCTACTGTCACAGGTCGGTCCGGACCCATGACTTGATGCTCTTGAGCCCTCAGACAGTGGGTTGGAGGCTAGCAGCAGCTGGAGTGTCAGAGTGTCCCCCACATAGACTGGACATAGCAGTGACTGCAGTAGCCCCATGGGGTCCAGGGCTCAGAATTTCAACCAGAGCACCCCCAACCCCACAAGTTTCCAGAACTTGTTCACCAAAACAGGGCTCTATACCCTCTCCAAAGGTGGTCCTACCTGATGCGACCACGTCCTTCTTGTTGGCCCAGTGCCTCCCGGATGTCCCCCCACCCCCGGAGGACGAGGCTGGCTGTGGGGTAGGGTAGCTGCTCATGGAGCTTGCGGCGCCACAGCAGGGGCCTTACCAGCCCAGGGCCTGGACTGTTCTACCGGAAGACTTAGCTCTAGCACCAGAGCCCCGCCCTGAGCTGCGTGTCTATGCTTGTCCAGCTAGGTTGCATCCATTGGTTTGGTAACTTTTAGTAATGAAAACACTTCTGTGGCCATGCGGGCTAGAACAAAGCTATCTGTGATGCGTTATACATTGTAGGTGAATATCTATAATAAAATTCAAACCTAATCTCATTCCAAGTGACTGTTCTTAGGTTACAAGAAAAGATGGTCATGAGCGGCAATCTCCAGGAAATTCCTCTGCATGGGCAGATGTCTCACCATGGGATTATGAGAAAGGGGAAAGAATAACCACAAAGAGCCCTTTAAGAACTCATCTGTATCCTCGCAGTATGCTGGGCAGTTAATAAAAGTCCTGTTCCGTCAGCAGTGTGGGCCAAACCGTGGGTGACATGGGAGTTTCGAGTGGAGAGGTGCTGGGGGGAGTGGGGTTGGGAAGGACCTCGTGGAGGTGGGAGAGCCTCAGAGTGGCTGGTGGAGATGTGTGCGGGTGGAGTACTTAAGTATGTCGGGAGGAGGAAGCCTGGAGTATAGATGGATGTTGGCATAGGACCCTATCTGGTGGGAAGGGAGAGAGAAGAGATGTGGGGTGGATATCCAAGCCCCCAGTCAGAGTGATTGATCGAGGACTCTTTGATGGCCAGGAGCAGAATCACCTTCCTCTGTGCTCACGTCCAGTGAAGGGTTATCCTGGGGCCCCGGAGATGTCCTGGAGTGCACCACAGGCTGCCTGTCATCTTGCTACTTCCAGCCGCACCTTCTCCCATTTCTGTTTCTCTGTCCCGTGCCTCTCCTCTCATGGAGCTGTACATGCCTTCCTATGGCCCTCACGCTGGACTCTTAGGCCCCTGAGGCCCTGGCTCTGCTCCCCCACAAACCTACAGCTCCAGGGCCTGGGACCGCTCAGCCCGGCGCTAGTCTCTGAGAACCTGGTTGGCGCCACTTGGAGAAGCCAGAAGACAAGTCTGGCTTGGAGAGAACCTGGTTGGCTCCACTTGGAGAAGCCAGAAGACAAGTCTGAGGGGACATTTGGGAACTCTGAGCAAGGGTATGGGAGCAGGCCTGCGAGGCTCTAGTGAAGGGGTGGGAAGGCAAGTTAAAGTGGGGAGAGAGGTGGCGAGGCTGAGGAGCCCACTTCCACCCTCTCAGTACTCTGAGCGACAGGAGCTGAGATTTTCCCAAGTATAGGCAATTTATGGAGTTGAGCTTTCCAATCTTGAACGCGGGGAAGGAGGTTAAGACGGCCTGCCACGTGGTCTTAATTCTTTGCTCTTATGCTGTCTTCCCTCTTGGTTCCGTTTGACTCACTGGTGCCCTCCCCGCCGCGCTCACCACACCAACCTGGCCTGTGTGCACGAGGCGGCTCAGAAGCCCAGCCTACCCATCCCTAGGTTATCCCAGCAGATGGGCTCTCCAAAATGCCTGACCTCCAAGGGCTGACCCACATCTCGCCAGTCACCCCCCTGACCTCCCCCTCGCCCCACCTCCCGAGGCCTGTGCTCCTGACGCCCAGGGCCCGTGTCCACACCCTGCCCACCAAGCCGACTGAATGGGGGAGTAGGCTGTGGGGCTTGACTGTGGCCCCGTGACTCCAGAGTCCCGTAACCTGTGGCTGCAGGAAGCTCCTTAGTACAGGTACTTTGGGGTTTAGCTGGAATTGTTTTTTGGGAAGGAAGGGCTCCATATGGGGGAGAGTCCTAGCTTTTCCAGACATCTCGTCTAAGAGACTCTGCCGCCCTATGGAATCCAGCGAGCAACATCACAATTAAGCTGTTGTGGAATAAGTAGGCCGGTCATCATGGAAGACAAGATGCGATAAACAACCTCCCAGTTGTGGGGCTGAGCTTTGCTCCCAGCCAGGTGCAAAGTCTTGTTGCATTAGGAACTTTTTTTTTTTTCCAGTGATGTTTGTTTCTGTATAACCAAGAATTATGGAATATTAGGGAATGAGAGACACCTCACAGATGGGGATGACAGAGGAAGGTGGCCTTTGGAAGTCGGAATGACCCTTCTCATCCATTCCTTACAGGAAAAAGGAGATTCTTTGTAGGAATTCTGATTCCTGATACAGAATTCTCTGAATTCCATAGCTATTAATGATGATAACATTAATAAATGGCTACCATTTTGTCAAAGCCTTAAGTGGATTACTTCACTGACTTAAAGAGATTCTGTGAGGTCCTATTCACTTGCTTATTTTAAAGATCTGGAAACTGAGGCTTCAAGAGCATAGGTGAGCTGTTTGAGGTCTCTCGAATTTTACACAGTGGAGCTAGAGTGGGCCCCTGGCGTTCTCATTGTCCCACTTAATGCTCTTAACCACAGCCTTGTGTTGTTACCACCCATCTACACATATTTTTGAGGCTAAGAAAAGGACATTTGATGGCACGGAGCTTTGAAAGCCGAAGCAGACCCTATCACATCAGATAACGCTTCCCCACCTCCCAGGGGACAGCAGAGCTTGAGGTAGCCTCAGGGACCGGGCTGTGGGGCAGTTCCTTGATGGTGCCTGTGGGGAGTGGCAGAGCGCGTCCTGCCCTCACTCACCCCCTGTCCTCCCAGCACGCACACCTTTTTCTTCCCGTCTCCTGTGGTGGGAAAAGGCCTACAGGGAAGCCACTGATGCTGGCTGAGTGAACAGGTCTTTGACTCTTACCTCCCAGTTCTACCAGGGGGTCTGGTGGGACCTTGTAGCCATATGCACACACCTAGGGTGTGTCCCTGAGCATCTGCCCCCATGTGGGGCACGGCCTGACGAGACCCACTGCTGTGCTTGTGTCTGTGGGGTGGTGGGGGTGTGGGCTCTGGGTGGAGACCTAAGCGTGATGATGTGTGGTGGTCTCTGTTTCTGCTTCTAAGAATTGGCCTTGGGAGGTTGCCAAGGGTCAGTAAACACAGTCTCCCTTCCAGAAGCTGGGCTCTGGGGCCTGGGCGAGGAGGCAAGATTCCCTGTTGTGGTGACCAAAGTGGTTACTCTTAGATAAAGGTTGTGGAGGGTCAGGACTCCCAGTGGGAAAATGCTGGTGTTGCTGAGTCTTCCACTGGAGCTGGAAGAGAGCGAGGAGAGTCGGCGCCGGGTCCCAGCCCGACGCAAGCCCTGTGCCTGCTGTGGAGACGCCGTCGTGGAAGGTGGCGGCCGTGACCGTCCCAGAGGCGGGAGTGTAGGGCAGCCCCAGGCATGGAGGGTGTGAAACTTGGTCAAGCTGTGGTGGTGGGTTCCTCAGAGGCACGTCTGCCTCAGCTAGGTCGGTGTATATACCCCAGGAGCGTACAGCCCCCACCCCATTGGATGGCCATGGCTGACCAGTGTTCAGGGCTGCCTTCAGGTGAGGAGGCAAGGTCAGCTCCATAGGCAGGGCAGGTTACACGATGGACTCCAAGGGGAAGGAATCCTGGCATTTAGTTGTGCTGGAGCGAGAAAGTCAGGCGTGACAGCCTGGGGTGGGCCTAAGAAGAGGTGGGAGGGGGCCGCTATGGCCGGGTGCTGATGGTCTACAGTTGACATATACCAACCCCTGGAGACTTCCCACCACTTTATCCATCGTTATCATTGCTCGCCTGCCTTGGCTCCAGAGGCGCTGAGACCTTGCCGAGCGTTCTGGGCCCTATAGTCAGGGCTGGGCCACAGGGATACCTGACATGCCCAGGATGCTGTCTGCGGGTGGACACTGGTGAGCTACAGCTGACATGGGGTGCTCTTGGCTTCTCTCTCACTTCTCACCACCATCTCCTGGCCACCGCCCTGAGTCTCCTCTTAAAGCCAAGGAAACCAAAGCTCCCAGAGGCCAGCACCTTGTAGCTGCTTACTCCATGTGCCGGGGGGCCCGTGGCTGCACAAAGCCAGCTCGAATGCTCCAGGCCAGCCAAGCCATCTCTCCCTCTTTGGAGAAGCCTGTCAGCGCCGGGTGATGAGCCTGTCCTCCGCCTCCTGCACCCAGTGGCTGCTGAGCTCTGCTGAGACCTGCATGGTGGGGTGGCATCACTGCCTATGGAAACAGGGTACAACCTGCCTGGGCCATCTCCCTGGCTTTGCTTAATCTTGCTGGGAAAGAGAATTGGCACCACTCTGTACAGTTCGTGTGCCCATGACACCATGTCCTCCGGAGAGAGCCGTGCTCGCACTTGGGGAAGCTGTGCCAGTCCATCAGGCACTCCCCGGCATCACCGTAAGTAGCAGTGACCTGGGAAGTATGAGCCTAATTGGAGGGAGAGAGTGTGTAAGGGATTTAGTTGGCCCAGTGGTTCCTAAATATGTCCTCACGTAGGGATCCCCTGGGTAGTTTCCAAAAATACTGATGCCTGGGTCCCAGCCCCAGAGATTGTCATTTAATTGGTCTGGGATACAGCCCGGGCTCTGGATTGTGTAAAGATCCCTATTTGGGAACCCCTGGGCTTGCCTGTGGAAGAAAGGCAGACAGGACAACTGCTTCTCCCCTCCTGTCCTCCTCAGCATCTATTCTTCAGGGGGAGGGAGGGGGACGAACCTCTCATGTGCCTTTGCCCTAAGCCAGGGCCCCTTCTGGGAGGTGTGGGTGATTCAGGCTGGCCTGGCTTCCGGGACTGGTAGATGTAGGGCAGGCATTTCTGCAGCTGAGGAGTGATGTGCAGGGTTGTTGGATCACCCCTGTTGTGTTCTCACAAGCATCGCGTGGGAACTGCCCTAAATCTCATCCTACAGCTGAGCAAACTGAAGCTCAGGGAGCTGCCCGACTAAGGAGCAGGGGAAGGATGGGGGAGAACGCTGGTGGTTTTACCTGGAACTCTGAGACAGGCTACTTACTAGGTGAACAGCAATCCAGCTCGGCTGACCATGGGTGCATTTCTTCCTTTTTGATTCTGTTATAAAAGAAAATTGAAAAAAATCCTTATTGTGCCTTAAAGGCTTTTTAATTATATATAACTCATTTAATTTAAACTACTCTAAGTTCCATTTTTAATATAAGTTTTATAATGGTACAGTGAAAGTGCCTTCTAATCAAAGTGTGTTTGGAGATTTATCTCCCTATACAAAAGCAGGTACCCCTGGGAGCCCCAGCCAATTATTTATTCAGACAGCAATCAAAAATCAGCAAGTACTGAGCGAAGGGCACAGTGGTGGAAGCTCATGGGAGTGCAGAGGCATCAGAGAGGTTCCTCCTGGGGGGGGGGGGTCTCTGAGGGTTGAAGGAGCTGGGTCAGCACACGTAGCCTGCCTTTGTGATGCTCACTGCCATTTCTGGGACAGATGTTTCCACTTCTCACTGCTGATGCTTCAGCTATGAGAGGGGAGATGATGCAGAGTGGGGCTGGCTTCTTGGTCAGGAGGGATGACTGAGTGGTCCTGAGGAGGGAAGATCAGGCCCCGAAGGGATTGGTTTCGACTGTAGTCACAGCCCCCTGACGGGGGGGCGGGGGGTGTCTCCCTGACCACCTATCTAAAATAGCCAGCCCTTTTACCTTCGTGATTCTGCACCCCCCTATTTTATTTGTGACCATGGTGCTTCTTACCCTGACACATTCTGTAAATTTCATTTGATTGCTGTCTGTCTCTCCACATCCGATCATAAGTTTCATGAGGACAGAGACTGTGCCTATCTTGGTGCTGCTGTATTCCCAGGGCAATAAGTTGTTATGGCCTGAATGAATACATGAAGGAATGAAGGGGCTAGTAAATGTCAGGAGACCATCAGGAACGTTGCCAGGAGCCCTGGGTGAGGAGCTGAGTGTCTTGGGGGGGACTCATGGTGGTGGGCATAGCAGGCTGAGGCTTCCCTTGGAGGCTGGGAGTGAGGGAAGAGAGGTAAAGGGAGAGGGCAGGGGACGCCCAGGAGGTTGGAGGGGCCACCGGCCAGGCAGGAGGATGGGAGGAGAGGGACCTGTTTCTGAGCAGGAGGAGAGACTCTGGTGGGGCTGCTGAGATGGAGGAGGCTTCTCTGTCCCGTCGAGGGCAAGAACTTGGCCCTTCCTTAGACATCCGTCGCTTTAGGGACATGCAAGCTGATTCCCATCAGGCACGGCCCAGGCTGGCCTGCAGGCCTCCCTTTCCCCCTTGCCCGTCACCCACCCTCAGGCCTACCGTGGCTCTGGTAATTTTTGCACATTTATATCAGGTACTTGCTGTGACACCCCTTCCCCCATGCTCCGTGTTAAAAAAAGAGGAATGAAATGAGACCTGAGGACTGTGCTGAGGGCAGTGGAGGAGGCAGCTGGTTTTCCTTTTTTTCTTTTCTTTTTTCTCTTTCTCTTTTTGTTTTTGTTTCTGTTTCTAAATAGTCTTCAGAGTGCAGGTCTTTCACCTCCTTGGTTAAGTTTATTCCTAGGTATTTTATTATCTTTGGTGCAGTTATATATGGGATTTTTTTCTTCATTTCACTCTGATGCTTCATTATTAATGTATAGAAATGCAGTGGATTTCTGTACTTTGATTTTGTGTCCTACAGCCTTACTGAATGCGTTTATCGGTTCTAGTAGTTTTTTGGTGGAGTCTTTAGGGTTTTCTATATATAGTATCATGTCATGTGCAAATAGTGAAAGTTTTACTTCTTCCTTACCAGTTTGGATTCCTTTTATTTCTTTTTCTTGTCTTATTGCTGTGGCTAGGACTTGAGTACTGTGCTGAATAAAAATGGTGACCGTAGACATCCTTGTCTCATTCCTGATCTTAGAGGAAAAGCTCTCAGCTTTTCATCATTGAGTATGATGTTGGCTGTGTTTTTGTCATATATTATGTGGAAATGTGTTCCCTCTTCACGTACTTTGTTGAGGGTTTTTTATCATGAATGGATGTTGTAGTATGTCACATGCTTTTTCTGCATCTGTTGAAATGATCATACGGTTTTTATCCTTTCTCTTATTGATATGATGTATCATGTTGATTGATTTATGAATATTGAATCACCCTTGCATCCTAGGAATAATCCCAAGTGATCGTGGTGAATAATTTTTTTAAAACTGTATTGTTGAATTCAGTTTGCCAATATTTTGTCGAGGATTTTTGCATCTATGGTCATCAGAGATATTAGCCTGCAGTTCTTTTCTTTTTGTGGTGTCTTTATCTGGTTTCGGTATCAGGGTACTGCCGACCTCAGAGAATGAATTGGGAATTTTTCCTTCCTCTTCTATTTTTTGGAATAGTTTGAGAAGAATAGGTATTAACTCTTCATTAAATGTTTGGTAGAATTCACCTGTGAGGCCACCTGGTCCTAGACTTTTGTTTGTTGGGAGTTTTTTTTTTTTTTTTAATTACTGATTCAATTTCATTGCTGGTAACTGGTCAGTTTAGATTGTGTATTTCTTCCTGCTTCAGTTTTGGTAGGTTATGTTTCTAGGAATTTATCCATTTCTTCTAGTTGTCCCATTTGTTGATATCTAATTTTCCATAATATTTTCTCATAATTGTTTGTATTTCTGTGGTGTTGGTTGTTATTTCTTTTCTTTCATTTGTGATTTTATTTGAGTCCTTTTTTCTCTCTCTTTCTGATGAGTCTGGGTAAAGGTTTATGAATTTTGTTTCAAAGAACTAGCTCCTGTATCAACCTGTTCTGTTTTTTTATTTTTTATTTTTTTAAGATTTTATTTATTTATTTGAGAGAGAGAGAGAATGAGAGAGAGAGAGAGAGTGCGCACGCATGAGGGGGGAAGAGTCAGAGGGCGAAGCAGACTCCCTGCTGAGCAGGGAGCCCGATGCAGGACTCGATCCAGGGACTCCAGGATCATGACCTGAGCCAAAGGCAGTTGCTTAACCAACTGAGCCACCCAGGCGCCCGTGTTCTATTTTTTTTTTTTTTAATTTCTATCTTATTTCTGCTCTAATCTGTATTTTTTCCCTTTCTTCTGCTGGTTTGGGGTTTTGTTTGTTGTTCTTTTTCTAGTTCCTAGGTATAAGATTAGTTTGTTAAGGCATAGATTATTCTAAATCTCATCTTGGTCTTACAGCTGACACAGAGAAAAAAAATGTGGCGGATTTGAATATCATCTTAAACAGGTTGATGCTAAGTTACATCATCTATTGGCTGGTACCTGGAGGGTATAATGAATAATTAAAATGTGAACTTCTGTCCCCTTTTCTCCCAGAGGCCATCTGTCTTCACTCCCATCTGTCCTCCCCTGAACACCCACAAAGTGGTCTTAATTTTCTTACAGCATGTGGTCTCCTGGAACCGAGCCAGCGCAGGAGAGATGCTTATTTGGTAGGACAACTAGTGGACATGAAGCCTCTCCAAATGAGGAAGGCATCCAGGGTGTCCCTATTTCTGTGGAAAGTGATCTGAAAAAGGAAAAGTTTGGAAAGTCAGGCTTCCATGACAACCAGTGTGCTCTGTGACCCTCATGGAGAACCTCACTTGCCCCCCATTTCTCACCAGGAGATCTTGAAATAATCTGAATTCCATTCTTGCAATAAATGTGTTGAAGGTCTCTAATATGCCAGGCTCCGTGCTGGGGTGAGAGATGAATGAGTGTGGACTATCGGGGAGACAGATGCCGCTCTAGAAATGGCAATCCAGCGTGACTGTCGCTTGTGGTGGTTAACTAGCTCTGCACATAATGGGCTGGGCTTTGTCTAGCCAGCTGGTGTCCCCAGAGATGACAATAGCTGTTAATGAAGCCCACCCTCAGGTGCCAAGGTAGAGCCCCATGCTGCTAACTGTTAGGATGGTCTGGCACACTGTGATTGCTTGTTCTGAGGCAGTTATGTGGATTACTTTCTAAATCAAAAAGTTAATTAGTTTTTCATTTGTTGGGTTGTCAGAGAGAGAAAAACTGGAAAGTGCCCCTCTCTCCTCCTTGGTCTCATAGTCTTGTGCAGGTGATGATGTTGAACAAGGTGGACTGATTGATGAGTCATTGACATTTAATCCTTCAGATGTGATTTCGTATTTACTTGTATTGTCACTTTGGTAGATTTGCCACAGCAGACAGCCTTAAACTCAGGGCCAACTTCTCTTTTTTAATTGTACATGAATAACATTTAACACATAGCTTTAATACCTAGAATTTAAAATCCCTAAATCCTCATGTAATATTCTATTCATGCCTTACTTATAAAACCAAGAAAACTATCATCCAAATTATCTTAATTTCTGAAGGCCTAGGAAATATCCTCATACTCGATTTTCTGTCTGGTGCCTCATAATCACTATTAATACCTTTTCTCTTCAGAGTAGCACAGCTTTCTCCTGTACCGGGCGCTCTCTGCTCCCTGTTGGAAAGCACTGGGCTGAGCTGGCTATTAGAATCAGCCCGTGGTCCTGAGACGTCCCCTAATTGGCCCTGGCTGGCCTGTCTGGTCGCCCATCTTACAGATGGGTAAGCTGGAGTGGGAGGGTCTAGATGGTTCCTCCAAGGCTGCACTGGTGGGGCAGTTACCGCTACAATCAGGTCACTCAGGCCTTCTGCAGGCTGTGACGGTCTTGTTTCACATTGTCCCCTGTGGAACATGATAAAACTGATGTTCTTCAGAAGTGTGCCACGGAGACACTATTGGCAGGTTCATAGTGATGCTTTTTTTTTTTTTTTTTTAAACAGATGCCTTATACCTTAATTGTACAGAGATTTCTTTGATATTTTTTCAAAATCATCCATACACGGTCTCTTCCTTCTGTCTTTATAAACTCTCTGTTCCTGTGTAAACACCAGTTTACTTACACTGATCAATTTTTGTTAGATAGGACATAGAAGGGACACAGAGCTTGCTAAGGGTTTCTCCATGGTTCAACCCCAGAGGGTCGGAGAAGGTCACCTCCTTTGTCTATGTGGCCATGGCCAGCCCCATCCTTCCCTTTCTTGGTCTCCTGAGAAGGGCAAGTGAGGCCCCACCTGATAAGGTAGTCTGTGGGCAGGGCTGGCTGAAGGTGGAAGGGCCTGTGCCCTGTGCCCAACTTCCTCAGCTCCCTAAGCATTACTGAGGCTTAGTGCTGCTGGCTGCACCCCGGCCCCCTTTAACACACCGTGAAGGCATTATGGCAGTCTACTAGAGAGGACACACATCTTTCTACCCTGTAGAGCTCCTGGGCATGTGACTCGGTTCTATGCAAGGTTCAGAGATGAGCTCTGAAGCTCTATTTTTACTTGGCCTGATCACCACCTCGACTAAGTGGTATTTCTCAAGAGCCCGCACCTCCTTGTTTGGAGATTTCCTTGAGCACCTGCCATGGGTCCCACAGGACCCCAGGAGGCAGCGGATGTTCAGGTTATCCGCCCCCCAACAAAACAATCCTATTGTTTGCTGGATACTTCAGCTTGGCTTTCAAAGTAGCCCTTGAGTTTAGGGTTGATCCCCTAATCCTCTTGTCATCTGGCTTTGAAGACCCAGACATGATGTGCTGGAAAATCTAACAATGTGGCCGTTTTCCTCCTGCCTTTAACTGAACCATATAAATGAGATAAAGCATACAAAGTGGTTGATTTGTGCTCAGTAAATGGGAGCCAGTAACAGCATACAGGCTACATAAGGCATCACTTAGCTGTATTTTGTCAGGCCAAGTGAAGACTTTAATTGCAGAATGGTGTCTTGCTAGTGGTTAAAGTTTTTAACTTTAACTAACATTTAACTTTAAATGAAAGTGGTTAAAGTTTTTAAAATTCAAATGAATAAATGAAAGACTGGAAGAAAGGTTGTTAAAGAAGCATTCGTTTTAAGAGCATCTCAGATATGAAAAACTTAGAATTTCGATGTCAGAATTTCAGTAATGATTAGTGCTGAATGTTAGCAAAGCTTTGATCTCAACTGTACCAAATGGTTTATAAATCGAGCACGTGGACTTCCTTGTGTAGCCTCTTCCAGCATTTGGGGCCTGAGAAGCTCTGATGCAGGGGGCTTCTCCTGCTCCTGTGGTGCTGGCCCGAGACACTGTGTGTCCTGGCCTCACTGTCAGGACATGGGTGTGGGCAGAGGGCCAGCAGCTGACCACCTCCGTGGACCATGCCGCATCTGCCCCAGATCCGCATGTGCTTTGTGTGTGAGGACCTGGCCATGCTGAGCTCCACTCATCTTGGTGCTTTCATGTCATCCTCTTCTTGGTCATGGATGTTTTTGATCCCCATCTTTCTAACCCGCAGAGCCAACATTTTCCCAGAAGCCACCAAATCCCATTCATTTTCTGAGTGACAGACTGAGGCTTTCCCTCTAAGCAAGGAGAGTTGGCCACGTGGATGAGGAGGGTGCCTTTGGTCTGCGGCTGTGCTCCACCAGCCTTTTTCTGAGCCCGACACACAGCCTGAGACCCCTGAGCACAGCCTATGGTGGATGTGACAACGATCCGGGGATGGAATCTGAGGGTCCTCATTTATACTCTTGGAGCTGCTCTCAAACTACTTTTTGGGAGCTGAGAATCTGTAATAGATTTCTGGATTATGAAAAATATTACTCAGCACTCACATTATATTGATTCAAAAATAAAGATTATGCAGTTGAACTGCACAGTAAAATACAGCTTTTTGGAATGGTAATTTTTTACTTAAATTCTTCTCCATTATAGTGGAAGATAATGGATTCAGGAAGGGTACAATGAGGAATAAAGCTGTTGTATTGTATTGGTTAAATGACATTTAAAATGATTTGGCTGTCAAATTCATGGAAAGGTTATGAACAGTGAATGAAAAATCTAAAATTAATTCCCTACTTCAAGAAAGTGTGATTTATACCATAATAAAATTAGATTTTTAGTTAAAGAAATGTAGTCATTAAGTAATGCCCATGCACTAACTCTCTATTTATAACCATCTGGTTTGAAGGTTCAGCAGCAAATAATCTCTTCCTTAGGCAATGCATCCAAGGCCCTGGGGTCATTTATGCCAGTGAATTTTGTTCTGTACCGTTCTCTGCGACAGTTTTTTTGGGGTTGCTTTCTCAAGAACTAGAGAGGCAGGTTGTTATTTAGCCTCTATAAGGGACGGAGCCATTGAACTCATTTGCCTTCCCAGATGATCCCGTCCCCTCTCCGCTTTAGTCATCTCCGTTAACGGTGATAGCAGTGACGATGCCCACCGCTGCCCACCACCTGCATGCTGCCCACCATGCGAAGCACGGTCCAGGCCTATTTTTACTTGGCCTGATCACCACCTCGACTCTATGAGGAAGGCACAGCACCGCCTTTGTTTTACAGAGGAACGCACTGAGGCTTAGGCAGATGAAGGCGTTCACCCACGGTGGCAGGGGCCCGGCTGGCAGGAATAAACCAGGATCCAGCCCACATCCCCTTGCTTCGAGTCTCAACTCTTAATCCCTGTCATAGGTCTCCTGAGTCCTGGCTGAGCGTTTGCTCTGAGGCAGCAGAGTGTGCTGGTAGCATTTCTGAGATTGACGTGTAGCCCTGACTTGGCCCCTTAGCACTGGTGTGATGGTGAGCACGCTGTGGCCTTTCCCTCCGTCGGAACGTCCTCCTCTGCATATCAGGGAGTGTGATTTATGTCCTCTATTAAACAGACTCCTGATTGGTATGGTTGGGTACTTTGCTCTAGTTCATCTTTTAATTTTAATGGAAGCATATCAGATATACAGAAAGTACACGCCTTACATGTAGAGCTCAGTGGATTTTTACACAGTGGACACACCCATGTGACCTCCATCAAGATCACAAGAACATTGCCAGCACCCCAGAAACCACCTTCAGTGTCCCCTCAGCCATTGTCCTCTCAAGGGTGACCCCCAATCTCTCACCAGAGATTGCTTTTCTTTGTTTCTGCACATTATAAAAACAAAATCCTACAAACTGTACAGTTCTCTGTCTGCTTTCTTTCCCTGGACGTGAAAGTTGAAATCCCATCTGTGAGGCCGACTTCAGTTACTGTTCTGTTCCTTGTCCAAGCAGTGACGTTTCCCACTGAACGGCCACGCCAGCACGCATCTATCCGTGCTTCCGGCCGTGGGCATCCTGGGGTCCCCCATTCTTGCCTGTTGCGGGCCGTGCCGTGATGCGCAGGCGCGGACCCTGTTTGATGCGCGGGCAGAGCAGCTGATGCCGGGCACTGCCACAGAAGCGGAACTGCTGAGTCAGGAAAAAAGAATTCACACTGTTTAAAAAAAAAAGAACTTAATAGAGGGAATTGGTTGAACAGGTATTAAAGGATCAAAAAGATAAAAAAGGACCCCCTGAGATAACGAAGAGTGCCGACAGCAGGGAGCCCCATTGAACTGACACTCAGACCAGTGAGGAGAGTCCTACGGGGGCTGGTTCCTCAAGACTACGAAACCACAGTTGCTCCGTGTCCTTGCACACATTTGATGTTACCGTTGTTGTTGTTTTAATTTTTTTTTCCTGTGGTATATAGCAGTATTCCCTGTGGTTTTAACTTGTGAAGTTCCTTTCCAAGTCCTTCGCTCCTTTTTCAAGTACGTGATTGTATTTGTTTTATTTATTTACACAAGTATTTTCTATATTCTGCATGAGTGCTCTGTCAGCTCTGTGTGTTGTGAATACACTCCCCTGACGGCTTGACTCTTCCCTGTCTGAATCTTGTCTTCTAATGAACGGAAGTCTTCATTTCATAAAGACCAGCCTATCATTCTTTTCCTTTATGGTGCTACCTTTCACATCCCATTTAAGAAATACTCATTTTCTTAAAGGTCATGAAGATAATCTCTTAAGGTATCTTCTGGGGACGTTAAGTGTTGTACCTTTCATATTTACACCTGCAGTTCACCTGGAAGTGACTTTTATGTATGTTGCAATGTAGGAGGTTGAGGTTCATTTTTTTTTCCAAAAAAATTTATCCAATTGATTTAGCACCCTCTATTGAAAAAGCCATCCTTTCCCCCATTGTATTGCATTCACACCTTTGTCATCCACTCAGAAACTGGGTATGTGTGATTTCCTGCTCAATTTCAAATTCTGTGTCCTTTCCTTCCTGTCTTCTTTCCTTCCCGTCCTCTCCTCTTCCATCCAACCTTCCTTCCCTCCGACCTTCCTTCTATCCATCCGTCTGTCCTCCCTCCCTCCCTCCTTGCCTGCCTGCCTGTCTGCCTGCCTGCCTTCTTTCCTCAGGCTTCTTAGGGATCCATCAAGTTTATTCATCTTTTCAAAGAACCAACTATTGGCTTTAAATTTTTATGGTATATATTTCCCCCTATTTCATTGATTTCTACTCCTATCATATTTGTTTCCTAATACTTTTCGCAGGCTTAAATTGTCCTTCTCCTAGTTTTCAGAGACAGATGCTTAGGTCATCAATTTCTAGCATTTATTGTTTTCTAACATATGCATTTCAGGTTGTATTTCCCTTGAAGCATTGCTTTATCCACATCCCACAATTTTTTTAAGTGCTATAAGTCACTTGTCCTTCATTCCAAAATACCTTATTTCTTTTGTGATTTTCTTTTGGAAATTATGTGATATACTCATATATAAATCCATGGGTCAAATATGGGGAGATTTTTCTCCATATCCTCCTGTTATTGGCTTCTAATTTAATTTTACTCTAGTCACAAAACTATATTTGTTCTCTATATGATTTTAGTAATTTGAAACTTGCTGGAACTTCTTGATGGCTCAGCATATGGTCAGTTTTTATAAATGTTGAATGGACAGTTGAGGAGAATGTGTAGTATGCAGACATTGGTTAGTGTTTGATGTACATCTTTGTCATCAACCCAGAAACTGGGTATGTGTGGTTTCCTGCTCAATTTCAAATTCTGTGTACATTTTCTTTGTTTCTTCCCTTCCCTTCTCTTCCCTTCCTTTTTCTTCCCTCCCCTCCCTTCCCCTTCTTTCCTTCCTTCTTCCCTTCTTTCTTTCCTCTCTTTCTTTCAGAGATGGATGTAGGTCAAGCTTGCTAATGGTGAGGTTCAAATTTTGTAGATCCTTACTGATTTATTTCCTCTACTTATTCTGTCACTTAGCGACAGATGTTTCTTTAACTCTTGGACCATTATTGTAGATTTTTCCATTTCTTCTTTTAGTTTTGACTTTTTGATGTTTAAGCTATGTTATTGCTCTTCTCCAAGTTTAGGATTGCTATGCATTCCTGTTAAATGGTCTTATTATTATTATGAACCATCTCTTTTTGTCACTAATAACAATTCTTGCTTTGGAGTCTACTTTATCTATACCAGCTTTCTCCTGGTAGGAATTAATAATGTTTATCCTGTCTCTCTTTTTACATTCAGCTTTTTTGTATCTTTTTATTTATGGTATGTCTCTTATAAGCAGCATATTAATGGATTTTGTTTTATCTAGTATGTCAGTCTTTATATTGGATTATTTGGTCTCCTTTTATTTAAATGGAATTAAATTTAACACATATTCTCTCTATTCTTTTTTTGAAATTTTATTTTATTTTGTTAGCTTAGTCACCATACATTACATCATTAGTTTTTGATGTAGTGTTCCATGATTCATTGTTTGCATATAACACCCAGTGCTCCATTCAACACGTGCCCTCCTTAATACCCATTAGGGGGCTAACCCATCCCCCACCCCCCTCCCTTCTAAAACCATCAGTTCGTTTCTCAGAGTCCACAGTCTCTCATGGTTCGTCTCCCCCTCTGATTCCCCCCCCCCTTCATTATTCCCTTCCTACTATCTTCTTCTTCTTTTTTAACGTATAATGTATTATTTGATTCGGAGGAACAGGTCTGTTATTCATCAGTCTTACACAATTCACAGCGCTCACCATAGCACATACCCTCCCAATGTCCATCACCCAGCCACCCCATCCCTCCCACCCCCACCACTCCAGGAACCCTCAGTTTCCTGAGATTAAGAATTCCTCCTATCAGTGAGATCATATGATACTTGTCTTTCTCTGACTGACTTATTTCACTTAGCATAATACCCTCTAGTTCCATCCACATTGTTGCAAATGGCAAGATTTTGGGGTTTTATGGCTGCATAATATTCCATTGTATATATATACCACATCTTCCTTATCCATTCATCTGTTGATGGACATCTTGGCTCTTTCCATAGTTTGGCTATCGTAGACATTGCTGCTATAAACATTAAAATACATGTACCCCTTCGGATCACTACATTTGTATGTTTAGGGTAAATACCCAGTAGTGAAATTGCTGGGTTGTAGGGTAGCTCTATTTTCAACTTTTTGAGGAACCGCCATACTGTTTTCCAGAGTGGCTGCACCAGCTTGCATTCCCACCAACAGTGTAGGAGGGTTCCCCTTTCTCCGCATCCTCACCAACATCTGTTGTTTCCTGGCTTGTTAATTTTAGCCATTCTGACTGGTGTGAGGTGGTATCTCTTTGAGGTTTTGATTTGGGTTTCCCTGATGCCGAGCGATGTTGAGCACTTTTTTGTCTGTTGGCCATTTGGATGTCTTCTTTGGAAAAATGTCTGTTCATGTCTTCTGCCCATTTCTTGATTGGATTATTCTTTGGGTGTTCAGTTTGATGAGTTCTTTATAGATTTTGGTTACTAGCCCTTTATCTGATATGTCATTTGCAAATTTCTTCTCCCATTCTGTCAATTGTCTTTTGGTTTTGTTGACTGTTTCCTTTGCTGTGCAAAAGTTTTTATCTGGATGAAGTCCCAATAGTTCATTTTTGCCCTTGCTTCCCTTGCCTTTGGCGATGTATCTAGGAAGAAGTTGCTGTGGCTGAGGTCGAAGAGGTTGCTGCCTGTGTTCTCCTCAAGGATTTTGATGGACTCCTGTCTCACGTTTAGGTCTTTCATCCATTTTGAGTCTATTTTTGTGTGTGGTGTAAGGAAATGATCCAGTTTCATTCTTCTGCATGTGGCTGTCCAATTTTCCCAACACCATTTGTTGAAGAGACTGTCTTTATTCCATTGGACATTCTTTCCTGCTTTGTTGAAGATGAGTTGACCCATAGAGTTGAGGGTCCATTTCTGGGCTGTCTATTCTGTTCCATTGATCTATGTGTCTGTTTTTGTGCCAGTACCATCCTGTCTTGATGATGACAGCTTTGTAATAGAGCTGGAAGTCCGGAATTGTGATGCCGCCAGCTTTGCTTTTCTTTTTCAACCTTCCTCTGGCTATTCGGGGTCTTTTCTGGTTCCATACAAATTTTAGGATTATTTGTTCCATTTCCTTGAAAAAAGTTGATGGTATTTTGATAGGGATTGCATTAAATGTGTAGATTGCTCTAGGTAGCATTGACATTTTCACAATATGTGTTCTTCCAATCCATGAGCATGGAACATTTTTCCATTTCTTTGTGTCTTCTTCTGAGTACAGATTCTTTGCCTCTTTGGTTAGATTTACTCCTAGGTATCTTATGGTTTTGGGTGCAGTTGTAAATGGGATCGACTCCTTAATTTCTCTTTTTTCTGTCTTGTTGGTGTATAGGAAGGCCACTGATTTCTGTGCATTGGTTTTATATCCTGCCACTTGACTGAATTCCTGTATGAGTTCTAGCAGTTTTGGGGTGGGGTCTTTTGGGTTTTCCACATAAAGTATCATGTCATTTGCAAAAAGTGAGAGTTTGACGACTTCTTTGCCGATTCAGATATCTTTTGTTTCTTTCTGTTGTCTGATTGCTGTGGCTAGGACTTCTCATGCTATGTTGAATAGCAGTGGTGATAGTGGACATCCCTGCCATTGTCCTGACCTTAGGGGAAAAGCTCTCAGTTTTTCCCCATTGAGAATGATATTTGCTGTGGGTTTTTCATAGATGGCTTTTATGATATTGAGGTATGTACCCTCTATCCCTACACTGTAAAGAGTTTTAATCAAGAAAGGATGACGTACTTTGTCAAATACCTTTTCTGCATCTATTGAGAGGATCCTCTGGTTGTTGTTGTTTCTTTTATTAATGTATTGTATCACATTGATTGATTTGCAGATGTTGAACCAAACTTACAGCCCAGGAATAAATCCCACTTAGTCGTGTTGAATAATCCTTTTAATGTACTGTTGGATCCTATTGGCTAGTATTTTGGTGAGAATTTTTGCAGCCATGTTCATCAGGGATATTGGTCTGTAATTCTCTTTTTTGATGGGGTCTTTGTCTGGTTTGGAGATCAAGGTAATGCTGGCCTCACTGAAAGAGTTTGGAAGTTTTCCTTCCATTTCTATTTTTGGAACAGTTTCAAAAGAATAGGTAATAATTCTTCTTTAAATGTAGAATTCTCCTGGGAAGCCATCTGGCCCTGGGCTCTTGTTTGTTGGGAGATTTTTGATTATTGCTTCAATTTCCTTAGTGGTTATGGGTCTGTTCAGGTTTTCTATGTCTTCCTGGTTCAGTTTTGGTAGTTTATACATTTCTAGGAATGCGTCCACTTCTTCCAGATTATCTAATTTGCTGGCATATTTTTGCTCATAATATGTTCTTACAATTGTTTGTATTTCATTGGTGTTGGTTGTGATCTCTCCTCTTTCACTCATGATTTTATTTATTTGGGTCATTTCTCTTTTCTTTTTGATAAGTCTGGCCAGGGGTTTATCAATCTTATTAATTCTTTCAAAGAATCAGGTCCTAGTTTCGTTGATCTGTTCTACTGTTCTTTTGGTTTCTAGTTCATTGATTTCTGCTCTGATCGTTATTATTTCTCTTCTCCTGCTGGGTTTAGGCTTTATTTGCTGTTCTTTCTCCATCTCCTTTGGTTGTAGGGTTAGGTTGTGCATTTGAGACCTTTCTTGTTTCTTGAGAAAGGCTTGTATTGCTATATACTTTCCTCTTAGGGCCGCCTTTGCTGCATCCCAAAGATTTTGAACAGTTATGTTTTCATTTTCATTTGTTTCTATTAATTTTTTTAATTCTTCTTTAATTTCCTGGTTGACCCATTCTTTCTTTAGTAGGATGCTCTTTAGCCTCCATGTATTTGAGTTCTTTCCGACTTTCCTCTTGTGATCGAGTTCTAGTTTCAAAGCATTGTGGTCCAAAAATATGCAGGGAATGATCCCAATCTTTTGGTACCGGTTGAGACCTGATTTGTGACCTAGGATGTGATCTATTCTGGAGAATGTGCCATGGGCACTAGAGAGGAATATGTATTCTGTTGCTTTGGAATGGAATGTTCTGAATATATCTGTGAAGTCTATTTGGTCCAGTGTGTCATTTAAAGCCTTTAATTCCTTGTTTGGTCTTTTGCTTAGATGATCTGTCCATTTCAGTGAGGGGGGTGTTAAAGTCCCCTACTATTATTGTATTGTTGTGGATGTGTTTCTTTGATTTTGTTATTAATTGGCTTATTTAATTGGCTGTTCCCATGTTAGGGGCATAGATATTTAAAATTGTTAGATCTTCTTAAATAAATAAAATCTTAAAAAAAGGGGGGGGTGCCTGTGTGGCTCAGTTGGTTAAAATTGTTAGATCTTCTTGTTGAATAGACCCTTTAAGTATGATATTGTGTCCTTCCTCATCTCTTATTATAGTCTTTGGTTTAAAATCTAATTTGTGTGATATAAGGATTGCCACCCCAGCTTTCTTTTGATGTCCAGTAGCATGGTAAATGGTTTTCCACCTCCTTACTTTAAATCTGGAGGTGTCTTTGGGTCTAAAAATGAGTTTCTTGCAGGTAGCATATTGGTGGGTCTTGTTTTTTTATCCAATCTGATACCCTGTGTCTTTTCATTGGGGCATTTAGCCCATTTACATTCAGGGTAACTATTGAAAGATATGAATTTAGTGCCAATGTATTGCCTGTAAGGTGACTGTTACTGTATATTGTCTGTATTCCTTTATGGTCTATGTTACTTTTAGGCTCTCTCTTTACTTAGAGGATCCCTTTCAATATTTCTTGTAGGGCTGGGTTGGTGTTCACAAATTCTTTTAGTTTTTGTTTGTCCTGGAAGCTTTTTATCTCTCCTTCTATTTTCAATAACAGCCTAGCTGGATATAGTTTTCTTGGCTGCATATTTTCCTCGTTTAGTGCCCTGAATATATCATGCCAGTCCTTTCTGGCCTGCCAGGTCTCTGTGGATAGGTCTGCTGCCTATCTAATGTTTCTACCATTGTAGGTTACAGACCTCTTGTCCCAAGCTGCTTTCAGGATTTGCTCTTTGTCTGTGAAACTTGTAAGTTTTACTATGAGATGTTGGGGTGTTGACCTATTTTTATTGATTTTGAGGGGGGTTCTCTGTGCCTCCTCGATTTTGATGCCTGTTTTCTTCCCCAGATTAGGGAAGTTCTCTGCTTTAATTTGCTCCAGTATACCTTCTGCTCCTCTCTCTCTTTCTTCTTCTTCTGGGATCCCAATTATTCTAATACTGTTTCATCTTATGGTATCACTTATCTCTCGAATTCTGCCCTCATGATCCAGTAGTTGTTTCTCTCTCTTTTTCTCAGCTTCTTTATTCCCCATCATTTGGTGTTCTGTATCACTCATTCTCTCTTCTGCCTCATTTATCCTAGCAGTTAGAGCCCCCATTTTTTATTGCACCTCATCAATAGCCTTTTTGATTTGAACTTGGTTAGATTTTAGTTCTTTTATTTCTCCAGAAAAGGATTCTCTAGTATCCTTTATGCTTTTTTCAAGCCCAGCTAGTATCTTTATAATCATCATTCTGAACTGTAGTTCCGACATCTTACTAATGTCCATATTGATTAGGTCCCTGGCAGTCGGTACTGCCTCTTGTTCTTTTTTTTGAGGTGAGTTTTTCCATCTTGTCATTTTGTCCAGAGGAGAATAGATGAATGAGAGAACAAAATGCTAACAGGGTAACAACGACCCAGAAAAATATACACTAAAATAAATCAGAAGAGACCTGAAACCAGGGGGAAAAGAAAGGGAAAGAAAGGAAAAAAAAAAAAAGAATATGATCAGGCTGGTGAATAGATCAGAGCCACACACTAGATTTTGGATGTATTTTGGTTTGTAAGAAGAAACTGCCTCCCAGAATTTTAAAGAAAGAAAACTTATATATGTACAAAAATAAGGGATAATGATAAAGGGATGGAATATGACTGTAAAGATGAAAATTATAAAAGATTTTATAAAAGGAATTGATAAGATAGGAAGTTGGTTGAAAAAAGAAGAAGAGAAATTAAAACAACAACAACAACAACAACAAAAAGGAGAGAATGTGATCAGGCAGGAGACTAGAACAGAGCCATACACTAGAGATTTAGGGTATATTTTGGTCTGTTAGGAGAAACTGTATCCCAAAATTTTAAAGAGAGAACAACTTATATATATACAAAAAATAAGGTTAACTACAACAAAGGGATAGAATATGACTCTAAAAATGAAAATTAAAAAAGATTTAAAAAAGGGATTGATAAGATGTTGGTTGAAAAAGGGAAAAAGAAAAATTCAAAAAAAATAGAAAAAGAAAAAATAAAGAAAATTAAAAAAATTAATTTTGAAAGACTAAAGAATCATGGTAAAAAAAGCCATAATTTCTATGTGCAGTATTCTCTTAGCGCTGGAGTTCTGCCGTTCTCATTGATCGGTAAACTTGGTCTCAGCTGGCTGTTTGTGCTGATCTTCTGGGGGAGGGGCCTGTTGCCGTGGTTCTCAAATGTCTTTGCCGAAGGCAGAATTGCCCTGCCTTTGCCCCTCCGGGCTAAGCAATCTGCTCGGGTTTGCTCTCTGGAGCTTTTGTTCCCTGCCATCTCCCGGTACAGCTTTGGAGGATGAGAGTGAACATGGCGGCCTCCCATTCTCTGCCCCAGAGGAGCTGAGAACTCGGGGCCCCACTCCTCAGTGCGCCCCCAGAGAAAAGGAGTCAATCACTCCCGTGTCCCCGGTCTCCGGCCGCACTCCGTGCTCACCCGGCCTGTGACCGAACGTTTCTATCTCTGGCACCCGACCCTGTGTGGAGTCTCCAAACCCAGCAGATTCCTACCGTGCACTATGGCGCTGCTCCTCCTGGGGGAGGAAGGGGAGTCTCCCCAGCTCTGCTGCTTGTTGGGTCCCTGCTGGAGGAGCAGTGGCCCACCTGTGCCATGGATCACGGTTTATGGCCACCCCGAGCTGAGAGCCCGCGCCTCGGCTCCGTCTCTGCAGCCAGCTTCCCCGCTCCGATACCTGGGAGCTCTGCCGCACTCAGGCACCCCTGGTCTTTCTGTGACCCCGAGGGTCCTGAGACCACACTGTCCCGGGAGGATTCCACCCCCTGCTTAGCCACTGGAGCGACATCCCTCAGTGGAGCCGACTTCTAAAAGTTCCGATTTTGTGCTCCGCGGCTCTAGCGCTTGCCGGTAGCGGCTAATGGAGGCCCCCTCCCCCGCCGTCTATTTTCCCGAATATCGCCTCGGATTCACTTCTCCGCACGTCCTACCTTCCAGAAAGTGGTCGCTTTTCTGTTCAGAGGGTTGCTACTATTCTTTCCTTCCATCTCCTGTTGAGTTCGTAGGTGTTCAGAATGGTTTGGTAACTGTCTAGCTTAATTCCTGGGACCAGACGAAATTTAGGTCTCCTACTCCTCCGCCATCTTGCTCCTCCCCCTATTCTCTCTCTTCTTTATTCTCTTTTTTCCTACCCTTTCTTGTCTTCCTTTGGATCAGTCAGATTTTTTGTTGTCCAACTCCTTTGGCCTTATTTTACCACTTTCTGAATGTAGAAAGCCATTCTGATACTTCTGTTCCATTTGACTTCCTGACCTTTTGTGATCATATTGTCATGTATTTTTCTATAAATTTTATTACCTTAAAGTGCATTATTGTTGTACTAAGCAGACAAAAATAGATTTATCCCTTTTTAAGCCTTACTGATGTTCTTTATTCCTTCTTGCAAAGATATGCATTCATCTGAAAAATTTCCTTTTGTCCAGAGTGTTCCTTTGTGTTGCTCTTAGTGGTAATCTGCTGGCAGTATATTCTTTCTATTTTTGTTTATCTAGATAAATCTTTATTTTGCCCTGTGTATACCCGTATTTTCCCTGGGGATAGAATTCTAATTTTCAGAATTGTGAAGATTTCATTCCATTATTTGCATTTCCTTTATCGGTTCCATGATTATTTTCTCCTGCAAAGTCATCTATGGTCTTGTTGTTGCTCTTTTGTGGATGATAAGTCCTCTCCATCCCCACCACCCACCCACTGCCTGATTTTGAGATTTTCTTTTTGTCTTTGAATATTTGACTATTTTTCTTTGAGTACCTAGCATTGGTTTTCTTTGTGTTTGTCTTGCTTGGGGTTTATAGAGATTGCTAAATCTTTGGCTTGATGTTTTTCATAAATTTCAGAAAATCCCCAATTGACATCTCTTCAGATATTTGTTCTGCCTAATTTCCTCTCTCCTTTCACTTTGAAACTTAAATTACGTGCTTGTTGGATCTTTTCCCCATGTCCTCTAATGTCTCTTATACTCTTTTCTTTATTTTTCCACTCTTTATTTTCTCCTTTCAGATCTTCAGTCTGTTTATTTTCTGGTGATCTAGCTTCCAGCTTCCGATTCTTCTTTTTAGTTGTGTTTAATCTTCTGTTAAATCCAGCTGGTGAATTATTTGTTTAACTTCTGGTTCTAGAATTTTCACTTGAGTCCTTTTTAATTGATTGTGATTTTATGATGAAATTTAGCATCTTTTATTTTCCTGAACAAACTCGTCCTCATTATTCTAGAGCCTGTGTTGGATAGTTCTAAAGTCTGGATAAAGTGTGGGTCTCTCTCTCTCTGCTGTATTTTTAATTGGATTTTAGTCATTTGATCTCATTTTCTGCCATACCTAGTAATTGTGGTCTGGGTGTTGGACGTTATGTATGAAAAATTGTGAAGCCTGTGGACAATTTTGTTTTCCAGAGAGGATTTACTTCTCTTTGCTAGACATAGAATACTGGCAGATCATCTTGATCTGCTAGGAATAGAAATTGGTGGAGAGTAAACGATCTCAACAAAAAGTCAGCCGCATTTACCGGGGCCACTTTTTCTTGGCAAGCCTAATTTTTTGTCTCCCTAGCACCATTATAAGTACTAAAATCTATGCTTAGTTTTTCAGCTGATTTGAGACTAATTTTTTGCTTATTTCTCATCTTCTTGCCCTTTATATGTGCAGCTCAGACACAATTATGTAACTCAAGAGGAAGCTAGGTGCAGATTATTGGTCTCATTTCTTTCTGGTTTCCTTTTCCAGGATTTCAGACTCTCAAGTTCTAGCTGCTTTGGTAGCCCCAACTCTGGTATCTCCCAATTCAGCGAAACTCCTTTCAGCTCTAAAGCATTACTTTTTGTTTGACTTCTATGCAGAACAGCCAATGCCCTAAGGGGAAAACTGGCGCCTCAGTGGACTTTTCTGCTCTCTGAATACTGACTCTTCAAGTTCTGGCTGTATTTGTTTCTCTGATATGCCTTCAAAAACTTTTTTTTTTTTTTAATCCAACTTTTGTAGTTGTTTTTAGCAGAAGGATTGGTCTAATGCAAGTTCTTCTTTCGTAGCCTGAAGTAGAAGTGTCTCTCATCTGACTTCACACTACCTCATGAATTAAGTAGAGATGTGCATAAGCTTTGTTATGTGCATAAACTTTGAAATTTGAATCCCAGCTGGCCACTGACCAATGTGTGAGAACTTGGATAAGCTTAACCTCTTTGACCTTTTATTTCCTCACCTTTTAATCAATATGTGAGAAATGAAGTTGAAGAGACCTTTAAAGATCAGTGACTTCCACTTAATTAAACTATTTCAGAGCATACTAAAAGGAAAACTTGTGAATTCATTATATGAAGCTGCTATCATTTTAATTCCCAAGTCTGAGAAAAAAATGGCACCTAAAACTAATAGAGCAATCTCATTTATGAATATTAATGCAAAAAATATATTTAAAGTAATAAACAGAATCCGTCAATATTTTTTAAGAAGTGCATCATGATTAAGAAATGCTTATTCCAGAAATACAGAGATAGGTGAATACCATGAATTCTACTAGAGCTAAGGAGAAAAAGAATTATGATAATCTCTCTGAAAAAAAAAAATTGGCTAAAATTCAACACACATTTTATTTTCTATTCAACAAATATGCATTGAGCAACTGCTCTCTTATAGCACTGAGGATAGCACTGAAGATGCAAGAATGAAAAAGATACTGGCGCCATCCCAACTCACATTCCAGTGGAGAGAAACAGTCAATAAATAAACAAGTAAAAGGACAAACTAGAACATCCATTTATTTGAAAGACTCAATAAAATGTGCATGGATTTCATTAATGTGATAAACATACCTTGGGCCAAAAGCCAGCATTTTGTTTCCCTTTGATAGGGAAACACTAAAGTTTTCTTCTTAAAGTCAGAAATAAGTCCAGTATGCCCATGGACACACCAAATTTCCACAACATTTAACATTAGATTGAGGGATTAGCAGAAGCAAAAAGACAAGAGGAAGACATGAGAGACCTAAGAATTAGAAAGAAAGAGATAAAATCATAGCTATTTGAAGATTACATCAGTACATAAGAGGAAACCCCAAAAGAATCAATGGAATAACTATAACAAACAATAAGAAATTTAGTCAAGTGGCTGGTTAAAAATCCATATATAAAAATCATTTGCACTCATACATTCAAATAAAAAGCAGTTAGAAGATAAAATGAAAGAGAAATTCTATTTATGATAACAAAAGATATACAAAAAGTAAATATTCAGAATACATATGGAAAATTATAAAATACTCTTGAAAGAAATAAAAGTAGACTTGAACAAATGATGAAAAATACCATGTTGTTAGGTGAGAGGATACAACATTATGCAGATGTCAGCTTTCCTTAATTTCTAAGTTTTGTACAATTGCAATAAGACATCCCTAAAGTCTTCTTGTTGAGGTGTACAAGTTGCTAAGTTGCTTATGAATTTCCCCTGCTCCAAAAATACTAGTGACTTCCATGGATGTGGTACCAGCCCCTGCAGCAGAGAGCTGAGGAGCAGTGTGGGAGGGGCTGGCTTTGTTTGTGCAGTGATGCGCCTTGCAGCTTACATAGCTCTCATAACACTGAGTGCTCTCCATGGTCCCTCTTCTGAACCCTGATCTGGTGAGTACCCCTTCAGGAGCCAGCATTCTGGAAGCTCATTTGGTTAACTGTGCTGTGCTGATGGGCTGCAGGCCTGTAGCATGTGTCTTCCATTGGTTTCCACTTGGGCTTTTGACTCATTACAGGTGGCAGTCAGAGAATGTAATTTGGGGAAGGGGGATGCACTTTTAAGTACCTCCTCGGTTTCATCCTTCATATTGCCTCTGCTTTCTGACCCCAAGGGATGCTAGACAAGAATACTAAGGTGTGAAAGACAATGCCATTTGCTACAAAAGTGGTGGTGCTGAATGGTCTTCTTTGTCATGATGGCAAGAAGTTGGCCCAAGTTAGGTATTTTATTTTCTCCTCTTTGGTTGCTAGCATGGATTTTTCAACTTTTTCTCAATATTAGATTTTTTATCCTAAAGTGGTTATTTATGATGAATTGTAGGTACTTTTTACTCGTTGTGAAACCACAGTATATGTTTCCAGCCTTTCCCTCCTATTACTTCTCACTGGGCCTTTTCCTGCTTCCTGCACATACCCTGTACTCTCCGCTCACCCTGCCTTTTCTTAAGCCTTTCTCTCTTCCTGGTATACACTCCCTCCCTTACTCCTGTCTGAAAGCCTGCCCATTCTTCAGTGCTATTTCAGAGGTTCTTTTAAAAACCCTTTTCTTTATGTATCCACCTGAATATGAATATACTGGTATTTTTCAGGGTAAAACTACCCCTTTACTTCTCAGTAATTTGTGTTTGTTCTGTAGCCTCCTGTTCAACTATGAATGTTTTCTTTTCTCTTTTTTCCAGCTATGAATGTTTTCAATGTAGGAATTCTGTCTGTTTTGCTTATATAACTTCTCAAACACTTTGCTTATTGCCCTACACAAGCAGGAAGATGGAATTAAATTAAAAAAAAAAATACCCAAGGGTTTAATTTAGTCCAATGGCAGGGACTGGCTGTCCAAATTGTCTGTAAGATACCACCCTTTAGAAACTACTGAGTTGAGTACAGTCAGTCACTAGATCATACCAGTGACCCACTCAGGAGCAATGGCGGTCTTCATTATGGCACTACAAATCATAACCTGCTGCAGGTCAGATAATTCTGACTCCTGACGGCTTGTGTTTTTTCCAAGCACTATAGCACCTACAGTCTAGGTGGAAGAGATGGTGTCGGTCTGGGCCAGGGTCTTCCTTAACACTTGGTACCAGTCCAGAATCCACATGAGGAAGACCATGAGAGTTGTCTCTGTTCATTAAAAACTGAATGATTGGGGCACCTGGGTGGCACAGTCATTGAAGTGTCCGACTCTTGATTTCGGCTCAGGTCATGATCTCAGGGTTGTGAGATCGAGTCCCGAGTCAGGCTCCCTACCAGGCATGGAGCCTGCTTAAGATTCTCTTTCTCCCTTTCCCTCCGGCCCTCCCTGCCTCACTCTCTTAAAAAAAAAACAAAAAAACAAAAAAACTTGAATGATTAATAATATATTTTTTGATTAAGCCCCCAAAGCAACAAGTTTTTTATCTTTACTGGTGTGTGTGTGTGTGTGTGTGTGTGTGTGTGTGTGTGTGTGTGTGTTTTGGACATTTAGTAGACCCAACATTGCTGAATGTCATGTTCTTATGAAAGTGTTCATCTTTTTTGTGAATAAATGGCTAGCAGAGGTGAGATATTTGCAAGTATCTGTACATATGAATTATTCTTCGAAAACCCAGAGTCTTTCTTTTCTTGCAGGAGTCCAGAAGCTTTGAAGTCACAAGAAGAGAAGGTAGGGAAAATGCCTTCATATCCATTTCGTTCTCAGTGTTGACATTTTGGAAGTAGTTTGTTGAAGCTAAGATGAACTTCAGACTGTGGGCAGCCTGTTCTTTGAAATTTCATGTGGCCTTTTCTGGGTGCTGACTATTTGGTACTTACCTCGAAGGACTTGTAAGAATTGAAAGCCAGGACTGCTTGAGAGAACTATGTCTTCTACTTTCGACTGCCCAAAGTGGGGTCTGGAGACCTTGCTTCTTCATGATCATGTTTGTGGTCTTGAGAGAAGCTTCATTTATTAGTGAAGTTTGAAGTAATTCTTTGGTTTCATCCAGCAAAAACAATATCAATAAAAAATGGTTTATGATTTGAAGTATTTCAGTAACTGGGAGAAGATGCCACTGTGAAAAATATTTGTGATTAGATTTTTACAGCTTTGGCTAAGCTGAAATAGAAATACCAATTAATGTCCCCTTTGCAACAATTCCATTATGTTGATTTTCCCCGCCGTTTCCTCTAGCACGTTTGTTTTTCGGTTTCTGAGGTAAGTATGCATGGGTGGCGATTTCTGAAACCTTTCCTTAGAAATTGAAGTTTCCCTTACTTTCAGCAATACCGTCGAATATACTGTCGAATAAGATGTCTTTTCTTTGGTTTGGGGATTCTTTGCCAATCATCTCTTTATTGCAGGACTAGGAGGAGGAAGTCGGGAATCAAAGTGAGTTCTTGGTCTAGGGTCCGGCCTTTGGTTTCAGCCCTAATGACAAACTTTTCTGTAGCGCCGTCTCCAGAAAGAGTGGCGATCTAAAGGTGTGAGCAAATTCCACATTGACCTCTAAATGTAAAACATCCTTGGCTCCTGATTAATTCTTATTTTAAGCACCGCAATGAAAGACCTAGAGTGGCCATGTTATCAAATTATGTTTCTAGAGCTTGGAGACCTAAGCCTTGCATACTGTCTGTATTGGTAAACCAATCCCCCTGGTTGTTTGCTGCTACCCGTGGGGCTGAAACCCTGGGTTCAGAGGAGCTGGGTATCTGGCTCTAGGATAAACTCTGTGGTTTCCATTCCCATTTGCCATTGTCTCTGGTTTTGGCCTCAGTGTCTCCTGAACTGCATCTGTAGAGTAAGCGGCATTGTGTCGATCTCAAAACCAAATGAAATTGGATGGATATGGGTAGAGCCAGGAGGCCATGTATCTTATTGATGACCGTGTAAATTGGAAAGAAATAGCCTTAAGCAGAAAAGTCAGCATGAAATTTGGTTTTGAGTATTATTTAATTCATGTCAGTAGCCTCAAGAATGAATGTTTGGAATTAATTTGCATTATGGAATCACGTATAAACCTAACCTATGGAAATGTCTCTAAATAGTAAGGCTGGGGTATGAGAGAATCATGTGTATTTTTGCTCAGAGGCCTTAAAAGGCCGGGTTGGACCTCCGGCTCCACACCCACTGAAGACTGACACTGCTGGGGGATGAGCAGAGGTGTGGTTGAGTTATGTCCTACTCACCCATAACCTTCTCCTCTCTGGAAGTAGCAGCTCTCACAGCTGGCTGACTGGGAGTGCATGTTTTGAATTTGTACCAGCAAATTTGTGCCGACATCCCATAAACTTTTTATCCCCTGTTGTGAACTGATGTCTTTCTTGCTGATTTCTGTCGAAGTTGAGTGTTTGAGAGTTCCTGAAATAGCTTCGTGCCTTAATGTCAGTGCTTATAACATGGCAGGAAGGAAGGAAGGAGGAGTGGGACCTTACAGGTTGGTTCCAAGTATCTTCAGGCCTGAGAATTCACTTGCTTGAATGGCCGGGTTGTTAATCTCCAGAAGAGTGCACAAGTGTAAAATAGAAATGCTCTAAATATTCCAATAAACGATTATTCCTACAGACAAAAATAAGACATTATTGTCTCTCAACAAACATTTAGGGTTATTTTACAGTTGGAAATGAAAGAGGAGCAAATAAGTAACACTGAATTTTTCTGCCCAGTTTACCAGGCCCAGGAGATTTTGGAGAGGTCTGGAGGAGGTAACCTCTGCGTCACACAATCCATGATGCCTTCCTGTTTTTTGTTTTCATACTACATCTGGCTGAGGAGTATCTTCTCTAACCCAGGTTCAGTGGTACAAATGGATGACCAGCTACAAGTTCATACTACGTGACTTTTGGAAAGTGTTGACTAAGTCTGTGAAGTGAGAAGTGAAAGGGACTAAAATTAACAGTGGGAATGGAGTCCAGGATAAATCACAGTGGTGTTGGAGATTGTAAGGGTGACTCGAATGTACTCTGTGCCTTGGACCTGCTCTCTGCCTTATTTCCAGCCTTGGATCTAGTTTTGTCATGATGTGCAGATTGTGGCCCACTTTCTTGTCTCTGGCTTTAATCATACTGTTCATGTACCCTGAATGCTCTTTGTCCCTAATCTTTATTAAATGCCACCTCTCCCTCATACCTCCCAATTCTTTCTTAACGTGTTTAGCTTACCCTGCCTTATTTTGGAGTTAAGGCATCCTATCACGTAATTTCCTAAGAACAGAGAACCTCCCCTCATTCATTCCAGATTTTTCATGGCCCTAGTCCAAGGCTCTGGTTGCTCAACAATTGTTTTCTGAATTGAGTGCAAGCTACGCATTGCTAAATGTGGTTTGTCTTTTCACTCTAATTCTGTTCCAGTGATAGACAAGTGAGGCACTGAGTGCCTTGGCTCTAGAAAGGCACTTTTTTTAAGGAGTGTTCTGTGGATATCCATTGGATATTCCTAACTGATCAAAGTGCTCCATGTTCAGATAAGCTTCATGTGTCCCCCCCAAAAGATATGTTGATATCCCAATGCAGAACCTGTGAATGTGACCTTATTTGGAAATCATGTCTTGGCAGATGTGTAATCAAGTTAAGATGAGATTATCCAGGTTTTTAGGAGGGGCCGTAATCCAATAAGTAATAACAGAAGAGGAGAACACAGGAGAGCGGAGAGCGCCCTGTGATAATGGTAGTAGAGAGGGGAGTGATGGATCTATGGGCCAGGGAATGCCAGCATCCCTGGCAACCACCGGAAGCTAGGAAGAATCCTCTAAAGCCCTCAGAGGGAGCATGGCTCTGCCAACAGCTTGATTTCTGACCTCTGACCTCTGACCTCCAGAACTGTGAGAAAATAAATTTCTTTTTTAAACCACCCAGTTTGTGGACCTTTATTGTAGCAGCCCTAGGAAAATGACATACTTGGCCAATGCTGGACTCAGTATTGAGCTAGTTGTTGAGACTTTTACTGCAGAACCTCTTAGACCTTTAAGATGCTAAAAATGACTCTCAAAAGGGGGTGTAATATGCAGCATTTTCCAAATTTAGTTTCCCATGGCGTCTTAATTTTGTTGTGTTTGATCATCTTGAGGCTGGCATTCCATGCAGTGTCCTTTGCAAGTCCTGCTCTAGAGAGTTCAGGCAGAGGGAGTGCTCTCTTGGTGCTCAGGATGAGCCCATGACTCGGTACCAGTAACTTCTGAGGGCTTTGCATGGACAGAATGGTGACGTGGTGATAATGAGAATAACTTCTCAGTTCTCGAGTTTTCAGAGAGCATTTACATTCTTTCCCTCCTGTGACCCTCAGCAACCCATGACAGGAGGAGAGCAGAGAGCACCTTACACATGAGACTCCTTCCTTCCTTCCCATGCTAATTTGTGGGAACAAGGACTGCCTCTGGACCAATGTCCCTTTCGTGCACTGATCCTCTCTCGTGTACATTCTTCTGCACGTTCATGCCCACTGCCAAGGCTAGAGAGCTAAGAGGGACTCTTGGAGGAAAACTATCTAGGGGCCATTTGATTCCAAGTTAGATTAGGGCTAGGGCTCTCAGGGGAACCTGGAGGGAAATATGTTGTACCAGTAGGTGTGGCAGGACTGCAGGACTGGTAGGAAGTCTTCTGGGAGGGCCACGTGCCTGCCCAGCTGACCAAGCCCTTCTTCCTTCGGTGCGGTCCTGTATTGTCCTTGTGCCCCGGGAGGCCCTTGTGTTAGCTGCGTGGGCACGGAGAGATGGTTGCTTCTTCATCTGCTTTCCATCGCATGTGTGTTTATA
The DNA here is from genome assembly GCF_037043125.1 of Eumetopias jubatus. Classification (NCBI taxonomy): domain Eukaryota; kingdom Metazoa; phylum Chordata; class Mammalia; order Carnivora; family Otariidae; genus Eumetopias; species Eumetopias jubatus. The sequence continues at coordinate 27,233,070 of NW_028274811.1, read as the reverse complement.
CCTCCCTCTAGACATCTTCCATTTAATTTCAACTTTTTCTAAGGCTTCAGCCAAAGGTGCCAACCTCACCTCTCCAAGACACTCCCGTGTCCACTCCGAGGGCTGGTGCTGATTGTGGCTGCCAGAATTCATCTACTCAAACCAGTACGTTTCTCTAACTGATTCCATCACATTGAATTACAGCCATGAGAGAACACTTGAGTGAGCTGAGCAAGTGGCCAGGATAATTCAGCCCTTGTCAGCCATCTCTTAGGTACGTGGGGTGTGCTAGAGACTATTCCAGATGTCTGCCATTGCATTATGATTAGAGGCGGTGAGTTTTGGCGTGGGTACCGATGTCCTATTGCATGATCCACCCTCCCAGGGATGGCTCACTCACACGTTCTAGTCCAGACCAGCCTGGTCTGGCTTCTGGCAGGATGTGAGGGAGACCTGAGAGCCGGAATGCTGTTGTCTTCCCAGAAAAAGAATGAGGGAGTGACAGTCACACAGCCAGGGTAGCTCTGACTCCTTAGCAATGCAAACCTACTAAATAAACATGACCTGCCAGTCCCCCACTGTGTGACTAGCGCCTCCCTTTCTGAAAACCTTTGGAATTAGCCCTTAATTGGCAGCTGCCTCTCATAGCCCCTTTATAGTTCTCTGCATCTGGGTGAACTTCGGGTATCAAGAATTGCGTTCTGTTTACCATTAATTCTGATTTTGTTTAGCAGATGTTTTCTGGATCTCTCAGTTGCCTGCATAATCTGTCTTGGTATAATGTGAAGTGGCTGACTCCCTTCCATAAAACAGATGAATAAACTCTTAGCTGCTTTGGAGGTAACTTCTTTAATGGCTGCAGATGCAGGGAATTTAGAAAGGAGCCATCCAAATTTGGCAGTGCCCGGGGTAGTAGGTCCTTTTCAAATCAAGACTGCCATCTGGGCGAAGAGATGAAGTTTCCTTCCCCATTCCACCCTCACTCACTCACGTACAGGGTTCTTGCTGGTTCTCTCCTACAGTCCCTGGGCCTCAAAAAGGTAAGAGTGACAGCTATCTCTTTCTACTTCTAATGCCACAGAAATTGGCTCTTTCTGGGTAGTGCTGCCATTTTTCAGCTGCTGGAAAACTGTATTGTACCTGCTTGCCCTGCTTGAGTGGGAGGTGGATGGGCACAGCTGGCTGGTGTGTTCTGGTGGAAGACAACGCTCTGCGACCCAGTTGTGATCATGACTGTTTGGCAGGCAGTAGAATCCTCCCTCCGTGTGTACTCACAGGGTGACTTTGGGTATGTTTCTCCATCTTATTGGGAAAAAAAGGGGCATTGTAATAGTACAGACCATTAGTCCCAACCCTGGATTACAGTCAGCAAGCCAGTTCACACTGGCTAAAGCCTGGAAGTCTCATGAAACTTGAGAATCCAAGGGTGGCCCTGGCTGCAAGCACAGCTGATTAAAGCCGCCTCCCCCTCTTTCCCTCTCTTGGCTTGTTGGCCTCTTCTGTGCGGCCTCGCAGGATGGCTACAAGCCGTCCCAGTTCAGTCCTGACTGCTCACCAACCCAGAGGGTGCAACTGTTTCCCTCAGAGTGACCCCAGACCTGTCCCAGCAAGGACTCTGATGGGCCAGGTCAATCCTAAGCCCTAAGCCGGTCACTGTGGCAGGGAGGGGATGGAACATGGCAATTGGCCAGGGGGCATCACGTGGTCTCTTGGGGGTTTGTAAAATCACCTTCACTCAAATGCCAGGGAATGGGGACAGATTTGGTCCTCAGAGGAAGGATGCTGAGCAGCATGCTGTCATTGGCCCTCATGGCCTCATGGACATGTGGCAGGGAGAGCTTGGGTGTGGAGAGCCCTCGGCCCAGCGTCAGCAGTGGCATCAGTGCCTGGTGGCCTTGGTACTCTCCGTTATGGTTCTTCCCATCTTGCATGTGTAGATCTGGCCTTAGGCCTAAAGTGAGGAACGTCTCAGGTCACCAAGTGACCTGGTGACCAGGGTCCACCAGAATTGTCCTTGAGCATCATAGTTACCAACCCTTCCATTACTCCAACGGAATAAAGCTCAGGGAGTGAAGACAAGGGCCTCTGCCAAGGATCATGCATGGCATTAGCCAGAGGAGTCTCAGGCTGTGCGTCACCCCAAGCTTCTGTTCCCCGAGCCCCCCGGAGATAATTCTGAGTGCCTGGGCCTTGAACGATTGGCGGTGGACTGAGACACCCTGAGTGAGCCTGAGTTCTCATTCCTGTCCCTGCACATGATTGTCCTTGATCAAAGGTCCACCAGGCTCTGGGTGAGTGGCTGTCCCCTGCTAGTGCCTGGGCCGTTTCGGCTGCCCCCAGTGATTTGGAAGCAGCAGGACCTTGCTGGCTACAGCTCAGGGCTGACAATGGGCAGCTGCTCGTGCTGCCATTAGAACCGCACGTGTGTGACTCGTCGCCCAGAGCCTCGGCACCACAGGACTCAGTATGGGCGGTCACGGCCCGCGCGAGGGGCAGCTCTCATGCCGCTGTGTAGGGCGAGCTCTGGGAGAGCAGGGAGCGGGACCCTTCCCTCTGGCCTCCCGTGCTCCTCATACACAGCAAGCCCTGAAGAAGCCTTAGACACCTGGCACCTCCCCGGGCTGACCTGGCTCTTTGTGACATCTCCACTTCTCATAAAGCAAAATCACAGGTATAGGGGCTGCCGGCTTGTTTGGCTCTGGGTCCCACAGCTCCAGGACCCCCCATCCTTACTGCTGTGCTACTTCTTCTCACCAGCACCCTTGGAAGGCTCATTCTCCTTAACAAGCGTCCTCAGAGAGCCGCTGTGCTCTTTCTGGGGACTTGTGAGTCCCTCTGCTAACAGGTACTGACAAGCTGCTGGTGCAGGTGAGCTAGATCTCTATGGTTGTGATGGCAAACTGTAGGGCCTCTGTAGGTCTGGGCAGGGCGGGGAACCCCTGTGCACCGAGCTGGGCTTGCCACGGAGTCTCCTCGGGGTTGTGACTGCACACGTGGAGTAAGGTCCCTATCTGGAACTTGTGGGGAAGAGTTGTGTAGTCTACGAAGTCATTACACCCAAAGGGTGCCAACCACGGCCAATGTAGAGGGACAATGAGGTGAGCCCTTCACGAGACAGCCCTGCCCTGCAGCGGGCTGAGCTGACCCACCACGGCCTGGAGGCGGGGTGATGGCACTCCCTTGAGGCCTGTTGAGACCTGTCCCTGCCCTGGGGGCTTGCCTCTCTTCTCCGAGGCCCCACAGTGAAGGTTGACATTGGCATCTTCATCCGTCGCCTGGCCCATCAGCCAGAAGGGTGTTTCTGCTTTTCAGGAAGCCTTGAAATTGTCTTCTCCATATAAACACTGAAGCTCTTTTCCAACTTGCTAAGCCATTTGCCCTAGCAATATTCATGTGCCATCGGCAAGCTTCTGGGGTTAATTATCTGTGACTTAAAAGGCATTTGTTTCTGTCTCTTTTGTCTCATTGCTGTTGAGCAGTCTTTCTTTATTAGGAAATGAGGTACAGAGTCCAACTGACCATTATGTTCTAATTCTCTTCTTGTCATGAGAATTAATTCATCTTTTTAAAACTCTCTTAAAAAAAAAAAAAACTGCCTTCCTATCTTCAGATAGCGTTGTTCTCTTAACAAATGTTTAATCTCTCTACTCCAGTGGGAACAGAGCCAAAACAGGAAATAATCTGCAAGGTGAGACATCTCATCAAAATGAGTGAGGCCTGCTGGTGCTCTCTCTTCTGGTCCCACTCACTTTGGGGAGCTCTGCTGCCCAGCTGTTGGTCTGTTGGTCTCCTGGGACTGCCATGAGGGCTTCATGTGCATCCTCGGGTATACATGCTGTGCTCAGTAAATGAGCCACAGCACCCAGGGCTGTGGGGGGCGGGGGGGGGGGGGCGCTTGCAGATCAGGCAGGCAGGGTCGGATCCTGTGCATGGCAGCCCACCCCGGGCTCCTCTGCACACTCTACCACTTGCCACTGGATTCCAAGAAATGCTTCAGGGTCTGCACATAGAAAATTTTTTGCAAAATGTTGACTGTCACATGAGGGAAGATTATTAGCTTGCCTTGTGCTCTCCAGGAAGTCAGAGAACGTGTGCCACAAAAATGAGAAGCTTCTGACTGGCCTCTGTCTCCATGGGAGCCAGACAGTGACCCGTAGCCTTTGGGGGCTCAGGGGCAGTCAACAGAGAGAGGGTCTGAGTGCAGTCAGCGTAGTCGAATGGTGCCTGCTACCGTTCACCTGAGCATGTAGGCTGGCTATTGCCCACCCATCTAAGTCTTTGGAAGCCTCTGGGGAGTTCTCAGCTCAGCTACCACGTCACCCCTGCAATGTTTCTGAAGCAGCGTCCGAGAGCCTCGTTTGATAATTACTACTTCCCAAGGAGAAATAGCTCCTGTGGAAAGTAAGTTCCATTCTTAGGGTTTCTCGAGGGTTTATTGGATGCTAATGGAAGTTTCCTTGGGTGGATTGGAGTTTACTGGGTGTGTAGTGATGACAGGGTGTGGTCCCTGCTATTACAGAGCACACACATCAATGAATGTGTCAGCTGAGGAGATGTACAAGTGTCCTTTAGACAGAAAGGCCACCTAGGTGTGCCGGCCCCGTGGCCAGGCATCTCACAGATGGGCTGACAACCAGGTGTGAAAGCGTTTGCTCAGTGTAGACCAATATGGGAGCCCCAGAGAACAACTCACCAAATGTTTTGGTAGAGGTGAAGTCTCAGGGTCTTTTCTCCAGAGGATGGCTATATTGACAAAGGGTTTCCTTTTGACTTTTAACGGTGTACCCTGTCAGTGGGGACGTGTGGTTGCAAATAGCAAAATTCAACCCAACCAACTCAAACACATAGAGGCCCTTATTAGCTTATGTAATTGGGTAGTCGGGAAGGGGGGTGAAGGGGTGAGGGTGCTGGCTTCAGGCATGCTTGCTATAGGGCACAAGGACCTGGTTTCTCTCTTCACCCCATTCTAGTTGATTCCCCTACATGGTAAGTCCATTCTCCCCACATATGACGCCACATCCTATGGAAGAGAGAGCCTCTGATCTGATATTTCCTGCAGCAGTGCTAAGATCCCCTCGGGTGGGATGAGCTGGGGTCATGTGCCCCTGCCTGAATCTGTGATAAGCCCGTTGGGCTACTTCATGTTCCTGGGCTCCACACAAGTCACAGGCCAAGTCCCGCAGTCAAGGTGGCATAGGGGGTAGGCGGATCCCCAAAGGACAACTGGGGCTCTGCCCAGTTAGGACACATGAATGCAGGAGGGTAAAAAATGTCCATTCTGCGTATTAGCCCTTACTCGGAGATTCCACATCTGAGTGTCTTCCCCAGTATCTACTCCCAAGGGATTCTCCCCTGAGGGTGACTTCAGTGCTTGGCTCTGTGAAGCTTCTTACAAGCTTTATTTTCCATTTTTCATTAGAGATCCTGTTCTTTTTTGGGAAGGAGGTTGGTGGGCGCTCACTGTGCTGGCCTGCCTGTCCATGGCATTGTGGCGGGGCGGGGGCCACAGATGGAGACGGGGGACCTGGGCTTTCACGTACAACGAGATCTCTCATTCAGGAGCCAGCTTTCCCTAAGGCTTCTCAATTGTCCACACATTAATTTAGGGTCAAAGCCTTACTTCACTGCTTTCATATAAATTCCCTAGATTGGAAGAGCTCTTAATGGACACCTCTTTACATCCAGTCTTTCCCTTAATTCTCATGAGCACCCTCTGGCATTGCAATTGTATTTTGTAAATAGAAAAAGAGAGGGGAATCCTTTGAACTCTGTAGGAAATTAACCAAAGAATTTAAATGGGCTCAACTGAGGTCTGTCAGGAAAGCACATTCTCCATGGAAATGCAGCATTGTTTGTCCAATGGTGATTGAAACGTTCATATTCACAAACGTGGAGTCGTCATTCTGCAATTGAGATGTCTGTGGGGTCCGGCCAGCCAGGGAGAAACAGGGACCTTCCATGTTCAGAAGAAATGCCTTAAAGAAAAAAAAAAAAATCACAGGTCTGGAAAATGAGTTGTCAGAGTAAAAATACATTTCAATCTGTTTGTTTTACTAATTTTAGCAGTTATTCGCTCTCTCTCTCTTTTTTTTTTTTTTTTTTTTTTTTGCTGGAAGCAGCATTCCCATCCAGCTGCTTAGTTGCTGCATTTGAATTTTTATCATTTGTGTGAGTCGCTGCCTATTGGGACACAAAATGGGAGTCCTGTGGCTAAGAGGGGACATTTATCTGATAGGGTCAGATCTAATCTCATGCTTAGAAACTTCAGGTGAATATAAAATGAGTTTTTGTTTGTTTGTTTGTTTTAAGACCGTGGTTGTGTAAAGCTGTGCTAGCAAATCCCTTTCCCCCTGTATACAGAATTTAGAATAATAGCATCTTCTACTTGGATAGTGTTAGCAGGCTGCTTTTTGCTCTCAAAGAGCTTTGTCGTTTGTCATCTCACGTCCTCATTCATGAAAACCTTCAAGTCAGGGAGAAGGAGGATATTAGCATATTAGCATGGGTGTTTGACAGATGAGGAAACTGATCCTCAGAGGTGGCCAGGGGTGTGTCCCAGGTCCCACAGCCTGTCAGGCCGGGCTAGAGATGATGACCCTCAGTCGGAGCTCCTCCCTCCCGCCACGCTTCCTCTCTCAATGTGAGCTTACAGCAGGAGTTTTCAAATTAAAACCCAGTGTAAAAGTACAGAGTTTTTAGTTCTGTTTTGGTTCTTTTAAAAATAAATTATTATAAAGACAACTTTTCTCATCCATCAATGTAATGATCCTGTACCACAGGGATTCAGAATATTCAAAATGTGTGGGGGAAATGGTAAAAGTTAATCATTTCCACAGTACCTGTCTGTGGTGAGGTTTAATTATCACTTGACATATTTCATGGTTTAAAATGATGACGGTTTAAAATAGAGCCAGAGAAAACCAGAAAATACATTCATTACCTTGTGTCGGGGACCCCCAAATGCAGATGTTCCCCAGACAGACAGTTCTGCAGCATTTTCTCTTAGCTACAGAGGTCCCAGGAATTGAAATCCAAACCAAGAATTCCATCCTGACTCTGGTGTCACCACCTGGAGGGAGCTTGGGTGAAAGCTAGAAGCCTGGTTGCATCCTCGAACCCCCGTCCAGAGGCTCACCTCCTTGACACCCTCCGGCATCCGGATCTCTCATGGCCTTCTGCAGCGCTGCTGATGAACAAGATAATTCATGGTGAAGTGGGCTCTGAATGAATGAATGCAAGCTACTGAAACTACAAGGGGCATGAGTCTCTTAGGGAATTGCATGCCTTCCCAAGATGAGAAGGCTGAGAAGCAGCTTCTGGTTGTGGTTGTGGTTGTGGTTGTGCTAGTTGTTTCATAAGCTCAGCCCTGGCTGTCTGTTTAGGAAATAATTAAATAATTGTTTCTTTCCTATGAGATTCTGGAAGAGGAGCTGTCCAAGAGTAGACCTGTCTGTCCAGATTTCAAATATCAGTTTGGAGAGTCCCGGGAGAGGGAGCAGATGAAGCCATCTCAGAAATGCAAATGCTGTTTGACATCTATTAGCTCAATGCTCATCCATAGCTGACAGGCAGATCCATTAGGATGCCAGTGTCACGGATCAGAGACGGTCAGAATATAGTGAGGGCCGTGTTGCTGCTGCCCGAGCCCCGAGCCCCGAGCCGCAGGGCGATGATCTGAGCGCTCTCTGGGTGCGCCTAGCACTCTGGCCTGGGCACCGCCCCAACCCTGTGCCTTGTTCTCTGGTTCCCAGGGCCAGGCCCCCAGCCAGCCTTCATGGCTGCACCCCCGCCGCTGAGCAGCCTGCCCGAATGCTCTGCCTGGTGGTCGTGCCCTCCTTGTGAAGTCCGGCTCGCTTCTTGGCACTGCCCTTCATGGAATCATTCCAGTGATCCTCCTGCAGATCTGGGAGGTCCCTGCGGGATTACTCATTTTTACAGCTGAAAACACAAGCTTGAACAGGTGAAGTGACTGGTCTGAAGCCCCATGGCAAGTGGGTAGCAGCGGTGGGGCGCGAGGAACGAGCAGGGTTCATAAACCTCCAGGCTCTCCGCAGTTGGATTTCCTTGGTACCTTCCCTTTCATCCCATCCTTGGGGCCACTTCACTCTCGAGTGAAGTGTCTAGCATTGCCCTAGATGCTCAGCCAGCATTTCCTAGCGATGGATATTCTGGCTGAGATTTCTGGTTAAATTCTTTGCTTTGACGTTTGTTTAAAATACTTCTCCATATGTTGTTTTCCTCTTGGGAGGAAGGGACCAAGCGGGAGGGGGCACATGGTGACCAATGTCATCATTAAAGCCCCACCATAAACTTTGCTGAGTTAACTTGTTTCAACCCTCTCCGTCGTCCAGTGTGGCCAGGTAGTGGGATCTTCTGTTTTATGGAGGAGGAAACATGTGCTTTTGAAGGATCTGCGATCTGGCTGGTGGGGTGCTTCGGCTAGTGGGCAGCCCTTATAGTGGCCCTCACTGTAGTGAAATACTCAGAGTCTTCTGTGTGTCACTGGTGTGGCCTCCCTAGGACCCCTGGCCCCAGGACTCCCAGCTGTAAGGCAGATCTCTAAGGTCTTCTCTAAATGGTCTGCTCTTAAAAAAGCTTGCGAAGAGCAGGGGCCCCTGTGGCTGTTTGTGATGGGAGCGGGAGCAGTGGGAAGGATTAATGGAGATGGACAGGGTGCGTCAGACGCCAGATGCTGGGAAGCTGTGGCCAATGCTCTGAACAGAGTTTAGGGTGCTGGTCCCGACTCTTGATACAGACGGCGAGCTACAGGCGCTGCGAGGCTCTTCTTGTCCCACACTCCCAGGACGTTCAGAGGGAGAGTATGTTCTGTGGGCCAGGGGACGTGATGGCAGAGACTACATGGCCACTGGTTGGAGTCCAGGAAATGGCAGGAGCAGGAGACTGTGCCCATAGGCTGCCTCACCCAGCACCCCGTGAATGCTGGCGGCTCTGGGGCTCTGCCCCGGTGATCAAGGGGCTGGGAAGGACTTTTGCCCATACCTGCCTCTCCTGCCTACTGGCCTATGCTCAACCCCACCATTACTGATTCAAACCCCTTTTCCTCGTGAGCATCCCCCAAGGTCATTTTGGATCCTGAAGGTGTCACAGAACTTCCACCGAACCACTTCATCCCTTACCTGGGGAACTCACAAAGCCTGTCTGCCCCTTTTTAGGGCTTCTCCTAAGACCCCTGAGCCCAAGGTCTGTTCTGTATTGGTTTTGTATGACAAGTCTCAAGCTGGTGGTCCGTGGGCCAGGTTCAGCCCATGGTCATGTTTTGTTCGACTTACATAATGTTGGCCTTCGTTGGGTTTTCTTCATTTTTCCATTTTAAGTTGAATAATTGGCCAACATTTAAAATGAAGGACATTGTACATATAGATCCAAATAGACAGATTACTTTGGAAAGTGAAATGCTTTAGTCACCCTGGGCCCCACATGACTTCATGGCAAAAGCGGGGCCTGGAGGAGTAAGCAGCCACGTCCTTAGAGAGTGCACGTGTTCTCCTATTTGCCACAGTCCACACTACTCCCTAGTGGCTCCTTGATGCTGAGACTGAGTGTCAGATGCAGTTTTGAAAAATAAATAGGAACAAGGTGAAATCCCAGAAGAACCATACTCATTAAATTATCTAGTAGCCTTTGTAGGCATTTGAGTTTTCAGCCCATTTTATACTCAGATTTATTATTAATCACAGCACAGTAGAGCTAGATGTTGGCAGGTGGGAAGGGGGTCAAAGACAGGAATTTAGTGTAAAGGCTGAAGTAATCCTTCATACTCAGCACTCCTTGAGAACTCTGGTGTCTAGATGTGGGTCCTTGGTTTATGCAGTTAAGTGTTCCATTAAAATATCTGCTTTTCTGATATTTATGCCTTGATCCGTACACATTCACTTTAGGCTATAAGTTTGCAAGTGAGTTTCCAGCTTGGTAATTAATATTTGTGCCTCTTTATGTAAGTTATGTCCTTAAAATGGATCAGTTCCTTTAAGTATTTAAAAGACATTCCACATATATTATAAAGTAATTACTTTCCAAAGATATTTTCCACTGATATTTGTTACATCTAAATATACATTTACAGTACTCACTAGACCAGAATAGTTCTGATTTATGTATTTTGGTCCACTGAGCTAAAAAATAAAAAAAAGACACTTTTAAAGTATTTTTTTAATCAGTGTATTCATTCCAAAGATTGTCTTGGCTCCTCCAGAATCAGCCACATAGTATTTGAAAAATAATAAACATGGTCTGTTCTCTGAGCTGTTTTAGAATTTAATGAGAGATGACATCTCAGCCTGAGAGTGAGCATGGCTAACTTTTAATCTGGGCTCCGAAGTGTCCTAGAACCTGCAGGAGCTTATTAACTCTTTCTGTGTCATGTTCTTAATGTGCAAAATTCAGATGATAAACAGTTACTGCCCTTGTGTAGGGAGAATTAACGCTTGCTGAATAGCAAGTATTGTTTTAATAAAGTAGTCTTAATTGTTTGCTTTGTACATTTTCTGCTTTATTATTTTTATTATTTCTCTTGCCTCTGTAATTGGTAGTTATTGGGTTCTCATTATTTCTTTATTAGTCATTTCATAAAAACTATCTTGGGATTTACCGTCCCTGCCACACTTGCTTTTGCCCACACGTCAGGAACAGAGGCAAGAGGGAGGCCGACACAGCTTGCCTCTGCTGGAGCTGCTGCTACACACAGCTCCCTGTGGCTTGCCCCTGGTCTTCAGGAGCAGTGATGCCCAATTTGTGGGCCGCTGCACTGTGAAAGGGCTGCGTGACACCCAGCAGACTTGGTAGAAAAGCATCATTAGTAACAGTGAGCGGGCAGGACCCACAGGGTCTGCGTGGAGATGGTGAGCTCCGTCCTCGTGGGAGAGGGCGAGATGTGCCCAGCCAGCACAGGACAGGCATCGTACATGTGCAATGACCACATAACATGGGGAACTATAGAAAAGGGCAAGAAAATCCTCATTGTATCGTGCAAAGAATCCCACAGCCCATTCTACTTCCAAGTTGGCAGCTTGATAACTGATAACAGCTTGATAACTTGATAACAGCCGCCATTACCTGGGGACTTGACCCTACTTGCCTTCCTCATGGACTGTCATAATTCCTGTTCTTGGGTTCTCTAATCTCTGTGGTTTTGCAAATTGATGTAGCCAGACCTTGTGAGTGTGATCTAACTTAACCAACTGGGTTAGTCTGGGCACATTACTGAACTTCTGTGCCTAGGTTTTTCTTACCTCTAAAATGGTAGTAACCATTCTATCCCATATGGCAGTTGTATAGATTAAATGCATTAAAAAAAAAAAAAAAAAAAACTTAGCACAGCACTGGCCAACCTCCGAGCAGACCCCGTGTTACCGTCCCTGTTGGCTATGATTCAGCCGCGTTGGGGCTGGGGTTGGCTGCGGTGTGTGTTCTCGGTGCGTCTGTAGTATTGACGAGCAGGAGATGTTCAGTGATCGCTTGCTGAAATGAATTGGGTTAGAAAGCCTTGAAATTACTGGACCAAGTTGTTTTCTTTCATTAAAACTAAGTAATTAGATTTACCTCCTACTTCGGGAAGAGTGGGCAATAGTAAGGTGAAAACTTGAGAACAGTTTGTGCGGGCTTTTGTTTCTGGCTGTGTGGGAGACCAGTTACCTTAGCTGACTCTCACTTAAAACCATTTAAAATGATGGACAAAACATTGAAATAATTTTTGACCTCAGTGAGAAGGCAGGAAAGTGAAGATTTCCTAAGAGTCTGAATATTCAGTGAAAGCTGAAAATCAAGACTCTGAAGCTGCCTTTTGCTTTGAACGTATTTGCCCAATGGGGGTGACCTTGACCTTTGATTCTTAGGACCTCAAGAGATATGGGGGACAGCAGCCAACCCCAGGACATGTCATTTTGTCAGGAAACCTCCTCCACCTAAACTGAGACCCCCAGAAGCTACCTTCCTAGTGCAAGGGTGGAATAGAAGTAAACGTGCCCTGTCTCCCCTCAGGGATGAGTGAAGAAAATTGCCTCCCTTGAACCTTGGTGCTGGGTAGAGGGTAAAAATATCTCCTTCGAGAACTAGAACCATGAGCTGGATTTTCAGCTGAATTCATAAGCAGGCTGCTGAGAAAACCTCAAACCAAGAATTTAGTTTATTTGTTTGTTTGTTTATTTATTTTTTATTATTATGTTAGTCACCATACAGTACTTCATTAGTTTTTGATGTAGTGTTCCATGTTTGTTATTTGCGTATAACACCCAGTGCTCCATGCAGAATGTGCCCTCCTTAATACCCATCACTGGGCTAACCCATCCCCCCACCCCTCTCCCCTCTGGAGCCCTCAGATTGTTTTCCAGAGTCCATAGTCTTTCATGGTTCATCTCCCCCTCTGATTTATTTTCTTTTAAATATTTTATCCATGAAGGGCTTGATCCCCGGACCCTGGGATCATGACCTGAACGGAAGTGAGATGCCTAACTGAGCCACCCAAGTGCCTCAAGAATTCAGTTTAAAGCAGTCCTGGTTGGTAGCACTTTGAGACACATAGTAAAGCCAATACAAGTCCTGTCCAGAAGAATCCATCTTCAACGTAGGTCTTAAATGATTTTGACAGGTTACCACCCACAGAACATGAGCTCACAGTCAAAAACAAAAAATACCTAACAAAATTAAAAAGACACCAAAGGGAAAACCAGTAGAAGCAGAACTTCATATACTGGTACTAATAGATACAGAATAAAAAAAAAAATAACAGTGTTTATTACAAGATCTAAAAAAGGGAGCTGAAAATATGAACAAAGAGTAAGACTGTAACAAATGACCTTGATGATGTGGAAAATAACCAAGTGTCATTTCTGAGGAATAAAAATTATAATCAGATTTGTCAGGATCAGTGGATGGATTTAAGAGCAAATGAGATGTCACTGAAAAAAGCTAGAAAGAGAAGAGATCGAAGCCAGAATGCACACAGCACAGGGAGGAGTACCCCTGTCCCTCAAGTGCATGAAGAAAGTTTGAGAAGATTGCCACATGCTAAACCATACAGCAGTTCTTACAAAGTTACTGCCCTTGATGCAGTTAAGTAAAAAGTTTTTAAAAAGGGACCAGAAATACTCTCCTATGTTTGAAGATTAAATACTTGTCTAAATAATACATGAGTGGAAGGGGAAAAAATGGAAAACTCTAACTGAACAATAACAAGCAGTACATATTAAAATTTGTGGGAGACAGCTAGAATGGAAATTAGAGGGAAATCCATCATCTTAAGTATTTCCATTAAAACGGAAGAAAGGGCTCAAAGTTAATGAATTAAACATACAACTCACAAAGGTAGGTTAAGAATAGTGGAGTCAACCAAAACAAAGCAGAAGAAAGTAAATAATGAAGAATAGCAGTAAAAAAGAAATGGGTGAACTTGAAAGAAGAAACACCACAGAAAGGGTGAACGAGGCTCGTTCTTTGAAAGGACTAGTAAAACTGACAAAACTCTGTGAGAGAATAAAGCTGGAGAGAGGAAGGAGGGGAGGAGAGAGGATAAACACATAATATGAGAAATAAAAAGATGTAATCACTGAAGCTGCACACATTAAAACAATAACAGAATCCTTTTTGCCAATAAAGTTGTAAGCTCTAATGGTCCAATTCCCAAAAAAAAAAAAAGAGTGAAATAAAACTTGCTAGAACCTTGCTAGAACTTAAGTAGAAATTAAAAACCCAACTAGCCTTATAATCATTAAAGAAATAGTCAGACTTTTAACTAGAACTATTCCCACAACGATGATACCAGATCCAGATATCCGCGGGTATTAACTAACATTCAAGGACTAAGAATTTCAATTCCCCCATGAACTATTCTAGGATGTAGAAAAAGGGGATATGTATGAATGGAGCTAGAATACACTTGACACCCAAGTGTTGGCAAGAAGGGTATGAAAGAAAGGTAGATCTTAAACATAGTGTGAAAATCCTAAGGAAAAAAACTAGCAAACTGAATTTAGTCATGTATTAACAAAAGAGAATGAACCATGGTAATTTGGGATTATCCCGAAATTAGAAGTTTGATTGCCACTAGAAATGGCCTGATGTCTTTCACAACAGCAGCGATTTTAAGTAGAAGAGTTGTATGATCATATCACTAGATGTAAGAAAGGCATTTGAAAAATCTAATACTCATTATTTCAGAAAATTATTAGAAGAGAAGGACAAGCGTAGAGGGGAACTAATTTAACTGAATAAAGCATAATTTAAAAAACACAATAGCAGGCCCATGAGTCTGTATATTGAATATAATGATAACTCTCTTGGAAAGGAGGTCACAAATACAGAACAAGGAGGATCTGGGATGTACCGCTCCTCGTTGGACTGGAGTTGGAAGTATTAATATAATATAAGTTGCTCTGTTTTGTTGTGGTTTGTTGCATAGCAATAGATAATCACGATAGATTTGGGGACCTGGATATGGAATGGTACCATAGCCAAAAATCAAAGCATATAACATTGGTTTGGGGAGGGAGGAAGGAGCGGAAAGGGCCTTGAAGAGATTGCTGGGGAAAGCTTGAAGGGTCTCTACGAGTGTCAGCAAGAACCTCAAGGATCTTGAGGAGGCTCTCAGGGAGAGCTTGGACAGGAAAGGCGAATGTTACTAAGTTGGGTGAAAGATGACCCTTGATTGGGACAGTGTGTAGTTTGGTAATGTGGTGACCTGTCACAATACAATAACGGGAAATAGACCAAATGAACTCAGTGATCCAACTCAACAGGTGATCAGACGGAATATTGAAACACACTGCTTCTTGCTTGTGATGAAACATGAGGAGAGAGGAGCAATGGAGCAAGCTGTTAAATATAAAGGAGTCAGGACTCACTGCCTTTGAAAATAAAATCATTATTCATTCATAGCCTCTCAAAATGGCAAAAAGTGGTCACATTAAGAAAAGATTTCAGGGCAAAGATCAAATCCGTGGAGGAACCTGTAAGATTCTTTTTTAAAACTTGGGGAAAATTTAAAGTATCATAGGCCTTCCCTCCCAGGAGGGGGGAAAAAAAAAAAAAAGGTCTTCTAAAGATCTCAGGGGTGTGCCTTTCTGTTGAGCAATAAGACTTGTAGTATCTTAAGAGGATTGCCCCACAACAGCCCCTTAGGAGGCCCAAGATCCAGTAGATTTATCTTGAAGAGCTTTGTGGGTTAGGCTTTTGTCTGAAAGAGTATGTGTTACTCAGGCTTCTCTACATCCGCAGAGCCAACAGAGTATGCTTCTTTTGAAGGAGATACATTTTAAGGAATTGAATCACATGATTAGGGAGTCTAGCAAGTCCAAACTTGGAGTAGGCAGGCTGGCTGGCTGGAGACACAGGAAGGAATTGAAGCTTGAGTTTGCTCACAGAATTCCTTCTTGCTCAGGGGAGAGCAGTTTTTGTGCCAGTCAGACCTTCAACTGATTGGACAAGGCCCACCCACATTTTACAAGGTAATCTGCTTTTCTCTAAGTCCACCAATTTGTATGCTACTCTCATTCAAAAAAAACACCTTTACAGAGACATCTAGAAGAATGTGTGACCAAATACCTGGTCACTGTACCCCAGCCAGTTTGATACACATAAAATTAACCATCATATAGTATACTATAAATGGGTACATTAAAAAACCCACAAGTGGTTTTTTTGAAGAATTATACCAGCTTATTTGGGTTCTTTTTAACTATTTGTTTTTATATCCTTTCCTTTAACCATCCCAGATACTTATTCAGAGATAGTAATATTATGGGTATAAATGATATTGTGTGAAGTTAAAAAAATAATTCAGGGCGCCTGGGTGGCTCAGTTGGTTAAGCGACTGCCTTTGGCTCAGGTCATGATCCCGGAGTCCCACATCGGGCTCCCTGCTCAGCAGGGAGTCTGCTTCTCCCTCTGGCCCTCTTCCCTCTCGTGCTCTCTCTCTCTCATTCTCTCTCTCTCAAATAAATAAGTAAAATCTTTAAAAAAAAATAAAAGTAAATAAAAAAATAAAAAAATAATTCACTGAGGAAGCCATAACATGTTGGATATATTACAATAAAATACTTCATAGCAGAGCAAATCACTACACCTCAGAACATATTTTATTTTAATAAAGAATCTTTTCTCCAAAAAAAAAAAAGTATACAGGTTTGGAATAAAAGGGACAGCGACAGTACAAAATGAAGAGGCCCCTGAACGCCCTAACTTCTATGTGTAGGAAGCAGGCTGAGAGAACTTTTAACTACAAAACATAGGCTAGTTTTTATGGCAAAGATAGATGGTTCAAAGGGTTGGTGCCAAGAGCCACAGAGAATTATTCCTGTGAAGTAGACCTGAGTCCTAATCAGGGAACTGAGGACAAGTTCCTGTTGGATTTCACAAATGCTGTAGATCGGTAATTGAAACATGCCTCACATTTTCTACCTTTTTATTCTATTTTTTTATTTTTTGTCATGGAAATATCTGTCCATGTTATCCTACGTCTCACCATTATAAATTGGTGTATGGAGGGGAGTGGAGCATGTGTTTCCTTAGCTTCCATGTCTTCGGATTAAGAGGAACAGCACCTGGACTCAAGGAGCTGAACCCAAGGAATCTTACCATAAGAATCCTTATCGGAACCTGGACCTAATTCACATCCCAAGATCCTGGATTTTGTGCTGGTGCACTGACAGACTGGGGGGTATTAGGGAGAGGGTTGCATGTGTGCTTACGGAAGGGAGGTGAATTCTTGTGGTCAGAGAGCGGAACGTAGCAGATGATATTTTCTAAAGATGACTGCAACATTATTTGCCATCTTACAATGGCACTTTGACCTTCCCTCCATCAAGAAATGGGATCTGTTTCCTTCCCCTTGAATCTGGGCAGACTGTGACTATGACAGAAGTCATGCTACATGGCCTCTAAAGGCTTTGTCATAAAAGGTGATAAATCTCCTATCTTGCTGGCTGGATCACTCACACTGCTGTGCAAACAGTCTGACTGCCCCGAAGTCATCCTCCTGTGAGGGAACCTAAGTGAGCCAATGTGGGAAGACCACATGGAGAGTCTCTGCGACTGCATGAAGAGAGAGAGAGGCTCAGCAAGCCCTCAGCCGGCTGGTGTCCCCCACCCTACAAGTCCAGCTGTTGTCTGGCTTCAAACACCCAAGGGGCCTGGAGCCAGAGTCAGTTCCTTCAGACTCTTGGCCCGCAGAAACAATGAGAGATAATAAAATACCTCTTGTTGCCTCAAGCCACTAGATTTTTGAATGGTTGGTTAAGCAGCAAAAGATAATCAGAACAGGATTAGAACACACTGACTAAAATAGGGATTCCATGAGTCTAATCTTATATAAATGAATGAATGAAAAAATGGGGATAAAGGAAAGCTCTTCTTTATGGTACAATGGCAGATAAGAAATAAAGAACAAACGATGGTGTTAAAATAGTCATCGGTGGATACTGACAACCAGTAGTCAAAATTTGATGAGTAACAGAATATTAACATATTCTGAAAGTACTTCTTCATCAAAGAGTTTTTAATTACAAAGGGAAAATACTAACCCTAGTTGGAGACACTTGCTGCGCACCACCTTAACCAAAAGATCAATGTTAATATCCCCAATACTGGACAAGCCAACATCATCATGTGCCCCTTGGTATGATGTACTGGGAGGGACAAAATGCCAACGCTGTGGTATTCTGGAAAAAATTTATAACTTGAATCTTATTGTGAGGAGACATCAGTCAAATCCAGGTTGAGGGATATTCTACAAAATAACTTGGCTGTACTTTTCAAAAACAGCAAGATCAAGAAACACACAGGCTGAGGAACTGTTTCAGATAAAAGGGGACTAAAGAAACATAACAACGAAAGGCCATCTGTGATCTTGGGTTGGCTCTTGTACTAGGAAAGAAAAATAGCCTCTAAAAAACACTATTGGGACAATTGACAGGATTTGAATATGGGCCGTGCAATAGGTAAGAGGGTTATAGCAATGCTGATTTTTGCCATTGTACTATGGAAGGGTGTTTTGATCTTGGGAAATAACATGCTTTAGGGTTAAAGGCATGTGGTGCTTTTCATTTGCTCTCTAACAGTTCCCAACAAAGCATGTGTATGGATTGAAAGCATTCCCTTTGAGATGATGAGTAAGATAAGGGTGCCTGCCATCTCTCTTCGACTGAACATTGCACTGGAGGTCCTAGCAAGTTTAGTAAGGTAAGAAAAAGGAATAAACAGCATAAAAATTGGAAAGGAAGAAACAAAACACTGATTACTCATAAATGATATGGTTTTATATAAGAGAAGCCAAAAAGACTTTGTGAATAAATTGCTGCAATTAGCTAATACATTTTAATCAGGTCATGAAACACAAAATTAATATACAAAATCCAAATAGATTTGTATATAACAGCAACAAAGAGAAATTGTAATTTAAAAGATATCAGAATCACTGGAATAAAAAATAGAAAGCTTCTAAGAATCAGTATAATTGAAGTATGTAAGACATTCATAGAAAAAAGGTATGACAATGTATTAAGGGCCTAAATTGATGGAGAAGAAGGCCCAGTATTACAAAGAAGTTTATTCTCCCCCAAAATGATCAATTGTATTAACTCTCTATCAGGTGTATGTGCATACATGTATGTAATTTAACAAGCTACTTCTTAAATGTATATAGAAAACAGAGGACCAGAAAGAGTCATGGCCATTTTGAAGAAAAATAGGGCTTCTAATAACCTACTGGTAAGAATACAGGTGGTAGGACTCTCTCGAGAAGCAGTTTGGTCATATTTAGTGTAGCTGATAGTGCTCATACCGCAGGACCCAGACGTGCCACTCCCAGGTAAATACTTGTAGAGACTTTCCTGCACCTTTGTGCTGGGAGACATGAACAAGAAAGTTTTAGAAGCTTTGTTTGTAATAGTTTAAAACTATAATTTAAAGGTCTACAATTATCATTCACTTACTTGTGGAACATCAGGAATAGCAGGGAGGACATTAGGAGAAGGAAGGGAAAACTGAAGGGGGGGAATCGGAGGGGGAGACGAACCATGAGAGACGATGGACTCTGAGAAACAAACTGAGGGTTCTAGAGGGGAGGGGGTGGGGGATGGGTGAGCCCGGTGATGGGTATTGAGGAGGGCACGTTCTGCGTGGAGCACTGGGTGTCATATGCAAACAGTGAATCATGGAACACTACATCAAAAACGAATGATGTACTGTATGGTGACTAACATAACATAATAAAATAAAGATCTAGCAACAAAAGAATGTATAAGTAAATTGCATTACAGTCTGTAGTGATCACCACAGAGTCTATTGTGATACTATAGTGATCTATTTTCTGGTGATATATAGAAGATACCTAGATGGGTGGGTAGATGGATAGATAGATCCATAGATACATAGATAGGAAATAGATATATGGTAGATCTTGAATACTGTACCACATGGAAAATGAATGAATTACATCTACCTATAATAAGATTGTTATTACATTCTTAGGAACATGATACTGAGCAAAAAGAAGCAAGTTAGAAAAGTCTTTATATATAAGTAAAAACTAAATAATTTACATGGATGATCATCTTGTTATATGCTACATGAATTTTATAAATACTTTGTTTCTATTCAGAAGTTAATTTTAAATAATTACAAATAAATGTAAAATAGTTACCACAGCATCAGTTATAGTTATAAATATTTTTAAATAATAAAAAGGAATTAACTAGGGGTGCCTGGATGGCTGAGTTGGTTAAGCGGCTGACGCTTGATTTTGGCTCAGGTCATGATCTCAGGGTTGTGAGATTGAGCCCCATGCTGAACATGGAGCCTGCTTAAGATTCTCTCTCTCTCTCCCTCTGCCCCTGCCCCTGCTTGTGTGCTGTCTGAATGAATGAATGAATAAATAATAAAATCTTTAAAAAAGAGGGACTTGGCTAAAACACTCATGGTACATACTAAGCATCTGTTTAAAACATTGTATGTTTGTTGAAATGGAAAGTTGTTCACAATATGCTCTTCAGGGGGAAAATAACAAGTTATAAAAAGGATATGTCCTGTTGGATTATAATTTGCAAAAAAAATAAATGAGATAAATGTAGACATATATAGAACAAAAAAACAAGAGGTTTATTTCTGAATAGTCGACTTGGATAATTTTTCTTTGACTAGCTGTATTTCCTAGTAGCTTTCCAGAATAAACATATACTCCATGTGTCAGGGGGGGAAATCTGATGCAAACCAGAGAACATACTCCACCATGTGCTCAGGTCTTTCCTTCATTCACTTTCTCCATCCTCATTTAGCGTGTGTTTACCAAGCATCTATTGTGTGTGAAGCCTTCTGCTTGGTCCTAGGAAAGAAAGATGAGCAAGGCATGTCCCCTGCCCTGGAGGAGTACTGTCTGTGTATAAATAATAATGTAGTGTTGGATGAGCGATCGCGGCACTCATACATACAAGAGTGTTCACTGCCTCTTCCCTTCATTCAGTCAACCAAAGAAAGTCCCATAATTTCCAACCCAGTTTCTCCCCTCTCTGCTCTTTCCTTGCTCATGATGGGGTGTGTCAGTCCACGTATTTGAAGGTCGAGGGGAGGTGGCCTGGAAGGACAGCCAGGGTAGCTGGCAGTGAAGAGGTTAAGACCACAGTGGGGAGAGATGCCTACAACAGCTGGAGGGAGAGGGAGGAGAGGTGAGGGCAAAAACAGATGTGAGCAAATGTTACCATAAATTATGAATTTGTGTCTCAGTAACTGTTTTAGAAAAAAGAAAGTAAAGAAATTGTGTTATTTGTTAAAATTACTTTTGACCTTGGGGCTGTGTTCCTTCAGCCACATTCTTCTTCCAACCCTGGACTATGCGTCTGGGTTTAATGGTTACACAAGAATAGTAGTTAGGAATACACAGAGGGTGGGAGTTCTGCAGAGCTCTATCACTAGGAATAAAAGCAATATGCCAGGGAGAAGAAATGCATCAGCGTGTAAGGAACTCGTCACTGTAGGTTAAGTGTGTTAGACAAGATCAACAGTACGTTTTCCTTGCAACTTCTCCTGGGGCTTGGTCCTTCCCCCACCGCCTGGACTCGTCTTGGGACTAAAGTGTAGAAGGCAGAGCAGGACTTGGCTGGAGGAAGTGGCAGAGGGCTTCCTGGCTGCCCTTTCCGCAACTCAGGTGATAGAAAAATAATTTACATCCAGGAGTTCAGTATGATATGTGAACTTTAACATACAGATTTTATTTCATTGGAGGTTTTAATTTTTAATTTTTTGTTTGTTTGCTTTTAAAAAACAACCAGTTCATCTTCCAAGGTGACTTGCTCTGGGCCTGTGGTTTCAGTACAGAAATGTGGGCGAGGGGCTGCAGGTCCATTAGCGCAAGCTACCCTCCCTGCCGCGGGAGGGGACGACTGGCGAGGGGAGTCCCAGGGGTGGGGCCTCCGGACAGTGGATCCAGGGAGCAGAGAAGGGTGGTGAGGCAGATGGACGATTCCTCAGGGCAGACTCGGCCACTTCCTCTTCCTCCCCTCCATCAGTCTGCACTGGGGTGTACGCTTGGGAGCCTCATCTCTGATGTGGGTGAAGGTGAGGATGCAGCTCAGTTGTTCCTCAGCAGGCTTTGCAGGATGTCTGTCCTGCTCAGAGCAGGGTGGACATCATTGTGTTTGTGTTCATTTCCTATTGCTGCTGAAACGCATGGCCATCGGCTGGGTGGCTTAGAACAACAGACATTTACTGTAACGTTTCTGGAAGTCAGAAGTCCCAACATCCATTTTACTGGGCTAAAATGAAAGTGTCAAGCCCCACCATGACCACATTATTTTCGGTAGCTGTAATTTCGTGATGAAGCCTTCTAAGCTCTCTTGTTTCCTGCATTAACTCCTTGGTCCACAGGTGCCTGCTGAGCAGGAAGTCCTTGGAACAATGACCTAGAAGTTTCACAATAGAGATGGGGTCTGTAGGGTTTGTCCCTGGTAGGGGTGGGGGCCGACGGCTCAGGGTGTGTTTTGGCCTCACATGGCTGGATTTGTCCAGAAGCTCCAGGGCCTTTGACCAAAGGGCAGAGTCAGGCTTGGTGCTCTGGGAGGCTGGCTGGCCAGCCCACCTGTGACCAGCCTCACAGGATGTCTGCAGATGGTGTTGCCACCGCCGGGGTTGCCAATGAAGGCTCTAGCCTAGGTTATCAGAGCAAGACCAGCTTGCTTTGCAGTGTGTATTTTTGCCCTCTTGTGCTGAGAGAATCAGAAGTACATATGGGGAAGATAAGACTGAATCCCAGAGCCCTGCCTCTGAAGCCCAGGGTCCTGTTTATGAGTGGCTTATGGGGTGGGGGGTCTCAGTTCGTTCTAGTAAGGTCTTCCTTGGGAGTTCTTTATTAACCAGAACATCAGGTTAACTGGAACACCTACCTCCCTGGCTGTGTTCTAATGGAGGCTTAGCCATGTGATTGCATGTCCAAAAAAGGAGGCTGCTTCTACCTAAGATCAGGCCTGGAGATTATATTGCATATAATTCTCTATGCTATGAATGTATAAAACACAAAGCATGGAGGTGATAGCGTGTAGGGTGGTTTGTAGTGACTGCAGATTCCCAGAAGTTATAATGTTTGGTCTGTGTGGCCTCAAGTGCAAGACAGGGCTTCCTTCTAGAAGCTATAGGGGAGAATCTATTGCCTGGCATCCTCTAGCTTTTGGAGGCTACTTGCCTTCTTGGCATGTGGCCCTACGTCACTCTGACCTCTGTTTCCCTTGTAATGTCTCCTGCCTCCTCCACATGAGGACCCTGGTGATTACATTGGTCCCGCTCAGATGATTGTTCCCACAACCCTTAACTAAGTCACATCTGCAAAGTCCCTTTGCCATGTAAGGGAGCATGCACATAGGTCCTGGGAATTAGGTGTGGACACCTGTGGGGGCCGTATTCTGTCTACCACAGAGCCACTCCCTGTTGAGCTCTCTGCCCCGGTGTGTTCTTGGTTCTTCTTCCCATGATAAAAGGATGTACGTTATTGAAGACTTATATATGGCAGTGATGGCTGCCAGGAACGAGCTCACTAGAATCCTTCTGAATATCATTCCTTTGGGAATATGACCGTGACCAAGGAGTGTGATGATTGCCATTCCTGTCACTAACCTGTGACTTTATAAACTCAAACTTGACTGGCAATTTGAAAAGGATCATCTTTCCCTTTTTTATTTTCTCATTTCACACCAATTTATCTCAGATCGTAGCTCAAAATCTTAGCGAATACAGTAGTCCCTCCCCTTATCCATGGGGGATATGTTCCAAGACCCCCGATGGAGGCCTGAAACCACAGACAGCTCCGAACCCCTGTGTGTACTATGTTTTTCCTATACACACATCCGTGTGCTGACGTTTAATGGATAGATTAGTCACAGTAAGAGATTAACATCATAACTAATGGGAAAATAGAATAATTGTAACAATATACAGTAATAAACATTGTATGAATGTGGTTTCTCCTTCTCAAAATACCTAACACCTACATGAGGGGATGGAGTGAGGGACCGACTAAGTCAGGGAGAGGATCATCTGCTTCCAGACACAGTTGACTGTGGGAATTGAAACCACGGAAAGCAAAACCACGGATAATGGGGGACTTCGGTAAAATGACGTGTTGCTCGTTCCGTCACCCCACGTTCCCCAGGAACGCCGTCCTTGTAGGGCACTAGCTCGTCCTGGAGGGGCCGGGTTTCTCTTTGTGCAGAGAGATCCACCCTGCACCCAGCTCAGCCCCATTTCTTCCCAGCTGATCTCTAGCAGCACAAGCAGGACACTCAAAGCCTCGTGAATGACTGGTAGGAATAGATCTGAAATTCCTGATGTGGGTTCCTCCCTGGCCAGGTGACTGCCAAGGTCCAGGCCCCAGTCACCCACCCCACTCCTCAACTCTTTCATGGTACCACAGAGCAAGGGGCCACACTTTCTCCAAAAGTGGTGCCTTATAACAGTTTACACATGGGAATGTGTCAACCAGAAGGTGGTTCAGATTTTGATGGAGAAATGTTGAAAGCAATAGTGTGAAGACAAAGTCACATCAGTGGTCCCCAGAGAGACCCTAGGAGGGGGTCGGTCAGGATGCGGGCAGCCCATCCTTTTTGGCATTGGCACTCCTGGTGAAGGGGACTGTCAGCACCCCCAGGGTACAGTGCTGTCTCCAGGGTGCTATCCCCGGTCTGGGCACTGGGGACAAGGGCAAGCCCTGCTTCTGTGTCCTTGCTGTTCTCAGCCCAAGTAAGTGTGGCAATTCCAGACCAGAGTTTGTGGGTGTTAGTGTTTGAAACACACAGACTCCACTTAGACCTGCTTCAGTCTGCATCTTTGGCCCGGCTCATCTTGCCCGATCTCCACACTGGGGTGTGGGCCTGGTTCTAGCTATTAGCAAGGAGTTACTGGGCCTTTGTCTGCCACGATGTTTTGTGCATTTGGGGGCCTAGGGGACTCACTGTGGTTGGGCAGAGTCTTCTCTGTGACACGTGAGAGCGTCCCATGCGTGTGTCTTCTCTTCTTGTCTAGACTACCATCTCCTTGAAGGCAGGGGTGAGGTTTTTGCTTACCTTGTGCTTACTTACCTACCTTTCTCTGGAAGGTGCTAGTGCTCCTTCATAAATACATGTCATGGGACAGGTGGCCCTGAGAACTGCTGTGTGAGCTGTCCTGGAACAGCCGGCCAAGGGCAGGGAGCCGAGGCGCGAGTTGGGAGTCCCGCAAGGTGTTTTTAACCTACTCTAACCTTGAAATGGAGTGTGAGCAGTGTCTGTACTTGGGTTGCAGCCCTCGCTGGATTGTGCTGCCGTTTTAGAAGATGCTGATACACTCATTTTTCCTGAGCCTTTTTTCTTCGTGAGTTCAGTGATTCCCACCCTTGGTTTACAGCGCCCCAGGGTGCCTCCAGCCGTCTCAAGGGCTGGCACGGAATTCTCAAACCATTTGCTTCAAAGGAAAAACAAATATGCAGAACACAGTGGTTTTAGCTAAGTGTGGAGGAGGGGAAGAAGAAAGTGCCACAAAATCCAAACCAGCAAATGGGGTGTCACACTCCAGAGGTTGCAGTGGCTGCCTTAGAAAAGAGAGATGGCGACACAAAGCCAGTGTCTCCTCGTAGTGGTTTGGATCCATGTTTAGGGGACTGCTGCACACAAAAACCATTTTACTGCTTTCTTTTCCTTTTCTATAGAAAACGAATGTTATTCTAGATGAATAGTCTTCTACAAAAAAAAACCATTCAACAGAGATCTGAGCCAGAACCTCTGAAGAAGTGAATCTCTAGCCAAGCAGAACTTTGCCACTTGCTGAGCTTCTGGGGGTTCAGGAGTGGGTTCAGCTCTGACTGGGTTTTGGGGTTTCCCACTGCTTGATTGGGCTCTTAGGGAGGCAATGGTGCTTCAATTTTCTCATCTGTACAATGGAGATAATAATAATATGTATCTCCCGAACCTAAGAGAATTAAATAAAGATTCATAAAAACCTTAGAAGGGACCCCGGCCCATAGTGAGCCTTCTCTAAGTGTGTGCTAAATAACACACTCACAGCCCTCTCTGGACCAGGTGTGGCCCTAGGCAGGTCCCTGGGAACTGACATCTAGTGGAGAAGACAGAGAAGGGACCACTGAATGAAGTACCCTGTGACGAATGCTAGTTCAGCACAGACTTGTGTGAAGATTCGTAATTAAAACATGGATTCTTGGGCGCCTGGGTGGCTCAGTTGGTTAAGCGTCTGACTCTTGATCTGAGCTTGATCTCAGGGGTCGTAAGTCCAAAACAGACAGACGAACAAGGATTCTGATTCTGGCATTGGTTGTTAATATTCTGGACACGTTCTTCATCTTTTCCAAGCCTCAGGGTATTTATTAGGATATGCTAGGTTACAGTAACAAATAGGCCCCAAGATTTCAGGGCCTTAACACAATAGAAGTTTACTTCTTGCTCCAGGAACCGTTCTGGGCAAGTGTTGAGATTGTCAAAGCGGTTGTCTTCCATGTGGTCATTCAGGGGCCCAGGCTGACAGCAGCTTCCAAGACTGCCCTGGGTGGCCGTGTCCCCCAGCCAGTGCCAGGAGTAGTGTGGAGACACGCCTCGCAGAGGTTCCCACCGGCCACACCAGGAAGTGGCACTCTCCCTGCCGTGCACATTCTGACTGAGAGGACTTGTCACCATATCGAAGGGCAAGGATGGCTGGGAGGTACCATCCTGCTCTACGTCCAAAGAGAGAGCACAGATTTTGCTAGACATCTCAGTTTGCTCATTTTTAAAGTGGAAGGTGATGTTCCCTCCTGGGCTGACTCACACCAGTTGTGGGGTGTCACGTCCCCTGAGCTGAAAGGCGCCAAGTGGACAGAGGGCCCTGTTGCCTGGGGGTATGGCGGCCTTGGCCTTGGCTTGCCGAGAGCCAGGTGGGATTAGTTTAGCCCGCATCTCAGCACCACCCGTGCATGGTCCCCTGACGAAATCAAAACCATGAAATGTTCACAGAGAGCTGTGTGCCAGGCCCTGCCCTGGGTGCTGGGGACACTGTGGGCACATGACAAAGATCAGACGTGACTTAGAATACACACTGGCCATCCAGTTCGAACAAGGCGGTCAAGACCTCTTTCCCAAGGATGGGACATCTCCTGGAGAGCAGAAAGGGTTGGCCTGGCAAGGGTCAGTGAGGAAGAGTGTTGGGAGCAGAGCGAATCCAGAGGGCCGCTGGACTGAGGAACTGCCACAGTGCGGCCAGATCTCAAGTCGGGGAGGAGAAGCCCAGAGACCAGAAACGACTGGCTGGTGGGCAGTGCAGAGCTTTGTAGGCCACGGGAGAGCCTCACGGGCAGCTCATCCTCCAATGGGAAATGCCTTTTTATTCAAGGTGACATTTCATGGAGCCACAGTGGTAGATCCTAGGAAATTATCACTGAAACAGCGTGAAAACACGTAGTATTTCACCTGCAACTGTTGTTCTAAGAGCACCTTCTGCCTGTCCACTATGGACACGGTTAAGCGCATCCTGAGGTGGATTGGCAGCCATTTACCAAGGTTGTGTTGTGGTGCTTGGCCTAAACCTGATGACCAGGAGTCACCGGTACTCCCAGGGCTGACCGTGGGATCTGGGGGAGCTAACCCAATGAGATCAGGGTTTTAAAAGACTTGCGGGTAAGTGCCCAGTGCTCCTTGGAGTTGAGGGAGGAGACCAAGCAAGAGCAAGGGTGCACGGGAGTGTGGCTGGACCCTGGCCATCAGGCATCACTAGAGCCTCTTGCCTGGGCCCAGAGCCAGACGCACCTCTCAGGGCTATGAACCCTGCTGGCCCTCGCTGCCCTGTCCCCTCGGTCTGTTTATGCTTGTGTTTATTTTGCACCTGGATATCTCCAAATGAGAAAAAATAAGGGGGAAATTGAAATGTGAATCACTCTTGCTACTCCGAGTCCCCTCAGCTATTCAGTTTATAGCCCTTACAGGATCAGTTCTGGCCTACATTTTCAGAGAAGATTCCTGGTTGTTTAACTGCAGTATGTGTCTGGAATGCCTATCACGTTGGTCAGTATTGCAGTGGACACACACTTGCACGCATGCACACACATGGTGGGGGGAGGTGGGCATTACAACTGAGAGGAAGGAGGGGAGAATGGGCACTGGCTCACCCACCTGGGTTTTGGGTGAACCCTGGTTTTCATGAGGAATCAAACTGTTTTGATGAGAGTGATGCGTCTCTATGAGGTGTCAAGCTACATCAGTCTTCCTGGAACCTTGACTAATTTTTGATTCTCTGGTTCTGTTAGCCAAGCATTAGATGGAGTACAAAAATACACCCTTCAATTTACAGGGAAGTGGAACGTATTCAAACACAGAATCAAAATAAAGGATAATTTTTCATCTTCCACTGAAACCTCTCATTTTCCAGCAGTCTAGAAACAAAACAAGAGCCAGTGGGAGCATGCAGTGACTGAGAAGCAGCGCATTAGCAGTCTTTTGGAGAGGGCTGCATGGGCTTGATGAGGGTCTCTGGACAGAGGGTGCGCTCAGGATTCATCTCCGTCCACGCTGCTTGGGGTTTCGTAGGCTGATCAGAACAGCTTGCTGCCACCCACGCCTCTGTTGGGAGGGAAGGAGGGGGCCAGGGAAACACCTCTGAGACCTCTGAAGATGCAGGGAGTCACCTGGCAGCTCCACCCACTTGAGCTCAAAACGGCCAGCATGCTCACAAGCTCCCCTCGCTCCCACCTCTGCCACGTCCGGGCCAGCTGCCGTGTTGTGCTCTCACCACCACCCCCCCCCGCTTCAGATTCATCCCCCCTCGGCTTGCTGTCCTCACCCCCCAGCTCCCCAGCCCCTCTGGCCCCAGAGGGTGGGCACCCAGCCCCACTCTATTGCTTGTCCACATTGTTTTCTCACACTTGGCCAGCTTGGTATAAGGTTGGAGCTTGTGGGAGTAGCTAATTCACTTGGAGACCTAAATGGTTGCCCCATGGAGCTTGCTGGGAATCTTGCCTGCTTTTCTGCCTGCATTTTGAGGCCATCTTTGATCTGTCCTCCTCGACCTCTTCCATGACAAACCCCACCCTGCTCTAGCATACTTCCTTTGTTCTGGTTAGACCTTCGGGCTTCCTCTCGGTGGTGAAGAAATTCTCTCTTTCCTCCGGTATCAGGCTAAGTCTCCTCTCTGTTCATCTGTCTCTTCCTCCACCCCACGCCCACCCCTCGTTGGCCAGTACTTGGTGGTGAGGGTACCCCCTTAGTTTCACGGAGTGCCTTATGCCCCCAGCTATTTAGGGAGAATAAAAATAGCTAGGATGTATTGATTGCTTACCATGGGCCACAGATTGGGCCAAGCCCTTCTCAAATAAATACACTCCATAACTGTGTGGTTAATATCAGTGTCTCATTTTAGTTAGTAAATCACACTGTGAGGAATCAAGGCTGTTTACCTGTAAAAGCAGTGCTTTTAACCTCTGCCCTCACCATGTGTGCCACATCATTTGTGCTCAGTAGACAGTCACTGAAAGAAGGAACAAGCCATTCTGTCTTCCCCAGGACCCTAGTGCCTGGCATGGTAGAGAGCACATGATACATACTCAACTAATACATCTTTGACTGACATGTTTTTTAAGTATTTTAATTGCAGTTCGTTAACATACAGTGTTTTATTAATTTCAGGTGTAGCATAGTGATTCAACAATTTCATACATCACCCAATGCTCATGGCTGGACATACTTGAAGAGGTAAAGAAGGGATTATCAACAACTCTTACTGGCTGGTGGAGTAACCCAGTGCTCTAGTTGTCAGGCTAGAGATCCAGATTCTAGTCCTGGCACTCAGCTAATTGGCAGTGGGACCCTGGGCCCTAATCAGCCTCAGGCACCATCTCCTTATCTGTACGACAGGGGGTTGTGCACAGGTCCTATGAACTCCGAAATTCTTGTGCTTTTATTTTCATTCCCTGAAGAGGTTAATTAGGACGAGGAGCTCTTTAGCTGGCAATTACACAGCTGAGACACCGCTTGTTAGTAAGGATAGCACCATTGCTGAGGCCGGTGTTGCCACTGATGACCATTTGCCAGTCTCAGGAGATCAGAGACCGTGAGGAGATTGCTTAAGATGAATAAAATTTCCCCCAACCACGATCAAGTGAGAAAGCTATGGATGCAGTGCCGGGGGACATTCGTGGGCAGGATGCTTTGAACGCTCCTAATTTAGGCAGCTCTAATTCTTCCCTAAGCACCTAGGCCTTCATGTTGTGAAATAAAGGAGCTGCCTTTGACTGGGGACTCTGCATTAACATGAAGGGGTAGCCAGAACAGGCCCTACCAGACATGGACACAGGCGGCGCGGGGACAAGGCATCCAGGTCCTGGAGGGCCGGCTCTCATCAAACATCCCACTTGGCCAGGTTGGTTTGGGGCTGGGATCTGAGAGAGAAGCTAATTCACATGGAGATCTCATTGGTTGCCAAGGAGAATTTGCATTTTTAACCAAAGAGATACATAATTAATGGAAGTCCTCCAGATCAAGTGTACTTGGACTTGCCGACCCTGGGTACCTGTTTTGCCAGAATAATGGGAAGGCTGGAACACCAGTCTTTTGAGAAGACGCCACACAGCCGGGTTAAAAAGGTGACGTTTCACAGGTCTGTTTGATCCATGAGGTTAGTGGGACACGGGACTGGTCAAGGATCCTTTAAAGCATTTGTAGACAAATTAGCAAGATTAGGTGGCTCTGAAGGGCTTTACTGAGTATAGTAAAGTCCCATTCAGTCCTGAAATCTCCTGTTTCTCAGCAGGTCTGAGTGGCTGGCAGCCCTGATGAGGTGGGCAGTGCAGGCAGGAGGCCCTGGAGGGCTTGTGTTGGATGCGGCCTTCCTGAGTCCAACTCTGTATCCGAATCACGGCAGTTATCACATAACCCACTTGGTGAGCATTTCTGGAGGGTGCCAGATATTGTGGCAGTTCTTGTCCAAAGCACCGTGGGTTGGACAAAGCAAGCTGTACGGAGCTCTGTCGCAGTTGGCTCATCTAGGCCAGGCAGCTCTCCACGTCTGCTTCCCGAGCTACCGCCATCTATGAGAAGACAAGGCGACTAATGGTGTGTGTTCCTCATACACTCTTTGGGGTTGACACCGCTCTGACCCTTCTGTCTTGCACCACCAGAGGCTGTGACTCTGGTTTTTCACCTTTCAGTCATCATAAAGTCTTTCCCCTTTGTCTTGTCAGACTTTGGAAATCCCAGAGTAATGGTAATGATTTATCTTCATAAGCCCTCCAAAGGCCTCCCATTATGCTGAGGAGAAAATCCAGTTTCTTCCCAGAGCCTGCAAGGCCCTGTATGATCTCACTCTGCCTGCCTCTCTCCGGACCTCCCTCCCGCTCCCCGCGCTCCAGACACAGTGACACGCCTGCCTCCCTCCTCTCAAGTAGAACAAACTTGATTCCACCTTGGGCATCGGCACGTGCTCCTCCCTCTGCTAGAAGGTCTCCCCTCAGGGTTTTCATGGCTGCTGTCTTCTCACCCTTGGGATTCCCCTCGGGTGTTAACTCCCTGGAAACGTCATTCCTGGCTTTCTCATCTCAGGAAGGCCCCTCTTGGCTGCACTGCCATTACAGTGTTGAGCTCCTTCACAGGACTTGTGACTCAAGATGATCTTACTTACAGCTTCCTGTCTGTCCACTGAACTAGAATGTAAGCTCCAAGAGAAAAATGTCCTGTCAGTTGGTTACCACTGTATTTTAGGTGCCAGGAATACTATGGAATGAGTGAATAATTGAATGACAACTCAATTACTGCCGTTTACTGAGTACCTATTATGTGTCAGGCTAACAAATTTTAATCATCACACCAACCCCAAGTGGTGGTGCTCTTGCCCGCACTTGATGTATGAGAAGCTGAGGTTCCTGTAGGTTAAGTTCTTTGTCACTTTTCTAGTAAACACAATAGGCAAGATTCAAACTTCGGTCTCTCTGGCCTGGAGACCCATGCACTCTCTCTAAAGAAAAAGGGAGCAACTTACTGTGTTGTCCCCTTGGCAGCCTAGCATTCCTGGCTCACCTGGCCTTACCTCCTTAAGGGTCCTGTCTCCAAATACAGTCACACTGAGGCTCAGGACTTCAACGTATGAATTGGGGCTGGGGAGGGGGACACAAATCAGTCCCTTAGCACCTTCCATGGAAAAATTTCTTTCCAATTCCTTAGCTATGCCCAGCTGATTACTTCCCAGTAAGTGCCTCAGAACAAAACACTGAAAGATGTGGTCCCTGCCCTCAAGGAACTTAGAGTTTCAGATGATCAAATAATGGAATTGCATGCTCTGTTAATGATAATGGGCTTTAGGAATGAACTCTGGAAGCCTAGGCTGAAGCCCCTGGGCTGTGAGGGGCCACTGGGGCAGACACATGCTAAGAATGTGTCAATTGGTTAATCGATTAACTGAATTTTAAAAGTGGCAGCCGCTGAAATATTAAATAGGAAAGATGCTCCTGGAGACTGTTCAGGCTGCACGTCACATCGGAAGGATGTCTGCCTCAGCGTTATGTCATGCTTTGGCCTCCAACATTTAGGCAGAATGGGAAAATGCTGGAGAGGGTCCAGAAATGAACAACAAGAGTGAATCAAGGGACAGAAAATGATACTATGAGGGAAAGAGATAAGAGCTGTGTCTTTTTTTAATTTTTTAAATCCCAAGGCCCAGGAGATTATGGCAAATAGGTAATTTACGGTCTTCCAGGGCGGTTAAGGGAAGAATGCTGACTGGCTGTTTCACATTTTCCTGGAAAATTTAATAGGAGTCATGGGCTCAAGTCCAGCACAGGAAAGGTGGAGGAGGCAGAGAAGTCATCATTTGGATTTTAGCGTGATTACATGCTGGGTTCGATGAGCAGAACTGCACGAGCTGCAGTCCTGCCCGACAGCTGTTTGTCTTGGATGGTTCCTGTACAAGTAGGCTCGGGCCTCTGGGGCTGCTCCTTAATGATTTCCTCCACAGCTGTGTGGCCTGTGGGGGGCTCCGGGCACCTGGGCCTGTCTCCCTATCTCACTTTGTGCAGTGTCTCTTGAAATTTTCCCATGTTGGTCACAAAGGGAGCTTTACATCATCTAGCTGTGCCTCTTGGCACCTCTCCTCAATTGCATCACTGTGTTCTTGGGACAGCCCTGCAGTGCAGTTTATAAATCTGTCTGCCTGGAGGTAGGAGATAAAACCAGATGACCTGTGAGGCCTCTTTGTGGCCAAAACATCTAGTGATTTTTTTTTTTTTTTTTTTTTTTTGCTTAAAACCTAACAGTGGGTGCAATGGGTGGTTGCCCACTCTGCCTCTCCGTGAAAGGGAACTTAATAAAAATGCCCACTAAGAATTAATGGTCATAAAGAGTTAATAGGGTCCCTCTCGGGGAGCTCATTTAGAAAGAGTTTATGGGATAATGGGCAACAAAATGGAAAAGGAAATACTGCTTACCGAGAATCAGTTTTCTGTTAAAAAGAGCAGATTTACAAAGGAGATGCTGTTGTTGTCTCCACCTGGATCATCCATCCATGGTTCCCACAGGCTTTCCCGAGAGCCAGCGAGATGCCAGGCACTCTTGTGGGTGCTCGAGAGAGGGTGGCAAGTAGTGCAGAATTCCTGACCCCATGGAGCTTGCAATTCCTCGTCGATTAGGATTTATAATTGTGAGCAACAGAAATCCAACCAATGCTGTCTTAAGCAAGGAGAAAGGGCTGTGTCGCTGGAAAGGCCAGCGACAACTGGATCCGGATGTGACTGCATTCAGAGCTCAGTAGGTAAGCAAGAGATGGTCTCTCCCTAGCTGGAGGTGCCTCTCACTGGACCACCTTGGGTCTTGAGCCTGTCCTTGAATACCTATAGAGAGAAGGACAGATTACACCTAAGGTCAAGTGGAGACCACAGTTCCACTCTGGTGCTGGGGGTGAGGTCGGCACCACCCAATAGTTACTCTAAAGCAGGCTCAGGATGCTTGATAGGGAAAAATGCGGAGGGGGGGGGGGGTGGGGAGGCAGTTAGTTCCCACTATACCATCCTCAGAAGAAGAAACAAACTCCAGAAACCTTAAATGATCCACTTGGTCACTGTAAGATTGCAGAGTTGGATGTTGAACCCACATCTTTCCCTACACTGCGCTCCTTCAAGAAGCAGCAGGGCTGTATTTTCCAGTACTCTCTGGCAGAATAGCCTTCTTCCAGCCCTGTCTGTTCTGCCAGATGCTGCAGAAAACATCTTTTCCCTCTTGTCCCATCAGAACTTGTCTTCTCCACGCCTCACCCTCCAGTGCCTAGCTCTTCGTTTTCCAAAATGGTGCGTGATCATGTGTTAGGCTATGTAATAAAAGTACACACACATAGGACTTTTCATAAGAGCGGCCCTGCTTTTTATTTATTATTGAGGTACAATTTACATAGAGTTATATTAGTTTCAGGTGTACTACATATTGATTTGACAGTTTTATGCATTATTCATCGCCCACCATAGTTAAGTGTAGTCACCATCTGTCACCACACTGTGTTCTTACAATATTACTGACTATATTCCCCATGCTGGACTTTTCAACACCATGACTTACTTATTTCATAACTGGAAGTTCATACCTCCTAACCCCCTCATCTATTTCATCCCTCCTTCGACTCCTCTTCCTTCTGACAACCACCAGTTTGTTCTTTGTGAGTCAGTGTGGGTTTTTTGTTTTGTTTTGTTGTTTTGTATTCCACATATAAGTGAAATAATAGAGCATTTGTCTTTATCTGGGTTATTTCACTTAGCCTAATACTGTCTATCCATCCATGTTGTTGCAAATGGCAAGATCTTATTCTTTTTAATGGCTGAGTAATATTCCATTATATATATAATGATAATTATATATAATGATAATTATATACACACACACACACACACAGACACACACACACACAGTCTTCTTTATCCCTTCATCTGTCGATGGACACTTGGGTTGCTTCCATATCTTGGCTATTATAAATAATGCTGCAATAAACACAGGGTGCATATATCTTTAATTAGCATTTTGTTTTCTTTGGGTAAATACCCAGTAGTAAAATTACTGGATCATATGGTAACTCTATTTTTAATGTTTTGAGGAACCTCTGTACTGTCTTCCACAGTGGCTGCACCAGTTTCCATTCCCACAACAGTGCATAAGGTTTCCTTTTTTTCCATAGCCTCATCAACCCTCATTATTTTTTGTCTTTTTGATACCAGCCCTCTGAACTGGTGTGAGGTGTTCTCTCACTGTGGTTTTGATTTGCATTTCTCTGATGATTAGTGATGTTGAGCATCTTTTCATGTATCTGCTGGCCATCTCTATGTCCTCTGGAAAAATGTATATTCGAGTCCTCTGCCTCTTTTTTAATCGAATTGTTTTTTGGTGTTGAGTTGTATAAGTTCTTTATATATTTTGGATGTGGACCCCTTTTTAGATATATCATTTGCAAATATCTTCTCCCACTCATGAGGTTGACTTTTCCTTTTTTGATGGTTTCCTTTGCTAGGCAAAAGTTTTTGTTTTGGTACAGTCCCAGTGGTTTAATTTTGAAAAGCAACCCTGTTTTTAAAACTCCCTTCAGTGAATACTTTGCACCCTCCCCTCCTTCCCGCGGGTGACTGAGCTCAGCCTCACACTTTCTGTTACGCTTTCCAACAGCAGGGACTCAGCAGCCCCTGGGTTCCAGCCCTTGGCACCATGCCGGATGCACAGTAGGTACTCAGGACCGTTTTGCTGAGTATGGAGTATGCTGTTTCCCCCTCCTCGAGTTCTGTGCTTGTGCCCTGTGGAAGCTCTGCTTGTCACTTGGTGCCTTGGCATCCGCCCATCCCCACCTCTGCCCTAACATGGAGCCTCTCAAGGGGCAGCCCCCAAGTTACCCAGAGCCCCCCAACCCCCCTGCAGTGTGTAGTCCACATTCAATATGCCCTGGATGAGTGGCATCACTTCCTGGAGGCCACTCCAGGTGTGGTGGTGTGCAGGATTGCAGGGGGGTGGTGTGCAGGATTGCAGGGGGCTGGTGTGCAGGATTGCAGGAGGGGAATGCAGGCACAGGTCCATCACCATTGTGCGGGGTTCTCGGTTTGGTGTCCAGTGACCCTCTCTGAGGTATTCTCGGCCCATCGACCTTTCTGCTCTCCGCCCCCCCCGCCCCCCCCCCCCGCCAAACCCTCTATTTCTGTGTACATAAGTAATTCACCCACATTGCAGAAGAAAAAGAAGGAAGGAAGGAGAAAGAGAGGGAGAGGGCAGAGGGAAAAGAGAAAGCAGAAGAGTAAGAGAGAGAGAAGAAAAATTAAGAAAAGAAATATGGAAACCTTTTCCCCGTTGCCACTTGGGTTTATTTCGTTTCAGATTCTTTTCATGTGCGTCTATTTTATAGTGTTACTTTTTTAACACAGTGGTGCCCACAGTCTAATTTAGCTGCTTGTTTATCACTAGTAATTTCCTGTAATTTTTTTCTATACCCAATTTTACTCTCAGTCTTCTGGAGCTCTCCTTGCTGGGGCAAACACTTAACAGCTCCTGCCTGAGTGTTGTAATTAGAGCCAGAATGAATGCATGTGACTTGTGGGGTCCAAGACCTTGTGCCCTCTCCCTCTGATTAGAAGATCTTAAACATGACTTACTTTGAATTCTTGTTCCTGACTGCACCTGCTAGAGCAGAAATGATTCTTGCTAAACAACACAACACAATGGGGAAGGAGGGCTAATACCTGGTAGGGAAAGCACGGCTCGTTATTGCCTGAAAAATGCCGGAGGGGCTCGGGCACTGTTATGACCGCCCCTGCCCTTCTCTGAAAGGCCCGCGGCCGCCCCGCTGTCTCCCAGTGGCCGGTGGCCCTGGGCTCTGGGGAGAGCCGACTGTAAGGAGCACGCCCCTTGGTGATGCTGTGGGCACTTTAGGGCGCCACTCATTTACACGCTTCCCAAGGCTGGCTGAGCACCTCACAGGTGCTGGGTGCCGGGGTAGGGCAGACGGGGCTCAGGTGCTGCTTGTCTGGGCAGCAGCCAGCTGTCCGGACAGCTGTATCGTGGGTCCAGGGAGCAGTGGGTACGGGCTGGCTCACAGAAGGGAAGCCCCTCCACCCCGCCCCAGGGGAGAGAGTTTTGGTGGCTTTTCCCAACAATCAGAGCAAATGGCAGCCTTTAGAAAGTGCTATAAAGAACATTAAACAGGACTATGGGAGAACGACAGGGTGGGAGGTGACAGGGACACCCCCTCCTTGCTTGGAGGATGCTGGTCCCCATCCGACAAGGGAGCCCTGGAGCCCAGCGCTTGGTTTTTCCAAAGTTTTTTCTTCTCTCTGGGTCTTGGTACTTTTCATCTGAAAAGTGATGCTGATAAGAGTCTTTCTTCTCTGGCTGGTGTGATGAAAGCCTCAAGAGGCCTAACTACATACGAAGATTATTGTTAATTTTGTCCCATGCTGTAGTGATCAGGGAGTAATAGCCTTTGTAATTCAGTTTTGAGAGAGCTTTTTCATTTGTTTTCAGTTCCCAAGCTGTATATATCTGTATTTTAGTCAATTTGGGAAATATAACACAGGACACAAAAAATATCTTTCGACTACCGTACGGACATTGACCACCATGACTATTTGCACGTGTGTCCCACCCAGGCTTTTTCCCCTATGCGTGGGTAAGAGTGACAAGCATCCCGTATCTTTGTACTACAGCCTCACCTCTGTAGGCTCACCATACCTTCCTTAACATCAAGTTTGAGTAGTGAATTTGTTGGGATTTGGAGCAGAACATATCCAGAGTTTTAGATCTTTAGAAACACGGTGTTAAGTTACCACTTTGAAAGGTTATTTTAATTCACATCTGCACCAGAACATTAAGATCATGCCATTTCCCTCTCCCTCATCCTTGCTGGATGTTAATGGTCCTTAAAATCTTTGCAGATTTGTTATTCTGAACACGGTATTTCCTTGTTTTAAATGTGCCGTACTTTGATTATCAGTGATAGCAGACATGTTTTCGTCTGTTTATTGGGCACTTGTATTGATTTCTCAGCGGCTTGACTGTTCCTTTGCCTTTTTTTCCATTGGTGTATCTCATCTTTTTCTTACTGATAGGTAAAATAACATTTTAATATATTAAAGACATTCACTTTTCAGCATAGATTTTGCAAATGTTACCCCAGTTTGTAAATTGGCCTTTTTAAATTTTGCTTGTGATCAGTTTAACATACAGAAGGTTTCTTCGATGCTTATTTAGTCAAATTTTTCATTTTTTATAATACCTACATTTGCTGGTAGGCTTAGAATGATATAAATATTTATCTATACTTTCTTCTCGTACTCCTATGGTTATCAGTTTTTACATATTTTAGTCTTTTGAGACTGTAATGTTTGCTGTGAGGCAGACATCTAATTTAATTAACTCCCCTGTGGTTAACTAGTTGTCCCAACACCATACATTTAATGACATTTCCTTTCTTCTTGGCTTTGAAACAGCACCTCTATCATTTACAAGTATTTTTGCCTGGATTTCTTATTCCATTGTTTTGATCTGTCTTTTCTTCCTTCCACATGGGACTGCTTCCCTGGTTCTACCACACATTTCCGTGTTGGTAAGTCAACACCCCATATGCCTTTCCCAAACATTTGTTTGGAAATTGTTTGTATATGAATTTGAATAATATTTGTTATATTCCAAAGAGAAACCCTGTTAGAGATTTATTGGAATTGTGTTAATGTTCTAGGTTATTGTAGAGAAAATTGAAATTTTTACAATCTTGAATGTTCCCGTCGGATACATAGAGTCCCTCCATTTAGTCAAGTGTCTTATTTTTCTCAATAAACTTATAATTTTCTTCATATGTATTTTGTACATATCACAGACATGTTATATTTTTGGTTGCTGTTATAAACTGGATTTTTTTTTTTGCCATTTTATCTGCTCTTCTGTTAATATATGTTGTAATCATTTGCCTTACTGAATTCTTCATAAATTTTAATAGTAATTTTGTAAGTTGTGGATCTTTTCCCAGAAAAGAGGATTATCTTTTTCTCCCGCTAATGTATTTTGACTACCATTTTGTTTTCTTGTCTAATTGCAATGACTAGACCTTACAGAAAACAAAGTCCTGATATATAGTATGTGAGCATCTTTGTCTTAATTCTAAAAGTCAAAGTAATGCCCCTTACTAAGTGAATCATAGTTAAGAATAATACTGGTTTTTATTTTGAGGCTGATAGTATTTATCACATAAAGCAATCACCGTATTCTTACTTTACAGTTGGGGTATGTTGATTTGATACATTTACGTATTATAAAATAATTATCAATTTACTATTAGCTAACACCGCTGTCTCATCATATAGTTACCTTTTCTTTTGTGTGATGAGAACATTTAAGATCTACTCTCTTAGTAACTTTCAGTTACATGATACAGTATTATTAACTGGAATCACCATGTGATCTCCAGAATTTGTTAACCTTATAACTGGAAGTTTGTACCCTTTGATCAGTATCTCCCCATTTTCCTCACCCCGATCCCTGATCCCTGGTAACTACCACTCTACTGTCTGTTTCTCTGAGTTTATCTTTTTGAGATCATGTGTGTGTGTGTGTGTGTGTGTGTGTGTGTGTGTGTCCATCCATCCCATGCTGCAATGAACATGAAAGTGCAGATATCTCTATGAGATCCTAATTTCAATTCCTTTGGAGATATACCCAGAAGTGGAATTGCTGGATCATGTGGTAGTTGTTTTTAATTTTCCGAGGACCCTCCGTACTGTTTTCCACAGTAGCTGTACCCATTTACGTTCCCACCAACGGTGCACAGGGTTCCTTTTTCTCCACAATAGTATGTTCCCTGTTGTTAAATCTCCTACAGGTTACCTTTAAATTTCTTGAAGCATTTTAAATCAGTCTTTCTCTCATTCTCAAGTCCACTGAAACAATGTCTTTTGAATTTGAGTAGTAACTCATTTTAATGAATTTTTAAGCTCCTTTCTGTTTCCAGTTTCTCTCTCCAGTTCACTACCACTTTTTAATTTCTATTATTTGGGATTTGGAGCCAAATCAATTTTTAAAAATTTTTGAGTCTTACCTTAAAAAAATAAAGTTGATACTTTTTCAGCTTATCAACCAACATAATAGCATTCATGTAGATTTATCTCTTATTTATTTTGTTGCATGGCTTATTGAGGATTCTTTTATAGTTTCAAGAAATCTTCTCTTGGGTCGATTGTATTAATATTACATTTTCAAGCAGTGCTTTTGAGTGAAGGGTACGTGAGTGTCACATTATCTGAAATGTTACATCTCCAAGAATATTAGTTTTATACACGAAACACAACTTTCCTGGCTATATTTCTTGAATTATTTTCCCTTACATCTATATGGACACTGTTCCATCATCTTCTGGTATTTTGTGTTCTAGAATAAAAGTCTGAGGGAGGCCTGATTTTGCTTCTTTGCAGAAAATCTCTGTTATTTTTCTTTTGTTTCTTTGCCATAGTGCTGGAACCACTTGTACTCTTTGTTACTCAACTACTTGCTTTGTATAGGCGTGTATTTCTTAGGTTCTTTTATTCTTCTGGAACATGATGAATACTTCTAATCTCTGCTTTGGTCTTAAGGAACATTTTCCTCAGCTACATTTGAGTCATTTGTTCTGTTTCACCTTCTGAAATGATCTGTGTGTGTGAGAGGTCCACCGCCTGCCCTCCACCTCTGTACTTTCTTCTCTGCGCTCCGGGAAAGCTCCTCAAGTTTGTCTTCCATTGCACTGATGGACCTCTGTGCCATTTCACTTCTGCGCTCTCCTGGCTCCCATGCAGATGTTAATGGTGCAGATTCATTTTCTGCCTCTTATAATCTCCCTTTTGCTAAGCCCTCTCACTTTTGATACCCTCACGTAGTCCCTTCATCCTCTTCTATTGTGTTTTTGATTTGTTCTCTTGTCTTTTTTTATCTATTCCTCTTTATGGATTTCTGCTTTCTCTCAGAACCATGACTTCTTGAGTTTTATTGAGAAGCAGCCATTTGCTTACACTTTCTTCTGAATCCTAAAATAGACCATTTTCAGATGCGACTCTTAAGGATGATAGCCTCTCGAGGGGCAGATTCCACCTCTGCACCCCCCCCCCACACTCCTTTACCCAGGCCTCCTGTTGGGTTTAAGTCCTTCGCTCATCCCTGAAAGAGAAGCAATCTATTCCCACTTACCGTTTGCCAATAGACAGAGTATTTAGACACCCTTATCCTTGCTGGCTGTCTAGCGGGGTGGCTGGAGACAGGTGCATTAACATCCCAGCCCACCAGCAGGTAAGAGGAGGAATTCAGCTCGTTGCAGGTCTGTTTCACCACGTGTGTGTTCCAGCCCTGCTGGCTTCTCCTCTGACATGCTGGAGGTGTGGATGGCTGCAGGACCAACCGTCCTCACAGAGGGTCCTGCTTCTGCGTCTCTGCTCCCACCCACTGTGTCTAGGTGAGTCCGTGGTGTCACTGCTTGTATTCGTGGTAAGCATTCTTCTCTCCAGCCAAAGGATGCAGGAACTTCTGTACCATATAATAATGAATAAATGATGTTTCTTTATGGAGAGAAACAGTTTTGCCTTGTTGAGAATATATATGCTATGAGCGTGTGTGTGTGTGTGTGTGTGTGTGTATGTACACGTATTTAGGTATGTGCGTATTTGTGCATGTGTGTACGTGCTTAAAGTGTAGGACTAGGTATCATCAAAGTAAAATGCCCATTACACAATGGCACTGGCAAAGTTGCAGCTTTCTGAAGGAGGGTCTGGGAGATTGTAGAAAATATCGTCCAGTGTCTAGGCATCACTTGTTTCATCCAGTCCTCCCTTTCTCTTGGCAACTACGGTTGTGGTGGCCTCATATGCAAAACCCGTTGCTCTTCTTTCCAAGTATAAAGGTATCTAAGTATATACATATATGTGAATATACATATTTATCTTTGTATAGCACATGATACATAATTTATGATACGAGAGTAAAAAGGGATTAAAAACCACATGCATGCTGGCCTAAGTACTGTTCAGGATATGTAAAAATATAATTGAATGATATGTACTCTTTAAAGTCTAATGTGTACAATTCTTGGAAGAAGTACCCCTATTATTTTGTGTCATATCTCTGATAAAAAATAAATTGAAAAACTATGTTGGATAGTAGCTGATTTCAAGCTCCAAACCTCCAATCTGTTTGAGATACAAGTCCTCTTAGGAAGACCAGAGGTCTTTCTTCCTATGCGATTGTGGGCTACCAGCCTCATTTGGCGATCAGCAGTACTTAGGGAGGGCCTGGGGTGGAGACCTGGGAGCTGGGGGAGGGGTGTGCAGTCCGAGCCGAGGGCCGGTACTGCTGGGCTGTATGCAGCAGGCTCAGAGGTGAGCAGGACACAGGGAAGGAGCACGCAGCTCCAGAGAACGCCAGCCCTTAGTGGGGGCAGAGCAAGCACCCTGGGCTTAGGGCTTTGGACAAGGGAGCAGCACCCCCGCCTTGTGCGAGCCCTCACAACTGGTCTTGTGGCATTTGGGCTCCAAGATCAGAGTCTTTCTTAGTTCAGCTGTGAGGTTATATGAGGGGAAAGCGGGAGGCAAGGATCTTGCAGAATGCTGAAAACTACCAGCTTGGAAGAGACCCAGAAACCAGAGCTGTGCCCAGAGCACTAGGCTCCTGGGACCTGTGCAGCTGGACTTCCTTTTCTTCACCCCTTGACCCCACCTTCACGTCTCCTCCCCTCTCGCTCCACCCCGGCCCGCTGGCTGTGTCTTCCTTGGCCCTGTATCTTTTCTGTGCCTCCCGGCTCCCGCCTCCTCACAGTTCAAGTCTGCTCTGGCCCTCCTTGTTCCTGGGGTCTCCCTCAAGACCTGTCCTGACGCTTTCTCTAAGTCTTGCATCTGGGACAACCTGAATCATGGACTTGGTTATTTTTTTCAGTTATACATTCGTAAAACAAAGAACCTGGTGGACTCGGCTCACTTCTTCGAATATGTCATCGAAGAGTCTTTGGGCTTGCTGCCATTGGGTCATGTGTGCCTCCAGGTCCAGTTCGCGGTGGTCATGGGACGTCATGGCATACAAAGCACAGCTGTCTAGAGCTCCCCTTCTCGCTGGGTCTTTGGTTGGGACAGTTTTCCTTAGAAGAGGCTGTGGGTGCAGTAAGAGCAGTGAGTGACAAGATTGGTGCAATTGAGCCAGCCCCTAGGAGGGAGGGCCTGTGGCATAAAGGAGGTGGTCTACATTCTTGTCCTTAAGGATTTGGATGGAAAGAAAAAATATCAGTGACTGATGCTGGGCATCTCAGGCTTCTGATCATGTCCCCGGCCAGGCCTGCAGGCCCTTTGGTGGACCAGCCATGCTGCAAACATGGTGGTCATGGGTGGCCAGTGGCCCACAGCTGGCTTGGTTGTGTTTGAGATGTCCTTGAAGGCACACTCTTTGACCTTGATGGAACTCAGGGGTTACATCTCAGGCCTAGTAACTGAGTTTACAAGACCCGCTAGAGATGAAGCTGAGGGATGACCAAGCAATAAAAATGTCAGTTGCTACAGAGGCATTGTAAGAATGGCTCCTACAAAGGGCATCACCCAAGAGCTGTACAGAAACCTTCTTGCCTGGATAGCTGGCTTTCATGTTTCCATTTCACAGATGGATCCTGGGGGCAGAGGAGATGTGTGTCAGAACCCTCAAATAATGGGATGCAGCTTTGGTTCGGACCCTGCTCTTGGATCCATTCTGTGACTCACCAGCAGAGGCAGGAAGACAGAGCACAGAGCTTCCCACCTTCCAGAAAGGTTTCCCTAGGGCTGCACGAAAGCCGTGCCCTCAGTAACATACACACTAAATTTTGTTCCCGTTTGCCCTTAAAATGTTTTGTTTTTTCCCGGTTCTCTCGGAACAAGAAATAAAATCTGGGTAGGGAGCTGAGTCTGTGGTTTTTCCTTCTGCTGGGAAAATTGATCTTGCCGAAAGCCTGTGTGGCCCGTTCTAGGGGACGGCTGGGGACAGCGCTGGGTAGGTACAATAACAAACTCTGGAGTCATAAATTAGCAGCAGCTGGTGGGAAGTTACCACCTGGGCAACATGAGCTTGTAGCCCAACCTGGGAATATTCATGCACCATTATTGGGGCTTGAAAGTTAATTTTTAAAAGAGAAATGGGCGTAATCTCATTTGACTTCCCACCTGGGCTTTTGGGGTCAGTTGCTTTTGTTAATATATGATGCCCACCATTTGTTTTGTAGAGAACCATGGTATACGGGATGTTGTTACAGGCTGCAGCTTACTGATTAGGAGTCCAGCCCTGGGGGTCAGGCAAACTAGGCTCCATAGTCTTGCCAGGCCACCTAATAACTCTCTGACTTTAGACAAGTTAGTTAACCACACTGAACCTCACTTCCCCCGGGTGTGAAATGGGGATAATCCTGTTGCCTGCCTCATAGGCTTATTGTCATGATTAAAGGAGATAACATACATAAAATGTTTTGATGCAGGGCCTGGCATTCACTAGGCATTCAAACATTAGCTACGATTATTAAATATGGGTGAATGGCCCAGATCTTTTGTCTGCTCTCCATGTATGAACCATGGCATCTGGGACTTAGGCCAGACATCTGTCTCCAGAGCCATGTAGGCGTTCAGCATGCACATAATCTCCGAGGTCCATGCCCAGAGTCAGAGCAGGTGCTGCAGGTGCTGCAAGGTCACGGCCCTCAGCCAGTGGGGAGTGCGCAGGGCGGCGGGAGAGACAGGGCGGGCATACTGACTGCATCACTTCACAGCTGCCTTTGTGTCTTTTCTTTTTTCTGGTTGCTTACATATGTTAGCGTATTAGGCCCATTATCCATAATGAAACACTCAGAGTGTTTAGCAACCCAGATGCTATTGCAGTCCTTTGCTGAAGGACTCTGTTGTTATGAAATGAACCATTTCCAGAAGAACACAAGTGAAAGCTCCAAAAGCCATATTCCTAGGCTGAGAGCAATAACCATTTGAATAGCGAGAGGGAGGACTCGGTGGTCCCGGCCCCTTAAAAGGTTTTCTTGGGATAAATTGGTGCCTGCTGAGGGATTGGCTTCTCTGGGAAGGTACTTAGGGTGCTGGCTGTAATGAGTGAGGAGGAGGCAAGCCCTGAGGCTGGCAAGGGCTCCTCTTTGATAAAGAATCAGAGAAGAAGACATAAGGAAAAGCAGAAATCTGAACAGAACGTGAAAATGAGGCAACGAGAAGGTTGGCCAAGTCTTTGCTGTATTGTGGAAAGGAGGAGAGGGCTTTGTCCCACAGGAGTCCAGAAGCTCAGGGGAGATGACAATTGGGGGATGGGCAGCCCTGCGGCCATGGGCATCACTGCTGGAGGAGGGCTCCCCCACTCCTGCAGGGGACAGCTCTGCCTTGGTTTGAAGGAGGCTCACATACCACGATGGAAATGTAATAGGGTGGCAGGAAAATGCCTGCATTTTGAAAACCATGGCCAGATTTTGTGTTCTCCTATGTTGTAGTTACTTTCAGAAGAAGGCCTTAGATCATGAAGCTGGTGAAGGAGGCTTCTGAGCTAATTCCAA
Organism: Eumetopias jubatus; assembly: GCF_037043125.1. NCBI lineage: Eukaryota > Metazoa > Chordata > Mammalia > Carnivora > Otariidae > Eumetopias > Eumetopias jubatus. The sequence goes on along the minus strand of NW_028274811.1, from coordinate 27,188,082 downwards.
AGCAGCCTTCTGGTCAACCCGCAGGAATGACCTAATGGACCTGAGCCTTCTGCAGCCTGGTTGAGAAAACTATAAAGAGCTGGTGCAGCATGCTGCATTGTTCACTTTTATCTAAACAAAGCAAATTTTTATATCACCTGCTTTTTTAAGGCCCAGTCTAATTTATATCCGAGGACCCTTGCAGAAATACTTTCTATTTATTTATTCCCCCAACAAACATTTATCCAACAGATGTTTGTTGAATGACCACACGTGTGCCAGTTGCTGTTCTGGGTCCTGGGAACAGAGACGCTTTCACCCCATTTTCGCCTCTGTGCCCCATCTCTACTCTCAAATCCATGGGTATTTCTGTCACATCTGCTCTCACAACCAGGTGGGGCAGGTGACAGCTCCTCTGCACAGGTGAGGAAGCAGACTGAGTGATGAGTAGTGATATGAACTATCAAAGGTAAGTGGTGAATCAGAAACCAGAATTTTCACTCCTGTTCTCCATTCCTCCTGCCCACCCAGTTGAGTTTTCATTCTTATTTCTTGCCCTTCCCCTGGCTCATCTGCTCTTACCTGTCCCTTCTCTTTGTTCCTTCAGGGCTGACACGCTGACAGGATCACCTCCTCTGTGCCACTGGGTAGGAGGCTAACACTGGCTCCCTGTTACCCTTCTATATCTTTGCCTTTACCCTGGCTCAGGATCATCAACTTGTCAAATACATCTCTCACCTTTGGCTCCCAAAGACTCTTACGTTAGCTAGAGTCAGAGGGACACCTGGACAAAAGATTATAACTAGATATGAGCATATTTCTGCCATGTCACAAATCCCTGGGCAGTCAAATGAGTTGACACAGTTTTTTTTTTGTTTGTTTTGTTTTTAATAAAATAAAGTTTGGGCAACAGCTTTGATGATCTTTCAGGCAGTGGATACTTCATGAAGCTAAAGCCCTTCCCCACAGCTCCAGGGGGACCCCCAACCTTGTTGGGATTGGCAGGCAGCCCCTTGTCTACTGTTTGGGATCTTGCAGTTGTCTTGCCTTAAATAAACCTACTTAAAGAATATATTTCCAAGCAAGTGGGATGGGTATTTTTGATGGGGATCGAGAAGACATGTGGTTTATTGGATTTTATCTTGCAACTGATTTGTTTCTGCCAGACATTGATATGCAGCCCTGATGCTGTGATTTCAGGCCTCGGGAGTATTAACGTTATAAACAACCCTCCATTGCTTCATCTGCTGGTAGGAACCTTAATTTATCACATAGATGTTAGAGTTGCAGTTTTTCATCCACTCGTAAAAAAAAAAAAAAAAATTGGCAGCTATAGGGAATGCATCCCCTCTTTAAAAATTTCATTCTAAAATATCTCCATCCCAATGGAAATAAAAATCCTGCTTAATGGCCAGGAAGCCCCCACCCTGGGCTACGATTAAGAAGGAAATGCAGAGACGGGCGTTTCTTCTCTTACTGTTAATCTTCTGTGTCAGTGTGACCCTCAGCAAGAATATCTTGTCTTAGGTCCTTACTGGGGCAGGTACCTTCTGAGACACAGTGACTGATCTTTGAGAACCTGCTGTTGGCCGAAGGTGGGCTGTGAGGGCCTTCAGTGACTCACTGCCCTGCTCACCCACGGGCAATGGAGGAGAAGGGCCGGACGACCCTCCTCTGTTCTTTAACTTCAGGTGAGATGCCCCTTCTGCTGTGTCCTTAGATTTAAAAACCGTATCCTTCATAGGTTTATATGATTATAAAAACAAAACATGTCCTTTGTTTAAAAAAAAAAAACTGAATATATAAATATATGTAGAGAGGAAGGCAGACATTACTTGTAATCCCACCACCCAGAGATAGTCTTGGTTATCATTCTGATTTATACACAGTCTCTTCTCTCTTAAAGCATTTATGTAGTTCCTACAAAACCAGGATCTTCCTGTATATTCTATTTTGCAACGTGATTTTTTTTTCACTCAACACTATATTTTTCATTTATTCTTATTTAAAAAAATACATTCTGTATCTCTGCATGAAGAAACCAGTGTGGTCTCAACGAGGATATAGCACTGACTGCATCTACAGGGGCCTTGCCCTCAGAAAGGGCTCATTCAGGGACAAAGAGCAAGCATTAAACAAATAATTGCACCAATGATCATTTGATTACAACTATAGTAAGAGCTATGAAGGAGAAGAACAGGGGATGATGGGCATCTGACCTAGTCTGGGTATCAGGAAGGCCTTCCTCGGGCAGCAGCCCGACGGCTAATTGCCGACAGGGGGCAATGGTTTTCATCTAAGCAAAGATCTGGGGAAGACGGGGAGGAGGGCAGGAGCTCTGGGGTAGCCGAGAACAGCCAGTGTGTCTCAGAGAGTGTAGAGTGGGTGGCACGGGATGACCCAAGAGAGGCAGGCAGGGATACCAGTGCTCAGAGCCCCAGTTAAGCATGCTGGCTTTATCCTAAGGGTGGTGGTAAGCCGTCAATGCATGCTTTTACTCGGGGGTGTGACCTTGTTAGGAAGGACCATTCTCTTGGAAAGCATGGGGACACTGGAGTAGCTGGGAGAAGTTGAGTTAGGACTTGTGAGAAGCTACAGTGTTCTAGAAGGGCCCTGCCAGTGATCTGGAATGGCATGTTAGTGGGGACGGAGTAATGGGTGGCCTCTACCTGTTCTTTCCTGTGTTTGAGGAGCACGTTGATCACCTGTGATAACTTGTTGGCTATGGCAAGCGAGAAAGAAAAAGGCATCAAGGATGCTTCCTGGGTTTCTGCCTTTTGCAGCTGAGTAGAGGCACTGGACGCGGAGACATAGAACCCTGGGGGAGGGCCAGGACTTTGGGGGTAACTACTGGACTCTGGTCTAGCCATGCCACGTTCGTTGTGCCCGTGGGAGGAGAGGCAGCGCGCAGGCTGTTTGCCAGTCAGGACTGGAATTCAGCAGAGGCCCCGGGGGCTGAAGATACAGATCTGGGAGTCATCAGCGTGTGGACGGCCAGAGAAGCCCTGAGTGGCTGGAGTTGTCTGGGGCGTGAGGGTGGGGTGAAGAGAAGACGACCTAGGTCGGGGCCTGCAGGCTCGAGCCTTGGAGCTCTTCTGTGGGCAGGGTGTACGCGTTAGGGCTGGCCCCTCGGTGCCTTCAGGCCCCGCGTATCTGCATTCCTTCAGGGTAACTTCTCTTGGTTCTGTTTTGTGAATTCCAGTGGAGTGCTGAAGTCCGCTTTTACTGTCTCATGAAAGTGTATGGCGCATTTTCAGGAATTTTGTGAGCCAATTGTTTAAAACCGGCCGCTGTGGGAGCACTCAGACCATGGAAATTGGCAAGGGTGACCCATCAGGGCTTCCTCCACCCCCTTTCCAGGAGAGCTGGTTGTTAACCGTGTACCAGCACCGCACTGTTTATAACCAGCCTCCATCTCTGTGTCTTCTGCTGTTGGGTGGGGTTTTCCCATTGGAATTGGAGAAGGTGAGTTATCTGTGATCACTTTCATATCTCTCTTGAAAGTCCCTGATTTTGTTCTAAATTACCAGCCCCTTCTGCTAAAAAGAGTAAGCATGTGACATGTTGAGTGAACTTCCTCCATCTGTATCAATTTTCTGTTAACAACATAGCAACTTGAAACAACACAAATTTATCATCTCAATGTGCTTAGGTTTAGGAGTCCATTTGGGCTTAGCTGGGTTCTCTGTTGAGGGTCTCAGAAGGCCAAAGTCAGGGTGTTAACCGGCCTGAGCTCTTATCTTTGGAGGCTCTGGCGGGGGGGGGGGAAATCCACTTCCAAGTTCCTTCAGGTTGCTGGCAGGATTCGGTGCCTTGGGCAAGTGGGAGAGAGATCCCTGATTTCTTCATCTGCATGTATTTCTTCTCACACGGCCCCTCCATCTTCAGGTCAGCAACACAGCATCGAGTATTTTTCACGGTTTGAATCTCTGACTTCTCTGCCACCAGCCACAGGAAATTCTCTGCCTTTAAAGATTCCTGTCATTAGATCAGTTCCAGTCGGATAATCTCCCTACCTCAAGGTTAACCATCCCTGTCTTAGTTTCCCAGGATTGCCATAACAAAGTACCAGAAACTGTGTAGCTTAAAACACTGGAAATTTATTGTCTCACTGTTCTAAATGCTAGAAACCCAAAATCAAGGTGTCGGCAGGGCTGTTCTCCCTCTGAAGCCTCTAGCGGAGGATGCTTCCTCGTCTCTTCCGGCTTCTGGGGGCTCGAGGCCGTCCTTGGTTCATGGCAGCGTCACTCCCATCTTTGGCTCCGTGTACATGTGACGGGTTTCTCTCTGTGTCTGTGTGTTTTCCTCTGTGTGTATCCGTGTCCAAATTCCTCATGTCTTACAAGGGTACCGGTCCGGTCGGATTAGCACCCACCCTGATGACATCATCTTAACTTGATTGCATCTACAAAGACCCTATTTCCACATAAAGTCACATTCACGGGTACCAGGGGTTAGGACTTCAACATTATCTCTTTGACGGACCCACCTCAGCCCATCGTAATATAACACAATCACAGAAACGCAATCTCATCATACTGACAGGTTCCAGAGACTGGGGCATGGACTGCTGGGGAGGTGGGGGGTACTTCAGCAATCTGCCTTCCCCGCGCTCTGAAGATGCCCTTTAAGGAACCGCCTCGTCTGCTGACTTACCTGAAGATAGACCCCTTGCCATCCAGGGCCCCTCTGTGGATGGCATCCATTCACACCTGTCCCTTCCTCCTCCAACCTTGAACGCATCGTCTCCCTATCACACAGGACTCCCTTTGACCCGGTACTGCTCTCTTTCCCAAGGGGCAGGCTCCATAGAAACTTCCCGCCCCAGCTGACGAAGCTGCCTGGTACAAGATAGAGTAATAAGAAGGAATTCTCCCATCCTTCAAACCTGACCAATTTTGTGCTCCAGTCCTCAGCAAAGGAAGTTTGCTCTTGCTTTTTATTGTTTTGCTTTTTAAGACTGTGAAGCATGTGGGAAATTGCTCCCTGTTGTCCCTCACGTGATTCTGGTTGGAGGACGTTTCCGTTTCCCCGGGCGCCCACAGCACCCCACTCGGCAGCTCGTTCAGAGGTGCGTTTGCACTGCTGGGCTCATCCCCGCGCCTCCCCCTACCCCATTTGCAGTCTGCACTCTCTTTTCATCTTCCCCAGGAGCACATTTCCCACTGTGAGAGATGGCCAAAATTACACAGCACTTCGAGGCTCCCTTTTATCTCCCCCTCCTCTAGATGTCAAGCAAATTCAGAAGTTAAAGCATGCGTTTTTGTGAAGCAGACTGGAGTCTTGTCAGTATCTGTGTTTTACAGGGATGCTGAAAGCTGAGCAGCTTCCCACTGGGTGTCCAGTGTGTTCTCTTCTGGGCTATTTCCTCTGGAGAATTTAATTATGCCGACTTATCGTATGATCATGGGCTCTATCCAGAAAGGTTAGAGAGGAGAATTAGTCGTTAGGAAATCCTTTTTGGAAATGGGTTTGGTTATTTTATCAGCTTTTATATCTTTAAAGGTTAACATATTAATCAGTTTGATTTTTTTTTTAACATGGCTATTTTGTGAAACAGCCTCGGAGCACAAGGCTGAAAAATGAACACCTTCATGATTTTGTGCTTCTGCGTGCCAGTCTTTGCACCCCAAGATGCCATGGCACCCAGACTTCTTGCTGCTGAGGCAAAGTAGCAGACACATATGCTCCCACCTAGATCCTTTAGGATGAGCCTTTGTGGGTCGTTCTGTGAAGACAGGATGAGGAAGGGCTTCTTCTAAGAGGGAAATTGAACCCATAACGTGTCTCCTGAACACTTCGTTCCATGGCAGAGTCATGGAATATGATGAGCCGAAGACCAGGGCTCAGTAAGTGTGGACTGCAGTGTCGTCCACTCTGAGGCTTGTTGGTGTAAGAAACAGGGACCAGCCAGCCAACTGCCATGGACATTGTGTCTTTCTCTGCAAAGTGAAGGCTCGGTTTCTCTTGCAGGGACATCAGGAGGGTCGCATGCATTTGTGGAAGTGAAAGGGGAAAGGCGGTGGGAAAGAGGAGGCTGGAGAGCCAGAGTCATGGGCTACAAGACCCTTCCATTTAAGTTGCGGTCTATGACAGGCTCTTTGGAACTCCTTTCCTATTCCCGTAGCAGAACAAATGTTGATTCAATGCGCTAAGTGTTTATGATGCACCCTCTATATTGGCAGCCTTTTGCTGGCCCCTGAGAGGTGATAAAAAGAAGATATGCCTCATGGTTTGCAGCCCTCTGGTCTAGTTGTAAAGAGAAGGCTTGTACAGAGTAGGCACTAAATACAGATTGGTTGATTGAATAAATGAATGTCAAACAACATGGGAGAAGGCAGAATTTAGGTCCTGCCTTTCCAGAATCAAGCTAAAATGTGTGCCGTGGGAGGCAGGGATGGATAGAAATCATTGCTTCCTCCAGGACTTCAAAGGGAGGAGGGAGAGGTGTGGGGTGGCATGGCCTTGGCACATGTCTGAGGCCCCAGATCCCCGACACAGGATTAATCTGTTGAGCCCGTGCTCAGTCACAGGAGGAATTTAAAATCATGTAAGAGTGTGCTTCACTGAAGCAAGTATAAGTTGTCACTGTTGTGAAAAGCAAATTTTAAGCCAAACTGAAACCCTGGGAGGTTGTTTTATTCCTGGGTTTGAATTTGGGGGAAGCAGTTGGCAACTGCAGTTTGTACAGGCCTTTATTAGAAACTCCAACCCCAAAGCCCTGATTGAGGAAATCTGACTTTTTGCTTGGATCCACAACAAAACGAATCTTCCTTCCACCGGTGTTAGCAAGGAGTCCTACCATGCTTCCCAGGCCCTTTGAGGACCCAGCGACAGGTGTAACCATGAGAAGCCTCTGTTCCAGTGGTTGGATCCCCCCAGAGATTTTGGCAAATGCTTGGCCTCGGATTAATCTTGGAGCTGTTTTCCTAGCTCTAAACCAGTCATCGTAGAACCAGGTTAGACAAGGATGTAATGAGCGAGAGCTGCTTAGCAGGTCTGCTGTGTGTGGTTTTTAAACATGGCCTGGCCATGAGAAAGGCTGACACTTGGCCAGTCTGCAAAACCACTTAACTGGACTGGACATTGATGGCTGGAATCCATTCTGACTGGTCACTGTTCATGCCATGCTTGTTAAATATTTGGAAAATTACCTGTGGGTACAAGCAGTGTGTGTGTGTGTGTGTGTGTGTGTGTGTGTGTGTGTGTGTGTGCGCGTGTGTGTGTGTGCGTGCGCGCGCGCGCGATCTGTTGATGCTAGAATATGCTGGGCTTTGGGGATTCGAGGACTTCCTACATTCCCTGTTAGACATCCATGTATGGTGATCGTAGACATTTTCTCTAAACAAGGAAGACACACAGGGGCAGAAAAGATGGAAGTGTCTTCCCCTGAACTCAGCCCTCAAAGGCACTGTCACTGAGCCCAGCTCTGAGGTGATCTGCCCATCACAGAATTACCCAAGACCTCCCCACCCCACTAAGGAAGAACTGTCCCTCAAGAGAGCAGGGCTTAGAACTCTGGACTCCAATGGAAGTGAGTTCCAATCCTCATTCTGCCACTTAAGTAGCTCTGTGACCTCGAAGTGGTCACTGTCCTTAAATTTCCTCCCTGAGATGGATAGAATCAGCCTCACAGAGGGGTTGTGGGAGTGAGAATAATAAATGTAAAGCCCTTAGATCACTGCCTGATAGTATATACTCGACAAGTGGTGGCTATGTGTGCTGATGGTATTATTGTGTTGTTTGTCTGAGGGGCAGGGGAAGAAGCTTCAGCCTGAGCCCAGGGAGTCCTGAGGTATGTTCCTTGCCCCCATTCATCAGGCCCCTTCCCCCTGGTATCCAGTCTTGGGGCACATAGTCCCCTCCATCCAAGGACAAGGCAGGCTGCATCTCTGTCAGACCCCAAATCTGCGGTGTCATGCCCAAGAAGGCAGGCAGACAGGGAGCCGGAGCCCAGAGCCTCTGACCTGGCATCAGGGGCCTGGGGTCTGCTGTGCATTGACATCTGGCATCTCTGATAAGCCCAGAACATGATTTGGAATGAGACACATGGACTTGCTGCTCCCAGGGGCATCCCTGGGTCTGCCTGGTCTGCCCCTGATTTTTTTCCTTGTTCTTTAAATGGAAGGCAGACTAGAACATGGTCATACAATTTGCTTTATTTTATTTTTTCTAAGATTTTATTTGTTTGACAGAGAGAGAGCACACAAGCAGGGAAGTGGCAGAGGCAGAGGGAGAAGCAGGCTCCTCACTGAGCAGGGAGCCCCATGTGGGGCTCGAACCCAGGACCCTGGGACCATGACCTGCGCTGAAAACAGACGCTTAACTGACTGAGACACCCAGGGGCCTTATTTTATTTTTTTAAGTAGGACATGCTCCCAAGAAAGCCAGAATTTAGAGAAAGTTTAGAAGAAGGAGGTTCGCATGAAAGAATTTATCCAGAAGGTGCTTCTGCTGCCCATGCTAAGTGGTCTGTGCCCTGGGCTTGTCTGTGACTTGTTGGATCCGCTTCCAGGCATGGCACCCAATCTACACATTGATGGCACCATGAGGTGGCTGGGGAGGGGAGGCTGCAGCTCTCCCATAATGTTCTTCAGCAAGTCCCTCAAAAATTCACGTTCAGTCCAAGCAGCGAGTGTGCTGGGCAGCAGGGCTGGAAGATCAGTCCTCAGCGCCTCCCCCCACTCCCGGGCAAGTGCCCCCTGATCCTCTGTCCTGAGAGCTCCCAGACTACCACTGGGGGTTATCCCACCTTCTGTCATCTCTTCAGTGAAGTAATGTTTGAGAAAGCTTTCTGTCCCCAAGACTCACTATTCATAGTCTTGCTTAGTGAGAATTGCCTCAGAGATTGATAAGAGCTGAAATTATTATAGAGTCTGTACATCAAAGTTGTGCTTTTAAAAGTAATATGTCATGTCTTTCAAGGCCCTTTCCAACTTTCCAGAGCCTTTTACAGGTTCCATAAATGACCCTTTTTCATCCCTTCCTGCCTTCTTAATCCATGCCAATTCATCTACCTTTTAGTGAGCACCTGCTGGGCCTGTCCCGTGGGCGATGCTGCTCTGGCAGAACTAGGGACAGGAGGAAGGCTAAATATGGCTCCCGACTTCAGGGGGGCTCTTGGGAACCAACACAGAGCGTGGAATGTAGCCCGGGAGGAGATGTAGCTACCCATGGGCGGCAGGAGACGCTTGGCTGAGGTGGTCAGGGCAGGCCCCCTGGAGGAGGAGGTGGGAGCCGGGTCCTGAGGGACAGCGGAGGGGAGAGGGTTAGGTAGGGCCCTCCAGCCCCAGAAGGTGGGCTGGAGGAGGGTATGTGAGGGGCAGCCAGGAGGGGTCAGGGCAGCTGATACCCAGGGCTCCCTCTGGGCCGAGCGGCTGGAGCGGGGCTGGTACTGGCTGGTCCCACAAGCCGCCGATAGGAGCAAGGCCAGGCCCCGAGCAGGCGCAAGGTGCCGTGTGTTGCTGGGAGGAGAAGAGTCTGGCAGTGTGGAACCCAGCTGAAGGTGGTTTTAGTTTCCTTGGAAACTTCTCCTCCTCTAGAACAGTGCTAATCTCAAAGTCAGGCAGAGGCTGGTAGAGGTGGCATGGGACTCTTCTTGGTCCTCAGTCTTGTGTGTGCATTTTTTATAGAGGCCTCACCAGCCCTTCCATCCTGGGGCATCCACGTGGATATCGTGACCAGAGATACCATGTGAGAGAAGGCAGGGAGGCTCATTCCCGCATCCTGGGTTAATATAACATCTCACTCAGCAAATGGAGATGGTTGCCTATGACACAGGTCTCAGGGCTCACTGGGATTGCCCTGATTGGAGGCCATGTGGCCAGGTCTGGGAGAGAAGCTAATCATCCGAGGCTTTGTGTCTTTGGCCTTAGACCTCTGTAGACCTGGGCTCTGGAGTGGCTTCGCATGAGAGCTAGAGCCAAGTGTCAGACCATGGGAATGGGCAGTGCCTGCTCTCTTTCTAGGTTAGCGTCCTCAAAAGCAATCTGCATTTTACCCACGTGATTGCTTTGTTTATTCAAATGTTTGCACACCTGAAGAAAGTGTACTACACCCACACACGTTATTTCACACAATTCTATGCATTCCATTTAATTCAATTAAGTAGCGATGGTATGGGATGTCAGGGCATATGTTGTATGATAAGAACCCGCATGATGCTGCAGATTGACGGGGGTGCGCGGGGGGGGGCAACATCCCAAGTTAGGTGCTCTGGGTGGCACTGGGCCTTCTGCTCCCAGCAGCAGGGCTACCGCACAGAGCATCCGCCCCCCCCCACAACATCATGGAACCCAGAGCGACCCAGAAGACCCCGGAGCTGCCCTTCCTGAGGCCACTCAGTGCAAATGCTCATGATCACTTGAGAAGAGAGACCTCACTCAGAGCCTAGTGACTCCTGCTTTAAACATAATGCTAACCTCCTTAATGAGTTGGTTTCATTAGCCCATGAACAACTAGTTGGGAGAAGGGAAGCTGCTGGAGGTGAATTCTGGCCACAGTGCAGGACACAGATGGCAACCCAAAAGCAAACTGCAGAAGTGGACAGACGGTCAGTCATTTACACAGAGTTGGCTCCAGCCTCCCAGTAATGCCTCATTAGGCCCTGGGCTGGTCCCAGAAGCAGAGCTCGGGCTGATTGTCGCTCTGCACTGTGGTGATCTGACTTGTCCGTAAAGCCCAGGGGCTGTTCGGCTCTCTCTAGGTACAAGTGCTGGAAATGGTTAATACCCCAGGGAAGGGGCTCTGTCCAAAATGATCACACCTAGAATAAAACGCGTTTTGCCATGTAAAGGTCCTCAGCTCCATTATCTGGATTCTTGGCTCATCCCCGTAGAGAGACTCACAGGTGCCAGGTTGAGGCACTGACTTGCCGGGATCACTATTCCATCGTGCCATTCCCCTCACTGATGGGAACAAGGCTTCTAGGCGTGACCCCCACCTGGAGATCCTTGCTCGTGCCTCTGCAGTCATGGCAGAAGGAGCAGCAGCAGGGTTTCTGAGAGCCGAGAATGGCCTCCCCTCCCCCGACACCCAGCAGCAGCACCCTAGCCAAGCCCCGGCCTTGCTCATTAGTGCGTCCCCCATCTCTCCTGTCAGCGGCGGTCCCTCAGTCCCAGCCTGTTTGTAAGCAGCCTAGCACTTGTGCGGATCTTTCTCATAAATGATTCTGGCTGCTTGTTCCCCAGACTGATTCCCATCAGGATGTTCTGGGCCGAGGCAGGATTCATCCCGTCTGCATTGTTTGTTCAACACGGATATGTTTGGTTTTCTGCCTCAGAATGGAGACAGTTGCTTACAGCCTCACCTGTCAAAATATTTACTAAAAGTAACCCGCAGCTCCAGGACTGAGAGGAGAGAAAAAACACAGTTCACTTCCCAGGACGATCAAAGCATTTGCCTGAGCCACATTGGCGCGCAAGGCCCACGCCCCTCTGCTTGGGACGCTGTGTTCCGTAAAGGGCACGCCAGCCCGTTGGCTCCAGGCATGGACGGCAGGCCTCCTTCCTTCACACGTGGTAATGGAAATAAATGTGCGCACCAACCCGACGATGCTCTTCACAGGCCCTCAGGATTTCAGTTTTCAGGTATGGTCTAGCCCCATGGAATTCAGACCAAGTTGATCAAAATCGATCCTAGGAATCCCATGAGGTCGAAAGACAAATTTGTCGAACATTTTATCTTCAAACACCACTACCTCTCTGTGTGTTCTGTGTTGTCCGGGTATCCAAAAAAGTCTGTAACTGTATTTTGAGTGGGTGAGATTCCAGGCGTGCGGATGTCTGCTGGGGCGTCAGGAACGGCCCCGGGGATTCTGAGAACTCAGCCCCGTGCGATGCTAGACTCAGAAAGCTTTCAAGGAAGTTAAAGCACACGTTCGTATGATGCAGTGTTGGGAAAAAGATAGCACCTCCAGTGTCGTCTTAGGATAACCTGACACGAAGGCCTGCAGGGCAGCTGGAAGTTTCAGTACCGTCAGATATGAAACCCTCCATCATCTGAACTCTGGGGAAATGGGAATACCTTCCTTTTCTCTTTGCTGCTCTTACTTAGAGGTTAAACACATAGCCGCTGTGGATGTTTCACTTCTCTGCTCCTCAGTTTCCTTAACCATAAAATGGCCAATAGACCTACCTCACAAGGCTGTCGGGGAGACAAAATGTCGTAGTGTGGCTAATGTGCTCAGAACAGTGCTCAGAGCATAGTAGGTCTGCTGTTACTACACGTGCTAGAGCTCTGTGCTTCACTGTTGGAGTTTTCTTTCTTTTAACTTTGTATAGTTTGAAACAACACTGGGCTGAGGGCTCGTTTTTACCTCAGAAGAAAACTAGCCCCCAGCCTAGTGTCAACGTGGATGGAACTGGAGGGTGTTATGCTGAGCGAAATAAGTCAGTCAGAGAAAGACAATTATCATGTGGTTTCACTCATATGTGGAACATAAGAAACAGCACAGAGGATCATAGGGGAAGGGAGGGAACACTGAATGGGAAGAAATCAGAGAGGGAGACAGACCATGAGGGACTCCTGACTCTGGGAAACAAACTGAAGGTTGCTGGAGGGGAGGTTCATGGGAGGATGGGGTGACTGGGTGATGTGATGTGATGAGCACTGGTGAATTGTTGAACTCTACATCAGAAACGAATGATGTACTATATATTGGCTAATTGAATTTAAATTTAAAAAAAAAGAAGAAAACAAATCCTGGATCAAGGGGCTGGATGTTTCCATTTCTGAGAGGTGGGTGATTTGAGTTGACATCAGACCCCTCCACTGTTCCAATCCAAACATATAAATGCTAGATAAAATATTACTGTGAAAAAATTGTTCGTCTTCTAAATAGATGGCTAAAACCGAAGGTGAAGGAAATTCCTAGATGCCAAATGAACAAAACACTCTCAATGGCAGTGATTAGTGAGTGAAAGCCAGTGTCATGACACCCTGCTGTTTCAGGGGGCAGTGTTCGATCTAGATACAAGCCATCAGGGTTGGTAGCAGGGGCTTTAACATCCACGCCAGGATGGCATGTGTGGTCTGGGTCTGCACAATACAAAAAGCCCCTCTATAAGACTGAAACCTGAGGGACTGCCAACAACTAAGAAAATTTTACCTAGTGGGCCAAGAAAGCAGCAAGTAATCTGTGAGCTGCTGGGGTTTACTCCTCACATCAGTGTAGAGGTCTGAATGTATATGGCTTACAACGAGCTGAAATTCTAAACCTAGGAATTAACTGGAAGATAGGTCCCAGATCAGTAAAACCGTGAGGGATCCTAGAAGAACACATGCAAATCCATTCTAAAGGAATACCTCCACACCAGAATTTATGGGTTATCCATGGAGAAAAGGAAATCTGAGCCTAAAATATAAAATTGTAGGGGCGCCTGGGTGGCTCAGTCGGTTAAGCGTCTTACTCTTGCTTTTGGCTCAGTTCCTGATCTCATGGGTCGTGAGATGGAGCCTCACGTCCGGTTCCACAATCAGCAGGAGTCTGCTTGGATATTCTTTCCCTCTGCTCCTTCCCCTACTCGTGCTCTCTCTCTCTCTCTCAAATAAATAAATAAAATCTTTTTAAAAATTAAATAAGATATAAAATTGCAGATCACAAGGGCATAATTTGCCATGAGGAGGAGTTAACAGTCTCAGCACACTGGAGGGCCAGCTTCCCTAGAATCTGTAGATAATAAAACAATGTAAAAGTGACTACTTAAAAATTCATGTTTGAAATGATCAGAATGGTAAAAAGAGGGGAATTATAAATAAATAATTGTAGAGGAAAAAAACAGGTAAATTTAAAAAGTAGAGTTTCTAGAAAATAAAATTATTAAAATTGATAATGAATGGGTTAAAAAGCATGTTAGACATAACTGAAAAGAGAATTATTGAACTGTAAGATCACTCTGGAGGACATTATCCAGATAACTCAGAGAGACACAAAGATGGAAAATATAAAACAGATATTGAGAGAGAATATTAAGACAAGGAGAGGAAATATTAGATGAGATAAAGACTAAGAATTCTTTAGAATTAAAAGAAGATATAAATTCCTAGACCGAGGAAGCTCACCAGATTCTGATAAATACATATCATATCACAGTAAAATGCAGAATACCAAAGTAAAAAGCAAACAAAGAGGAAAAACAAAAAGATGAACTGCAAAGGAACAATCCTTGATTGCAAACTTTTCATCAGGAACAGTGGAGGCCAAAAAGGAACTGAATAATGTCTTCCAGTTATGAGGGAAAATAGTCAACTTAAAGTTCCCTTTAATAATTAGGGCAAAGGTGTCTCCTGTCGAAGATGTGAGAAGATACCATTCACAAACCCTTTCTGAAAGAACTGCTAAAGGGTATACTTTTAGAAGTATTTTAGTTTTATTACATAGTAATGGAAAAATCACTGACAAGAAAGGCCAGTAGGCAAACATAAGGGTAAATATAAGTAACCATTGACTTAGAGAAAAATCGGCAGTAATAAAAAATAGAAAAATATTTTTTGTAGAAAAATAGCAGTAATAAGGTAGATAATTTGGGGGGTTGTTCAAATATGAGGTACGAGGTGGTAATGATGACCAATGCTAAAGCATTTCATAATTTTTATATTATTTGAGAGATAACAGGCCTTAATAAACTTCAGATTTTAAAGAAAATTATATAATAAAAATTTAAGGGTATGCTGTAAAAAAATAGAATATCACTTGGAGTTGAAAAGGGCAGTTGGATAAATAACACTCAACCAATTCAATGGAAGGCAGGAAAGTAGACAAAATGAAGCAAAGTAAAAGCATAATAATATAATAATATATAGTAATAAAATAATACAGAAATAAATACACAAAATAAGATAGCAAAAATAAGTCTGAATATATCAGTAATAATTATTAATGGATTGGGTTTATCTGTTAGTCAACTGCAATTCTCAGATTGAATTTTTTAAATCTAGAGATGTACTACCTACCGCAGTCTTACCTAAATATAGTGACACAAAATTTGAAATGAAATCAATGGGGAAAGATATAGTAACACATACTAGAGAAAAAAATGCTTTGTAGTAACATTAATATCAAAGTACAGTTGACCCTTGAATGACTCAGGATTTAGGGGCACCAACCCTCCTGCACAGTCAAAACTTCATGTGTAACCTTTGACTCCCCCAAACTTAACTACTGATAGTGTAACTATTGATTAGAAGCCTTACCAATAATATGGTCATTTAACAAATATCCTCTTTTTATTCTTTATTTAAATTCACTTTAGTTAACATACACTGTATTATTAGTTTCAGAGGTAGTGTTTAGTGATTCATCAGTTACGTACAACACCCAGTGCTCTTTCCATCTCGTGCCCCTCCTTAATGCCCATCACCCAGCGACTCCATCCCCCACCCACCTCCCCTCCAGCCACCCTCAGTTTGTTTCCTATAGTTAAGAGTCTCTTACTGTTTGCCTCCCTCTCTGTTTTTTTCTTATTTTACTTTCCCCCCCTTCCCCTATGTTCATCTGTTTTGTTTCTTAAATTCCACATATGAGTTAAATCATATGGTATTTGTCTTTCTCTGACTGATTTATTTCACTCAGCAAAGTACTCTCTAGTTCCATCCACATTGTTGCAAATGGCAAGTTTGCATTCTTTTTGATGGCTGAGTAATATTCCATTACACACACACACACACACACACACCCCACACATCTTCTTTATCCATTCATCTGTCGAATGGACATCTGGGCTCTTTTATATTTTATGTTACATGTATTACATACCATATTCTTATAATAAAGTAGCTACATGAAAGAAATGTTAAAATCTTAAAAGAAGAGAAAATACATATCTAGTACTGTACTGTAAAAAAAATGTGTATAAGTAGACCCATGCAGTTCAGAGGTCAACTGTATGCTATAAGTGAGAGACACATTATTGCACACTGACAAAAGAAACCCTTCACTCAGAAGACATGACAATTATGAGCCTCTCTGTACTTAACATAGGTGCTGAATAGACACAAAGCAAAACCTAGAGACTTATAGAAGAAAATCGACAAATGCACCATCATGATGGGACCTTTTAACATGTACTTTATAAAATAATCCAGGCAATCAGAAATTCATAAAAATACATGTATTTGGAAATTATAACTAATAAGCTCAGAGCAGTCACAGTATGTAAGACTGTGCACCCAGTATACATCCTTCACGTATCCAATTTAAAACATGAATCACATTCCAGGCCACGAAAAAGCTTCAGCCAGTACTACGTAATTAATAAACCATAGCCTTTGACCAATATGCAGTAAAATCATAAATCATTGGCAGGAAGCCCACTAGAAATCCATACATTGAGAAACTTAAAGATTTATTTCTTAGTAATTCAAGGGGCAGAGAAGGGGCAGTAATGAAAGTTACCGGATGTTGAGAACTAAACAATAATGTACCTTTTGTAAAACCAGGATGCCAGGGTGCTGCTCAGGTGGTACTTGGAGGGAAAGTTATAGCCTCCAGTGTCACATTATAACATGAGAGAAGCTGAACATTAAAGAGCCAAGAGTTCAACTTAAGCACTTTGGAAATAACAAAGATAAGAGCAGAAATGGATAGAAAATCAGGAAACAGTAGTCATGATCCATAACCAAAATCTGACCTCCTGGAAAAAAAAAAGCTGATAAAATATATGAAGCTCTGACAAGACTGATAATAATAATACTCATGTGCCAAAGACTTCTGTGCGCCTCATTTTGAATTGCCTTAAAAGTCAGAACAACCGAAGAGGACTAAACTTATGATTTCACCACGCAGCTATTGGTGCTCTTGAGACCAGTGCAAAACACTTCCATTGTAGGACAGTCCTTCACTTTTTTTAAGGCACTATATCAATTTTCTTAAGCCAAAAACCAAACCAAAACAAAACAAAACAAAACATGAATGAGGCAAAAGGATGGGAGGTAACTTAGGAAATACACATAAACCAGGGCAGGTAAAATGCAGCTTCAAAAGAGAAAAAACAAATTTGACAAGAAGGATGTCTTGTACTGAGAGTGTGGAATGAGGTGATGGCTCCTGGAAGTCAAGGTTAGCATGGAAAAGGGCATTTCCTGGCAGAAGGGATGAGCCGTAGGAGATGATGTCATTGGTTACAGCATTAAGGTTAGAGTCTTGGTTTCAGAGCAGAGGGAAGCCTTTGACCTGGCTTATGGGCATGAGCATCCATTCAGATGTCAGCGGTAAATCGTTGCCTGTCCTTGGTCACCCACCAGGAAGGGCCTTGGGGCCATGCAGGCAGACTGGGGGAGCCCCCTTGGATAACATGAAGCTGAGGATCTAGGGGTTGTTTGGGGGGTGACATACTATATAACCACTGCCCAGACACAGTGTGTGCTCTAAAAGGAAAGTTTTCTCCCCAGAATCAACATTGGTTCCTGAGCTTGTGTTTGTCTCCTGGGGATGTTTCAGGAACCTCAACCCGACATTCTCCTGAGAGCCACAGGGATGATGGAGCCTCTGGATGGGACCTCAGAGACACTCCAGAGTTCCTCACTTGGAAAATGGAGGCCCTCCCTCCATGCCACCTGAGGTCATCACAGTGGAAGCCCCTTGCATAAACAGCCATGCATATATGATTATTACATGATCAGGTTAAGTTCTCCCTCACTCCACACAAAATTGGCCTTACCCAGCGCTCACTGCAATCAGAATTTCTGCACAGGGGCCCCTGGGTGGCTCGTCAGTTAGGCCTCCAACTCTTAATTGTGGCTCAGGTCATGATCTCAGGGCTGTGAGATTGAGCCCCGTGTTGGGCTCCAAGCCCAGCATGGAGTCTGCCTAAGATTTTCCCCCTCTCCCCCACCCCCCGACATGCACACGTGCACATGCGTGCATGTGTGCTCTCTCTCTTAAAAAAAGAATTTCGGCATAGGAACCAGGTTTCCACAGTGAACTAAGCCAGAGAGATGTTCCCCCAGAGGTTAGCTAAAAATGGGATTCCCCTTAAGGGCCCCCCCACCTCATTTCAGAAGTTTATAGTTTCTCTTAAGGGTGAAGGACACCGCTGGGCTTGATTAGTAGCCCCCAGTCTCAGGACAGTATTCAAAGGAAGGAGGGCTCAGGCTTCCAGTGACACCAGTTGTGTTTATTAAACACCTACTGTAGGCCCCTCCCAGTGCCCCGTCACTCTGCCCAGTGAGGGCTTGGTGAGGTGGCCTTGGGGCAGTTCCCACAGCAGGAGTGTTGGTGTTCCCAGGCTCAGGGAATCTAAGATGGACCGTCTCCAGAAGACAGACCAGACACCAGAGGAGGGGTTAGGGGTCCAGAAGCAGTGGGAGGAGTGACGTGCCTGGCTTGGAGGTTGGGGAACATCCTGGGGCCTATGGGAGCAAGGTGGGGTGGGCCTCTGAAGCACATCAAGTTCATTCACAGCCTAGCACCCAGCCCCAACCCCCAAGAAGGTTTTTGCTTTAATGTTTTCATTTTCCTTAAGAATGAAATTGGCAATGGTTTGGGAGTTTTTCTTCCAAATTTACCTTTTTAATAACATTTCTCACCCTGAGGTAAACACATCATCTCTACCCTACACATGAAGGGAAATGCTCCATCATCAGTACCTATAGCTTTCTTATGTAAAAGACAGCCTCCCACAGTGATCATCTCATTTCTCCTGGCCTTTTCAAAAATCCTAAATGACGCAAGATAATTATATCAACAAAATCAAAATTATAAAACGCCAGTTAAAAAACTATGTATATATATATGGTCGTAGATACTCTAGCTTCCAGTTCTTTAAAATCTAGTTGTGTGGAAAGAGATCTGAATTTGAACTCTTTAACCAAATCCTTGTTAGAGACATGACCCCTTCCCTCTGGGAACATCAGATTTCCCATCTGTAAAAGCATAGTGCGGGACTGGACCGTGGCTTTTGAACCTCCCACTCTGCGCTGAGTCCTAACAATGGACAATCCGAGGCCCACGGGAGTAGGCTTGGAGGCAGACCCAGGTACCCTGACACTTTCTGGGGGTCAAAGGCAGTTGTGAGGTGCTAGCCCTTTGTGAGCTCTCTGGAGGGCTCAGCTGAGCTATGCATGGGGGCTGGTCAGCACCAGGGGAGTGGCGAGGGAGGATCCCGCCACATGTTGGGGCACCTGCAGGGGTGGAAGCAGCCAACCCCCGCCCCGGCGGCTGACACGCCTTTCCCAAGGGAAGACTTGTTATCTGCCAGGCACTGTGCTAAAATGTCGACATCACCAGCTCAGGACACACTTGTCAACCACCTGATAAGGTAGGACTTTTACGCTGAATAGTGAAAACCGAAGACTCAGAGGCAGTCACCGACCCAAGGTTATAGAGATAGAGCAATAGCAGAATACTTCCCCAAGACAGGGACCCTGCCATCGTGTATCTAGGGCCCCTGTGAGTGATGCTTAACCTCTGAGAGGCTCGTGCTCCATCATCTGCAAGGACAATGGTGACAGCTGAGATGGCATGGGGAAGAGAATACCAAACAGGCAGCAGCACGAATCGTGGACACCTGCCCGCTGTGCGTGATCATCCTGAGTTTGGTGGCTCTGGGCGTGGCAAGTGCTAAGCGCCAAGTGCGGGGAGATACAAAGGCATGACTTGTGCAGTGAGACCAAGAGTTCTGTGTCAGGCCTCCCTGTGCTCGCGTGATAAAACGCCCACAGTGGAGCAACCTCTTGAGTCCACAGGACGCTTTGGAAAGGCGTCAAGAGCATGCGTGGTGTCCGTCTGCTCTGCGCAGCCTCTGCCTGTTCTCTGTGGTTCGCAGGTGTATTGGGTTCAGAGTCGGCCCCAGTTCCCCTGCCACACACAGACACAGTTGCTATAAATGTAGGGGAATTCTTGCCAAAGCACAGTTCTGTCCCCGGGAGGCGGGGGTGGTAGAGGAGTCCCAGACCCTCTCCTGCCAGCTTCATAACGCCCAGCAAGTCATCCTGTCGGGGCCTCCACTTCCGCATCAGTCCAAGAGAAAATACTACCTCGTGGACTTTAGTGGAGCTTCAGTGCGGATGCGGTGCCCCGGAGGGTGGTCCAAAGCTCATCCGCCCCTGCACGCGCCCCCAACCGGCCCAGCTCCCAGGCGCAGTGGTCCTTCCAGGGCCTTCCCTGGCTGTGGCCCTCAGCCCTCCCTGCAGGCCAGGAGCTGGGGCCCGGGGTTCTCTAGGCTCTTCCATTTACACGCCAGTCAGCTGGGAAGGGCCACCTGGTTGTTCTTGCCTCCTTAGTGCGAGCTGGTGAGAGTAACTCGTGTTGGGTGATGGAGTCTCCATGGGGAAACACATTTTTCTTCAAGTTATCTCCTCAAAAGCATTTTCAGACGTTGTGGACGATTAAGCTAGTTTTAAAGAAACTGAAGGGAGAATGAGGGAGGGAATGCCTGCTGGAAGCAGGTGCCTTTCTCCTGTTCCCTAGAGGACTCAGGCTCTCCCTCTCCAACTGCCCCCCACCCCACCCCATCTCTCCCGCCTTCTCTCATGCGCTCTGTCTCTCTGTATCTCGCTCCAGGTTTTCTTGAGGTCTCTCTTGCCTCTTCTGTCCCCATACCCTTCTCTACTCTCCCTTCCTTTATGTGCCTTTCTCGTAAGCTTGTGGTCTGTCTCTCCTGCTCTCAGTCTCTCTCTTCAGATCCCTGTCTCCTGCCTTTCTGTCCCTCCCTCCCTTCCTCTCCGTGTCTCGCTGTGTCTCTCAGCCCCTCTCACGCACACGTGTACGCATCCCTCAGTCTGTCTCTAACCCGCGAGCCTGTGTCTTACTAACGGTAACATGAAGGTTACGTGGTCATGAGTGTGCACTAATCCTGCCATGATTGCCGTTTTCCCAGTGGCCACGTGTCCATTTACCAACAGGAAGACAGTCAGCAGGGTCTGGAACTGGGGAAGATAGTCAGTTACCACTTGAAAGAGAGTTTATCTTCTGCAGGAAGCCCATTGTGGCAACCGATTGGTTGGGGTGATAAGGATGGGCTCCCTCAGATAACCGTGGTTCCAACTACCGACTACCTTGTGCCCACGTATGGTGGACCTCAGCAGTTCAGCCTCCCTCATCCACAGTATCTGACAACCAGGAACTGGCTGAGTTTTCCAGGGACAAGGGTGTTGGCTGAGAACCCGAGCTTGTCAGCAGGCGTGCAGCAGAGCCGGCGTGGGGCCTCGCTGGCTGAGCCCCTCGGGACAACAGCTTGTGTGCGGCCTCCCTAGCTCTTGCGCTTCGCATGTTTGCTTGGCATGTGCTGATTGTCAGTCATTTACTTCTTCTAAAGTGGGTTCAGACGACCTCTGCAGAGCTGCAAGTCCTGGCCATGCTTTCTAGTTTGAGTTGCTGCAAAACTAAAATTAAATTAGATTTCACTTCCACTATTCCCAAATTCAGCCGTTGCTAACACAGGCTGGCCATCCTCCCAGTTAGCTTCAATGGGAGAGCTTTGCCTCCATGGGAAGCGACACCATTACCTTGCCCATCCAGGGCTCCCTCCTGTTTTCTGTACGAGTCTCGAGGCAAATGTTTCTTAGCATCTGTTCCCAGGAGCCAGCTGTGAGTGGGAACTCTGCTCCTTCCCTGTCGCAGAGCACACACTGCTGGCCCCGTGTTCCAACAGCGGGGGGCTGCTGTGGGGCCCGCTGTGGGGCGCACTGTGGGGCCCTCTCCGTGGCCATCGGGAGAAACTTGGTGCTCCACAATGTCTCATAAATACCTTTCCCTCCCCCCCCAGGGGAGAGAAATGGCACTACCCAGGACAGTCACATTTCATTTGTAAACCAAAATTCGTAGTGACTGTCAAGGGTAATATAAATGTATTGAAATCCTCGACAAAGAGATAAAAACAAGAGAAGAGCTGGGAAGGCTCTTTGGGTAAGGTCACCCTTCCAATCATTCTCAAATTGAGTTTTAGCCTGAATGGCATCATGCCTTTCCACCAGCCGTCCTAAGAATTGTTACTTAACAAATAAACACAAGGGGTTTACATTTAGATAGCTCTGAGCTGCCGCATTCCCTGGTCTCAATGTATCTTTATGACCACAAGATAAGAAGGAAGCCATCCCCATTTTACAGAAGGGGACCCTGAGGCCCTCATGCTGACATCGGCTGCAGGTGTGGGGCTAGGATTTGAAGTGTCCTGAATGCTGGCACCAGGCTCTTACCCTTGCGTGATGTCGTCCCTTAAGAGACAGTGGACAGTGTTGCCCAGCAGCATGTAGAAAGTGCCTCCGCCAAGTGCACGTAAACCAACGAGGCCTACGAGGTAGAGGAGATGGTCTCTCGGGTCAGGCGAAAGCAGGATGCGAACTTTTAGACGGGCTGTTTTAAACCTTACACAAGAGTATGTTTTCTCTGACACACAGTGGTTCTTATAAATGTAGGAGAGTGTAGTTCTTCTTGCATTATAAGCTCGTGAGTGTCTTCTCTTCCTTCTCGGCTAGAAAGAAAACAGGGATTTTAAGTCTTGCTATTTCTTAAAAAAAAAATGCATCCTATCTAGGTGGTGTTTCTTCTCGTGTCATCTTCAGAGTTCTATGCAAGAGGGCTTTGAGTGAAACGTCCTCCTCACAAAGCTTTCTTCTTGCTCCATTTCAGTGTTCTGCAAAGTGGGGGCTCTGGGATGGTGCTCGCACCACTTTCTGCTGCTGCCTTCCATTTGCTTTGAGGGTCCCTGCCCGGAGGAGGAGAAATTGCCCAGTTTGCTGGGCAGCAGGGACGGTGCTGCACCCAGGGGACAGAGAAGCTGCATGGGCCCGCTTCTGCGCAGAGGCACCTCTGGGGGAGGGGAGACGGGGACAGAGGAGCCCAGTTGGGGGGCCCCCGAAAGGCAGCCGGGGGAGCCAGGGCTTGGAGAAGTGAGGAGTGATGGCGAGAGGCAGAGTGGCGTGGGAGGAAGGGCGCGCAGAAAGAAAATGGGAGTGCGCCTCCCCGCTTGGGGCCCTGGCGGGCGGGCGGCAGGGGTTTGCTGGCGGTGGTGGAAACTACAGACTGCTGCGGAGAGTTGCCAGACCTGCCTGGGGAAGGGCCAAGGAGGCACTGTGTGCGCCACGTAGCGGGACTGATGGCAGGAGCAGATCTGTCTTCAGCCGAGCCCCTGTCTGCCTTGCCCAGAGGCTCCCACCTGCCCCAGACCCCTACTGGTGCCTCCACGCCCCTGCCCCACATGTTCCTTGCTGAACCACAGAAACCACGAGTGAGGGGCTCTATGAAACAGTGGCACCGAAAGCAACAGGCTGGCTGCCGAACTGACCTTGAGCTCCTGGCTGAATAAGGAGGCCAGTCTGAGGCCAGGGTCAGGGTCTGGCGTGTGGTCGAAGAACAGTGGCGGCTGGCTCATCAGGGACTCAAATGGCCTTAGAAGGTCTAGCGTTAGTTACAGGGTCCAATCCAGCCCAGGCAGTGTATCTCAGCCCTTTTGCTGGGGTGGGCGCTGGGCCTGCAGTGTGCACGTGGGTGGGGGGGTGTGTACGTGAACGGCACACTCCTTTGCTGGGTGCTTGTGCTCTCTCTGAAGGCGACTTGTCCCCTCAGTGCCTGTGGGGCTCTGTCCAGTGCCTCCGTGCAGCCCCTATGGACTATCCTCTTGGGGCAGAGGGTGGTCATTCCCAGGGGACACAGAGCCCCCTGCGGGCTTGCTCTGAGCCTCCCTCCTCTTGTCCAATGGCAGCTGACCCTGGTACTGGCTGAGGGATCCCCCAAACCTTTGCCCTTCAAGGGAGGCCTTGGGACCCCCACCCTCGTGCACCCCAACATCTTTCCCTCACCTCCCTGCCCTGCAAGCCATGAGTTGCAATGGGAAAGCCCCCTTGCCCCTGCTCACTCTCGTGTTAGCTGGGGCCCATAGGATCTGTGTTCACCCTTGGATGGAGGGCGAGCCGTGAGGCCCCACTGTGGGTAGTCCCCTTGTTCTCTGACAGGAAGTGATGGGTGCCGACGGGCAAGGCTTGGGGTCTGCCTCTGTGAGTCCTGCAGCTTTCTCTGGAAGCAAGCATTTCTTTCGCTTCTGAAGGGTCTGTGACAAGCAGGGCTGAGCCCAGACTGACCCTTGGGCAGCCCCTACCCTTGCCAGGAATGCTTCCCAGGAGCCCAGTCATCTTCCACAAACCTGATGTCGGCCTCAGTTGCACGTAGCCAGTATTGCTGTGCAGCCCTGAGGCCAGAGCAGTGCCAGCCGGCAGCCTAGGTCTGACTTGGTGTCTTTTGGCATTGCAGTCTGGCTTCCCTGGTTTTTTTCAGGCAAACATGTGCGTGGCATTTTCTTCCCTTTTGCATCAATTAGCATTAGCTTTTAGTGCAGCTGGGGCTGCGTCTGCAGGCAGACATTGCCTGCCTATAGCCCTGCTCATCTTTCTCAGATGTGTTTCTCTGCCCTCTGGAGTCAGCTGCCTTCCCTGCCCCCACTCCTCCTCAGGACACATCCTCCCCCAGCATCCCCGAGTGCCCAGACCCAGTTCTTCTCACCTGCTCTCACAGGTTTGCTGCTGCAGGGGTGCTCTTAGATGACTTCCAGGCCCCGAGTTGGCCCTGCGTTAGGCTGCTGCCTCTGGGACCAGAACTTCTCCTCCTGGCGTTGGGTCAGTTCTGTCACTCCCTCCTGGTAGGGACTGTGTCCCCGTGGTGAGCCTGGATGGTGGCATGGAGCCTGGCCCATTGTGGGCACCCAGTAAACATTGGTTCAGTGAACGGAAGAATAAAATATTCCTTGGAGCTGCGTGGCTACCCACCTGGGATGAGTTCCTTCCACAGGAATGATTGGTAGCTCATGAATGATTAGGATGAGAAGAAAAACCTACAACCCAACCCCCAAGCAGGGGCGAAGCATCTCAAGGCCAGAGAGACTTGGACCACCAGCCCACGGCTTGTGGAGGCATCAGGCACGTGCTTGCTGTCAGAATGTCCTCAGCAACAGCGGGATCCCCAGCCCCGCCCCCCGCCCCCGTGGGCTAGCTCATTAGGCTTATTTGGCCACCAGCTGCTGTGACTCCTCTAGCCTGGACTCTGGAGGTGTCTGGAGTTGCCAGGAGCGTGTCCGTGTCATGGGCTGGCCCATCACCCCTCCTCTGACACACACACATGCAGAGGCCTCCGATGCAGTGTGCATGGCCGGCCGCCCGGCCGAGGGCTGCACTCTTCTTGGAAGTGGTGCTGACAGGTGGGCGCAGACTTCAGGGGGCAGAAATCTCATTTAAAAGTCGAGTTTCTCTTCCCAGGAAAACAGAGACCTCTCATCTGGTGAAGCATTTCTTCAGGGTCATGTGGAAGATCATCCGCCAGCAAAGGTTTAAGCATTAGGTGTGAGAGTCTAAGGGGACTGCAGAGAGGCATCCCGGGGAAAACACAGGGACAGAGGAGTCTGCCTGCAGTGCTCACACAGGGCTCTGTCACCCGCCCGCCGAGAGCCACGGCCGCAGGTAGGCATGAGCTTAACCTTGACTAACGCCAGGCATAGCCAGGGCACAGGGGTGGCTCAGGTCAAATCAGAGGGTGCCTCCCAAAGCAAAACCTTGGTACCTTTGAAAGCTCCATGCTGTTCCAGCAGCTACTGGTAACAATGCCTTTCACCCCTCGTACGGGAAGATGAGCACGTGAGCACTTTGGGTTTAATGAGAAATTCACATAGTAGAAATGGCAAATACTGATACTCGGCTTACTCTGCACCAGACTCAGGTCTAAGGACAATGAGGCTGATACTAGAATCACCATTTGATAGTTGAATACACTGAGGTTCACAGAGAGAAAGTCATTTGCCTAAGGTCATGGGCCAATAGGTGGCAGACCTTAGAAGCAAATTGAGGCAGGTGGCTTTAGCCTCTGTGCCACCCCACTTTCTGCGCGCTCTATGCCCTGGTGTGGGGCATGGGTATGATCCACTGTGTCAACATTCCATGAGATCTGTGGCAGCTTTTCCCTCTTGCTTTATGTGTTAAGTGCTTTCATAAGCACTGTCTCCATTGATCCTCATAGGGAGGGATGGAATAGTGTTACCCTCCTTTTTTTTTAATTGAGTTTTGTATGCAATTTATTTTGTAATTTATTTTTAAACAACTTCATTGATATATAATTCACATACTATAGAATGCATTCATTTTTTTAGTTTATTAGTACATGTGGTTTTTTAGAGTATGTACAGAACCATGCAACTATCACTACCATCTAATTTTAGAAGGTTTCCATCACCCCCAAGAGAGTCCTCCTGCCCATTTACAGGCCTTTCCCACCCTAGTCCAAAGTAACCACAAATTCACTCTCTGTCTGTATAGATCACCTCTTGGGACGCGTCATGTAAATGGGCTGATGTTTCCACTTTTTTTTTTTTTTAAGATTTTATTTATCTGACAGTGAGAGACACAGCGAGAGAGGGAACACAAGCAGGGAGAGTGGGAGAGGGAGAAGCAGGCTTCCCACGGAGCAGGGAGCCCGATGTGGGGCTCGATCCCAGGACCCTGGGATCATGACCTGAGCCGAAGGCAGATGCTTAACGACTGAGCCACCCAGGCGCCCCATGTTTCCACTGTTTACCTATTGTATCATCTTCTTCAGATGGAGCAAGAAACTAGGTCTCAGAAGAGACTCGTGCCCCTGTCATGGTGACATCATCCCTGGAGTCGGACAAGACTCTGGGGCGTGACTGCTGGTTCATTCATTGATCCAGGCACTTAAATAGCTCCTTCTTTGTGCCTGGCACTGGGCTAAGAGGGCCCTGCCATCAGCAAGACACAGCAGCCCCCACTTTCCTGGGACTCCCCTTCTAGTGGGGAAGAGAGCAAGTCAACAAACTTGCAAGAGTGTGAGCTGGTGACGAGTGCTATGAATGGAATAACATAATATGAGAGCATGTAACAAGGCATTCAGCATGTTTTCAGCATTTCTATTTTAAACTCCTCTAGAATTTTTTTTCCCCCCTGGTACTTGAAATGTCTATTTTATGTAAAGGATTATGCAAATAATTTCACTTTACATGGAAAATGTTCACAGATTTGAAAAAGAAGAACTTATTTTTATCTGTGTACTTTGGGGACACACCTGTGGGCTGCCTTGTGTGTGAGGTGTGGCTCTTCTCCACACTTGGTGGGGTCCGTGCGCAATCCGTACCCCCACCACCAGGTTTTCCCACACACCACCCTACCGCCGCCCGCCTGACGAGGCAGCCTCCTCTCTCTAGGCTCTGCAGTCAGGGCCGCTTGGGGGGGCGGGGCTCTACCTGAAACTGCATTAGTGTGTGCGAGCAAATTACCCCGGTTATCTGGCCATGTAGAAAGCTACAGTTTTGCTGTTCATGAAAAATTAAAATCTTGTCCTGATATGATGGAAGGGAACCTATGAGACACCTTGGTTGAACTCAGGCACGTTTATCAGGCAGATGATCAACGACGCATTTTCTTGACTCGGGGGATCAATGGAGAATCTTAAAGAGAACATCACAAAAGAAATTAGGATTAAATTTGCAAGCTTGTAATATTGGGAATGTATTCTAACACTGCAGCAAAGTAAGTCTCTCTCCTGAAAATGCATTATTTATCCCCTGCCTGTTACCACAGTTACAGATGCTCCTTCCTGTGGTTTGAACCCAAGTAGGTTTTAGAAGCAGACCAGAGACAGACGACTTGGAGCTTACCAGTAAAGTTAGAATTTCAGATGAGCAGTCGAGATATTTTTAGAATGTTTGTGTGTACAGCCACATCATAAATCGTGAGGATGAAGGTGGCTGCGTGAGTCTAAATCCAATCGGGGCCACGACGTGGGCTTTCTACAGCATAAATTTTATTAAGGGAAAGAAATTGTGGGATGCATTGTGCAGTTCATTCCCACATATCTTTCATTAGGAAGATCTTGGAGGAAGATCAAGAGTGGTTTGGGGTTCAAGGGGGACCTTCCATGGAAGAACATAATTTGCTGCCTAATGAAACTTGCTCCTACAATCATAGGTACCAAAGTGAGATTCAGAAAGAGAGAATTGTGCCACTGGCGTTAATGGATTGGCTTCTGCCTCAGGTGCCATGGCTGTGGAAGTGACACAGGCCAGACACTGGGGCCGTGTCAGTAACTGAAGCATGAAGTAATATGAAATGTCCCCAATGAGAGGTGTACCTCAGTCCCTGCAAACAGAGTTATCAATTGTCTGGGTGAGTATCTGTCTGAATTCTCTGAAAAACTGGCACTTCTCAGGAACAAAAGGAAAAAAAAAAAGGATTTTGTGGAGTTTTAAAGATAAAGTTTGAAGAAGCTGCTTTCAGAAAAGTTGTCGCCCAAGCCACTTAAATTTCAGCAGGTGGTTCTCTCAGAGAAGAGCAGTGGACAAAACCTTAAAGGGTCAGGTCTGTCGCCCCATTTCTCCCCGAAGAGGGAAATACCGGGAATTGGCTAAGAGCAAAGGTGTGAGAGCCACACAAATCAGTTTGATTCCCAGCTGTGGCGCTCACCAGTTCTGTGACCTTGGGTGAGCCACCTGTGCTCTGCAGCCTGTCTCCTCCCCTCCAAGGAGGGTGACATCAGAATCCCTTGAGTCCACAGGTTTGCTGGGAGGTTTCAAGGAGAGTTTGCGAATCACGGAGCAGAGTAACCAGCATAAAGTCAATGCCCAACATGATGGCAATCTATTGGGAAGACATGGAAGGGATGAAAGTTGTTAGAATAGCAGAAAGAGTAAGGGGGAAAGGGTAAAACTGTTGATTATTATGGGAAATTTGACTCCCTCCCCTGACAAGTCAGAGCAATATTCTTATAGACCAACTAAGCTACTGGCAGATTTGAGGAATGTGTTTAACACTCTCCCTCCCTCCCTTCCTTTCTTCCTTCTTAGATTCCTTTTTTCTAAGCTACAATTACTGTGTCATCTGGACAGGTATTTTAACTCAAACTTTCCCCACATAAATGCCTGCATATCATTGGTATTAGTCTGTTGGCTCTTTGAGCCGAATGGTGATGGCAGAACACACAGAAGTCTTCAATAACGAAATGATTTACTAAGCACCTACTATGTGCCAGGCACAGCCCCAGGTGTTAGAACCTTTCGCTAAAGAGGTCAAGGTCATCGATGTAACCTTCTGGATGGTCAGTTGGGTTTATGCTCATCTACTGGAAGGATACCATGATGCTAGCCAGGGGCTGAGTGTCCCTGACTCAGGCTTAGCTTGGGCCCTGACCTCATCCAGTGATTGCCTGGGATTCACACTGTGTCCTGAGAAGGAACTTACAAATCAGTTTCCCGATGATATTTATAATAAATGTATGTAAATCTAAAGGTTGCTTCGTGGGTGTCCCACCGACATGGGATCAGGGAAGTCCGCTCTCCACAGAAAGGACAACCCCTGGCTCCTGAACAGAGGAAATTGATGGGGTGGCGAAAGAGGGCTCCAGAGAACATTAGGAAACATCCATAGGATATCCATTGGTGAACAGGGCAAATCTGACATCCGATGCACTTTTCTTCTGAGCGAGAGTTTACCACAGAGGCTGGGCTATAAAATTTTCACAGAATCATTTTCTCCACCACAACTCTCTAGCTAGCTTTCCTATCACTCATGAATATTTATGCCTTGTCTGCTTAAAATGCTTGGAGGGGGGAAAAAAACTGTTCTCAGTCTCAAATTTTTCTGAGAGGTATAAAAGGATTGGTATAAGATAGGAACAATGTATTGCTAAACCAAGTGCTTAGACCAATATTCATTTAAAACCCACGTCTGCTTTGTATTGACACCAAATTATAATAAGGTCTGCACCAGATAAGGAAATTTCCGGGCTATAGCATGGTGCCCAAGATGTATCAGTCACTGGCTATCTGCTTCCTTTATCCTTTTGTGAGAGAGCTTAACACAATTTACTTGAAGCTAAGTGGCCAAGCTTCAGAGGGTTTTGGAGACGGATTCCGTTGGGTTCTGGTCCTCACGAAGATACCTGTCTCGGTGCTGTGCACTTTGCTTTCGCCCAGGAGCCTGTCCTTTCCCGCCTTCTTGCCGACCTCATGTACCTCCCCTGCTTCGACTCGTGTACTCTTCTTTCAACCTCCTTCTTGATCCCTGAACTTGGCTTCTGCCTCCCCACGCTGCACCCTCCTGCCACCTGGGCCCCCGACTCTTCTTGAGGGTGGATATGGAAAGGGCTTTCTGCCGCTCTGAGTTCCTCGAAAGCAGGAACTCTCACATGCATGCGCAGATTCATTCTCAGGCAAATTGTTGAAGTGGGGGGGAGGGGGTTGATTATGCAGACCACTCCAAATTCAATCTCCTGCTTTATGTTATCGCTGGAGCCCGTGATGGAAGCACCCGGCTGATAATTCAGACGTGCCTATTACTTATTCTTTATCTAGAGGAAATAAAGAGAAACAATTACCTTGGTGTGACATTCGGCCATCTCTACAAAGCTACCTGCACCTGAGACTTTGCCAGCAGCAGAAATAACGAGTTAAATGTTAAATATTTCATAGAGAAGAGAGGAGCTGGGCTATTGAAAATAAATTTAAAAGACCTTCATGTATTCTGGTCATATATCCTGGGCATAAAACTTCACGAGAGATAAACTGGTTTTCTGACGGGAGGGTTGTGGCCGGGGAAGGGGTGAGGCCCGGGGAGGGAGCCTCGAAAAGTAGCCCTGAAAAAGCCCACACAGCCTCCCGGCACCAGATCGAGGGAACTGCACACGCAAGCGTGTTTGAAATGACTGAAGGTGGACTATTACTGCAGAGCTTTTTCAATAATGAATTTCAAATTATAAAGGAAGTTTTGTTGCATGCTTTTCTCTTCCATCTGTTGGTCAACTGGGAAAACCGATGCAGTTGTTGTCTAGACGGAGCGGACTTCTCAGAAGTTAAGCCTGATGTTCCTCTTCACTAAGAACACTCCAGTCCCTCCCCAACGTCAAGGTCTGCCAAAGCCAGGTCCTGGGAGCGGCCTGGGCTGGACTGGAGGGTCAGAGTCTCCCAGAGACACACAAGCATTCCCTCCCGGTTTCTCCTCCTCACGGACCGGTTCTGGGAACTAAGTATGAGGATGATTTAGGACCCTGGAATAACTTAGAACTTGGCTGCCCAGGAGACCCTGGGAGGCTGATTTCCTCCCATAGGTGGTGGGAGTGAGTCCCAGCAATTAAAATTACGGGACTCGTTCAGTGAGACACTTACCCATCAGAACTATAAAGGAATTGCTGTTTGTTTATTGCCCTTACAGGAAGCTGCTAAGACAGAGGAAAGATAATTTAAGAATAATCATTGGAGTGCCAGCCCTTTCCACTGACCCTGGCATTCAGTTTTCTCTCATTGCATCAGCCATTCTTGGCAATTAAGTGCACTTTCCTTATTAATGCCAGGGTAGGGAAGCAGAAAACGAAGGCCCTTCTTCGTAAATACCTGCTTAATGTTGCACTGCCTGCCTCTCAGTCATGAAAGCCGTGGAGGTTTGCTCATACCTGGGCACAGAATGCCCTTGAGGACGGCCGCAGAATAGAATGATTAACTCAGATAAGCAAATCCTGGCAATTTCTGCTGGCCCATGGGCCTCCCGGATATGGGTGGAGCTCCGCACACACCTCCTCTGGGAGCTAGAGTAGAAAGGGCCTGCCCCCCGGAGAGTCTGAGCCTGCCTGCAGAGGTGCCCCTTTCTCTAGCTGAGCCCTGAGCACCTGCTACTTCTCAGCAAATGCCGGCTCCCTCCCTGCCTTCGCCCTTTCTCCCCAAGCATGTGCGTGGAGCTGCTGGCCACGGTGCGGGGCCAAAAGGAGGGGCACAGAGACGTTGTGTGGATGTTTGTGGGTCCCATTCCCTAGTG
The DNA here is from genome assembly GCF_037043125.1 of Eumetopias jubatus. Taxonomy (NCBI): domain Eukaryota; kingdom Metazoa; phylum Chordata; class Mammalia; order Carnivora; family Otariidae; genus Eumetopias; species Eumetopias jubatus. The sequence goes on along the minus strand of NW_028274811.1, from coordinate 27,156,372 downwards.
ATTAGGTAGCACCTGTGTGCAAAATGCCACCCTAGATGCTGCACACCCCCCCCCACAGGTCTCAGTTTCCAGGTGTAATATGTAGCACTGAAGAAGGGGCCTAGCGCCCTTTCAGCCTCAGTGAACCTAGACCAAGAAGAAGGTTTAGCAGCAAGAACGGAGCTGAGGGTAAGCCAAGAGCCTGTTCTCTTGTTCATGTCACCTCTGTGGCGAGATTTCTCTGGGAATTCTCACTCAGTTATTACTTCTCCCCAAAGTCCCAAATGTGGAAGGCACCTCTACCGAAGCATATCGAGGTAGTGACATTGGCCTGGAGGCAGAGGACTGGCTCAGGCTGCCAAAGATGGCCTTTCCCCAAGCAGGACTGGTCAGTCCCGACCTGTGACTCACAGAGGCCCTAGGAGGGACACATCGCACCCCACCAGGCGCCACTTTGTCCTGTCCTGACTGACAGGCCGAGCAGCGCCCTGTGTCGAGCACTCTGCAGACCAGGGGGTGTGGCGCTGCAAACCGCCACGAGGCTGACATGCTGTGACACGTCACCCCTACAAAGCACACCATCGATTTCTTTTCTTCCTTTCCAATCAGAGCCTCCCCAGTGGCATCCGAAAACTATAGGAACAGAGCCCTAGGTGAGAACACAGAGGACAGGCAAGGTTTTCTGCTCTGGAGAGGAAATCGACCACCGCCCATCCTGGGAGGAAATGTGTCCAAAGAAAGGGGCAGGGGAAGACTTGTCAGAACTGGAACTGGATGATACACTCGGCCAAGTGACAAGAGCCTCTGCTGAGAAAGCGGGGGTGTCGGGCAGAAGCTCCGCCTGCCACAGCTTGTTGGTGGCGAATGCAGGCAGGGCAAGCGGTCTGAGGGATGGGGTACAGAGCGGTGGGAGGACAGGAGCTGTGGCCGTCTTCCTCCGGTCCTTCTACAACCCGAGGGGCCAGGGGAAGTACCACATGCCTGCGCCCGTTCCGGTGGATTCGCCCTGAAGCCTGGGGCTGGACTCCCTGGCCAAGATGTGTCCCCACCAGGCCAGCATCTGGAGGGCCTCCCCTCATTGGTCTGTAGGCCGATGCTAAAAATGGAAGACAAATACATGATTTCTCCATCAGTACAACCCCAGAGAGTCACATCATGTGCAGGTGTTTCATTTTGTTCTTTGTGGCATCCAGCACATTGACTCTTGGGTCACTCAGTGAAGACCTTGTTCTGCCATCGGGTTCAGAGAGAGTCCGCCTTTTTACCCTCCAGGTGTTACCTCTCACATACCATCGTGTTCGTTCGTATTCTCTCCGTTATCCTAAGTTTGGTGGGGTTTGGTTTTTTTTGCCCAGAGTTCTCTTTTCTGGAGCCTTTCTTTCCTGCTCCCGAGTAGAATGTTCTTTTAGGTTGTACCACTCTTTCCAGGATATTCTGACTTTTCCATTCTTGGCTCACGCTTTCCTTTTGCTGGAGTGCACTCTATGTAATTTCCTAAGAAAGCGTGTACAGGAGTCTGACTTTCTGTTTCTCACGTGTCTGAAAATGCTTTTGCTCTTTCTTCCTACTTGACAGATTGGCTGGATCTAGAATTCCCACCTGGAGATGTTTCCCTTTAATAGTCAGGGTGGGGTAGCTGAGTATCAGTGGCATGACAGGGTTGATTTGCACTCGCATGGCAGCCATGCATTCCTCTGTAATACTGGGATATGGAGCTTCTCTGCTTTGCACAATAACTCAAGGGCCTATGTAGACTTCCTTTGTACTGTGGCATCCAAGGTCATTGTGGCTAAGGTGAGAGAGAGAGAGAGAGAGAGAGTATGGAGAAGGCCCACCGGCTCTTAAGTGGCCCAGCCCAGAAGTGATAGACAGTTCTACTCATGCCTTCTCTGTGAGAGCTGGTCAGATGGCCCCATCCAGATGCCAGGCACTGGGAAGTGTGGTGTGTGTGCAGGAAAGGAAAACCATATCCTCATAATCTTTTTTTTTTTTTTAAGATTTTATTATTTGTCAGACAGAAAGATTGAGAGAACCCACAAGCAGGGAGAGTGGGAGGCAGAGGGAGAAGGAGACTCCCTGCTGAGCAAGGAGCCTGATGCAGGACTCAATCCCAGGAGCCTGGGACTACGACAGGCAAATGCTTAACCGAATGAGCCACCCAGGTGCCCCAGACATCCTCATACTGTTAAAGGCATCATCTTCAAGTAAGTAGTGTCTCTGATAAAAGGCCAATGCTAGAGTGATTTTCGTTCCTGTGTATGACCCACTTTAATCCATCTGGAAGCTGTTGGGATCCTCTCTTTATCTCCTTTAGGGTCCATGAGGACAGAGACTGTTTCACGGTTGTGTAGCTCCCGTGTCTCTGTAACAGGGCTGGGGTTAGGCGGAAGCATGCAGGCCTTTGCCTGCCACCCCAAAAACTCAGCAATCACGATCAATGATATTTTAATGCAATATTTTACAAAATAAAAGGTATTATAAAAATCTATGATGAACAAAATAATATCCTTGGTATTATGAAATTTTGCAATGATATGTCTGGCTTTGGGACATCTTCTCTGGGCTCTTCAACCTAAAGATATATCTCCTCCTCAAATAAAAGCAAATATAACCTCTCTGATTCTTTCTTTCACAATTCCCTCTTTCCAGTTTTTCTCTCCTGTCTTTCTAGAGGTCTTAATTTGATATGTAACTTCCTGGATCAATAGCCTCTGTCTCACCTTTTCTCTCAAAGTTCCTGTGTCTATATATTTTATTCTGGAAAATTCTCTTGGCTTTGTCATCCACCCTGAGTATCAACCTTTTTATTCCAAGAATCGTGCTTTTAATTTCCAAGCGTGCTTTCTCATTCCCCAATTTCTAGAAGTAACATCTTGTTGAAACTGAGGATATTAGTAATTTTTGGTTTCCTGTTTGCTTTTTGCTTTTACTTTTCTTTGGTCCTATGGATTATAGTTGTATGTGGTTTTCTTTCACTACCCGTTTTTGTTTATCCATTTCCCATTTGCAGTCTTGCTGTATTTTATGTTGCGGGTCTGGTGATTCTTGGTGGACCATTCGAAGGTGAGAGTGAAGGACAGTGGTACAAATGTTGGCCGGAGGTGCTTGTTCTGGGACAGGGCTTGCCAGCCAGCAGCTTCTACTTCAACATGAGCAGCCTGGGAGCTGGATGTTGTGCCAGAGAGCCCCTCTGTGCCAGGGTAAGGGGGGTACACGGGCACCCACATCAACCGCCATGGTTTTCCTTGGGCACTTTATCCCATTTCTTGAGAGAAGGACCCACTGAGCATTTTCTGCCTGAGGGAGTTTTCCATCCTCCGATCTTTGGTTTTACTGTCCCCATCTCCTCCATGCCTCTGGGGGAGGTATCCTTCAGCTGTCGCCTCTTGCGCACCCATTCTAGGCTGTGGGTTGAGGTGTCCTTTGTCCTGTCCACCGGTGAGTGTCCTTCAGAAATGCCTTTAAATCCCTTGCTCATGGAGGGTTCCTCTTCCTTTCTCTTCATTTCTGTGATTTAGTCTTTTAAGGTCATTTTCCTTGAGGCTCAGGAGGAGAAGGAAATGAAGGCATGCACCTTCGCTGTCATTCCGAGTCATCCTGTTTTGTTTCTTATCTGTTTGGAAGATATGGTCTCCTGGTATTATCCCTGGGCATTTCAAGCTTAACATGCCCAAAGCAGAGCCATTCTATCCCCTTTGCCAGCCCCCAGAAGTCTCTGCGTCTCCCTCAGTCATCCCCACTTTCGGAAATAGCACTAAAATCCGCCCACTTGCTTCATTTGGAAAACTGAGTCATCTGTATGTCATCTCTCCCTTGCCCACCCCTAGGATCAAGTCCACTTGGCTTGACCTGCTCTATTTGTGTCTCAGATCTGTCCACATCTCCGCCCTCACTACCACCAGCCTAGACACGCTGTCCCCATCCGTCCTGAAAGACTAACCCCCCCCCAACGATCCCCCATAACGAATCTTCCCGTGGCAGAGCAGTGGACCTAATAGCTAATTCTCTCTCCTCTCCCCCAAGGCCTTTTCAGTGAAATCCAAACCCCAGGTCATCCTGCCCTGTGGGTGGCTGTGTTTCCCCTCCTAAGCTGTAAGATCCGAGAAGTGAGGTTGATCCTAGCCAGCCTACCCACTGATAGCCCTGGGGTGGACATGGCAGCTCAGGAGCCGACGAGGGGAGTGTGGCCAAAATCTCGGGGCTGGGGCGGGGATGGGGACGTGGGGCCTGGGGCGAGGCGGACCGACTAGATCACCGAGTCGCTGAGCCGGGTGTTGCTGTTCAGGTGCCCGTGTGGCGGGAGCTGCAGTGGGCAGCGATCCCCCGGCTCGGGCCCCTCAGCCCGTCTGAGAAGCCACAGGTGTGCCTGCACGAGAAGGGAGGTGATGGGACCACGTTCCCCCTCGTCCATCCCCGACTCCTACTGCTTATCTGACCCTCACACCTCGTGCTGCTTATCACCTGACTCGGGAGTGAACCCAAATGCCAGCAGCCGCCCACTGAGTCCAGATGGTCATTCCCGGCCGTCCTGGTCTCCTGGGCCCTGGGCTCAGGTCTCGCTGCACAGGATGGAGTCACCTGCCATCTGTGAGTGCCACCCTGGGCGGTCACACCCCCTTGGCACTGAGACAAGGCCTGCTGGAGGTAGCATGCCCGCTAGGTGGGCCGTCACTCCTGGCTCACCCTCGGTGGGAAGGAACCGTCTTTGATTTCCATCTTCCTGGCCAGAGGCGCCGCTGAGGGGCTGCCGAGTGAGGGGCCTGGCCCCCGGCACACCTTTCTCTCGCCGAGACAGTGTTCGTGACAGGACAGACAGATCGCTCCATAAATGATGAACCTGGAAGGAATCTGCCAGGCGCCTGCTGTGCAGTGCAGAGGCTGTTCCCTGTGAGTACCCCATTCTGAAGGCCATTAGTCTAATTGCTTTTGTTATTTCAAAAAACAAATTAAACCACCCGAGTGTCTCGAGGCAGAAAAACGCCTGCAATGTATAAGAAACGTTTCAGGAGCGTTTAGTTTAGTTCACAGCCGGCAGGGTCGAGCAAACATCCAAAAAGCAGGCCTACGGGGTGCATAAGGGACGGGGCACTCCAGAGATGCGATCTTCTTGAGGTGAGCAGCAGGCCCCGTGGGAACCGGAGTTGGGGCAGGACTCTGCTTCTGGTCCCCACTTTTGAGCGTACTCGGGGTCCTGCCGAAGCCTGAGGCCCACCCTAGACTCCTGGGCCCCTGCGGGCAGGGTGTGTGGGTGTTCTGTCCTCCCGCTCCTTCCCTCCAAAGCCAGGCGTGGCCAGGATCAGTAGAGCAGCCACCAGCTGAGCGCCCCATCTCCCTCCCAGCTGCCCTCCTCACAGCCGATCCCGCGAGCTACCTGAAACACCAGTAGCACGCGTAACACAAATTCAATCCCAGTCTGCTACTTTAAACAACTTTTTGACTTCCTGTAAACTAGCAGACAAACCTTAGCCCCAGGGAGCTAGAGAGCCAGGCTCCACAGCAGGCCCCGCCTACCTACCACGCAGACCTCAGAAAACCTAGTTTCCTCATGCTTTCGCTGTGTGCTTCGTGCCTTTGTCCCAGTGGAGTGTGGTGCACACGCGCGCACACACACACACGCCCTCTGACCCTAGACTGCTGCCCACTCCTCAGCCTTCCGGCCAGCCCTCCTGGCCGTATGAAGCCTTCCCTGTCATGGTGGGAAGATTTGGGTACTTCCTCCTTTGTGTGTCGTAGGCCTGGGATTTCTCTCCGTTTTATGCTCTGTTGTATTCATTTGTCTCTCTGTTGCCCTCACCTGACAGAGGAGGGGCCTTGCCTTATTCATTGTATGCTCCCAGCCCAGGGCAGAGGGTCTGTCACTCAAAGAGAATGCAGTACCTGTTGGATAGATAACTGGATAGATGGGTCCATGGATGGCCACGGAATGAATGAGGAGCCCTGAAGACTGGTAAATGCTCTTCTACCAAGCAATCCTTCCACCTGAACTCTGCCCCAGTCAGGAGCTTCCCCCGCGGAAGAGAGACAGATGGAGTGATTCAGTTTGGGGCTCTCTTCTCTCCCCTGCACCACCCTTTCCTCTGTGGGAAGCAGAACGTGGTGAGCACCTCATTCAAAGAGTAGGTGAGCATCTTGATGACAGAGGCCTCATCCTATTTCCTTTGACTCAGAACCCAGTGAGGTCCACGAGTCAGCCTTTCTCCTGCTGCCCGCCTAGAACAAGGGCGAACCCCAACTCGGCCTCTCCCTCAGGGGCCGGATCCTGGTCGGCGTAGGGATGGAAGTCGGGTCTCTTGAAAAGCTGGCCGCCCCCTTCTGTGTCCCCACAGGAAGATTCTAAAACCCAGAGACATCCATCTATTTAAAGTGTTCCTTGATGATGTGTTGAAAACATAGAGGAGGCGTCGCCGGGAGTTCTGTTCTGTTCCAGGGCTCACGTGGCTCTCAGATCTGCAGCACAGACCACCTGCACCAGAATTACTGGGAACATTCCTTGAAAATCAGTGTCTGGGGCCTCAGCCCAGTCCTGCTGAATCAGAATCTCTGGGATGGGGTCCAGGATGGGTATTTTAAACTAGCATCCCTGGCGATTCTTAGGCAAGGGAAGGTTCAGGCTCTTGCCTGAGAGATTCCAGAGCTAGCTGGAGAAGCATTTCAAAGGACAGAAATTCCATACGTCCTCCTTTCTGTCCGAGTGCCAGCCCGGGCCTCTTGGAAACCCATCCAGCAGGCTGAGCGGCCTCAGCCCCTTCTCTTTGATGTACTTCTCCTGCCTCCGCAGAGGCACATCCTGCTTCCCACATTCTCACAACTACCTTGCGTTTTCAACCATCAGTATTAATTACTTGGAAACCTAGTATCCTGGTTAGATTTATGTTAGTCATGCTTGCTTGCGTGCCGCTTTATCAGACTCACCGTGAAGGCTCTTTTCTTCCCACCTTCAGCAGACCTGAGGTCGGCTAATTCGGGTGTACACGGCCGCTCTCACCTGGTCCGGCCTGTTTCTCGGGACCCACGCTGAGGCCGGCTGGGGGTGACACGCCTCCTCAGCGGCAGGGGACACCGTCACCAACCCTGCCAGGCCAGACCCCCGTGCTCCCCTCCATGAGGTGGGCCGGTGGGTGCGACTCACCGCCCCCTTCTCCCAGCAGCGAGGGACCGGTTCTGTGTCCTGTGCGCCTGGGAACTCAGACTCTCTGCTCTCTCTGCTAGGCTGCCTTTCCTTTCAATCCGCCACTGTGGGCTCAGCACTCTGCTGGGGGCTTCACAGGACATGTGACGTGGGGCCTCCCCTCAGAAAGCTCACTCCCTATTTGGGGAAAATGCAACACACAGGAAGTAACAGCAAGTAAATCAAAACAACACGGGGGCGGGGCAGGAGGCATCCCCATTTGTGTGGAATAGTCATATGGCCTCAAGAAGAAGCTCAGGAGACAACTGTGGGCTAAGCCAGGTAGGAAGGGCTTTCAGAAGCAATCAGCACTTGAGCCAGACTTTGAAGGGCAGGAAGTGGGATGGATGCCTCCGCTGGAGGTCATGACAGGCCAAGGAGGTAATCAGCGTGGCATGGGCAGAAGCCAGGGGAGGTCAACGTGGGGACACCTCTCTCTCAGGGACCAGCAGTGAGAGGCCAGTGTGCCCTGTGGGCAAATGATCATTTCTCCCAGTGGAACAGAAATGCTAGAAGTGTGGTTTGGTACCCAGACTACCCAAATTAAGGCAGGTCATAGAAAGGTTTGATTTAGATTACTAGTTCACTCAGCTCTGTTTTATAGAAAAAGCATAAAGTGTGAGAAAATGGCCTCCTCTTTCACATAACCTTTGAGAATTTCCCCATCACACTTTGCAGTCAGATTAACCCTTTCCCCAGCTCCTGGCCGTGGAGCCACCGTCCCCTGCCTCCCTACATGGAAGCTTCTCTTCCTCTTTCACGGCTGGTCTGCGCGTGGCTGATCCTCCACTGTGGGGGCTGCTGGCCCAGGGAAGGGCAGGGAGAGTCCCCGGGGCCGCAGACACAGCCGTGAAATGCACTTGCCCTTGCAGACTGCTCTCTTGTAAAACCAATACATGTTTTTTCTCTTCCGTGAAAGAGAGAGCAACCTCCTTTGAACAACTTGAACTTTTTAAGCCTGGATTATTGTTTCGTTTAGGGTATTTGGTGGTGGGGGGCAGGGGGGTTGGGACTGGTCTTTCTCATTGTATAACCCGGAAAACCTGCGTATAGAACCACCAAAGCAGAATGGCTTTGCCACTGGAGACACGTAGCTGCCTTTAAGTCAGTCACCTGCACTCTTCTGGGGCCTCCACCATCGTCCCTGGTGTGAGAGACTCGTGCTCACAGCAGAGGCAGGCTCCGTGCGGTGGGTACTTTGTGGGGAGACAGAGGGGTGCTACTCTAGCGCCCAGAAGCAGAATGTCTTGGGAGGACATCTGGGAGGCCTTGGAGTCACGAGGCAGCTGCCATGTGTCAGTGAACACGCGCTGCAGGGACAGTGACTGTCCTGTCCGGGGGAAGCGGGACCTGAATTCAGAGCAATGAACCGATGCAGACCTGGTGAAATCTGGGGTGCACGAAGGCTTGGGGCAGCCCTGCAGCAAGTGGGCAATGTAGGTAAAGAAGTCAGCCCTTACCTACCGACCCTCACCTACGTTTTCTGGTCCTTTCTGACTTCTTCCCTGCCTTCAGGTGCTCAATATCTTGACTGATAAAATTAGTCATGCGTGCGGTCATTTATATTCATTCTGTCTCTCATCTCGTCAGGAGAGGGCATCCGCCATCTATACCTCAGTGCCTATAAAGTCAAACACCTCGAGATGGGATATGTGTACTTTAAACCTTAATCCTCCATGTGGGGGAAAGGTCTGTCCCCTGTGGATGTAAAGATTTTAGGGGCTCCTGGGTGGCTCAGTCGTTAAGCGTCTGCCTTCGGATGATCCCGGGGTCCTGGGATCGAGCCCCGCGTCGGGCTCCCTGCTCGGCAGAGAGCCTGCTTCTCCCACTCCCTCTGCTTGTGTTCCCTCTCTCGCTGTGTCTCTCTCTGTCAAATAAATAAAATCTTAAAAAAAAAAAAAAAAAAGATTTTGTACCAGGAGGTTGAGGAGCCAAGGACGAGATGAGAGAGGAGAGAGGGCTTTGGGTAACAGACCTTTTCCCCTCCTTCACTGCCCGGGCCTGAACCATCAGAAAGAAAAACAAAGCATGAATGCTGAGGAGGAATGAATGGCCAGTGTTAAGGAATAATTATTCTAACGCTTGTTAAAAATGGCAAGGAAGATTTTATTTAAGATTATTGCAATGGGGGAGAGAGATGGAACTCAGCCCCAAATCAAGAGAGACAAGAAGGGACTGATTTATAGCTAGCAGGCAGAGTGAGGGGGAGGGTGGAGATTGCTGAGGGAAACTTGGTTAGGTTTCAAGGGTACGGAGAAAGAGGAGCTTGATTAAATGTCAGGGGAGGAGGAAGAGAAGCTTGACAGAATATCAGGAATGGGGGGGATTCTGGAAAGACTGGCTTAGTAGGATTCTTTGCTGTGACTGGGCTCAGCCAGGCCAAGGCCTAGGGGAGAAGAGAGCTCAAAGGAACTTGACTAAAACTGGGGCATGCCTTTGTCACCAGATGTTCCCATGCTGGAGAGTGACCCAGAAGGCCTAGCGCATTGTGGCTAAGGATGCCAGAATGGCCGCTGGCTGTTGTGATTTCTTACAGGTGCCCCATGCATAGGAAATCCAGTTTAATTCCCAAGGCCTTGACTAAAACTGGGGCATGCCTTTGTCACCAGATGTTCCCATGCTGGAGAGTGACCCAGAAGGCCTGAGTGACCCAGAAGGCCTAGCGCATTGTGGCTAAGGATGCCAGAATGGCCTCTGGCTGTTGTGATTTCTTACAGGTGCCCCATGCATAGGAAAATCCAGTTTAATTCCCAAGGCCTTGACTAAAACTGGGGCATGCCTTTGTCACCAGATGTTCCCATGCTGGAGAGTGACCCAGAAGGCCTAGCGCATTGTGGCTAAGGATGCCAGAATGGCCGCTGGCTGTTGTGATTTCTTACAGGTGCCCCATGCATAGGAAAATCCAGTTTAATTCCCAAGGCCTAGAACACACTCCACGTGGTGTTCCTCAGCCAGGCTTTGGAAACAAGTCAAGACCAGACCCTGTGTACTTGTGAGCTCCAGGTGAGCAAAGCGTCACTGGAGCATGTCTCTCATCCCCGGGGACTCAGGGCTTTGCCCAGGGACAGCCCAGCAACTGGGTTTCTTGTCAGGTCATCTGCTCTCTCAGGTTACAAAAGGCCCCAATCAGACTGGCTCAAACGGTAGGGCAAGCTATTTTCCTATTCCGTGTGAAGTCCTTGGGTAGGGCAGCCCCAGCCTCAGACGAGCGATGATGTCATCAAGGACCAGGCTCATGACCCTGCCATCCTCTGCGGGCTGGCTCTGCCCTCTGTCTGACCCCCTGCAGGAGTCACACAGAGACAAAACAACACCCAGGGGAAGGAAAGACTCTCTCTTCTTCACATTTCTTCAGTGCCCAAAAGACTGCTCCTTGTACTCATTGGCCAGAGTGGGATGTGCACCCCTTTCCAAACCAATCACTGACATGGCAACGGATTTTGGGGGTGTCCTTCCTCTTTTGGGGGAAGGGAAGTTACAGGGTCCATGGAGGTGCATGGGAGTCTGAGCCACAGCATGGAGTGTTACAGTTTAGAAGATGAGTAAGGTGTGTTCTACATCTTGGAGTGAGTGAGAGAGAGAAAAAGAGTCATGGCCCCAGTGGGGTGCAGAGCTTGGCTGTATTTCTTAGGGAACCTCCGCGGTGGTGGAGGGAAGGGAGTACCGAGGTCCCAGGCCTTGCCTCTTGGGGTTTGTGTGTACTAGGCCTGGGGGTGAGCACCCGCTGAGCCCCTTGCCTGGCCAGCTTGTTCTTTGAGGTTCCGTCTGCTGTCAGAGCCTCCCGGGAAGGAGGGGATGTCGTCGAAGCAGATGCCACTGGCTGGCTGCCCCCAGGGAGGATGTGGCTGGCCAGGAGGAGCTACGTCTGTGTTTCTGCAGGCCCACGGCCTCCTTGGTGGATGACGTCTGTGAATGACTCAGGATGAGGCCAGATGGTTTGTGCAAGTGGATGGCCCCCTTATTGCCTGCATCCCCATTTCCTTCTCGCATGGTGGCTGGTGGAGGGGCTTATGCACTTGGCGGGCTCTTCGTCCAAGTCTGCACAGGCCTGGCGCTTGTCTTATCAGAGCTCGGAGCTGGAGGCTTCTCAAGTATGGTCATGGGAATGTATGATTATTTTCTTATTTGAACATCCTAGGTCATTTGACCTTTTCTTTTTAAATGTGTTGGGGGGGCAGTGGAGATCTCAAATGAAGAAAATTTATGAGATTTATTGCTCAGGCTGATCAAATGGCATAAGTCATCTAAATAGTATAAAATGCCTAGATATGAATAGCTTAATAGCAAATAGGATTGAGCACCCAACCCTTCTCCAAGGGCCCTGGTGCGAAATCCATGAACCCCCCAGACTTGTCTGCTCAGGAACCAGCAGGCTCCACAGCCAGTAGCTGTAGTAGAATTTTTCCAGAACTTTGGAGTATTTTTGGTTTAGTGGGGAGAAAGTCAAATCTGCATTTATCCCAAGATGTTTCAAGGACAGATTTGCAGCCACAGACCTCGGTGAGCTAAAACCGGGTGATTACACTGTGGCGTTGGGATAGGGAACAGGAAATTTGTAAATGCCCCAGTAAACTACTTAGGAATTGAATTAAGTCCCTTGCAAGAGACCAAACTGCTGAGAATGTGAGAATCACCTCGTTGTTCCTGAAGAACCCCTTCTGGAGTAATCAGTCTATTATGACAGGGGAGGATGGATGGCAGGTCCCAATATTGAGACACGGGATTGAAACCCACACTAGTTATGGCATTTTCCCTTTAGACTGGAAATTTTAATAGCAGAGCAGTGTCGACAGATGGAATTTGAGTAAGTGATTTGTGCAAGCAGTCCGCAATTCGTTTTTTTTTTTTTTTTAAAGATTTTATTTATTTATTTGAGAGACAGAGAGAACGAGAGATAGAAAGCACGAGAGGGAAGAGGATCAGAGGGAGAAGCAGACTCCCTGCCGAGCAGGAAGCCCGATGTGGGACTCGATCCTGGGACTCCAGGATCATGACCTGAGCCGAAGGCAGTCGCTTAACCAACTGAGCCACCCAGGCGCCCCAAGCAGTCCGCAATTCGTAAGAGGGTTTTGTTCCCGGCAGCCTAAGGTCTGTCGTCACGCCTTTGTTTGGACCTTTGGAAACTAAAATGCATTTTTCCCCCCACAGGCATATTCCCTGGAATGTGGGTTGATTTCTAGGCGAGTCTCCAAAACTTCATTTAACCCTTAATGCAGTTAAAGTGACTCTACACAATGTGTGCGTAATATCAGAAAACTCCACATCATAAGTAAAACAGTAAGATTGTAAAGGAAATTGGGTTTTTTCCTGGGTTAGTGTAACCTGAAGGAAGGTGAGAGGCGAACCTCCTATAGCATGCAAGATTGTGAGGGGTTTGAGCCTGTAGTTGGGTTCAAGCCCGTATTTGTCAGATGAAGAAACTTAGATTCAGAGAGGTGCAGTGTTTGCCTAAGGTCACACAGCCAGCCAGTCGGGCCTGCCCTGACCCAGTGAATACCACCTGTGGGAAGTTTCCAGAGAAACTACCAGAGACGTTGAGGGTCCTTCAGGTTGTGTGGCCCCAGTGGATGTCTGTTTCTCCCAGCTTCACTATAAATATGTCCTGTTCCTTCATTTTGATACAGTGATGGGGCCTAGCACTACTATTAGGTTTCCCTGGGAATAGAGCCCAGGAGCTCACAGACAGAATGGAAAGAGAAGAAATGTGTGTTCCTATGAGAAGCGACAGTAAGGTGACCCTGAGCGGAGACAGCAAGAGACCAGGGCCTGAGGCTGGAGGAGATTGGTCTCCCCAAGGAGGAGGGGGGCATTGCCTCCAGGCCCGAACAAGGGCAGACGCATCTCCTCGGCAGGCAGCGCCGTCCGCCCCTACACAGCTTTTTTTTTTGTTGCCCTTGTTGGAAAGAGCAGTGTGGCATGGGGACCCATGTGTCCGTGACGGGGAGTGGGAGGGTGTCACCTGAGTCCCTGACAAAGGAAAGGGGACATGGTCGTCCAGAAACATACTTCACCAGTCAGGGGTGTGTAACCCAGAGCACATGGAGGCTAAAACAAGAAGTAAAAACCACAGCATTTCTTGTCGCCAAGCCTAAACTGGCCTTCATTGGACCGTGACCTCCCCGTGCCCTCTGTCCTAGAGGCAGCCTTGGGCACCAGGAGCCCACACATCTCGTTCCTCTCCTGTGTGGCCCATCGCCTCAGACAACACGCTGCTTGAGGAGGAGCACTGTTTTGTCTTTGATTCTCTACAGTCCCCTCAAGCAGATGTTTGATAATATCTATTGATTGGATCAACTCACGTTTTTGGTAGATTTCTGAGAACAAAACAGTGTTTTCAGAATAACAAAATTTTAAATTTGCATTTGAAATCTGGATAAAGTTTTCTTTAAAATCTAGAATTTAAAGGCCTAATCCTAATCACATTTGGTTGCCCCAAGTATTGAGTGACTCTCGATCTGGTAATAATCCCAGTCTCTAGGTGAGGCGGTTACCGGCAGGTGGCCTCCCTCGCCGCCCCTTCCCTGGATCCGGGGCTAGGGGAAAGCCTCCAGCCCAGTTTGTGGGTTTGCCTTGCTCTTTGTTTTCAGCTTCAGAATAAACATATGTGCCTTTGTGCTTCTCAGGCTGAGGAACCAGGAGAAAACAGTGATATCTCCTCCGTTTCTGGAAGTTTGCTGGCTGAAAGGCCCCCGCAGGGTTCAGCCCCAGGCACCACCCCCTCGGAGGCAGTTGAGGGGTCCATCGAGAAACGAGGAGATGACAGTGCACCTTTTCTGAGAAAGGCAGATCTGAGCTGTCCAGTAGCACCGGCCCAACATTGCAGGCCACAGGAGCTGGGATGCCTCACTTCCCCTGTGTTTCTCCTGCGCTTTCTAGAAAGTGGCAGTGTGGAAGCCTGTCCTCCTCCCTCTGCTGGTCTGACACTCCATTTCGGTGTTTCATGTCCCTCCCAGGAGGCCGGCCAAGGCCTAAGCACACAGCAGGGCATTCAGGAACAACTTGCTGAAATCACCAAAAAGTTGCAGATTTCAAAGCATTGGACTTCTCCATGCCCAACCTCCTCCTCATGTTTAATGATAATACTCCTACTGATAACACCAGTCGTACCAGCCCCTCCTGTCTGTGAGGACGCTCCCTGGCCAGCAGTTGCCCATCATCTTGGGGCACACCCCTGAGGCCCGGTCATCCCCATTTTAGAGCTGGGGCACAGACTCGGGGACAAATACCGTGCCAACGTGGAAGGGCTGGGATTCCAAACCCAGGGCACCTCTCTGGAGTCCCCCTCAAGGGGAGCCCCTCTCCCCTCATGAAACCAGTTGGGTGGGACACCTTGGCCAGTTCCTAAACTCACTGCAAGCTGGAGTGGAGCCAGAACGGAAATGGGAGCGTGGCTGTTTCTACCTGACAAGGTTGGGTGGTGGCCCACATGTTTCCTCCTGGTGGTACCGGCTCGCATTGTACAACCCAAGGCAGGTATTTCAAGGCTTCCATTACTATTTTCTTAAGGACAAAAATCATTCTTTTTTATTTATACATAAATAACTGTTTTCTTGAGCCAGCCCAAAGAAATGAAACACAGATGGCGATAATGTTGAAAATGTTTACCTATTTCCTCTCTGAGGACATCAGATTAGCCCTTTCTGTGGGCGGAATGTGTAATCTGCTGGAAGACAATATCATCCTTTTGATCTTGCAATACATTTTTCATATCTTTGCCGCAAAAGCTGATGATTATCGTGACATTTTTAAACAATGACTGTTCACTATGCAGAATGGAAAGGAAAGCTCAGCTGAATGTATACATAGAGAGATGCTTGCCGAAGGCCAGACTGGCGGAGTAAGTTTTCCCGGGGTTCCTTTTGCCTGGCGATATGGGCATTAACCCCTTCATCCTGTCACAGGCACTAATTGGAATCTGATACTCAGCTGTACGAATTGGCTTCTTCCCATTGGCTTCTTCCCACGAGCATGAGGAGACCATTGATTAATGGCCTCATCCACTCCTTCCAAGGCCCCTGTGTCCCCTTTCCTTCTGGAAGTTAAAAATCCTTGATTAAATATCAGAAGCGGACTGAAGGGGGGGAAATGTGTGAGGAAGGGCTTTTATGAACCACGTGGGGCAATGCTGCAGACTCCTTTGTAGACGGAGCCCGTCGGTGCAAACGGCCCGGGTGGCTGTGGAGCGCCCAGTTGGCCCCGCTGCCTGGGCTTGCTGTCATGGGAGCTGACATTCCTGAAAGGCTCCTTCCCTCTGCAGCTCATCTCCCTTCAGGGCTTTACAGCATTTCAAAGGGAAGGCATTGGAAAAAGGAGAGACCCAACAGAAGTGGAAAGGACACAGATTTCAAACATTTTCTGTTCCGTTTGGCTCCAGAGAATTTTGTTCGTGTGGAGAATGAGGCAAGTCTCTCTGTGAACCAGGTGCACCCACCTGCGTGCCCCAGGGAGCCTGTGATGTCCTGCCCAGCTGCTGAGTTCCACCAAATGCCAGGCCAAGTAGCAGCCACGTGAGGGCTGGAAGCAACCAGCAAAGGAAGGGTTAAGGTTGCCCGAGCTGTTTGCAGCTCCAGTGGCAAGCCTCCCTGTCCTGGGTACAGCCAGGCCATCTTGCAGCAGAGTTAGAATCCCCTGCAGCCACAGGGAGGGAAGAGAGAAATCATGAATGAGTTTGAAATTATATTTCCTTCACTTAGCTTTCTTTTTTCTTTCTTTCTTTCTTTCTTTTTTTTTTTTTTTCTCCTTTTTGTTCCATCTCTACCTCCCCACCCTGGGAACAATGTCACAGAAAATTGTAGGTTGTAGATTCCACCCAGTGCATTTAGCTGGAGCCTTGCTAAGGGTCTGTGGAATGGAATCTCTCCAGTCATATTTCACGAGGCCTGTCAGCGAGTTCGTGCAGTGTACAGAGATTTAAAGGGTGAGAACAGGAAGTTACCGGGGCCACTGGAGAGCTGGAGGTGGCAAGAGCATGGTCTTCTGGGGTATAGGGCATTCTCCCACCCCCGTAAGCAGGCTAGTGCGTGTGGGTGCTGCAGGTGCATCTCAGCTTAGAACCTCTCATGTCTCTGGTTGGACACAGTAGGGCCTTGTTTCCATGCTGGCCAAAGCTACTGGGAGGCAGAGCTCAGGTTTACATGGCTTGTTATTGTGCTGGAGGGTCTTTGTTTATTTTTTAAAGGAAAAATTTGGGTGATGTTGTTCCTTGAGCATTGACAAGCCTTTCCAGGGAAACAAAAAGGAAAGCTTCCTACCTTGGGTCCTAACCCAAAGTGTTAATGTCCACCAAGTGTTGCCAGCCTGAGCAGGGAAGGGGAGCACACATGTGGCCTTTGGAGGGTAGCCCAGTCTCAGGGCACTCCCTTCCTGCCCAGGGAGTGGGGATCGGCTCACCTTTTCACTGAGTGCCACCTCCCTGCCAAGAAGCCGCTGTCCCCAGCCCCTGTGTTCTGCAGGACCCTGGGTCAGGAGTCTGGTTCTTTGTTCCTCGTCACCACGTTCCACCTTTGCCTTTTCACTTCTTTCCCAAGGCCTTGAGGATCATCTGCTGTGGAAGCCTCCTCAAGTCTGGTTTCTCCCTGACATAAAGCGCCCCCCCCCCCGAGATTGTGCTCCGATCTCCCCAGTAGACTTTTCCTTCTAGCAGGCTCCCTTCAAAGACCCTCTGCCCTCAGCCTCTGCTGGTGAAGTCTGCATGCCTGGCCCTTTCTAAAAGGCCACAATTTATTTGGAAAGGCAATCAATATAGGCTAAGAAATATAATCAGTAAGGTACATGTACATACGTATTTTAAAAACAGATTTCTTCTCCTCCGTTAACAGCTTCAACCACAGCCCACCATGTCTGACCTTCTCGTATTTGCTCTTCTGGGTTAAACCTTTCCTGCCTCATATTTTCTTGGGAAATGAAAATACCTCTCAAGATAATATGCCTGGCATTGTAATATAATGAGTTTATTCTTTTTCCTGTAGCAGGGAAATGAGGAAGGCCCAAGGTGAGGAGCCTGGGAAGGTCAAGGAATTAACAGAAGGGAGACCGGACATGGGGGTTGCCGAAGATTCCCCGTGCACCTTTCTCCCTCCTCTCCTGGCAACCACGCTGTAAGCTGCCCAAGATGGGGCTTGTCTCTTGATCATCTCTCTGCCTTACCCCCCGCCCCCTGCCAGGTCTGGAGCCTGCCATTCGTGCAACTGCCCAACTCCCATTGAGGGAGGGCTGCTGTGTGCCAAGGGTCGCCTAACACATGGACTTGCCCCCAAGGCACTCCAGCCGGTGGAAGAGATTGGCCACAGAGAATATTACAGAACGAAATGCCATGAAGAGAGCCCGGTAATAGGACAGTGCATGGGGAGCCCACACGTCTCGGGGTCTTGGCATTCTCAGGCTCAAGCCGGCTGCCGAGGGGGTCGTCACCGAGCACAGCCTTCACCGCCCAGCTGGTGACAGGCAGCTGCCGTGCGGGCTTCGAAACCACCAATCCCAGGGCCACGGAGCGGAGGGGCTGCTCATAGCACCCATAGCACGATGTGGCAGCTGTCTTGCTGGGGCCTCGCCATGTAATTCCACAGCGAGAGACATGCATTCCAGCTTTGGGGGCAGAGAGATTTTACTTGGTTTGTAGGTCCAGGCAAGCATCTGCCATCTGTGTAAGCTTCTGAGCCCCAGTGCTTACTGCTGCTCACTGCGATTCAGGATTGAGGCCGGCATCGCTGAGTTGCGTGCGGAGGAAGGGCTTCTTGCTTGGTGCAGACTTTACCGTTAAGGAGGAAAAAAAGAAAAAAATCCAGCACCCTTTCCGATAGAGCTTGCCCAGGACTGCCTTGCCAAGTTTTATTTTTAAAAGCTCTGCAAGTTTACTTAGATATATGTGTTTTTGCTTTGTAATCAGATTTTTGCCAAACTGATATATCATTAAAACTTTCTTCTTACAATATATGCTTTATTGCAAAACTAATTTCAACAAAGTATCGCAGATGCAGTGTAATTTTTATGTCTTCATTGTTGTTGTTTTTTAATTTTTTTCTTTTTTGGTTGCTAGGGTACCAAACACTTTTGAGAAAGTAGCTTGATAGTATCTATAATATGGTGGTTTTCTGGATAAGAGATTGCATTATCCCCATGTAATGTATTTGGGCAGACTATATCCATCATGGCTCGGCTAGATAAATAAATTAAAACTCACTATTGGGGAAGAAATGTGATATTTCTATTACGGAGAACGGCCCCTGCTTCTCTTCTGACAGCCACCGTGTTGCTGGTATGCCTCCTCCTGACCCAGCTTCGGCATTTCCACTTCGGATGGAGAGGCTGCAGGGGCTCTCAGAACTGTGAGCACCCTCTCTGCTGCTGGCGGCCACAGTGCCCCCAAGCCTGCGGCGCCTCACCTGGGCCGCTCGTCCCCATCAGCCAAGACATAGCTGCCAGTCCCTGCTGAGCTCTCACGGCGCGCTCCACGTAGTGGCCCCGCTGTGTGGGGCCACACATGAGAAGGTGGCTTGTTGCTTCTCGCCCACTCCTCCCTCAACTTGGAGGCCTGGGCTGGGCAAGAGTCAGGGCCAGCCCCGGGGGCTGACATAGGTCAGGTGTCCATCCCCTGCTGTCAGGCCCGGGCCCAGGAGGGCCTCGTCTTGAGACAGCCAAGAGGGGCAGGAGCGTAGTCTCCTCTGTGAGGCTTCTGGGCCAGGGGCAGCAGGGTGCTGCTCCTGGGGGATGGGTGCCATTGCCTGGGAGGGCATTCAGGAGTCCATCTGGTCTCCGCACAAAAACTTGGAAAAGCTATAGAGCAGTCAATGTACACTCACAGTGTTGTCACAGGGAGGCCAGGGGGTGGTGATGATGGTGACGGTGGGAGATCACAGACTTCAGGACAGGGCGGCATCGGCCAGTCTCCCCCCACGGATGGGGCCGTGCAAGGGAGAGAAAGAGTCACATGTCCTCTGCTGCCTACGCACAGCCCGTGCTGTCAGTGGACGGAGAAGGAGAGGAGCATGGGGGATGCAGGGTGGCACACTGAGCGGGCACCTCGGTTTGGATCCAGATCCATTCATTCATTCGTCCGTTCGTTCATTCGTGTTTGAGCACATCCATGCTTCAGTCACCATCCCGGGCACTGCTGTGTGTCCAAGTTGACAAGGCACATGTCACTGCCCTCTGTGCCTCGGCTGCGTCACGGGCTCACCGCGAGGCTAGGATGAGGAGTGGGACTTGGCATGGAGTGAGCCTGCGGTGAAGAAGAATGTTGTCTCTGTCACGTCTGTGGTGTTTAGATGAGGTCTGAGGACAACAGAGCCCGTGGTGTGGGAGAACCACCAGTGCCCCCCGCCCAGTTGCCTGGGGTCCTGCCTTCCAACGAAAGATGACTCATCCCTTCCCTCTGCGGCAGAAGGACTCGGAGGGCTCAGAGTGCCAAAGCATTTCCCTCCTTCCCTCTTGGAAAAGTCCCTTTTGGAATTCTTTCTGGGATAGATTCCCAAAACTAATTATGTCAAGGTCTATTAAAACGAAGTAGATAAATCCCTCCGTAAACCAGCTGCAAAGGTCCCCAGAATTGTGAGCGGTTCTTGTGAAAGTTAATTTAATGCTTTCACTGGACTATTTACCATTCATGACAACACTCACAGTTAAGTTGATGGATTCTGGGCTCAGGCTGCCTGGGTTCAAATCCCGGCTCTTCTGCTTTCAGCCTGAGTGACCTTGGGCTGGTTGCTTAACCTCTCTACGCCTCAGTTCCCTCCTGTGTGAAGCACACCTAGTAAGGGTACATACCTCATAAGGTAGTGGTGAGGATTACATGATCGATACGCACAAGCCTCTTGGAACAGTACCCGGCACTAGTGAGCCCTGGGTGTGTTAGCTGTTGCTGTCTAGGGTCTCAGGAGGGATTTCCACTTAAATGAGAAACGTCTATAGACATTGCCTGCCCAGCAATCTCTTAGCTCAGGACAATTTCCCCAGCTGTGGCTCCTGCTAAGTATTCCTGCGTTGTTTTCCTCTCGCTGCTCAGTGAGACACAAATGCCTTTGTTGTGTTTTAAAAATTCAGTTCTTTGGTTTGGTACTTGATAGACAGGAGCAAAGGATGATACCACAAGAGCGGTCTGGATCTTCTTGGACAGGCTGCTTCCGGGCAGTCAGCCAGGCGGGGGTGGTGCTCAGCAGCACAGCTCCGGGTGCGTGTCTAGGAGGCTCGCGGCCAAGCCGCCCTCCTGTGGACTGCCGACATCTCCGGCTCCTGGCAGCCCCGTTGTGCAGAGGTGATGGCGTTGCAGCTCCTGGGGCCCCTTGGGCTCCTGCAGCCCAGGTCCTGGTCATGGCTCGTGGCCCCAGTGTTTCACCTACTCGCTGGCTGCAGAGAGGCATCTGTCACCTGGGTGTGTGCCGTGATCCCAGGAGGGTGCATAGGAGAATGGCCCGGCGCCTGGAACGACCGCCTCCTTTGACTTCCGTGGCCACCGCCCACTCCTCCACAAGGTCCAGGGGCTCCATCCTCTGTGCTCCCGCAGCCTGGCCATGGAGCCCACGGCAGGCACAGGCACTCAGCTGGTTTCACTCCCTAGCCGGGTGTGGGCTCCTGGAGGAGGAGGGTCCATGTCTCTTCTGTGTGCATCCGCACCACCTCCTGACACCAGGAAAGTCATGCGGCAGGCAGACAGCAGGACAGATGCGTCCTTGTCCCTTCGGGTCTGGCCACCTTGGCATTGATTGGTAGCTCATGGTGATCCCCGTGTTCTCTTTGACGGGTGAAGAGTTACAGTAATTTCATTGCCAGGAAAATAGAAAATTTTTCTGCCTGACTCCGACAGTTCGCCTTCCTTCTGAATTGCCCCAAGGGCCTTGGAGAACTCTTTTCCCGCTCTGGGTCTGTTGGTTGCCTGTAACTCGAGACTGCCCTGTGCCCAGCACCATGCTGTCGGGTAGGGGTCGGGGATGCTGGCTGGAGGCTCTCTCCACGGGTGTGTTTGTGGTTGTGTTTCAACCCTGGTGTCCCGTGCTATTGTTGACATCGTCACACTTTCCCTTTGTATCCAGTGGCCCCGAAAATATTTCCTGATTGGAATGGAAACATTGGCCATTAACCGGCACAGGTAGGCCGAATCACATTCCCTACCTGGCCAGATCAGTTCACCCTGCCCTCCGGGGATTTGGCAAACCTGGGGAAGGACTTCCTTTTCCAGTCGCTCTCTCTCCCCTTCCATGGTCCCCTCCCTCCCTTGCCTTGCCCTCCCTCCATCCTCCCTTCTCTCTCTCCCTCTGTTTCTTGCCCACCTCCCCCTTCCTCCCCTGTTCTGCCACTCTTTCCCTCCACTCATCCCACACCCTCCATGGGGCATGAAGAGCCAGGCCACCTAGGAATACCTGTAGTCAAGGTCTTGTCCAGCGCACGCTCAGGGCGGGCATCGTGGGCCCTTCTCAGCTGGTCTGCAGCCCCTTCTCCCCTGCTCTGTGAATGCCCCAGCCCCTTGATGGATCTGATCTGAAAAGGCACTGGTAGGCTCCCGCATCAAGTCAGCTGCTTGCGGCACAGAGATGGCAGGTGTGATGTTTTCCTGGGGTTGCTGAGCTGGGAAAAGCAGCATCTCCCATCTTAATGGAGCTAATGGCGTTCCGCTCAGGACAGCTGCACTTACGTCTGGTGTTAAACCACCGTTATTTAAACTTTATGATTCAAGAGGCCGCCAGCTCGTCTGCTTGCCACATATCAATTATGTCCGTTGCTCGTGCACTTTTTTTAACCCTGCTTCTCCTGAATTATGAAAGATGGACAAGACCGGTGATGGTGCTCAAGGCTCCCTGGGGTCCTTGGGCTGTGAGCGTGCTGCCTAGCCTCTGCCCGGGTGTGCACACGTGGTGAGGGGGAGGTGGTAGAGCTGGGGCCCAGCCCTCCCCGTACCACGGAGGCGCAGTCCTGGCAGAGCCCCCAACTCTTAGCGCCCGTCCCGTGGGCTCAGTACCTTCACGTTTGGGTTACCTCCTCAGCTGCTGTCTCTTGGCGCGATCCAGATCGTGTGTCCTGAAGACAATGGATCCTATAGTGGGCCTACTTGTAAGAGTGTCCCCTGATAGAAAGTGGCTCGGTGGTTGTGGGTCTGCATCCTGGATTTTTTTCCCCAGGGTACAGAAACAGAAGAAAGCCTGGTCTTTGTGTTTGGTGACAAGATGGAGCAAGGCTCTAAGCAAAAAGAACTCTCCTTTCAAAGTGGCACTGGTAGGTGAGGGTTCCGAAGCCACTAACATAGCAGCTGCCAAACTGGGAAAAACCTTCCCATGGCCTGCACCAGCCCCAGGAGGCTGGATGGTAACTGAAGCTGGACAACTGACCACATCGTGTCCCCAGTTAAGGCATAGCAGAACCCCAAGAGTAGAGGGTCTGGGGGTCGATCGCTGTGGATCCCTTTCACTGGTGATGAAATCCAATTTACCTTCCATTTTCTTTCCTTGACTTGTGTGTATTGGCAAATATAAATGGCAAAGCGAATTGCATGGTGACCTTGCCAGGAGGGCATGAAAAGAGTGTAGCCAGTGGGTAAATCAGCCAGCTCAGAAAGCAACGTGGGGACTATTCATGTGGACCCTGAACTGGGGGGTCACCGCTCACCCCAGATGCCCCCTGGGGTGGATGTTTGTGGAAGGGTCTCTCTGGATCTCATCCTTTCCAAACTGTGTCCCACATTTTCCCCATGCAGAGATCACTCCTGGTTACTTGATGGGGTCACGAACTCCAGGCTCCTGTCTTCAGACCCCACTGCCCTAAAGGAGCCCTAAAACCCGCCTCTCCGAGGACACAGCCCACAACTCAGGACTGTGAAGAAGCCCACGTGGCCTAGGCTATGTGGCAGTGTGTTTTCTTGGCTTTGCCTCCTTTCTCCAACTCAGAAGGCTTCGTGTAGTGCCTGATTCCGTAGGGCTCTGCCAGCTGTGGGGGTGCCCCAAACAAAGCCTCACTCTGCAGAGGGTGGTGGGGGTCCTGCAAGTGCTGACGGCCCGTCTGGCGGGGCTGGTCTCCGGTGAAGCACTGAAGCAGGGGAGCACAAAGGCACAGCCACCTCACCCCGCAGGACTGCTGTGGGCTCGGAAGAAGTGAAGCCGTGGGTATACGTGCCAGGGTGATCAGGGATGCCCCCCTCCCCTTCTCAGTACCTGTCTCCATGCCTGGAGGCCACCGCTAACATGTAAATGCTCTCAGGAAGGGAAAACCTGTTAAACCATTGTCAGAATTGCCTCCCCAGTATAAATGAGTTGATGGGCCATTCAGCATCTGGGTGTGAATGAGTCTGTCGATTACCTGAAACGGTGGTGGCAGCCATGGTTTAAAAAGAGTTCTCTGTGGGGATCCGAATGTAAATCCCCATCTTACCACCTTTAATGGATGACAAGCTGTGTCAGGCCCGTGGGGAGTTTGTTTCAGAGACATGGCGTCCAGAGCTCCACACCCCCCAACCCCCCACTATCCCCCCGGCCCTGGGATCCGGAATCACTGGGTTATTACTGAACACAGACCGCAGGAGGTCTGGCCACCCAGTGGGAAACCCTGAGGAGTGTCTAACCTTGGGAGTTGTCCGCAGTCCCTCTCAGCCTCAGTCTCCACCGCGGACTCAGGGGCGTTCACGGGCTCCCAACCCTATCATGGGAGATTTGACAGAAGAATGGCCCTTGCCTTGTGTGTGGCCCCACCAGGAGCCCCTGGAGCGGGGAGGGCCTGCCATGGACCATGTGTATTGTGAGGCCATGCATGAAGGGGTGGGAGGCCTGGAGTTCTGAGCACAGGCCCCGTGGGCACCGGAGTGACACCCGACGGGCTGGCTGCCATGGCCATCTGTGTACCTGTACTCCGCAGCCATCCCAGACGGGGCGGGTGCTGGGCCCCCGTGCCCTCCCAGGCCACTGCAGAAGGTTGCCGGGCCTGTGGTAGACAGAGGGTGCAGAGAAAAAGCCCGAGCTACAGCTGTGGTACAGTCAGCAGGAACCATTCCATTGGTGGCCTCGGGGAGAGCGGCGCGGGGCGCGGGGCCGAGACAGGCATCCGACCCCCACAGGGGCGGACCGGCGCGGTGTTCTCGTCCCACTCCTCACGGACAGCACAAGTGTCTCGTGGGCATCTCAGGAGTGAGCGCAGACTACATACACACGTGCTCGTGTAGGGCACATGGTGTACTTGCACATGCCAACAAGGGGTGGAAATAACAATTTCCTCATTGGAGCTATTTGAGATAAAAATCTTGCCATCTGTTCCAAGAAAGAAAGAAAGAAAAAAAAAAGGAAAGTTCTGTTGAAGAATTAGGACGTTTCCACCAGAATGGCAGGATTATGTAGCTCACACCGATACAGTATTTTTTTAATTTAATTTTATTTTATTGTGTTATGTTAATCACCATACATTACATCATTAGTTTTGGATATAGTGTTCCATGATTCATTGTTTGCGTATAACACCCAGTGCTCCACGCAGAACGTGTCCTCCTTAGTACCCATCACCGGGCTAACCCATCCCCCCACCCCCTCCCCTCTAGAACCCTCCGTTTACTTCTCAGAGTCCATAGTCTCTCATGGTTCATCTCCCCCTCCGATTTCCCCCCCTTCATTTTTCCCTTCCTTCTCCTAATGTCCTCCATGGTATTCCTTATGTTCTACAAATAAGTGAAACCATATGATAATTGGCTTTCTCTGCTTGACTTATTTCACTTAGCATAATCTCCTCCAGACCCATCCATGTTGATGTAAAAGTTGGGTATTCATCCTTTCTGATGGCTGAGTCATATTCCATTGTATCTATGGACCACATCTTCTTTATCCATTCGTCTGTTGAAGGGCATCTTGGCTCTTTCCACAGTTGGGCTATTGCGGACATTGCTGCTATGAACATTGGGGTGCATATGGCCCTTCTTTTCACTACATCTGTGTCTTTGGGGTAAATACCCAGTAGTGCAATTGCTGGGTCGTAGGGTAGCTCTATTTTTAATTTTTTGAGGCACCTCCAACACTGTTTTCCAAAGTGGCTGTACCAACTTGCATTCCCACCTGAAACGGTATTTTAAAAGTAATAGTCCTGCACACATTGTTATACTTCACGTGCTTCTGTGAGCCGTGTTTTCTGAGCTCCAGGAATCTGACCCTGGATCTCGCCAAGGGTGTTGGCCTTACCCCTGTGCCAGCCAGGGTGCTGCTCTTGAGCATCAGGTTTGGAAATTTCCGGGAGATGCAATATGTACCGCTTTGATTTATCGAGTGAAGGTCTGCCTTGAGGAAAAGCAGAATAGCACAATGGCTGAGAGGCAGTCTTGGGTACCAGGTGGCCCCGTAGAGCCTTGGGCAAGTCCTTCCCCCGCTCTGCACCGCGGCTTCCCTAACCATCACGAGGGCCGCTAATGACGCCGACCCCGTAGATAAGGCTTGTCACGTGCATGCGTAGCATGCAAGTCCTCTGGTACCTTGGCTGTCACCGCTCTTCCTACGACCTCTGCCACAGCCCTGCTGTGCTGGTGCCCACATGGCCCGCCGCGACCCCACAGCACAGACAGTGGGGCCCAGAAGGAACAGTCTCAGTTGGGTCCTAAAAAATTAAAAAGAAATGGAACTTTTGTCATAGGAACCCTCTTTTCTCTCACCCCTCTGTGAGCCACATGGTCTCGCCGATCCCAAGGCTCTAGACCTGAGTTTTCCATCTCCTGCCTCTGGACCCACCTCTGCTGCTCCACAACCAAATCCCTGGTGGTCTGAGTTCCTGGTGACTGAGGGCCAGGGAGGAGACAGAATGTGCTGGGCCGCATGGCTAGTGATGGCTAGAGGGAGGGATCCATCGTGAGGACAGTGGGTGGGGCTGGGCAGTGAGAAGGCTACTCGGGGGGATGACCACCTCCAGTCCTCCAGGACTCCCACCTGCAGAGGGCCTTGTGAGAGAGGAGGCCCCGTGTGGAGTTTCGGGGTCAGACTCTCCTGATGTGGGTGAGCCAGGTGGAAATAGGAACCCTTCAGAAGAATGGAGCAGACTTGGAAAGAGGGGCAGGTAGGTCTGGGGCTGGAACGCACGAATGCCGGCAGGTTCTGGAACAGGAGAGGCTGAGCGTCTGCAGCAGGTAGCCTGTGGATGAGAGTCTGGGGGCCTCAGTGGGGCTCCGGTTGCTCCAGGGGCCCCCGGAATAGGGGTGGTTAGGAGGAGAGTCTCCTCGGGAGAAATGAAGGTCACAACTCTTAGCATTTTTATGCCCTACAGTCAATCACTCGGGGAAATTGCTAGCCCTGAGTTTATAAACCACATATAAACCCATAGTATCCATTAAAGAGAACTGCCAGGGGACACATGGTTTGCCTAGAACAGCACCCAGCCTGCTATCTGCTCCCACATGTAAATTATCTGTGTTTTATAGCCTTTCGTGGAAGTTGTTTAAAGAGGGTTGTCTTTTTTTTTCCTCCTTCAAAACTCAAGCATAAATTCAAAACTCGCTTAAATAGTCCCCCCAAGTTTCCCTCTGTTTCAGTATGGCCATAGCTCTGGCAGGCACACATGCCAGTCTGGGGGACCAGGAGGGCCCGTACACCCGGGATAAGAAAGCCCCACCTGAAGCACGTTCTGGTCTGCATTTGGAGGGATCCGGCTGCCCCAGCTGGTTTCTGAGAGCTTTCCCTGGGGGGATGGGGTGGCAACTGGTCTCTGGGTGATGCATTTTGTCCCCAAGAGTCCCTGGACAGAAGGGCCTGGCTAAGACCATGTCAGGTGTCAGGACGGGCAGAGTGAATGGGGTGACAGCCTGGCTATGGGTAACAGGGACCAGGCTGGACCTGCACTCCATGGCCTGTGTGCATGTCACATACGTGGTCGTCCCCATGGGATGACCCTCCCCCAGCAAGGCCTCGCTTCTGGTACCTGCTCCTTCCCTTCTCTGCTTTTTGAAGCCATACAGTGCTCCCTGTGCCAGAAGAAAGCAGTCTTGCTCTTTAACTTGGATGTGGGGACCAAACGGGATCAGAGCCAGGCCCAAAGAAGGAGACCTGGCTGCACTGTGGCTGCAGTTGGGACCAGGCACCAGCGCTCCTTGGCTGGCCTTCATTGGTGGTAGGCCTTGGAGAAGGCAGCAGGCCCTGGAGAAGGCAATGCGTCCTAGATAAGGCGGTGGGTCCTGGAAAATGTGGCAGGCGCCTGAGAAGGTGATGGCCCTGGAGAAGCAGCTGGCCCAGCTTTGCTCAGCACTTCTAACCACCCTGGGCAGTCTGGTGGGCCAACCCTCCCGTGAGGGCTGTCTCTGTGAGTTTGGGCTGCTATAACAAAAATACCACGGACTAGGTGGCTTAGAAACAACAGGCATTTATTTCTTAAGGCTCTGGAGGCTGGAAGCCTGAGGTCAGGGTGCCAGCATGGCTGGGTTCCGGTGAGAGCTTTTTCCAGGGCGCAGACTACTGACTTCTCACCATGTCCTCACATGCTGAAGGGGCCAGCGAGTGCTCCCAGGCCCTAATCCTCATCATCTCCCCCAAGGCCCCACCTCCTAATACCATCAGCTTGAGGCTTGAGTTCCCACTTGTAAATTGGGGAGAATACACTCAGACCATAGTGGGGGCTGTGGACAAGATGTTACCTGCCTGTCTGTCTCTATGTTTTTCCTTTCCCTTTCTTTCTTCCTTTCTGTTGGCGAGTCATTTAACCTACCCTGTGAGGGGCTCACCCACACAGACACGGTTCCCCTCCACGTGCTCTGGTCTGATAACCATAGCTCAGCACAGGGACCAGGAGAGAAGGGGTGCTGTAGGCACATACAGCAGGACCCCTAATTCCAGAAAGAAGATGTAGGAGACGTGTCTCAGATGACATGATGTCTAAACTGAAAGCCAGCGAGAGTCCAAAGCAGAGGACCAGGAGGCACGGGGAGGCACGTGTTCTGGGCAGAGGATGGGATGTGCAAAAGCCAGAGACAGAGGGAGCCTGGCACAGAGTCGGGGGGTTGCTATAGGCAGTGTGGTCTGGGTGGAATCTGGTGGAAGGGGCAGAGTCTAGGTGGGGCCTCCGAGGGGTCTGCAGGGTCCTTATAGGCAGAAATTGACCTACCAGTGCTAGGGGCCCCCTCAGAACATCAAATTGAACTCCCAGAGGAGCTGGTTGCATTCCTTAACGGAGAAGGCCTGGCATACAGCCACCCCGCCCCAAGTGCAGACCCGCCTGGGGAGGAGAACACCGTCCAAAAAGCAGTTGTGTCCTGGACTGTGAATGTCCCAGCCTTCCCCACTCTCCAGCAGGATGGGTCTGACAGGTCAGCCACCCACACAGTTTTAAGGAGCAGATACAGTAGCAGAAGGGGTTGGGGACCTCCCCAAACCATGGAAGAGTTGCCCTAACACCAGAAAATGAGAACATTCTCTTCAAGGATAAATATTGAGAACGTTCAGGCTTTTCCTCTCCTTTCCCAGATGGGAATCCTTAAATGTTGCCATTTCTTCTCTAAGGCCCGTTAGAAGAATCAAACTCCCCCTTTCACTTTCTTGCACCTGGAAAAAGCTCAGATAGGAACAGCTGGATATTTTTGGACCTCATGTGAATTTGAAATCTGCATTTAGCCTCCACCCCCCACGTTTGATTTCTAATCAGAAAGTCACACTTACCTTACGAACACAAGGTGTTGTGCTGAAGCCCTTCTGCAAAGGAGGTTGGGGATGGGTGGAAATGAAGGTGATCCATATGGAATGAGAATATTTCTGCAAGTGTGTTTAGAGGGAACAATTTTCTGTTGCATCACATCTTCAAAAATATTCTGAAACTTCATCAGATTTGACTTAATGCACTTTGTTCACATTGAATAACCTCTACAGGGTACCTGATGTTGATTTAAAGAAGGTACAAAGTGTGCAATTGTACACAGCAAAAAAGTGCAGCAGTGTGTACGGCCTGGCGGTGGTGGTGGTGTGGGGTCGGTGGTGTAAGACGTAGTCGGCCAGTGGATTTCATCTTGGTGTCTCAGAAAGTTCGATGGAGCCTCTCCAACTCAGGAGAGGGTCAGCGTTGAGTTTTGAGGCCCTGTGATTGTGTGGGTCACGGCACAGGTGCCTGTTTGTTTTTTTCTTCTTATTTGCACCAGAGTTCAAGATGATGGACCATTGCACGGGAGTTTTGTTTTGTTTTTTAAATCAATCAATCAAAGAATGGCACCCATGCTGTATTGTACTGGTTTTGGTGAACATGCTTTTATTGACTCTGGTCAAAAATAGATGAGGACTTTTTTCCCTTAATCTTGATAAATAGCAATAGATAAGAAACATCAGCATCACATCTCTCAAGAAAAGCTGCAGGAGAGGATGACCGATAAACACGGACTTGACTCTGTGCTCGCACGGACTTATTTAGCATCTTTCATTTTAATGACTTAATGGCGAGAGGTCACAACTATACAATGAGCAACGCGGAGAAACAATGGGGAATGGAAAAGGCTATGCGGGCTATCATTTTGTAGTCTTGTTGCTTCTTCCTGTCACCAGAGGGAGAGAGAGAGCTAGGGTCTTGTTCCCCTCTGGCATGGACATGTAGCTGTCCTTAGCCAGTTAGTCGTTGGGAGGTTTTTGACTCCTCAGGTCTTCAAGCAAGTCTGTGGCATGGAGATGCCTCCCTATTCTTCATGGAGGCTATTGCATGGCCTGCCTCTGATGTGCATGGCTAGAACACTTGTTGGAATTTTAAATCTAGGGAATGGGACTCCTCCGGGCTCTGCATGACAGACGGGAAGCACGTCCCTGTCCCCATCAACCCAGCTTGTCACCATCAGGGGGACGATGCCAACAGCTTACCAGTCGCCTGGCAGGCTGCCCTCACCCATTCAGAGACCTGATGCTCCATCGTTGAGCATTCCCCAGTCCCAGGACCTGCCAGCCGGGTCTGAAGTCCATGCAAGAGAGAAGCTGAGCTCCCCTGGTAGACAGAGACCTTTACTGACCTTGCCGTTGGCGTGTGGGTGGGTATCCGCCAGCTGGGCCGCACTGGAGCCTGCCTATGGCTGGGTGTGAGACAACACCGTGCCCTCGGAGTCCACAGATCTGGGCTCCTCGGTCCTAACGTTGCCATCAGTCATCTCTGTGTCTTGGTACAAATGAGTCAGATTCCCTGGACATTTTCCAGGGTCTAGTAGTCCTGTCTGTCACAGAGGCTTGCCCCAGGCCTCCCGCTCAGCAGTCTGTCCATGGGCCCCTGTGACCCGCCCTCTCTGTAGCTGCGTGTCTTCACGAAACAGTCGTTGGCCACAGAGCAGACGCCCACAACGCCCTGCCCTGGACAGCTGGCTCCCACCGGTCCCTACACACTGAAGACCCCTGTTGCCACTCTCTGCCTCTTGCTGGGCCTTTCCCCGGACGCTGGGGTGGGCTTGGTGTAGTCCCGGGGCAGACCAGAAGTGCCAGGGAATTAATGTCCCCAGGAGCAGCCTGCAGCCAACAGTGAGCCTGAGTCGGTGGATAAGTGGCAGTTCGGCACCCCGTAGGTGGCGCCCGGAGGCATGCTCTCCAGCTGTCCCTCTGAGGTGCCTGCCCGGCATGTTTGAGCCCCAGTTGCCCGTGGTGATAATCTGCTCGTTTCCGTCAGCTCTGCCAGCCTTTGTGGCTTCCTTGGCTGGCTTTCCCATCTCCTCCCAGTGCCTGCTGGGATCACCTCCCGTTACACTACGTGCACTTATGTCCTGGATTCGGGGACTGCTCCGGGGAGCCACGCCACGACAGACACTGGTTACCCGCAGCCAGGCTCTGTGCGAAGGCCCTCACACCTGACACCCTTTTCTTCCTTTTACCACGTCAGGCCAGAAGGAGGGAGTGTTCACCCGCCGGTACCAAGGCGGAGCCACGAGGACACATGCCTCCCATCGGGGTGCCGTGCCCAGCCCGGCAGAGCTGTGGACCGTGAGGAGTAAGGGCTGGCCGTGCTGCTGGGCCCTCAGCCGTCGCATCCCCACTTTCTTTCTTCTCTTCTCCCAGCTCTCCTTGGCCTCCCACAGGTTGTGTCTGCCAGTGGTATGACCCAGGCCACCTCCCTGATGCTGTGCCTCCAAGGAGAACCATTACGCCCCCGGGCGTGGCCTCCCTGGACCCCACTGCTCTGCAGGCAGTAAGCTGAGGCCAACGGCCACAGGTTCCCGGTGAAGTTGCTGCATCGGGCGAGCCTGACGTTGCCCTGAGCAGCTTTGTCAGCCAGGCAGGTGGAGGTGCTCCGTGTGGCCCCAGGCTCCTGTAGGTTGGTTGGTTAGGGCTGCACTCAGGCCTCTGGAGCCGCCGCAGGCAGACCTCGATCCTTTCCACAAGCAGGTGCCTTGAAGTCCAAACCTCTTGCCACCGTGGGCTGGTGAGACTTCCTACAGGCACCCGTGAGCTGCCCACCACCACCCAAAAGGACAGAGCTTGTTTCTGGGCCCTCTACCTCGCTCCTGGAGCCCTTCTCCCTCGCCAGACCCCAGGAGTTACTCAGTGGATAGGTGGGGCCCCACGTGTCCAGAGCAGCAACCTGTGCCCACCCAGATGCGGGATATTCGGGTTTCCAGCAGCCTTTGAGAATCCAAGCTCATCCTGACCCTTTCGTATTTCGTCTGAGTTGTTTCTCACAAAACTGTATTCTTTGCCTGCAGCCCGAATACTTCCCCAAAGGTGGAGCTAACTAGATCACTTCTGTTCATCCTCCACATCTAATGTATTTAATCAGCCTCTGGTTTTCCCTCATCGTGAGGTTGTTCTCCTGAGGTGAGAGCCCCATTCTCAGGACAGTTAGGGTGATGGATTTGCAGACCAGCCTCTGCTGAAACCTTTCCTTAGACTCCCTCTGTTTTCCACACTAATCCCACATTTGTGGTCACAAGAATGCAAAGGTCCTGCAGTGTCCACCACGCCCACCTCTTTCTCCCACCCCCATGTCTGTTTCTCCACAACACTGTAATGACCTGCACACGTGGCTCTGACTCCCGGGATGTCACAGATTCTTTTCTCTTTACAACCCCCATCATACGTCTTCCCGCTAATTTATTCTCCTTCTGATCAATACTGCCCAATCCATAGACACGTCCTGGAAACGGTTTTGAAATACTCACATACACCAAAATTCTAGCATGCTGGAAGAAAAATCAATTCAATTCATGGCCTCGTGTCTATGATTATTGAATGCCAGAAGATATTGGAGCAGTAGTTAGGGAAATTTGAGGACCAGAAATTATTATCCAACATTGTTTTATCCTGCCTAGGTGATACTCATGTGTGAAGGCAAGAGAAAGACATTCTCAGACATATTGAGCATTCAAATCTAGATGACATCTTCCTTTTTCTTATTTTAAAAAATGTACTTCAGGGCACCTGGGTGGCTCAGTTGGTTAAGCAGCCTGCTCTTGATCTCAGCTCAGGCCTTGATCTCAGGGTTGTGAGTTCTAGCCCCAAAAGGGGCTCCAGGCTGGGCATGGAGCCTACTTAAAAAAAAAAAAAGTGCATCGAGTCATACTCCACCCCATTGATAAATGAGTCAAAACAAAAAACTTAGGAAGAGAAATTGTGTCATAAAAGAATTGGCCATGAGATTCAAATGCATTAATTACGGGGGCGCCTGGGTGGCTCAGTTGGTTAAACCGCTGCCTTCGGCTCAGGTCATGATCCCAGGGTCCTGGGATCGAGCCCCGCATCGGGCTCCCTGCTCATGCAGGAAGCCTGCTTCTCCCTCTGCCTGCTGCTCCCCCTGCTTGTGCTCTCTCCCTCTCTCTCTCTCTTGCTCTCTCCGTGTGTCAAATAAATAAATAAAATCTTTAAAAAAAAAAAAAAGAATTCCTTCTTTTAAAAAATGCATTAATTACAGAATTAAGTATTTATAATCAGAGTAATATATTAAATTGTATTAGTAATAGAGAAAGAGAAAGTGGAAAACTTGGCCCCTAGAGCTGAAGATGAAAAAAAAAAACAAAAGAAAAGGACAAAGCAAGGAAACACTAATAATAGAAATAATGAAAAAATTTAAAAAGAAAGTTAAAGGAACAACTTCCCAATGAAAAAGCAAAGACTCCCAAAGGGACTAAAAAACAACAATGACCTATTTGCTGTTTATATTGAATGCTGGCTCATAAATGTTCTTCCCTCAAGCACTAATCTTAGACATGTCAACTTAGTCTTCTCTTCTGACTCTGTATTCTCAAGTCAGCTCGTCCAGGCCCACAGCTTCAAGCACCACCCAAGTGACTCATTTATAGCTCCTCCTTAGAGCTCCATTCTGATATCCAGGGCCACGGAGTCCAACTTCCTACTTGGTTCCTTCACTTGAGTGTCTTATAGGCAACTCAGACTCATAATGTCCAAAGCTAACCTCATGGTCTTTCCCCATCACCAACCCCCCTGCCAAAACAAAAACAAAAACAAAACACTCCTCAACCAACATCTGCATCTCAGTAAATGACCCCACCATCCATCCACTTACACGAGCCAGAGATCTGGGAGCCTTCTTCATCACCTGCTTCTCCTGTAGTTACCCAGTCCAGTGCATCACAAGTCTTTTCGGTTGTATGTCCTATATGTGCCTCAAACCCACCCACATCTCTCCATCTTCACTACAACCACTCTTATTCAAGATACGGTTATTTCTCAGCCAGACTCTCCTAATCATATCATAACCAATCTCCCAGCATCCTGTATTCCTGCTCTCCCGGAATGTCTTTTCCACCCAGATGCCAGAGTGATTTCTTTTCAAAATGCACCTGGTGATTATGCAAGTAAATGTTTAACAACTGGCTCTCCAGGGGAGAAAGCCCTAATAAGTTGGCATTTGCCCCTGTTCATGGTGTACATACTACCACCATGAGTGACTTGGGTGACCGGTTCAGTGATGTCACTCAACGCAGTTGGGAAGAGATGTGCGTAGTTTTGCTCTTGTGCTCACCAGTCTGTGGCACATCACTCCTTAACCTCTGCTTAGAACCCTTTGCTGATTTTTCATGCTTCTAGAATAAAGGTCCAAATCCTCAAAGGGACGCTGCCTGGTCTGGCTCCGTTGAATGTCTCCAACCTCAACTGTGTTCTCTTGGTTCTCTGCTCCTTGCCCCCTTTGCTGGCAACAAGTTCCTTCCTGCCACAAGGTCATTTTCTGTCTGGGATGCTCCCAGTGCCTCCCACTACAATCCGGTTAACAAGCACGTCCTTTGAAGCTGAGCCTAAATGTCTCTTCCTCAAGAAAGCCTTTCCTAAGCACTGCCCTAAACTAAATGAAGTCATTCCATTTTACACTTTTGTAGCCCTTAGTAACTCATAATGCCATATACCATAAAGCATATATCACCATTCTGATTTTATGTCTACTTAGGAAATTATCAATTCCTGTCTATCTTTCATACTGCACTCACTTCTAGGAGAGTGAGCACTCAGACTGTGTTCCCCAGTGCCTAACACCTGGCACACAGGAGGTCCTCAGTACATTTCTGGTGGATGAGAGAATGAAAAGACAGATGCTTAAAAGCAAATGGCATGAGGAGGTTGAAGGAAAAAGAGTGGGCAAAGGTCTATGAGTGAACACAATTAAGAAAGCAGAGGTAGCCATTTTAGAGGCAAAGTAGAATTCAAGGTAAAAACATTAAATGAGAAAAAAAGGAAGTTGTTTTGTGGTGACAAGATCCATAAAGAAGATGCAGTGGTCGTGGAATTTTATGTACCAAATAATACCAGCCATTACTGTTAAAAACAGAAGGAAAATGGAGAGCGCAGTTGTAGTGTGAGGATTGAACACACCAGTGGAAGTGAACAGAAAAGACAAAAATAAAGCTCAGGACACAGAATCCTAACAGAACTGTGAGAAGGGGTAGATTATTCTCAGATGGTGCTGAGACAAACAATTAGGTGTTTGTTTAGAAAAAGTGGGATTGCACCATGACTCCACTTGGATAAAATGGCTCTTCTAAAGTGATTGTCCCAAAACACTCTTACTGGACACTGATAACCATAACAGGAAAAAGCATTCTGTATAGTTAAGTAAGTCTGGGAAACAGTACAGTAAGCCAAGCGGATTTCTTCACAGCAAACATTTGAAAGTCTTTGTTGCTACTGTCCACTAGATAATGTCAAGGCAGAAGTGTAGTACATATTATTCCCGTAATTACTGGAATATTTCATGAGACTGATGGTTTATATTCTGCAGAAATTACTTGGTAAATGGTAGCTTAAAAGTAAATAAGATTATAAAAGACCCTAAATAAATATACACAGGTGTTTATATGCTTTTATGCAGGTGAGGAAGGCTCTCCTAAGCCAAAGGGAAAAGGAAGACACAATTAGGGAAATGGTTGATATGGTTGATGACATAAAATCTTTAGTCTTCTGAATATCATAAAGCAAATGAAAAACGGGGAGGGCGAAAGTAGTTAGAGTTAGGAATAACTTCACTATATAAAGAGCTCTTAGGAATCAATAACAAAAGATTGCCATATGAATAGAAAAGTTGGTAAAGAGCATGAGAGTATGTACACCTGCAAACTTATATTCACTTCCATCTACCTAATATGCCTCATCGCTAAATATTAGAAAGATGCTTATTTCACTAATAATCAAAATAAGGCAAATGAAAACAGTAGCATGATATATTTTTTGGCTCTTAAATTGGCCATTTTTAAGGATACAATTCAGTTTGAGCAAAATAAAATGAAATGGAGACTATCAGATACAGCCCATCAGAATATAAAATGGTTGTAACTCTCCTGCCAGTTCAGCAGTACCTATTTATCAAGTCTCCTTCTGAAACGGCCTTTGATTCAGTAATTCCACTTGAGGCAATTTATCGCAAGGGAAAAAAAAATCAGAAATCAGCCTTAGGATTTATGTACAGGGTTGTTTACTATTGCCTTGTTTCTAGTAGCAGAATTATTGGAAGCAGCCCAAATGTCAACCAGTGACTGGTTAAAGAAATTATGGTACGCCCTATATGATGAGATATTATGTAGTCATTAAAAATTATGACTCAGAAATATTCACAAAAAGAATATTAAGTTTAAAAGCATGATGTAAAACTACATCCAGTTTCGGATTTTATACGAATACTTATGTATGTTTATATAACTGGAAAAGACTAGGGTAAAAAATATTAAAATGCTGAGCTATTCTCTCTGAAAAACATTCCACTTACTTTATAACCAACCCCCCGCACCTCCACAGGTAATCCATCAACCAAGTCTTATCACCTCCATGTCCAGTCGGTCGACTTTTTCTCCTTCCCCACTCCCGTGCCCTAGTCAGAGCCACCACCATCCCTGACCTTGACAAATACAGAAGCCTTTCGTTGGCCTTCCTCCCTCCTCTTTTGCCTCTTTTTGTTACAAGGCCAATCTCTGTGCAGTAGCCGGTGTTATCTGTTGCCACTGTAAATCAGATCACATTACCCCCCCCACACACCTTAACATCCTCCAGGGCTTTCCCATCACACCTTGTATAACATGCAGAGCTCTTTCCCTTGCTAAGGCCCTGAGTCCCTCAAGATCCCAACCTGCCTGTCTCACCTCATCCCAAGCCACGCTCCCCTCCCGCCGCACTGTGGCCTCTCTGGGCCCTTCTCCTCCCCTGCGCCACCTTGCCTTGGCACTAGTTCTCCCCCTGCCTGGGATATTTCCCCCTGCTCTTTATATAGCCAATTCCTTCCCTGTTGGGTCTCAGCTTAAATGTCACCTCCTCTGAGAGGCCTCCTGATCTCATCAGTGTATTTTAATTCTCGGCCTAATGCCCATTACCATCTGATTTTTTCCTTTTGTATCTATTTCTTTGTGTATTGTGTAAACTTCCCCCACTAGAGTATAAACTCCATCACAACGTGCTACATTCACTCAAAGCCCTGACTTCGTAGGCAATAAATGCTAACTGAATGCACGAACTAGAAAATGAAACCAAACGTGTTTCATCAAAACCGGAGAAGTCCTAGCAGGGTGCTTGGCCAACAATCTCCAAAAAAATAAGACACTCTGGAAAATCTGCAGGCTTGGAGGGGTGTTCTGCCCTCACATGGATGCCCCATTGCTAGAGAGTGGTTAATCCCTTCCCTCGCTAACCTCCCAGACCAGAAAATGACATTAATGTGGAGGGACAAGAGGAATGGATTTGCAGTGTCCCCTGCTTCAGAAACAAATAGCACTATTAGGCTTCTGCAGGTCTCTGGGGGAACTCGTCCAGGTTTTGGTGAATTCCAGTGAGCTCCAGTTTTAAACGTGCAAGATTTCAGCTCTGGCTTCTACCTCACTAGAAAAGAGCAGCTCAGATAATTTCTTTGCCTCCTAACTCCAGGAATTTCTCCCCCCCCCAACCCCCATAACAGCCTGAGAAGCCAAAGGTAGAGAGTTGAGTGGGGCCAGGTGCCTTTTAATGAGATAGGCCCCAAGAAGCATTCTGCTCTCTTTGGAATTCACTCCTTAGGACCGCTTACCAGAACCGTGACCCCACCCCACAGCACAAGAGCATATCACAAAGTTGCCAGATTTAGTGTTTGTGGTTTTGACTGTACAATAAAAGTCCCCAAAAGACACAGATTTGTCATCTTGCTGTGGAATAAATTTGAAGCGAGTGTGAAACAAAGCTGCTCTGTGCAAAGAGATCCCTTAGCTAGTGAGTGGGCCTAGGCAGCCCCCTGAGCATCCCAGCTCACAGAGGTTTCCAATTAACACTGGAGTATAAGATCTGTTATACTTTTTTTCACTGCTGAATCTCTGGTGCCTAAAATAGCACATGCACATAATAGATGCTCAGCAGTTGTCACATGAGTTACTGAGTGATAACATTAGCAGTCACTTCGCAGTCACTGTGTGCCCCACCCAGCTCAATTCTCACAGCAACTTTAACTCCTTGTCCTCACACCACCCCTAGGACATGAGTTTTGCAGAAGAGAGCTTGAGAAATGAGGTGCTACAAAACACGCGTGCAGCTCACGTCCATTTGAAAGTTAGAATTTGTTTCCTCTGTAAGGATGTTGTCTGATCCTCCTTGTGTTGAGTAGATCCTGGGGGAGAGGCAGGAATGTCATGGGAAGGAAGACCTGTCTCTACTAGCTAACATTATGCAGAGAGGCAGAGTGATGTACAGAAAAACCATGGGCCAGGGAGATCTGTCAGATCTGCGTTCAAATTTCATCTCCTTTACTAACCAGTAGGAACCTGCGCATATCACAACCTCTGTGAGCCTTGCTTAGTTTCCTCATCTGTTAAAAAAAAGAGAGAGAGAGAGAGAGAGATGTTGATGATGAAATCAACCTTGCCCAGCTCATACCCGGTATAGTGAGGTTCAGTTGAAAGAGAAGACGGTATTGGATAACAGTCAGATGCTCTGTTAGGGTGAATTGTTATTGATCACTCATTTGAGGTTGGTCCACCAGTGTTTGGCCCCATTCTTAGGAGTTTGGTATCCTGAGGTGCTTGGGGAGATGTTGCATGTAAGTGAGTTATTCCATATAAAATGTTTTGAAGTGTCTTGCACATAGTAATCACTCAGTGTATATTCGTATTATTGTTCTATTATTGTAAAAGCCCCCAGGTACTCCTGCTCCACCCTGGACACACTTTTTGTCTACACCAAGGGTGGCCAGTGAGTTTTACTTTGGTATTCAGGGTATTTACAGTGGTGTAACTAATTACCCCAGATCCCAGCAGCTTAAAACAGCTTGTATTCGATCTCACACTCTGTAAGGAGTTTGGACTCAGTTCAGCAGGGTGATTTTTCTGCTTTAGGTGGCCTTGATCGGGGTCACTTGGTGGTGGTCAGCTACCAACATGGCTATAACTGAGGGTCCTAGCCGGTGTCATTCACATGTCTGCCACCTTGGCGGGATCTGCTGCACCCCATCTCCTCCGCCATGTTGTCTCAGAACATTCCCACACCACCTGTACCGCAGGATACTCAGACCTCTTCTGTGGTGGCCCAGGACTCCCAAAGCCAGTGTTCCAAGATGCCCTTGTGAACATGCAAGGCTTCTTAGCCTCAGAAGTCCCAGCCTTGTCCGTGGAGCCCTTTTTGAAGACATTGCTGGCCATTCTCTCTAGCTGTGTCAAGTCAGAGTCAGGCAAGGCCAACTAGGCATATCTAATTACGGGTATGCCCTTCAATAAATAGCAAAAAAAATAAATGATTGTATCACCTCTAACTCTACTAAGTAGACTCACGTTGAAATGCACCATCA
Organism: Eumetopias jubatus; assembly: GCF_037043125.1. Classification (NCBI taxonomy): domain Eukaryota; kingdom Metazoa; phylum Chordata; class Mammalia; order Carnivora; family Otariidae; genus Eumetopias; species Eumetopias jubatus. Next base: position 27,117,119 of record NW_028274811.1, on the reverse strand, counting down.
GAAATTTGTGGAAGGAGGGAAGAGTAGGAAGGAAGGAGTAAGACAATGGGCTTCTTGTTTTGGAAAGCCACATTTTACTCTTTCTTCTGTAGAATGAGATTCCGATAGGATGAGTTGGGCTAAAGCCACACACGCGGTGAGGTAAGGCCTGCCCGAACAGTTATTCCTTCGCTTCTTTTGCTGGTTCATGAATGCATCTCTAACCAAACTTGGGAGGGTTCTAACTTACTTGTCCATTCTTTTCCCACATCCTGCTGAGATGGCAGTGATGAGCTGAAGACTTTATCTTCATTTCCATGGCAACAAGCATCACTGTCCTAGGGCCACTCCCGGAAACCTTTGCAAACTCTGCTTTCCCATTATGCCCAACCCCTGGGAGATAACAGAGTGTATGCAGAAGCAGCAAGACCCACCCTCCAGGCCTCCGTGGCTGGAGCAAGCCTAGGCTTCGGCAAAGAACGTCTGGCTCCTCGGACCTACAAACAGCAGGGGAAACAAAGACAATTAACTAAATTGGGTTTTCTCCAATTGTTTCTTCTTCTTGTAAAGTTGGCCCCAGTGTGAAATTTTCACTCCCAACTTACTTTCCACACTCAGACACCTTTACATCTAGAGTTTGGAAATTGCCTGAACAAGGGGAGATTGTACCTTGCATTTCCTGAGGGCTTTGTGTATCTCATGGCCTTGCAGTCTTTCTCAATTACTAATTATGGGCATTTATTTACAGCTCACATCTCAAATGCTGACGGTATGCAGTATGCGTCTATAACCAATGACTTGCCATTAATCAGTAATCAGAGATCCAAAAACAAGAATGTGTGAACTGTGGTACAGACCCAATTAACCTGAAATAGGAAAGGAGGGGCTTTCATCGAGTTACACCGTGCTGTGGGGTGTGCAGTAGGTTCTAGAAGACCACGGAGGGGACCCTGACCTCATGCAGAAGGTGGTTACTTCCCAGGGGATGGATTCCTGAGCCTGTCATGCTCTGTCCTCCCTCCTACAGCTGACCAGGGAGTACAAAAATCCATAATGCAGTGAACCCAAATGGCCCAAAATATCTTCACGCTTAGAAGCCTGTGGGTAGACACTCGACACTCAAAGGCCTCATTTGGAGCAGGGCAGTTTCTGGAAGAAGAAGCGTGTTGACCTTAGCCCCCATCCTTTGATGTCTTCTCTGGGCTTCACTCTAAGAGCTCAGCCCACGTCCGCCTTCAGCCTCGTCGCCCTCACTGCTGTCTTCCTCACCAGTGTCCGCGCTGAGGATTAAGGGGGCAGCCCCGCCCCCGCCCCACAGCATTCGGGCTTGCTGGGAGCAGATCTCCACTGACGTGGGCCACCGAAGGGCAAACCAGTTACACCACAGCCAGGACCCAGGTGAGGCCACTTCCAGAGAAGACATTTTCACAAGGTTATGTTCTCTGGAATCTTTCATGTTTACTTTTAACCCCGTGTGTGGTATCCTGACCACCTCAAGGCAAGAAATCGAGGACTGAAATTCCTGCGTGTGGGCCAGAAGGTGCTCCCTGTTTCTGGAAACCGCGGCTGTGACCCAGGGAAGCTGTGTAGAACGCTGGCCTTTGCCCGTCAAACGGTAACAGAGCCACTGCCTGCCTCACAGTTTACTCTGTGACACCGTCGCAAGTCCAGAGGCAGGGGCAGCTCCCCGTCTTGTGCTCGCACTGCCTGCCACACCTACCCTGGGGACACAGGAATTCACAGAAGAAAAAAAGACAAAACCTTTGTAAGAGTCACGTTCAGGTGAATGGCCGAGAAGAAAGGGGTGGCCCAAGCGGAGAGTCCTGGGTAGGGCTGGTCTCGCAGAGGGGGCGGCTGGGAGCCCCTGCCGGTGGCACACCGGGCCCTGGGCAGTGCCCTCCTGTCTGCGTGGAGCTGCCTGGGGCGGAGTGAGGTCACCGCCAAGCCCGCCACCATCCTCCGTTCGCGCGACTCCTGCACCAGGAGGTGATTCTTCCCCCGTTAGGGACTTCAAGAGACGGCTTGAAATAGCCACCTCCCCAGCTCATCCTTCACCCTTTGTGTGTACATAGCTTTTCCAGAAGGATCCACCAGCTGAAGCAATTGTCCTGCGCACCTCCCCAGGGAGTCCTAGGCCCGCACATTTCTCTGCTGCCAGGTGACCAGATGAAGCCTCTGAGGACGCATGAGCCCCTGCACAAGCAGGGCTGCCCCACAGGTGGGAGGAGATGCCTGCATCTGCCAGAACCCAAAGCCTTGTCTGTCCTGGCTGCAGGGGCTAGAGCCCGGGGGCTTCTCAACATGTGGTCCAGCTTTGTGACCGAAGCTCAGCCAGGGGACTGGTGAAAAAGGCACATTCCCAGGCTCTGCCTGGTTGTCGAGTCCGGGAATCTGCAGTCATGTTCCCAGCTGCCCCCTCACCCCCTGTGCTGTGCACTCATGGCTGGATGCCCCAAGAACGAGGGCCCCTGTATATATAGATCCCCTTCCCCAGCACACTCCCACCAAGAGGAGTCCAGTGTCTTCCAGAGCCTAGTTAGGCCTAGAGAAGGCAGTAGCCCTGTAGATGGGGAAAGACAAGCCCCTGCCAGAAGGGTCTCCATCTCTCTCACTTCTGCATCTAGTCCTTGAGAACAGGGTGTAGCTGAAGAAACTGATAAGACAAGAGGTCCTTGACTGAGAACATTCTAGAGGCCCCACACTGTGCTGAGGACTGCATGTGAGCCATCTCTCATCCATGGGCAAGGTGCTGGTTGTTACCTATAGCTGTAGGCTGAGGACCAGAGAGGTTACGTGACTCGTCTAAGGCCACACAGCTGGTAAAAACAGAAGGAGGGTTGTAACCCTGGGCTGGCTGACTCCCCTGGGAACACTGCTAGGGTCTGGAGGAGACACTATGAGCTGGAACATGACCAGCCACCCTGAGACCGAGAAGTTGTTGTAGAACTTGAAATCTCAGCTTACTTTTTCCGAAACTTGTGCTGACTTTTGGAAGGAGACATTTTAGCCTGGCTTTGGGGCCTTGCCCTGTGGTGGCAGCAGGGTTTGTGAAACTAGAAAAGACACTTGGAGGTTCTGCCGATGAATCGTTAAAGCGGAGAGTGGTGAGTCCTCCGCAGGGGGACTGGGAAGCAGCAGAGCGGGGCTCACACCTTCCCTGGCACCACACGGCCACAGCTTCGGCCACCTTTACCTCCACTCCCCAGCCACCCACTGACCAGCCCCACCAGGAGCACAAAGCCAGGGTTGAGCACCCCCTGACCCACAGTGCAGCCCACTTTCTCTGCTGCTAATTAGCCCTGGGAGCTGTGTTCTGATTAATCAGAATTGCAAGGCTGACGATGTCTGTCAGGAGACCACCTTCAGGACATACTATAATTGGGGAGTGGCAGAGCCTGCAGGGCTGCGTGGCTCATCTGCCCGGAGCCCCCGCACCATGAGCCCCTGCACTGGGACACCCTCGTTATGCAGGAGACACAAGTCCACGCTCCCGTCGGGGTGGGAAGCAGGACCTCTGTCTCTCATCCTCAGACTCCCCACTTCTCTCTGCTCCCTCCTTTTGGTCAGGCATAAAGGACAACACTTACTCTTCTGGGGGCACAGTCTGGGTTTTAAGAATGTCTAGCTGGGACAGATGGCTTTTTTGAAATCAGGAGACCCTCTCAGGAACGTTGGACCAATGAGGGAAGATGAGAGCTCCTGGGGAAGTTAGAAATGGTCCAGTTCCACCTCCCCCTTATAGAAGAGCAGGGGGCCAAGGCCGGGGAGGTCAGGGTCATGCCCAGGTGGGGTCCTCCGCACTGGACGGGGGCACTGGAGCCCAGCTGAGCCATTCCTGGTTTCCTTCCCCTCACCCCCCCTTCAGTCACAGACTTCCTTCCTCAGTGGAGACTGCTGTCACAAGGGTCTGGGGAGATCACTTAGGCTTTAAATTTTTCCTTATAGGAGCCTGCTGATTATTTTCCCACTTTTCTGCTGAGCCGTCTGAACTCACATTCGAAACTGTGTTCCCCCTGTCTCTTTCTTAATATCTCAGCACGGTTCCTGCTGTGGACAGGCGTTCAACCTCAGGCCTGGCCGTGGAGGAGCTTTGCCCCCCGCGAAGGGCCTCATCTTGCGTGTGTGGGGTTCAGACACCTTGCTCCAGGCCTCCTGCTCTAGTACGAGACCATGTGGGGACAGGCCGTCTGAATAACTTAAGAATAGCTTCTGGTACAAACCTTGTTTTTTTGGTCACTTTAATGAGATCTTTATATCAAAAAGATGCACAAACTAAAAACTAAGTAGTAAAGTGGTTTTTTTTAATTGATAACAAAATCACCCACGACAGCAAGTCTACATCAAGCATTGATAGTATCTGGCACATAACAAGTACTTAAAAGCCCGTAGGTCTTTTATATCAATATTCTCTTGAAATAGGTTAATCCACAATCTAAAATTCAGACACAGTCTCATATAGGTGAGAAACTTTGCTGTATAAAAGATCTTTGGTTTTGTTTTTACAGATTTCCTGCTAATTGAATCATCTTTTTCTTGGGAAGGGAGGACAGAGCTAGCCATTTTCCTGGACCCACATGAGCAGAGACTGCCAGGTGCTTTGTGCTCATTCCTGCATGTATTTCCCCCTATTGGCCTCAGGGCAAAGTTTATTCTCCAATTTTCCAGTCGTGGAGCTCAAGATTGTTGGACTCCTAAGTGTTCTTTCCCTTTTGTGATGTTTAGAAGTGAGCCCAGTTATGGCAGTGCAAACTCTGCACCAAAATGATGGATGTTGACCACGTGGTCGCTGCCAACTTCCCTGTCCACACAGGGACCAGCCTTCCTCGGGGCTGCGAAGAGCAGGGGTGCCCTTCAGAAGACACTGTCACCTAACCATTAGTGTGTCAGCATCCCCAGCAGGGAGGCGGCATGGGCCCACAGCCCAAGGGGAGTCGTAGGGAGCCCAGGTGCCCCCGGATGTTCTAGATAGCATAACCTGTGTGACTGCTGGGAAAACTCGTCCCAATGTGCCCTTTCCTTGTCTCTGAGGTGTAGGATTAAAAATACCATGTTTCATTCCCTGTTTCCAAATAGTCGTGTCAGGCTGTGTGTTCCTCGAGTTCTCAGTGAACACCCAGAATTGTCACGCAGTGCCCGGAGAGTGTTTTCATCGTTCTGACGAGATATTCCCTGATTTCCTGGCATGTCCTCCTGCACTCCCTTCGGGCCTCCTCCGCTAGAATTCACGTGCTGGAATCCCTCTGCAGTGACTTTGTGACCCGCCACAAAGTTCAGGGGCACCACCTGCCACAGAGCTGCCGCCTGACTCAGGCCTGAGTGGCCCCTGAAATCAGGGACAGGCGCTCCCTCTGATGCCATCAGACAGCATGCCCTTTCTCCCTGGCAAGCCCTCCTGGCCCCACAAAGGCGGCCACAGTCCTTTGCCCAGAGGGACGCGTGGTGGTGAGTTGGTTAGCCGTGGAGCCCCAGCGCGGCTCTTCACCACCACCCTTGGCTTTAGCCTCTGGGCTGTGTGCCCTGGGGGGGCTCTCGTGCCAACCTGTGGACGCCCAGCCTTTATGGACATCGTCAATGTTCTTTATGAAAGGTTCCTGCCCGGGCACATCTGTCTTCTTCTTGCTCTATGCAGGCACGCATGCTCTCTGTCATAACTCATCAGGGCAGCCTCATTCTTAGAGGGGAGGGAAATGGGCTGTGTCTCTAACTGCCGTTACTTCACCACCACCATCCCCTCCCTTACCCCCACGGGCCACCTCCTTTGCATCGCCACCATCACCGCTGTCACTGCCCCCAGTCCACCCCCATCTCCCGGTTCCGCTCCCCATTCAGTCTCTCCCTTTACCCACCCCTCTCCCCACCATCACCGGCCTTTCCAGCAAATAACCATTTGGAAACCCCTGTTTGCTTGTGCCCGGGGCTCCCTTCCTCGTGTCATAGCAGAATCGGGCAGCACCCCTGCCTCCGAGGCTCTGGGACAGATGCGGGAGCCTCTCCTCTGGAGGGAGCACAGTGTGCAGTACCTTGGTACAGGCATGCAGTTAACTGAGGTAGCAGAGCAGCGGGCTGCCCGCCCCACCAGGAAGGAAGATCATGCTCCGGCTCAGTGCAAGCAGGACAGCCGGAGGTAGCGCCTGCCTGGCTTTAGGACCCGGGTTTCTGCTGATGTAAATGAATGCAGGTGTGGGCGGCTGCCTCCGTCAAGGTGAGCAGTGCTGAGCAGTCACATTGGCCTGGAAACACACTGGCCATTAATTTATTCAGTCCAGAACAAAGTCAGTGTGCCAGCCCCAACCTGTTGTGACGCCAATATTGGGGGACCTTTCCTTCCTTCTCCGTTTTCCCCCGAGCAGCAACCGTACAAAGGAAACTTCAATCCCGGAGTGAGGCTGGGGGGAGCCGGTGCCCTCCCATCTGTTCGCCCGTGACCCCAGCCGCGTGCTCTCAGAGCTGGACCTCGTTCATTAGAACAATAACCCCCGGTCCCAGGAGCTTGGGGGCTCTTGCTGAGCGTAACAACTTGAGGCACATGAAGGAAAAATAGAATGTTTGGCAAGAGTTTCTTTGAAAGTTAGGCTGAATGACCTAATTAAATACATCATTTTCAAATGGAACACAGATTTTCTAATGCAGAAGAGGAACTGTTAAATTTCACAGGTTTCCACACTTGAGAATTGTCTGAGAATCACTTTTTTGGGCCAACGCTCTTTTCTTCTTGATCTCCCTCAGGCCCTGGGTGACGTCATCCAGTCCCATGATTTTAGACCCTCGAATCCCTGCCCCTGGTCCCTACCCCTTTCCCGAGCTGCAGGCTCACAAAGCCGATGGACAGCCCCTTGATGTTCTCCCCTGGGACACTTCAGACCCCCCCCCCCCTCCATCCTGGTGTGCTTGGAACACATTCTTGACTTTGCACCCAGACTTCATCATCCCCTGTTTGCCCATCCTGGGGACTAGTCAGTGGCTTTCACCTGGTTATTCTGGCAAAAGCCCATGCTGCCGTTCCTGACCCCCGGCTTTCACTCCCAGCCCCAGCTCTGCCTGAAACGGCGTGCAAACCCCCCGCCCGGGTCACTGGCACCTCTTGCTTAGACAAGCCCAGTCGCCTCCTCGGCTGGCCCCCTCCTCCTTCTTGTGCCACCATATCCCGGTCAACCGTCCATCCAGCAGCCACCATCCATCCTAAAAACAGAAATCACACCCTATCACCGTCCTGCTCAGAATCCTCCAGCAGCTTGTCCGTGCACTCAGGGCGCAGTCCGAGCTCCCCGCACGCCCTGCGGGCTCTGTCCCACTCTGCCCTGGCCTCTTCTTCAGCACCTCTTCCCATTCTTCCCTGAAAATGCCAATTTCGTCCCCGTCTCAGGGACTTGGCACTTGGTCCGTCCTCAGAGCCTCTCTGGTTTGTTCCCTCACTCCATGGAAGTCCCTGCTGAAAGGCCCCGAGAGTCGGGCTCATGGCCATCTCAGACACTGTACACCAAGAGAGCAGATGAAGAGCTCAGCACACAGGGAGACAAGGCATTCGGCCCGCACCGTAGGCCTGGGTCCTGCAGGAGGAACCGCCCACAGAACAGGCAGGGGCATCCAGCACTGACCGTAGAATTAGTAGGGCCCGCTGCAAAACGAAACCGTGGCACCCCGGCCTCACCACCCCACGGGCCCCCTGACCCACCCCACTGCAGACGGGCCTCCTGCCAGGGCGTGCACCGCAGCACCAGGGGGGCTGTTCAGGGCCTTACTTGAAGGTGAGCAAGAGGCCCCCACACTGTTGGTACTGTGGTGTTGTCACAGCCTGGGGCAGGGATAGCTGCCATCACAGCCCTGCCTGGTGGGGTGTGCCCAAACGATACCCTGCCCACATCCTCACCCAGGCCCCCGCCAGGGGTGGAGGGCACACACAAAACACAGACCCCCTCCCCCAACCTGAGCCCTGCAGCACCTCGGGTGGAGGCCACCAACAGAGGTTACCTAGAGGAGGAACCCCCGGGGGCACCAGGGCTGAGGAGCTGGCAGCAGGGAGCCATCCCGGGGAGTCCAGGAGACAGTGGGAATGAGGAACACACGCATGCTGGGGCCCCAGCTCCCGCGCGTATCCTCCACTGTCCCATTGGACTTTGCTTATGAAACACAAATTTAGAGGTAATTGTTAAGTATTTTAAGACCATAACCTCTGAGCATTTAACACCAAGCACCAAGGGCCCTCTGAGTACAGAGACCTGGGTCATTGCACCGGTCACACACCCGTGAAGCCAGCCCTGGCTGTAGGGCTGGGCCTGAGGGCCAGCCTGGGCTGCCCTGTGACCCTCTCCAGCTTTGGAAGCACCTCTGTGGCGTGAACAGCCCTGGGTCCCTGCCAGGCTCCTGATGACTTCCTGCCCCTGCGGCTGTGGCCACACTGCCACTTGCAGTCACACAGTTCTACCAGGGACCTTGCCCAGGAGCCTTGTCTGAGGGGCCCCACCATCCTCCTGGAGCAGGCCAGAGCCCCGCTATCCAACCTGTATGGGGGCAAAGCCCTGGATTCCTGGGTGAGAATTGGATGAAATATACAGATTTCTTAGATTGCCATTTATGATCGTTTAATTTCAAGTGTTGTCCTGGGGGAAAAATACAACCTGAATATGGATTTTTTTTTTTAAATTGAAGTATAATTTACATACAAAGAAATGCCTAGATCACTGTGAATGATTTTTGACACATGTATACACCATCACTCAAATGAAGACATGAAACGTTTCTGTCATTCTAGAAAGTGGTCTCAGGTCCCTTTCCAGCCAACCCTTCCACACCCAGAGGCCATCACTGTTCCAGTTCTGACCACTGTGGATAGATTAGTTCAGGTATTCCTGAACTTCGTGTAAGGAGAACTCTACAGAAGGGATCTTTGGGTTCTGACTTCTTCCACTACCATAATGTATCAGTTTTGTCCACATCATTAGTAAATCAGGTCTTTTTTATTGCTGAGTGGTATTTGCATTGGATGAGTTTATCACAGTGTGCAGGGTCATTCCTGGTGATGCACATGAAGTTGTGTCCATTTGGGAACTATTAAGAATAAAGCTTCTATGAATGTTTATATTTATGTCCCTTTGCCTACATAGGCTTTCATTCCTCTTGGGTAAATAAATACGTATGGATGGCAAATAAATACATTAAAAGATGAGGAACATCATTAGTCATTGGGAAATGTAGGTTAACAACACAATGATATACTATTACACATCTCTTCAAATGGCTAAATCTTAAGACTGATCATCATAAGTGTCGACAAGGATGTGGGGGAACCAGAATACTCATAGAGTACTGGTGGAAATGTTTTCTGTTGCGGTGATTTTTTTTCTTACCTTTATTTTTCTCCCTTCTCCTTCTTTTTGGTATTCTTTCTTCTTTCTTCTTGAACTGGAAGTTTTCTTCATTGTCTTTTGACTTCTGTCATCTCTGATGAGAAATGAAACATCACTGTTACTGTTGTTTTCTTGAAGGTGATAGATCTTTTTCTGGCTACTTGTTACATTTTCTTGTTACTTTTGGTTTTTGGTAGTTTGGTGATGATTTGCCTTTGTGGTTTCCTTTGTGTTTATTTTATTTGGGGTTCACTGACCTTCTTGGATATGAGATTGATGTCTTTAGGTTTTGTAGATTTTTAACCAGTATCTTTTCAAATACTCCTGCCTTATTCTCTCTCTCCTCTCCTTGTAAAACTCCGGTTACATGTATGTGAGTCCTGTCCCACCAATGATCTGTTCAATATTTTTGTCTCTGTGCTGCAGTCTAGGCTTTTTTATTACTGCTTTGTCTTAATTTATTCATCCCATTTCCTGCTGTGTCCAGGCAGCTTATCCTTAATAAAGTCTACTTGGTAAATCTTTTATTTCGGATATTGTGTATTTCACTTTTATTGAAGACACGTTCTTCTTGAATTTAGTTCACTTCAACATAGATTCCTTCTTTACTGTCCCATGACTTCAGTAAAAGTATGAATTTTAGTTCATCTGGTGTTTCCTGGTTGTTATAATGGGAACAACAATCTGCTGCAAACTTCTCTATCCTAGACAGAAGTAGAATTCTGTGTGTGAAATTTTAGATGTCCTATTTTTTCCCCAATATTTCCCGTATTACTAGAAAATTGCGGGGGTAGTACAAAGAATTCCCGTATATCCTTCACCCAAAGAGCCCATTCGCATTTTGCCAACTACCCTAATCATGTTTTGTTTTTTTTTTTCCAGTAAGGGAATTCAAACCAGATTGCTCATGACACTTGGCTGTTATCTATCAGCCTGCTTGCTTCAATTCAGAACAGTTCTTCAGGCCTTCCTTGCTCTTCATGTCTGTAATGTTTTTAAAGATTATAGACCAGTCATTTTAATAATGTCCCTCAATTTGATTTTGTCTGATGTTTTCTCGGGAGTACATTGAAGTTAGAAATTTGAGGCAAGAATATCACTGAGGATCTGCTGAGTTCTTCTCCTGTACCCCATCAAGTAGGAATAGATGGCAGCTTGTCCCATCACTGCTAATGTTAACTCGGATCACTCAAATGACATAATGTCTCCCAGATTTCTCCACTGTAGAGCTGCTCTGTTTTTCCTTTGAAAATAATAAATGTTTTGTAATGAGATATTTTAAACTGTAAATATCCTGTTACCCCCCCTTCACCCACTAGTCTTAGCATTTATTGATTTTTTTTTTTTTGGTCCTGAATGAAAACTTTCTCATTTTATCATTTCTTCTACATTTATTAATTGAAATTCTATAAGAAAGAATTCTCTCTTTTCCCCATTTGCTTACTTTTTAAAAATCAGTGTGAATTTCTCTTTATTCAATAGGATAGTATCTGTTACTATCATTATTTATTTTCAGGCTCAGAATGTTATAGATTTGGCCAGTGAGAGCTTCTTCGAACTGGCTTCTGTGTCTTTTGATATACCCCCTGGCTTTTTAAGTGCTTCCCCACTTCCTGGCACAAAAAGACTTTCGGGGCTCTTCTTAGACTTTGCCTGCCCATTTCCTGGCACAAACGAAAGAGCCTTGCTTCCCTTTAGTGGTGAATTGCATTTAGAAATGAGGGTTAAGTGTGCTCCTTACTACTGGGGTTTTGCTCTCCCAGAACTCTCAGAGAAAAGACATAGGAAATGTATGTATGCCATGATCCATCATATCAATACTCCCACCATGACTTTCCATCCATAGGGTTCATTCTAGCTTCCCCTCTTTTCCATTTTTGCAACCCTCTTCATCAGCGAGAAACCTAATTCCCCTTATCCTCAGTGTGTTTATTTATTGCTAGGTCTCCCTATACAGATACAAATCTTCTGACCCCTATCAGGCTGCTGTCTCCCTCAGCCAACTTCCTGTGTGGACCCTAGTCCCACCTTGCCACCACCCAGCTGAGACACCTACCAGAACCAACTCAGCCACGTCCCTTCGGTATCCTTCCTTTTGAGGGCCTGACCCCAACTCGGGTCACCACTGTACTCTGCTGCCTTTCTGTGAACTATGAATTTTTGTAGCTAAACTATCATTAGAATTTGCTCTCCTTGGAATGAAAAGTGAAAAGTCATTCTGGCATGTTTAGAGTTGAGATGGTAAGTATGCTTTTTGTCATGAATGAAAAATAATTTGTCTTGGTTAATATGACCTATTGAGAAGGGTATTTCAACTTTTAATACTGTGTAATTCTTTGTCCCTATAACTAACATTGAGCCAGTACTTATTACAAAATGATTTCTGCCCAGGCTTTAGGTAGATAAACGTCAGTGAGAGTCGAGCCCCTCTTGGCAAGGCTGCTGCCTCAGGAGGGCAGGACCAGTCAAAGACAGGCTTGTTCTGGTCAATATCAGCTAGAGATCAGGGGGCATAGTAGGCTGGAGACCCACACTGAGCTGGGCCTTCCCGAAGCAAGGCGTTGCTTACTCAGAAGGTCGTTCAAACTCAGCTCAGTCTTGTCCGTTTCTTTTATCAGAAGAGGTCCAAAAGAGGTCAGTCAGTGACATCGTATTTGTCACCAGCCATATCTGTCTGTTGCCGAAAGTACTGCCACTCAGAGACTCCTACTCAGGGTTTCAACGTAGAAGATAGGGATACAGCTTATTGCTGGTCCTTTCTTTCTCCACGGCACCCCAGCAATAGGCTTCTCCTTATTGTTGGAGTTCCTGCTGATGGGACAGTTTAAATTTGCTTTAAACATGCAGGTGGACTCAGGAAAATTAAAATTGGCTCTCTGTCAGTGACCCCAGCTTTTCCTGAGTCTCTTCTGCCACAGAAACTCTTCTTACCCGCTCTCCGAAGTGCAGACTGATGGTGCATTGAACAGAATATCTTTGTATTTATCTCCAAGTGTTTTTTAATTGTTGCATTCGCTTTTAAAAAAATCATTATCTAACTTTTGCCTCTAAAACTATGGCAGATAAATATTTATTAAATCCTCTGAAGCACTGATGTGCTGGTAAGGAAAGACTTAGAGGCTGAAAAGACAAGTGAAATCAGGAATGCAGAGAGCTCAAGTAGCCCTGCAGCTGGCTTTCCCTGGAGAGCCTGGCCCAGGTGGGTGACCTTGAGCTCTCTTTGGCACACCTTACACCATTCAGGGTACCAAGGACACATCCCAGGGGACTTCCAAGGGGGGCATATGTGGAAAATGTTCCCCACCCCACAGACACATGAGGGACGCCAAAGGATTACATCCGCAGCAGAAGGGCGAATGAGAAAGAAACGAAGCAAGTGCAAGATAGTGTGCGGCAGATCTTGGCTCGAGGTGAGAGAATAGCAAGAGGACAGAGCGGGAGAAAGTGCCTGATAATGCATAGTCACGTGCTGATCTGCACAAGAAATTACAGCGCAGATGCAAAGCACCTGAACAATCTCAAGCATACATTTAGTGTAACCCAGAACGATGGAGTCCTTGGGTACCCGGTGCAATCAAGACAAGCCCATCTTCAAACCAGGCCTCGGGAACTCTCAGAGAAAACCTTCAGGAAATATGAGCTCATTAAAAAAAAAAAAAAAATCTTAAAACCCCATGGGTTAAGGCACCACGCAGGAATCAGCAGAAAGAGCAAAAGGACACAGCATATAAAATATGTCTGTTGAATATTTTTAAAAGATTGAAAATAGGATTAAAAATGAAGAGGCTATGTACAAATAACCAATCACCCCTGTGCAAGATGAAATAAAACCTCTGGAAATAAAAATTTCAAAGTTAAGGACTCCGTGGGAGAGCGTAAGAGTAGATTAGAAAAAGCCAAAGAGGAAATTCAGGAGCTGGAAGATGAATTTAGAAAAGTTACACACAGTGCAGTACTGGAAAACAACACATGGGAAATGTGAACAAGGTAGGAGAGGTTGAGACAGAAGGAGAGAGAACTTGCAACACAGTTCTCATCAGAATCCCTGAGGAGAAGAAAAAGGAGAAGCAATGGAGCAGAGATAATATTTAAAGGAGGCTGTGAGTTTTCACAAACCGATGAAACACAGGAATCCTCACTTCCAGGAAACCCGATGAATGACAAGCAGCATAAATGCAGAGTAACATGCACGCTTATATCACAGAGAAGCTGCAGAGAGCCAAAGAATCCTAAAATTACCTACATGGGAATAAAAAGTTGTCAGCTGACATCTCAAGAACAACAGAAGCCCAAAAGCAGGAAAAATAAATGTTTATTGAATTGAGGGGGAAAATCACTAAACGTAGAATTAATTACACAGCATGAGTTATTCTTTAAAATGAGGATACCGTGGCTATTTTAGACACACATTACAAAGAAAATGTGAGGCATAAAAAGGAATTAAGAGAAATAATGAATTAAGGGGCTCTTGTCATGCATTTAGGTCATGAAAGGAGTGTTTGGATATGTTCTAAGGTTCTTTATATGGAGGGTATTTAATTTTTACTTGAGTAGAAGAAAAAAAATGAAAGGTGAAATAAGGAAACAAAAGAATGAAAGAGGAACGTAGAAAAAGGCGATCAACAACCTAATTGGTGTATCTGGAGTAATGAGATGTGCATACAGTGGACACTGTAAGAGAAAATGAATGAATTGCAAGCATAGGAGGTGCGCGAAGCCACACAGTGTCAGAGCAGAGGAATGAGGTCTCAGATAAATAAATACAGTATGATTGATTCAGTTATATAAAATAAAACTCAGAAACATGTAGAACAAGCAGTATATTGCATAGAAATACAAAGTGAGATCGAATGGCAGAGCAGAAGCCAAGCAAGAATAAAGAAGAAATTGAGGATGATGTTTACCTCTGAGTAGAAACGAGGGCGACATGGAGAAATTCGAAACTGAGAACACCGTTCTTTTTCTCGAAATGGGTTGATGCGTACATAATCGCCCCCGTACGGCAGTCCTTACAGTCCTTACAGTCCACAAAGTGTCTAAGTATCCTTTCACAGTCATTATTTAATAAGAATAATTTAACCACTTACAGTTATTTGAATTTGACCTTTATGTGGTGTGAGACAGGGTTCCAGTGCGCCTGTTTTCCAGGTGGAGAGCTGGCTGCCCCAGCATCATTTGCCAGATGCCTGTCCTTTCCTTGGTGCAGTGGTCACTCTGGTCAGACACCGGATTTTCACGTATATCCCCTGGGATGTCTGTCTGGTCCCCTCTCCTATTTTATTGCCCCGTCTGCTGTCTGTGATGTGTCTCTCCTCGGCCAGTATCACTGTTGTGATCACAGCAGCGGCAGCTTTGTGGTTGGGTGTTCCCATAGTAGAGATTGAGGCACAAATCCCCTCCCTCTTCTTTTTATCATTTTCCTTGGTTATCCGGGGGCACTTACTCTTCCAAATGAACTCCTTAAGATTATTTCATCCAATTCCAAAAGGATTGCATTAAATTTGTAAATCTATGGTAATGTCTTTCCACCCAACAATAAGAAATACCTTTGCATTTGTTCAAATCTTATTTTATGATCTTCAGTAAGATTTGATGGTCATTTTGTGTTGGTCCTATGGCTTTCTTATTAAATTTATCCATAAATATTTTATGGGTTTTACCATTATTATGAGTGGACTCTTATTCCCTTTACCATTTCTAATTATTTATTGCTAATGAAGAGAAGAATGATTAATTTTGGCATATTTATCATCTGTTCAACCACCTCATCATAATTCTCTTGCAATTTTAATACTGTCCCTGGAGTCTCTTTGTTTTTTAAGTATACAGATACACAGTCAGCAAAAAGATATAGTTGTCAGTTGCCTTTTCCAAATTTTTACTGATTATTTCATTTTCTTGTCTTATTACACTTCCTTTTTGAATAAAAATGGTGATGACAGGTGTCCCTGCCTGGCTCCTGATTTTAACTGGAACAGTGGTTGGCCATTTAAGATGCCGTGTTTAAGTTTTCCTCTGTTTCTTTTTCCTTAGAGTTTTTATTTGGAATGACTACCGTAGTTTAGGACTTTTTATCTCTTTTCTTCTCTTTTTCTTAGAGAGAGAACCTCAAGCAGGCCCCTTACCCAGCACAGAGCCTGACACCTGGCTCCATCTCACAGCCCTGAGATCTCAGCCGAAATCAAGAGTCGGACACTTAACTGACTGAGCTACCCAGGCGCCTCCTTTTATTTATATTTTTGCTCTGGGCTTTGAGATATGTCCTGTACTTGATCACGGAGGCCAGTAATTTGAGTCTCGATAGTGACCATTCTATCCTTAAATTCCTCTGATTTTCTTTTTGGCTCAAAATTCATAGTTCTCTTGAAACCCCCTCTTGGCGCTGTGCTCAGTTCTCCCAGAGTTCCAGTACTGTGTTGTCTCTGCTGAACTGTCATCCCCTTCCTCTGGCTGTTCTGGTCCTGGTCATTCTTCTCTCTGGAGGCTGAGCCCCCTCCTGTAAATGACTGTTTCCCACCACCTACTCACTGGGCCTCAGGTTCACACACTGAAGGACCTTCAGGCAGTAGTGGTCCCATAAACAGTGCCTGAGATGGGGTTGGCCAGCCCTGGGGGTCTCCATGTGGGAGTAGACAGGTCGTAGGGCTCCTGTGGAAAGCTGGAGGAAGCCTCCTACTCTCTGGCCAACATGTGCTCTCCCAGTCTCAGGGATAGAGCAGACAGTCCACTCATTCAGCCAGGAAAGCCAGCCTCCCATGAGCCTCTGTGCCCACCTGTCAGAGGCCTCAGCAGCTGCTTGGCTCAGACAAGCCAGACGGTGGGAGTTGACAAGAGAAGAAAAGATACTATCTTTTTGATCCAATTACTAAGCTTTGTTTTGATATTACGGCTGCTAATCCCATTGAGAGAAAAGGACAGATCTTTGAGAAGGGAAATTGACACCGTTCCCCTTAGAAAATACTAAATTTTTCTGTGCTAATATTAGATCTTTTAATCGAGCTCCACTTTTAAAAAATAAGTAGCAGGATAATCAAGGAGATGAGCATGTTATTCTCTCTAGTTGTGAGACATATCTATGATAAGTGATCTACAAGGCCAAGGGTTGACCCAGGGGCAGCTCTTGTACAGCAGGTAAAGGGCCCTAGAAGAATGTAGCATCCCCTCCGTGCTCGTAAGTCTGGAGTATAAATGTTGGGGAGCACCACGGTGCTTCATGCCGAGTGTCTCCACAATAATCCTTGAAATAATTGGAAGCGGCTCATGATGTCATGGCCTTGAATCATTAGTTGGTGGAGAAGCAGGAAAGAACCCATGTAATGAGGTATCAGCGAGAGAGTAGAGAGACCCATCAAGAGCGGCAACATCTGCCCCCCCTCAGCTCGAAGATGCAGGGAGCCCCGAGGAGCCAGAGAAAGTGACAGGAGGGCTTGGTACCAGGAGGAAAAATGAGGGGTCTGGTGACAGAGAATAAGACAGTTGCAAGCTGAAGAGGCTTTAGGCAAAGAACGAGAACTTGGGGACAGGAATATATTTGGAGGAAGTGCTCTAAAACAAAACCACTTTGCAAAAGAAACTCTCCCAAGGGCAAAAATCCTATTGTGTTTCACATTTTCATGCAGCTTTTCTTTTTCAGAAGGTCTCGGAAATAACCCTTCACAAGCCAGTTGAGATAGCTTGATAGGGCAAACAGAGGCAAAGAGAAAAAAGAAGAGATTTTTGTAGTTAGCACATGGGCTTTTATACACCTAAGTTCACAGTTGCGAGGTTGTTTTTCACGTCTCGTCGGATCTCCGCAGAACACCCTCATGCTCCTGTTCAGGAAACTGGGGAGGCTCACACAGGAAGGAGACTTGCTCTGCTGGAACCCAGCTCTCAGACTCTCACCCTGAGCTTCCCACACTGTCCACTCTGCCCACTACTCACTGTGTCACCGTGTCGCCTTCCTTAAAACCTCCGATTTCTGATGACTCAGATCTCTAGACAGCAATTTTGGGTGTCTGCAGTTTCTTAATCAGATCCAGTCTTTTTCCCCCTGGCATTTCCTGCAGCCGCTCCATGTCAAGCCCAATGCCCCACTCTGAACATAAGAAGTAGAACCTGGCCATTGCCCCGAAACCAGAGAGACACCCCATCCCCCACCCCAAAGCACTCAGTGACCCTGAATTCCGGCAGCTCAGACCTGCTCTTCTGTCTGACCTGCTACCCTTATACTGAAAGAAGTGCTGAGTGCTGGCCAGCAGCCTGGGAACCCATCTTAGATGGAATATGCCTATGGGAAGCCTCAGGGAGAAAGCTCTAGAAATGGTGAGTCAGGCCAGTCACTGTTGTCACACAAAGTAGAGAGTGAGGTGGCAGGATAGCACAAAGGGCTCCCAGAAGGAAGAGACAGCAGGACCTGCCCGTGGTAAGTGGGTCTGACACCTCTGCAGGCACCAGGGCCCAGGCCGTAGGCTGCCTTTGAACCTGAGCTCCAGGCTCACCTGGCAGGTCAGAGGCCCTGAGCTATTGAGCGCAGCCTGCAGAGTTTGAGCTGCAGTTCAGTCCTGGGCCCTGAGAATGTGTGGTTTCAGGCTCCCTCACCTCAGAGGCTGGGCAGAGTTTACATGGGTCAATCCAATCCCCAGCTCAAGGAGAATCACAAAGGGAAGCATGCCATTGAGACATTTTGAGGCTTGCTATTTCAAGCCTGCCTTTTAAAACCAGTTGGTACAGTTTATAGATTCAGTGTAAACAGGCTCACCTTTTTGTGAAGGCAGGTCTCCTGAAGATGGTCACCAGCCCACATTCGTGTCCCCACTTGTGTCAGTAAAAGCACATGGCTTCATAGCTTCCAGTCCTCTCGAACCTGTCACTAACTGAGGGTCTGAATTGAGCACTTACTATGTGCCAACCTCTATGAATTATGCCATTTAGTCCTCAAAACAATCCTGTAAGCAGCCAACTGTTGTTATCTTCATTTTTAAATTAGAGGGAAAATGGAGTAGGGGACTTGGCGGGCCTTTGACTTGGTAGGGTCGGAGCACAGGACCGATCAGTGCTGACCTGCGTCTGCTGACGCAGGCCTATCCCAGCTCACTCATGCTCGGCTCAACCAGGGGCCCTTCCCATGTGACAGTTTTCTTCCCACGTGAGCAAAGCTTTGTGTCCTCCCTTCTCGGGTCTCTCTGCGAGGTTGGAAGCTCCAAGGACAGGAGGTGTCCAAGGTAGGGGGAAAAGGTGAAACTCTGTGGCAGCCTTTTCAAATGACATCTGTCACTGTAGGCCCTCAGCAGTATTGGGGAAAATACCCAAAACTTGGGAATAAGGCAAAGGGCAGGTGACATGTCCTCCAAGGTCATATTGGCACAGTGTTTGACAGGCTCGCCCAGGGTCGTTTACGATCTGAGCCAGAGGTTGCCCCTCTGTGTATCTCACCATGCATTGCTAACTGAAGGCCCTTACTATGCAGTTACCCGCTAACTCATAGATTTGTTTCCAGTAAAGATGCAAACTGTTACCGCCTGGTGGGAAAAAATATAGCCTGCAAGGTTGTGTCTTCTTGTCCTGTATGTCATTCACCAGCTGTGTGCCTCGCCCCACCCGTTCAGTCCACCTTCTGTCTCCAACGCCTGTGTAGCCCTGAACCAGCTTCTCACTCCCGCAGGTCCCCTCGTTAATGAGTTAAGTAAATCTTCACCCCATGTTCACTTTATATTCTCATGAGAGGCACGCTTTTAAGTTTTTGAAAAGTACGCTTTGGCATTGGGTTCATCTGTGGCTGGAGATGGGCACCTCCAAAAGCCCTTCCAGAGACATCAGGGCATATGTGACAACCAGCGGTCTGTTACATCCTGATCCCTTGGCCAGAAAGAGCCAGCTTGTTGTGCCAGCCCTTGTTCCAGGCATTTCTGACTTTGATGTAATGGTTCTTTTTTTTTATTAAATTTTTTATTTAAATTCAATTTAATTAACATATACTTTAGTGTGTGTGTGTGTGTGTGTGTGTGTGTGTGTGTATCACATCTTCTTTATCCATTCATCTATCAATGGACATTTAGGCTCTTTCCAGATGGTTTATGTTTGAAGCCAGTTTGTTGGACCTTGGTTATAATCTCTCAGCAATACACATGACAAGTTACATTAGCTTCCAGCAATGGGTAACCAGATATTTCTGTTTAGCGTTCAGACCTAGAAAATTTGGGCATGTCTTTCAGAGCTCGTCAAAATTCTGCTTTTACGAAGTACACAATTGCCTCAGCGTAGGGTCCGCTCTGGGGTCACTGAGAGGAAATCACATCTGCCCAGCAGTCACCTGGACCATTTCTGGGGGAAAAAAGCCAGAGAAGGAGGGCAGGAAGGCGCTAAAGCTGAGGGGCATCCCATTAGAGGGAGGGGGCCTCTGGCCAGGGGTCTATGCATGGTAAGGAGCGGGTTTGGGTCTGTGATGCTCCGAGACCCCAGCAGGCCTTCCTCACATAGCACTGTGGACCTCCAGCCTGTAGAGAAAGTGCTAACTGGGCCTCCAAGCTGCACGCTTTTGGTGTATGTGCAGCAGAGATCCTGTAGGCCAGGCATGCTGATGTTTGGAGGTGCCCTGATGTTGGAGAAGCTCACACTGTGGATGTGTGGACCCTCCCGGCATGAGTTCCTTGAGGCAGGACCATATCCCTGGTTGAGATTGTCCCTCAAAGGATTTGGGTGAGATTGGTTGAAATCTAGGCTCGGCTGCCTCCCACCTACTTGTTATCTGAGCATAGGCAAATCACCTCTTGACTCGTATTTCCTAATCTGTTGAATGGGCACGTATGTACGCCACAGATACATTCAGGGTGAGGCCTGTGCGTGCATCTGCTTCATGGGGCTGTTGTAAGGATTAAAGGAGAATGAGACAAGCTCATGTGTTCTAAGTGTGAGGCACGGCACGCGTCGAGTAAATCGTGGTTACTCTACACACTGCCCTCTCTGGAATGTGCATCTCCCTAGGGGTAGCTACAGATTCTCTTCCCGTCCCTCCAGTGTGAATGAGACTTTCCAGGGCAGAGCTGAAGTTGGCACAGCCCCAGCCACCAGGGCACCCAGAGGCTGTGTTGGTTCCCACCAAGGTGACTCGTGGTGAGAGCCCAGGAGGGCTGCTCCCTTCCCCACCAGCAGCCCGGAAGGTGCCAAGAACCTTCTGGCCTGTGGGAGGAGCCCCTTTCAGCCAGGAAGGGAGCCAGGGTGCTGAACATCAGGGCGATTAGACCTCCTTTCAATGCTCAGTACTCAGGGGCTGACAAACACCTCCAGAGAACGAGAGGCACCCCACTTTCCCCAGGGTACAGTGGGGCAAAGCGGCAATTTGGCGTCTGCAGTCATGACTGCCGGCAGCCTGCACCTGCCTGGCAAGGTTTGTCTCAGAGCAGGGCTTTGTGAGCCGGGCTTCTTCCTGTGAGCCCCCAGGCTGCTCCCCAGCCCCAGCCCAAGGCTCTGCCCCTTCTCTATCAGGCCTCAGGTCAAATGTCACCTCCTCAACAAGGCTTCTCTGACTCCAAGAGAGTTGGCCCACCGCGGCAACCGGTCTGTTTCCTTCCCAGCATTGACTACAACCCACATTTGTTTGTTTGTGTTCACGCTCCTGTGTGTCTCCCTACATGGTAGCGTCCTGCCCTGAGGACAGTTTCCTGGTGGGCCTTGTGCCCCCAGCACCTGGAATCGGTCTGGCACAGAGGAGGTCCTCCTGGACTCTTCACCGGCTGTGTGGATGAAGCACCCCACTGTTACCACCTGTGTGCGGCACGGGCTGGGGAGCTGGGTCTCTGTGGGCTCCTGCACAAACTCAAGTTCTGCAGCTACATACAAGGCACTTGCATGGTCTCTGTCATGAGCGAGTCAAAGTTCACCAGACACTGTCTCCCGTCCACCTTGGGCGTGTCTGAGAGGATACGTGTTCTTGGAAGGTTCGGGGTGGGGAGTCCTGGGACCAGGAACGGCAGCTCCTGGATGGCACATCCACCTATCCAACACCTCTGTATGCACAGCGGGCTCCCAAAGGCAAGTCCTCAGCTCTAGGTCCTTAAAAAAACCTGACCATGACCCAGGCTATGTGCTGTAGCTCCCCGGTGGGTAGGTGCTTTTGCTCAGAAAATAAAGCATTGAATCCATTTGTAAAGGGCAGTATCTGCTGACAGGTGGGCACTCAGTTCCTGTAAGGGACCTTCTGGCCACCAAGGCCGGAGACTGCCGCTGTGCTGGCCTGGGGCTCACGGCAGGTTCCCGGCAGGCTGTCAGCACGGGGCGCCTGGGGTTTGGTGCTGTCCATGTTTTCTCTGGCCACGGCCTACTCTTCTTGGCCTGCTCTGGGCCCCGCAGAGTAGGTGCTCGCCTCAGAGCCAAGCCGTCACCTCAGTGTGGTTTCTTGGTGGGGTGCGATGAGGTCATAAGGATTTCAGGCCTAGTCCTTTGCTGGACGAGTCGTGGGGACCTCCCAAGATGGCATCACGAGAAGGGGGCTCTCCTCAGTGGTCAAGCTGGGGACAAGGTCTCGGTCAGGAGTGCTGCCCGGGGCAAGCTTGCCTGCAGCAGTTAGCATCCCTCAGTAGAAAACTAGCATGCTTCCCCTCATGTGCCACTCGGCACCATCCCCCAGAGGGAAATGCTCACTGATGTACTTTGCGCCAGGGCACCAGTTATGGAGACTGAGTCAGAGTTTGGAAACTGCCACGTGGTATGGTCAGTGATGAGAAAGCGGGCCACCTGCAATGGGGGAACAAAGAAGGACCCACCTCTTCTGTCTGATCCCTCGACGGAGTCCCGTGGACTCAGCTCCCACTGTCGCTAAGCTGGGCCACCTCCCCGTCACTGGGAGGCAATGGCAGCCCAGGTCTGTGAGTTCAAATCGAGAATCCCGATCTGAGTCACAGAGGGGATCTCTAGCATCAGCTGGTACAAATGGACTTGTTTCTCTGGCGTCATAACTCTCATGTAACGATTCCCATTTCTGACTGCATTCAGTAAATTTAATTAGTGTCGAAAAGCCACTTATTTGGTAAGATGATCAGTTTCTAACCTGGGTAAATGACTTTTTTTATGACTATAAATTAAGCACATTATATCTTTTTCATGCATCATGGTCGTCCTCATAAATACTGTAGACAGTTGCTGGTGGTCTCACTTGGTTACCTTTCCCATTACTGTTTTATCATCATCCTGCTAGGACTGGGGAATTCATTCTGTTTTAGTAACAAGGAGGAAGTAGTGACAAGGGGCTTGTTTAGCGAGGAACCCACTGCTTGGTCCACGTCTCTGTGGCCAAGGATGGGATTCCAGGCCCACCCCTGTGCAGGACGTTCTCAGCTTGTCCCCGGGCCTGCTGGGCACAGGCTGGGAAAAGCAGCAGATGCATGGCTGCTCAGGTACTTTTGTCTTAATTGCAAATAATTTGGTTAAAAAAATCAAATATTTGCCAACAGCCCATTTCCATGTCAGAGAGAACCTGAGTGTTCTTGACAACTTCTGTGAGCACAGGTTGGCCCGAGTGTTTTCTTAACACTGATTCCTCAGGGCACAGCCTACGGGGGAGGCCTCAGTAACACCTGTGAGCTACTCATACGTGGGAACTGGAGGCCTGGTATCCAGTGCTAGTCTTTGGAAGCACTCACTGCGATTGGAGCCTGCTGGTGCTTGAGAGGAGAAAGGGTCAGATGGAAGGGGTTCTGCCCCCACCCTCTGCCCTGCCATCCGTTGCAAGCAGGCTTGGCTTTAACTGCCTAGGCTGAGTTAGGTGGTCTCTGAAGTCTCTTCCTACTCTGCCACTCCAGATTCTAGTCTCCTTTACCCCACAAGGCCCACCTCCATCGACCTTTGTCTCCCGTTTGTGCCTCCATCTTTCCAGCTTCCCTCCTGCCCTCCGACAGAGG
The DNA here is from genome assembly GCF_037043125.1 of Eumetopias jubatus. Lineage (NCBI taxonomy): Eukaryota > Metazoa > Chordata > Mammalia > Carnivora > Otariidae > Eumetopias > Eumetopias jubatus. Next base: position 27,093,922 of record NW_028274811.1, on the reverse strand, counting down.
AGGCAAGGGGAGATGTACCCCTCAAAAGGTCCCCCCGTGGGGGCATGGGGCCCCCACTACCCTCCCCATCTCTGCCTCTAACCTGAAGTTTGAGCAGTGGTACCAAATCAGAGTTGAGAGGGTCAGCTTTTAAAACTCCTGTGCTTCCCTGAGCATGAGTGTCCAGGGCTCTGTGAGGACAGAGGCCCCGCCCCGTACCTGCAGGGCCTCTCTCATCCAGAGAGTGGGGCAGACATTCTTGGGAAGGGAATTCAGAGGAGGGGGCAGCGGGCTCGGCTCGGACTTGCGCTGGCAGTGAGCACCTCAGAGAGGTGCTAGACCCCAGGGGGTGAGTACTTGGAGCTGGGTCAGCTGGAAAGAGCTGTATTAGTTTCTTCTAGTAGCCGCCAGTGCTTTCCAGGGTAACCCATTTTGCAGCCACCCAGGAGAGTCATGCTAATCAAACACACTCTGTAGCAAAGTAGCCATCAACACCGTGGGTGGAGGGCCTCCAGCCCAGGGCCTCCCACTGCCAGGAAACCTCAGCTCCCCTCCACCTTTCAACCTTGACAGGAAAATGTGTGCCGGAGCTGATGAATGCCGCCGAGCCTCTGCCGTGACACGTGGAACGTCAGCCAAGTGGATAAAGGAGATTCACACGCCTGCTTAGGATCCGTACTTCGACACTGCTCAGAAATAGTTTGACCTTCGCCCTTGGACCAAGTCCTCCAGGCAAAAAGTGACTCTTGTGCTTGGTGGCAGCCTCTTTCCCGGTCACCACCATCCGACCCCATTTGCTACCCGCCGCCATTATGAACATCCGCAATGCTCGGCCAGATGACCTGATTAACATGCAACACTGCAACCTTCTCTGCCTTCCCGAGAACTACCGGATGAAATACTATTTCTACCATGGCCTTTCCTGGCCGCAGCTTTCTTACATTGCTGAGGACGAGGGCGGGAAGATTGTGGGCTACGTCCTGGCCAAAATGGAGGAGGACCCAGATGACGTCCCCCATGGACATATCACCTCGCTGGTGGTGAAGCGTTCACACCGGCGCCTCAGCCTGGCCCAGACGCGGATGGACCAGGCCTCCCGGGCCATGATAGAGAACTTTAGCGCCAAGTACGTGTCCCTGCACGTCAGGAAGAGTAACCGCGCAGCTTTGCACCTCTATTCTAACACCCTCAACTTTCAGGTTAGTGAGGTGGAACCCAGATACCATGCAGATGGCGAAGATGCCTATGCCATGAAACGGGATCTCTCACCGATGGCAGATGAGCTAAGGCAGCTGGAGCTGAAGAAGGGCAGGTTTGTGGTGCTGGGCTCCAGGGAAAACCAGGAAACCCAGGGAAGCCCACTTCCTAGTTCTGAAGAGGATGGTCAGAAGGAGGAGAACCCCGCCGCTGATGATAGTGGCAGTGACAGCAAGGAACCCAGCGAGTCCGAGGAGAGCACTGATGTCCAGACAGCTCAGAAGGTTCAGATTCCACCTCCTAGAACCTGTTTAAGCATTGCAGTTCCTCGCATCTCAGCCACGTCTGCCCTCTGAGCCCTGGCTTAGCCTGTCTGCTCTGCAGCACCTTTCCTGGGATCATCTCACAATGGCCCCAATGGCTTCTCACTCTCAACAGCAACCGTCTACATATCCCACTGGGATTACAAAGGAATACCTGGATACAAGAGCCTCCTGCCCAAGAGCCAAGAAAGTTTGGGGCCTGCCATCACAGAACCTTCTTTGGCCTGCTCACACCATGCCACCATTTTACTCTGTAGTAGTCCTGTGCTGGGGGTGGTTGTCTTGCAAGTTGTCTCCTCCTAGAATGCTGAACAGGAAGCAGGGCAAACTCCTGAAGCTCCTCTGCTTTCAGGTTTTGCCATTGTTTATCGGGTTTTCATTCTTGAGGGTGTAGTCAGGACCATCAAGTCAGACCTCATGCCCTCCTTCCTCCCCTTCTTCTTTTCTGGAGGAAGTATTCTATTTTCTCTTCCTTTCTCTGGGAACTCATCGTCTGTCTTACCCTCCCCTTTCTTGAGGCGGTATTCTCCTCCTCTTTCCCAGCTGGAGGAAGTCACGAGGAAGGGCTTCTACTACGCAATCAGAACTTGGAGATTTTAAGACAAGGACAACCAGTGATTAAATTGCCGGATTTAATCTCCTTATTTGTGTCAATTTGTTTTTTTGGGTTTTTTTGTTGTTGGTGTTAATGACACAACTTGCCATTTATTGAGTACCTATGATATTCAGGTACAATGTAGGACTTTTATTAATGATATATTTAACTCTCTCAGTACCCCTAAAAGGTAGGCGTTAGGATTCCTGTTTTATTCGTGACAAAACTGAAGCTCAAAGAAGCAAAGTAAATATCTGGGGTCTGAACCCGAGTCTATTTGAATTCAAGGCCAAAGCTTCGTTCACTTTCCCATTGCCACTCTTTGCATTTTATTCATAAAGGTGTGAAAACTATAGCAAAAAAAGGAAAATCTACAGTTTAAAATGTTCTGTTGACTTAATACATGGCAACTCTATGTCATTTGTAAGTATTTCTGTATAACCCACCATTATAATCCTGTTTTACTATTTTTCTCCAGTAAAGATAAGTGAAGACAAAAAAAAAAAAAAAAAAAAAACAAATAGTTTGACCTTCTAGTTTATTATGATTCAGGAAAAAGTCAATATTTCTTAACTTGCCAAGGCTGGAAGAATTTAAATGAATTATTGAATTAAGCAGTTAATCTATCGATAACTGATTTTTTTCCTTTCAAATCTAGAATGATGAAAAGCAGGCGTAACCAAAAACAAGAAAAAGAAGGTTGTTTTCTCCCCCCAAACATTTTAATCCCATGAGATTGGAGCTGGGGCCAAATGTTCAGTGTTGACCACCGGGGCCATTCTGTCTCGCTTGGGTATTGTGAAGAAGATATAATTAAAACTTAAAAGCAAAGACTTCCGTGGCCATAAAATCTGCATTCGTGTTTTAATTATTTGTATTTTGATATCCCTTTCTTATTCTCGACTTGTGTTTGCTGCCATTAATACTGCATTTTCTGGACTCCCCCAGCAGAGTGGAATGTCGTTTTGGGGTGCTTCCTGGGCCTTTCCTGTAAGCGGGCCCTTCCAGCAATAAGACACTCTCCTGGCCACCCTGCCCACGTGGGAGTGTGAGTTCTGGGCACCACCGCCTCACACCATTGTGCACGTGTGTTGGGTGCAGGGAACACCCAGGAGCGTGGCAGCAGCTATTCCCAGGGTCTCAGCCTCCCTCCCACGGCTGTAGCTTCCTGCTTCATGCTAGAAAGGGCTGGGCAGTAGAGAAAGGCTACTGGTCCCACCACCGGTGGTGTGTATCCTGGAGAACCACATTCTCCCCAGAGAACAGCGTCAAGCTCAAAAGCGTCCCTGCCGTGGCCACCGCCATCCTGAACACTTAGAGTACCGCTTTCTCCTTTCTTACTCCACACTGATTCCCTAGCTTCCGCCATTGCTCCCCACTGCCTAACATATCTGACCACACTTCCTCAGCTTGGCGCTGTATGTCTCCTAGAATCACACCTTGGCATCCTTACCTTTCCCACCCCGCCCCTGTACAAAACTCCTCCTCCCATCAGGTCTGTCCCTCCAGTGCAGTTATGGGAGCCATGGCTCGAGCCCTGCCTTTTGGCAAGCCATCCTCCCCTCACTCAGCACGGTCCATTGGCACTGTGCTACCTCCATGTGGTCCCCTGGCTACTCTTCCCTCCCAGGATGGGCGGGTGGGGGAGGGGCTGTGCCCGAGATGTTTGGTGTGAGCCAACCATAAAATCTGAACCCTGTACAGCAGGGTGCTGCTTTTGGCACCCATGGCCATCTCCTGTTGGTAGGGCAAAGACTCTTTTGGGCACACCAAGCCCCAAGGCCTTGGCTTCACCGGCAAATGGAACCACAAAGGAAGCCCTTGACCGCCACCACCAAATGCTTGCAGCTGACCCTCTGTTTTGTGTGTTTGGCAGGACTTTCTGGCCACGATGGGCTGCCAGCCTCCTGTGGGAAGAAGTTCTGCAGCCGCGGGAGCAGGTGCATGCTCAGCAGAGAGACAGGGGAGCCCGAATGCCGGTGCCTGGAGGCATGTAGACCCAGCTACATGCCCGTGTGTGGCTCCGATGGGAGGTTTTATGAGAATCACTGTGAGCTCCACCGAGCCGCCTGCCTGCTGGAGAGAAAGATCGTCGTTGTCCACAGCAAGGACTGTTTCCTTAAAGGTAGGAAGTTGCTTCCTTGCCCCTATGCTTTTGGGTTTGGGGATGGATCTTCTGATGCCCTTTTGACAAATGGCCCAGGTGCTGAGGCTGCAGGTTGAACGTGTAAAGGAAGGCTGGAACCTCAGCCAGATAGCAACCCCTGCCTTTGCGGCGGCGGAGGTGGGGGGCGGGGCTTGGGGAGCAGAACCTAGGCAGACCTTTGGGGTAGGACAGGGAGGGGAAGTGAAGGGATGGAAGCCACCAAGTGCCTGCAACAGTGAGGGAAAGGAGCGTGGGAATCACCTGGGCCTGGGCACCTGGAGCGGAGGGGGCAGGGCCCGGCATCTCCCTAACAGGCCCCAAGCCTGCGGAGGTGTGACCAGGATGTCAGAGCGTTCTCAGCAGCCGAGCACAGGTCTGTTGAGCCCCTACAGCCGTTCCCTGTGCCGCCCGCAGCCACACGAAGGGCCACTTTCCCACTGTGGCAGTGCTGTGGCAGCGGGAGTCGGGGGGATGTGTCCAGGAGCAGGCGAGGCTCCAGTGGGTCGGGCTGCTCCCGTGATGGTAATAGTCTTGGACACTTTCATGGCTGCGCTTATGACGCTCACGCTGAGGTGCTTCAGAAATCATGAGGCACATTATGGAAATGAGGCCAAAGTGAGTCCAGGAAAAAATGTCCCTGGTTTGAGAACCCTGCCCAGCCTCATGTCTGCCGATCCCCGGCCCCATGAGCACTAAAACACTTGACCAACTGCTCCAGCTTCATTGGCCGTGTTGAGTTTTATAGACTGATGTTCCGTTCTCCGGTTTCCAATATCCCCCAAATTGCATCTTTCTAAAGGTTTTTATTTCTGCATCAGAGTGCGCCCAGCCTCCCTCACCATCGGTTATTCAGACAGCATTTCTCATTTCATGCAAGGGAAAAACAAGCACCCTGAAAGCCGCCTCGGTGAGGGGGGATGGGGGAGCGCTGGGGAGGATGGGGGCCACCGGTGCACGCAGATGAGGGCTCGGTTCTGCTTCATGCTCATTGAGTTCATCCACCAAATCCTTCTGATTCATTGAGGCTTTGTACGGATTTTGTGAATGCCCACGCTGTGGACAGCAGTCCCCACCAGCTCCCAGAGAGCCTAAGAGTACAGCCCGGCTCTGCCACTTCCCAGCTCTGTGACCTTGGGCACATCACTCCACTTCTCTGGGCCTGGGTACTGCTATTGGCAGTACCACCTGCTCTGTGGCATAAAGTAAATGAAAGGCTACACAGAAACCATGTAGCATGTGCCAGGCACATCACAAGTGTTGTGTATTAATGACCCCTACCGTCATCTTTCAATCCAGTGTGGCCTCAGGTCTAGAGCAGAGAGACTCAGGTCATGTGGGGAAGGCAGAGGCAGGAACAAGGGCCCTGCCCGGCAGGTGTGGGGCCCACCTGGCTTGCTGGTAGATGGAGTCGGGGAGGAAGATGCTGAGAGTCGCGTCCTCATGCTGTCCTGGAGAAGCTTACCTGGAACCAGGGCTCCCCTTTCTGCAGACCTAGCTCCGTGAGTCTGGATGCCACGGAGGAGTCTTCACTGCCTCCTGCTCAGATCAACTCCAGTCCCAGGCGGCGGGACGGCCCGCCTGCCTCCATCCTCCAGCCTCCCCACCCGGAGTGTTTGGCGAACAGTGAAGCCCTGTTCACTGACCTCAGGACCTTGGCAGGGATGGAGGGCAGGCCTCCCTAGGGAGGGGGCTTTGGGTGGGCACTTCCCCACCTGCACCAGAGCCATGGTTCCAACGGGGAGCAGGAGGAAACAGCGACAGGGGGCTAGGGAGTGAGGTCTTAGAAGGAAGGAGGCCGTAAAGGACAATATCCTACAACCCCACCCCAAGATAGCAGTAGTTAATGCCCTCTTCAGCTCCCCTGATGACAGTTTGTCTTTTGTCCCTATTTCCAGGGAATTACTGATACAGGAAGTGGAAAAATACCTTCTTTTTTCATGCAAGCAGTAATTCTAAATTCACCCGTGTTCCATTCTCTTTTCCTACCGGACTCTACAAACAAAAGCTCTGACTTCATTCTCGGGTTTCATTTGTCCCCCAGAAGTCACTATTAGGACACAGTCCTCATGGGGCCAGGTGTGGAGAGAAGGAAGGGTGTGGTAGTAGATTCTAGGGGCCACAGTTCAGAGTGCCCCCTCTGTGGCTGGGACCTGGGCCCTTGGTGGGGGTGGGGGGAGTTGTCCTGAGCTCTGTGTGGGGACCACAGCCCTCTTGCTCTGCAAGGAGGAGAGGCGATATTCTAAGCCCCAGTTTCAAGAAAACTTGTGGTAGCACATTGCGGTTGCTATGGCAATGGAATTCCTCGTGAACGCGGAATGAAATATAACATCATTTAGGGATTATTAGCCTGTGAGGAAAGGCAAAACTGAACTCAAAAGCATTGCTTCAGCTCATCTTTGCAGCTGTTGATACCAGCTCTCCTGCCATCCCCAGCAGGGTGTCTCCTGCCGAAATTAAGGGGGACAGAGGGAGGTAGGGTTGTCGGATCTCTTTCTGCCTGTGGCCAAATTAAAGTCGCATTTGTTCTCAGCACCAAATGCCACCAGAGAATACCAAGACAGTGGGTGGAATTCTCTGTAACTTTAACTTCTTATAGACTTTGTGTTTGGAAAGTTACGTCGTGAGGTGGTGTTCCTATTTGTGTACTGGTTGGCACTTTTAAAATTGTTTTTCTGTCTCGGTTTTGAATTCACGCTGTATCTCCTGCGCTGTGTGTGAAGACAAGCTTGCTTTCAGCCATCACTCACCACACCAGGCTTGTATTATCCCAGATGATACAGTGTCATAGTTGGGCAGTTTTCCAAACAAACCGTGAAATTATGGAAGAAAGAAGGCTGTTAGGGCGACAGTTCTAAATGGATCTAAAGATTCCTTGGCCTGCATGGTGTTTTTAGGGGCACTTTGGTGCTTCAGAGGAGAGTTTCCAGGCTCATGAAATCAGAGGAAATAATTTCCATTTTAACCAAAAAATGAAACACACTACAGGCTCACTAACAAATCTCTTTTCCTCCCACCTACACAGGGGAGGAAAAACCAAACCTTTTGTTGCAAGGCAGAACAGATAGGTCTTGCTGCCAAAGAGACTGCTTTTATTGTTGTTGTTACTTTTTTTTTTTTTAATGTTATTGCTTTGGAACTTAAATCAGGTCTCACACCTTCAGGGCATGTCCATACTTCTGCAAGTCTTTCCTGCCCTGCGAGAGAGCGCTACTCACATCCCCAGCTGTGGGCCCAGCCTTTGGTTTAACTCTGGCGGAGCAGGTCCCTGCAGCCAGGGAGGTGCTGAGGCCTCTGTGAGCATCACGGGCAGGAGCGGGCCTCCTGGGAGGTGCAGGGGGAGGGGGCAATGTGGCCCAGGCTCACGGGTACGGCTTGAGATCAGTCATGGGCCATACCACCCCTCCTGGGACAGGGCACGTAAGCTCTCTGTTCCTCACTTACCCCTTCTATGGAACGTGAATAATGGCAGTGCCTACGTCACAGCGTGCGTGCTGCGGGCACGACATAAGGAGTGGCTGGCACGCAGTGAGCTCACCTCTCTAAGCAGTGTCAGCAGCACTCAGGACAGTGGTGATGCCGTTGCAAACATCAGGACACAGCTGAGGGGCAAATGCAAGAGGCCTTAAGACATCTGCCCGTGGGCAGCACTGTGTGTGAGCTAAGAACTCAGGGTGGTGGTTGCTCTTCTGAACAAAGAGAAAGAAGATCGTTGGTGCTGCACGTTTATTTAATGAACGGCTAGAATTTGATCACCAAGTGGACAGACTAAACTCACCTTCTCCAGCTGCCTTGCTGTTTTAGAAAGAGATGTAACAAGTCATTTAAGTTCACCTAGCAAGTCAGTAGAGATGTGAAAGGAGATTCCAATAGCCCCTGATTCTGAGTCTAGAGGAAGTTTCTGGAATGCATGAAAGGCTCTTGGGAACTGCCAGTTGAGCCTTAGGGAGGGATTCGTCTGCCTGAGGATGAGAAAGGGCATGTCCAGGGAAGAGACAGTGAGATGCATCTCCCAGGGTGAGTAAGGGCGGGAGAGTGGTCCTTAGGGATGCAGGCATGGGGTTCCTACAGACTCAGAGAAGAGCAAGCGCCTAAAATGCAGATCCTGGGGAGTGTGGGTCCACACTGGGTAAATGCAGGCCCTTGGGGAAGGTGAGCTGAGAAAGGCCTGCACGCCAGGCTAGGCCGTTTGTCCCCAAGCTGACTGTGTGTCTGATGAACCAGTCCAACTTTCCCATTCCCCAGACAGGGACCCTGGGTCCCAGAGAGGGCTGGTACCTAGTCCAGGTTACACAGGCCCTGCCTCTGCAGCCTGCCCTTGAGAAGAACCCACAGCTCTGGAACTGTTCATCCCAGCAAGGCATGTTCAGCTGTTTTCTCCTTCTCCCCCGGAGACCTCCCAGTGCAGAGGTGGAGGGCTCAGGAGCCTTGGTCGGTGAGAAAGGCCTGGGAGCTCCTCGGCGGGGGCCTGCTCTCCAGGTCAGCAAGAAGCCCAGTTGGGAACCGCCCCGGGAAAGCTGGCTCAGTCGTCCCAAACTGACAGGGCCTCTGGACTTACCAACACCGGACCACTCTCTCCCCAGTGAGGAAGGAATAGGAGCTCAGGTTCACTCAGAGGCTGCTGGAAGAGCCCCAGGACAAAACAGCAGAGCCGCTAAGACCAACCTGAAGGCCCTTCTAGCAGGTCTGGCTTTTTGCCACCGGCCTCCACTTTCTCTCCAAAGCCCCTTTCCTTTTTCGAATTTCTTCAAATTGCCCCCTATTCCTGGCCTCACCCACAATCTGTCCAGAGGCCGCAGCTGCTCCTCCAGCCCTGCCCAGCAATCTCTGTGCACTCAGTGCCCTTCCTGGCCTTCATTTTGAACTCCACAGAGGAGGGTGTGGCCATTCTCTGCCAAGTCGCCCAGCTTCACAGGCATTATTGAATGTCCCCCAGGTGCCAAGGCTGTGCTAGACCTGAGGACACCCGTATGATCAGGACTCCAGGCCTGACCTCCTGGAATGGACAGCCATAAGGAGGGTCCACCTCCAGTCCCTGGCACTCCCACTCTCTGGGCCAGCATGTGGGGGCCGCTCTAGACAGAGACACCCCCAAGACCTCAAGGACCAGCGGCGATCTTCATGGACTGTCCCCTGTTTCGGAGCCTGCCCTCACCAGTGTATAAGCAACTAGCGGGGGCGGGGCGGTACTGAGCTGCAGGTTGACCAGCAGCCCCCAGGGCAGTGGCCCTCAGAGCTCAGTCATCTCCTTTCTATTTCTAGTATCTGCTTCCCCCACCAAGAGAAACATGGCTTCAAACAAATGTGTGTTCTTCCCTTAATTCCTCTAGGTTTTATGCAAGACAACGTCTTGGTGTGAGCACCTCACAAACGTGCAAGAATGTTATCAGTGTAGCATGTGTGGTGTGCTTCACAGAACGGCTGTACTTTGGATGAATTAATTACATCCCAGTAATTAAAAATTGCTAATAAGTTACTGAGATGAGAAAGCCTGGCACCGCGCTGATTTTGCTTATGTAAACACGCCCAGCCTCTGAGGCCCCCACATTGTTTCCTGCCCTTTCCTGACATCCCTCCTCAGTCAGCTCTGTGTGTCTCCTTGTAGCCCCACACCCCTCTAGGTGTCCTCCCTCCTCTCCCTCTGACCCCAGGCACTGCCCACGCTGGGTGCCTCCACTGCCCCGGTCCCCCACACTCTGCCCGCCAGGGTCCCCACTGGCTCCCATCCGCACGAAGATTGGCATATCCCAGATGCCACGTCCAGGTCGCGCTTTCCACCTGCTCTTGCTGCCTCCGCCCCGCAGCAAGCAGTCTTGGGGCAGCCCCCACTCTTGGTCCTGTGATTGGTCGTGGGCTCCTCCTTCCCCACTAGCTTTCTACACGTGAGTTCTCCCCAGGCCCCCCTCAGCCCTCCTCTGATTCCTTTGCACCATGCCTGCCATGTGCAAAGAAGACCCAGCTATATCTTCACCCCGGCCTCTCCTCCACATTTCAGTCCCAGGTCCCCCTCCCCAAAGGCCCACAACCACCTCAAATTCAGTGCGTCCTGAATGAACTCTCCACCTCTCTGCTCCCTCTGTCCCTGACATCCTTGTTCCTCACACGGTGTCTGTCTCGGTGATGGCAACCTCTCCACACCCCAGGAGACCGGACCCCATGAGACTGATGCCTCCTTGCAGCTGAACCCCCACACCGTAAAATCCCGCCAAGTTTACTTCCTAATAATTGCTATAACCGCCTCCTCTTCTGTACCTCTTCTGCTACCACACACAACCATCCCATCATCATCATTCACCTGCGCGACCTCTGTGACCCCCTAGCTGTTCTCCTAGCTCCTGGCCAGATACTTCCTCAAACCCACCTTCTATATGGCCTTAAGAGCGAGTTTTCCAAGGGGTAACCTTGACCATGGCACTCCCCTGCCTTAACCCTTCCATCCATTCATTCAGCAAACAGACACCTCCTGTGAGTCAGGTCTGTTCCAGGCACTGGGGATAGAGCAGTGCACAAAATGGATGATTCCTGCCCTGATGGCACGTGCAATCTCTTGTTGTACATAAGAGATAAAGTGTCTTAGCCAATGACAAGTGCCATGGAGGAGAATAAAGCAGGCACCGGGGTTGGCAAGAGTTTCCTGTAGGAGAAGAGGCATTTGAGCCAATACCTGGAGGAGGTTGGGAGGTAAGGGAGTGACCTACTTGAATATCTGGGGAAGGAGTAGCAGGTGCAAAGACCCTGAGATGAGAGCTCCCCTGGCGTGTTTGGGGATCAACAAGGAGGCCAGGGTAGCTGAAGCAGAGCGAGGAAGGCCAGAGAGGTCCGAGTGTCAGTCAGAGGGGCCTCGTTGGCCACGGGAAGCCCAAGCTGCCCACCACTATCCCATGTGGCCTTTCTAATTATTCTGCCATGCCCACCAATGGATGGCCTTGAGGCACCGTCCCGTTCACCACCACCCTAGGAAGCTGTGTGGGGTGTGCTCGGGCTGGAAAAGATCTGTCCAGGGGCTGCCAAGCATCTCCACGGTCCTTCTTCCCCTGAGTTAAACCCGCAGGGCCAGGGGATTGCCTATGAGCCCCAAGCTGACCGAGATGCTGTCAGAACTTCTACAAGTAGCATCCTCCTTCTGTTATAACTTCCTGTCAGCTCGCTGCTCTTCCCAAGGTCCTGGGTGTCCTTATGAGTAAAGAAATGTGATTTATCTTTCTAGCCCTAGTACCTGGGAATGTTCCATTCATTTTTTTGGATGAACGCTCAAATTGATGATTATGTGTTAAATAGGGTATGTGCAGTCCCTTCGAGGTCCCCGAGTGGGAGCACGGGAAGTGCTAGCTAGAGGTCCTCTGTGCCACGTGCGTCAGAGAGCCCCAGCAGAGGACGGGGTGGATTTGTAAGGAAGACCCTGCTCAAAGGCATGTTGGATTCTCTGTGGTGGGAGGGGAGGCTGGGCCTCATGGGCGTTGAGGGAACACAAGGAAAGGAGGGGCGGAAGGAGGCAGAAGAGGGGGTGACATGGAACCTCATGTTCTCCCAGCTTCCCTCCAGCCGGCTGCTTGAGCAAGGCCCTGCATGGAAAGAAGGGTGCCATTAGCTCCGGCTGCTTAGAACCACATCGTGGAGCCCATGGCCAACGCTTGGGAGGGTTTGGCTGATGATCAGGCGTCCGATGTTTAATTACTGGAGCAAGAAGAAGCTGATTTGGGACTTCTTTAAGGTTCTCCCCTATTGCGCCTTCAATTAAGATCAAGGCCCCATGTAGCAGCCGCTAAATGACACCGCATATTGAATCTCTGTACTCAAGCAGTTTATCTAATTATCTGTGTGACAAACTCCGCAGCTGTCAGCCCAGCCACAACTCAAATATGTCGACTCTGGGCCCCCACCTGCAAGTGTTTTCTGCTTCCTCACAGGCTGAGGGAAAGGGCTTACATGCTCTTCTGTACACGAGGAATCCCTTTCCAGTTCTTCTCTTGCCATGGATGGAAGTTGCTGAGGGGGCCCATGGCAGGGAGGACGGTGCAGGAGCTGAGCAGAAGCTTGGGGGCCCGCCTTTTCTGGGCTCTCTACCCTCCCTGCCTCACCCTCAGCCCCTGCGGCTGGCATGGATGTCCAGACTCTCTGCCTGCTCTTCTGAACAGGGAAGCTTTGGCCTGATTTGGGCCATTTTTTTTTTCTTTCTCCAAGAGAGGGAGGAGTGCTTATCATTGCATCACATTAACTGAAATAAACCAAGGGAGTTGGGCAGCGGATGCGCACAGCGACCCAGGGAGAGGGGGATGACTGCTCATCTCCATCAGCAGAGAGCGTGTGCGTGGCTAAACATCCCAGAGCGGGCTCACCGAGTGCGTGCCCGCACCAAATGATCCGACACTGGGCCTGTGGAGTTGAGTCCTCAGCCAGGAGAGCCAGGAGACCGAGCTAGGGAAACCTGCGGCCCAGCCCTCTGCAGCATCCTGGGGCCTGGGGAACCGCCCATGGTTCCTATGGGGAGTGAACCGGCACCCCGCCTTTTGCCAGGTGCTGTGGGAGAGCCATGTCTAGAACACGAATGAGGGAAGCTCATGAGGGCAGACGGAGCTTCGCAACGACCTCAGAGTTTGGGTCCCTCGTCCTGGCAAGTCCTGCCCTCTGCCTTTCTTCTTGTGTTCACTTCTGCTTTGATGCATTTTGATCACTCATAGTGAAGGTAATCAGAGTGAAACTACTTTGGAAAAGCTCCTCTAAATGAAACTAGTAAAATTGCTTTCCTGCCAGGAAATTAAAATCATCAGACACAATGAATTCTGCCCACTTATTAGAAGCAAGGGGTCTGAGTGGTGCATTTCCCTTTGTAGCTGAAGGAGGGCTACATCCAGGGACGTGGCAGGCCCATCTGCTGACTTGTCTTCCTTCAGGAACTTCTGTACCGTCTTCTTGTCTTTTAGTCCCTCCCCGCCCCTTTTGATTGCAGGGGTGTGATCTGCAGGCCTGGTCCGCAGACGTCCAGCAAGCACCTCTGTGAGCTCCGGTGCGCCCCACTCATTCTGCCGGACTGAGTTCTCTGACGTCCCCCCCCCCGCACCACGTTCTCTCCCTCCCTCTCTCTCTCCATCCCTCCCTGCCTCCCACCTCTGACTCCTCCCTCCCCCTCCATGTTGTGTGGCTCAGCAATTAATTTATATTTCCACTGAAATATAACAAAGGCAAGGTCTTTCTTGTGGGGGTTCTCCAGAGAACTTCTTTGATCCCCAGCTCGGTGTGGGCCCTTGTAGCTGAGATTTTTAAATTCTCCCCTTCCAAGCCTATCCAGTGGTTTCAGGAACTCTAGATGAGAGACACATGAGGGAGGGTATGGTGCACCTGGTAGCCGGATCTTTCCTGATTTTGGTGGGGGGGGGGGGTGGTCAGGAAAAGGGGAGTGAGGAAGAAATCTGTGCAAAGCTGCAGAAAGAAGAATAGTGAGGAAAGGGGTTGAAAGGGGCCATCCAGGGACCCCAGTAGCAGTGGACACAGTAGCAGGGAGGAGCAGCAACACATAGTCCCCATTATGTACAGAGTGAGTTTGTTAGTTCTCCTTTCTGCCCAAAAGTCCAGACTTTCAAGGGCATCTCTCCACTGTTTAGCTGCAAGTGCTGGTTACAGGGAAGCTATAACTCCCACCCCCCAGCCCCCCAGGGATGACATTTTGGGGCAGTGGCCGTGAACAATCTGGACAGTCTTGCCAGGGCTGGGACAAACGGAGGTAAAGCTGGACAGACCAGCCTGAATGAGAATTAAAGAGAAGTTGACTTCTGCCACACAGGAGCGGAGAAATAGCTCACTCGGGAGACAGAGAAAGGGGGAAATTATGACCAGGAGCAGAAGCCTGGTAGACAGCAACTGTGTTCTGCTCTCAATTCAAGAAAACGTGCACCCTGAGATGAGATGAAAATGGGATTATAAATTGGCTGAGCCGCAGCCAAAAATGAAATGGAAGCTGGAGGAGGTAAGGCAAGACTTTATGGAATCTGGAATAGTGTCGCCAAAGTGCCTTCTGTGTCTCAAGCAGTGAAGGGCAAGATTAACAATGCAGAAATCAAACAACCACTCCCCCGCAGGGAGAACGAACTTGAAAACCTTTCCCAGAATACATAGGAAAAAAGGGAAGAAAAAGGTAAAGAATAATAATAATAATGTGAGAGAAGATGATAAATAGGTAGGACAGGGATGAAAGTTTAGCTCTCGGCCATCGGTCATCTTAAGGACCCCCGAGCAAATCAAAGGGACACGGTAAGTGAAGAAAGATTGTTTCTTAAATCGCCCTGAGCTGAAAGATTCCTAAAATAAGTCCAAATGTAACTGCTAAAATTTCAGGATTTCAAAAAAATTTTTCAAATATATTTGAAGTGATCAGGCAGAGAGAAAAACCTGGTCTTCTATAAAGGAAAAAAGAAAACCCACTGGTCTTAGGCTTTTCTGCAACATTAAGAAGCAAGAAGGCAGTGAAGACCATCTGTAGAGTTTTGAAGTGGTAATTCTGCAGTCCTCAGATGATGATCCCTGTGTGGAAACAACAGAAAGGATTCTCTGATGGGCAGGGGCTCAGATAACAGACCACCCATGTATTCTTGGCTGGGAAAAAAAGATACCAAAAGATGAACCCCTACCAATCTAGGGACACATCAAATTTGGGAAAGAGGAAAGTCATGGTACTTACAGCCTAGAGGTGAGGGAGGGATTCCTTCCGTGGAGGCGGCCATGCACAGAAGAAAAGGGTGGGGTCACCATGACGATGGCCACCATTCGTGGAGCGTGTGCCAGATTCCTAGCCTCTACCGGTTGTCTAAATGATTCTAAATGATTGTTTTTAAACATGGTTACCCCAAAATGGCAAAGAGTAAATGAGGAAGATAAATGCAGCTGATTTCTTTGACTCCCTTGTGGGGATTTTAACAGATCCTGCATAATTCTTGACTTAGTGTGTTAAAAAGCATGCATCCATTAAGCTAGGCAATTTTCTATTAACTCCATCCTTCTTGCCCAGAATGAACCCAATGCTGGCCCCAAACAAGTGTCCCAGGCTGTTCCCTGCTGCACTGGGAGGCTTCGCTCCTCCCTTTGCTGGTGTTTCCAGAGACCACGAGTAGGATCAGTCCTTGAGTGAGGTGACCTACCCTAAGGTTGGGCCTCCGTGGCTTCATCACAGTGGCTAGAGTACGCTCCCCCTTCCAGGAAGCTTGCCCGGGCTGTAACAGAAGTAGAACTCCTGTGTGCTGTAGGGTGTCCTCCTAGAGCAATGATGCCCTTCCTAAGGGCACACGTCAGCACACCAGCGATGTGGCCTGGACTGTTGATTCTCATGTTCTCATTGAAATAGGTGGTTGATCCACAAGCAAGGAGTGAGTAAGCGCTGAGCTATGTTGCCAGAAAAAAGCCAAGAAAGCAGAAAGTCTGCTCTCCTGGGAGGTGGAGGTAGAGATGAGACCCCTAGGCCAGCCAGGGCCACCATGGAGGTGGCCATGCACAGGAGAAAAGGGTGGGGTCACCATGACGATGGCCACCATTCATGGAGCATCTGCCAGGCTCCTAGCCTCTACCAGATGCCTTATAGGCATTAACTCATGTCAAAATAAGTTGCCCAGTTACTGAGCTGCTAAATGAGAACTGGAGCCTGGCTTCCTCTGTCTCTGTGTGCCAGTGGCCCCTCCAGCGGGGAGAAGGGCCTCTCCTGGGGGACGAGGGCTCCATTTGACCCTGGCAGAAAGCACAGGACTTGACCAACAAGTGTGGGGGAGGGCAGCAGCGGCTGGAAGTAATGCAGCCTCACTGCTACGGGCCGTGGCCACAGGCAGCTTATCCGAAAACACCTGCCTACAAGTGATCTTCCCCTAAAAGGAAATGGGTAGAATGTCACTTTCCCACAGACATCAAGATTGTCACAGCCAGTCATTTTAATGACATGCGTCCTATTCACACACATCCAGTCTTTCGACCCCAGGGACCGGCACCATGTGGCTGGGTGACGTGACCGCCGCCGTGCGCACATTGCAAACAAAGGGAGTGTCCGCTCCCTGCCAGGAGACAGGCGGGACAAGAGGGGACAGGCGGCTTCCGCAGCAGAGGAAGAGAGACTGCCACTCTTCCGGGGTGCTCCTCCCTGTGTCTCCACCTCAGCCTCTCTTCCTTCTCGCCCGGGTCCCCACTCCGTCCCCCACCGTATTTTAGCAGCACGAAGACCTTATTTACATGCCAGGCTTGTCTCAATAAACACTCCTAACAATTTTAAAAAGAACAAATGTTCCATTTTAAAAAAAGTCTTGTGGATCTCAGGGCACACAGGTGCGGGTATCAGGAAGACCCAATGAAGAGAGGGATCTCTGGAAAAGGCAGACAAAGCCCAGTGCCGGGAAATGCGCGCACGCTAATTTAGAGAAACAGTGAAGAGGAAACCAGACGCACCCTTGCACATGCCTGTCTAGAAGGCTGGGGAAGAAATAACCCCAAGCAGAGGCACCTCCAGGCTTCCTTCAGGTACAGCTCCACGGGGACTCAGTTGGCTCCAAATCTAATTCAGTATTTGTGGCGTTTATTGTGATGTTACGCATCTCACGCTTTTTAGGAGACCGGAGATGGGATGAGAACAGAGGGCAGGGTGACGACTCATGTAGAAAGCCCATGCTCCATGCCAGGCCCCGTGCTGGGTACTGTAGACTCTTCATCCCATTCAGTCGTACAACAGCCCTTCGGGATAAGGACTGTTACTGTCCCGACCCGGCAGAGGCGGACACAGGTCAGAAAGGTTTTGTGACTTGCCCAAGACCAAGGAGGAGAGAGCTGTCGCTCAGACTCACGCCTGTCTTGTTTAAAATGTGCTCTTAGTCCCTCTCGCTCTGCTACCTCTCTTGTATGTATAATTATTTTTATAGTTAATAAAAGAAAACAAGACTTGGAAATCACCTAACTTTGAGAGCGCTCCGTGATGGCTGTTCAACAACCTGGCGGACTGTGTCTGTGTCTGTGTTCGCAGCTCTGTTCTGAAGGCAACTTAGTTGCACCTGCCGCTGATTGTTGCTTTGCTGTTGGCCACTCTTGCCTCCACAGAACAGCGATGTTCTTGCACAACCTTTCTTCTTTTGTTGTCTTTGCTCCTTCCATTGTGCCATGCCTTCTGTCCAGGGGATGATTTTTATAAATCAGAAATGCAGGAGACCTCACACAGAGCAGCACCCAGTCTGTCCCTTGGTCGGGATTGGCTGGGAGCAGTATGTAGCCAAGGAGCCAGCAGGCAGATGGGCTTAGGGCTGACCCACGGACCAGGTTGTGTTCTGGGGGTCCAGGAGCCAGTGGGACAGCCCAGCCTGGCAGCCCTGCAGAAGGGGCTCGGACCGGTGTGATCGGAGAGAGGACCTCGTGAGCAACACCAAGGTGTGCCCGAACATCACTCCGCTTGTTTGTTCACAACTCTAGGACAAGGGAAATGGTGGTCCTGTCCTCCCCATGTTGTGGGTCAAGGTTATGTTTCATGATTTGTTAGAAAAACCTCGGATTCCTATATCTGGGCTGTTCGTGGCCTGGTAAATTTTAACAACTGAGTCTTTTGTTGATTCGAGAAATACTGCTGAGCACTTCCTGTGTGCCAAGCTTGGTTTAGGGGCTGGGGATTAGGAAGAGTGTGATGTGGCCCCTGCCCTTGGGGAGCTCGTAGTGGAGAAACCTGTAAACCAGGGTGATGAGTCTGTTACAGAAGGAACCAGGGAGGCCTCCTGGAGGAGGTACCATCCTGGCTGAGTATTAAATGATAAGTAGAAACGTGTGAAGCAAAGAGGAAGGGAAAGGGCCTTCTAGGCCAAGGGTTAGGGTGTGAATCCAGAATGGGGAGTCACGAGCCAACCAATGCTTTCCCCCAGTATGAAGCTTGAGACAGAGAAAAGCATCAAGAGCTGAGTTTGAGAAGGAACTAGAGCCAAACCAGGGCCAGACCTCAAAAGTCAGGTTAAGGAGCCCAGGCTCTCTCCTGTGGGCGGGACTCTCGGGCTTGAAACAGTCTGGCTGGTGTCTAGAAAGACCACACAGTGTTGGCAAAGTGGGAATGGCCAGTGGTGGAGGGACCTGGAGGCAGGGAGCCTGGCGAGGAGGTGTTCCTTGTGTGTAGCCGAGGGATGCGGAAGGCTGCCTTAGGGGAGTGGACAAACTTGAGCACTGTTTAGGAAAAGTAAATGTGACAAGACAAGGGACTGAATGGGAGGGGAGGGGAAGGAGAAAGAGTTTGGAGGGACGTCCCTGCTCCTGGGCTGGATGAGTATGGGTGCCTTTCCCACTGTGGTGGGGACACAGGAGTGGGAGCCATGGGGGTGGTAGGAAAGTTAGGGTTTGCCCTCGGTTGTGGATTGGGGGTCTGAGGCCCTGTGGGCCATCTGGGGGGAGAGGAGTTCAGTTTGCCTAAGGAGCCTACGCCTCTAGACCTCAGCCATTCCTGCCTAAAGCGGCTTTCAAACCTTTTTGGTTTGGCAGAGTCAGCCCTGCCTCCTATCCCTACTGTATTAGTCAAGGTTCTCCAGAGAAACACAACCAGTAGGGTGTGTGTGTGTGTGTGTGTGTGTGTGTGTGTGTGTGTGTGTGTGTAAAGAGATTTATTAGAAAGAATTGGCTCACGTGGTAACGGAGGCTGGGAAGTCCTAAATCTGCAAGAGTGGACCAGCAACCTAGAGACCCAGAAGGGGCCAATTTCCTGTTGGAGTCTGAAGGCCGTCTACTGGAAAATTTATCTTGGTCGAGGGAGGGCTTGTCTTTTGTTCTATTCAGGCCTTCAGCTGAGTGAATGAGGCCCACCCCACGTCCTGGAAGGCAATCTGCTTTATGCAGAGTTCACCAATATAAATGTTAATCATATGCAAAACACCATGATATAAACACCCAAAATAATGTTTGATTGCATCTCTGGGCACTGTGGCCCAACTAAGTGGACGCCTCCTCACCCCAGGATTGTTCTAAATGCCTTGCTCAGTACTTGGCCAGGCCTCCTCTAACCCATGGTACAGCTCATCACAGGGTAGACCTGCTCGAGGGTCTCTGATCTGCAGGAGCCAAGCGTCCCATCCGGGCTGGGCCCTGAACAGCCCTGTGGGTGTGCTGGCGCTTTGCCAGGGGGTACCCACTGCCACCCCAGCTAGAGAGCAGGATGCAGACCCAGAAGGAAGTGCTTACCATGTCCCGTCAGAGGTGTGCATCCTTCATGCTGGGGCTCAGGCTGTGTCCCTGCCCTGGGGGTTGGGGGCAGGGGGGGCAGGTCTTGAGGTCATTGCACCTGCCTCCCCTGAGTTGCAAACCAGCCCCCCCACCGAGCACCCAGGAGTTCCACAGGGGGGTGGGGGAGTAACTCTCGACCCTGGAGATCCCCACCTGCCTCACCCAGCAGCCTGAGAAGGGGCTTCCTACCAAGGGCTGTGGGCCCAGTAAAGTTATTTTCTTCCACAGCCTCATTGTTTAAACAGTAACTGCTTGAAATTATACTGAAACACTCAAATGATGTAAGATGCAACCTGGAGGGGAGAAAGATCAAAGGAGAACCAAGACATCAGATTTCTCGGGACCCAAGAAAGTCGCACAAATGGCGGGAGACGGTGGCAGGCTACAAAGGCTGCTGATCAGATCCTAAGGCGGCTCTGTTCCTAAGATACCTTTGTCTGGAAACCAAACACTTTCAGCCATTCAGAGAGACAGGGATCAGAGTATTTGATCAACAGCCTTGGTTGACTGGAGCGTGGGGAAGAGAGAAAAGGAGACGGGTAGTTCCTCCTGGAAATCGGTAACAAAGGTTCCAGCAGGAGACCCGCCTCCTAATAAGGCACCTGCCAATTAACAGAGCAAATGTCTGAAGTGTCCCCGCCGAGGGACATGATGTCTGGTCTTCTCCCAGAGCCCCCGGGCGCTGGTCAGTCAGACAGGCAGGTCCACAACTTAAGTTAATTGCAGAAAATCACCTTCCGGGGAAGTGGGCTCTGGCTTGTCATTTAAACGGACCGAGGTTTGCTTTTTTTTAAATTATTTTTTATTTTTTATTTTTTTTATTTCTGAGGTTTGCTTTTGACAAGTATCTGTCTGACCCCGGAAAGGACATGTCCTTCAGACGGGTTTCCCTCCCCAATCCTGCCACCACAGAGACTCTGTGGTTGGGGTTTTCCCCCAGGGTACCTCAGAGCCAGAAGGCAAGGCTGGGCATCTGAGGACCCAGGAGAATTTTGGCAAGAGGGGCTGTGCCAGGCAAGCCTTGTCCAGGGTCCAGGAGAAGGCAGCTCTCCTCCCCATCCCAGCAGTGTCTGGCAAGACCCCGTAGGAGCCTGGGGGGCCTAGAATCCAGGGGTGGCCAGGAAGAAGGAGTACAGGATGCGGGCCACAAGAGGGGCTGGGACTGGGGGTCGTGGTAAGCCCAGGTAGGGCTGAGTCAGCGGGGGCTGGGCTTGCTCCTCCGGGAGGAGGTGGTCGGCCCACAGTAAGGTTCGTTTCTGAAGGGGCCGAGGAGTAAGGTGTCAGCACGGCCCGATCTAGCTGAAGCAGGAAGCTGGGTAGGAGTGGGGGAAGCCAACTGCATATCCGACTGCCTACCCCCCAGCCTCTCCCCTCCCTGTACTCCCCCCAGAGGCCTGCCTCCAGTGTGCCCACACATAGCTGAAACGGTGGCTGACACACAACCTGTTTCTCAGGGAACTGCAAGTATTTGCTGTGTGGCCCACACCACTAGTTTTGACTTTTTGACGACTTAACCAGTCTCTCTAACGTGAGACTCGGTTGAAATAGTGAGTATGAACGCAACATATTTTAAGAAAAAAGAAAAAGAAGAAGATAGCAGGAGAGGAAGAATGAAGGGGAGTAAGTCAGAGGGGGAGACGAACCAGGAGAGACGATGGACTTTGAAAAACAAACTGAGGGTTCTAGAGGGGAGGGGGGTGGGGGGATGGGTTAGCCTGGTGATGGGTATTAAAGAGGGCACATTCTGCGTGGAGCACTGGGTGTTATGCACAAACAATGAATCATGGAACAGTACACCAAAACAAATTATGTAATATATGGTGATTAACATAACAATAAAAAATTAAAAAAAAAAAGAAATAGTGAGTATGCATCCATGCTGCCCTGGACATGGGCCCCAGGTGCGAGGCAGGGGATGGCACCCCTCCCCTCGGACTTCTCAAGGTTGTGCGAACCGTGTCCACTCTCTGAGCTCGCAGGTTTGTCTTGTGTTGGAGGAGTCCCCCTTCCCCATGTTTCAATCACAGGTCTGCATCAGGAATTACGTGACTAACTCACAAACAAAGGAGCTGTTTCTCAGTGTTCTTGCCTCGAGTTTAAAGTGGGCGGAGTGGGTGCTGAGGAGAACAGTCTCGCGGGTGGGTAGGTGGGAACTGCTCGCCCGTCGTGAGGAGGAAGTCAAGGCCCCAGAGGCCCATAGGGTTGTGCGGCAGTAATGAACGCCCGGCACCCCAGTGAGGGTGGACTTGCCCCTCACGCCCCATCCCGCGTGGGTCCCCAGCCCCTCAGCACGGCGGCTCCTACAGACCCACATCAACCCTCCGACACTGCTTTTCCACCACCATGGCTGACAGGAAAGGGACCCTGGTGGGTGAGGACACCCCTGCTGTGCTCTTCTCTGGGCTTCCAGCGCCCGTGAGACCACGTCTGCAAACAGACACGTTCGCTTCCATCAGAACACATTCTCAAGCACGGCCCCTCTCTGGTACTGAGAGAAATTTCTGTGGAGCCTGCAAGTCCTGAAAACCCCACAAAAAAGAGCTCGTGAGTTTAAGGCTAAAACACATTTCTCTGTGTGCTTCCGAATAAAACAGTCTCCTTACATGTCGTTTCAGGACCTTGGGGGTTACTGTATCTACATTGAACTTTTTGCCCACCACGTATCCTGCTTATGCACACAGCGATGATGAAGCCCCAAAAGAAGCTGTTCTTTGAAAGTTTCTATCAGAGCAATTTGCAATTTTTAGCATAACAAAAGCAGTTACATCAATCATACACAGATTGCTTCCTAATGACCAGATTTTACATCCTGAAGCCTCCAAGTGTTTAAGAATATCCACAAAATTAATATTTTATAGACAAGACTAAAAGACTTCCCATTGGTTTCCAGGGTTTCTGCTCTGAGCCCTGGGTATGGGCCTGGCTTCACAAGTGCGAATGTGCGGAAGCCTGTGTTGTCCTCTCCCTCCCTTGGCACGAAAGTCATCTGTGACTTAGGAGGTGATAGGTAGTCTCGTCCCTGCAGTGAACTCTAGAGACCAAACCTGCCTTGCTCACTGCCCTGCCCTGGGCCTGCTGTGGAGTAAGAATACAATATGTGTAATTTAAGAAACAAAACAGATGAACATAGGGGAAGGGAGGAAAAAATAAAATAAGACAAAAACAGAGAAGAAGGCAAACCACGAGAGACTCTTAACTCTAGGAAACAAACTGAGGGTGGCTGGAGGGGAGGTGGGTGGGAGGGATGGGGAAACTGGGTGATGGGCATTAAGGAGGGCACGTGATGTAATGAGCACTGGGTGTTTGTTTTTATTTTTTAGATTTTATTTATTTATTTGAGAGAGAGAGAGAGCACAAGTAGGGGGAAGGGGTAGAGGGAGAAACAGGCTCCTCGCTGAGCAGGGAGCCCAATGTGGGACTCCATCCCTGGATCCTGGGATCATGACCTGAGCCGAAGGCAGACACTTAACACACTGAGCCACCCAGGTGCCCCCAGCACTAGGTTTTATATGCAACTGATGAATAGCTATAATTCTACCCCTGAAACTAATAATAATACGGTATATCTTAACTAAATTGAATTTAAATAAAAATTTTAAGAAAAAAAAGAATACAGTAAACACTGGCTCAGCAGAGGGAGGGAGAGCAGGGAAGGAACTGGATGAAAGCAAGCTTGGTTGTCACTTGGGCCAGCAGAACAGAAAGCAGTTGATGACTGCCAGGCCGAGAAGGGCCTGAGCAGACACTCGTGAGCAGAGCTTGCCTCTGTTGCTCCCATGGCGGCATCAGCTACAGCAGGATGCACCCAGGTGTCATGGAAGCATTCTCAGTCCGGGCCCACTCCCACAGGTTCACCTCTTCCTCCAAGATCAGACTCTGCGAGTCTCAGCGAGCCCTGCGCCGAGGTGTGCCCATGTGCGGTACGGACCCACAAGCACATTCCAAGGAAGGAGAGCCGCCTGCGGAAAACAGAATCTTTTTCTTTTTTTTATTATAAAAGATGACTTGCCGACACAAGAGGATACAAGATGTATCTGTGCAATTAGAAGGATAACCGTTAAGAGAAGAGACATGTTTTAGGAATCAGGCTGTGCTTTAGAAACTCCCGTCCCTCCTGCCCTGCCCCCACACACCCTCCTCCTCTCCCTCGAGGTGACCACTGTCTTCTCTGACTTCCACCATCATCATCTTCTGGCTTTTCTTTATAGTTGCCGCACTGAAGTATGTGTTGAAACATGGTTGGCTTTTTCCTAGTTTTGAACTTCAAAGAAACGGACCCACGTTGTAGATGCTCTGTTTTGATTTGCTGCCTTCATATCTGTAAGACTCATCCACACTGATTATAGCTGTGTTGCTGAAAATCCCCTCATGTGAATATACCATAATGTAACCATTCTACCGCTGACAACCAGCAGGGTTCCCATTTGGGACCATTCCAGGCGATGCCGCTGGAATCATTCTCCTCTATGTCTTCTGCTGCGCATGTGCAACAGTTTCTCTAGTGTATGTCCCTGGCAGTGTGCTGCGTTAGCCTTAATCGATATCGTCAAAGTGTTTTCCAAAATTGCTGGCCAGTGTACCCAGAAAACAGCAGTATTAGAGTTCCTGCAGTTCACATTACTAACACCTGTGACAACAAAACATTTTTCATCTGTTCTAGTCTGTTGAGTATGATATGGTAGCTTACCATGGTTTTAATTGATATTTTCCTGCTTGCTGAGACAAGGCATTTTTCATTGGTTTATTGACCATTTTGACTTCCTTCCTCTCTTCTGAAGTACCTGCCCAGGTCTTCTGCACATTTTTCTGTTCCATTGTTTGTCTTTTTTTGTATTGATTTGTAGGAGTTCTTTATATATCCTGGATACTTATTCTTTGTTGATTACATTTATCACAAACATTCTTCCAATGGTGACTCAACTTTTCACTCTGTCTTGGTTTCTTTTTAAGGATGAAAGGCCTTAATTTTAGTAGAGTTGGGTTTATCAAATATTTCCTTCATGTTGTAATATATAAATAGCAAATCAACAAGTTGTACACCTTAAACTTACACAATAGTCTATGTCAGTTATATCTCAATTAAAAAAATTTTTTTCCTCTCATGGTTAGTGGATTTTGCTCCTTTAAAAAAAAAAAAAAAAAAAAAAAACTTCCCTGATCCCAAAGCCCTACATTATTCTACATCATCTTCTACTTTACAGTGTTGCTTTTCACATTTTTTAACATAATAGCTTTACTGAGATATAATTGATATACCATTCAGTTCACGCATTTAAATTGTACAATTCAAAGGTCTTGGTACATCCAAAGAGTTGTGCCACCATCTCTATAAACAATTTTAAAACTTCTTCATTACCTCCTAACAGGACCCCTGCCCCCCCGTTAACAGACAACTCCTCATTCATTGCCTATCCCCCACCACAGTCTCATATTTCTAGCAAACACTAATTTACTTTCTCTTCCCATAGATTTGCCTATTCTAGACATTTCAGACAATATGCAGTCTTTTGTGATTGACCTCTTTCACTTACAATGTTTTCAAGTTTCATCCATGTTGTAGCATGTATCAGTGCCTCATTCTTATTTATTGCCAAATATATTCTTGCATGGATATACCAAATTTTATCCATTCATCAGTTGATGGACACTTGGGTCCTTTCCACTTTGGGCTGTTGTGAATTTCCTGCTATAAACATTTGTGTACAAGTTTTTGTGTGGATATATGTTATTTCTCTTGGGTATTTACATAGGAGTGGTATTGCTGAGTCATATGTTAACTCTGTGTTCAACCTTTGGAGGAAGTGCCAGACTGTTTTCCAAAGTGGCTGTACCATTTTACATTCCCAGCAGCAGCCTGTGAGGGTTACAGTTTCTCCGCATCTTTGCCAGCAGTTGTTATTATCTGTCTTTTTAATTAGTCACCCAAGCAGATGTGAAGTGGTATCTCATGTGGTTTTGATTTGCATTTCCTTGGTGGATAATGCTATTAAGTAAGCATTTTTTCATGTGATTATTGGTCATTTGTATGTCTTCTTTGGAGAACTGTGTATTCGTCACCTTTATCCATTTTTTAATTGGACAATTTGTCTTTTTCTTACTGAGTTGTAAGAGCTCATTATATATTCTGAAACGTCTCTTATCATATAAATGCTTTGCAAATATTTTCTCCCATTCTGTGGGTTTGCCTTTTCACTTTATGTTATCCTTTGAAGCGCAAAAGTTTGCATTTTGATGGAAGAATATGGAAGAATAGGTTTGTGAGTACAGCGTATCTGTTTTTTCACTCGTCACCTGTGTTTTTGGTGTCATATTTAAGGAGGCTTTCCCAAATCCAAGGTCACAAAGATTGCTCCTATTTTTTTTCTAAGAGTCTTAGAGTTTTAGCCTTTACATTTAGATCTTACATTCACTTAAATCATCGTGAATTAATTTTTGCGTAGGTTGTGATATGGGGGTCCGGTGTCATACCTTTACATGTACGTATCCAGTTGTCCCCACATCATGTATTTTAAAGACTGCTCTTCCCCTTTGAATTGTTTTAGCACACCTGTTGAAAATGAATGAACCATACTTGTAAGGTTTCTTTCTAGACTCTCAATTCTATTCTATTGATCTCTATGTCGCCCCATATGCTGGTACCACAGTTTCTTGATTACTGTAGCATTGTAATACATTTTGAATTCAGGAAATGTGAGTCCTCCAACGTTGTGGTTCTTTCACAGCACTGTTTGGCTATTCTGTGTCCTTTATATTTCCATGTGAATTTTTGGATCTACTTGTTAATTTCTGCAAAGAAACCCGGTGAGATTCTGATAGGTATTGCATGAATAAATAGATCACTTTGGGAAGTGTTACCATCTTAACAGTATTAAGTCTTCCAATCCGTGACCATGGCATGACCTTCCATTTATTTTAGCCTTCTTTCACTTCTGTCATCATTTTTTTTTTTTTTGTAGTTTTGGGAGTATAAGTTTTACACTTCTTTGGTTAAATTCATCCCTAAATATGTTATCTATTTTGAATCTGTGGTAAATGGAATTGTTTTCATATTTTCATTTTCAGGATGCTTATTGCCAATGTATAAAAATACAATTAATTTTTATATACTGAACTTGCACCCTGCAACCGTGCCAAACTCATTTATTAGTTCTAACAGAGGTTTTTGTATTGGATAATTTAGAATTAACTATATAAGGATAATGCCAGTGTAAATAGAGTGAGTTTTACTTGTTTCTTTCTAATCTGGATGCCTTATATTTCATTTTCTTACCTAACTGCCCTGGCCAGAACCTCCAGAATGGTGGGAAAAGCAGACATCCTTGTCTTGTTCCTAACTTCAAGGGAAAGCATTCAGTCTTCCATCATTAAGTATGATGTTAGCTGTGAGTTTTCCATGATGTCTTTTATCAGTTGAAAAGTTCCCTTCTGTTCCTACTTTGTTTTGTGTTTTTATCAAAAAGGAGTGTTAAACTTTATTAAATACTTTTTCTGCAACTATTGAGATGATCGTGTGGTTTTGTTCCTTTTTCTGCTGATATTGTATATTACATGCATTGGTTTTCATATGCTAAACCACTGTTAAATTCCTTGGTGTGTATATGGTCATGGTATATAATCCTTATATGCTGCTGGACCTGATCTATTAATACTTTGTTGAAGATTTTTTTGTATGTGTAATTATAAGAGATCCTGGTCAGCAATTTTATTTTCTTAGGATGTCTAGTTTGGGTGTCAGGGTGATACTGGTCTCACAGAATGAGTTGGAAAGTGTTTCCTTCTCTTCTGTGGTGTGGATGAGCTTACAAAGAACTGGTATTGACTCTTAAATGTTGGTAGACGTCATCAGTGAATCCAGATGCTCCTGTGCATTGCTTTGAGGGAATTTTTTAAATAATTAATTAAATATCTTGTGTAGATCTTCTCTCTCATCTTAAGTCAGTTCCAATAGTTTGTGATTTTCTACAAATTTATCCAGTTCATCAAAGTT
This sequence comes from Eumetopias jubatus, assembly GCF_037043125.1. Lineage (NCBI taxonomy): Eukaryota > Metazoa > Chordata > Mammalia > Carnivora > Otariidae > Eumetopias > Eumetopias jubatus. The sequence goes on along the minus strand of NW_028274811.1, from coordinate 27,066,497 downwards.
ATCCAATTTGTTGGCATACAGTGTTCATATTATTACCTTATTATCCCCTTTATTCTGCAGAGTCAGTACAAATGTCCCCTCTTTTATTCCTGTTTTTAGTAATTTGAGCCTTCTGTCTTGTCCTTGCCAGTCTAGCTAAACATTTTGTCAGTTCTGTTCACTGTTTTTTAGGAAATGTCTGGTTTTGTTGATTTCTCTCTATTTTTCTACTCTCCTTTCCACTGATTTCCGCTCTGATCTTGACTATATCCTTCCACTTCTTGCTTAATGTTTGGTTTACTCTGCTTTGTCCAGTGTGTTGTGAAGGTTAGGTTATGCTTTTACAGCTGTAAAGTCATTGCCCTGTAAGCACTCCTTTAGCTGCATCCCACAGTTTTGTTATGTTGCATCTTCATTTTCATTCATCTCAAAGTATTTTCTAACTTCCCTCATGATTTCTTCTGTGGCCTGTTGGTTGTTTAGGAGCGTGTTATTTAATTTTTACACATCTGTGAATTTCCCAAATTTTATGTTTTATATGGATTTCTAATTTCGTTCTATTGTGGTAGGAGAATACATGTTATTTTAGTCCTTTTAAATTTATTAAGCCTTTTTTATGGTCTAGCATATGGTCTATCCTAAAATGTCCATATACACTTGAGAAAAATATGTATTCTGCTGTTTTGGGATCAAATGTTTTTTAGAGCTCTACTGGGTCTAATTGGTTTACCGTGTTGTCCAAGTGTTCTGTTTCTGTGTATGTCTTTTGCCTCATGGTTCTTTCCATTATTAAAAGTGGGTATTGAAGCTACCAACTATTATTGTTGAATTCTCCCTTCAATTCCGTCAGTTTTTGCTTCTTGTATTTTGGGGCTCTATTGTTAGGTGCATATGTTAATAACTATTAAATCTTCCAGATGAATTGATCCCTTTATCATTATAACATTTTCCTCTTTACCTCTAGTAACATCTTCTTGTTTTAAAGTTTATTTTGTCTGATATTAGTGTAGCCATGTTGGCTTTTTTATAGTTTCTTTTTCCATCCTTTTTCTTTCAACCTATTTGTATGTTTAATTCTCAAGTATGTCTCCAATATGCAGCATATATTTGGATCTTGTATTTTTTTATACATTCTAACAATCTCTGCCTTTTGATTGCATTGCTTAATCCACTATATATAATATTATCATTGATGTAGTTGGGTTTACATCTGACATTTTACTTTGTTTTCTATATGTCTTACGTCATTTTGTTCCTCTGTTCCTCCTTTATTGCTTTCTTTTGCATTAAGTAAATATTCTAGTGTAATATCTTAAGTTCTTTAATGAAATGTTACGATTTTTCTGTATTTATTTTCTTAGTGGTTGCTGTAGGGCTAACTATATATCGTAATTTATCTGAATCTCCTTCAGACTCATACTGAATTCCAGTAAGATACAGAAACAGTATTCCTATGTACCTCCATTTCCTCTTCTGCATTTTCTGCTATTATTTTTGCACATACTATATCTATGTTACAAACCCAACAATACATTGTCATAATTATTATTTTATGTAATTATTTTCTTTTAAATAAACTGAGAGAGAGGTGCTTGGGTGGCTCAGTCAGTTAAGCATCTGACTCTTGATTTTGGCTCAGGTCATGATCTCAGTGTCGTGAGATTGAGCCCCACATCAGGCTCTGCACTGGGCATGGAGCCTGCTTAAGATTTTCCCTCTCCCTCTGCCCCTCCCACCCCTGCTTGCTGTCTCTCTCTTCCTCAAAAATAAACAAACAAATAAACAGGGGTGCCAGAGTGGCTCATCAGCTAAGTGTCTGCCTTTGGCTCAGGTCATGATCCCAGAGTCCTGGGATCAAGCGCCAAATTGGGCTCCCTGCTCAGCAGGGAGTCACTTCTCCCTCTCCCCATGCCCCTCCCCCGCTCATGCTCTCTCTCTCAAATAAATAAAATCTTTTTAAAAATAAATAAAAATAAGCAAACTAAGAGCAAAGAAAAGGAAAGCAAGTATATATTTATAGAATTTGTTATATAAACCTTTTTATTTATCATTTCTGGTTCTCTTCATTGTTTCTGTGGATTCAAATTACAATTTGGAATCCTTCTCTTATTCTAATACAGTTTTGCACCTACCTTCCCTGTGCTGTTATTGTCAAATATATTACATGTCTATGTGTTATAGACCTAACAATATAATTATATACATATTGTTTCATACAATTGATTTTTAAATCAGCTAAGACAAGAAAGGAGAAGAAATATACATTTATACTCCGTTGTATGATTACATGATTACTTTCACCATTGCTCTTTGTTTTTTGTGTTTAATCAAATTACTATCTAGGGTCACTTGCTTTCACCCTGTAGAGCTTCCTTTAGTACTTGTTGTAAGGTGGGTGTGCTAGCAACAAGGTATCTCAGTTTTCGTTTGTCTGGGAATACCCTTATTTTCCCTCCATTTTTGAAAAATAGTTTTGTTGGCTTTAACATTCTTTGTTGACAGTGTATTTTTTTCTTTTAGCACTTTGAATATGTCACGCCACTGTGCTCTGGCTTCCATTGCTTCTGATGAGAAATCAGCTGTTAAGTATATTGAGGGTTCGTTGTGACTGATGAGTTATTTTTTCTTGGTTCTTTCAGATTTTTCTCTTTGTCTTTCAACATTTTTACTATGATGTATCTGAGTGTGGATCTCTTTGTGTTTATCCTATTTGAAGTTTGTTGAGTTTCTTGGATGTATAGATTGACATTTTTCATCCAATTTGGGAAGTTTTCAGTCATTAGTCCTTTAAATCTTGTTTCTGTTCCTTCTCTGTCTCTTGCTTCTGGGTACTCCCATTATACATTTATTAATGCGTTTAGTGGTATTCCATATTTCTCTGAGGCTGTGTTCATTTTTGTTTTGTTTATTTTCTTCCCTGGTAAACTAGATGGCCTGTAGTCTAGCTCATTGTCTTCATAGAGCTATGAGCGTCCTCTTAATCATGTATCACCAAAATCTCCATTGTTAAAAGAGTACCCTCAGGCTTGAACTTCCATATTCTGTTCCAAATAAAGTCAGTTCCTCTCAGTCAGAGCTCTCCATTTTTATGGCCTGCCTCTCCCGTGCACAAAATCTCTGAACAACTGCTCCAGAGCTTGGGGCAGGGATAGTGGCCCATTTGTCTCAGAGTGACATGCCTGGTTTATGAGCGGAGTACTGGGTAGGGATTGGCAGCCTCTGATCTTCTCAGCTTGCCTCTCCCAGGCTGAAATCTCTGTCCTATGAGTGAGCTGGGGGGAGGGCATTTGAGGTCCCAGTATCTTTGGCCTGTCTTGCGAGCAGTAGAGCTTCTATGCTATGAGTCAGGGCCGAATATACGCAGAGACCCCCTCATTCTTTAGCTGCCCTTGCTTGGAAGGTAGCCCATGCAATATGAACCCGAGAAATGCTCTTGCCCTGCCCTCCCAGGGAGATATTACAGACCTTCACTGAGAGGTAGGAGCATAGGAGCTCTGTCTCCTGGCCCACTCCCATCCAGAGTGGAGAGGGGAGAGTAAGCCAGTCATGGCTCAAATAAAATTCTCAGTGTTCTTACTAAGATTTAGTAGATATTCCTGGGAAAAAAAAGTTTCTTCATCTGTTGGATGCACTTAGGACCGTTTCCAGGAACTCTAAATGGTTGGTGTTTGGGTGTTTTAGTCATTTTACCAGTTATGCTTGTTTCCCTGGGAAGCATGTCTACAGAGCTCCTTATGCTATCATTACAGAAGAATCTGTTTATTTTTTTTAGTCTACCTAGGAGGAATTTTTTGGTGAATGGTATAAAGCACAAGCCTTTTTTTTTTAATGGATCCCAACTTGTGCTAGCATCATTTATTAAAAGTTTGTCTATTTCCCCAGGGATCTACAATAACATCTCCATCTTATAGCAAATGCTCATATTTTCCGGGGCCTACTGTGGACACTTTGTTATGTTCAATTGAGCTATTCCTATACCAGTACCCCACTACTAGAGCTTTATAATAAGTTTTGCTATCTCAGAGGGAAAGCCCTTCTTCTTCCTCTTTGAGAGCACTTTGGCTGTCCTTGGCTCTTTACACATATCTGTAAATTGTAGAATCAGCTTCTCCAGGGTGTGCACGCTTGGGTGCATGCACACAGGCATGCATGCATGCACACATTCTGTTGGAAATTTGATTTGCATTGCCTTGAATCTTGGGGTCAGTTTGGGGTGAACTGGTATCTTTACACAACTGTATCTTTTAATGTGCCAACCTAGTATCTCTCTCCACTTGTTTAGGTCTGAGTATCAATTGATGCAAGCAGTATGTGTGCTCCGCAGGCTACGGATCTCTCAGAAACTTATGACATTTGCTATTGTCTCCACTCCTTTCTCACCAGGGTTGATCACACTTTAAGTTGTGTCAAAGAGAGAGAAACACATTAACCTTAGAGTCTGTTATGGATCCAGACATGACAGAAAGCCAGATTTCCAGACAGCCAGATGTTTTGGGCAGCTGTTTTTAATGGGTCCACGGTACCCAACAGGGGCAAGAATAGAAGAAGTACATTTTTGACACAAAGGAGCACCTACTTGGAAGCTCCTCCACCACTCTTTATTAACCAGTTGGTTTCCTTTCATGCCTCCACCAACATTCCAGCTATTTTCTGACAATGGGGATATAGCACGAGGCTTCGCTATTGCAATCAAGGCAGGAAACCCTGATTGGGTTTTTCGGGTTTGGGGTTTTTGTTTTGTTTTGTTTTTTAAGTAACGACTATTGCTTTCTTTTCACTGTTGTTGTTTTTCTGATTACAAAGGTATTATGTATAATTTGCAGAAAATTTAAGAAATAAAGAAAAGCACAAAAGAGAAAAATAAAACATATTTACTGTAAGAGAATCATATATTTTGGGCTATAACTTCAGGGCTTTTTCTTTGTGCATGTGTATGTATGCACACACCTTTTTTTTCCCCCTCCAGAACAGTACTTTATAAACTGATCTCTTCACTGAACAATAAGTCAAACATCACTTTCTTGGGAAAAGGGCTTGTAGCCCCTGCAGGGCAGAGGGTGGGTATGCAGGAGGTCATTGCAAGTTAAATCAGGAGAGAATTTGGTCAGGAGAGGTGCTGAAAATCAGAACAGCCCTGGAGTTCTGCTTCATATAAACATTTCCAAAATCATGTGCTTGGTTAGGTTATGTGCCCGTTCCCTCGTGCAACTTACCCTATTCATTCTTTGACGGTTGGCTCATGAACTCGTGATTTTCATAGCCTCCAATTTCTTCCAAAGCTAAACGGTCAGGCCCCGTGCCACCCAGCCCTGCCATCAGCCCGAGTCATGGACATGAGGATCTTTCATTGAGATTTCCACCAGTAACATGATTGGAAAGTTTCCTATGTAACCAGGATGGTGGTTCTGCCACTCTTTCCATCTAGAAGGGAAAATATCAGAAGGCCCTTCCTTCTGCACAACCTGCTTGTACAGACAGGGGAGGCATGTCAATTCAGTTTGTCTCTGGTGAAGTGTCTATGTGCCCTGGACTCAGGCCCCTTGTTCAGACCTTGCTCTCCTCTCTTCAGCTCTACCACTTACACAGACCCTCCTCCAAAGAGAACTGAGTGTGAATAAACCGTCTCCATAATGACTGAATAGGAGAAATTTGCATAACTCTCTTTAATTACAACATAAAGTCCTTTGTGCACAGGCCAGGGTGCCTGAGCGTGTGGCCGTTGGGAGAGCAGGGAGGGTGGGAGCGCCTTCCCAGAGCCTTGGAAATACCCTAAGTTCATGCTGATGTTTTGGGGACCATCTGCTGCTCAGGTGCCGGCCCCCTGCCTTGGTGCCTCACCCCGGGGGACTGAGGGGCACTAGCCCCATCCTGGATGGCACGGCATAGGCTGAGGGTGAGAGTGGTGCAGTCTGTCCCACAGGGTTGCGCAACATGGGGCCGGCCTCCCAGACGCATGGCTGCCCTGTGTCGGGACCAGTCCACCCTGAGCAGAGTCCTTAAGACCCTGTGGTACTTGTCTTGGCATCACACTCAGACCACTCAGATGCCTCAGCTTCTCTGTGGAGATCCAGCGGGGAAGCCAGAGTGGGCTGTTACTGGGTACACTGGCTTGGCCCTAGAAGAATATTCCAGCTCACCCCTTCTCTCATTGGTGCTGCTGCTGGTTCCCTCTCCTGTGCACACAGTGGGTCTCTTATTCTACAGACAGCTCGTTACAGAACCCTCCTGCACGGCCCTGTTAATCACGGACCTCACGTTATCACTTAAGAGGTGTTTTGAGGAGGAGTTAGCCACTGGCACCAACCTGCTCCATCCCCATAATGTCCCAGGGCCCAGAACTTCAGGTGCAGGCAGCCCCTGCATGACCTTGTGAATGCAGCAAGGCAGTCTCTGGTCTCAGAACCCCAGCAGCTCTTCCTACAACCTGCGTCCCTTCCTGGAAAGTCAGATGCACTGTTTCCATGGTGGGGGTCGGGGGGGACAATGTGAAACTAGGAGCCACCCTCTCTCTGAACACAATTAGAGACAGTGCCCTGTTTGTCAGTGTCACAAATCTCCATTTCTCCCCACTGGAAGCTCAGTTTCCACCATAGCACATCACATTTGAAATGCACATTCCTGGAACCCTCCAGAGATCTGGGGAGAGTGCCCTGTCCATTAGTGTAAGTGATGATAATGTTATAATGCCTGGTTTTCCTCCTGGCTAGTTTATTATCCCACTGTAAGTGTTACTTGGAACAGCTCCAATGTGGAATTTCTATAATTGCCCTCATTGGCTTTTTCCCACCTTTAGAGTCCCTCCATGGAAGCCTGGAGGCTTTGGCTCCTGCTGGCTCCAGGAGAAATTGTTGGAAGGCCTGGCAGATGGTGACTAGCAGGCCTGGCAATGACCTCGAGGAAGCGGGGGATGTTGCAGTGAGCCGCTAGGCCAGGCTGAGTCGTGTCCAGGGGGATTCTACCAAGTAGGTGGCCTCTAGTGGGGTAAGACTAGGGTAGCATGCAGTCTGGAAACTCCATCCCATGGCATGGTAAAAAGCAACACTGTAGGTTTTCCCCCAGAAGTCTCTAGAACGTCAGCATGAAGTGTTGTCTCCCTGGTAGGAGAAACAGGGAAACTGCCTCAAAGTGTAAAGGGCCTTCACCTGGAAGTTTGATGCAGGGTGTTGGGCCCCCAGCAGGCGGACCTTGGGCCTGTAGGTGGGTGGCAAGAAGGCGTATTTCAAATGCCCTGCTTGTCAGTGTTGTGAATCTCAGCTCCTACTCCCCGGAAGCAGCTTCCACCATAAAATGGGGAGCTTTCCGGCAACTGGGGCTCTCTGCGTGACCAGAATGGGCCTCCTGTCGCTGGGAAGGCCTGAGTGGAGGCTGCAAGGCTACCTCTATCGGGGAAGAGGGGGAGGATTTTGGCACCGGGTTGGAGGGCTGCCAGCCTAGAGCCCAGGTGTCTGCTCTGACTGGCACTGCTGGGCCTCAGCGTTTCTCAAGCCCAGATCAGTCTCTTCAAACTGTGCTCCCAGAGCAAACAAAACCTGGTGTCGCGTGTGACCAGCTTTTCCCATCACACTTCAAAGGGGTCTGAGAACAAAGAGGAAGACGGCATTCCCTGTCTTCCCCTGATGTTCACATGCAGGAATCAGCTGCCACCTTCTGTGTTGTTCGGCAGCTCCTCACATGCGTGGTCCCCAGGGACTTCTCGGGTGGGGCGGACTGTGGCAGCCTTGCCATCGGGACACCTGGGCAGCTTCTTACCTCCCAGACAGGCCGCAACCTGCCACCAGGAGTCCCCATTCTCCCTAGACCTGAGGCCCTGTTCCGTCGTGCTGTGTTTTTGATCGTGGGGGCTTTGGGGACACTCACCAGCCCTGGCTTTAAATTCCACGAGAACCACATGAGTGGGTTTCTCAGGGCAGATGTGCTCAATGCCAGGTGTGCCACCTGCTGGGAGGGCAGAGGGACACATAGCTGCCTCCTGGGGAGCCCTGGCAGGCAGGCAGGGGCTTACCCGGCCAGCAGGTGCAGAGGTTCAGGCCTGGTGGGCTCATCTCGCTAAGCCCCCCAGATCTGGCCCGTTTTGATGGTTTGGGGACGGTGGTCCTCTGAGTGCCTCGGGAGGCTCTCGCCACTGCCACCCTGTTCCTTCAAGGGCCCAGCTTGCCAACGTTGCCCGAGGCTCCCCAGGGAAGCATCCTCCATGCTGGGTTCCTAGTTTGCACCCAGTCATGTCAGCTGAGAGAGAGCAGCCTCTTAGCACTGGGTTAGCCTCCCCTCGGCCACCCCTCACCGGTCCCTCCCTGCCACTGTGTGGAGCCAGTCACTTAGGCCTTGGATGGGTCTTCCTTTGAACTCAGGCATTCTTTCCTCTGCCCATTCCGAGAGCCATCACTGCCGTATCTGAGGGCCCAAGCTCACTTGGAGCCCCTCGCTAGCTCCCTGCCTCAGCACGAGCCCCACTCCAGTCTCTCTGACCTCCCACAGCACTGCCTTGTTTCACATTCCCTCATCTGGAGCTGTTGAAACTATACACGGTCCAAACCCTGACGCTGCCTACAGGCCAGACTCCTAGGCCCGTGATGCTCTCTCCCCAGGCCGTCCTCACTCACCCTGCCTGGAAAGTCAGACCAGGTAGGGCCCTGACCACGCCGGCTTGCCCTGGGCACAGATCCCTCCTGTCTCTCTCCAGGGCTAGGACAGGCCCTCTCTTCATTTGGGCATCTTCCAGCAGGCTTCCTTTGAGGCCCATGGCTACTGTTCCAAAAACTCAAAGGGATAAGCTTTCCCAGCGATAAGCTCCTTACATCATTTGGATGATTCACTCCAGTGGGAGTGGCCTGGGGGTCAGATGCCAAGTGATGGGGCTGTCCCTGGCAAAGCAGTGGGCCTGGGATCGTCAGCCTCAGCCCTGTCTGGCTGCCCACTGCCCAGCCTGCCAACCACAGCTGCATTGGCCAAGTTATCTTGTCATTCCTTTGGCCTCAAGCTGAGAACTTTGGGCAGCAACCTGTTTCCTCCTCTGCACAAAGTGCTCAGAGTCTTACTGGGGCAGACAGAAATTAATTAGGGCATGATTCAGGATGATGCTTACCAAGAGAGGGTTGTGGGCCTCTGACCATACACACAGTGAGAGTTCAAAAGATGTGGAAGAGTGAGCCCTGGGAGGTCCAGGGAAGCTTCCTGGAGGAGGTGGGCTTGAAACCCAGCAGGACGGTCTTGGGTTGGAAAGGCAAAGAGACAGGACCAGCCTCAACAAAGGGGACTGACCAGCAGGGCCTCACTCTGCCCCACCTCTCAAAACTTAGGTATCCTCTGTCCTTGCCACCACGGCTCTGCCCTCAGCTCTAAGACTCTCTGGGGGTGGAGATTGCGGAGGAGCGAGGATCTAATGGGTTCACAATGTCCTGCTGATGCCAGGCAACCCGGTGACTGAGAGCCCACCCAGGAAATCTCATGGCACGAGTACCATTTCGTGGCACCGTGTCAGGCCCAGTGTGCCAATTGGAGTCTCTAAAATCTTGCCACATGGGAGGTGCCTACCTGTCAGAGTGGGACCCACCTAAGCTGAGGTTTTTGTGGAGAAGAAGAAAGCGGGCTCCAAGATGGTGGGAATTGCTGAGCTGGGCTGGATACTAGGCCTTGGTGTTCTAACCTCACAGGGTCATGATCTAGAACAAACCTGGACACGTGGCATCATTTTCTCCTTCTGTGCCATGAGCGATTGGCCTGTTTCGTCCGCCCACTTCCACCATGTGACCCTACTGTGAGCAGAGTTCGATGTCTCAGTGTGGGTCTCGGCCAGGTCCTGCTGAGGAGCCCCAGGAGCCCTGAGTCTCAGGGAGCCAGCTGACAGAGGGGTGGGGTTTGCTGCGCATGGGCCAGACCCTGCTACCATAGACAACCACTTGCGTATTTGGCTTCTTGTTTTTTTAAGAGGCATGATTCTCTTGGAGCCAATCCTCAAATGCCAGGTGAGCCCTGAGCTTGGGAAACTAGAACAAGATTAATGTGAATAAGGAAAGGGCAGACCTGGGGAGCCTGGAGGCCGGTGGTGTTCAGCAGGCCACACGCAGGTGTCCTTGCCGGATCCCCACGTGGAGCCTGGGAGCCAGTGTCCACAGCTTCTCCAGCTATCAGCATGATCATCTATATTTGGTTCAAGATTGCTTTTCCTGCTATGAGAAAACACCATTGCTGGAGCGCTATGTGCCAGAAAATCCCCTTTTACACAAAAAGCCAGTTGGCACCAGGAAGAACCCTGGCCTGCCAACTGATCTTCACTCAGTGACATAAAATGATTAGAATGGGCCAGGTGACAAGCCCCAACAATGTGACCACAGTTGGCGCACAAGGAATGAATCTAGGGGACATTGGCTTAGAGGGTCCGGATCCATCTGACGGCAAGGCCACGGCAGAGCCGCCCACGGGGCCAGATTGTAGGAACTCCCGCCCCCGGGTCTGCTCAGGTGTGTGTTTGTTTCCTGGCTCTGGTACACGTGCGCCATCCCCTCCCGGTGCTGGGAACCCGACCTGCGTATCAGGAGGAGTTGGTTCTCTCCTTACTCTCCCTTCTACTCTCAGTTTCTACAGAGCTGGGTAGTCCTCAAGGCCTCCCTAACTTCTGACACCAACTGCAAGTTCACAAGGCCCCAAGACCGCCCTCATGTTCGATCATTGGCTGCCAGGGCTCCCAGGACTCAGAAAAGCCATGATGCACACAGTGGTAGTTTATCACAGCAAAAAGATGCAGATTCAAGTCAGCTGAGGGAAGAGGCACATAGGGCAGGGTCCAGGAGCATTCCAGCTGCAGAGCTTCCAAGTGTCCTCGTGCCGTGGAGGTGTGCACACGGGGCTTGCTTCCCCCACCCGTGCTGTGTGATGATACATGTGTGACATTGCCCCCAGGAGCGCTCGCCTGAGCCTTGGTGTCCCAGGATTTTACTGGAGCTTAGTCACATAGACGTGGTTGACTGCCCACGTGGCTGACCTCCGTCTCCAGCCTGTTTAGAGGTCGGACTGATGGGTGTGTGGCTCGTGCCCCCCTCCCCTCTCCTGCCACACAGTAAATGGCCTTGCTAGCGCAGACTATCTCATGTGGCCCAAAGCTCGCAAGTCCCCAAAGACACTCATCAGGCAGGACATTCCAGGGGCTTAGAGATCACGTCCCAGAAGCCAGGGGGCAAAGGCCAGACCCTCCTCAGAACAGGTTCATCCTTCACTGCAGTTTCCATCTGCTCAATGAGGGGTTCCAACAAGATGGTTTCTTGGCTCCTCCAGGGTCTCGGATCTGGGGTCTCGATCCTGCCACTGGGCCCAGGTTTATCTACAGCAGAGCCTGGAGAACAAAGTTCAGCCAGCCAACCAAATGCACCATGAGACTATGTCAGGTTTCTGTTCAGAAACCTCCCGTGTCAGCGGTGGAACTGGGTTTGACTTGTTCTCTCCCCCAGATCAGAGCTGGTGGGCCCTTTAACACCATTAGCTTTCATTTGCTTTTCTGCTCTCCCCGATCTTCGATTCTAAACCCCTGGTATGGCCCACTGCAGAAAACCCCGCGGTGGCAGGGAATCCGGATTCTTTGCACTTGGTAACGTCGTTCATCCCCCCGGTGAGGGGGAGCTGGGCAGGGAAAGTCAGCAGCACGGCTCTTCAGGTGCTCCAGCCGCCTGTGGAAATCAGGGGGGCGGCACCCAGAGAGCTGCCCCGGGCCCGGCCTCCATGTGGCGCACCTGCAAACCCAAGTCTGATCACAGTGCAATTAAAACAGCACAGGCCAGGCGCCTGGGTGGCTCAGTCCATTAAGCATCTGCCTTCAGCTCAGGTCATGGTCCCAGGGTCCTTGGGATCGAGCCCCGCATCGGGCTCCCCACTCAGCGGGAAGCCTGCTTCTCCCTCTCCCCCTCCCCCTGCTTGTGTTTCCTCTCTTGCTGTCCCTCTCTCTGTCAAATAAATAAAGTCTTAAAAAAAAAAAAAAAAACAGCACAGGCCTTTCTGCAATGCCTTGGTTGGATTCCTAAAAAAACTTCTAAGAATAAAACGCTGTGTGGCCGTTTCTTTGTTTACCCTAGGGAGGAAGGGAAACATCCTGGGCCAAGAGCTTCCACGTTGCTTCAGAGACAACACTTCCGACCTCACACATTTTTAGGTAGCATTTAAAAACAGTCTCGCTCTTCCCTATGGGGATATAGACACGTATCTCAGGCCTTTGGACCCGGCGTAGCATGCTGGACCGAGGATCCGCTCACTCGCAGGGTGCATGATCCTGGGCAGGCAAGCAGGCAGGTCTGCTCATCCCTTGCGAGCCGGGAGCTGAGCTCTTCCAGGAAAGAGGGGGGGCCTGTGCTCCCCCAGAGTCTGCCCGAAGAAGCCAGCAGTCACCCTCAGGACAGGCCCACAGGGGAGGATGTCGAATTACCAGCATGGCTCCCTCTCATCTTCCCACTGTTTGGCTTCCACATTTCATTATAAATCCAAGTTCAAACCTATCGTGGGACAGCATGAGAAAGCCCTGCACCAAAAACTGAGGCCAAGCGAACCTGTAGGATTTTTTGGTGGGGTGAGGGAGATGTCAAGCTAGAGTGCGTCCTTGAAGTCGGCCTGAGGTTTCATCGGTACAGATGCCGCCTTGTGCGCGTATGAGAAACTTCTATTTTAGATGACTTGCTTCTGTTACTTGGAATGAATGACTGCAGTGCGTTAAGATTCTGGATGCAGGGATTCGCCGGGCCTCCGTGTCACAAGAGCGTGCGTGTGCTGCCGGGACTTCCCAAGAAAGGGTGAGGAAGGGAGCTTGGGAAAGCAGGCGGGAAAATATTTTTCAGGGACCAGTGAGGAGTCTGAATGATGGGATTATTTTTTAATGAAGTGCACTGCTACTTTCATTCTGTTTTAGCTCAGGCAACTGTAACAAATTAGCAGAGACTAGGTGGCTTAGACAGCATGCATTTCTCATGGTTCTAGAGGCCAGGAAGTCCAAGGTCAAAGTGCCGGCAGATCCTGTGTCTGGGGAGGGCACACGTCCTGGTTTACAGATGGCCATCTTCTTCTTGTATCCTCAGATGGTAAAAAACAGAGAGAGGAAGCAAGTTTTGTGTCTCTTCGTATAAGGACACCAGTCCCGTTCATGAGGACTCTACCCTCATGACCTTATTATCACCCAAAGTCCTCACCTCCAAATTCTAACACACTGGGGTTAGGACTTCAACATATGAATTGGGGGGGGGAGGCACAAACATTCAGTCCGTAACAGTCAATGAGCATTTATTGAGGGCCTGCTGTGTACCTGTGGCCATGCCAAGACCTGGGGGTGCAGTGGCGGCCATGAGAGACAGTGTCCTTGCCCTTGAGTTGCTTATATTCAGGTAGAGTGAGACAGCGAATACACACATGAACAAACGTGGTAAATGATAAAGACTCTTAACACAGATAGGGCAAAGTTTCAATGAGGAGTTTCATAGCTAGGATTTCCTGGGAAGGCCTCTGTGAGGAGATGACATTGAGTCAAGTGCTAAATGTTGAGAAGGAGGCAGTCATGCAGAAATCTGGGGAAGAGAGAGCCAAGCCAAGACTCAGCATGTGCAAAGGTCCTGAGACTGGAGGGAACTTGGCATACTCAAGGATGGAAAGGCCACAGTGACTAGAGCATTGGAAGTGAAGTGAAGGAGGGGCAGGAGATGAAGACGGGGAAGGTACCAGGAACCCAGATGGATGGGGCCTTGTAGACCATGGTAGGGAGTCTGAGTTGCCCATGAAGATGGAGTGAGAGTAGGAAGAGCAGCCCCTTTGTGCTAGGGTAGCAGAGGATCCGAGGGCTAAACGTCATCCACACAGCTGGTCCCATTGGACCCTGCAGGTTACGAGGTTTGCAGGCTGCAGGATGCTAATACGGATGGTGACTGTTAATACCCGCAGCCCTGGTTCGACCTTTTCAGCATCGGGCGTTCTGATTAACTGGCCATTCTCCCCCTTCAGCACATGTAGAAGACACTTTGTTCAGGAGGAAGTCGAAATGGCCAGCCCATCTAATAACAGAATATTGAAAAGGTCACAGCAGTACGGCTGAGTCCTCCAACCTACAAATCACAGAGAGCGTCCACTCAGATAACTCATCCTCCTGACAAATCAAGGAGCAAGGGCTGAAGACTGCACAGCTGATTAGGCTCATCGGAAATCAGAGGGCCAGGGAGAAATCCATGGGAGAACATCACTGCCCTATGCAGGGGGTCAGGGCAGCCCGGGTGCTGATTAGCAAATCAGTAGGTGGGGGGGCATGCTGCCCCCTGGTGGCCATTCTCATGACAGCAGTGTCCGGAGATGAGCAGGGAGGCCCAAGAGAGCCTAATACCTGTCCCGCCCCGGGGAGGGAGGACCTGTCTTGGGGGTCCCACTAGGCCAGTGGTTTAACTGAAGGCCTTCTCTGCTTTGTCACGAAAGTGTTAAAAAGCACCTTTCCCTAAAACATGCTAAATAACATACTTGCCATTAAAATCCCTAAAGTTCTTATTTTTTTCCATTAAGAATTCTTTTCAAAATGATCTTTCGCCATGACCAGCCTTTGGAAAAAGAGTGAGTAAGAACACCCAAAACTCAGACTCCTCATAAAAAGAGGACAGGTTGATGGCTTCATTTATTATGGAGTTCCACAAACAACGTGAGAGAAAAATGACTGAATTAAAGACCGGGCAATTAACCTTCTGTGTGCTAAAATAGAGGGCTTTGCGAGGGCTTTCCATGGAAGCATATCTTCATCCTGGAAGCAGCAGCCACGGAGAATCTTAACAGGACTGGCGAAGCCAGACCTAAGCGGAAGGCTCAGCTTACAAAGAAATCTGAGGAGATGAAGAGAAGGATGAACATCAAAAATGACTCTGATTAGACCCTGATAAAGGATGCTTGAAACTAAAAGGAGAAACCGGGCACACAAAATATATTTTTAAAACTACAGGCACAAAGATTTCATTGGGCTTTGGAGATAAGGGGGGCTGACATTCTGAGAATGGTTGATTAAAAGCTTTTTGGCACAAATGCTCATTTTCCCTGGGAGTTGAGCACAAAAATCCATGGAGTAAATTGAAATGGTAAATGCTAAGAGAAGACTAAAAGATTTACTGCCACAGATTCAATTAAGTGGCTTAAAAAAAAAAGGTACCATCTCCTTCAGGACTCATTTAAGCGCCTGTCTCGAAACTGTACAATTTCCCAAACACTGTTGGCTAATGTGCGTCAGGAGGGATGAGTCCTGCCGGGGGGCCATGGAGTCTTGGTTACAGGACCTTAAATCAGGGCTCAATAGGAGCTGGAGGCCCCTGCCGAGTCTTCCCTTCCTGGCCCCACTGCCACCTGCACCCACGGCTGCCTTGTCCGCTCGGAGCACACGTGCTGTTCCCTCTGCGGTTTCTGTCGGGCCTCGACACAGCGGACTTCACTAGTGACCAACGCTGGGCACCCACCCCTCCAGTAGGACCCAGTGTTAGAGGCTCACAGCAGTGTGGGGACTTGAACTCTCGGAGACAGAGCCTAGCTCAAGGTGCGCTCTGACCACGTGTCAGCGGGGCGGTGATGGAGTCATCCCACAGGCACCCGTGGTGCCAGTTTCTGCAGCGTCACTCTGCCTGCTGATGCCGGCACAGGTGTGTGTGGCCTTAGCCAGGCTGCCCTGCTCAGGTGGAAGAGACTAAAGCTGGGTTCCTAACAGCACGTGTAAGGCCCCCCGGGGGGGGGGGTGCTAAAATCGGTGGGAAGGCGGGGGAGTGATTGCCCGGCAGTGAGAGTTCATTTAACACCCTCTGTACCACTGTCTCTGAATTAACCCCGCCCCGAGAAAACGGTGCTTAGCTCAGCGTGCAGGGGGCTCGGGGTGAGGAGCTGGCACACGGCTGTTAACGCGGCTGGAAGGCTGAGGTGTAGAGCAGGGTGTGGGCGGCCCTGGTTTTAGGCCACCTTGGTGTGTGAAACTGCGGGGGAGGGGGGTCAAGCTAGTGAGTGGGAGCTCATCTCATCCCTGTGGTCACGGCCTCCCGCTCGGATGCCCTTGCGCCACAGCTGTCATCCTGTCCGCGACGCCGTGCATACTGGCCGGAGTCCAGGAACCGCCTTGCTTCGCCTCCTACGTGGAGGCCAAATGCTGTTACTTTAAAAGAAAGCAGAAAGGAGGCGAGATGACCGGGCAGCTAATATATTAAGGACTTGAGTCGTGGCTGGCTGTAGGAGGAGAGGACTGGGCACCTCCCTGTGGCTGGCTGTGGAGCTAGGGGAGACCTGGTTGGCGGCAGGTAGAAGCAGGAAAGCACATATATGGTGGGGGTTTCCAGGGTAACCGGGGGAGAGCAAGGATGGAGGGGGGCCCCACCCCCACTGCCTTACATGCCCCAAAGGAGAATCAGTACTAGAGCTGGAGGTCGGGGGCTTCCCAGAACACTCCCCACCCTATATCAGAAGTAGGTATTAAAAGAGGAGCTAGGTGAAAAACATACAAGGTAGTGAAGTTAGAAGTAGGAGTTAAGGCCTTTAGAATATAAAGTAACTAGAAAGAGAGAGACAAGGAGGCTGCTTTAAGTATCCAGGCAGGAGAACGTGTGAAGGAGGTCCCAGAGCAGGCTGCCAGCCCCGGGACCACCTCCCGTGCACAGCCCCTTGCCCCCACCCCATCCTTTGTCCCACACTGAGGGACAGCACATTTCAGGTTCGGTGGGAGAGGGCTGTCCTTCCATCACACGCAAGCACACATCCGGCCCAGAGACCCCAGCACCTAGGCCCATCAGAGCAACCCCGAATGTATCGTCCCCATCTGGAAGCGTGTGCCGGGTGAGTGAGGACCAGCAAACAAATACACACACGAATGAACAAACAAAGGCTTCCCCGTGTGCTGTTCTCGACTCTTCGGATCCAGAGCCCACTTTTTATAGCAAATTAGTTGTAATACCTCCTTTATTTCCCTGAAATGGAAATTACAGATAATATCATCTACTTACACATATAATTTCAAAGTAGGATGCCCTAATTGAAATATAAATGAGAAATACAAAGAAAGTAATTGGTAGTAAAATACTGTGTATTTCAATATGTGGGTGCTCATGCAAGACCACAACAGAATTCATAATGAGGTAGCCAGATGTTGGCTTGAAAGCAACCCTATCAAATGCACCGGATACAGGTGTACTGAACCGGCAACTCATACCACAAACAATGTGTTGCCGTTGGCAATGACATCACGGCGAACAGCTTTTTTTTTTTTTTTTTTTTTTTAAGTAGGCTCATGCCTAGCATGGGGCTGAACGCCCAGCCCTGAGATGGAGACCTGAGCTGAGACCAAGAGTCAGATGCTTAACCGAATGAGTCACCCAGGCGCCCCCCGGTGAACAGCTTTTGATAAAGTTCTGAACAAAACAGTGTATACTCTTCTCTTGGTTTTCATAGTAGTGGTATCCAGGAAAATCCCAAATCTGTGATAACCATGCACAAGATACTTTGCACTTGTGTATAACCAGGTAGGGCTAGGCTCAACTAATAAATTTTTACCTACATGAATATCTAATGAGACATTTCCCCCAAAATGGGGACATGTGACAATTCATCGTTGTAAAAAAAAAATCAATCCTCTGCAGTGCGGAATGTCACGCGTCCCTGGTCCTTGCCCGCCTGCCTGTTCAGTACCCACAGCAACCCTCACCCTGCCCACCACACCCCCGGGCATCATGAAAGCCCAAAATACTCCAGTAATTACTGGACATAGAGGACAACCTCTAGGAGACAGTTCTGCCCAACCTGGAACCACTGTCTTCGAGGGAGAGACTTGGCTGAACCACTTGGCTCTCCTCATGGCTATCTGGGTACACAGTCCAAGGCTCAGAAATTGCAGGAACATTTTTGTGGTGAAGGAGGACATTTAGGAGCAAGAGCAGGAAACCCCACAGGACAGACCTATGAGTTCTGGCCAAAGCGAGTAGGTCTGACGCTCTGGGGCGCCATGTAGGCTGTGCCTGGAGAAACAGTGAAGTGAGTCTCATGGAGAGAGAAGACAGCAGCTGGAGGAGAGGGAAAGTATTTGAGCTCAAGCAGGAGCAAAAGGCTCCCTGGGAGAGCCGGCTTCTCTTGTAGGGAGGAATAGCAGATCACAGAAAAGAGGATGCTTCTCCATTAGGGTCGTAAATGAATAGCAAGAATTACTGTAATCAACCCTAAAATCTCAGGTGACAGATAAAGGGTCAGAGATAAGGGGCTCCCATTCCCAGCATGGTTTTCATCTAGACATAATGGTTTTCATCTAGTTATTAGAAAGCTCTGGAAGGAAGCCAGCACCGCATGGTTGGAATCTGAACCCCCTCCTTGGAAAATTTATTAGAGCAAGAAGAGGTCAGGAGTTTTGTTTCAGACTCGGTCCCGGTTGGAAGGGCACAGAAAAAGTTAATCTGATGTTCTTACTCTGAGTCATTTAACTCATTTCTAAAATTGGTTTCTTGCTCGGAGCAGAATTTTGAGGTTTATAAACTCCAAGGAGAGAAAAAAGTTAATACACAATCGTGTTGTTGTGATTGAACAGTTTTATTCTCAAAGATTTAATTCCCCAAATTTTGCTCTAGGAAAAAAAAAAAAATGCTACACAAGGTTAGATGGCAATTAAATTTCCTGGTTAGGGAGTATTACTCATGGTGATAATGGGAAAGCATGACAGACAATGGGACATGCCATCTCAGAAGAGATGAAGAGTCTTTTCAATTACTCAGGAACTTTATTTATTATGTTTGAAGGGTAAATGCCTTGCTGCTCTTAACTGCCTGAAATTAGAGCAGATTTGGAAAACATGTCCTCTTCTTTGAGCTTCTTTTGATTTTTACTGAGCATAATTGGATGATGTAAAGAGAAGTTTACTTTGAAACGTGTCATCTCTTATTTCCCTCAAGCTGTAATCACATCATCGGGGACTTTCCTACTGGGATTTTATTGCCTTGTCTAGTTTCCTTTTCCAACCTATCAAACCCAGTGAGCTTAGAGATTGCTCACAAAGAATGAAAGCTGCGGTTTATTGCAAAAAGTTTTTATTGCCTGAAAAAACAAACTCTAAGAGACACTAATGGTAATGTGTGTGCTTTTTTAACTTGAAATCAGAAGTGAGAATATTTTCAGATTGAGATTCGGCAAAACGATCACTGGACCAAAACCCATTTCCATGCGTTAAGGTCAGGTCTTGGAGCCAGCTTTGAATTAAACAATGGGTTCTTTCTTGCCATAAAATCAGTTTTTAAAAGGTCAGGGAACGGCTAGGTGCTCATAGTGGGGAAATCACCCCAAGTTCTCCTTCATATTTTGAAAAAGGAGTGAAGAGACCGTTTCACTTGGAAGGTATGACATAGGTAAATTCATATTTTGAAAAAAGGAGTGAAGAGACCATTTCACTTGGAAGGTATGACGTAGGTAAATGATCGGGGATGAAGAGGAGGGGGCGACTGTGTGGTGCCCCCTAAGCCCTTGGACACGATGGAAGAGGGAAGGCCCGAGCCTCCATCCACTGAAGGGACCGGTTGCTTCCTGCAAGCTCTTCAGGAAATCTGATCTTCGCACCTGCCTCCTGGGATTTAGAAAGCACAGGTCTCTGGCTAGCACTCTAGACACCTGGCTCTCCATCTGTCAGAGGCAGTTTTGAATCTGAGGCCCAGCAGCCAGGAGGGTCAGGGAGAGTCCCTGGACACCTGTCCTGCTCTCTCTAGGTCTTCGGGAGCGCTCCGAGGAGGGATCCTGAAGTCATAGTCAACAGAGGAGCAGAGAGGGAAAGGGCCCCAGAGAAGAGCTTTAATCAACTCAAAGACCAGTAAAGAAATGCTGGAAAAAGCCAAACAGGGGGCCGAGCAGGGGGCGGCTAATCAAGATGCACTCGAAATCTCTAATAAGAGTCAATACTGTTAATAAGTGACTACACTCAGGGTGTTTTCGCATCACGCAGGTTAAAGCTCCTAGCCCCGTCAGGACAGAACGCTGCCACTCCCCCCCCCCCACACCGAGGGTCCTCTCCGTGTCTGTCACCACCACCCCCCGCCCCCAGCCGGGGAATTGCTAATCTGATCTCATAGATTCGTTCTGCCTATCCACCCACTCCTTCTGAGCATAATCACATACTATGTCCCCTGGCCTGTCTGGCTTCTTTGACTCAGCGGAATATTTTTAAGATTCATCACACATTTCTTCATCAGTGCCCTGGTCTGTCGGTCATCAAATAGCCACAGTATTTCACACTGTGGACATACCATGAAACAGAGCGATGTGTCCCTGTCTTCTCAGCGTTGACTCTGCACCTTCTGACCCGGCTTCTCCGTGGCCAGGAGTCTGTTCAGAGCCTATCATAGCACTGTTCAAAGGCTCCAGGGGCAGCACGACTTCTCTTGGTGAGGAGAGCTTACGGAACAGAACCGCAGACTGAGTGTGCTATGGTAGAAGAAAGGACAGCATCCTGCGGCATTGTGACAGATCATGTTCCAGACAGCAGAGCATCCGGTGACACAAGGAAATGTTGACGGTAGGTTAAGCGCAGAAAGGTTACAGAATGGCATGTATAGGATGAACCCCCCCCCCCAAAAAGAATTTACAATCTGTGCGTGTAACTGGACACTCACTCTGGGTATCGGAAGCACAAGAGATATATTTCCTTTTTGGTGCTTTTCTTTACATTCTAACTTGTCTTCAAGAGGCGTGATATTTTGTAACATCCCATTAGAAAGACTCGTGCCAGGAAAATTGTCTCATCTGAAAGAAGAGGCCTCGAGAGCATTTGCTAATCCATCACCCTGCTGCGGGCTTGTCCTCAGAGAAGGCAGGCCAGGTCAGGCCAAGCTCCGAAAAGGGGCCAACCCCCAGCTGTGCAGGCCCTGTCCCACCACTGTCACCAGAGTGAGCCCCAGGTGTCTGGGCACCTCAGAGGTGGGGAGTGGAGGCAGGGCCCTCCACACACAGCCCCTCCATCGTGCGGCATCCCTTGCTGTCAGAGTCCGGCCCCTGCTGTTTGATCCTTTGGGGAAATGACATGTACAGAATGACTCCTCTAATCAGCCTTTACTGGTTAATGTTGGAGCCAATGGGTTGAATTGGGCAGTGTGATGGGCTGATGAGCCTCCCCCCAGAACCTGTGATTCTCAGGCCTTGCATGCCAAAGGGAACATGGCCATTGTGATTAAGTTAAGGCCTTTGAGATGGGGAGACCATCCACGTGGGCGCAGTGTCCTCACAAGAGTCCTTCTAAGTGAAAGAGGAAGAGGAAGTGCCAACACCTTAATTGTAGCCCAGGAAGACCCATTTTGGACTTCCGACTTGCGGATGTGTGAGATAATAAATTTGCATTGTGCGAAGTCACTTAGCGTGTGGCCGTCTCTTCGGGCCACAGCAGTGAACTAGGGCAGGCAGCCGCGTTGCCCTGAGGAAGAAGGACATGGCCACGAGGGCGAGGTCGTGTCCCATGGGAGGCGTGGCAGGCCCGGCAGACAGGTGGCTCGGGGTCCGCTGCGCACTGTGCCAAGCCAAGCCGCCACCATGCCTGACTGGCCAGTGTGGAGGAGCTCCGGCCAAGTCAGGGCTGACCGGTCGTCCCGAGCGTGAGCTGGCCCCGAGTGTGCTCCTCCACTCACACGCAGCCAGCAGCGAGGAGTGGGCTGGACAGTGGAGGTAGGAGCCTCCTCAGTAAGGCCTCGGGGCATGCTTCCCCTTGGGGGACCTCGGTGTGGGCGTCTCAGTGCCCGGGACACCTGCTCTGTCAGATCCCGGGGGAGCAGGGTGCTAGCAAGTGAGACTGGAGGAGGCCGGTCTTCAGAGAGGAGCCCGGCAGGAAGCTCCAGGATGACAGCTGAGTCTGGGAGGCAACGTGAGGGCGCTGTAGCTGGGGGGGGGGGGGGGGGGGAGGCGGCGGGGCAGGGGTGACGGAGTAGCTTTGGTCTTACTTTGGTCACTTGGGAAGGTGAAGTCCAAGGGAAAAATTCCTTTTTGCTTAACAAGGGATGATGTCACACCTTAAAGCCTTAGCTGAAATCAGCACCTTCTAAATGGCATTTTATAAAACAGCAAAAGGCCAAATACAGCTAGAAATCAGTTTTCTGGCTCCCACCCAGGTCCACATGCCTTTTTCACTCACTGCCAGTTTGTTGTTTGTCTCATTACTCATTGGCATATCTTGGGAGGAGGCACTGAGGATCCAGCCAGGAGAGGGGAGAGCAGACAGGCCCTGCCCTGGGGGTGCCCAGTCTGGAAGAGACAAGCAAGCAGGGGTTTCTCAGAGGGGAAGGGCCGGGGATCAGAGAGCACAAACTGGAAGAAAGTGAAAAACTGCCAAAACCATCCCATTTGCTCTGGCTGGCCCTGCTCGGAGGCTCATAATGCCAGTCTCGGGCACACTCTCTTTCCTCCCCAACTCGCTGGTGATTCTGATCTGGCCACACTGACCCGCAGCTCACAAGGCCCTGCCTGTTCCCAGTGCGTCCTAGCTCCCCACTCGGGCCACTGGGCTTCCCAGACTCCAGGGTTCATGCAGCTCTGACTTCACCCTGGACTGTAAAATGAACCCAAAATTGAAAAGGGGACTAAGCACCCCTTGGTTCTCACAGCTGTGAGTGAGTGCACTTTAGGACGGACTTTTACAAGGGGCTTGGTGATGTGCCTGCATGGTCTCATTTGCATGCCGTGAATCCTCATAAAAGTCCCAAAGACTGCATAAGCCCACGGATGTGTGTAAGGGAGCATGGAAGGCAAAGCCAGGGCAGCCTACACTTGCTTCCCACTGAGTGCTTTCAGCTCTCCTCCTGCCTAGTTACCTCCATTGACCCAGCAACGGCTCCCCCATTGGCCTCTCTGGCACCTGTTGCCCCCTGGAGGTGGTTGGGAAGTCTCCTGAAATGGCGGAGGGCCTCCCACCTGTCCTCTCTGGCCTGGCCTTTCCCCGAAGGAAGTGGCTGGACCCGAGGTCAAGGGCCTGGCCGTGGTCACCTAGACTCTCCATAACATGCTTCTTCCCCTGAATCGCAGGTGCACCCTCTGGGTTCCTCCTATTGGATGGCATCCTATCCCAGATCCAGGCTCGGTGCCTCACCAGGGCATGCCCATAGTGCTCGGAGGGGCCATGGCTGGTGATGACCTAGCTGTGTCCCAGGGGCCTGGCACACAGTAGACACTCAGTATGCATTTGTGATGAAATCTCTGGTCAGTAAGAAGTATTTTGTAAGGTAAATAATCCTCCCCCCATTTCTGCTTTGCAAGACTGTCTTTTAGTTGTGAGGACTTCCTATAGCAGGGCTGCCTCAGCTCTTGGCTGCAGAGAGGATTAGGATAGTGAGTTATCCCTGCCCTCCAAGCCCCTGCAGGCCCCCTGAGATGCAGACCCCGGTGCTTCTGTGAAAGGTCTTGAAATTCCTCCTCTTCAAAAATAAAATGCCCCCTGTCGTGGGGTGGCCAAGGAGGCCTGGCCGTGCACCCTCATTCTCAAAGAGTTCCCAGTGCCTCCCCCCACAGACCAGGGCACAGCCATGGCTGCTGGCCTCACGGTCTCAGGAAGGCGAAGGGGATCTCAGACCAGCCCAAAAAAGAAAGAAAGGAACGCTGAGTCTAAAATAAAGAATTAGAAACCCTTTCTTGGCCATTAAAGCCTGAATAGCTAGAGGGTTTCTTTGTGACCTTCTTTACAACGAAATTTGGCTTCGCCGTTGCTAGTTCTAAGTGTCCACGAGAACTTGGTGGGCCTCCTAAGGCCAATTCGGTCATATTCAATTTAGTTCCGTGCTGAGTACTGCTTATTTGTTTTCTCTCTTTAAAACTTGCTAAGTCGTCCGGGCAGATGTGTTAACTAGCATGCCCAGGCATCTAGAGCACGTCCCCTCCGCTGTTCTGGATACACATCCTGGGGAGGCTGGTGCCACCTCCACCCACACGTTCTGTCTTTCCCATCTGGCCACGTGCAGACTCCTCACCACCAGCTGCTCAGGACCCGAGACTGCTGCTGGCTGTAGGGCTCCCTAAATCCAGTTAGCGGCAGACAGAGCCCACGTCAGCTGGACAGGCACCAGCAGGCCCGGGGCAGGCACGAGACCCATGCCAGCATGGCTGGTGACACTTCCCACACCTGCGCGGACACACACATCGCTGCCGTTCACCGTTGGGTGGAAAAAACGGCGCTCCTGGGGGTGCAGGGACATGAGATCTGCATGGGCACAGCCGTGGCCTTGGGATTATCAGCGTGTCACAAAGCCATCAGCTAGAGGGCCGGTGCCCTTAGGTTACACCGCTATCTATAGGCAGTCCCCTTGATTACCTGCCCCGTGCCCAGCCCTTTGCTGGCCCACTCCCCTGGGCTCCATCTCAGACTGCAGAAGGGATGAGTCCAGTCTTTGTGCACAGGGCGTCAGTGTGATCTCCCTGGGAAGGCAAAGTGAATCCATACCCGGCGACAACAAGCAGGGCCAGTTGCTGGGTGACCACAGGGCTGCTGGGGGCAGAAGGCAGAGATACCTCCACCTGGGTCACCAGTGTGCTCCGTGATGTCCTCTCCATTTCAGAACTTCGATGCACACTCAGCCAGGAGGGCTCAGGTGGGAAAGTCGCAGGTCTGTCCTACAGAATCCATCCTACTCTGAAAACATTTGTGGGAGCCCATTTGCAGCCACAGCTGATCATGTTTCTGTTTCAGCAACAGGGATTTTGCTCCCCTGTGGTCCAGGGCCAAGGGAGGCCAGCTTATGAGTGTGCGGTTCTGTTTCCTTCTTTCTTTCTACCCTAGAAAGGGCGGCCCACCCAGCCCAGGTGTTTCCCATGCTCCCCACACACACACCCCAGTAGCATTTTTCTCCTTCCTCAGGATAATCCTACATAATTGGGGTCACTTTACAGATGGACGAATGAAGCCTGGCTCTGAAAGGGTGAGTGAGCAGCAGGAGAGGAGCCCAGACCAGACCCGGGCTCCTGAGGCTGCCCACAGTGCAGGATAGCCCAGACTCCCTGTTCTCCCAAGTCCACTCCTCAGCCTTCTGCCCCTATGGGTCGGTAGCTCTGATTCCCAGCAGGGGGGCGGCCAAGAGGGACGCCCCCCCCCCCTGCACTGCCTGGCATGTTTGGGGTTCCTACCACTGCTCAGAAGCAGTGAACTCTGGGAGGACCGTGTACAACCCTCTGCCCTGGGTGAACAGTCTCTGCAGGAAGGCCAGTGACTGTAGGTGTGTGCGCATGCGTCTGCATATGTCAGTGCTTGTGGGCATGGGTCACCACAGCCTCCACTGTGACTGTCAGCGAATTCTTATGAAAACCTCCCATGGAGAAAGGGTTGATGTGTCAGTTTGTGGTTCCGATTGCCCCCACCCCACTCCACCAAGCCTTGGTCCCTCAAAGTATCTCTTGTTTTCACTCTAACCTGTGCCCCCTGCACACTCCCACCAGACCCCGGAGAGGGGAGAGAAGAGGCTTGCTCGCTTTGGGATGTGGAAGGGACCCAGGGTGTACCCCCTCAGATGGGGAACAGTCCAGCTCCAGCCCACCTGCAGACCTCAGCTTCCTCCTCTGCAGAGTGGTTGTTTGTCACCAAAAATTATCTCCGGAGTGGGAAGAAAAGTTCCTGAAAACTTCCCGATGCTTCTTCCCACAGACCAGAGTGCAAGCACTCTGCATTCCGTGACTTGGCTGTGAATAGCATTTGTAAAGCCTAGAAACATAAACCCCAAACATGGAGCTAACCCAAATACACTCTGTTTCTCCTGGGCTGGGCTGGAGGTACAGTGGCTGGCGGGGCGGGGGGAGGGGGCCTTGCAGTGGAGAGGGAGAGAGAATTGTGCGGGAGACAGCTGAATTCTCCTCTTCCACACTGGGAAATTCATCAATAATGCCGAACACCAAAAAAATAGGAAGTAGAATGCTTTTTAGGTAAATTCAAAGATAATCAAGTAGAGAGATAATCTCCAGGGAACAGAAATGGGAGGAAGGGGTCAAGGCTTGCTGTTTTTTATGAAAAGTCTTGACTATTTGACTCTTTAAGTTAGGAGCTGATGTAACTTTGTTTGAAATATAACTTTTTAAAGAATGTTAAAAATGTAAAGATAGAAGAAAGAGTAAAAATCATCCTGAAAGAACTAAATACTCTTTAAGAAAGAAAAGAGTCAAATGGATATTATAGGAAAAAAAACCCACGGTGGAGAGAACTGTACACAATCAAATAAAAGGTTGACAGAGGGCAGATACTGGTAGTCGCCTTCCAATATCCATCTCTCTGCCACCTTCTTAAGTCATAAAAGCTCCAAGTTACCTGGCCACATTGCCATTCCGACAAAAGACTGTATCCCCCAGACTTCAGGATTCCTAAGTTGGCCTCGCAGGTAAATTCTGGCCAATCAGATGAAGCAGATGTGCCGTGTGAGATTTCCAGGAAGCTGTCTTCTGGAAGAGGGGCCATGCTCACCTTCTTCCCTTTTGCCGTATTGCGGCCTGGAAGGAAGGTGTGTTGGCTGGTGCTGCAGCTCCATCTTGGACCCAAGGGTTGGCAGAACAGAGAACTGGGATGAGCCCAGATCTGGTGACGAGTTGGTAGAGACACCATGCCAGCTCTGATTTTCCTCCTTCTGGATTCGTTTACCTGAAAAGATAGCAAAACCTTATCATTTGTTTAAGTCACCCTTTGTGGGCCTCCTGTTAAAGAAAATTTAATCTTACCTGATGCTGAAGAGATTCTGACTGTGGGAACAAAATAGGAACCCAACCTTGAGAGAAACCTTGAGAAGGAGGAGGCAGGGGGAGCGTGAAGGGAAGTGCTCGGGCCTGAGAGCCTGGGCTGGAGGGAAGGCTTGCCTGAGTGCAGTGTGTGGACCCGTCCTGCAACAGTGAGTCCTCTCAGGGCAGGATGCAATGGGAGACAACCCCCCCCCCCGCCCTCAGAGGGTCCTACATCAAAACCTCTAATAACCCTCACCTTGGCGGCTGTGTGACACCCTGTCCAAGAGTGAACAAGGATGGAGTCGACCCTGTGACACCTCAGAATTGGCAGAGAGCGTCGACCCTGTGACACCTCAGAATTGGCAGAGAGCTGAGCTTGCTGGCCGTGCTCTCAGTTTCTGCGGTGCATTGCACTTTGTCCCAATAGGTCAGTGGGTTTTGCGGTGTTTGAAGCTCCTCAGAGAGCAGGGGCTGTGAGGTGGAGGAGACACACAGGCGTGCACGCACACACACACACACACACGTGCACACACATACAAGCACAGGCTCCCAAGGGATGGAGCTGCCTAGTTCTCGATTTGGTAGCAATTACAAGAGCCGTGTGTTTCTTTTCCCTGCAGGACCACCCACTGTTCCTCTCTGGGTGTGTCCATCTCACACAGAGGCGGGGAGCCTGCACCCCAGCCTTCCCTCTCCAAAGCCCAGTGAAGTTGTCGCAGGATGCGTTTCCTTTCTTTGGCCTGTGGACTTGAGAGAACTCTTCTAAGATGTCCTGGACTCCCATTACAAACCCCACAAGCCCTCCTGTCCTGAAAAGATGATGATGATGCAGATGTTTTAATTAGCCGGCTGTTGGAGGACCCTGGTTCTGCTCATTTGAGTGAGTTGATTTCAAAGCCCGCATGTCGTCATTAGCAGTGATAGGAGCCGCATTGTTCAGACGGTATCTCTGTGGCAGGCTCCATGCTAGGGACTTCTTCCCACGCGTCGTCCCGTGTAATCCTCAGGACTGCTCTGTGAGGGACGCCTGGGTGGCTCAGTCTGCTTTCGGCTCAGGTCATGATCCCAGGGTCCTGGGATCGAGCCCCGCATCGGGCTCCCTGCTCGGTGGGGAGCCTGTTTCTCCCTCTGCCTGATGCTCACCCTGCTTGTGTGCTCGCTCTCTCTCTCTGACAAATAAGTAAAATCTTAATTTATGTAAAAGGACTGCCCTGTGAGCTGAGCTTTGTTACCAGCCCCCATTTTTCAGATGGGGACACTGAGGCACAGACCCATAACGCGCCCACAGTCCCACCACAAGGAAGTGGAGGAGGCAGACCATGGGTGAGTTCTGCTCCTGTGGGACTCCAAAGTCCTGGGAAGCCGGGTGGAGGACACACAGCTGAGGTTGTCCTGCTTCTTCCCACAGACTCGCCCTCTGGGAGACCCCAGAGCCCTTTCTGCCCTCAGGCTCCCACACTTAGACTCGGGGCCCCTCTACGCTAGCAGCTTACAGCACGTCTCCTATGGTACAGGTCTCCTCTCCTCCAGGGTTCCCAGCAACTTCTGTGGGGCTTTGATCACCTCCTCTGAGGAAAGCAGCTGTTGGGCCCTTTCTGGAAGAGGGCACCAGCGATTACCTTCACTGTTCTCATCCTCTGTTCCTCTCCCCTCCCTTCCCAGCCAAGTGACCTGATCTCCTACTGCAGGGGAGGGGCGGGTGGGAGACAAGCTCTTAAATTCCATCTTTTCTCCCCAACTCCACTGCTGATGCCCTAAAGTTTATGGACTCCATGGCTTTATTTCTTGCTATTAAAACCCAAGATTTTAGAGCTTTAGAAATAAATTATTTTTCAAAAAGCCTGTCTTCTGCAAATTGAAAGCCTTCGTTTCCAGAAAATTGTCTCTGCTGTGAGTTTTAAAAGCCAAGAATTTTACACCTTTGTGTTCTGTGCACCATACTCTCCCCTGAGGACCTAACACTCAGCCTCACGTCTAGTTTTAATGGCAGAAGAACTTAGAAGAAAAAATAATCTGCTGAAAATGAAAAACCACTGGCTGTCATTTTTGAAATACTCTCCTGCTCCCCTGGCGATGGCTTTGGATAGACCGGGCCTTAGTGTCCTTGTCTCTTGAGTCAGGAGTTGACGCCGAGTCTCGGTCCTACCAGCTGTGGCGACCCCTGACTCCGGCATTCCAGCTGGATATCTGCAGTCCTTTCAAAATGGACATGTGTGAGGAAGGGTCTGTCTGTCCTGCAATTTGAGGCAATTTGGGAAAGCCAGGATCAGTCCGCGGCTTCCACATCTCACGCACAAGATTGGGCCCAAGACAAATGGTTTTGCCTGAAATGAGAAGCCAGACATCTCCATCTGCGAGCATGTAGAATCGGGGTTGTTTGGGACCTGATTTGTGAACTTGAACGAGGGATTCTAGAAAGCTATTTGTAGAATTCATTGCTGTCTCTGGCTGCCGCTAATACATTCCATCTTCCATCTCCTCAGAATTGGGGATTTCACATTCCATGCATTCATAAAATAAGCGGACGAGGGAGCCGAGTGTGTGACGGGTGCGGGCGGGATGATGGGGTGGGGTACCGGGAGGGCACCGCCAGGCAGGACCACGGACACCACACTGGGACCTCGCCAGTGGCCTCCCGCCACCCAGCACCAGGGGCCACCCTCACCTGCTTTGTCCTGGGGAAACCCTCCGAGGGACTTCCTCAGACCTGGGGGTGAGATGGGGAGGGTGATTCCCCATGGGCAGAGTTTCAAAAGCGAAGGAAGTTTTGCAGCTGAACCCTGGTCTGCACCTCTGCCCACATCTGCCTGCCTCGGTGTACCCTCAGTTTTTAGGCCCGGTCATGGGGGAGGGCCTTCTGAAGGG
Source organism: Eumetopias jubatus (assembly GCF_037043125.1). Classification (NCBI taxonomy): domain Eukaryota; kingdom Metazoa; phylum Chordata; class Mammalia; order Carnivora; family Otariidae; genus Eumetopias; species Eumetopias jubatus. Next base: position 27,037,007 of record NW_028274811.1, on the reverse strand, counting down.
GTCCTAGTACTGTGAGCTGGAAGTGCTGGGAGGGGGCCAGGAGCCCTGGGGCAACTGGAGCCAGGGCCCCTTGTCCCCCAGGCAGGGGTAGGGAAGGCTAGGGACCCGCCCAGAGGAGCTAGAAAGCTCGACCAGGCTCAACTCAAGTAACAGCACATTTTGAGGGAGCTGAAGCCCTCTCAGGTCTTTTCCAGAACAAGGTTTTTTCTAGCAAACAGCCTTTGTACTTCTGATGGCACCTAGGGCAACTTTCTGGATCAAAATGTAATTCGAATTTAAAAACTGAATTAGTAAAGGAAACTCATTTCCTAAGCTACTCTTTTACGCCCCTGGAAGAATTTGACTAATATTCTCACTTCCAAGCCTCGGTCTGCTTATCTATAAGATGGGGGTAATGCCCCAGGCTCTACTTGCCTCCCAAGTCCGCTGTGATTCTAGGTAAACCCGTGCGTGAACTGACTTTAGGGTATCCGCAGCAGCAGAGGGAGAAAGGGTCCTACATCATGACCAGGGAGAGACTATTTCTGGTAGCTCTGCGCCCATGAGAAAGCCCACTAAGCCCTCTTTTGCTTTCTACATTAATTCCTTGGCCTACAAGGTGCTGTTTGTTGCTGATCGAAAGTTGCCAGTACCGTGGCCAGCAAGTTTCACAACAGAGACGGGGTCTGTAGGGTTTGTCCCTGGTAGGGGTGGGGGCCGACGGCTCAGGGTGTGTTTTGGCCTCACATGGCTGGATTTGTCCAGAAGCTCCAGGGCCTTTGACCAAAGGGCAGAGTCAGGCTTGGTGCTCTGGGAGGCTGGCTGGCCAGTCCACCTGTGACCAGCCTCTCTGAGCCAGAATGTGGGCAGATGGTGTTGCCACCGCCGGGATTGCCAATGAAGGCTCTAGCCTGTAGGTTATCAGAGCAAGACCAGCTTGCTTTGCAGTGTGTATTTTTGCCCTCTTGTGTTTGGAGAAGCAGAAGTCCCTATGGGGTAGGTAAGTCCTGACTCTGGAGCCTAGAGTCCTGTTTATGAGTGACCCATGGAAGGAGTGTCAGTTCTTTCTAGTAAGGTCTTCCTTGGAAGCTCTTTACTAACCACAAGGATATTGGGTTAATCAGAACACCCACCTCCCTGGCCACGATACAGGGAGGCTTGCCACAGGGCTACATATCCGAAAAGGAGGCTGTTTCTGCTCAAGATCAGACCTGGCAATTATATTACATATTGTAATCTATGCTATGAATTTATAAAATGCACAGCTTGGAAGTGACAATGTGAGGGGCAGTTGGTGTGACTGTAGCTCCCCTGGAGTTACAATGTTTGGCCTCTGTGGCCTCAGACAAGTGTGCGGGCTGTGCTGGAAGGGACAGGGTTCTGGGGCTGCCAAGAACGGGGTTCTTCCGTGTCTGCCACATCCCACACATATGAACTTGGGCAGGTGTCTTCCATTCTGAGTCTGTTTCCTCATCTCTAAACTGGAAAACAGGGCTGTTTGGGGAATTAAGTAAGATAAATGGAAAGAAAGCAGCTGGAAAATACCAGGCTCAGAGTAGGCCCTCAGTGAACTGTAAGGGTTGTCTGGTTTGGGTTTTTTCATCCTTGTCTTGTGCAAGGTCCTCTTGAGGACTAAGAAGCGGAAAGTGCATGGTGCTGAGCTGGCCTTGAGGAACCGAGAGTCCAGGAGGGTTGTACGGGCTCGCCTGTGTCCGCCCACTCCCTACTTGTGCATCCTAGGTGAGCCCTGGCCTTATGCCCGGAGTTCACGGCCAGCCCTCCCAGGGAAAGAGACCTGGCCAGCCACGGAGGGACCCGATGCCAGCCAACTGCGCCAGTCCGCCTAATCACATACAGATGGAACAAACAGGGATCCTGAGACATTTGGGGGAAACCAAGAGCATAAAAGAGAAGAGCCAAGGTGAACAAAAGAACTCACTATGGGGGATAGGGAACAAAAGTGAAATACATTCATCTAATAAACGCTTAGACATGAGAAGATGATGTTTCCATAAAATAAGAAAGGGCTGCTATGAAAAAGAAGAACAGAGCAAGAAATAATTTTCAGACATTAAAAATACAGTTGTTAAAATCTAAAATTCAATCGAAGGAGTCAAAGAAAAAGTCAAAGAAAATAACACATAATAGAAATTTTAAAAGACGTGGAAATGGCGAGAGACAAACCAAGAGCCAGGGACAGTCGAGCCAGGAGTACTAATATCCACCTGCTCAGCCAGACTAGTCACAGAGAGACCTGACGGGGGGAAACCAGCCAAGGAATAACAGAAGGAGAGTTCCGAGAGCCGAACTAACAAAGACCCTCAGATGGAAGGACCCACTGAGAAATGAACGGGGGCATGAAAGAAGATACATAGCTGCCTATCCTCCTTGAAATTTCAGAACATCAAGGATCAAGAGAAAATTCTAAAAGCTTCCAGAGAAAAAAGACATGTCATCAACAAAGACTCAGGAACCGTTCTTATCATATAGGCATTGTCACCCTGGAAAGCAGTGAAGCGGTTGCCTTCCAATTTCTGAGGGAAAACAGTTTTTCCCTAGGACCCTAAACCAAATAAAGACATTTTCAGACATGAAAGCCCTCGAAAATTACCTTCTTTCTGACTGGAAAAAAAAAAAAAAAAGCAGAGGGGGCATAAGGCAGTGAAACAGAAAAATAATCTAAAAAGAAGAGCTGGTCCAAGAAACCACAGAACTAATCCACGTGAGACATTAAAGGCAGTCCCAGCAGGACAGGTGGGCCGGCTGTCTAAGACACCTGGGAGTCCCATCCTCATGTGAGAAGGAGGAAGGCTCAAGGTTCCAGGAGCACCGTCCTCAACCAGAAAGTGGATTTCACAAAACTAAGATTAAGGAGCTCTAAGGCCTGAGTGATGTGATAAGAAAAAAAGAAATCTTAATGCATTTTTTTAAAGCAGTTAAAAATTGCCAAACAAGAAGGACATGGCAAACATTCAGCAAACTAAAACAGGTCACCATGTTGAGTAATGGGAGGAAGAGGAAGGGGAAGAGAGCTGTTTGACTCTGAAGCCTGGAACAGTCTCCTTCAGGCAGCACAGGTGGGTCTCCTGGGCTGGGCCACACACGCCCTGCCCCCGCCCCACACCCCTGTCCCTGAGGCATGGTTCCCTGTGTCTTCCTGCGAGGAGGATGGTTCTGTCATCAGAGCGCTGGAAATGTTCTTCATTTGCACTTTTAGAGTCAGTGGATAGAAACTTAAGCTTATTACCTATAGTTCCAGAATGTAACAAGGTAAAAATTAATATTATAGTTCGTTTAAGTTAGAAGTAACAGGGAGGGATCTGGGATTGGATGTCTTCCTCAGGAAAGGAGCAAGAAAGACTGCCTAACTGATCTAAAGTTAGGGCGTTTTGCTTTTATGATATGCATATATTGCTTCCAAGACTTTTTGAAAAGTCATGCCGCATTACACATCTGACAAATTTCTACCCAACTAATTTTCACACGCTATCTCATGCCTCTAAGAATTCACTGCCTTTTCTGTTCTATGCCTTTCACTGTATTTCTATTTATTTGCTGGTCTCCAAAGATGATAATTTTGAATTGCTCGATATATTTTCTCAGCTGAAAATGTCAATGTATTTATGTAATAAAAATGCCAATATGTATGTATATATCTGGAATTAGCATAGAGATGATGAAGGCAGTTCAGTGTTGATCAATAATCATATTTGATTTGGGGTTTTTACTTTGCTTCCTTCAACCATCTTGTACTTTGATATTTATTACCACCCACTGAGATTCTGGTCTTGACTAAAGAGAAGTTGCTGGAGGAAATTCACAATCCAGCGGCTGAATTCATGGTGTTGTTCTCAGAATAACAATACAGAATTAGGTCTTACGGAGTGAGTAGAAGCCCAGTAAATGGAAACTGTGGCCTTAATAAAAATGTCTCCTACTTCCTTGAACACAGCAAAACAAATCTCACCAAACCGCAGCCCCTCGTTATAAAACTTTATATTTCAGTGCCGGGGTCAGAGTTGTCCCCTTCACACGGGCTAAGCAATTTGACCAAAATGTGTATTTTTGACACATGTGGTTTTAGGAGATCTAAGATTCTCAAACCCCCTGATTCAGGAGGATGATGAGGTATTTGAAAAGTTCCCTGTGCTGCACGTTCCGTGGGAAGCTGCAGGGCTGCTCACACGTTCCCGCAACAGAGAGGTGGCTCTGGGCCAGCCTCGGGCGGCCTCCACGTCTTTGCGGAGCGCCCAGCCCTCGGTAGGCACGGCTCGCGGCCCAGAGGAGACACAGCAGAGCTAGCCTCAATCCCCTTCTCTGTCCCCCTCACAGAGGACTCAGAGAACAGATCCATCAACTATCTCTGTTTTTCCAGAGGTGCTAGGAAAATCTATGCCCGGCTTTACTTCTTGCTAATTGAAAGAAAACAGATTTTTCCAGGACTTGTGGCCTGAGCCTTCATTGTAATGCATAAAACACATGACAGGAGCATCTTTCATCTTGATGGGCTGGCTAGATGCTCCCTGGCCTATTTCTCCTCAGAAGGAAGGAAAGGCCCCAACAGCCCTCCAAGTCTCTAGGATGATGCTAGCCACGGGGCTTTTCCAGGGAGGGTGGGAAGCAGCTCCCCTTGGAGGGTAAGGATCCATGAGCACCCAGAAACAGGAGTCCTCTGGGAGATGGTTAAAAAGGCCAATGTCAGGTGTGCTGTGATTGCCATCACACAAAATCATGCAGCTTGAAGGCAGGTGACCAAAGGGATGGAGGTGGCCTTTGTTGTTCGAGGGCTGAGATTTCCTGATGATGATTTTTTTCCTTTCTCCATAGTTTCTCAGGATCCTCACGAAGGAGGAACTTTGAGGGCTACAATTTAGATATTTGAATTTAAAAAAAGTTTTCCCAGCACCGTGGGCTCTTTCTAATTTTACAGCTATGAGCCACGGTGCAGCTTAGGGATGAGACTCAGCCACACTGTCTGGGTTCGACCCCTTCTCTCCTGTTCTCCGCAAAGGAAGAACGCCCCCACTGCCAACATGCTCAGCAAAAAGACCACCCAGGCTCATCGAGAAGAACATTGCACTCTTTCGTCTCAAACAATGAGCTCCCCTGGGGACACTTTCAATTCAGTAGGGGGCTGCCATCAGACATGCACACATAAGCCTTGAAGGCCAGGCATCCATGAGGTAACAGGTCCCCTTGGGGCCCATCAGCCGCCCCATCCTTGGCCCTGAGCAGCTCTGCCTGACGTCCCGTCTACTCTAGCTGCTGCTGGTGTGGCGGCCACAAAAGACCAATCCCACCTCTTCCTGTCTCAACCAGCGCATGCCCATGTCTCCTCTCTATATCACTGCCCTCTTTCCGTTCTGTGTGTGCGCACGCGTGTGTGCATCGTGTATGTGTGTGCTCGTGTATACATTGTGTACACGTGTGTTCTTGTGTATATATGTGCGTGCACACGCGTGTATGTGCATTGTGTATATGTGTGTGCTTGCATGCATGTTGGTGTGCGTGTGCATGCTGTGGGAGCCCAGAGGCCCTGCGGTGCCCTAGCTCTCCAGCAGCCTCTTGTTCGGCAGGGCATGCCCAGCAGGCCTTGTGCAGGGACAGCTGCAGGCAGCTCTCCGTCAGGGTGCCCCTGTGCGCCTGGACCCACAGACAGAGCCCCTGCCAGAGCCCACAGGCAGGAGCCAACTGCCAATGTTGTTCCTTCCTCGGGTGTGCGGAGTGATAATGTAGCAAATGAGCAAGTCGACAGCTTGCCTCCCTGCTCGGTACTGCAAGTGAAAGACGGAGGGTGCTGCTCGCACGGGGCTGAGTTCTGCAAGATGCCACGCTTTTCCTGCCACTGTGCTTTGCTCAGCGACAACACTGTGCCGGTGCCTCTGCTTCCGAGCTGTCTTCACTCCTGCCTCCTCCCTGAGCTCTCTGACCCGCACAGGCCTCTCCTCACATCCCTGCCCCTGCCAGTGTCTCTGGCCACATGAGGGCCCAGCACCTTCTTCCCTCCTGGTTCCAACCCCTCTGCTCCCTGAGCTCTGAGCGATGCGGCCTCAGACTCCGCAAGACCTGCCTCCCCTTGGGCGATCCCTGCCAGCTGTCCTTCCTGTCGGCCCCCTGTCCGTTCCTGGGATCCTGTGGGCCCCCTCTGGGACAGCACTGTGCAGGTGGCTCAGAAGCCGGGGAGGTCACACGGGAAGATATGGGCACCCGAGAGACAGTGCTGGAGCAGCTACTAGCCCCCGTCTCATGCACCTGCTACGGGTACCTGAACCTCTGTGGGCCTAGGGCCGGGGGTAGACTGCAGTGTGCTCGAAGCTTCTGGTAGGTCAGTAAGAGGTACTCCTACAGTACTTGTACCGTGGACGGCGTTCAGAGAGGGTAAGCAACTTACCTGAGGTCACACAGCTTGTCAGTGGTATATCCAGGGTTTGTAGCTAGGGTTTGCTAGAGGAAGAATGCTTCACAGCAGGGCTGGAAGGACAGATGGGTTACAGATGAGCAGACAGCAGGGCATGGGGTAGTGGGCAGGGAGGTAACGGAATCTGAAGTTGGTGCAAAGGTGTTGGGAGGTGGCTGTGTTCCACCTGCAGATTAGAACAGGGGAGAGAGGAAGGAGGTCCCCCAGGAAGCCTCCGTGAGACCTATCCCACCTCCCCTTCCCTCCCCCAGCCACAGGCTCACATGCTCGCGTGTGAGCGTGCACACACACACACGTCGTCGCACGCGGCCTTGTCTGAGAACACATGCAGGAGAAGGGCTGACAGAGGCTGGTGAGCTTCCTTTGGCTGTGCTCAGAGGTCTGAGAGCCAGGGGCTGAGCCCAGCTCCTGTCCTGTAGCAAGCTAGCTCACGGTTAAGGATAGTCCTCATGGCTTTGTCTTGGACTGGGGTCGTTAACGCAAATGTGGCTGAACTCCTGCACACGTTTCTTCTCCTCTAGTCATGGAGGAGAGGGGATGGCTGCAGGAGCTGTTGTGAGAGCCCTGGGCCACCCTTCCCGACTGCGTGGCAGGAACATTAGTGGTTGGAGGTCCCCAAGGACAGGAACTTCCGAGGACCTTCAGGGGTCACATACCTGGATCCCTGCTGCGGTTCTGAAGCCTGACTACGCTTCCATCGACCCCAGAGCTTCCCTAAATAGAGGTCAGGCCCCCCTCTCCAGGGGGGCCAGCAAGACTGAGACCCCAATAGCCCTTGCTTCCAACCATCCCAGGGGCAGACCCTACATTTCTGTTGAGTCATCTAAGCGAATTATTTCATTCTTTCTTTATCTCCTGAACAAACCCACATCATCATTTTATTAATGTATTTGCAATTATGGTGTAATGATTTCCCGTTTAGTGTGGTCCATGATACAGGGACACTTAATCAAATATCTGCATGATGGGCCTTTAAGTTCTCTGGGGCCAGAAGCTTTTCCCATCAATTAGGCTTCAAAGAAATGAGTTTTAGGCTCATCTGCAACTGTATTTTTATGTTTCTTTTATGGCTCCCCTGCTTTTCTCCTGGTGTCTTTAGAGATACCAGGAAATGTGGTGTGGGACTGAAGTATTTATGTGGTATGCAGAGAACAGGTTTATAATGGTCATTATAAAATATCAAAGTGCTTTGAAGTAGGACAATTTATATTTCCATTACAGCCATTTCATGGGTGCCCTCCTCAGTGCCGGAAGGGAAAGGGATGTTCCCCTGGAGGTGTCTGCTCTGGAAAGAGGTTGGATTTCCAGAACCTTCCGTGGATCCCACCCTCACCCCATACTCCAAAGGTCTTGGGAATCGTACCCATTAAAATGCAAAGAGAATTTTGCAGCCATCCAGAGTGTTCCTCCTCTGTGCCAGGTGAGGTGCCATCCTAGCCACCGACTCCTGCAACAGCCCCAAGGACGGAGATTACCAGCCCCATTGCACAGATGAGGAAATGGGGCACAGGGAGAGAAGATCTGAGCACCTCATGCTAGGGCCTTGTTCATTCAGTTCTCTTCTCCTGTCCCCACTTATGCAAAGGAGTTGGGACTGGCTACAGAAGGTTCCAAGTGGAGGCAGAAGGAAGTCCTGTGAGCATGGAGTAGCTATGTTCAGTTAACCCAGTGGTTGTTTTCTGGCTTCCTGGACTCGGGGCAGAAGGAAACATATGTATGTCTCAATAGGAGCCATTGTAGATGAAAGTTCCATGTCCATCCATTTGGTCATTCCTTCGTTTATTTGCCATGTGTTTGCTGTGTGCCAATCGCTTGCTATGGTGCCCACGGGTTCTCGGGCTCTGACAAGAAGGGCAGAGTGGACAAGTGGAGGCAGCGGAGACAATAAACCCTGTGCAGGGCTTGCCCAGGGCACTCCAAGGACACAGAGGTGTGTGAACCCAGCCAGGCCAGCCGGGAGCAGTAGGGAGGTGACGTGCAGGCCGGCGGTGCGCCAGCCAAGATGCAGAGATGGTGAGGAATTTGCCAAGCGGGGCAAGGTAGGGCTGTGGTGCCATGGCCCAGAGGTGATGCCAGGCCAGTTCGAGATGCTGAAGGTGGCTCAGGGGTGCAAGCCGGGAGGGGCTACATGAGGCCAGACAGCTGCAGCAATTGGGTGCCCCCAGAGATCCCTCCAGCTGCTGAGTAGAGGGGGATTGGTTGGGACACGATTGGAGTCTGAGGGTTCCCAGGCTGGAGTGGTCATCCAAGTAGTGTGGAGGGTTACCTTGAACTGGAGCAGATGCTGTAGGAAACACTCAAGAGGCAGAAATGGCCTGAGCCATGACTGACTGGCCAGGGATGGGTGGGATTTCAGGGGTGATGTCTGAAGTGTGGTTTGCACAGCTCGGGGCTTTGGCCGAGGGCCACTGGCTGGGTCGGGCATAAAAGGAGAGGCAGTCTCCTGGAAGGTTCCAAGCAGGCCACATTGAGTCCAGGTGTGGGGAGATGTCAGGCCAGCAGTGCGGTAGGAGGTCTAGAGCTTAGTGGAGGGTCTGGACTGGGCAGCGCATGGACACCTCTCTGGTCTCCCCCTGCTCCAGCCCGTGATTGTCTGCCCTTTAACCAAAGAAACTGAGCCTCTGAAAGCCAGAAAGGCACTGGCAGGAGGAAGAGTCAGTACCCACATCAACGAGGAGAGACGATGGTGCCTGTGGACAGCAGGGCGGGAAGATGGAGGGGAGCGGGGCAAAGGGGCCATCCGGGGACCAAGCTCATGTCCCACCCGCAGGAGCCACTCTCCAAGAGGGCCCTACCTTCACTAGGCTGGCACACCACACCTGGGCCTCCAGGAGCAATGCGATGGGGGCACCCCCCCCCCCGGGGCCCCTTGTGGGCAGAGCCAGTGAGTGGCCCAAGTTGCCCCATCCCCGGGCAGTTGGCAGTTTTCAGAGTGCACGTGGTGGGGTGGGCTGTCTTGCCCAGCGCTCATCACACCATGCCCGGGGCAGGCAGGGCCAAGTGTCCCAGGCTCCATTCAGCCCAGAACCCGCCCCCCCCCCCGCCGGAGCTCACCTGCCAACCGGACATCTCCCCATGGGTGACCTGGGAGGCAGACACGTACGGGGATTCTGTCTTGCCCTCACACACAGCCTGCGATACACAGACACCCTCCGAACGCCCCTGCCAGACACCCTCCACACAGGTTCTGGGCACCCAACACCCTCTAGGGCCACAAGAGCATGAGCGACTTGTAGGCAAGAAATCTGGTTCTTCGACCAGTAACCCTCACTTCGAAGTCATATCAACTCTACTGAGCTAGCCGATCTGGCAAGGGACACTTCTCCAGCTCTTAGGTTTGCTTTCTGATGAACGAAACGATGGTCCTTCGGTACCTGGTGCATATTTAAACCTCCAAGACGGCACCTGGGTGGCTCAGCCGGTTAAGCATCTGCTTTCGGCTCAGATCATGATCTTGGGTCCTGGGCTCAAGCCCCGCATTGGGCTTCCTGCTCAGCGGGGAGCCTGCTTCTCCCCTCCCTCTGCTGCTCCCCCTGCTTGTGCTCTCTCTCTGTCAAATAAATAAAATCTTTTTTAAATATTAAAAATAAATAAATAAATAAATAAATAAATAAATAAATAAATAAAAACAAAGCTCCGAGAGGTGTACAGTCTCGACTGTGTAACATGCAGCCTGACACCTGGAGACACGAGCTGGGAGAAGAGTCTCCTAAGGCAGGAGTGCCATTTGAACTGGACTGACGGCTGGTGTCCCCATGGAGGAGCCCCACTTCCCCGTCATCGGGCTCCCTCACTGTATATTTACTTTTAGTCCCACGCTATTTTCTGTGATCCATTAGTTCTTCTAAGCCATTTAAAGCTATAATCAGGGCTGTTTGCTCAGGGGGATTTGATCCTGATAAGTGGATCCAGACCCACTCCTTGAATTCGCTGTGGGCTTTGATGCAGCATGAATGCGCCCCAACTAAACAAGCAAAATCGCCTGCCACGTCTTTTCCCTCCTCTCCTCTTTAAAAACAAGGCCAACTGTGTGCACGAATTAGTTGCAGAGGATTGTTGACAGCCCGCTTCTTAGCTGAGAAATGTACCTTTGGCCCTGTCGTAGGGTTCCCAGGGGCAAGCCCCCACCTAAGAGCACAGCATGATCTCCCTCAACGGTCGCTTGGTACGAGTGCACAGCTGGTCCGGAGGTCGGGCCTGGCGTGCCCATCCCAGTCTCACACTCAGGTAAGGGCAGGCTGAGGGCCTTACGGGGCCTTACTGGGAAGAATGCGTCCCCGAGCTGACAGCGTGGGCCTGTAGCCTCCCTGCCCCAGCTCCTCCCTGAATGCAAGCCCTCCCCAGCTGCAAGAGAGAAGGACGTGGCCCGTCACAGTGCTCATCTTTCCACCTCCTGGGGCCCGACCTCCTGGAGAGCAGGGCCCACACCTTGTCCCCTCTCTGCCTCGATGCCTGGCCCAGGACTCGGTGCACATACACCCCAAGTGCATCTCTGCTGAGTGAATGGGGACAGGACCTCAGGACTGCTCAAGGCTGGCTGTGCTCGCTCCCCATTCCCCCCAACCCCGTCTCCTCCCCCAGCTGGATAGCCCAGCTTGCTGGGGAGGATGGAGATGTGCTTCCTGGAGCCTCCAGACGATGGGCGCTGCCGGCGAGTGGCTAGGGTTCAGAGTTCTTTGCCCCGTGCCTCTTTGGCCTGTGTTCATCCTGAGATGTACAGTTACAGTAAGCCTGGTGGTAATTCATGTGCTCACGAGTCCACAGAGCAGAGGGGAGCTCCAGAGTCACCGCCTCTGCCAAGCCAGGTGTTCAGACTGGTTATAAATTATCTCCTGCTGTGGAGTAAAGCGCCTTCTGCTCCTTCGGTGTAAATTATCCGAAAGTCACGTTGCCTAAGGATCAATTCGTCTGTCCCCAGTTGGCAAGCATGGGTAAGGGTGCGGGCGTGGCAGGTACAGTCACTGCAGGAAGGGTGCCCACGCTCCCTGTCCCTGTCCCCCGCTGCTATGGTACAGCAGGCCCCAGCTGTTTTGTGGGTGTGTGCCACATGTTGGAAAGCATAAGTTAGTGCCAGGGGGCAGTTAATGTTGAAAATCAAGTGCGGGGTCTGGACCCTGATTGCCACAGCAAGAGGGATGGCTTTCTAGGAGTGGAGAAATGAGTTATGCCCGGAAGGGCAGGTGAGGATGCTGCCCAGGAGAGTGCTTCACATGGAGGGGACTGGCAGCAAGGCCTCCAGGCCCAGCCCTGCCGTCCGTCCTGCTGCCCAGACGTCACTGGGCTGGGAGGTGTGGCTGCACAAGGGTCTGTCCTATCCTCTCTGAGCAGGTGACCCTTGGTGCCCATTTCTGGGTCACATAAGCCAAACAGCCAGGGCTGTGGAGGTTGAGTTGTACCTGAGCCTGAAGCCTCATTTCAGTCCTCACAACCTTGGGAGCCAGGGCAAACTGGGGCAGAACAGGCAAGGGCATGGTCTGTGACAGGGTCCTAGGGCCTTACTAACTGGCCCTGACCCCTGGGGCTCCAAGGAGGCCAGCCCCCTGTGTGCCAGGGCCCATGGCAAACCCTCAGCAAGAACAGAGTGCCTGGGCAGCCACCTCCACACCAATACCTCTTCGCCAAGAGCCACCAACTGCCATCCAGGCCTGTGAGGTGGGGCAGTATTCCATGGGACAGCATTTCAGAGCCACGCCCACAGAGCCCGTGACGGTGCCTTAGCTCTGCGGTGAGCATGCATCAGATTCCTCTCGGGAGCTGAGTATGGGGGTGACATAGGATGCCCCAGGACAGTGAGGATCTCCTGACCCTCAGCCTCTTCCATTCCTTCCTAAGGCTGCTCGCAAAGCCCGTGCTACACCCATCCTCCTGCCCAGAGACCCAGGCCTGAGCTAAGAAGCAACATGTCCAGGGAAGATGGACAACATGGTGCCTGGCCAAAAGGATGCCCAATCCAAGATGACTTGTTGACCAGAGGGACCAGAGAAGCTACAGCTGCGCCACATCAGTGACCCTCTCCTAGGAACCACTGACTCCCAGCCAGGCCACGCCCTCCTCCGTGTACCCCGGCCTGGGCCTGGCCAAGGACAAAGCTCCTACCCAAAGCAACTGATAGCTTTCAGCTGTTGAGGAACGCCAGGTCACCTCTTTTACATGAGCATGTTATCGGGGCGCCTGGGTGGCTCAGTGGGTTGAGCATCTGACGCTTCATTTCTGCTCAAGTCATGATCTCAGGGTCGTGAGATCCCACATTGGGCTCCACTCTGAGCTCAGAGTCTGCTTAAGATTCTCTCTCTCCCACCCCGTCGCCCCGACGCCCCACCCTCGGCGGCCTCCGGCTCCCCGCTCCCCGCGCACAGACCCCCCGCAGGCGGCTTCGCACTGCCCAGAGGCGGGTGGCGTGCGTGACTCTCGTCCGCCGTGCGAGGGGTGTGCCTCCCGCAGCCCAGGGCTCGGAAGGGGGACGCCCCGGGCTCGGGGCCGCTGCTCTCCCTTTCTCGTTGTCGCAGACGCCCTCCCGGGGGGCGTCCCACAACCGGCACGATGAGTGCCAACGAGGACCAAGAGATAGAACTGGAAGCTCTACGTTCTATTTATGAAGGAGATGAAAGCTTCTGGGAATTAAGTCCAGTGTCATTTCAATACAGGATAGGTGAAAATGGTGATCCCAAAGCCTTCTTAATAGAGATTTCCTGGACAGAAACATATCCCCAAACACCTCCAATTGTATCTATGGACGCTTTTTTTAACACCACCATATCATCGGCTGTAAAGCAGAGCATATTAGCCAAGTTACAGGAAGCAGTGGAGGTCAATCTCGGGACCGCCATGACCTACACATTGTTTGAATATGCCAAGGACAGTAAGGGGCAGTTCATGGAGACTCACCAGCCTGTGAATTCTACGATACCCATAAGCAGTATCATCTCCGTTGAAACTCCTAATACAGCCCCATCGAGTAAGAAAAAAAGAAAAAAAAGAACAGCTTTCAAAAGCAGAGAAACATAAGCTGGCAGATAAAACACATCACAGAGGAGAACTGCCTCGAGGATGGGACGGGGTTGATGTGGTGAAGCATTGAAGCAAAACTGGCTCTAAAGATCATGAATAGTACTTGGAATTGAAGACAAGGGAAGAACATCCTTTAAGAAGTAAACTGGGTTCAAAATCCTTCATTACTCTTTTCTGGTATTGAGGTGGCTTTTTATAAAACAGAATTTTTTTGTATGTTTCTTATGTAAAAAACGTTTTAAGCTGAAAGTTCATGAAGAGATCTGGTTGTATTAAATTATTTTCACAAACTTGCCTTAAAAGGTGAAATGTTAAAAAAAAAAAAAAAGATTCCCTCTCTCCCTCTGCCTCTGCCCCTCCATGCTTGCACTCTAAATAAATAAATAAGCATACTATTCAAGTATAACACACAGAGAAAATGAATAAATCATAAATGTATAGCTCAATGAATTTTTGGAGAGAGCATATCTTGTGACCAGCCCCTGGGGCAAGAGAGAGAATCTTACCAGCACCCAGAGGCGCCACCTGCTCTGCCCCATTCACGTCCCCACGCAAGTGTAACTGCTGCTCAGGTTGCCTTTGGGAAGAGGAGAGGACATGACAAATCAGAGAGGTGGCTAAAGCCAACAGTGTCACTAAGAGGAGGCCCCAGGAAGAGGGGCACCACGGCAGAGAGAGGGGTCCAGAGGGTGAAGAAAACTCCACAAGAATATGGAAGAAAATGACCCCGTCTGTGTGGCAGGCACAGACCGACGGTCATGCGAGCACAGCACTTGGAACAGAAAGCAACTCCCTAAGAATTGAAGAGTATGGTTGCAATGTCAGCTTGGACCTTGGACCATTCTAGACTCCACGCTGAAACGAGAAGAGACTTTTGAATGGGAGCAGTAAAAATTATTAGTGGTGTCAAAAATAAAGCTCTGTTGGTCCTCGGGCTCTTTTCTGCCCCAGAGGTCAGCCATGGGGCACTGAAGGCCCCTCTGAGCTCAGGCGGGGGTCCAGCCACTCCGCACTCCCTGAGAACAGCTGTTCTCTGGTGGCTCTGTGTCTGAGGGCCCTGAAGAGCATCCTGCAATGGGGACCTTTCCAGATTTTCTTTCCTACCATGCTCAGACACCACCCTCCATCTTACCCCTCTGGGTCACATGGGAATGCTCTCACTGAGTGCAGCTGTGGCCCCCTGAAGGGACACCGGCCCTGGAAAGTGGTTGCCAGTCACTCCTCCCAACTGGAGGCCCTGGAGATCCCCATCTTTGGGGATCCCCAGTTTTTCCAGGCACTGGGTAAGAGGGTCAGCCCAAGCCCTGGGCCCCTGAGTCAAGGCGGCTGGCAGGAAGAGCCCCTCACGTGGGGCACAGTTTCTCCCTCCGCCTCCTGCTATCGAGCAGCCTATTCTCTCCATGATTATGGCTCGCGGGGTCTCTTTGCAAGCATGGAAGGCTAGAATTTGAAGGGAAGGGAGCTGGAGCTGGAGCAGGAAAGGCCCCAAAGGGTGTGCGCACAAAACGCCAGGCAGGTGGCAGGCCGGCTCGGGTCTCAGGGCTGAGAGCCGCAAGCTGAGGACCACTGCCCCCACCTGTCCGCCCCCCGGGGTGCTCTGAGCGGCCCGCGCTCTCCTTGGGAGAGTCCTGCAGGGTAGCTATCGCTCCCATCTCTGGTGGGTCCTGAGCCCTCTTAAAGCTCCTGAATGCATTGTCATGCCACACAAGGCAATATCAAGGCCATTCCTGGCATCCGAGAAGTTAAGAATAAGGAGGACGTGGAGGGCAAAGCGATTTCCCAGCATGTGCATCTGCTGAGAGAACCTCCACCAGCATGCCATCGGGCTCCTGGCCCAGCCTGCCGGGGAGGGAACCGAGCAGCCCGCCGGGCGCTGAGCCGTGCCTGGAATAGCTCCATTTGCTGCAGGAGGAGGGGCCTTCTGAGCGGTCAGGGGAGCCACAGCCTGGTCTCCCCACTCAGTGCCCCCTGCCCGCCCTTCCCTGTCAGCCCCTGGCTCCTCGTGTTGCTGGGCTCTGGGATCTGGACACGAACCAGGGCCTCCACGGCCTGCTCACCAGCCCAGACACGGCCCGCCTGGGGCCGGCTTTCACAGAGATGAGTCTCCGCTGCTCCCTCCACAGGGATGAGTTTCCAGGGTGGTTAATCCCCAGAACAGCGGTGCGGACGCGGGGAAGAAGAGCCTCCCCACCCTCCTCCCAGCAGCTCGAGCACTGGAAAGAATCCAAAACTCTCCCCCAAAGATTGTGTGGTTCTCCTTCAGAACTTGTTGTGGAGTTTTGTTTTGTTTCACGTTGACCTGGGATTTACTGTCAGTCCCATAAGTCAGAGGGGTTCAGATAAATCTTCAGACCTCAGAATCTCTGTTCAGGTGATTCTTCTCTGCAATGCCATTTCCTGCCAAGCCCATGTCAAGGCACGAATCCCCGGCTTAGCGCACATGCTCTTTTCTGAGACATTCTCAGGCAGTTTCCCTGTGATACTTTTCCTTCCAAAGTAAATGTCCCCATGAGCCCAGCAAAGCTTCTACAGGTAGAAACGTGGGACGTGCTAAAATGTGAGCAGTTCTTTCCTGGAGACCGTCGCTCGATGGCATGGATTTGCAGTCTACAGACCCCTCCTACACAGGGGGAGCATCTGTGCTGGTTGCCTCTAAAACCAAGTGGCTCCTTGGCTCAGCTCAGAAGCTGAAGATCGCTGTGTCTGAGCAAACAACCCCGAGCCAACACCGTGGTGAGGAAAGCACCACAGGCCGTGCCAGGCATACGGAACAGGTGCTCAGAGGCCTCCCCGGCCCCAGGCTCCTCACCTGCTGGCCAGAGCACTCGTGCCCTCCCCAGGGATGTCCTGGAAGAAGAGAGACAGAAAAGAGCCCAGATCTGCAGAAAGGGGGAAGGAGGCAGGTCCTGGCCCTTTCCCCCGTGGTGCCTACGTGAGGCCTCTTTCCTCAGTGGGGCATGCGCCAAGATGAAGCCTCTTCCTCAGGGGCTGCTGCCCGCTTCGTCCCGAGGACCGGGTGGGCTCCATGGCCCCAGGATGTGGCTCTGCGTTCTCTGCCTCCCCACGCTTGGCCTTCATAGGCTGGGGCTGTACACAGGTATGCACGTGTGCATGGCATATCCACAGGGCCACTCACTCCCGGGTGCACTCCACGCTCTCCCACTATCTTAAACATCTCAGGACTAAGGACTGTCAAAAGAAGTAAGACCACCACCTTACACCCACTGGGATGGCCCCTGTCAAAAAAACAAAAACCAAAAAACAGAAAATAAATGTTGACAAGTATGTGGAAAATTTGAACCTTTGTGCACTGTTGGTGGAAATAGAAAATGGCACAGGCCACTTTGGCAAATGGTATGGTGGTTCCTCAAAAAAAAAAAAACTTAAAACTGGGGCACCTAGGTGGCTTAGTCAGTTAAGTGCCCAACTCGTGATTTTGGCTCAGGTCATGATCTCATGGGTCGTGAGATGGAGCCCCATGTGGGGCTCTACGCTCAGCAGGGAGTCTGCTTGAGATTCTCTCTCTCCCTCTCCCTCTGCCCCTCCCCCCTTGTGTGTGTGTGTGTGTGCATGCGCGCGCTCTCTCTCTCTCTCAAATAAATAAATCTTTCCAAAAAAGGTTAAAAATAGAGGCACCTGAGTGGCTCAGTTGGTTAAGCGTCTGCCTTCAGCTCCTGGGATCTAGTCCCGCATCGGCCTCCCTGCTCAGCAGGGAGCTTCTCCCTCTCCCTCCGCCCCTCTCCCCACTCATTCTCTCTCTGAAATAAATAAATAAAACCCTAAAAAAAATAGAATTACCATATGACCCAGCAATTCTTCTAGATATATACCCAAAAGAATTGAAAGCAGGGTCTTGAAGAGATATTTGTACATGCATGTTTATAGCACTGTTACTCATCATAGCCAACACCTGAAAGCAACTCCATGTCTACTGACTGTTGAGTGGAGAAGTAACATGTGGTCTATGCATACAGTGGATATTTTCAGGTTTATAGAAGAAGCGAATTCTGACATGCGACAAACATGGATGAATCTTAAAGACATCACGTGAAGTGAAGTAAGCCACTCACGAGAAGACAAATACCGCGTGATTCCACTGGCACGAGATAACTTCAAGTAGTCAAAATCATAGAGACAGAAAGTAGAATGGGGGTGGCCAGCAGCTGGGGGAAGGCGGGAATGGGGGCTACTATCTCATGGGTACAGAGTTTCAATTTTACAAGATGGAAAGAGTTACGGAGATGGATGATGTTGATAGTCGCACAAAATTATGAATATATTTAACGCCACTGAACAGTATACTTAAAAATGGTTAAGATGGTAGATTTTACATTATGTATATTTCATCATGATAAAAAAAAAAAAACTGGGTAAAAAAGAAGGCCACAGATTCTAATTGTTCACATAGATCACTTTTCTTTAACCCTGTCAGACCCAAAGCCACCTTTTCATGGCAAATATTTTATAGAGCCCCTGTATCATCTCGAAATGAGTATGTGTCTTTTTTTTTATTTATAAGTGGAAGTTTTATTTTTTATTATTTTTTTAAATTTAAATTCAATTAGCCAACACACAGTACATCATTAATTTTTGATGTAGTGTTCAATTAGTGGCGTATAACTGGAAGTTTGTATTTCTTTTTTTTTTAATTTTTTTATTGTTATGTTAATCACCATGCATTGCATCATTAGTTTTTGTTGCAGTGTTCCATGATTCATTGTTTGTTCCTAACACCCAGTGCTCCATGCAGAACGTGCCCTCCTCAATACCCATCACCAGGCTAACCCATCCCCCTACCCTCCTCCCCTCTAGAACCCTCAGTTTGTTTTTCAGAGTCCATCATCTCTCATGGTTCGTCTCCCACTCTGACTTATTCCCCTTCATTCTTCCTCTCCTGTTATCTTCTTCTTTTTCTTTTTTCTTAAAATATGTTGCGTTATTTGTTTCAGAAGTACAGATCTGTGATTCAACAGTCTTGCACAATTCACAGCGCTCACCGTAGCACGTACCCTCCCCAATGTCTATCACCCAGCCACCCCATCCCTCCCACCCCCCACCACTCAGCAACACTCAGTTTGTTTCCTGAGATTAAGAATTCCTCATATCAGTGAGGTCATATGATACATGTCTTTCTCTGATTGACTTATTTCACTCAGCATAACACCCTCCAGTTCCATCCACGTCGTTGCAAATGGCAAGATCTCATTCCTTTGATCTTTGATTTGATGGCTGCATAATATTCCATTGTGTATATATACCACCTCTTCTTTATCCATTCATCTGTCGATGGACATCTTGGCTCTTTCCACAGTTTGGCTATTGTGGACATTGCTGCTATAAACATTGGGGTGCACGTACCCCTTCGGGTCCCTACATTTGTATCTTTGGGGTAAATACCCAGTAGTGCAATTGCTGGATCGAATGGTAGCTCTAATTTCAACTGTTTGAGGAACCTCCATACTGTTTGCCAGAGGGGTGGCACCAGCTTGCATTCCCACCAACAATGTAGGAGGGTTCCCCTTTCTCCACATCCCCGCCAACATCTGTCGTTCCCTGACTTGTTAATTTTAGCCATTCTGACGGGTGTGACATGGTATCTCATTGAGGTTTTGATTTGGATTTCCCTGATGCCGAGCGATGTTGAGCACTTTTTCATGTGCCTGTTGGCCATTTGGATGTCTTCTTTGGAAAAATGTCTGTTCATGTCTTCTGCCCATTTCTTGATTGGATTATTTGTTCTTTGGGTGTTGAGTTTGAGAAGTTCTTTATAGATTTTGGATACTAGCCCTTTATCTGATATGTCATTTACAAATATTTTCTCCCATTCTGTCGGTTGTCTTTTGGTTTTGTGGACTGTTTCTTTTGCTATGCAAAAGCTTTTTATCTTGATGAAATCCCAATAGTTCATTTTTGCCCTGGCTTCCCGTGCCTTTGGCGATGTTTCTAGGAAGAAGTTGCTGCGGCTGAGGTCGAAGAGGTTGCTACCTGTGTTCTCCTTTAGGATTTTGATGGACTCCTGTCTCACGTTTAGGTCTTTCAACCATTTGGAGCCTATTTTTGTGTGTGGTGTAAGGAAATGGTCCAGTTTCAGTCTTCTGCATGTGGCTGTCCAATTTTCCCAACACCATTTGTTGAAGAGACTGTCTTTTTTCCATTGGACATTCTTTCCTGCTTTGTCAAAGATAAGTTGACCATAGAGTTGAGGGTCCATTTCTGGGCTCTCGATTCTGTTCCATTGATCTATGTGTCTGTTTTTGTGCCAGTACCATACTGTCTTGATGATGACAGCTTTGTAATAGAGCTGGAAATCCAGAATTGTGATGCCGCCAGCTTTGCTTTTCCTTTTCAATATTCCTCTGGCTATTCGGGGTCTCTTCTGGTTCCATACAAATTTTAGGATTATTTGTTCCATTTCTTTGAAAAAAGTGGATGGTATTTGGATGGGGATTGCATTGAATGTGTAGATTGCTCTAGGTAGCATTGACATTTTCACAATGTTGGTTCTCCCAATCCATGAGCATGGAACGTTTTTCCATTTCTTTGTGTCTTCTTCCCTTTCTTTCCTGAGTATTTTATAGTTTTCTGAGTACAGATCCTTTGCCTCTTTGGTTAAAGTTATTCCTAGATATCTAATGGTTTTGGGTGCAATTGTAAATGGGATCGACTCCTTGATTTGTCTCTCTTCTGTCTTGTTGTTGGTGTATAGGAATGCCACTGATTTCTGTGCATTGATTTTATAGCCTGCTACTTTACTGAATTCCTGGATGAGTTCTAGCACTTTTGGGGTGGAGTCTTTTGGGTTTTCCACATACAGTATCATATCATTTGCAGAGAGTGAGAGTTTGACTTCCTCTTTGCCGATTTGGATGCCTTTGATTTCTTTTTGTTGTCTGATTGCTGTGGCTAGGACTTCTAATACTATGTTGAATAGCAGTGGTGAGAGTGGACATCCCTGCCGCGTTCCTGACCTTAGGGGAAAAGCTCTCAGCTTTTCCCCATTGAGAATGATATTCGCTGTAGGTTTTTCATAGATGGCTTTTATGATATTGAGGTATGTACCCTCTAACCCTATACTCTGAAGAGTTTTGATCAAGAAAGGATGCTGTACTTTGTCAAATGCTTTTTCTGCATCTATTGAGAGGATCATATGATTCTTGTTCTTTCCTTTGTTAATGTATTCTATCACGTTGATTGATTTGCGGATGTTGAACCAGCCTTGCAGCCCAGGGATAAATCCCACTTGGTCGTGGTGAATAATCCTTTTAAGGTACTGTTGGATCCTATTGGCTAGTATTTTGGTGAGAATTTTTGCATCCATGTTCATCAAGGATATTGGTCTGTAATTCTCCTTTTTGATGGGGTCTTTGTCTGGTTTGGGGATCAAGGTAATGCTGGCCTCATAAAATGAGTTCGGAAGTTTTCCTTCCATTTCTATTTTTTGGAACAGTTTCAGGAGAATAGGTATTAATTCTTCTTTAAATGTCTGATAGAATTCCCCTGGGAAGCCATCTGGCCCTGGGCTTTTGTTTCTTGGGAGATTTTTGATGACTGCTTCAATTTCCTTCGTGGTTATAGGTCTGTTCAGGTTTTCTATTTCTTCCTGGTTCAATTTTGGTAGTTGATACATCTCTAGGAATGCACCCATTTCTTCCAGGTTATCTAATTTGCTGGCATAGAGTTGCTCATAATATATTCTTCTAATTGTTTGTATTTCTTTGGTGTTGGTTGTGATCTCTCCTCTTTCATTCATGATTTTGTTGATTTGGGTCATTTCTCTTTTCTTTTTGATCAGTCTGGCCAGGGGTTTATCAATCTTGTTAGTTCTTTCAAAGAACCAGCTCCTAGTTTCGTTGATCTGTTCTACTGTTCTTTGGTTTCTAGTTCATTGATTTCTGCTCTGATCTTTATTATTTCTCTTCTCCTGCTGGGTTTAGGCTTTCTTTGCTGTTCTTTCTCCAGCTCCTTTAGGTGTAGGGTTAGGTAGTGTATTTGAGACCTTTCTTGTTTCTTGAGAAAGGCTTGGATTGCTATATACTTTCCTCTCAGGACTGCCTTTGCTGTATCCCAAAGATTTTGGACAGTTGTGTTTTCATTTTCATTGGTTTCCATGAATTTTTTTTAATTCTTCTTTAATTTCCTGGTTGACCCATTCATTCTTTAGTAGGATGCTCTTTAGCCTCCATGTATTTGAGTTCTTTCCGACTTTCCTCTTGTGATTGAGTTCTAGTTTCAAAGCATTGTGGTCTGAAAATATGCAGGGAATGATCCCAATCTTTTGGTACCAGTTGAGACCTGATTTGTGACCTAGGATGTGATCAATTCTGGAGAATGTTCCATGGGCACTAGAGAAGAATGTGTATTCCGTTGCTTTGGGATGGAATGTTCTGAATATGTCTGTGAAGTCCATTTGGTCCAGTGTGTCATTTAAAGTCTTTATTTCCTTGTTGATCTTTTGCTTAGATGATCTGTCCATTTCAGTCAGGGGGGTGTTAAAGTCCCCCACTATTATTGTATTGTTGTCAATGTGTTTCTTTGCTTTTGTTATTAATTGCCTTATATAATTGGCTGCTCCCATGTTCGGGGCATAGATATTTACAATTGTTAGATCTTCTTGTTGGATAGACCCTTTAAGTAGGATATAGTGTCCTTCCTCATCTCTTATTACAGTCTTTGTTTTAAAATCTAGTTTGTCTGATATAAGGATTGCCACCCCAGCTTTCTTTTGGTGTCCATTAGCATGGTAAATGGTTTTCCATCCCCTCACTTTCAATGTGGGGGTGTCTTTGGGTCTAAAATGAGTCTCTTGCAGACAGCATATTGATGGGTCTTGTTTTTTAATCCAATCTGATAGCCTGTGTCTTTTGATTGGGGCATTTAGCCCATTTACATTCAGGGTAACTATTGAAAGGTATGAATTTAGTGCCATTGTTTTGCCTGTAAGGTGACTGTTAACTGTATGTTGTCTGTGTTCCTTTCTGATCTTTGCTGCTTTTAGGCTCTCTCTTTGCTTAGAGGACCCCTTTCAATATTTCTTGGAGGGCTGGTTTCGTGTTTGCAAATTCCTTTAGTTTTTGTTTGTTCTGGAAGCTTTTTATCTCTCCTTCTATTTTCAATGACAGCCTAGCTGGATATAGTATTCTTGGCTGCATATTTTTCTCGTTTAGTGCTCTGAAGATATCTTGCCAGTCCTTTCTGGCCTGCCAGGTCTCTGTGGATAGGTCTGTTGCCAATCTAATGTTTCTACCATTGTAGGTTACATATCTCTTCTCCCGAGCCGCTTTCAGGATTTTCTCTTTGTCTCTGAGACTCGTAAGTTTTACTATTAGATGTTGGGGTGTTGACCTATTTTTATTGATTTTGAGAGGGGTTCTCTGTGCCTCCTGGATTTTGATGCCTGTTTCCTTCCTCACATTAGGGAAGTTCTCTGCTGTTATTTGCTCCAATATACCTTCTGCCCCTCTCTCTCTCTCTTCTTCTTCTGGGATCCCAATTATTCTAATGTTGTTTCATCTTATCATATCACTTATCTCTCGAATTCTGCCCTCGTGATCCTGTAGTTGTTTCTCTCTCTTTTTCTCAGCCTCTTTATTTTCCATCATTTGGTCTTCTATATCACTGATTCTCTCTTCTGCCTCATTTATCCTAGCATTTAGTGCCCCCATTTTTGATTGCACCTCATCGATAGCCTTTTTGATTTCGACTTGGTTAGATTTTAGTTCTTTTATTTCTCCAGAAAGGGTTTCTCTAATAACTTCCACGCTTTTTTCAAGCCCAGCTAGTATCTTTAAAGTCATGATTCTGAACTCTAGGTCCGACATCGTACTAATGTCCGTATTGAGTAGGTCCCTGGCTGACGGTGCTACCTCTTGTTCTTTTTGCTGAGGTGATTTTTTTCGTCTTGTCATTTTGTCCAGAGGAAAGTAGATGAATGAGAGAACAAAATGCTAAGAGGTTTACAACGTCCCCAGGAAATATACTGTATACAAATCAGAAAAGACCTGAAACCAGGGGAAAAGAAAGAAAAAAGAAAGAGAAAAGAAAAAAAAAAGAAAAAAAGATAAAAACAAAAACAGAACAATACAAAAAAACAGAATATGATCAAATATGATCAGGCTGGTGCATAGATCAGTGCCACACACTAGATTTTGGGCGTATTTTGGTCTGTTAGAAAAAAGTGCCTCCTAAAATTTTAAAGGAAGAAAGACATATATGTACAAAATAAGGGTTGATACAATAAAGGGATGGAAGATGACTGTAAAGATGAAAATTATAAAAGATTTTATAAAAGGACTTGATAAGATAAGAAGTTGTTTGAAGAAAGAAAGAAGATTTAAGAAAAAAAAAGGAAAAAGGGAGAGAATGTGATCAGGCAGGAGACTAGAACAAAGCCATACACTAGCGATTTAGGGTATATTTTGATCTGTTAGAAGAAACTGTATCTCAAAATTTTAAAGAGAGAACAACTTATATATATATGCCAAAAATAAGGGTAACTACTATGAAGGGATAAAATATGACTGTAAAAATGAAAAATAAAAATTGTTTGTTTTTTTTTTTAAAAGGGATTGATAAGATGTTGGTTGAAAAAGGGAAAAAGAAAAATAAAATAAAAAAGGAAACAGTGAACAAAAATTAACTTCGATGAACTAATGAATCATGGTAAAAAAAAGCCATGAATTCTATGTGCAGTATTCCCCTAGCGCTGGAGTTCTCCCGTTCTCCTTGATCGGTAAACTTGGTCTTGGCTTGCTGGCTGTTCTTGCTGATCTTCTGGGGGAGGGGCCTGTTGCTGTGGTTCCCAAATGTCTTTGCCAGAGGCTGAATTGCCCCGCCCTTGTTGGTCCGGGCTAAGGAAGCTGCTCCAGTTTGCTCTCAGGAGCTTTTGTTCCCTGCAAGCTCTCGGTAGGGCTTTGGAGGACCAGGGTGAAAATGGTGGCCTCCCAATCTCCGCCCGGAGGAGCTGAGAACTCGGGGCCCCGCTCCTCAGTGCGCCCCCAGAGAAAAGCAGACACTCCCGTCTCCCTGGTCTCCGGCCGCACTCCGTGCTCACCCGGCCTGTGACCGAGCGTTTCTATCTCTGGCACCCGACCCCATGTGGAGTCTCCAAACCCAGCAGATCCCTGCGGTGCGCTCCCGCGCCGCTCCTCCCTGGGAAGGAAGGGGAGTCTCCCCAGCTCTGCCGCTTGTGGGGTCCCTGCTGGAGGAGCAGTGGCCCGACTGGGCCGCGGATCACAGTTTATGGCCACCCCGAGCTGAGAGCCCGCGCCTCGGCTCCGTCTCTGCAGCCGGCTTCCCCGCTCTGATACCTGAGAGCTCTGGCGTACTCAGGCACCCCCGGTCTTTCTGTGACCCCAAGGGTCCTGAGATCACACTGTCCCGGGAGGATTCCACCCCCCGCTTAGCCACTGCAGCGACGTCCCTCAGCTGAGCCAACTTCTAAAAGGTCCGATTTTGTGCTCCGCGGCTCTAGCACTTGCCAGAAGCGGCCGGCGGAGGCCCCTCCCCCGCCGTCTATCCTCCCGAATATCGCCTCGGATTCACTTCTCCGCACGTCCTACCTTCCAGTAAGTGGTCGCTTCTCTGTTCAGAGAGTTGTTGCTACTCTCCTCTTCGATCTCCTATTGAGTTCGTAGGTGTTCAGAATGGTTTGATCCCTATTCAGCTGAATTCCTGAGACCAGACGAAATCCAGGTCTCCTACTCCTCCGCCATCTAGCTCGGAAGTTTTCGAAATGAGTATGTGTCTTATTCAAACTTAAAGGAGAAATATAAGAAAAGTAGGAGGGGGGCACCTAGGTGGCTCAGTCGGTTAAGTGTCCGACTCTTGATTTCAGCTCAGGTCATGATCTCGAGGTCAGGAGATCAAGCCCCATGTCTGGTATGCGTGGAGCCTCCTTAAGATTCTCTCTCCCTCTCCTTCTGCCCCTCCCGACCTCCGCGCTTGCACATGCTCTCTCTCTCAATCTCGAAATAAAGAAAGGAAGAAAGAAAGGAAGAAAGAAAGGAAGGAAGGAAGGAAGGAAGGAAGGAAGGAAGGAAGGAAGGAAGGAAGAGAAAGAAAGAAAGAAAGAAAAGAAAGAAAGAAAGAAAGAAAGAAAGAAAGAAAGAAAGAAAGAAAGAAAGAAAGAAAGAAAGAAAGAAAGAAAGAAAAAGAAAGAAAGAAAGAAAGAAAGAAAGAAAGAAAGAAAGAAAGAAAGAAAGAAAGAAAGAAAGAAAAAGAAAAGTAGTAGGAATAAACTATGCCTTTCGATATGTAAATGTTTAGACACCAGGTGCTTATACTGACTCAGAGTAGTCAGATGTCAGCACTTACTATGTGGATCCTATGAACACAGCAGCTGCAGATGGAGCCTGTGACGGGCATGTTATGTTGACACTTTGAGTACGTAAGTGACATTGCTTTTGGAGCTGTGATGCTCCAAAATGGTGAACCATTCTTGACAAAGTTGTAAACAAAATTTACAGCTGAGGTCCCCCTCAGCTCTGTAACCCCTCGAAGACCATAAGCAGCTCAAGGCTCAGAGCAGTGACATTCCTAGGCATCACTGACTGCTGAGGAGCTACATTTTCTGCATCTTGATAGCAGGACCCTTCCCTTTGGTTAGGTGTTTGAGGGGATGGAGTCTCATCCATTCAACAAAATGAATGGAATTACGGAAGGCAGGGGTGGGGCCCTACACTCTCCTCCCTCAGGAGCTGCAGCTTTCCGCCTGGTGGCGGTCCCTTCATCCAGCACTCCTGTTTCTCCTCCTGGAGCGTGTGAGGGGCAGGGCAGGAGTGCGCAGGCGCTGGGCTCGGGACAGGGCCATGGGAGAGCCAGAGTCTGCGTGGAGTCTGTGTCCTCCTTCCAGAAGGAATCAGTGACTTGTTAAGGATCCTAGTTGCCTGTGTGTTTCCTGCTAACACAAGAGTAAAAACTCAGGCTCTTCCTGCCAGAGGGCTTTAGCATTTATTCAAGTTTTCAAACATTACTCTTTCACTCCAGGGCCACCTGATAGATGTGCCAGTCAACCATTAAAAGTGTCTGTGGAACCCTCTCCCAGGAATCCAACCAATTTTGCTTCCTCTAATAGGAATAGAAGAGAGGATTGTAAATGTCAGATGGCAGATTGTATAGCAACATCAATTGAACCAGGCATTCATGAGCAAATGTACCATTTATCTCACAAAGGTCTGGGTGGTTTTGTTAATTTCAGTTACCTGATACTGGGGCGAACATTGAGATGAGGCTGCGTCCGCAGGTCAGGCGCGGGGAGAGCTGGATGCTTCCCCCTGCACTGGAGCTGCCGCAGCTGTGGAAGGAGCCACGTGGTCTGCGTGCTGGGTAGGTTGGGCCCAGGCAGGGCCAAAGGCCATGTGGAGTCTTGGTCTTATTCTGTTTGTGGACCCAAAGTGGGCCCTGTGCCTTCAACCCAGAGCATTCGAAGGCAGCTGGGATGACTCCTAGAGCACCCAGGGGAAAGAACAGGGGACACTGACGGAGGACAGGTGTCCAGCCTTTGGGACCTGGAAGGATGAGGGGCTCCTAATGAGTGTGGTGAGCCCATTGTCGGTGCTGGCGTTAGGACTCATGGGTGAGGAGGGAACCCGGGTGGAGCTGGAGGGACGGGAGAAAGGAGGTCAGCAGAGTACCTCCGAACCGTGGGCAGGCAGCAACTCACCAGTGTCCTCATGGTCGGGGCCCATGCCCACCATGGGGTACCATGGCCTGGTGCTCTAAGAGAGTGAAGACCTTCACTCAGCAGACACAGAGGTGTTGGAATGCGATCTAAGGAGGGGACAGGCTGGGGACAAGGACAAGATGAGAGTGTGGGGCTTGGAGCAGACAAACACAGCTCCTTAGAGGTGGGCTTTGGCGGCAAGGTCAGATTTAGAGAGGGGGCCTTTCGGGAAGGGGGCACCTGGGAGCAAAGCCGGTCGGCCTACTTCTGGAAGGTAGGGGAGTAGCCAGTAGCTGTGGCTTAGGTCAGAGTGGAAGGACCTCCCCAGGGTGCTTGAGTGTGGGTGATGGTGACCCATCTGCTCAGCAGTTACAGGCCTCAGGTGCCAGCCAGCCGGGGGTCACCAGGTGGTGTGACTTAGGGCACACCTGTTCTTGTTGGGGATTGTGAGGAGACTGTATCACGTGTGCTTCACTGTCTCCTAGAATTTTCAGAATTCTGTGACTTGGTCAACACCATAAGCAAAACTACATCGTGTTAGCAAAAGACTATCCTGAAGATAAACCCACTGGTTTTGGCATTTATTGTTAATTGAATTTTCTCAGAAATGGCAGCAGGAAGATTGTTAATGTTCATGAATTTACATCGAATTAAACATCTGTTCCTCTTAAGCTAAACTCCAGTAAAGTTATGGCGGCTCATAAATTAGATCTGGGAGTAAAAGGCTTCTTACTCTTTGCACAGCTTAGTGGTTTCAAAATAGACCTCAGAATGACACATTGCAACTGAGACCATGTAACACAACCACGTTCAGCCGTGATGTCGGTGCCAGACGATTAAGTCAAGTTTTTGCTTTGGTGGTAAAGATCGCAGCTTGGTTGGGCAGCAGTGATATTACTCAGCAGGCAGGCTGGGGACAGTGTGGGAAGTAGGGCTGCTGCTGTTTGGGTGCGGGTGGGGGGAGAGTCTGCCCGTGAGCAGATCCAGCAGCAGCCAAGGTTGTAGGCACGTCCAGTCTCTCCCTTGGGCCCCTCTGGGGGTTTCCACATGAGGGTCTCAGGGCCCAAGCCTAGGTGCCGGGCCACCCTGCCAGGTCCAGGAAGGACTAGCGTCCAGTGAGTGTGGCTCGAGGGTATGGCTGACTACCGTGCAGTTCATGAAGGAATGGCCTGCGTGTGGTTCGGGAAGGGAGATGCCATAGCCACAAGCTGGTGTCTCTGAGCACAATCCACCAACCCTCTCCTCAGCACTTCCTTCCTTCCCATTTCCCTGTCCCTTAGCCCACACCCATCCCCGAAAGGATTGCTGGTGTTAGTAGCAGAG
This sequence comes from Eumetopias jubatus, assembly GCF_037043125.1. Classification (NCBI taxonomy): domain Eukaryota; kingdom Metazoa; phylum Chordata; class Mammalia; order Carnivora; family Otariidae; genus Eumetopias; species Eumetopias jubatus. Next base: position 27,008,619 of record NW_028274811.1, on the reverse strand, counting down.
TTCCTTCGGATCGAGTAATCTGTCCTGAGCTCCCTTGTCCAGTAAATTTGGGGTTTATAGGGGACTCCTGACGTGCAGGGCTGCCCCACTGAGGGATGGCCATCAAGGGGTGCGGTCTTCACAGTGGCCTTGGACTCCCCCCACCCCCTGCGGCCCCCCCACGCCACCTGTCCATAAAGCACAGAGGGTCCCCAGCGTCAGCGTTGTGCTCACTTACTGATCAGAACCCTAGTATGGAATTGGACCTTTCCCCAAGCTGTTCTGTGGCTGAATTCCCCCACAGGCCTCCCTGCCTGAGCTGCTATTCCAAGCATGAGTCCCCCCAGCCACAAACACATTATCCTCCCGTCCAGCTCCAGAGGGAGCTGTGTGTGCCCACCAGGGGGGTGACTCGGAGAAGCCACCTCTGTGCAACCTCGTATCCAGTGGGGCACCAGTCCCTCTGTGACTTCCCACCTTGCCACCGCCACCCCCAGGCTGGCCATGCCAGACTTCATTCTGTGGGGCCACCACTGCAGGTTTTGGGGTGCCCCAGTGGACGAGATAGGGTCCACGCCCCCTGGCAAGCACAGGGCAGCTTGGACGCCAATGAGCATGGCTTCACGTGCCACCCGCTGGAGCTGCCCCGCCACCCCCACATCACACGCAGGGCCCTCCCACAGGCACTGGCGGGACAGATGACATGGGCTCCCAGCCCCCCCCCCCCCCCCCGCCGAGTTCCAGACCTCGGTCACTGTGGCTCAGGGGGGCTGGGATCATCCTCTCTCCTCTGGCCAGGCTGCCACCGTTCTCTGACCCCACAGGCTGTGCCCATTCACCCAGGGTTCCACAGTCGTCCAGGCAACAGGCATTCAGTGAGCACCTTCTGCGTGCAGGTGCTGGGGCTGGGTGCTGGGCATGTGCTGCACCAAGACAAGAGCCTGGCCTTGGGGGGCTTCCGCTGTCCCAGGGCAGCCTGACCTTCAGCTGTGAACAGATAGGAACGGGGAGAGAGGCTGGACAGAGTGTAGCAACAGAGAATGGGGGCAGCACACGGGGGATCTCTTCACATGGGTGGTATGTTGGGGGAAGAGGCCAAAAGACTTGGTGAAGGAATGGCTGGGGGTGAGGGAGGCAGAGAGGCAGCCAGGGCTGGCCCAAGCCGAACCCTCACCACCCTCCCTCCCTCCCTGGGGCCAGGTGTCTCCAGCCCACCCCCTCACCTGCCTGCAGGTGCCTCCTGTGTCCAGAACCTAGGCCTCTGTCAGGGGCCTTGACCACACGGCCTGTCCCTCACTCTCAGTTAGAACCTGAGCTTCCCGCTGCCTGAATGGTGTCTCCCCCCACCCCCACCCCAGCCACACTGCACAGACCTGCTTCCCTTGACTCTTTGGAGCCCCTAGCCCTATCCACACCTGCAACTGGAAGCTTCACCTGCCTCAGAGTGAAGATGGTCCCTTTGAGGTCCCGTCCAGCAGGGGCACGTGTGGCTAATGGAATATTCACGATGTCTCCCTTGCTTCCCTTTGTTCTGCACTAGAAAGTGTTCCTTTGATGGACATTTAATTCCAGAGGCTGCTACCTGCTTCCTATCTCTCTTTGCTCAAAAAATTAAATGTGGATGTGCCCATGCTCCTGCTATAATAATCTCCCTCGGCGTGGAGGGAATATGGCTGGGACGGGAGAACATTAGAATCTTCACAGAGGGACAATTATTGAGGGAACTAGATTAATGAGATGTCATAACAACTTAGCTAGATCTGTGGCTGACCTTTCTCATGGAGAATGGGCTTGATAAATGTAGTTCATTACCAAGTTCTGACATGAAAATAGGATCACACTCTGGGCTTCTCAGCAGGCTGATCAATATTTTATCTGCCAAAGCAGCCCTGGTCTGGGAGCAGAAGGAGCCCCCCCCCCCACAACGGGCGCTGGCAGGAAGCCTGGGGCCAGGGCTGGGGGCCGCCCCGGTGGCCACTGCACATAGAGGGCCCCAGGCTGGCAGGAAGGTAGCTGGGCTCTTCCAAGGGCCTGTCGGGCTGTTTGTCTCTGTCAGGCTGACCGGGCCATAAGCCTCCCTCCCTGAGGGGTCCCAGAGTGTCGGTGGCCCTGGGCATCAGTGAAAGGGACAGTGACAAATGAGCCATGCTCCAGCTCGCCTGGGGCGTCAGGCCTACTTCATCCCAAGAAGCCCTCAGGCCTGGCTGACTACTTGGACTCTGCAGAGAGTCCTTTTACGTTTTCTTTCCCATCATGACCCCGGACGGTAGTGAGGGATTATTACTGCCCCCATTCTGAGGGAGGATGTGGAGTCAGGAAGGGCAAGGAAATGAACACCTTTCTTAGGGTCTCATAGCTAGTCAAGGTAGAACCAGATGGTCTCCTGACTCCCTGTCCAGTGCTCCATCCAGCCTTGTGATGACCGTCATTGATGGGGCTGATCAGCAGCCTCTGATGAAGTCACATGCCAGGTTGTTACAGGGTGGTTCCATCATCCTGGCTTCCTTATGAGACAGTCTGCCCTGGAGCCACGAGACTCAGTTGTCACCCATAGTCCCTGATTAACTCACTCAACAAGCGTCTCACACCTTAGTGCTATGTGCGTAACTGTCCAGTCAGTCCCATGGAGGGGATATGACAGACGCTAATGCCCCATCCGGATTCCCTCAGTCAACCCCCAAGGTTGTGTGCAACTCTGGAGGACAGCTGCCCATGACCCTGACCGACAGCATCCAACCTTGGGTCCCCACATCTTCATCCTCGGGGCCCCTGCGGGCCTCAGGAACGGGCTCGGTCCTCATGTGGGGAGTCCAGAAGTGCTAGACGGGGCGGTGTGTAGTGCCCCAGAAGCAACCCTTGGCCAACAAGGGTCGGAAGTTGGCGGAAGAGTGCCCCGCACCCTCACACCTGAGTGGAGCAGCTCTGAGGCCTGCTGGACACAGTCTCTCGAAGGTTCTGTGGCACCAAGCTCCAGCTGCTTGGCATCCCACCCTTCATTGGCTTTCCCCCTCTCCGGTCTCACTTCCCTCTTCCTTCTGTGCATTTCTTGGGATCATCTCCAAACATACTACTCAGTCTAGGTCCTTGCCTCACAGGCTGCTCTGCGGGAGCCCAGAGCCCAACCTGAGAGGACAGGCTCACAAAAAGCCATCCACACTGGGCAGAGAGTAGGAAGCTGGAGACAGGGAGGCGGTTCTGTGTGTGCAAGTGGGAGGAGCAAGGCTTCCCAGCAAAGGAGGCTGAGCTGGGCCCTGAAGAAAGCAGAAAGAAGAGAAGGAGAGAAAGTCTTCGAGAAGGCCCCGAGACAGCCGTGCCTCGGCTGTGGTCAGAGCTCAGTGAGCTTATGGGTCCGGAGGGGACCTCCCTGGAACTCCCCAAGCCTCATCGGAGGCTTTGACCTAGCCAAGGCTACCCTTATTTGTGACACAAATCTCTCTTTACCTGGAAGCCACCAAGACTCAGAGGAAACATTTAAATGACTTTCCTAGCATGTGGAGAGAAATGTTTGCAGGGTGGATTGTGTCCATCCCGCTGATGCACACAACAGGTCCCCTCTACATCCCAGCTCGGCAGCCCCTGCTGAGCTGGCTCAGGCAGAGCCCCCAACATCACACGCAAGCATCCTGCTCTCCAGAGTTCTCTCTGGAAGTCCCAGCAGCCGTGGATCGGCTAGTGGGGAAGTGAACTCTACTCTAGGCTGACTGCACAGGCAGCAGGAAGCAGCCCTGGTGCGGGGCTCCCAGGCTGGGCTGGCCGTTGCCATTCGCACCAGCATCATGGTCAGCACACACAGGGACCCGGGGAGGAGGGTTGTGGCCCCCAGGCCTCTGCCATGCCCCCTCCAGGGACCTTCCCTCCAAAGGGCCAAGGGTCCAGAGGGCCAAAGGTAAAGCCTGGGCTCTGCCCTACTTCAGAGACAGGTGATCCTTCTCACCCCCTGGGACCCAGGCCCACCCCCAAATAGGGGCAGGGATGCTAGATACAGTGATGTCTCAGCAGGGACATGGAGATTTGGGTGAAGAGCATTCCAGATAGAGGGGGAGTGAATGCCGAGCCATGGGCAGGAGCACGCTCGAGTGGCTGGTCTACACCCCCACCTCTTCCTGTGCCCTGTGTGGGCTTGCTGGGTGGGGGTCAGGGACGAACCAGTGAAGATAAGAACCCAACCCCGGGGTATTGACCCTCTCTTGTCCAAGCTGGGGAAGGGAAAAAGGAAGATCAGAAAGCAGAAGCTGCGTGGGCCAGGCCTCGGGGCTCCGTGAGGTGGACAAGGGCCAGCCAGGGGCTCAGCTCATCTGGTTCCTGGGCTCTGCATCCCCTGCGCAGAGGGCCCTGCTTAACCCCATGCCAACCACTGGGAGGGGGATTTGAGTGATGTCTTTTCTTTCTTTGTATTCATCGGTACTTTCCAAGCATTCTCTGATGGACACAAATTTCTTTTCTATAAGACAACTATTTAAAACCAGCAGCAGCATGCAGAGCCTTTAGCTAAAGGCCAGGCCTAGCCGATCCACAAATGCCCCCGGCTCCCCGTCGATGAACCACTCCAGTCTGCTCCCGTGGTGACACCAGGGGGCGGGAAGGAAAAAACACAACTGGGGCTTGGTAAGCTATCCCTCATATGGGCCTTGCTAGGCTGCTCTGTGTCCTGGAACGAAGGCCTGCCTCGGGTGGGGAGAGGTTGCCAGAGGACTGTCGTTGCTGGAGATGGAGCGTCAAAGGGTGTCCCAGTGAGAGGGTGGGGACTTCAACTAAAACGGCCAGTTCCATGGGTACAGAAATGCCACCGTTGGGTGTCTTCCCTCTGGTGGTCATGACTCCCCAAAGCCACAGGGACACTAGAGGAACTCAGGAGCACTGGGCCAATGGCTTCGTTATTTGAGATTCATGCAACGTGCAACTGCTTCTGGGACAAAGAAGGATTTAGGATTCCCTTCCAGGAGCCCCCTGGTTCATCTCTGGCCCCACACACCCCAGGCACGGTGAGGGCCCTCAATAAGGACAGAAGGACGAAGGAAGTGCCTGGCATCCCGCCTTTGCCCCACATTCCCCTCCAGCCTTGTCTCCTTCCCCCCACCCCCCACCCCTGCCCCGCACCAGCTTTCTCCAGACACTGTGCGGCTGGCTTCTGCGTGCGTCCTTCCTGCTGTTGGTCTTCCCTCCCCATCCTTCATCCTTCAGGGCTCATGCTGGACTGCCCTCCCCGAAGGAGGCTGCCTTCAGCCCAGCCTCATGAGCTCCCCCTCTGTGGGCACCTCCGACGCCCAGGACGGGAAGCTCTATTGTGTCCCAGCATGCCACCGGCATCTGGCACATACTTGGAATGTAAATGCTGGCAAAGGGTGGGAGCGGCATGGCCGGTGTGGGCCCTAGCAGGGGGCAAGGCCAGGGGCCCGGGGAGCAGACCCTTCCCCACCCCTTTCCTCCAGATTGATTTCTAGACATGTGCATACCTTCCTGACCAGGAGGAGTGTACTGGGCAGTGCCAGGGTGGAAAAGCCAGGAGCCTCTGAACTCACAGGGAACTGTAGGGGTGTAGGTGGAGGAGGAGCAGAGCCTGGAGAGATGGCTTCGGTTCCCCCCGACGGGACCCACCTCAGTGCTTCCCCTGGCCTGCCAGTGTGGGAGCCCTGCCTGGCAGCAGGCAGCTCACAGGGGATGTGTGCCCCAGCACGGTCCGTGAGGAATGAGATGCATCTGCCCAACCCACTCAGCCCCGCCCCTCCCTCAGGGAGCCCGGCTCTGCGTGGTCCCGGCAGGTCTTCCCACCGGAGCCTCACTCGCCATCCACACCATTCCTATACTGTGTCCTCACTTCTGCTCCATCTGCCGGGACTGCAGTTCAGCCTGCTGGAGGCTTTCTTCCCCTTGCCCTAAACTGACTTTTATCCAGGCCCAGGAAGAAGAAAAAGCCAGCCAGCCACCACATCGGCCCCTGGGCAGAAGTGGGTTTGTAGTGGGACAAGGTCAGTGCTCTCAGCACTGTGTACCTCTATGGACTTGAGAATCAGGTTTGCCCATCGGGGGCCCTAAGAGCTCCCAGAAATGGGTATCCTCTCAGGCCCAAGAGGGGTACTAGCCAAGTTAGGGGGATGGGAGAGCCCTTCTCCTCAGAGCATGAAGACTCCCAGAGAGCAAATAAATTTGATTATATTGAACACAACAATTGATTTTTTTCTAAAGAATCACGCAGGAGAAAATGGTAACAGGCATCTGTTTCTAACGAGAATCAATTGACCCCAAATGAGAAGAAAATCTAGAAACACAAACAAGCACAAGAAAAAGTGGTTGGGCTGTCGAGGCCTGTCTAGGGAGGGAAGGAGGAAAGGAGACAGACAGACAGACTCCCCCATCAGCCTTTCCCCACCAAATAGCTTCCTTGTTTGTTGCTCCTCAGCAAATGTGGTTTCAATAAGGAGGGAGAGAGTAGCTATCATTTTACCTGCCCTGATTCAGTGCCGAGCCAGCACTGAGCCTTTTATGCGCGTATCTTATTTAACCCTCCCAAGAGCCCCATGTGGAGGCCCCTGTCGTCCCCACCTCACAGGTGAAATCACCGAGGCACTGTGTCCAAGGTACACGTTCAGGCCGCGGCAAAGCCAGGACTCAAACCCAGTGGACTCCCAGGCCAGTGCTCTTCCCAACCCTGAGCTATTACCTGGTGCCCTCCACTGGCCTTGGAATGAAGGGGAAGAGCCCCAGACCCGCCAGTCCCTTCCCAGCAGTGCAGCCAGCAGCACACTGGCCTTCAGTGGGGTGGGCGGCTAGGAGCCCATGCCCATGCCCCGGGACTTCGCAAAGCCAAGTGCCAAAACGCTCCCTCTCCCCCCACCCGAGAGGGACCATCCTGCTTGGCTAACAGCCCCACGGCCTCAGCCATGCGCTGAGCCCCGTATGGTGTTCACCCCAGTTGGCCTGTCACCAGCAAGATAAACTACATCATGTCACAGTGCATCATGGGCCTCACTTGCCAAAACACCATGTGGTTCTGCTGCCAATCGGCAAGCACACCTAAAATAAAAGACCGAAGAGTCACAGGCTGTGTGTTCCAGTTTTCATTTCTTAAAGCTTCCTTTTGTTTCGTGGTCATAGACTTGTGTACACACGTTTGTTTTGAAGTAATCCAGCTCTGAGAATGTACCTAATTAACTTAAGCACCGTTTATTAGTCCTGTTAACTCAAATTCCCTCATCTCTGAAGCCAAGTATTCAAAAGCAGCCTTTAAGGTGGGATTAAGGCAAAGACGAGCTATTACAGAATAGAACTGGGGCCGGCTTTCCTAAAGCTGCCGTGGGCCGCGGCTGTGAATTCCCCCGGACCAGCCTCCCCACTGCATCCGGCAATTGCCCTGAGTCTGGCATGTAGTAGGTGCTCAGTAAGTATTTGTGGGACCAGCAAACTGGCTCCTTCCAGCACGTGTGTCCTGTGAAGCGTGTGTTCAGTGTTCAGTAACTATCGATGGGATGGGTTGGCAGGCAGACGGACAGACCAGCCCCATCTCCTCCAGGTGTGCCCACTGTGCCCACAGTGAATGCCCAAGAACTCTACCTGAGTGGGATGGGTGACACTCTTCTCTACACCAGAGGAGAAGCCTCGAGGCAGTAACCTCACCGTCTCTTCCAGCTGACCAGTGCACCATGGCCGACTACGCCCGCCTGAAGAATGTCCTTCTGGCGCTCCAGACCCGCCGGAAGCCTCTCCCAGATGGGGACAGCAGAGGAGACCCAGCCTCCCAGAAGCGCCTCCTGGTGGAATCTCTGTTTACGGACTTGGATGCAGACGGGGACGGCCACCTCAGCAGCTCTGAACTGGCGCAGGTGCGTACGGTACTCGCTGAACACCGAATTATGGAGGTTTTTCCATCCAGGGTGTAGATAAAGAGAACCGGGGAGATCCCTGTGAGCAGAATTGTTTGTAACTGTCTCTCTAACGGGACGCTAAGGAGGCCTCTCTCTGGCAAGAGCAGACCTTCCCCTGGGAGTCAGAGAGCTTGTGTTGAGTGCCTCCGAGAATATCTTATAAACAAACCCACGTCAGTGCCTTCTTCCCACCAGCCACCTTCAGCCAATATTGACAAGCTTTGAAGTGCTCTCAGCTAGCTGGCAAAAGATGCACTTCCGAGGGGCTAGTCTCTGATGTTTTCATTAGGAAATAAATCTCTTCCTTGAGTCTTCTGCCTTCCTTAGCAGGAATGTTGAAAGGAAGTAGGGGCTGGGGGCTATCACCTGGGCATCCCCGAGTCCTCCCCCTATGACCTTGCCATTCTGTAGGGTCCAGATATCCACAACCCAACACCCAGGCCGCTTACTTGCAGGAAGCCCTGCGTCCCCCGCTGCCCACCCCCCAAGCTGTGCCCTTCCGTTTGAGCGGACACTTGGGATTGGACCCGGTGGTTTGCCTCCCTCCCCGAGCACAGCACACGTGTCCCTGTCTCCAGCTTGGAGGTGGTGCTGGGGCAGTGACCGGCTGCAGGGAGGGTCTCTAGGATGCTGGCAGACAGGCAGGCCAGGTAGGCCAGAAAGACCTGCATTCCTGTCCCACTCTGCTGGTCTCCCTCTTATGGCCTGGAGCCACACCAGGCAGGTGCCAGGGTGAGGTCATCCTCCCCAAGTTGGCTAGTGGGGTGGGGACAGCTTTTCCTCAGAGCCCGCAGAATGCCCACCCAAAGGATAGATAACTATAGATGAGTCCCCACCTTCAATGCCACTTTAAAGACATCCTTCCCATAGCACAGTGACCTTAGAAAAGCTGTGGCCAGGTCAGTAGGAAGGACGGGGCTGGGGAGTGCCCTAGCATTTACCGAGCATCCTCGTCGTGCGTGGCACTAAGCAAGGCCCTTTACTTATGACATAGGAAACAGAAGAGTCCCTCACCGTGTAGTGTAGTCTCTAAGAACACAGACTTTCTGGTCAGGCTTCCTGAGTTCCAGCCCTACCTCCGGTGTTTACTAGCTAGTGGGTGTTGGGAGACCACCTCACCTCGCTGCACCTCTGTTTCTTGTCTGTGACCGCCCCAGGGTCAGCGGGCGGGTGAAAGGAGCTAAGGCACATGAGGTGTTCTGCATGGTGCCTGGGACGTAGCACACTCTGAGTAGGTGGGAGTACTCGGGGTCAATGCCACCGTCATTATCTTTGTTATTATTTCCCCCTTAACCCTTTCAGTCATCCTCCGCTGCTACTGTTATCCTCACTTCACAGATACTTTTAGATGAGGAAACCAAAGCTCTAAGAAAGCAAGCAACTTGCCCGACCTGTGTTCACTGCCAAGAACGTGATGGCACTCAGACAAGATGCAGGCGGGCTGATACACGGGCCCCTGCTCTCCTCACCACACAGGGGTCTCCCTGGGGGAGAATGGCGCCCACCAGAAGGCTCCATTCTATCCTCCCAAGGTCTTTGACGCCAGAAAGTGCCCACAAGACCTGAGTACAAAGCAGTCACCTGGAGGCTTGGCCATGCAGGGTCCCCCATTCAAGGCCGTCTACTCCAGCCAGCCCAGAGTCTGCTTGCAGAGTGGGCGCTGGGAACCGCAGATCCTCAGGCACTTGCAGACCCTGCTCTGCTTGTCCACACGTGGGCAACACGTGCCAGTCCATCCAGAGCCTGCCTCTCAGGAGGCCTGCTGCCCACAGCCTCCCAGGCACACACCATCCCAGCCCTGGCAGCTACCATACCACCACATGCAGGTGTACTTGGCTCCCAGCTATGGCGAAAACCCCAAGGAGCAGGGCCAGCCACGCACAGATGACCCACGCCACCCTGGGAAAAGCCCAGGCCCCGTCAGTTACAGTTACGTGAAAGAAGAACCATCTGGCAGGCCCCCGCACTAGATGCTATGCAGGGAGCACCAAACACAGGTGGCTTTGGCTTGTCTTAGAAGCACCTGAGGGCTCTTGCCGCCCCAGCCCCACAGGGCTCCCAGGTGGCTGACAGGTAAACAGACCCTTCGTGGGCTTGTTGCTCTGACCTGGCGGGGATGTGCCCAGAGGCACCTGAAGCCATTAACAAGCATGGTAATTGGACTATGATTTCCTCTTCAAAATTTAATGTATTTTAAGTCCATTTCACAAACCTGCCAAGCGGAGCCCAGCAAAGAGGGCCTTTCCTTGACACTGAATCAAAGGCGTCAGGGAAAAACGTGTCAGTCCTATGAAAAGTTAATCAATTTCCAATGCAGAAATAGACAAGGGGAAATTTCCATCTTTACAAGATTGATTTCCAGCGCTATGGTTGATCTCCCTTTTATTGAACACTTACTTGCTGGGTGAGGGGTCATTTTTTTTAACGTTATCACATTAAATTGCCCTTAGTATAGCAGGCCAAGCTGAGACTGTTAAATAAAGAGAAAATGTCTCTGTCCCCCTGCCCCTCCAAAATAAAATGAAATAATTTTCTTTCTTCTAAGATTTTATTCTGAGCATTTTCCTTGCAAGACTTTAGTCCCGGACATCCCATCCTCTGGCTCCAGCTGAGCAAGGGGTGCCTGGAATTTCCACACAGAGTCTCATTTTGGCATGTGGCTGATCGTGCTGGGGAGGCCACATCCAGAGAAAAGTTCACCAGGGCACATCCAGAGCCCCATGCCAGCATCCCACGGGCTGACGCTTGTGCCCCTGGCAGAATGGGGTAGGCAGAGGCGGGGAGCTCAGCCCCAGTCAGTAGCGAGGCAGCTGCCCCTTTCGGGGTGGGGAGGGGTTCTGGTGGCTCCCAGGTGCTGCCCTGAGGCCGGGAAGGGCTGGCTGGGGGACTGGGCAGGCATGCACCGATGCAGCAGTGACCCTCCCGCCCTACACAGCTGGGAGCCTTGGGATCAGACGTTTGTCTGATCAGGCCCCTTATCTTTCCTGTTTCCCCATCTGCGGCATGAAGGGGTAGACCAGGCTCTCCAAGGATCGTGCCCAAACGAGAGTGTCTGGGGCCTGCCCGCCCAGATGGGGAGAAAACACATCTGAACGCTCATCCCGACTCTGCCCCAACCCCTGTGTGACCTCGGGAAAGTCCCTGCCCTCTCTGAGCCTCATCTCTAGAAGGAGAGGCTCAGGCGAGAGAAAACCAGAGAGCATGGGGTGCTCCGCATGGCCCATGGAGCTACCACGGGAGCCCTCACCCCTCCCTCAGGGGGGCGACCCCAGCCCCTCTTGGCCTGAGCCATCTTCGAGCCAGGTCCACAGCCCTGCCCTTACTCCCTGCTCTGGCCTCACCCGTTTCCTCACCCGCAGCACGTGCCGAAGGAGCAGGACCTGGAGGCAGACTTCCTGGGGTGCTCGCCCGGCGACCTCCTCCGATTTGATGACTCCAACAGTGACGGCTTCTTGACGCTCCACGAGCTCTACACAGCCTTCCGTAAGTCAGCGCCAGGGTGGGCTCTGGCTCTGGGGCCTGTCTTGGGTGGTTGCCAGCCCTGGTTTCTTTTATACGCGAAAGCATTGGAATTTGTTTTGCAACAAGCCTGAGCTTTAGGAACAAGGTAGAGGAAGCATGGGTGGGAAGAGGGAGGGCTTGCTTCTGCTCTTTTTGAAGAAAGGGTCTTCTTGGTGTTGTTGGAGAAGCCCAGGACTGTGATGTAAGTGTGTCGGGGCGGGCGGGGGCGGGGGGGCACTGCCACACACTCTGGGGGGGGGTCGTCTATGACTGCTCCTGGAGGGAGGGGCTTTTAGGGTTTTCCCAGGCTGCCACCCGGCCACACCAAAATCAAATCCTGCAGGAGGGTTCTGGAGGCTTGGCCAGGCAGGAGTAGGGAGCTTCAGCAGAGACCTCATGCAGTTCAGCAGTGAGGAGAGGGGAGGGCGCTGCCAGGCCCGAACTTGAGATGAGAGGGGTGGTCCCAAAGAGAGGAAGCCCCTTTATGTCAGAGAACATTCCGCCTCTGCTTAAAGCTGGTGATACATGCATCCTGCGTGAGGTACCGTCGGACGCCACCTGCAACCCCCCTGCTCTTAACAGCAGGCCCTGGGATGTGGGGAGTAAGTGTGAAAGCCCCAGGGTGCACTGAGGACTCCGAAGCACAGCATCCTCTCCCCCAACCCCAGCCTCTACCTGGAGTTCCACCTTCCAGAAAAGTATTCCTGCTCTGCATTGACACGGAGCCGTTACTGCGAACGTTCACCAGGCCTGGGAGGGAGGCCTCATGATTGGCTGGCAGGAAGGGCTCTTGTGGTAGATGGCAGAGGTACTCCCGTGACATGAGCAAAGAAGGAAGTGTGGCTGTCCCCTGTGGGTGGTGTCCGCGAGCTTGACACGGGGGTGCCTTTCCAGTTCACAGCATCCCTCTAACCCCAATTACAGGGCTCTGCTTGATATCCTGTGACCAGCTGTGGTTCCCCGTCATCCCCCTCCCTGCCCGCTCCTGACACTCACATTGACGTATACTAGTTCATAATGAGGTGTGAGTGACTGGTAGGCTTCACCTGCTGTGGGAGTTGCCCGCTTTGTGGATAGAGTAATTTATGCCTTGAAATAAATCTCTGAATTTTAGAATGTGTGGTGGTATCAGCAGCTCGCTAGACCCAGCTCACAAGAGCCAATTAGATTTTCAGGAATTTTGCAGTTAAACAATTGATAGCTTTAAACCAGCCATGGTGGGAGTATTTACGCCACAGAAATTTATACCACACAAATGCTACAAAAGTGGGGGGAGCTTTTTTTCCTCTGGGGAGCCAGTTGTTAAGCATTGACCTGCCCATCACTGGACAAGACCCTCCCTCCTGTCCTTAGCACAAACTCCTGCAATATTCTCTCCACCTTCCCCAGAGACCCCCTGATGATTCTAATCCCAGAGAACAGGAACCAGAGGAGAAGAGAGGTCAGGGCAGATGACAGGGAGAGCAGCAACCAGTGTCCTGAGGGACAGCTCTGAGACTTTCCCAGCAATGCTTTCTGGTGTCTGGCCCCTCTGCAAAAGATGCTCGGAAAGAAAAAGCACGTTTTCAGAGCCAGGCGCCAAGGCTGGACGTCGAGGACTTGGAGGCTGCACCAGGCATCAGGACTTAGATGTCCCATGATGACATCACTAAGCGGAGCATGGCGCTGCTCAGCTCCGTCCTGGTTCCCAGTACCACGGAAGCCTCTGCCCCATGAGTTCTATTCCTGGGAATCAGTCAGGGCCAAGCAGCAAACTATCGGCTTTACTCTCCAGGAAATGCAAGTGTCCTGGTTGCCCGGGATGAAAGAGGAGGCCTCCCTGGGCCCCCTAATGAAGGTCGTTATAAACATGAGCTACCTGTGGAAAAGGAGGGAAGTCATCACCTCGCCTCCAGCCATGCAGAGCCATGTGGTGTCTGTCTCCTTCATTCCTGAATTATTATTTGAAAAGCTTTATAATCATCATTTTTTAAAGCAAATTAGATTCTGCTGTCCCCTTGGACTTGTTTTGAACCAGGCAGCCAAACCATTCATCACAGCCCAATCCAAAAAAATAGATATGCAATAAAATGTAAACTCACAGCCATTACGGAAGCCACAAAATGAGTTAACCCAGCCATAAAGTCCTGACGTGCAGCCACACAGAGCATGTGGCGTCAATGGTTTTTCAAAGTCATGGGATCTCTACACTGAATCCCCTCAGCTCTGGGAATGGATTTATGGTTCAGTGAATGTTAAATAGGTAATTGAAATGAGACATATAGGTACAACTTATTACCCAGACATCAATGGACATTATAGAAACCTCACTAAAACTCAGAAAGTAATATCACACACATTCTGGCAACAACATTTTGGATTTAATTTTAAAACCTGGAGCTGATGGGCTGGCAAAGGTGGAGACTTTGAAATTGTATTTGCTTTTTTGCCAGTGTCCTTGGGTTTCAGGCAGGACAGGGTCTGTGGGGTGACTCCCTCAGTCATTCTCTTGAAGATGGGTTTGGAGGACTTTTCCCTGCAAAGCAGGTTTTGTTAAGTTTTTGGTGTCAGGGGAAGGGGGTGTCCTAAATCATGTCTTCTCATGCAGCTAGCTTAGCTCAGGCTGGGCCAGTGCTTGCCGTTGTCTGCAGCTGGCTGAGGGCATTGCCAGGGACCCTGAGCTGGTGGCTGCCGTGCTTGGCTGAACTAGTTCATGGCAGGGCTGCCCCTTCCTCCTGTCTCTGCGGAACCAGAGTTCAAGCTGACCCCGCCCCAGGGAGGGGTGCAGAGGACAGTTCCCTCAGCCATGGGAGTCAGTTCTGTCTGACTGTCCAATGGAGCTAAGTCTCCCGATCACCCAACTCTGTGCACGGACAGGAGCCACATAGAAGGGGGGCCTCCATCTATCACCTAAACATTCTCTTCGAGTGGCTTTTGGCATTCCAGATCACGGGCTGATCTCGGAACTGAGGGCACATGCCCTCCACTCTCCCTACCTGCTGGACACAGGACCCCACTCCCAGCTCAATGGTCTCCTCCTCTAGGGAGCCTTCCTTGATTTCTCTTCCTTCCACAGAGCCCCACACATATCACCTCTACACAATTAAGAAGGCTGTGGCCTGCTGGTTAAGTGTCAGACCGGTTCAAATCCTCGTGCTGCCACCTACTAGCTATGTGACCTTAGACAGTTCTTTATCAGAGTTCAAGCTGAGCTTCAAGTTCCTCGTCTGTAAAATGGCATAATAACCACCACAGGGGCATACTCGGGATTAAATGAGATAATACACGTAAGGCCATTAGAATGATACCCTGCATATGGTAAGTGCTAAGTAATCATGAACCAGGTACGTGAGTGACAGACTCAAAGATTTTTGCATGTGTGTTCCCACAGCCCCCAGCCCCGTCAGCCTGTGCCCTGTCATTGTTATTCTGCCCCAAATGAGTGCATAGGCCCCACCATGCCAGAGGCTGTCTGGTTACCATGTGTTCATGCCCAGAATGGGGTCTGACACCCAGGAAACCCTTGGCACGTGTTCGTCCAGTGAGGGGAGGAAGTATAAGGAGAAATACATGTGGCAAGCAGAGGGGTCCAAACACAACGTGACTGTCACCAAAGGTCCCAGAGGGTCTTTTGCACATCTCCAGTGGGGAGCAGAGGAAGCGCCTTGTTGGGGTCCCATGCCCAGGACCCCTGGTGGGGGAGCACCAGCCAGGTTGACCCAGGCCAGCGAGGGCACCCCGATGGCTTCCCTAGCAGCCCAGACATCCCCGATCACCTGGATGAGTGACCCGGGTGTGAGGTGAGCCCCGATGCCCACATGGGCCTAATGCTTCCTTAGTGAAGACAAAAGCGGCTTGCCACATAAAGCTCCCATCCTGCTCCCAGGGCCACTAATTGGCCATTCAGCCCTCCTCAGGATAAGTGGTCCATTTAGGCTGTTAAGCTCCCGGGCCGCTGCTTAATTACATCTACCTCTGACAACTGTGTGTGGCCGTAAGGGCTCCGGCTCAGTGCGGCCCCGCAGACCCGCAGACCCGCAGCGGCCCACGGCCCATCCCCACCCCCACCCCCACCACCTGTCAGACCCTGGCTGGGAGAGGACCCGGCGCAGGCCCTCTGGCTGCTGCCATCCCACCAGGATGGTGGCTTTGCCATCTCTGTGCAGATCCCTGCACCTTGGGAAGTAATTCATTAGCAAGAAATGTGGGGTTGTACTTCCTCGGAGTGTAGCCGGGAAGCTGAAACACACCCAGCCAGCACAGCCCCAGCTGGGCCCCCAGGGCCACCTCCCTCCCACCTCAGGCCACCTCACAATGGCAAAGGCGACACCCGCAGAGGAAGACACAGCATGCCCTCCTGAAACCTGAAGAGCCTGGCCCCTTGAGGACCCCCTCCACCCCTGCCCCGAAGCTGGGCCCTGGCAGAATAGGAGGGCAGGCCTCGTGAGCACAACCACGGAGCACAGAGACCCCAGCTCCCTGACTCGGGTCAGTGCCAGAAATATGAAAGAAAGCAGGACCAGGACTGGATCGCGGTGGGAAGACAGGGCATGTTTGCCCTGAAACTGGTGTGAGCTGGAGAGGAGAGCCAGCATCTGGGCGCGCGTGCAGGCCTCTTCTCTCCGCTCAGGCACGGGGGGTGCAGACAGCAGTGTCCATTTAAGGAGCAGGCCAGTGGAGCAGAACATTCCAGAGGCGCCTGGACAGGGCAGGAGGACCACACATGAGAGGTTCAGAAACAGAGACTGAGAACGGTAGGAGGAGGAAAACAATTAGTCAGGAAACAGGCACCGAACGCACTCTCCAGCAGGCCGCAGGAGCTTGCACGATGGCAGGCAGAGAAGCAAATAAACGAAGTAGGAGCTGGGACAGAGAATAACTGGGTGCAGGGCTGGCAGGGGGACCTGCTTTCCACCGAGGAGTCAGGAGGGAATTTTTGAGCTGAGGCCTGATCACCACGTTGGAGATGACCAGGCAGAGAGTGAGGAGAGAGGCGAAGGTGAGACAGGTGGGCGCAGTGTGCAGTCCCAAAGGGGCACAGGGCTGGGGGTGCCTGAGGAGGCTGCCAGGAGGGGGACGGCTGCCGCGCGGGGCTGGGAGGGAGCAAGCCCGCCCGCTTGGATCCGCGCAGGCCTCTCCCAGCCCACGCCCAGGCTTTCGGGAGTCTGCAGGTGTGCCAGCCCAGGCAAGTCCCCCTGGCAGAGCCCTGGGGGTCAGCTGGAGGCTGCACTTAGCCTTGGAAGCCCCTGTCCCCTTCCAGGTTCCACAGATGATGGTCAGGACAGAACAGCAAGCAGGGCCGCCGCGTAAGGAGCCTCCCCAGTGCCTGAGCTCTGTCCTCCCAGGCCTCTCTTGTCTGAGGAGGGCGTGAAGGCAGCTGAGGGCATGCTCACCCTCCCTCGGCCCCAGCTGAGCTGGAAAAGCCATTGATGGCCCCTGGGCTGGGGACGATGTTCAGTGAGCGCCTCCCCATTGGGGAGCAGGGCTGCTGGAATGGGGACCCCTGTGCACATACCAGGGCTCTGGGGTGGGGCCATCCCGCCCCTCACTGCTGTGTGCTGTGGCCACTTCTGCCTCTTGCCCATCTCCATCCTCAGTGGTTTGCTCCGACCAGCTGCACTGTCGGCCTGCAGTTTCCAGCACTGTCTGGAGCTGAGTCTTCAAGCACTTTCCATTTTTAAAGATCCCAGCTGGAAGCTGTCAATGGCCTCAGTGCAAAGTAATTGAATGGTAGAAAATGAACTAATTACAGGTTGTTATTGGAAAATCTATTATATACAAATTGCAAAGAAAACTCATTAAAATATGATGTTTGGTGATTTTTTTTTTTTTAAATCCTCTGCTTGGAGGGAGAGGGAGGGGCAGGATGGCTGCCTACCTTGTTCCTCCGTGTCCCGGCTTAAGAATTCCCAGCAGGTCTGCAGATCAGGCTCTGGTCTCCTGTCACAGAGCCCCCTCCTTGACATTAGGCGCTACAGAGAAACTTGAGATTTTGCATGGTAGAGAGCTCGCTGAAAGTTAGTAAATACTCAGAAATGGCTGCAGAGGAAACAAAGAATTTCATTCCAAAGATATAAAATGAGAACGATTTAAATGTCAGCTTCTTACCAGGATAGCACCATATTGTCCTCGTAAATCTCTGTGTTTCTGCAAGGCTTTTGTGAGGACTTCAAAGGACTTCAACATGCAATTAAACACTGAAGGTCACATTACCGATTTCCAAGCTCGCTCCCTGGCACTGGAGGGTTGAGGAGCCTTAGGAAGTGAATGGCCGAGCCTCCCAAAGCCCAGAGCTCAAAGGGGCCCCTTGGATGCCAAGGCCACTTCCCCAGCTCCAGGCAAGAGCCCAAAGAGCCAGCTGAGCACAACGCAGGGGTGCACCTCAGCCTGCTGCCTCCTGGGCCCACCAGGAGGTGGCCTGGGTGGCAGGTGTAAGTCCTCGAGCACTGGGGGGACCCTCAGTTTTCTGAGGTGTGGAGAAGGCCCATTGGTGTGTTTCTGAGAGGAGAGCCCTCGCCAAGGCCGTATGCTTGGAACACAGGTCACTTGCGCTCTGCCTCTGTCCTCCCCTGCCCTCCAAACCCCTGTTTTCAGGCTCTGTGGTGGTACCCTGCTAGACCCTCGCAGCACCACCATCTTGCAGGCCCGGCTCAGGGGCTGTGCTGGGGAGCAGAGGGGTGCCACAGGGCTCTACTCACATGGGCGTAGTGACTGGAGTCGGGGAGCAGCCCCGGGGGCCACACTGGGGCCTGTTACTCAGCAAGCCTCCAGCCCCAGACGCCCGGGCCCAGGACCCAGCCCCTCCCAGGCTCTCCCTGCAGGCTGGCGGCTGAGGGCCGGGAAGATGGCAGACAGTTGAAATAGAGGCCAAGGCCACAGGACCAAGAGGGGCCAAACGAAGATTGCAGCAGAAGGGTCAGGGCAGCCCTGACCCCCAGAACAGAGGGGCGGAGAGGATGGGCTCCATCTGAGAGAGCCAGGTGGCTGTTGCCTGGGGCATTTTGGTCCAGCTGGGGAGCAAGGCAGGAGCCGGAGAGAGAGAAAAGCCTAGAGCTTTCCAGAAGGTGGATGTTCAGCCTGGTTTATAGTAGGTGCTTGATAAACATTTGTTCAAAGAATTTAGGACCATAATGGATTTTTTTTTTTTTTTTTTTTTTTTTTTACTGGTAATAAAGAGAAAAGGTTTAGAGTAGTTGTAGTCGTTGAGAATGAAGAACAGTGAGCCAGGGGTGGAGGTCATCCTACCCCCCACCCCTGCTCAGCTCCACAGTGGCCTTGGGTTTGCGGGATCACCGGGTTGGCAGAGAGCTGCCGTGTACTCTGCAGTCAACCCCTCAGCCTGGACGGCCCCCGCCCATGCTCCTTTCCACTCCCTGCTCTCCTGATGGAACTTGTTTCTCCCCAAAAGCTAGCCTTCCCCCCTGATAGTGCAAAGCCACCCTTACATCCCCTTATAACACCGGCGTCTGACAAGCCCTCTCCAGATGGCTCCCAGAGGCTCCCAGGCTGGACACTGTAAGGAGGCCCAAGGCCAACAGGAGGACGGGGATTTAAATGTCCTTTGCAGTCAACTGGGACCGTGGGAGGTGTTGCCCACCGATGGAAGAGCACACGTTCCGATCCTGGGTAGGAGGCAAGCCTATTGACGACGCTCTTTTCGAAGCCCTGAGCTCTGTTTTAGCTTCCCCAGGATCTGGTAGGATGCTGGGGGTCTCAGACTTCGGCCTCTGCTTAGGAAGGCTGCTGCCATCCTTGGACCTGTGGGGTCCAGGTGGGTACTGGGACAAGTAAACACACGTAACTAGTTTGTTGAACATGGGCTGGACTCAGCAGAGGCCTGTGAAGGAAATCAGTTTTGTTCTGGTCTGTGAAAGACTCCCCGGTGAATCCCGAGGCTTCTCCTGCCTGGGGCTGAGGCGGAGGCCGGGCTGAGGACCACCCCCCATACAGTGGTCCACTATCACTCTTTACTCAGCAGCGGTTTCCCTTGTTGGGCTTCAGCCGGCGTTCCAGCCCCTCCGGCACTGTCCCCCGCCCCCCCGCCCATCCCACTCCACACACGTGTGCCATCTGCCCTGGGAATGTGGGAGGGAGGCTGGTGTGTGAGCCGCCCCCAGCAGCCCGCAAGCAGAGCCCTTGGAGAGCCATCCCCCTCCAGATGGCACGGGTGTTTGGTCTTCAGACAGGTGCTTCGGGCGCAACAACTGTTTGTACACTTGTCGGGATTGCAAATCGCATCCAGGTGGGAGTGGAAATGGGGCCCAGAGGACTCTGTCCCCCACAGAAGGGGTGTACAAGCTGGCAGTGGCTCTTCTGAGCAGCTACTCTGGGCGCTCTTGTCTTCCCGAAAGCTCTCGGGCCCTCCAGACAGAGCCACTCCTGAGCTGAGGGCTGGCCACATGCCCGGTGCTGTTCCAGCCACCTGGCAGGCCTCCCTCCTCATCCCCTGAGTCCTGAAGGTAAAGAAATTGAGGCCCAGGGAGACGGAGTCCTGCGGACTCCAGGGCACTGGCTGCACGTCCTGCTCTAACCAGGACCCTTTGGAGTCTTCATTTCCTCCCCTAGAGACCCAGTTCCAGCGAGACCGCCGAGATCTGTGACTGAGGGGTAGGGCAGGCATAGTGTGGGGTCAGTGAGGCCGAGCCTGTGTGACGGCCTTCACCTCGCTGGTCGCAGAGGGCACACCCGGCTCCTGCATCGTCTGTCCGGTTCCCGCGGCCACGCCCGTGCGCCTCAGGCATCTCGGACACACGCCCCCACGCCCCTTTCAGATGACCATAGCAGGAGTGCCTCGGGACCGGGGAGCTTCAGCTCGCCTGGGAGACGCCCCCCATCGCATTGAACAGGCGTCCCCATGCTTCCCGAGCGATCAGGTCCCCCGCGAAGGGTTCTTTTCCTCTTGAACACAGACCCCATCAGATATCCAACCCTTCTCAGCTGCCAGGAGTAAATGCGCTTCCAGAAACTCCTCTTCTCAGCCCCCGTCCAGCCCTCGTGTTGGTCCCGGCTTCAAAAGTCCGCCTCTGTGCAACTGTGCTGAGAAGTGTGCTGGCGCTGGAGGGCGGGTTCAAAGTCAGGGAGAGGACAGCTGGGAAACAGGAGTCACACGGTGCCTTTCATGCATATTCAGAGCACCCCTCGCTCGGGGACCCTGCTGACCCGCCGGTGAAGGCTGACGGCCGGCGAGGCACCGGCAGGAAGCTCCAGGCACCAGGCTCGTGGGGAGGGAGGGGAGGTCCTGCCCCCCCCAGGGGGTCCCACCCCCCGGGGGTCGCCAGCACTCAGCCCACAGGGCACGGTGGGGGATGGAGCAGTCCGCGGTGGCCACCCATGGCCAGCTCAGACGTGACAAATGGGAGTGAGTTGAGAGCTGGGCCCCAAAGAACCAGAGGTCAAGCAAGGGCATCAGGAAAGTTCCCAAGTGAACCCCTCACACCTGGAGATGCTGAGGGGACAAGTGGAGCTGGTGTCATCATGGTCGTCATGCCTCCTGGGCCATGACCCCCCAGCCCGGGGGGGAAGGGGGCACATGTGGGCTGGATCGAGCATCCTGCCATGCCTTGACCACACCTGCAGCTGTCCTCCCAGGAACCCCGAGGACCGAGGGTGTGGGGCGCGTACAGAACCAGTGGCTGGCGGAACAGTGGACGTTGGGGCTAGCGCTTCCTGATGGAGCTCAGGTGAAAGAAACAGAAAACGGGAATGTTCCGCAGCAGGGAGGCTGACTGCAAGGGAGGTAGGGGTTTGGTAGGGGTCCCGCCTGACAGGAGCCTTGGAGGCACCCAGTATGCCTGAACCTAAACGCAAAGTCTGCCCCGTGGACATTCTGATTGTGCCCCACACGGGTCAGAGTTCTGTTCACATGTCGTGGGACCTCAGCCTCCCAGGCCCGCCACGGCGGAGCACCTCCGTCCCCTGGCTACCAGTCCAGGATGTGCATACACGTTCCCAGCCAGGAGGAGACTCGGGGAGACCATCCAATGCCGGTGGTATGGCCTTCACGGCAGCGGCAGCTTCTGGTGAACAGAGAAGTGGTCGTCAGCAGCACCTCATTGGAAGGGCATGTCACTGTGCATCCACTTTGGATGTGTTTCTTGCATTTTCTACATTAACAATGAAGGTGTGGGCTGAGCAGCCCTCCCAGTTCCCTGGAGTCAGCGCTCCCTCATTCAGAGCCTGATTATCCACTTTGGATTAGTCATGCCCAGACTCCCAGCAGCCTCCCAGCCTCCCTGCCTCCCCACCTGCCAGCCCCCTCCTGGTTGGAGTTCAAAAGCAGCCTTTGAGAAGGGGGAGCAGAGACAGGAGGAAGGAACACTCACAGCAGCTGGATGTGCTGCTGATGAATGGCCCTGGGCAGTGGTAGTTCTGGAGAAGAGCAGGAACCCAGTGTTAAATGCATATAGGAGGAAGGAGGGGGGTCATCTAACCATATGAACCTCGCCCGAGTCTCCGCACTCAAGTGCCTGTTTCCCTTTGAAGTCAGGAGAGAGTACTGGTCTTGGTTCGGATGAAGGGCACAGACCCAGACCCAGGATCTCTGGCCTCCAGAAGGCAGGCCCCAGCCCCTCCGTGGGCAGCCCTGGCTGGGCAGCTGGGCAGATGAAATATTCACAAGCCCAGAGCCTGGGCAGCTCAACTTTGAAAGGCCTGCGTTGGATTAAATTGGCTGCACCAAGGCCGACCCTTTGAAGAGCAGAGGCTTGTAATGTCTGCAAACAGAATGTCTACCAGGCCACCCAGGGGGCAGGCAGTGGCCTTCCTCCCAGGAGAGCAATGTGGTCCTTGTGAAGGCAGAGCCACAAGGGCCTTGGCCCAGCCTCAGGCTCACCGAATGTCCAGGGATGGCCTCCTGGACTCCAGCCCCTGTTCCTCACAGTCAGACGGGCGTGCTCAGGTGCACAGGCACATCCAGGGTGGATGGCCCGGCAGGCAGCTGCCCCCGCAGTCTTTGTATAGTGAACCTTCCAGGGTGAACCGGGACACCCCAGCACGCGTCAGATGGGTCAACACCAGGGCTTAGTTTACTCGAAGAAGCTTTCAGATGTGACAACCGTGGTGTTTGAAGTCACAAAACCAACAGGTTAGGAAGCTCTTAGTAAAGAGAAGTTTAAGGAAATGCCCCAAACTGAAGCAACAGGCGAATGTTGGCTCTCACATAGTCATTCCTGCCTGGTGCCCACACCAGGCAAGTGCTGGGCTGGACCCTGGGAGCACAGCAGTGACCATGACAGGCCTGGCCCTGTCACCTTGTCTGCAAGTTGCTTACTGAGGAAACAGTTCAGGCCTCACAAGGCCGTGACATGTGGGCAGGATACCCACCACATGGTGCAGAGGCACCAGGGCGCGGAAGCAGAGCATCACAGGGCCCATGACATGCGGCAGAGCTTGCTTCCAAAGCCACAGAATTAATCTTGGGTAATAACAGCATTAATAGCCGATACTTACTGAGTCCTGAACACGTGCCATAGTACTGTTCTAAGTGAGCTCATTAATCCTTACAACACTCAATGACGGATGAACTATTATTAGCCCCTTTTTGTAAAAAAGGCCCAAAGGCGCCAAGCACCGGAGTAACTTGCCTGCATCTCTGAGCTGGCGAGCTGCAGGCCAGGATCTGGACCCGGGCGTCGGCCCCAACCAAGCAAGAGTGCCACTCACGTAACCCTAGCCATTTGTGGTCCCCAGCACGTGGCACCTCAAATTAGGCAGGGCCTTGGTGGTTAGAGAATGGAGGTGTATCCAGAGAAGGGGGACACTGCTCATCCACCCCCACCCACCTCCACCCCCCAGGGGCCTCCTGGGCCAGAAAGGTCAGCCCATGAGAAGCACCCTCGCTTTTAAAGTCTGCAGTGGGGCTTCAGGGACCCTAATCCCAGGGCGGTCAGGGGTGACTTAGCAAGCACTTTCAGAGGCTCCATGTGTCCAGCCCCAGGCTTGTGTGGATCTGAGTAGACAAGGAGCTGGGGCCAGGCACACGGTAGTCACACATAGAAGGCAGGCAGCAAGAGGCTGTGGCCAGTGGCTCTGCTGTGACATTTGTTACTACTAATAACATTTATTGAGTGTTGACCCTTTAATCAGTATCTAGTGAGAGTGGTCCTGATGAAAAGAATACCATTCATCCCCATTTTAGAGCTGGGAAAACTGAGGCACGGAAAGGTTAAATCCCCCAACTGGGAGCCAGGAGGCTGGGGACTCAAAACCAGGCACTCTGGCTACAGCCCCCCGCCCCACCCCAGGGCATCGCTGACAAAGTCCACATGCAGCTGAGTCTAAGCTTTGACTTGAGGACAGATGTGAACACCCAACCTGGCTCCTGGCACCCTGAGGCTCCTCTGCTCCATCTCTGTGCCAATTTAATCACAAAAACAGAGTTTTCTTAGATTGGGGGACTGATTCCTCCTCTGCATGGCAGAGATATTATAAAAAATGAATTAATACATTTTGCAAAATGTTTTTGAGATCTGGCATATGGAATAGGACACATTAGCGCAAAGCAGGTTTTCAGTGATGCTGTTTGGCATGAAAACCTGTACTCTTATCTCTTGCGTAGAGCCTTTTTTTCCAGAATGTTTTCCATCAAAGGGTACAATTACTGATTGGGGAGGGCAGCCCGCCGTGGTCAAGACAGGCAGGCTCATCCCACCCATTCGGCCTCAGGGGTGCCTCTGCAGAACATACGACTGAGCTTGCATGATACCCCCACCCCCACCCCCAGCCCCCAAGGTTGGTGTGCAGGTAACAATTGCTTAGCCCTGGAAGCAGAGCGCCTTCACACAGTAAATACTCCCTGGCAGATGGCTGTGCTAGGCTGTACAGATGCAGCAGGTTTCAAAATAGACAAAAATCCTCACTCTCTGAAACTCTCATTCCAGGGAAGAGACACATATAAATCACAACAGGAACACTGATTAGAACATGAGAAGTGTTTTGAGAACAACAGCTAGAGGAAGAACAAAGGGCAGGTAGGCGGCATATGGCAGTTCAGGGAAGGCTTCGCTGAGAAGGGGCCTGCTGAGCCAGGCATTGAGGGGGGTAGGGGCATTAGCCCTGAGGTCACCTCTGGAAGACACATCCTGGGCCCTCAGCTCAGATCAGGCCCGGTGTCTGGGGTGGCTTAGGAAAGAGGAGGTGAGGTCAGAGATCCTGGGGGACCCCAGAAGCTGACAAAAGGACTTGTTTTTACACTGGGTGAAACAGAAAGTCTTTGGGGGGATTTCAAGTTGAGAAGTGATGTGATCTGACTTTATATTTTAAAAGAATCATTCTGGCAGCTGTTGTGAGGAAAGACTGTTGCGGGGCAAGGGTAGACGCAAGCAGCCAAGTTAAGGAAGCCGTTGCGCCAGTCCAGGGAGGACATATGGTGGCTAGGATGCAGGCGATGGGCGCGATAGTGAGGAGAAGTGGCCGGATTATATAGGTATATTTTGAAGGGCAGGGCCAAAGAGATTTGCTGGTAGGCTGGGCGTGTTATGAGAAAAGAGGGGGGCTTGGCATGAGGATCAGAAGACAAGGATTGCCATTAGGTGAAGTAGGTTCAGGGAGGGAAGAGCAGCAGTTAATGTGGGAGCGTACTGAGTTTGAGCTGCCCATCACCATCCAAGTGGCAATGTTGAATAAGGAGCTGGACTGAGTTCAGAGGAGAGGTTCAGGCTGGAGATGGAGACAGGGAATTCCTCAGCATGTGGACGGTCTCTGAGGCCATGAGGTTGGGTGAGGTCCCTGAGTGGGCGAGGGTAGGTGGAGAAGAATATCCAAGATGAACATTGGGAGGGAGACCAGGCAAGTGTGAGTCAGGAAGTGGTGGGTTGTTCCAGATGCAGCTGAGCGGTCAGTTTCGATGAGGACAAAGAAGAGCTCACTGGACAACAGATATACCTTGGAGACACTGGGGGCTTGGCTCCAGATGACCCCAGGAAAGCAATTATCACAATGAAGCGAATCACAGGAAGTGTTCGGTTTCCCGGTCTATATAAAAGTTACATTCACCGTACAATGGAGTCTGTTGAGTGTGCCATAGCATTATGTCCGACGTCAGCAAGGTGGAGGTGAGTGAGGTGTGGCCTCTGCCACTGGGGGTTGGCCCACCGCTGGGGAATGAATGCATGTGCTAAGACCAGGCCAAAAGGCTGTGAGAATGCCGTGGAAACTGAGAAGGGCGTAGCACCTCTCATCACAAAGATGCCAGGAGTCTTTGGAGAAGGATGGCTGGGCTGTCCCAGGGAGATATGGGAGTAGGGAAAGATATCACAGTCAGAGATGGCAAAGCCACAGGCCACCTAGCATGGCCCGTGTCTCCATTGTGTCCTAGATAAGTGAGGGAGAAGTGGACGATGATGCTGGAGGGAGGCTAGAACCGGAGCTGCAGAGACCTGTGTTCGTAGGGGGCTAGATGCCGTCACAGACCAACCCCGAATCTCAGAGCTGTAACACCATACAGATCTATTACCCCGCCGTGGCACAGTGCAACACTGGGGTTCAGTCTGCAACCACGTGGGGACACAGGGACCTGGGCATCTTCAGTTTTGTGGGTCTACCGTCTCATAGGGCCCCAGGTTCCTTTCGTGGGTGCCCCGGACCTGGCCAGTATAGAGGGCCAGAGAGAGTAGAGGACAAATTGTGTAGGAATTTGGGGGGAGAGCCCAGCACCGATTTGTGTGCCTTCCTTCTGACTTATTCCACGGGCCAGAACTCAGTCACATGGGCACCCCCGACTGCGGGGGCAGCCGGAAGATGTCATCTAGCTGCGCGTCTGCTGCAGAAAAAGGAATCAGATTCCATGAACGCATCTCAGTTCCTGCCACGGGCCCCCAGGTCCAGGCCACGGGGTTTGGGCTTGTCATGCAAGTCCTAGGGATTAGGGAAGCAGGGAAGGTCATGATCAAAGCCAGCCAGAGAAGGACTGACCTAGAGACACCCACAGGGTAGACCGCGGGCCGGGAGGCTCGAGGCGACAGAGGTCTCCAAGGAGGCAGGACAGGGAGCAAAAAGGGATACTGCTGAGGGACTTGTGTGACCACTGCCTGGGCTACGAGTCCAGGGCGCAAAGGGCTGACCGGCCAAAGCTGAGTCTGGGGCATCCCGGCAGGGCCAATACAGCCACCCGCTTCCCCCGTCACTGCCATGGGGACACAAAAAGGCAGGCCCCGGCTTTGGGAAGATGAAGTGGTTGCAGGTGGCCAGGGACAGTCCTCCTCGATCCACAGCCTGGCATCAGAGAAGAGGGACAAAAAGACCTATTTTAATTTTCTTCTTGGGCCTCCACGTGACAAAGGAGAAATATCACCCAACATTATTATCTCTCAGAAAATACTCTCTGGAACCATAAAAAGGGAAATACAGTAAAGCCAGACCACAGCGGCTGCCCCTTAAATCAGGAGCTTCTAAATTATCGTGGTGGCGCTAATTCCTCTGGATGAAAACATTAAAGATGACAATGTCCCTTTAAATCAAATGCCCTGGGAGTTGCTGTAAAGAGTCAGCGGGCTTTTTTTTTTTTTTTCCCCTTGTGAGGATTATTTTTTTTGTCTCTTTTCACCTTGTAATAAAATATAAATCATAACTTGTGGGGGCAGGCTCTACAGAGCAAGCTGTGAACATGGATTCTCTGAAAATGAAGGTGTTTGGTTAATGGGAATCACCTCATCTCGGGAAACGGGACAGTTTCAGTGATGAGTTTGCTACTTAACTTCACACTCGATTTTATTTTTTTTTTCTTGTTTTTCTTTTTTTGGCTTCACAGTCTGGGCCCCGGGGCCTGGCTGTGACACCACAGTGATGAATCACGACGGCACGTTCTAGGCAGCCTGCCCATCGGCGCGGTGTGGGCAGGCACAGTCTTTGGAGGGCGCGCCTAGACGCGGGGAGCTGGGGTCAGTGCGGCAGGCTGAGCCCTCAGGTCCCACAGAGAACCCTGCGCAGCCACGGGAGGAAGGGCTGGGAGCCACGGGTCAGAAACACCCGCATGGCAAAGCCTCGCCTAAGTAGACGTGTTTTCTTGGCCCTGGTGTGGAAAAGGGGTGAACAGGGTGGGGGAAAGACACAATGAGCTGCCCCAGGCCCGTGCCAGACAGCACAACCCTCCAGGTTGGGCCCGGGGTTCTGCGTCTCTCCTCCCTCGCACTCCAGCTCCCATTCCCACAGGCCAGGGTGGAGATGCCAGGCCAGGCAAGTCTGCATCTGGGACGCTGGGCAGTTGTAACCCAGGTAAGAAACCAGAGTCAGGTACCTCAGAGACATTTTCAAGGCCTGGGTCCGAGGTGGAAGGGTTTGCTGGCCGCCCCCATACGCCCTCCCACCTGCTGGACCCCTCTCCTCCCTGAAATAACCAAGCACCTTGAAGGGGCCTTCTCTTCTCCTCAACACTGTGGCCTCACTGCTGGTGCTCCCCCGGCAGCCTCTCTGCTTCCAGAAGCACCTCCACACACGCGTACCGATGAGCAAACTGAGGCCAGCAAAGGTCGCCGTGACCTTCAGTTGCCATATCCAGCGATGTGCCTCAGTCTTCAGCGCATTTGACCTCTCTGTGCATCAGGCCCTGCTGACCTCTCCTCAACGGGTTCATCTGCCTCTACCTCTTCAGCCCCCTGTTCCCCGTCTCCCTGGGGAGCACCTCTCCTCCGCCAGCCTCTTAGCACCGTTGTGTAGAGGGCCAGGCAGCAGGCATGCTGGGCTGTGCGGCACCCACGGTCTCTGTCCCAGCCACAGATGCTGGCCCTGTGGCACAGAAGCAGCCACAGACAAACGAGCGTGGCTGTGTGGCTGCAAAACTTGCCAAAAACAGGCAGAGGGTCCACCTGAGACACTGACCCATGCTTCTGTCCTCAGCCACATGGCCCTGGAGTGGGAAGGCCACCACGGAGGGGTCGCTGGGCCCGGCTGTGGCCCGGGGGCTGCTGTGGCCAGCCAACAAGCCACAGCCTTGGTATTTCAGTGGGGTTCCCCAGAGTTATGTGCGAGGAAAAGAAGTCCATGCATGCATATGCCAGGTTCAGAGAAGCCAGGCGAAGGGCAGGTATCCTGGAGCCGTGGGCACCTCTCACGGCCTGCCCCTCTCCAGGTGTTCTGATGGTCACTGAGCAGAGGGCAGACTTGGTTCTCTGAGCCATCTCTGGGTGTTCCGGGCAGGTCTTTTGGAAGCCACAGGCCACCCTTCCTGTGATCTGTGCCTTGCCTCACCCCAGTAAGCCAGTGTGACCGAGGCCCAGACACAATGTCTGCAGCTAAAATTCAGGGGCTTCAGACATCCCTGCGAAGATCCTCGGAGCCTGCCAACAGGACAACTCCTGGAGGGCCGTCCTCTCCGAGGGCTGCGGACTTTCCAGGAAGCGGGGATATTGGACTAAGGGAAGATTCAGGCTCGAGGCTTTTTTCTGGTTCCACACAGGGGAAACTGGCAGGCTTCCCAATGAGCTCGCAGGAGCTCTGCCCTCCAGCTCCGTGGCCCAGGCTCAGTCTGATGCCGGTGCAGGAGGGGTTAAGTGGCAAGCGTGGGTGTTGCGTGTGCCCTGTGATTGATGCCGCTCTAAACATTCGGTTCATTTAGAGCAGCAAAGAGTTTCACCTGCTTCCCACCCAGCGCATGCAGAGATAAAATTCTGTCTTATTCATTCGCCCTCCTCTTCGCAATCCTGGGCCCGGGCATGTGATAATTAATCACCGAGCTGCCTTTGTGAGGGGCACAGCTAGCCCGGAGGACGGGTACCTCCCAGTGCCAAGCTAGCCCTGCTAGCAGTCTGATTGCGAGGGTTTGCTCTGCAGCCTCGTTTCTCATCCTGGCTGCTCTCTGTCAGGGCAGGAACACCATCAGCACCCCTAAGTATGCAGGCCCTGCTCCTGGCACACTCAGAAAGCACTGAAATTTATTTTGCCCATCTGAATACAAATGCAATTGAGACAAAATTCTTTTTGTTTCAGAAGCCATTGCTCCATTCCTGTTTCTCACCCAATGAACTGACAGCCAAGGAGGATAGAAATGCCCAGGCCCGTACCTGGCTGTGTCGGCCGAACTAAGCCCCCACCCCTGACGGCAACACAGGCCAGTCCTGTTGTCTTACCAGCCAAGGGCTGGTGCTGGGCTGTGGGAGGCTCTGGAGACAGAACAACAGACTATGTCTGTGCCAGGACAGGCTTTTGGATGGCCCAGCAGTTGGGAAGGCCAGGAGATGGGTATCCCCCACTATAGGACACCTGCCCCGCCACCCTGTCATCTCTCGCTCAAGTCCTGGAGTCTAAAACACAGTCTCAGAGGGCTTTTCCCTTCAGCAGAGAGATTCTGGGAAAGGGAGACATTGCCCAGTCATTCATCTGGGAGGGGAAGGAAGTGATGGCCCAGGGCCCTACACTCTGGAGCTCCCGACCCCAGCTAGGGAGACGAGGCAGGAGAAATGTATGAGTATGGAATGCAAAACCACAGGGTCGGAGTGCTAGATATCATGGTCGGCCGACTTCCTGGAAGAAGAGGGCTTGAGCTGGGCTTGATGAATGGGTATGAGGTGGATGCGAATAGAAAGAGAAGGAAAGGGCTCTACCTTGAGGTAAGAGAAGGGTTCGGAGGAGGCATTAGGAGAGAGGTTCGAAGAATATACATTGCATGTTAATTACGTGCTTCCTATGTCCCTGGTCTATATGAGGCAGGACAGACATTGGACAGCTCATGGGGGGGACAGTGGAGCTGGGCCTCCAAGGCCAGGCTGAGACATGCCTCCAGCACTGGTCCGGATTTACCCCGGGGGGCTAATGCAGCCTCCAGGGTCCCCACTGTCATCCCAGCCCCCGAGGTCGTAGAGGCTGTGCTCACCCCATGGGCAGGGAGGGACCTGGGTGTCCCATGCCTGATTGCACTGGCATTTCTGAGACTGCTGAAACGTTGGCAGTATAGCTGGGAGGCCAGTGCCACTGAGCTGACCTTGCTCCTGTTGGGTGCTCTCTCAAAGAGGGGCAGGACCTGGAGCTCCTTTGAGCATAGGGCCTCCTACGGGCCTTGAGGTGCTTCCCTGGGCTCAGAAGGTGAGGACGAAGCACCACCTCTCGGGTATGGAAAGCAGCCACTGAAGGACCCTCACATTTGTCTTTGGAGGGAGGGCAGGGAGCTGTTCCTGTGACCCGGGAACAGTTAGCAAGTTGACAATGAGACCCAAAGAGGCCAAGTGCCTCTAAGTCCCCAGATGCCCCATTCAGTGCTATCCAGCTGTCCTGACAGGGCTGGTGCTTGGGTAGGTCAGCAGAGCCAGGCCACAGTCCTTCCCACAGACACCACCAGACCTTGGGTGCACCTCAGCTCTTCAGGAACAAAGGGCCCTCCAAGAAGGTTCTGTCCCAGCATCCAGGGCCATAGGGCATGAGGTACAGCCTTGTCAGAAGCCTGGTGCTTTGTTTTGAGTTTCTCACTGTAGGACTCTGAGCCAGGTTTTAAGCCACTCATGGCTGGGCATGTTCCGCATTTGGTCTTATGAATACTGAATGTGACAATTTCCAGATAAGCAGCAATGTTGCCATGGACAGCTCAATATAAGGAGTGGGCCAGAGTGGGGCCTGGGCAGATCCAGACAGGCCCTGAGAGGGCAGGCAGCACCTCTCCTGGGCTGTGCCTCATTTAGGGTCCATAGCCTCCTTGAGGCTCCAGCTTCAGAGAGGTTAAGTCACTTGTTCTCAGGGCTACCAAGCCAGTAAGAGATAGAGCTGGGATACTAAAAATAAATCAGTGATTTTTGAAAAGGGCATAACTATTCTTTACTGAGCCGTTACTCTGTGCCAGGCACTGTACCAAATAGTTTATATGTTTTATGTTGTTCATTCCTCAGACAGGACTTTTATTAACCCCATTTCACAGGTGAGGCAAGTGTGGTCAGGCAGTAGCAGAGGGGGCATTAAAACCAAACAGTCCAACTCCAAAGCGCCTGGCTTTTCCACTACACGATTCTGCTTCCCGGGGAGAGAGCAGGAGAGGGAGAGACCCAGAGTGCTTGTGGTGTAGCAGTCATGGAGGGCTCCTTGGAGGGGGTGGCATTTGGCATGTGAACGGCTCCAGAAGATATGTGTGATTGACGTAAATGGCAGGCAGAGCAGTGTGAGCAAAGACAGGGAGGCTAGAGCACACAGCATGCATTCACTGCTGTATCCTGGAGCGCAGGGTGCGGGCCACAGGGGACCGTAGTGGTGAGGTCAACCGGAGCACACGGGGCTTGAGGGCCAGGCCAGGGACAGCCCTCCAAAGTTCTGCACAGAAGATGATCAGGGCAAGGGCTGAGCGGAGTGGCCCCCCACGCCTTGTCTGAGAAAAGGAAATGAGCCACACAACTGCCCTCATCCTAAGCTAGAGCCCGGGCAGTGTCCCCAAACCAATGCCAATTCGAGAAGGTACTGGAAGTCACCGACACCAGCAGCAGCGCTCCCTCCCTCTGTGAAACAGCTCTTCCGTGAAGCCTCGATGACCTCGAGGGCTTGCCGCCGAGCAGCCCCGGTGTTTGGCCTTGCGTATGTGAAGACATGATTACCAGTCCGCACAACCTGGCAACGCAGGGGGCTGCCCAGGGTGGAGGGTTTGTTTTTAAGTGAAAGAGATGGAAAGAAATTTAAAATCAATACTTCTTGAATTAGGTTTTCCTTTTATAGGATTAAAAAATGCTCCGCCGAAGCCCAGAGGAGCAATGTGGTCTGTGGACAGCATCGAGGTGATTAGTGTGTCTTACAACTCCGAGACATGCACAAGACACAGGGAG
The DNA here is from genome assembly GCF_037043125.1 of Eumetopias jubatus. Classification (NCBI taxonomy): domain Eukaryota; kingdom Metazoa; phylum Chordata; class Mammalia; order Carnivora; family Otariidae; genus Eumetopias; species Eumetopias jubatus. The sequence goes on along the minus strand of NW_028274811.1, from coordinate 26,976,578 downwards.
GAAAAACAAAGAGAACCCAAACTGCTTCTACAAAGCAGCCAGGAAGACCCCCCCTGCTTGTTAGGACCCTCCCAGTGGTTGTGGGCCAGTTCCAATGTCATGCCCTCCAAGAAGCTGTCCCCATGCGCCCTCCCTCTTGCCCTCTCCCCTGCTCTCAGGTGGAGGGGAGCATCCCCGTGCCATGACATGGCCTTGAGCTGGGCCACTGTTTCCAGGCCGCGCACCAGGCTGCTTTTGCCTCATACGGGGGCCTCTCTGAGTTGACCTTTAACCTTTATTCAATAGAAAATACATTTAAAAGCCCTTTTGAATCATGGCCTATGGATGAGAAACAAGTTTTCTGTCAAGACTAAAGAGGCGATTAACTTAGAGCGGGTAGATGTGGATCTAGAATGTGGTCCATAGAAACAAGATATCTCTGGAAAAAAAAAAAAAAAAAAACAGACCTCGGCTCAAGCGTCTTTATGTACGTACATCTGGAGACCTGGGAAGGTGTCCCAGAGTTCTAGGGTCTGTTGTCCCCTTCTGATGGCCATCCAAGCTAACGGCCATGCACCGTGAGCCCGGCCCGGCGCTCGCTAGTGTTCACATAGTAAGTCCTCCCAGGGTCTGTGCCAGATCCTATTGTGCCTCCTCTTTCACAGAAGAGGAACGCAAGGGCCAGAGAAGCAAAGGAATTTGCCCAAGGTCGCACGGTCAGTAAATGGTAGAGCTGGGATGAGAACACAGGCCCAAAGGACCACTTGATCTCACACCCTGGGATGCTCAGGAGTCGACCTCATGAATGACCCTGTCACACACACCCAGGCTGCAGGCTCCGTGTAGGCGGGCCAGGCTGCATTCTGCTGGGCTCGAGCACCCAGGGAGGGCTTGGTGCAGAGCTGAGTTATCGGTATGCAGGGTGATGGGGCCACTGATCAGCCAGCTCCCTTCCCAGGACCCTGTGCTCAGGGCTTGTGGTCAGCCCTGAAAGCACTGAGAACCCAAACGGCCAGTCTTGACCGAGTCTGCTCCTGGATGTGGCTGCACCCAAGGGCCCGTCCCAGGCTCTGTGGAAAACTTGCTGTCAGCGACTGCTTCTGCTGCCCCTGGGGCATCATCCCAGCCCCAAGCTGTGTCGAGAGGTGCTGAGCTCCGTCCGGCCAGGCCACGTCTGTAGGAGGGAGACCAAGTGACTTGGAGGGTCAGGGCAGCTCCCTGGGGTGACAGCATGTGCATCCTTGGGCCTTGGGGGACACTGGGAAATGATTCTTTTGGAACCGCTGAGGGGAAAATGGGAGGGTTCGGATCCCACTCCATAGTAGTTCTAGGAATGAGGTTTCACAGCCAGGGGAGTGGGCAGGTCTCTCCTGCCCAGATCGAAGAGAGTCCTCGGAGCTCACAGCAGCCTTGGGGAAAGGGCTGGAGGCTGACATCTGGCAGGACCTTTCTCCAATCTTATTCGGGTCCCTTCATTTTGCCGAGACACTGTGCAAAACTGAAATGTTTCTATTATAGGATCTTAACTGAGTCCTATCTCCATCATGATTACCCCCTTGTCTTCTCATTTCTCTTTTTGCTCATAAATGTTTCTTGCTTTCTCTCTCTTCTCTCAGAGCTCTGCCTGTTTATGATCAGAGGGCACGTGAACTTGTGCAGACCTCCCTGCCCCGCCGTGACTGGCTGGCATGGTAGGGGCACATCAAGGTGCCCCTGCTGATGCAGTGCCACGCTCTGCCCACTCTCAGGGCTGCCTGGCAGGGTGCCCAAAGCATCACCCATCACCTTGACTCATCTACTCCACAGCCTTTGATGGCTTCCTCTCTCCTGCCTCACTGAGTCTGAACACCTCTGCCCCCTTTTGGGTCTCATGCCCCAGCCAGCCCAGTTCATGGTGCCCTGAGTCTACCCAGCCTGTCTCATCCCATGGGTCAATTTGCAACCCCTCCAGCCACCTCCTTTGTTCAAGGGAGACAGGGACTGTGTCTGATTTAGCTGCCTCCCTAGCATCTCACACTGGAGTGCCTCTCAGATTTTAAATGTTAGTTTATTAACGTTTCAAAGCAGGAAGTGTGAAGGAGATTGGCAGGTGGGGGTGCTTATCCAGGTGTTAGATGGCTGAGTCTTCTCCAAGAGCATTGGCCAAGGACTTAAGAGAAAGATCTTCTGCCCAAAGCGGAGTCAGGATGCAGAGCAGTTACAGAGCCGTACCTGGGGGGCAGAACTGTGTCCGGTGCTGTGTCCACCCAGGTCAGACGGAGTGGCAGGGGGAGGCTGAGCTGCTGCGCAGCTGTGCCCATCTGCAGGGACCTCAGCCGCAGACACCAAAAGCAAGCCTGCTCATCTCACAGCGACCACTGCCCACATCCTTCCCCCAGCTTCCGCCCCAAGGGACACATGTCTTAGAATCAAGAGGGAATGTCACACTCCAACAGTAGAAGAATAGCATTTTTAATTAATTGAGTCTGTTCTAATTAAAGGAAACAGTGCTTTGATTAGTAGCAGTCCAACCTGGGGGCGTGGACTTGGGAGCTTTGCTTGAAGTGCAACGTGCACAGATGGTCTCCCCCAGGGTGTGAGTGGATCAGGGTAGGACAATGGGGGCACTGGGGGCCTCAGCCACTGCCGTGCAGCTCAGACCTCACACAGACATGCTCACGTAGTGCTGTGAGCCCACACACCACTGTCCACAGTCCCCACGAGCGTCTCCAAGAGAGTCCCCCGCCTCCAGCTGCACCCTGTGGCCAGACACCTCCGAGGCCTGCTCTCATTTCCCTCCCAAGCAACACCTAGAAACTTGCTTGCCTGGTAATCTGCCGCCCAGGGTCTGTATGGGGGGAAAAGCGCCAGACGTCTGCCCTGATTTGCAATGCGCAAGAAGGAAAGAGGGAAGTTGAGGGCAGACCGCCCACAGGGATCTGGGGTTGCCCCTGTGCTACAGTGACTTGTCTGTTTTATCTCTCATTTCCCGGTGGACACAGCTTTCCACGACAGAGCCCAAGTCACTGTCCACCGCTGGGACAGCCAAGGGCCAGCCCCAGAGCTGGACACTCAAGGCACAGCAGGGAAGGACTCCTTCATACACACACACAGACCAGCCCCCACCCCCCCCAGCCCAGAGCTAGGCTCAGGACCCAAAGGCCTCCAGAAAGGGACTTCTTGAACACACCTTTAGGGACCAAATTGTTTGGACACTTAACCCCTCCCCCGAAATCTGTCCACGGTGAGCGGTCCTTAGAGGGAGGCAGCAGGTGAAAACGATGGCACCTTTGCTTTGATGGGGTGTGCCTTGCCCACCCAGGGCTCCAACCTTGTGCTAACAGGCCTTCCGTGCCCCTCTGCTCCCAAATTACTTCTCAGAACCTGATGAGTGTCAACAGCTGTCTCTTTGAGAAGAGGCAAATGTCACAGGAGCCTTGTGAGACTGTGGTGTTTGTTTAGAGAAAATAATCTTCCTGGCAAAGGGGCTGTTTGTTTTGCAGTAACTAGATCAGTGCAGACCATTCCAGAGCAGGATGGAGGCCTCAGAGGACCGGAATGGGTGTGACAGACACCTGGGTCAGTAGGCTGAGCCCAGCTGAGGGGTCGGGGCTGGTCCGCTGAGCAGGCAGAATCAGCAGGATGTACCCATGGGCCAAGCGACCCCCAGTGTCTGCTTGGGGGACCCCAGGGCACTGGTAGCTCTGGGGCATGATGAGGAGATGTCAGCTGGGACAGAAGGCTCTCCTTTCACCCTCCAAGAACCACTATTGAGCCTCCAGTCTTCTCTCACAAGAGGAGTCAGAAAACAGTCCTGCTGCTAATGGGATTAGAATGCCTTTATGAGTTTTCCAATTACATATTTCAGTTATTCCATGAATATTAATTGGAACTTGACCATGCAACTGTGAGCAGGAAGGAAATCAGGGATGGCAGCTTCTCTCCCAATGGCTACAGGTTCCCTGCCCCAGGACGTGTGAGGAGACACCAGACGACCCCTCTTGGGCCCCGGAAGTATAAGGAATATCCACCTTGCCCTCAGCGCATGGCTTGGTGCTCCTGCCACTGCTGCTCTGCACTCTCAGCAAAGCACTGGGCCTTTGCACATACTCTCTCCTCTGCTTGAAAGCCCTCCCCCGGCACCACTCTCCCCCATCCTCTGGCTAGACTCCTTTAAGACTCAACTCCATTGTCCCCTGCTCAAGGTGGCCTCTGAGTACACAGAACAGATGCCCTCCCAGCGTTTCCTTGCTGCCCATGTCTCTCATGAGAAAAGAGAACCCCTCAGCGTTCAGGGCCATCATGCTCCTCCAATTTTATTCTCTTGTTCCAGTCATTCAGCCCAAACCTCGGGAGGGTGCTGGACCAGGGCTGCAGCGGCCTTTAGGGAGCTCAGATCAGGAGCCCTGCAGAGCTGGTTTGCCTCTCCTCTCTGAGCCTGGGGAGTCATAAGATCACCTGCTTGGTAGGGTCCTTCCAGAGGCTCAAGGAAGTGTGTGTGAAGGGCTCAGCCAAGTGCAAGGCAAGATGCTCGGGGATATTAGCTTTTATTACTACTAATATTAATGCAGCCTATTTGGGAGTGTTTTCCTGGAAAGCAGATTCCAGCCAACAGTCAATGAGGGGTTTTTTGGGCCGCTGAACTCATAGCATTCAGTGGCCTTTAGGGCCATTAACACAGCTCACAAACAGCAGGCAAAGGGGAGTACTGGCTGGCTCGAGGCTTTAGAGGGGAGGTAGGATAGGAGTGATGACCACCCCCATCAGAGCATCCCTGGGGTGTCCTAGGCCCAGGGAACCAATGTGCAGGCCTCACTGCTCATCCACTAAGCGTTCACCCAGCATGTTCCATGTGCCAGGCACAGGGCAGGCTGCTGGGATCCAGCGGTGAGCAAACCCATCTGTGATTCCTGCCCTCGGGGAACTTACAGTCTTTGAGGAGAACAAGAGAAGAACTGTAGAGATCCACTCTGGATAGGGCAGTTATGGGGAAGGGACACCCCTCTGAGGGATAATGTAAGGAAAGAGAGAACCAAAGGAAGAGAAGGAGCCGGCTACGAGTCTTGGCCGAGGGCAGGGCAAAGACCCAGAGGCAGGATGAGCTTTCTGTGCCCCGGAGACTCCGACAGGCCCCGGTGGCTGGACTGTGAGCGGGGAAGCAAGGAGGGCAGATTTGACTCTGCATCAGGACCAGCTGCTTATTAAGCACCCCGATTTGGGAGCGTAGGGTGCCAGGCCATGCGAGACCAGGCAGCTGAGCTCCCTGCCCTGGGGAGCCTCTCACCTCGTGGGGACTGTCTTGGAGCTCTCCTTTGGGGCTGGTGGCTTGGTGCGGTCACGTTTCTGGAGTTTTCAGAGCAGGTGGGGGATGACTTCCATGCCTGGTTTGCCCCACCTGGCCCAGTCCACCTTCTGAGTGGCATGGGCCATGGCTGGAAGTTTGGGGTGCTTTCAGGAATGTGGCTCATGAATATTCCTGCCTGAGCTCCAACACAGATACCTGAGAGCTAACTGCGTCTGCGCTGAGTGGGCTGGACTAGAGCCAGTGGCTGGAGAGTTCAAGGTCTCCTTCCAGTGCTTTCTCCCCACGCGCACTTGCCACTTCCCACCTGTGCCAGTGTAAGTAATGTGGCCGCCGGAGGCAGGGGGCAAGGAAACGATTGGCCAGGGGTCAGAGCCGGTGGCTGCATGCAGGCTTGGAAGGTAAGACAGCTTGATTTGCGCCCTGAACTCAACAAAGGCCCTGTATAAGGCTCACGGGATTGCTATAACAAACCCCTGCAAGGTGGCTAGAGACGATGCGAATTTATTCTCTCATAGTCCAGAGGCCAGGAGTCAGACTTCAGGTGTCGGCAGGGCCACACTCCCTGTAAAGGCTCTGCAGGAGGTCCCTGCCTGCCGCTCTCCGCGCCTGGTGCTCCTCGGCTCAGTGTAGTGGCCCTCGTCCCTGCCTTCATCATCACACGGCCTTTTCCTCGTTTCTCCGGCTCTTATAAGGACAGCAGTCTTTGGATTTAGAACCCACCCTAAATCAAAGATGATGTCATCTCGAGGTCATTAAGTAATTACATCTGCAAGGATCCAATTTTAAAATCAGGTCATCTTCTGAGGTTCCAGCGGACATGAATTTGGGGCAGACGCTATGCATCCCACTCTGGCCCCAAGGAGGACAGTGCCGGTAGAGAGTTGGTGTGGGATGCCTGCCGGGCGCCCGGTTGGCCCTGACCGATGCTTGCTAGTCACGTGGCAGCCCCACCACTGGCCTCCTCCACGCTCTGTGGCCCCCACCCTGTTGCCATGTCCTCACATTCCCTTGGGGCCATTCAAGGGGCCCCCAAACTTCCGAGGAGAGGTGGGACATGGCCACCTACCCAGGTTCAGCCTGCACCTCCTCACCAGGCTCCTAGGACCCAAGTGTGGGCTACAGTTTAGGATACTAGAAGTCCAGAGAACACACAGCTCTACAGAAGTTAGCATTCTTCTGCATGAACCCCCAGCATCCCAGCAGCACTTGACTTATACCCGTGCAATATGAGCGGGTTAGCCAGGGCCGGTGAGGGACCGGGACCCACGGGTTAGACCCTCGTGCAGCTACATCTTCAGGAGACCGTGGGCAGGACCTCCACCCTGGTCTGAGAGCCTCCGGCTCAGCAAGGCTGTTGGTGCCCTTGTACCTGAGGCTCCCTTGTCTGACTCATCCGCAGGAAGAACAGGGAGCCCCATGGTGCTCAAGGGCACTTCCCCCCTTCCTGTCCTAAGTCTGAAGCAGAGCCTGGCCTTGCCCAGCTCTCAGGGAATGGCTGGCGTTTTCAAGGTAAATAACCTACAGACATGTCAGAACCGCCCTCCAAGGAGGGCCACCCCTCTGCAGCATGCCCCTCTGAGCCCAGCACCCAGGACCCAGTCTTTTGCTAAGAACTTCCTCATACATCTTAGGTGCCCCAAGGGGCTCCTGATGCCACCTTCTCTGGATGGCCTCCTGGGACAAGTGAGAGAATAAATCCTGGTTTCCTTGGAATGTATTGGAGGCCAGGCATCATTAAAACACGTCTGAGTTGTGACAAAGCAGGGAACATAAACTTGTGCCAGCCTTGATGGGATGTGGGGAAGAAAGTTCCAGCAGAGGCAGAGCCCCCCTCGAGCACCTGAGAACAGAAAGACTGCCCATGTGGCTGGCAGGCACGTGGGGTTGGGAGCAAGAACCAAGACTGCAGCCAAGGCGTAGCGAAAGTCCTTGTGAGCCAGGGTGGGCGGGGACCTGGGCGAGAGTTACACGGGGCCTTACAAGATCCCTTTTTCTCCAAACACACATGACAGGTCAGACCCAGGAGCTCTAGGGCAGACAGACCTTTGGACAGGGTGTGTGCGCCTGGCTCTTCTGTGGCCTGGCAGACGGAGAGCTCTCAGTGCTCTGAACATCACTGCATGAATGGCATCAGCCCAGCGGCACTTTGGACAGGTTGTGAGACCAGGTCTCCACTGATATGCGGGGGATGCCCTGGAGGAGCCACGCAGATCTCTTAAGGTCCCTGGAAAGAGTTTGCCCATCTGTAAAATAGGCACGGTTTCCCACTGTTGTGGAGGGCCGCATGGTCTAGGCCACGGGGCTGAGCTAGGAGGGCTGCGCCGCTCTGGTCCCAAGGATGGGCAGGGGGTGATGACATCTCTCATCACCTCTGCATCTTCACATAGGGGGCCCTGCCTTCCCCAGGCTGGCTGCTCATCTTCTGCTTCACAGCAGCACCAGGTGCCCTAGTAACAATTCAGAACAGGGCTTCACTCAAATCATGGTGGCGGGGACCCTAGAACCCTCCAGGGTGTCAGCCATGTTCATGGGCTGCTTTCCCCAGAGCATCAGGGCTCGCCCTGAGAGACAAGTCAGGCCTGGGAGGGCCCTGATCTCCATGCAGGCTCCTCTCAGGACTTTCCCGTGGGAAGGTAGGTGGTAGCTAACAGACAATAACAATGTATATTTTTCTTTCTATGTATTTTATTTACTGTTTCATATGATAATGTTCCTGTCTGGTTTTTTAAATTGTAATTGACATACCATACACAGACTGTGCACCAATCGTAAGTGTACAAGTTCAAAGAAGTAGCCATGCGCAGCCCTGTTAACTACCCTTCCAAGGAACAAATGGGATATTATAAGCGCCCAGACACCTTGTTCTCCAAAGTATAACTATTAGCCGGCTTTTCTAATACCATAGAGTCATTCTGCCTGCTTTTGAACTTTCTATCAATGGAAGCATATAGTGGGACCCCTTTGTGTCTGTCTACTTCCTCAAAACTCTGCTTGTAGGATTCCCCTATTGTAATGTCATCTCTAGCAGAGATTTGTACCCTTTGATTGGCATATAATATTCCACTGTGAGAATATGCCACAGTTGGCATACCTGGGTGGTTTCCAGTTTGGGGCCATTATGAATCAGGCTTCTGTGAACATTCTTGTGTAATTTTGGAGACAAATCTTGGTTTGAAGTTGCTCGCTGAGAGCATGCGCAGAGTAACAAGAAAATGCTAGTTTGAAGTGTGCTCCTTTTTTTCTTTTAAAGATTTTATTTATTTGACAGAGAGATAGAGAGCGAGCACAAGTAGGCAGAGCGGCAGGCAGAGAGAGAGGGAGAAGCAGGCTCCCTGCTGAGCAGAGAGCCTGATGCGGGACTCGATCCCAGGACCCTGGGATCATGACCTGAGCAGAAGGCAGACGCTTAACCGACTGAGCCACCCAGGCCCCCCTGCTGAGACCGTGGGGACTTAGACATGGGGAGGGTGGCTTTAGCTCAAGGCACCTGTTGGGGAGGGTGGCTTTAGCCCAAGGCACCTGTTGGGGAGGGTGGCTTTAGCCCAAGGCACCTGTTGGGGAAGGTGGCTTTAGCCCAAGGCACCTGTTGGGGAAGGTGGCTTTAGCCCAAGGCACCTGTTCAGAGTTGGCAAGAACACAGCCTGGAGGCCTTGTAACTGTTCCCACCCCCCACCCCCCACCCCCCCGCACACACACACACATAATGGCCTGCAGCCCCTCGTGTTCCTACCGGCCTCTCCCTGCCTCTGGGCCAAGGCCCCTCCCCTGGAGTCTGGATCATAACGCTGCGCATTCTCCCGGCCAAGGCCAAGGGATGTGGATCAGCAGCCAGGAGGGGAGCCTGGCCAGACCAAGCTGCAGGGGCCTTCAACTGCCAGCCTTTAGACAGCTACCTGCTCCTGGGAGCCACCTGCTCTCCCATCCTGGGAACCCCCCTTCCCTCCCTTCCCTGTCCCCTGCAGTCCAGCGTCCAGCCAGGAATGCCCTTGTTGGCAATAGCAACAGGGCTGGGCTGGGAGCACTTTCTGTGCCTCCCACCTCGGGGGCCAGGAGATGCATTCCCCTCTTTGAGTAATGTGCGGACCCCACTTAGAGGGGAAATGTTGTGATTTCTCTCTGTTGACTTAAATTACATTTAGTATAATGTTAGTTAAATACGTATAAACATAAAACTAGGTATATGTTCCTTATGCGTCAAGCTCCTTTACAACCATAAAGCTGAAACAAATTTATAAATGAAATAAAAACAAACTGCAAAACCAATAAACTTCAAATTAAAAACATTAATTTAAGGGGACAAATGATCCTGTCTTCCCGAAGCCACAGCGGCTCTTGCAGCATGGTTCTGGTGCTGCCCTGCCCGGTGTCTTCAGCAGCCCCTCGGCCAGCCGGCTAAGGAGCCAGCCCTGCACTCACACCACCTCGCCGCTCGAGTCCCGCTCGTCTCCAAGCCCCTCTGAGCCTCTGTCTGCTCATCGGTAGCGTGGACACAGTAATAGTATCTGCTGAGAGGGATGAGCCAGTCGGTACCCAGACAGGACACGGCCAGGGCCAGCTGCACGGGGCAGGCGACAGAGGCCTCCGCGCTCAGAAGGGCAGCACCGGTTTACCGCTCCGCTACCGCCACCTTGGAATCCTTAGTGCTTTCGTGATCAAGGGCCCCACAAATTATGTAGCAGGTCCTCCTCACAGTGTACAACCAGGCCCATGGCTGGCACTTGGGAACAGGGGGCTGCTTTGCTATTCCTGGCACCTTGTCCTTGTAACTCTGTGATGTTTTCCTCAGAAGCCAGTTTTCTCTTCCCATTATTTAGTAGGGATTGGAGATAGGGTATGTGTGCCTTTGGCTAATTCTCGGGGTCCCATGTGCACTCTGGGGTGAGGACACAGGGCTGTCGATGGGGGTGGGGGTTTGCATCTTTGGACATGAAGGCAGGTTGAGCACATCAACCCCACGCAGAGCCCTCTCGCTCAGGAGCAGAGCCCCAGGCTTTGCTGACATTCCATCACTTTTATTGTAACTGGTACAAAATGGGGCCAGGTGGCATACTGCTATTGTCTTAAAAGCACTTCCGTGGGTGGCCAGAGTTTAAGTTAACAGGTTATGGAGTTGAAGACACTTTAATGGATTAAAGGCTCACACCGAGTTGCTAATTTAATTTCCCTTTATTATTGCCGTTCTCCTAAAAAACAGCACATGTAGCCCTTTTCTGAGAACGAGATATTAAGAATCACAGCATTCTGCAAGAACAGGAAAGGGCATTAAGATTTTGTACCGTCTCTCTGTTTGTCCCTGACTTCTCAAGACTCCTCAGCTGGCTCCTCTAGGGGACAAACCCAGGGGATTAGCTGCTCAAAGTTCTAGCATGTGGAAATGGCAGTGGGCTGCTATCACCGGACTCAAGTAACACCCCGCCTGTCCAGAGCCCGTCTCGGCAAACAACGCTCTATCAGCGTCTGTTCACTGCCATGGCCGTGAGGACTCCGCCAAAGGAAAAGGAACACTTAGGCCTCGAAGTGCAGGCATTAATATCCTAAGTGTCATCATCATGGAGGACTTGTTCCCCAAGGAGAGTGAATCTCTCCCTGTGGGACACAGCCAGCTAAGGACAAAGATTGCTCCCTGCGCTTGGCAGTCGGCCCCTCAGGGCTGGTCTCCCGGTGGAGAGGCAGGGGCACCTCCCCTGGCAGTGGGCACCCCTGCGGGCACGCAGGCTCATGCTTGGCCAGGCCAAGGGGCTACAAAGTGGACGTGGGCCCTTCCCCATCAGTCATCTCCGGGGTGGCTTTCCTCCCCCCACCCACAAACCTGGGTATCCCTCTGGCCACACAAAGGCCCAGGGACAAGAACACGTGGTCAGGGGCATCTTTGCAGCTATTTGCAGCCTCCTGGGGTCCTGCAGCCTCAGGGTAAGATGCGCCTCAGGGGTCATCAGTAACCACTATCCCCCGTGACAGTATCTGCACCCCATGGGAGCACCACCAACTTCTGCAGACATACCCCCGCATGACCCTGAGAGAACCCAAGCGGTTCAGGGGGGCTACAGGTGCGGGCAAGCCCCAGCCGGACTGCACGGGGCCCAGGCGTCAGGGTTCTGGAGCTGCTCTGTCCGAGGCAGGAGCCCCTAGCCGTCTGTGGCTGCTGAGCCCCTGAAATGAGAGTAGTCTGGAGTGAGATGTGCACACTAGATTTGGAAGCCTTATATGGAAAAAAAAAGGTAAACTATCTCATTAACTACCTTTTATGTTGGTTACATGTCGAAGTGATATTTTGGATAGACTGAGTTACAGCATAGTATTAGAATTAGTATCACCGGTTTCTTTTTACTTTATGTGACTGTCAGAAAATTTAAATCAGGTATGTGACTTGCATTGCATTGCATTTTAACTGGACAGCACTGCTCCAGAGAGAACAGAGGAAGTAACTCAAAAGTCAACCAGGAAGGTCCAAAATTCTGACGAGGAGAGAGAGGACTAGACTCTCCCCAAGCAGACCCACAGCAGGTGCTTCCCCGAGTATGGGTCCACAGGGGCCCCTAGCAACTGCTTGAGGCAAGAGGCATGGGGTAGAAACTCCTGCCAAGAGGCCCCCAAAGGGGGAACTCCGAGGCCGTGTTGTTACAAATATTACCAGGATCAAAAAGTCAAACCGGGTTTTGAGGGGCCACCTCAGTACTAACAGATGGCCCAAGTGTTCATATTCTCTCCTAGTCTTAGTACAAAATCTGGGGAAAGGTTCGCAGATCTGCCGCCACCCCAGTGCCCACAGATACTTCCCACTTGCGGTATCGCCTTTAATGCTAACACAGCACGGTTGTTTGCAGACTAATAAATCGGAGGAGTTATTATTCCTTTAAAATGCAGACATATCTGGGGTATCCGCTTAAAGACGCACATAGAATAAATTACTTTTGGATGACACTTTTTAATTGAATTGAACTAACAGCTTAGTAATATGTTGCAATAAGAAGAATATTGGGATGATTAAAAGATCTGAAAACTGCGAAAATTAAATGATTAAACATAATGCTGAGTAAATGAACAAGCCTGTGTATATTAATCAGTTGTGGGCCTCAGCAAATGGCCGTGTAACTAAATGCGCATTACAGCCCTACACACGCCTGACTTCCCACTCGTACCGCGCCGGCTCTCCATCATGCGCTCCTTACCGCCACGCGGGGCCCGCCGCTCCTTCCGCAAATAAACAGGACGCGGGTAATTTAGTGAGTGTGATGGTTGCAAGAGCTATTGCTTCTTGGCAAACACTCATTCCTTCAGTCATATGCTCCAAGGTACGGACCTGTAATTAATTTTCAGTGTCTGTTTGTAATTAAAATGAAATTTTAAGGGGCAAAAATTGATAGGAGATCCTAGAAATCAACCTTCCTGACGATCTTGCCTATTGGGAGGCGTCTCTCATTTCTAGTTAACCCAGTCACCCCCAGGGTTTCGATGTGGTTTCCCCGGGACCGTGAGTGGGGCATGTTGGTCTTAGGAAGCAGAGGGTAGAAATGTCATATTGGGAGAAAGTGCTGAGTCCAGAGGCCCCGTAGCCAAAGCTGGATGCTCCCCAGCGTGGAGGGATGCAGGCAGCTCCAGGAGTGTCCCAGAAGGGTGTCTCCTACTCTGTGACATTCCCTCCCTCACTCGGTGACACGACAGACTGGCCAGGCAGCAGGGTGCAGGCGCCTTCTGCATGACCTAGAACACTGACTAGCTTACCTCCTCAGCTCATCCCCCGCCTGCCCGGAGATAATGCAGGTAATTTCTTTTCTGATCATATAAATCTTTCATGCCCAAGTCGCACTCATAATTAGTTGCATAAAAATTCAGGTTATGACTCGGGTTGTTATTAGAAACACGAAAACAGTGAAAAGTTTTGTCTCTCTCTCTAATACAAACTCTCAAGGTCTCTGTTTCAGGGAACAGAAGGGACATGGCATCTCATTAAGGGTAAAATTCAATTCAGAGCAGGCTCTCGTTTGCTGGACTTGATGCTGAATGTATTAAAACAAAAAACAAAAAAAAAAAACCCACGCCACTCTGTGCTCACCCCCACCCTGCCATGGTGGCCTCCCCCAGGCCCTTTCTCTCAGCAGGGCTGAGTCTGGTGCTTTCTAACACAGTGTTGCAAGAAGCCCAGCAGAAGCATCCTCTCAAATGAAAATATATTCCCCAACCCAAAGTGCTGACCAAACCCGTTTTGCAGCACATCACGTTGGGAAATAATACAGTGGAATTCCATTAAGTCGATGGCTCCTAAAGAACAAGTCAGCTTTCTGAAAAGTTCCAGATAAAGCACTGCAATTGTTTCAATGGTTTAGTGTAATCGACTATTAGGGGCCCTGGATTCATCTTCCCCAATTTGGCAAATTCAGAGCCATAGAAAGGAATCGCATTCCCATAATGACCCGGGAGACCAGGGGGCTCTTCAAGGCAAATGTTGGCAGGGCTTCCTCCCTCTGCAGCCACTGTCCCTCCATCTGGCCCAGCTCAGGCCTGAAAGTTCATGAAGCAGCACTAAGCGGACTCCAAGTTAGAATTTAAGATGCCCCTCAGAGTGCCGCGGGTTTGAACTCTAAGAATGGCAATAAATTTGTCCAGCGGTTACCTGAAGACCCAGGCCCCTTACGGATTATTTTTTTTTTTTTTAAAGATTTTATTTATTTATTTGAGAGAGAGAGAATGAGAGACAGCATGAGGGGGAGGAGAGTCAGAGGGAGAAGCAGACTCCCTGCTGAGCAGGGGAGCCTGATGTGGGACTCGATCCCGGGACTCCAGGATCATGACCTGAGCCGAAGGCAGTCGCTTAACGAACTGAGCCACCCAGGCGCCCCCCCCCACCTTACGGATTATTAAGCTCGTACTTTCCAGATGGCACAGCTGGTCACACCTACTCAATCCTAGATCCAGCAATTCAAGTGGACTGGGTGTTGGGTGATCTGGGGTATTTTATTGGCAGGCAGGGGAGCTTGGGGTGGTGGCAGCCTGTGCCTCCCAGAATGCCAGCCCCACCCCGATGGTCACCTCCAGTGCAAGAGTCAGACCCTTGCCTCGACAGATCTCATTGCCTTACTTTTCTCAAGGGCAGAAATGCTGAAGACATTAGTTTGTCCAAACTCCAAAAGCCACAAGCCTGGGCCAACGAGAAGAGAAGCAGTCAAGACTGTCACCAGAGGAGGCAGACGGCCCCAGTGTCCTATCAAATTTAGTCCAGAATGTATTTCACCATTATCATAACTATGCCCTTCAGCGGCTACACGGTTTCAGGAATGGAGCACTAATACATTCTGGGGCATCGTCTCTTTATGGGGAGGACGAGATCCTGGTGCCCCTTGACAGAGAGAGAATAATAGCATAATGCAACAGAACATTTTTGAAATGCTAATGCACGTTCCCTGCAACTTAATTTTATTTTTTTCTTATTGGCTTTTTATATGACATTTCACAGTCCTGTGGCCTCAGTAGCTGGATCTGCATCGTAAAAATGACAACACAATGATTTAAGGAGGAGAGTACATCAGAGCGAAATGGATGGTGTGCTTTTAAAGTATCCGTTTAGCACCTCTTACCTGGGGTCAATGTTCATTTTCAATACATCATTAAAGCATCCTGTTAAATCACTCAGAGAGTGCCCGCGTGCTTCCTCCCCGCGTCCATGTGGAATCTCAGAGATAATGAAGCGGAACCCTGCAGGAAGAGCCATGGTCAGCACGCATGCTCTGTTGAGTTGGGGGCTGCCGAGGAAGGTTGACCTGATTTTAAAGACTTGGAGAGGGAAGGAGAGAGAGAAGAAGACCACTTTTGGGGGGAGTGAGGGTTTCGTGCCTGACTGATGACATCAAAGACAGCCTCCTTTCTCCAACCGATTTCTAAGCACGGTGTTCACCAAACCAGTGTTTATAAAAGTCCAAGCTGCACTCCCCTTTCTGCAGCCAGCAACCCAGCAAGACGGGGGGGGGACACACCACCGTATCTTGGAGACCTCTGCAGACCCCGTTCACAGGCAAACGGCATTGATAGGTCCAGCAGGGCAGAGGCCTGGCCACTAGGGACGGCTTGGACCAGGGCATCAGCTGATTGCACACACACCCCAATGTGGTGTGGGAAGGCACAACTTTGACTGGCTCTGGGTTTAAAGCCTAGTTTTCTGCACTGTACCCTGATGACGTCAGAGCTCGGGCCACAGCAGATGAAGCTCCCAGGAGCAGCGAATCCAGCCTCCATTCTTGGTGAACCGGGCTGGTTTTAAGGCCCATTGAGTAGATTTTTCCTGGTTTATCCTTCTGTTCTGATCACCTGATGATCAACCCCAATGTCTCTGGCATCTGTTCCCAAAGTAAAGCCCCGTTTAAAACTTGAGTTACGACCACCTGGATTTTTCAGAAACTGCTGCCTATTGGCCATGATGCGATTGGAATGCACTGACCTGATTTTGGCGCTTTTTTTTTTTAATGCAAATTTGTTCGCTTTCAACTAGAGGGCTGGCACAAGTGCCAGCAGTTCCTCCCCACATCGCCGGCAGACACAGCACATCAGCAACGCTGTTCTTTTGTGCTGGGCCCGGGCATGGTCCAGACTCCTCCTCAACCCAACCAATGCAGTTTGGTCCACACCTTGACCACCAGCTGTTCCTGCCTCTAAGGGCACAGGGGGCTGAAAAATAGGAGGGAGGTGAACACTGGTGTCCCATGTCACAACCAACAAATATGGTCCAGATTTCACAAACCAACTTTTTCAACTTTAAAAAAATTGGTTTTATTCTTAATTTTTTCATTAAAAAGTAATGTAGAGACCTACTCTAGGGTTGCCACTTTTTCATGTGGCCAAGTAAGGTCTGGTAGCTCTTACTGTTACCAAGACATCAAAGGGCATAAGTTACAAAGGAAGTAATTTCAGACTAAAGGAAGGGCTACTGGCAACCTTGCAGTAACAGCAAGACCAACACACACACACACACACACACACACACACCACACAACACACCCCACCACTGCACCTGACATCTCCGCTGGTTTGGTTAGTGGAGGGGAGGGCCTGGCTTCCTGCTGCGAGTGCCTGGCCTCACACTGTGCCCTCGTCAGAGAGCGGGCGAGCAGGGCACGGCTGCAGGCGCTGCGGAGCGTGCGGGTAGGCTGGCCCCTGAGCTCGGACAGCCTAACGTGACCTTTGCAACAGTCAGGAGAGCTCCCGAGACAGACACGTAGGAGGGAGGCAAGCGCTTTCTTTTTCTGGAGGGTTAGAGCTTCGTTTGATTAAATTCCAGCACTTCATCAGGTGGTTTGTGACAGCGAGCAAAGGTAGCTTTTGGAAATACAGGCAAAGTTTCCAGAGCCCGGGACCTAAGCTAGAAAGGCAAATGCCGGTCATCCCTGACTGTTTTTTTGTGGGGCTTTTTTTGTTTTTTTTTTTAAGATTTTATTTATTTATTTGAGAGAGAGAGAATGAGAGATAGAGAGCACAAGAGGGAAGAGGGTCAGAGGGAGAAGCAGACTCCCTGCTGAGCAGGGAGCCCAATGTGGGACTTGATCCTGGGACTCCGGGATCATGACCTGAGCTGAAGGCAGTCACTTAACCAACTGAGCCACCCAGGCGCCCTATCCCTGACTCTGTTTGGAGCCCCTTTTGGGGGTCCACAGCCTGGGAACCCCTGGCTCAAAGCGCTCAAAGTACACATTGGCACAAGGGTGGGGTGTTTGCTGCACTCCCCAGGAGCATTGGTTGTGCTTTCTTTGGCGGAAAGAGCCCCAGCCCTTCACATTCCAGCCAGGCCTGTGAAATTTGGACATTGGGATAGCGCCTCCTGTGTCCAGTGACCTTTTCCTGGAAGCTTCCATTCTGTTCTCTAGACGCCCCCCTCTTCCCGCATCAGCTAGACACAATCTCGCAGCCTCCCGAGTGTTAATGACTGATAGCCACGGGAAGGTTTACTTTCCCAGGCACAGTGCAGCGGTGAAGGGGGCCTTCAGTGAGGGCCTCAGACATCTGCTGGCAGGAGAGCCCTTCCCAACCACAGATGCTCACGGCCTTGCTGGGGCCCCCGCCGGCTGATGCATCAGGGAGAGGATCCACTCTAAGACTTTTACCCAGGAGCAACTTGCCCCATTTGGCCCCATTGGTGAGGTGGGCACATGCTCCCCACCCAGCATCCCCGTGGGGTCGATGTGATTGTGAACGTGTAAATGCTTCGTGATGCAGGGCTGTCCTGTGCCACCGCCCATGTAACCACAGCCCCAGGACATCCTCTCACCCGGCCTGTGGCCCTCCTGAGCCTGGGCCAGGGAGAGGCCCTGTCGGCCACCTGCAGCCACATAGCTCTTTGATGGATGCTTGCTCTAAGACCACCTCCTTCCCCCACCCCCAGAGTCCTGTTAGGCTCCAGGGTCCCTAAGCCTGTTCTCCTCCCCCCCGCAACCCAGTCTCTTGCCTTTTACTCCCTTCCTGCCCCTCCCTGGTTAGACGTGTTGAACCAGAATCACCAGGCTTTTTCCTGCTATTACTATCCCTCCTTCCAGGAGAGTGGTCCTGAAATGGGGTCACAGACACTCCAGGACAAGGGCAACACAAGGCCAGGAACCAACCCTGCCGAGCGGGCAGGTCAGACTCTTCACCTTTGTGACTTGTGGCTACCTCTGTACTCTCCGAGGGCACTGGAAAAAGTGGCATGCCTACCCCTTTCTGGTTCCTATGGGGGGAGCAAGGTCATGGGGCTCCTCTGGCCACTACTCTGGAGAGGGTGCTAGGCCTACTCTAGAAGGGGACATGCCTAGCTCCCAGGACACCTGTGCCCCCTGCCTACCAAGCCAGCAGAGGGCAGGGATAAATGGTGTGCTTTGCTTTCCATTGCCAGGGACCCCCTCCCCCACTTCTTAGTCAGTGAGAAGCTAGATGGAGGCAGGTGGTTGCCCACTCCCCTTCTCAGGGAAGGACAGAGGAGCCCTGGCCCTTCCGAATTTCCCAGACTCCGCTGACCCCATCCTTGGCTCCCCATCTTCTTTCTGAGAGGAGCCAGTGTGGAGGGCAGCTCTGGGGGGATGAGGGCCAAGGCCGGGCTGCTAAGTGGACCGTGTGCAAGCCAGCCAGGCCCCTGGCTCACCAGGCAGCTGCTACAGCTGCCCTTCAGCCAGGAGAGGGCCAGGCGTCCCTGTGAACCCCATACCTGAATGGGCACATTTCACTGGCGATGGCCCCTTGTGTGCAGGAGCGTGGTAGACAGTGCAGTTTCAGGATGGCACAAAGGATCGGTTTCGGGATCGATCGCACAAAGCCCTTCCGCCCGCAACTCCCTGCCGATCTGCAGAAGCGCCACGATAGAGGAAACTCATTTCCAGCGCGCACATTCAGGGCCGTGGAAACCACGTTCAGCAACCACCCTGGCCACACACGCTGTGGCTGTGAAACCCACATCAGTACGCAGAAGCCGCCACACCTGACCACGCGCTCAGAGGGTTCCAGGCAGTGCTGGCTGGGCACACGATGCTGGGTAGCCGCACGCAGCTGGGCATAGCCAGGGTGGGCTTAGCTGGGCTCCAGGACAGGAATTCCACTCTCCTAAAGCACCATGGGTTTAAGAGAAGGAGCGCGTGGCCACCAGTGACTCCCAGTGCTTCTCAAGGACTGCTGTGCTGTCCCCGTGGTCTATAGGGAGACCGTGGTATGTGGTGAGTGTGCAGCTGAGGGCAGGTGGAGGCCTCCTGCTGTCAAGGTCACGTCCCCACCTCCAGCCTTCCCAAGACCCCTGCAGGTGAGGGCTCTGGTACAGAAAGGTGGGGTAAGACCGGAAACAGCCGGGACCAGGGCCTGCTGTCAGCTCCTCGGCAGGAACTAGTTTCTCCAAACCCTCTGCTTCCTGATGGGCCAAAGGGGAAGAAGGAGGCGAGGCTGTGCAGGGCCATCTTGGTGCAGATGAGGTTACCGTGGGCAGGAAGGACGACCTCATGGGATGTTCCAGGCGGCCGGATGTCAGTATGAAGCAGGACACCTGGGGAGGTTAAACTGGGGCTTCTGGGGATGGAGAAGTGGGGACAAGGCAGTGCTGGTCCTGGGGTAGCTGTATGGTTTGAACCGCCTTTGAACGGTTCGGCCGCCTTTGAACCTGATCCTGAGCCTGTTTTCACAATGCACAATGCACAAAAAAGAAGCTGTGCTCAGCCTTGCACAGCTTTGGCTGCAGGTCCCCGACATGGGCTGCATCCCAGGTGCAGCCTGAACACGTCTCCACACTGGGCTTGCAGGCCTCCTGATGTGGGAGCCATTTGTCAGCATGCTGACTTTGGCTGCGCGTGTCCCCTGCCTCAGCCGGGGGCTCAGGGACCCCTGCAGTGGCTCCAGCCTGCGTGAAACTGTTCAGTTGTAACCGTAAAGTCATTCAGTGCCACCACAATCAAAACACACGTGAGGGGCGCCTGGGTGGCTCAGTCGTTAAGCGTCTGCCTTCGGCTTGGGTCATGATCCCAGGGTCCTGGGATCGAGCCCCACATCGGGCTCCCTGCTCAGTGGGAGTCTGCTTCTCCCTCTCCCTCTGCCTGCTGCTCTGCCTACTTGTGCTATCTCTCTGTCAAATAAATAAAATCTTTAAAAAAAAAAAAAAACACGTGAGATCCAGATCAAGGGGTCCCTCCCCTAGCTAGGAACAGTCGTGCCCAGACCCAGGTGCCCAGACCCGGGGGCGTCTCCTGCCCACCTCCCCCCACCTGGTGGGAGGGCTCTTTAGGAGGTTGCAGAGGCACCATGTTTAACTCTTAAGTTGCCTTTCTCAAACTTGTTAGCTGCTTGAGGATGAGATCTGGGTTTGTTTCCCGAGTTTATCTTTGCTCCCCTCTCTCTCCAACCCCAGTGCATTGAAACAGTGTGGCAGGAGGTAAAAGGCAGTGTGCTCAACTGCAGGGTGCTGGTCTTGCCACCATAACTCTCTGGGCCTCTGTTTTCCTGTCCTCCACATGGGGACAGCCCTGCCGGTGGCATGCAATCCAGGATTGCCAGCCGTGCAGAAACACTGGGCAGCTTACCTCCTGGGCCTCCGCTGCCAGCCTCCGGGTCCCTGGGAAGTCGGGGAACGGCTCCTCTGCATTTGGACTGCAGGCCAGCTCTCCAGTATCAACCCACCAAACGATGCTTGTATCAAGTTACAGAAGGCAATATTTTAAACCTCTAGTTTCATGCTCTCCTTGTGATTCCTTGTTGGTACTTCTCTGTTTTTGAGGGTGTATGTGTGCTGCCTCCCAGGCTCTCAGACAGGTCCCTCCTCTGGGTCCAGGGCAGCGGCCACACCCATTTCACCCTCAGAGGCCAGAGATGTTATTAAAGCCTAGAATTTTTCACACTGATTTTCCGACAGTTCGAGTTGAGATGCAAGCAGGCATATTTGCCTAAGGCCGAGCTCCCCCAGGAGGGGCTGCTGATATGGCCAGTGAGCGTGGGAAAGGGGAAGGAGTTCCTTCCTTTTGGCTCGAGCTCAGGGGGAGCTGTGGGAGAGAAGGCTAGAAGGAAGGTGCCGGTAGGGCCTCATGCCAGGCAGGTCGGGGAGAAGGAGGCCTGCACGGGGCTGCCTGTGGAGACCTCTCCAGGGAAGGAGCTGCTGCTTCCATGAATCATGAAGTCCTGCCCGGAAGCAGTCTCGAAGGAGACAAAAAGGAAGTGGGGGATTCCGAGGGAGACAGGGGCAGTTTGGCTGTGATGGTAAAGATGAGGAGAGGGGGATGAGATTTTGGCTCATTCATCCCAAAAATGGACCGTTCACTCAGGCAGCCTGCAGCACCCGCATGTGCCTGGCAAGGCAGGACTCGTGTCGGGTGCAGCGAGAAGCAATTTGCCGTGGGTCAAGATGTGGAGATTTCCAAACTGACAGATGGTGGAGGAGTCTTTGGAGGGGAAACGAGAGGCATTTTTCCTACCAAGATCTGTCCTTGGACAAAGCATATAATACAGGGTTCTCTCTGAAAGATAATTTAAAGAACCTACCCAAGACAAAGAGAGAGATAAATATCCCCTACAAGGAAAAGAGATTTCTCACATCCCAATATTTGGGGGCCATGCATCTCGCCCGACACAGGGAAGGTTCCAGCAAAGGCAAATGAGTTGGTGTCTGTGTCACAACAATGATCGTAATAGACCTTCTTTTGAGGTGTCCCCCTCCCCAGTCACATGCCTGCATCAAGACCCCACCACCGCTGAGAACAGCAGGTGGATCCAAGGCTGGTATTGGCAGGAGGGCATGACGGCCGAGGCCCTGGGTAAAGTTTGTCCCTGTCAGGTCAGTGTGAGGGAGGAAGGGCTTCCCCAAACCCCATGGTGTAACCCCCCAGATGGGGGTGAGTCCAGACAGGGCTGCATCCTCACGGGCCCGCAGACCCTACCCTTCTAGGAAAGACCAGTGGGAGGACGGGCACCATCAACAGGTAACGAATAAGTGTTCTAGGGCCGTACAAGTCCCCTCATTACCGCCGATCGTGGTTATTATTACCACAGCTCGTGGCGGTGCCACGCTTAGCATTTGAGGCCAGATAATTCTTTGGGGTGGGGACTATTCTGTGCATTCTAGGATGTTTAGTAGCATCCCTAGCTTGTAGCTACTAGATGCCCCTGCAGAAAAATACCCTATCCCTCAGTCGTTACAACCGAAAATACCTCCAGACGTTATCAAATGTCCTGGGGTGCAGGGAGGGGAGTTTGCAAAATCACCCTAAGGTGAGAACTGCTAACCTTTGTCAAAATGGGCCTTCTCTCATCCTTCTGCCGTGAGGGGCGCTCCCCCTCAACTCCATCTGTACCCAGCTTCCGTTCAGAAGCACAAAGCCTCTGCCTTGTCAGAAGCCAGGCCTCCACTTATTCTCTGGGAGCTCCCCGCTCTCACCCACTCAGAGGCTTTGCTTCTAAAAGCGCCCCTTCTCTCTTCTGCATCATGAAGTTCTCCCTCTCCCTTTGTTCATTCCCCTGGGCTCGCAAACACAACACCTGGGGGGGAAAAAAAAATCTTCCCCTGACCTTCCACCCACCATCCATTTCTCTGCTCCCCTTCATGACAGAACTCTTGTAAAGAACTCCCGTCGAGTCAACCTCCTGTTCTCTCTCAGTCCGATCCAAAGATGACTTCATTCCCCAGTGCTCTAATGAAACGTTGGAGATTCCAAACGTCCAGGTCCCAGAGGCAAAGCCCATGATCAAACCTCAGTCGTGGTCTGACCGGAGCTCCTGGCAGCGTTGGATGCAGGGAACCCACAGCCTCCCTTGTAGCCTCCTGCTCAGGCTCTGCCTGACTTCTGCTCATCCTCCTTTATTGATTGATTGATTGATTGATCTGAGAGAGAGCACAGGCCAGAGGAGCGGCAGGCGGAGGGAGAAGCGGGCTCCCCGCCGAGCAGGGAGCCCGATGCGGGGCTCGATCCCAGGACCCCGGGATCACGACCTGAGCCGAAGGCAGACGCTTAACCAGCGGAGCCACCCAGGCGCCCCGGTCCCATGGTTTTAAATATCATTTAGACATTGATGGATCCCCACGTCTTGTCCCTGGGTGGGACCACTCTTCTGAGGCCCAGGCTCATTTAACCAACCAACCACCCACCCCTCCAGCTGCCATAAAAGAAAACGTGGGTTTTACCTAAAATGCCCGCTCTTTCTCCCTCAGCCTATCAGCAAACGGAACCAACACCTGCCCAATTTTTCACGCCAAGATCCCAGTATTTGTCCTTGACCTGTCCATTTCCCTCAAACCTCCCCACCCCTCAAACGATCGGAAATCTGGCCCAGCCCCCAACAGGTGTCCCAAATCCATCAGCCTCTCAGCACCTCTGCAGTCACTGCTGTGGCCCAAGCCACCGACCCCCGGGACACAGGCTCCCAGCACAGTCCCCGGCTTCCTCTGCTGCCCGTCCTCTCCACCCTCCACCCCCTCCTGAGCCCCAGATGGCCCACCTGCTCCCCCAGCCCCGTGCCTCCCTGAGCCAGTCACAGTGGTTCTTGCCGGTAGTTGCTCTAGGGGTGAGCGCCAGACTCGAATCTGACCGATGAAACCTGAGAGAGGTCAGTGGGGGGCTTCCTTGTTCTCACAGCTCACACGCCAGGAGGAGGCCCTCCCCCGCCGTACCATGTAGTGCCTGCCCGCGATGCCCAGAGCTGTCCAGCATGGCGGCACACTGAGGGCGGAGGGTACAAGGAAGAGAGCCTGAGGGCTCGACGACGTCCTGGCACCAGGGCATGAACCTGCCCTGGAAACTCCCACCAGGGCCTCCCCTTAGGGAGATGACAGCTTTTCCTTACTAGTCAGCCCCGTTTCCAGTCAGGGTTAATGCAGTGGAATTGCATGTCTCAACCGATGCACAGATTGTCTTTAAAAGCATAAATCGGACCAGTGTAGTCTCCTGCTTAAAATTCTCCAAGGGCTTCTCATGCAATAGAACCCCAGGTCCCCACCATCACCGTGACGCCCTGCCTGCCTGGCTCCTGACCATGCACGCGCCTTCAGCCTCACCTCTGACCCCTGCCCCCAGAGGCCTCCTCTTTCCCTGCTCTTCATGCCCTGCCTGTGCCCATAGCATCACCAGCCGCTGAGGGACAGGGCTCTTCCAAATTCCAACCCTGAACCCCTGCTGCCAAGGCCCAAACCGGGCCGCCAGAGGCCAACTCCCCCCACTGACCTCCTCTCCTTCCAACAGAGGGATTCAGCGGGGCTCCCTGCCATGTTAATGCTCAGTAGCCAGAGCAATGGCTGCTTCTCAGGTGGACCCTAAGACCAGAACCCAGGGGGTTCCCCCGGGGAGAGGGGGTACAGAGTCTGAATATAGCACACCCTGGACCAGGACGTGGTGGGCCCAGGTCCTCAGGAGGCCTGCTGGTCAGAAACAGAGGCTGTGAGCAATGTTTCCTTTAAAGACAGAAGCTGCCAGGAGCTCCGTGGGCCCTGGGAGCAGCCAAGCCCTCGGCCAGGCTCAGCCACCCCTCCTCAGGAGGTCATCAGAGCCGTGGCACGCTCAGGAAATTGGAATTGAAACAAAACAAATACACTGATGTAAGCTGTTCTCCAAAATGGTTTGCTGATGCCTGTTTACAAAACGCAGGCATGACTTAGCGTTCTCAAGAGACTAGATAATTAAACAGAAAACAAGCTATATTTATAGATGCTCTTGCAAGGCCCAGTGGCTCCTCCCCATTGCACGTGTGAAGTTGGGTCTCCGCTCCGAGAGGCCGTGGCCTGCACTGCAGGGTGGAGGCGGGGTGAGGCGTGCATCAGGGATAGGCCCCCCTGTCTGGCTTCTGCTGCTCAGGCTGCAGCCCCCAGGGACGTGGGGAGAGCAGCCTGGACAGTGGAGACTTGTGCCTGCCCCTCTTCCTGGGCTAAGGTTTTTTATAACAGCAATGCTATAGTTTAGAAATCCTCTTGAGTCGTGTTCACTGAAAAGTCCAAGAATATGGTCATAATCTCCTTTCCAGATCAGATGCCTGAGGCAAGTTTAGAGGGTTATCAGTCAAGACGGAGATGGCACATCCAGGATCCCAGCCCTCCCACCTCAGGAACCGTCACTGTGTTATGCAAGGAGCACGGGAGGAGTCACTCCTGACACCCCTTTCATGGGGCTCCTCATTCCAGCTGCTGGCAAGCCCCGCCCCTTCCTCTTCTCCTTCCCCGCAGTCCTCGCCTAGCTCCCCCTACAAGACAGCCCCAGCCTCCTACATGGTGTTCCTACATCCTCTCCTCTCCCCCAGTGGCCCATCATTCACACAACGGGCCCGAGTGACCCTTCTAGCATGCAAATCAGATCACATCCCTCCTTGACTTAAAATCCTCCAATCCTCCAATCCTCCATTGCCTTAAATTAAAATCGGTCTTCCATTAAGAAGCCATGGCCTGTTCTGCCTGGCTGTGTAGCACCTCTCTGACTATGCGTGTGCCCCCACACCTGCATCGTTCCCTGTGCTTCAGACACACTAGCCTTCTTCAGTTCTCAGAGCACAGTAAGCCCCTATCCTACCCCAGGGCCTTTGCACGAGCTCTTTCTCTGACGAGAATGCCTTTCTTCTATTCTTGGCCTATCTGGTTTCTTCTCCTCTTACGGATCTCCACTGAAATATCTCCTGCTCAGAGAGGCTTCCACCACCACCCCAACTTGCATCTTATTAGGCCTCACAGCTCTTCTCTCTCTTGGCATCTTGTTCTTCCCATGCACAGGGTGTATTATCCTGGATCCTTTATTTACACATTCTCTCTCAACCTACCCTGAAACACCTCCCTGCCCCTCCCCCCTAGCTGCCCTCCTTTCAGCAGGGAGTTTGGATACTATCTAATGATGAAAGCAGTAGAAATGGCTGTGGGATAAGAGAGTGAGCTCCCTGGACAGGTAATCTTTGGAGGATTGGAACAGAAGTCAGAGGATTCTGAAGTTTCCGGACCTGAATGACTTGGCCTCTCAAAGGTCCGTTCCACATCTCATTACACTTTCTTCTGTGGAAATACATTAACTTGAATTTCTTTGTCTCCAAAGGGGTATATTAGGTAATCAACACCAAATGCTATAGAGACCCAAAATCCCAGTAGCATGATGGAGTAAAGACTAATTTGTTACCCTCATCGGGTCTGATGGTCTCAGGCAGCAACAAGGAGGCTGTGTTCTTTGCTCCCACAAAATGTACACAGTCTCCACAAGGGGAGAGAAGAGAGTGTGCATGATGACTGCATGTGTCATAGCTCTCCAGAGAACCAGAACCAATAGGATGCATGGATGCATGGATGGGTGGAGAGAGTGGGTATTATAAGGAATTGGCTCACATGATTGTGGAGGCTAAGATCCCAGAATCTGCAGTTGGCAAGCTGGAAACCCAAGAGAGCCAACGCTGTGAGTTCTAGTCTGAAAGCCAGCAGGCTTGAGACCCAGAGAGATGATGTTTCAGTTCAAGTCCAAAGGCAGGAGAAGACCCGTGTCCCATCCAGAAGGCAGTCAGGGAGAAGGAGCCCAAAATACTAAGAATACTCAGAACACTGAATACGAATACTAGCGCTAATGCTAAGAATACTCAGCCTTTTTGTTCTACTCAGGTCTTCAGTTGATTGACTGAGGCCCATGGACATTGGGAAAGGCAATCTGCTTTAGTCTGTCAGCTGATTCAAATGTTAATTTCCTCCAGAAACATTCTCACAGGCACACCCAGAAGAATGTCTGACCAACTCTCTGGGCATCCCATGGCCCGGTCGTGTGATAAAATTACCCATCGCAGTGATGTGGGCGTTGCGTGGTCAGGAGTGTTCACATCCCTCTGGTCAGAACCAGTCACATGACCCCACCCTGGCTCCAAGAGAGGCTGGGAAATCATCTTCATGAGTGCTTAGGAATTGGAAAATGAACCAGCCTCTGGGAACACATAACATGGCACCCTCTTGCTGGCTCGGTCAAAGCTGTGTGCTCATCTCCACCAAGAGCTTGTCCAGGAGATTCTAGATCCAGCCTTTGACATCTGTATGAATTTTTACAAATTCTGAGAAACTAGTGTTTAATTGTGTAAGATACTACCTTCTTTTCTTTTCCCTAAACCTACCAAGGGAATAGGCAGTAAAAATACTCTCCTTTTGCAAATCCCTTGAGCAGAGGTGTTTCCGTCCTCTTCGAGAATAGACTTGGCAGGGCACGGGAGGTACACAGCCCGGCCAGCCTGTCCGAGGCCACACCAGGCACAGACACCAGCCAGGGAGGGAGAGCTGTCTAGGAGACCCTGGGCTCTCCACCCCAGACCCCCGTGCTTCCGACTACTGCCTCTGCTGTGTGCTATACCCAGGGCACCCGAGGGCACCCCAGGACAGTGACGTCACAACCCTTGGGCACTGAGCTCAGCTCTGACTTCCCGCTCCCTCTACCACAGTCCCATTGTGGGTTAGTTTTCCCAAAGCTAGAAGGGTTTTTTAGGCCAGAGGATGCAAAACAGAGCCGTGGAGCTCAGAGGATGCCCGGCTAACGTGCCCCTGCATGGGCTCCTCCTGCAAACAAGGAGAAGGCCACATCACACAGGGGCTCCATGGGAGTGAGACATGGGTCTGTCTACTGCGTCCACCCCTGCAGGGCCCAGCCCCGGGCACCCAGGAAGGACTCTACCAAGAGAGAGCAATCAGGCTCTGCAGGTGCCAAGGGCTCTACACAGGGATCCACGGACAGGCTCCAGGTGCCCCTTCTCCCACCCCACATCTGACAGTTGGCCTCCCTACCAAGCCACAAGCTCCAGGTTAGCAGGATCTAGGCCTGCTCTGCTTGCCAGTATATTCCCACTGTATTGTGGCACATAGTAGGTCCTCAATAAACAATCGTTGAGTGAGCACTACCCATTAATAGTTCACTTGCTTAAAACTGGTTAATCAAGTCCCTTCTTTGTGCCAGGAATTGTATAAGGTGCTGAGGATCCAAAAGAAATCCTACAGGTAGGGTCTCTGTCTGCAGCTTACAAAGAGCAGAGCAGAGCTTAATAACTAAACTGTAAAAAATGGTTGCAGCAACACCAAGCAACATAAGTCAATTGAAAAAGTAAATTACCCACAGATCTGAGGTAATTAACAAGTATATTGCCGTCCCCAAAATGAAGCAAGCAAGAGGGAATATGACAATGACAGGAAAATTGAATCAGATTATGCCTAAAGAAACAGGAAATTTTGGACGCATGCAAACCTGGCTGATCCAGAGACACCTGTGCAGACCAGACATGCCCCAGTGCTCAAAACATGCGTGTCAGGATGAAAGGGTCCTAAGACAATCTGCTCCTCGCCCCACAGCCACCAAGTGTCTCTAGATGTGTGCAAAGAGCTCCGAGTGGCAGGCTCTGGTGAAGGGGGACACAGGAGGCACAGAGCACCCCCCCAACCACCTTCCTGCAGGGCATGCCAAAGCAGCCCCACCCTCTAAGGGCCGGGTGAAACTATTGGGTCCAGGAGATGTTGAGATGTCACCTGTCCCCTACATGGTGAGGAGACATGGGGCACACACCCTCCCCCTTTGTTTCTGTCCCACTCACCAGCTTCATAGTGTGACCCTGGCCTCAGGAATGAGACCAGATCGGTCGAGTTTGTCAAACAGGTACCACACCTCCTGGGGTAAGGGGGGCTCCCAGGTCATAGTAGAAGCACCTGACTTTATGAGAACAGTGTGAGAACAGTCTGCAGCTACAGAATATGTCTAAGCGCCCAGCCTGGGGTCTCTCCAGATTGTCCTAATTCCCAAGCAGGCTCCTGAGCCTGGGTTTACCCCTGGAGGCTCAGTCCAACATACTGATGTGTGGGCAGGTTGATTGAGCTTTTGACAGAGTCTTTCCACCAAGAGCATCATTTGAAAAATAGCAAAAGTCCAGGTAGGCATGTGTCCCATTAGTGCATTTCTAACATAAGAAAACTAACACGAACTTGACAGTAATTGGAGAAATTTAATTTCTATTGCTGTGAAGCACCAGAATCCTGCATGAGAGGCTGCTGATGGTTTTATGAGTGGCTTATCGAGTTCAAGTCAGTGTGAGAAATAGCGCCTGAGATTAAGGAAAAGCTGTAATAGGAACTAAAACCCAATTCTCCCGAAACTGAAATGTTATGGCCGCCTGTTTTTCGGGAAGGGTGTTAGCCTGCGTCTGGTGGGCGCATTAATCCCCTGCGGCCTCCTCTTCTCTGCAGGCTCCCAGGAGCACGGAGAGCGTGGGTGCCGGGAGGGGGCTGAGTTCTGGCGTTTGCAACACCTGTGTCTGGAAAACCCGATGTTTTACTGCTCTGGTTGGAAGGGCCTAGAGAGCGAGGCAGGTGTCTCCCAGGAGACTGCTGTCAGCCAGGCTTGGCCTGAAGCCCACCTGCTGTGTGCCAGGCACTGTGCAGGCCGCAGGGCCCCACACATGGACATCAGGCTAGGTAGTACACCAGGGTCTGTCTGGTGCTAGCCCAGCCTTGCTGATGTTGACAATAGTTTCAGCGTACCTGTGCCTCTACGTCCGGGGACAACAAAGGGAAGCCCATGGATATCAGAAGGCCTGGCTCATAGGGAGACAGATGTCCCCAACTCCCTTGCCCTGCTCTGATCCCGCGCCAGGCAGCCCTCCAGTGCCAATTCTTACAAGCTGGAGCCTCCTCTCTCTGCGGGCACTTCTACCGCTCCTGCTGGGCCCCCGCCACCCACCGCGCAGCCCTCCCTCCCTGCCCCACACGTTCTGGGCACAGGGCCGACCTTGTCGCATGGTGCCTGCAAACCTTGACAACCTTCCCGAAGAGCAGCCCGCGGGACCACAGACGGTGAGACACCATGGGAGCAGCCCCGCCGCAGAAGGACCCCTCGGGGGCCCTGGTGCAGGCGCCACCCTGGAGAGCTGCATGGTGCTTCCTTCACTTCCCCCCGCCGCCCCCCGCCACCCCCGGGCACTCCTGGCCCCACAGAGCAGAGCGCAGGTGTGAGTAGAGCCGCGTCTCCTGCTCTGCACGCGTGCCCGGGCAGGGGCGGCAGGCCCAGCGGGGCCGCCCCACGCGCTGCAGCCTGCCTGGCCCTCCTCCCGTGCCCCGCCCAGGGTGAGGCGTCCCCCGCGCCGGACCAACCCAGCCCCCAGAGCTCGCAAGAGAAGGGCAGGCCGGGGGCAGCCGCAGGAACCTGAACCAGCTTTCAGTTTCGCTGGTTCTCACCGTCGTCACAGTATGGCCCCACTTCCCTTCCCCCGTCACCGCGCACCCTGGCAAGCCTTCCGGGTGGGGCTGGGAAGGGGCCGAGGGAAGAGGAGGCCTTCTCTGCGTCTCTGTAGCAGTCATAGGCTGTCAATCCGCCCGACACACCCTTTCTGTCAGGACATTTGTCCCCACCTCCAACCACCTGGCTCCTGGCCCTGTGGTGGCCACAGGGCCCAGGCCTTGAGTGCGGGTCAGTCCTGTGGCCCCAGGGATGGCTTCATGGGAGAGCACAGGAGGCACGTCTGATGGTCAGAGTTCTCTCCTATGCTTGTTTCCTGGACTCTCCGGAAAGATTTGGTCCCTTTCTCTGGGGCCCCATGCACAGGGACAGTGTGAGTGTGGGGCCACCCCTGGGCGTCTTGCAGCCAAATAGAGCGTGCCTTGTGGAGGGCCCCAGACGTCTACAGCCTCCTCCACCCCTGCTAGATTTCCCAGTTATGAGAACTAAGACCACCCTCCTTTTTTTTCTCTTAAGGGCGTCCAGCATTTCTGAGAGTTTCTGTTGCTTAAGCCTGAAAAGGTCCTGACAAATTCAGCGGGAAGGTGTCTTTCAATCTTCAACAGATGATCTAAGCGTCCCCTTGTGTTAAAACTTCAAGGTCCCAGAAACCCTCCCTGAGCTCATGTCTAGGGGCTGAGAGAGGGTCTCAGGATAGACGAACAGGATGCGGGTTGGCGGGCACCGTGATAAGTAATGTGGGAGAAGGGGGGCAGTCAGGGACTGTTCTGAGTTCTGTGCGTGATGGGAGCTGTGGGCGGCTTTTGAGCAGGGCTGTGCTCACGGGAACAGGGGCAGTCTGCAAAGGTGAGCGCACAGGAGGCTGTTGGTGTCTGGGGTGGAGAGCAAGGATTCGGGGGTATCCTGAGGGAAGCCCCCGTGGGCTTGGCAGCTGTTGGTGCTGCCACCTGAGGTGTGTCACCGGCACCACTGTGAGCAAGTGGGCAAAGAGCAGAGGCAGACGGCACTAGGGGGCGAGGGAAGGGGCAGCCAGCCAGCGCCTGGCAGGACTGAAGAGGGTCTGCAGGATTGTCCACTTAGAACCATGTTCTCAGAGTCCCAGAGCCCAAAGCAAGATGGGTCCCCAGAGCCCTCCTCATCCGATCCCTCATTTTACTGATGTCTGAACTGAGGCCAAGTGTCAGGAAGGGACCTGCCAAAGGCCACTTGGCTCATCACCAGCAGAGCCAGGCCTGGAGGTTGGCTGCCCAGAGCCACAGTCCAGAATCTGCCCTGCTCACTCGAGCCCCAGCCCATGATGCTGTCTCGTTTTTCACTAGGGGAAATGACCGTGGGAAGGGGGGCCTGTCTGGGGAAGGTGTGTTGAACAGTCAATAATTGGGAGTAAGGGCAGAAGGAGAGCTTTGGTTGCCACCAATCTCTTCAGAATTTTTAAACTAGTCAGGGAATATTGACATGCATTAAATCCAATAAAACATTCATTTAATTAAACTTTAAGTGATCCAAATATTTGCCGTTTGGTTAATATTTGTGTAGCTGACAGGAGCAGAATTATGATGGTTCTGTCAGTATTCACGCATGCTAATTTTGCATGAGCCTTTCCTACGCGAAGTGCACATCTTCAGACATACAGATGATCGGGGAAGCACTGAGGAAGCAGTCTGGAACCAGCTCTCCCAGCAGCCTTTCCACTCGGGTTTTTGCTTCTTTGTTTGTTTGGTTGTAGCCCTGTGCTAAACTGTTTGAAATACATGACCTTGGGGCCATGTGGAGGATCCGACATTGCACGTAGGTCTTACATTCCAAACGAGACCCCAGCCAGCCAGAATACCTCACCTCCCCATCCTCCACCCACCGCCCCCCCCCCCCCGCACTCTCCCCTTCCATCTACCCAGACACCCCCCCCATCTTTTAAGGCAGTGGTTGTCAGGGCTCAGGGTACCCTGAGATGCTTGCTAAAACCAGGATGCCCACCCTGCCACCAGAGACTTATCAGCCTGGGGTAGAGGGGCAGGAATCTGCATTTCTATCAGTTGCCCGCCCCCCCCCCCCCCCCCCGACCCAGGCGAGAGATGCAATGCCGGTGGGGGGAGGGGAGAACCACACCTGGAGAACAGGACTCTGTAGCCCAGGGATGGCCCGCCTCCCCCAGGGACTGCTGCCTGAGGGCTCAGTGGCTCTTTCCCTTGTCATTGGACTAGAGTTCCAACATGCAGAGAAAATGTCCTTTCCTTTGGTGACCCGCCTGATTTCTTCGCAAGCCCCACCCACCAGCGCTGGGAGGACAGTGCACCTGAACATTCAGGCCATTGTAAAGCTTAGTCGGAGCAGGTTGTTCTTAACAAGTCCACATTAAGTAATGCTCTATCTAAGGAAAATGCTTCATGCCTGCAGTTCCCACCTGGCATCCCCAGCTGCTCCCCAAACTGGCTTCTGAGTGTGGATGGAAGCACACAGCCATCCTCTGTCACCTTCGGTGCCCCCGGCAGGCTCCCAGTTACCCTGTCTCGGGTCCTCTTGGCGGGGGTCATCCCAGGTTCTGCTCTTGGTCTGGGCTGTCTCAGTGTCTGATGTCCCCCCACAGCTTGGCCTCCGGTAGCCCCCACTGGCACTGCGCACCCCTGGAGGTTCCAGGGGCGTTCCCTTAGGGCCTTGGTCCTCAGGCACAGAGGTACACAGCACCTCACAGCCCCGCCAGGGTGGCCAGGAACCTTTGGATCTCTCCATGCCATTCGGGAGCCCACGGGCCTCTGGCTCTGTGCCAGGTCTCATGGGCTCACCCCGGGGGGAGAGTGGGGAGAGAGCGTCACCCTCTTCCAGAGCCCCCCTTGGTTCCCCTCACCTACATGCCAACAGGCACACCCTTCTCACTGGTTCCCTCATTCCCACAACACCCTGGGAAGAGGAAGGGGTCTGTGTTCTATTTCCACAGAGCCTCGTGGCTCGCCCGATAAGGAAGGAGTACCTCCTCTACACTCGGGGACAATCTGGGTTCTGAGTCCTAAGGGCCAGCAGAGCACAGAAGAAGCCAGACCCGTGTCGTACATCCTTCTTCCCTCTCTCTGTCCCCTCTGAATCTCCAAAGCCTGGAGCTCGCTATGGAGGATGAGCTCCTTCTCTCTCCTGCCTTGACCAATAAGCCTCATGACTCAGAGGTGGGAGGGCAGCAAGCAGGACGTGACTTAAGAGGGAACCTGAAATGCATCACTTTAATGTTTGTAAAATATTATGCCGGGTGCGTTGGCATCAATCACTTGGTGCTTATCTTTCCCCCTGCGGCTCTTTCACGGGGAGTCACATTTTTCCTGCGCGTGAGTGTCCCCGCTCCACGGGCCCGTTGGCTCCTTTCCTTCCTTATTTCCATTTTCTCCGTGTTTCATCCATCCATCCAACAAGCACTGATTAAGCACCTAGTGTATATCTTGTTCATCTTCGTGAGCCCAGGGCCGGGCCACTGACTGTGGCGGGGAAAGGGCGCCGCTAACTCAGGATCTGACCTGACTGGACTTGCTGTCACTTCACCTACTTTGCAGGGCGTCACACCTGCTGGGGCTTGCGGTCCCTCCCCCCACTGCCCCTCCGCCCCACCGCCTTCTCCTCCCCACACACGCTGGCAAGAGGGTGCGAGCACAGACATGCTGCCCGGTCACAGTTCAAAGGGGGCCCGCCGAGTCACAGAGGTCAATCCCCAACTCTGTGCCTTGCCCCACCCCTGGCAGGACCCTCAAGGCTCAAAAGAGTAGTAAGAGTCAGGAGGGCTCCCGGCATTTTTGCTGGCATCCCAGATAAGCACAGACCCTCAGAGCCAGCCAGCCCGCCTCGCTCAGCTCCTGCCACTGTTGCCTGCTGCCCCAGGTGCTCTGAGCTGTAGATCTGGGGGAGGAGTAGGGAGAAGGCAGTCCTGTCACTGGGCTTGTGACTCTCCCTCCAACCCTGATCCCATGTCGGTATATGAACAACCTGAGTCCAATTAACTTTCTCATAAATCCCGAAAATTTCTAAAAGCCTGTGATTGCAAGTAAATATTTTAGACCCTTCCCATTTGCCTAAAGAATGATCAGTCTTAATGCCAGTTAGCAAGTATAAAATGGCAAGGATTAATAATTTGTACAGCCTGAAGTACACTTCAAAAAATTAAAGGCTACAGTGCATGGTTGCTGAACAGAAATCCAAATCCAAGTTCAAAGAATCCTCAGACAGAAACAAACCTCCAAAGGTCAGCCAGTTCATTCCCCAGATTTCAGACAGTGCAACCTTTAAATTGCCCCCAGATGGATGAGAAACCTGTCAGCTCAGCCAGCAGACCTTGACTTGCACTAAGCAAGGCCCAGACTTCATGAGGCCCAGGAGCACAGAGCAGGGCGTCCGCCGCACATCTGGCCCCCTGGTCCCTGTGTGACAGCCCACATGCTTGGCTCAACTCATAAATCCATAGCCCAGATGGTTTCCCTACACTTGCTATGGCTCCTAACTTCTCTGACTCTCAGAGCCCTTTGAACATTTCCCGTAAGTCGCGGCCCATCCCCCAGAAAGGAGTGTCCATCGGTACGTTTAGACAGCACGCCGTAGCAGTTTCTCGGGAGCCTGCCAGCCTCCTGCCAGAAAACCCTGTGGCCATTGGCCTGTGAGTGGTACTCCCCATGCTGGTGTGCACCTGATGACTTTCTCCTTGTCCCCTGCAGGGGTGGTTCAGCTCAGCCTCGCGCCTGAGGAGAGGGTCAGTGTGACCACAGTGACCGTGGGGCTGAGCACCATGCTGACCTGCGCTATCCGTGGAGAGCTGCGACCACCCATCGTCTGGAAGCGCAATGGGCTTGCCCTCAACTTCATGGCCTCGGAAGACATCAATGTAAGTGGCTCGGCTCTGACCCTGAACACAGACCTGCCCCAGGGAAGTAACCTGCACATCGCCCGTGGCGGTGGCAGGGTGAGAGCGTTTCATTTT
This sequence comes from Eumetopias jubatus, assembly GCF_037043125.1. NCBI lineage: Eukaryota > Metazoa > Chordata > Mammalia > Carnivora > Otariidae > Eumetopias > Eumetopias jubatus. The sequence continues at coordinate 26,941,756 of NW_028274811.1, read as the reverse complement.
AACATCCCACGTTGGATGCCTTTCAAGCCTGTTGTCGGAGAGCAGGAAGTACCAGAAAACCCAAGTGTGCAGAGAATAGACTGGACGTTCGTTGCAAGCCTGCCAGCCAGACCCACAATAGGGAAAGGGCGCGCTGACCAGGCAGGCAGGGCAGGCAGGGCGGGAGGCCTCCGTGCAGGCTGCGGCAGCGAAGGCCAAACAGTGGGCATGGGAATGGGAGGTGAGGGGCTCAGACTGCATGAGGGAGCACCCTGGCCCTGTGTGCTCGCGAACTCATGGGGTCACACAGCCCAGACAGGCTCCTGCTGCCCTAGTCCCTCCCTCACCACCTTAGAGATGTTCGTGGGAACTGACTACGCATCCCACACATCTTCCTTCTTGGGGCCAAGCACACCATTCAGGGCCAGCTTGCCTGTCCTAAGCCGAGGAGACCAGGACTGCCTCCTCTTCTGCCTGAAACGGAGAGGTGGTCCCACCGTGAGGGAGGACCACAAGCCCACAGCAAACATGGCCGGCCGGGAGACAGTGGAGTGGGGAGGGCGTGTGGCTGGAAGAGCCAGGGGAGACTGTGGGTCCCACAGCTGGGGAGGATGTAGACAGGGGGAAGAGAGGGGACGGGGGTTCCCTGTGGAGGGCAGGGGTGCACCGCCTGGCTGGGTGGGCGGGAGGGCAGGCACCAGGTGAGGAGGTGAAAGGAGAGGGATCAGGCCAGTGTGGCCTGCCCTGGGAGCCTTGTTGGCTGGACGTGGGAATGTGGATTTGATGAGGGGAGAGGACGAGAGAGCAGCTGAGCACCTGCAGCCTACCGTGACCAGCAGGGATATTTCTGTAATGGGAGGCCCCGTGCAGCTTGGACTGGGCTCCCAGTGTCACCCCAAACCAGCCTCATGACTTTGAGCAACGTCTTAAACCACCAACCCTAACTATCAGAAAGGGAATATTAGCAGTGCCTCCCTTCCATTGGGCTTGAAGAATAAAGGGCATCCTTCAAGTATATGGATTGGCCCAGGTTTGGCCCAGCGAGTGAGATGGCTTCCCAGAAGTTCCTTGAGAAGACAGAGGGACGTCACTGACATGAGGCCCCACCAGGACAGCTGACAGGTCTTAGCCAGTGTAACAGGCCTCTCCGTTTCAGGCAGAAGAGGAGGCAGTCCTGGTCTCCTCGGCTTAGGACAGGCAAGCTGGCCCTGAATGGTGTGCTTGGCCCCAAGAAGGAAGATGTGTGGGATGCGTAGTCAGTTCCCACGAACATCTCTAAGGTGGTGAGGGAGGGACTAGGGCAGCAGGAACCTGTCTGGGCTGTGTGACCCCATGAGTTCGCGAGCACACAGGGCCAGGGTGCTCCCACAAAGAAACCAGTTTGGACTGCTGAGATGGAACACCATGACAGCCATCACAGCGGCCCCAAACTGGAGTGAGCCTCCACAGGAAGCAGTGAGCTCCCCTTTCCTAGAGGCATGCAAGCTCAAGCAGGACCACGGTCAGCAATGCTACTAGCCACACAAGGGCAGCTAAATCCCATGACCTTGAAGATTCCTTCCAACTGCGAGACTGCTTTGTGGGGAGAGAGCCCAGCATACAATTCTGTGGAAACCACCAAGTTGGGACTCTGCTACTCACTAGGCCCTTTGTTGCATCCTGGAGATCATGGGGGAAGCAGATAGGAAGAGATGGGCCAATGTGGGGATGCTATCTTGGGCACACCTGGAAGAGGAGTCCCCTTCTCCCACCCCTGTCACGTAGGGCAGGATTATTTCCTTGCAGTTTCCGCACGGTGCTGAGCACAGCCTGAATCCTACCCATCTCCGAATGTCAATGCCAGCACAACCTTGGTGAGCGCTTGATGGACAGAGGCCGAGTGGGCAGAGTCCTTTGTGTTCTGAGCCTGAGATGCCCAGGGCTTGTCTGGGATCTTAGCAAGGAGAGGTGGTGTCCTATTTGCAAAGACTGGAGTGGGGGAGGTGTTGGGATGCACAGATTTGTGTGTGCAAAAGCTCTCAGGGTGGGGCATCAGCTTTACACTGGGTTTGGCCAGTGGTAATTAATTCAAAACTAGGACAGATCCGCCCGTGTCTGTCTGAACATCCATGTGCATTACTTGATGCTCTATTTAGAGACACCAGAAATAAAGGCGGAAGCAGAACTCCTCTTAATGCACTTGCCATCGGTTAATTAAATTACTTTGAGTGTTTTTTCCCCTCCCTCGAACATGCCTCCAGCATCAACTCAATTGCATTTCTACTTTTCACAGTGAGGTTAGCAATTTGGGTTAATTGTGGGTGCAACTAGAGATTAATGGCCTCTTATTACCTCCCTGGAAACACTTTGCTGCTCATGGTCAAGTCAGCAGCCTGCAAACAGGCAGGGCCCTGGGCTGCCCAGAAACCCCCACATGAGGGCGCAGGGCAACACCAGCACCCCCCCCTCGCCCCAGGGATGCTCACCTGATGCATGCAGGTACTCGCCACACACACGCACACGCACACACACGCCTCCCTCTGCCTCAGGCCCAGAGGGAAGCAGCACAGCACAGACTCTGAGGGTAAAAAGGGACCTGGGTTGAAGCCTCAGCTCTGCCACTTCCTAATTGAATGAGCGTGGAAAGGGCACTTGACTTCTCGAAGCTTCGGGGTCCTCCTCTGTGACACAGGGATAAATAATAGCTCCTGCCTCATAGGGTCAGAGTGAGGACTGGATGAGGAGACACGTGGGATGCTGTCAGCACACTGTCCCGTGCTAACTGCGATCACGGTCCTTATCAGTACCGCTATTACTTTATCTTACTATCCTCATTATCATTACTGCCGCTGCTGCCAAACAACATTCTCGGCACCTTGCAGCCCGAGTCCCCAACAAGCAGCCCCGGGAGGCTCCCCAGGCAGGGAGATGTGACCCTGGGGTGTCCACGTCATCCTGGGACGCACTGACCAGCCACCTCCAGCAAGTCCGGAGCAGCCCTGGGGAAGCCGCTGAACTTCTGTGAGCCTGTCGGGGACTGGGGACGATACTCTCCCCCTTACGTGGGCATTTCCAGGCTGACCGTGTGTGTGAAGCGCCTAGCCCCGTGCCCAGCGCACAGCAGGTGTTCCTAAGTTGCAGCTCCACTCTGGGGACAGGGATGACAGCAGGCCCAGGAGGAAATCAGGCAAGAGACGAGGGCATGGGGATTGGGGGGGGGCATGATGGGGAGTGGGGGGCGGCCCCGATGGAACGAAGATCGGGGATTGCTGAGTCCTAGAGCCCCCCTCGGCGTGCGGTGTGCCCACACCCGCCCCCGCCCACCGCGGCCCCAGACGGGAACGCCGCTGGCCACTGTCATTGGCACCTGGTACAGGAACACCGCACCTACACAATCCCAAGGCAGGCAGATGAGAGAGCGCCGCGAGGTGTGGGCCTCCCTTCTTTGTCATTTGTACGAGACATCTTGATTGGCAACAAAATATTAATCACTTTTTCACTGCTCTCTTAATGAGAAGCTTTCATGGGCAACAAAATATTAATTTGTCTTGTCTTATCTGTTAAGAATTCGGTTAATGAATTCAGTCACAGAGCTATTACAGAATGCCATCCTAATGACACATGTAATTAAACTTTTCTGACTTGCAAACATCAAGGATGCCTCGAGCATCAGGATAATATTTGATCAGAAAGTTAATGTACCCCTCTAGCCCGGAGCCAAGTGAGAAGGAGCCTCTCGGATTCCCCACTGAGCGGTGTCACTGTCAGGAGCGCTCCGGAGTCACCCAGTGTGTGCATGGCTGTCCAGAGGGTGTACACGGGGAATCAGCCCCTGGATTCGCTAAGTGCCGGGGACTCGCAGGCCCTGAGCCGGAGGGTGGAGCAAAGACACTCTCCCCAGCCCCGAGGGGGACCACGTATCCACAAGCACAGAATTACAACACAGTATGGCATGTTCTCTATTTAGAAGGAGGAAGCCGGTTTTGGGGGCCAGAGGAAGGAGAAGTTCTGGCTTCAGGGGACAGGGATAATCAAGAGAGAGGTCTAGAGTGACAGGGTGGGGCCAGAACCTGACAGGTTTTGAATGTTAACCTGAAGGATCTTGGCCACTCCCTGTGGGTAGTGGGAACCATGGATTTTTAACTGGGGAGTGGCATGGTCAGAAGTTCGTCCTGCAAGAGTCCGGAGCCCCTTCTAGCCTAAGACTACATCTGCAACCAAGGAGAACCCCAGATACATCAGACCCAGAAATGAAAGTGGCCTGCGGGGGTGGGGGAGGGGGTCTGCCTCCTCGGTAACTTCCCTAATGGCGGGAGATCACACTGGAGCAGCCGCCCCGGCTGTCTGTGCGGGGCCGCCAGGGGGTTTAGCGTGGACCTGGTGGGCCCCCTGAGGATGCCTGAGCCACCCCTTTGCAGGAGGCCCGAGCCTCACTGCAGCCCAGGGCCTGAGGGATGGGGCCTCAGCTGCAGCTGGGAAACCGCCCCCCCCGCCCCGCCCCAGGAGAGGACAGGGCTGGAAAAAAGAGCGCAGAGTCCCCAGAGATGGGCAGCAGCACCAGGAATCCTGCTGCACCTCTAGGCAAGGGGGCCTTGGATTAGGCTTCCTCCCACGGCCTCCTCCCACGGCCCACTGCAGACAGGGGACCAACGAGGTTAACCTTTGAGGACTCTCCAGGCCGTGAGGTCATATAGTCCTGCGATAGGACAGGGACCTATGGGACACAGGAATCCCACAGAGAAACGAGGAACACCCCTGACCCCACCAGGCCCCTGGCTTTCTCACCTGGGCCACAGAGCCTCAGCCTTCCGCAGCGAGCAGCCCCTGCCGGCCCTGTCTCCTGAGGGCTCGCAGCCAGGCTTTGGGGGCCCATCTCAGAGGCAGATCCATGCACCCCTCCCTGTACCCTTACCACCATACTAAGTATTCTGGGGGTTGAGAGGGAAGGCTGACTTACTTTCTGCACAAACTGAATGTGCAAACCCCTTCCGGGCCTCAGCCTTCTGCCCAGACCGCGCAGCAACCACTCAGGGTGAAGTGAAGTGGCATCCCCAAAGCTAGTCCGCACGTCCTTCCTCCACGGTTATCACCTGCCCTCCCCTCATGACTGTCTTCCTCCCTGTCCCTTATTACGTCAGGGACCGGGGACCTGCCCGTGAGGGGAGCAGAAGCAGGGAGGGGACATCCCCGGAGTCACAGAACAGAGCTGAGCTGCCGAATCCTTGCTAGGGTCGACGCGGGAGTTCTAACCCGTGTCTGGGGGCCAGGCATCATGCTGGTCCCTTCACGAGCAGCATGTCATCTGCCTCTTGTCACAGCTCCATGAAGCAAATGGGGTAGAGTAACTCAGAGGGTCAGAACTTGCCAGGGCTGCAGTTGGCCTTGCTCTGGGGACACAACACCCAGCAGCCAGCCTTGCCAAGGCTTCCCTGCAGGGCTGGCTGGCCCTGCCTCCCCACTATGGTGCCCAGGCCCCCGCAGAATGTGCCCACGCTGGATGTGGCCCCACGGGGACGGGGCTGCAGGGTTTCATGAGCCCGCTGGACTCTACCCCAGCAGGGGCAGGGGACGGAAGGCTCTGAGCACAGCCCATGGAACTGCTTGGCCAGGAGAGTCTCAGGCAGAGGAAACATTTTTCTATTGTATTCATCTTTTTCAAAAGGCGCGGGGTTGGGGGGGGGAAGCCTATAACAAACCCAGTATCTCTGAAATGACTTGAAAGAGTCACTCTTTTCTTTTGGGTTTTTTCCTTCACCAAATCTCGCTGTTTGGGGCTTTCAGATGTTGGTAGGCGGAGTACAGTGATAAAAGCAGAAAAACAAAACCCATTAGAAGAAGGTATTTGTGCCAGGGTTTGAAGGATGTGTTAAAAGGTGCACTTTTTTTCCCATGCCTAAACGGTGTAAAACCAGGAACAAATAACTCTAACGAAGCATATGCTCTCAGCCAGCTCCACTTTGGAAGTGAGTTATTAAAAAGACCAGAAGAGAATGTATTAGGAGCTCATGACTCATTTAATTTTTATTGTCTTTATATGAACCAGTCATGAATCCATTGTAAAAAGATGAGAGGTGTTTGATTAGCACGTTGAGCTGTTTGCAACACGATAGACAGTGGCTGTAGGTTCTGCATTAAAATAACCTCATTAAATGCTTGGGTACATTTTGTTTTAAAATCTTGGAAAACACTATACTTGAAGCACTCAGAGGCTTTGGCCAGTTCTTTCTGGCTTGTGTCAGGAACCTGGCTGCAGATGGACATCCGGCCCTTTTGAGTTTTGGATGAGCTCAAGCCACTATGAGGATTGGCCAGAACGCTGTCCGCAAGAGACTGGCCTGGACCCAGGACCCAGCAGCCTGTAGAACTCACTGAGGGCTCCGCCCTGCCAGGGGCCTCTACTGGGCCTTTGCTTGCTCAGTGGTCTCTTCGGGGTCACCTCTCTTCCCTCGTAGTACTAACTTCAAAGCTTCAGTTGTGATCAGTGACCACTTCCGGCCCCATGTCAAAGGTCCAGGGTCCCTCAGGGAGGATCTAGCTTCTAGACCCTGGATGCAGAGCCCCAAGCACCTGCCCTGTCTCAGTTCTCCTCCCCAGCCCCACTCAAGGGAGCTCACGTTCAGCCAGTTGGCAGGCTTTATTAACTGCCCGTAATAGTGCAATAATCAGCCTTCCCACACTGCTGTAAGTAGATCTGTAAGATAAGTCCTCAGAAGCAGAATGACTACATCCGAGGGTGAGCACAATTTCAGTGTGGTGGATATCCCCAAATCTCCCTCCAAAAGAGCTGTGCTGGTTTATACTCCATCCAGCAGTATCCAGGCACACCTCAAAGATACTGCGGGTTCGGTTCCAACCACCGCAATAATGTGAATATCCAATAAAGCAAAAACTGCAATCAAGGGAGTCAAATGAAGTTTTTTGTCTCCGGTACATATAAAAGCTATGTTTATGCCATACTGGAGTCTCTTAAGTATGCGCTAACATATGTCTGAAAAAAGTACATACTTAATTAAAAAATACTTTCTTGCTGGAAAAATGCAAACCATCCTCTGAGCTTTTGATGAGCAGCAATCACTGACCACAGATCACCATAACAAATATAATAATGAAAAAGTTTGAAATATTGCAAGAATTACCAAATGTGACACAGACATGAAATGAGCAAATGCTGTTGGGAAAATCGTGCCAACTGACTTGTTCTACACAGAGCTTCCACAAACCTTCAATTGGTAAAAAAAAAAAAAAAAAAAAAAAAAATCTGTGAAGGGTAATAAAATGAGGTATGTCTGTATAAGGATTTAAAACACTGTATCAGGAGAAAATTCCTGATTGCAGGCCTTCTCGGTCCCTAAAATGAGCCGTGGAAGGAAATTTTTTTTAAAGATTTATTTATTTATTTGAGAGAGGGAGAGAGCACAAGTGGGGGGGGCGGGGGGCAGAGGGAGAAGCCGGCTTCCCGCTGAGTGGGGAGCCCGATGCAGGACTCGATCCCAGGAAGGACCCCAGGATCATGACCTGAGCCGAAGGCAGATGTTTAAACAACTGAGCCACCCAGGCATCCCTAATCAAATGCTCCCTGGAGTGTTTCAAGGACAGCAAGAATGCCAGTCGGCTGTCTGGCCTGTGAGTGTGGTTCAGGTTAGAGGAGCTGCTTAGGCCTTCTCAGACTGGCGATTCACGATCGAGCACCACCCGCCCCCCCCCCCCCCCGGGAGTGTTGCAGGTTGCCCAGGCGGAGGCAGCTTAGAGACAGTCCGGAACTTCAGGTGATCGCTGCTGTGCCTTGTGTCGCCTGAGCCCCACCCTGCCCCAGGAGGGCACGCCAGGCTGATCAGCTAAGGATCCAAGGCCTACAACTCACGAGAGGGCCCCATGAGCTGCCACTCATCCACATGATACCCTGGAGTCTTGGAGTCAAGAGGTGTCTGTCCTCTGGCCTCTGAGGATTGGGCACTCTGAGTGCTCAGAGCCCTGACTCTGACATGAGCTTTCTGGTACAAGTGCCTAGCCACCTGTGTGCACTTGGACATTCAACTTTGCCCTCAGGCGACATGTTCAGCATCCACACAACTGGGTCAGAATCCCCCTGACTGAATTGTGGAGCCAACTACGAAGTTAGAGATAGCAGTCCACCCAAGACCTCCCTCATTCTGGCATCAAGATCAAGTTTGGGGAGTACACAAAAGTACCTTCAGGTTGAATAATTTGCCAGAAGGACTCAACTCACTGAGAGCTCTTACACCGACATTGACGGTTTATTTCTGGGGATAAGCATAGGTTAAAATCAGCCAAGGGAATACCCAGGGTGTTCGCCAAGGTCTCTCCATTCTGGACGGTCAGAACCCCAGTAGCTCTCAACAGCGTGCAATCTCTGGAACCTCCATTCAGCTCACGAACTCCAGGATATGTGCTCTGTGAGGCCTGGAATCTCAGCCTGAGCATCTGTACATCGGTGTCCAGCCAGTGACTCAAGGATGTCCCTCTGAAATTCCTGGTGCTCTTCAAAGCCTCAAAGCCCCGTCCTCTCTGCTAATACTAGCTCTCAGATTCCAGGTACCTCCAGGGCCCTGTGTCCCGACCTCTTTTCCATTGCTGTGGTTCTCTGGGTGCTGGTTGTCTGGGCTGTGGTCTGGAAGGTGCCCTCTAACAGAGAGCTGGAGTGAGTGTGGACCTCGTCTCACGTACTTCTCTTCTCAAAGATCAGAGATTGTGCTTAAAAATGTTGCATCCTACATTTAATCTATTTTTCGAGTTAGGTTGGTGTGAGCCTGTTACGTGTTTCTGTGTTATACCCAAATTTCGCACTCCTTTATTCTCTGTACATTATTGCTTGTGTGGAAGCAACCATCTGTACCACAGACTGAATGTTTGTATCCCAGCAAAATTTGTATGTTTACACCTGGTCCCCATTGGAAGGGTACCTGGTGGTAGGACTTTGGGGAGGTGATTAGGTCGTGAAGGTAGACACATCCTGAGTGGGATTAGTGCCCTTATAAAAAGGGAGAGTCCTAGACTCTTCCACCATGTGGGGCTATAGCAAAGAGACAGACAGCCTTCCAAGAAACAAGAAGCGGGCTCTCACCAGAACCTGCCAACACCTTGGTCTTGGACTTGTAGCCTCCAGAACTATGAGAAATTTCTGTGGTTTATAAGCAAAAAAAGAAAGAGAAAAGAAAAGATCGGCCAAGGGAAGAAGTCCCATGGGGCAGAATCCAGGGGATTCCAAATGCAGAGCCTCCCTTGTCCTCTCCTGGTGCAGTCACACACATATCCTGTTCCCAGCACTGACGTGTAAGAACGTGCACAACATATCGCCTGACAGCGAAGCTCGCCCAAGCCTGGTGTGCAAAGGTGCTGGTAGAGCTTGATTATGCCCTGCTCACGTGGATGACGTCCAGCCCCCAGGCCCTGGGGAGACACAACTGGCATGGCATGGCGCAGAGCCCCCATCATAAATCGTATGTTTCATTGTCTAGTGGCCAAAGCCCCCAGGAAAACAAAGCCTAGACCTCTCTCTGGATGACATTACTTCTTCACTACCCTTCCCTTCAGGGCTCCCCAAGAGCCAGCACACTCAGCTAACACACCTCCATTTGTCCAGCAAACACCGACTGAGCCACGCATGGGGGACAATATGGTGGTCTGCAGAGGGATGAGGTGCCTCCGCTTTGGCATGCACAGTCATGGGGGAGACTGATCATATAAACCCAAGTCAGCCAGTGGTAGTCCCTGCAGACCTGGGGAAGCCGGGAGCCCTCCCCACAGTGACTTCTCTCATGCCTGTGGCTCCCTGGCCCAGGCCTGGGACTGAGCAAGAGAACTGACCAACTTTGGGTGGCTCACAATGCATGTGACCATCTGTGGCAGCCCCACCCCACCCTAGATGCTCAGCAGCTTCTTAGGGTTGACCTTAGGCTGCAGGGACTTCTCAAGAGGACTCTGAGCAGGTACATGCAGAGTGGCAAGTATGTCTTTAAGGGTCTTAAAGGAAGTGACCAGCACGGGAACCCCAGTGTGGGTCAGGGTAGTCAGCTATAGAACCATGAGGTGGGGGCTTCGGGCAGCGTGAGTATGCACATGCATGCTCATGTGTACTGTGTGTCTTCCCGTGGATGTTTGTGTGTGCCCACCCGGGGTGCATCTGGTCCTTGCTTGGTCTGGATATGGGACATGTGAGTGCAGACTTCTCTGAGGCCAGCCATCGCCAAGGGGCTGCATATTGTTCAGTGTTTGGGTCCATCCTGCTAAAATGTGCAGCAGGGATGCTAGGGATAGTGAATTCTAGGGACCAGAATTAAACTGGCATGGAGAAAAAACCCTCTCCTTGACTCCATCCTCCCCAAAGAAAGCCAGGGCAGAGGGCTCCTGAGAACACGGCTTCTGAGAAGGGCAGAGTCGGAAAAGCTCAGAATAAATGTGTCTAAACTGAGTCTTAACTTGTAGCTTTGACAGCATCATTAACCTAAACTCTGAAGTCACCCTGGAGTCCTTGTGTTTAACATTTAGTCACTAAATATTCTGCATCGATGGCTCATTTTCATATTACTTAGACCCCAGTCACATGTATCACTATGACAACATGCCCCATCTCGCCTCTGCTTAAGTATTGTTTAATACTTAAGTCTCATTTAATTACTTTCTTTATTAAGGGCAGATACTTACAAAAAAGCTTTTTAAAAGACAAAAACTATACGTTTTAGTAAAATTGTCTCTTTCCCAAAGACAGATGTGCATCAGTACAAAGAATGGTCTAATCTGGCATCTGTTTTATTTCTGGAAGGAACTTTGATTTTGCTAATACATTTCTATGCATCAGAACCAAAAAAAAAGCCATCCATAAAAAGACAATTACAGAGATGCAATCAAGCATTGATAGCAGTATTCAGACACATCTCAAAGAACATTCAGGAGAGGAAGGATTACAGGTTTAGTTTTATGTAGCTTCTTATAAACCAATTTTTAAAGTAATTTCCCCAATTCCAATGAGGGAAATTTGATTTCAGTTGCCAGTATTCATGTTCCAGAAAACAATATGCACTTTGTTCTATAATTATATGATGCCTATTGTTTTAGCCCAGAGACATTATTTTATTTATTCCACAGTCAGCGTCTCCCCATAGCCTAAGTCACAGGCTGGTAATGGGTTGGGTGCCCAGAGGAGAACCGCCATGTATCCAGCATCCCCTTGTGCCCTTGAAGAGCTGACGCGCACCCCCCTCAGCCCCTGAGTGATCACCCAGAAGTTACGCCTCGGCTGCCGGCAGCAATGAGGAAAAACAGACGGAGGTTAAATGACTTTGGTAGTGGCTCACCAAAAGCATCATGAGTCTGAGATGACATGCGTGGTCTTTTCCATCTCTGCCTGCTGCCCTGCGTGGAGCCTTCTCTTTGGCCAATGCCCACATGCCCTGGCCTGAGGAATGCAGCGTGGAGAAGGAGACGGGGTGGGGAAGCGGGGGCACCATGCTTGCGAGCAGTTCTGTGCTTCCCTGCCAGTCACCTCGTTTTGATGCCCCATCGCTGGCAACATCCAGGTGGGTGGGAAGGCAGGAGGTGGGCGCCTCTGTCGTCAAACCCAAAGAACCAGAACACAGGCCCTGCGGAAAGCCTAGCTCGGCATCTCGTGCGATCCATTCACTGAGTATCTACTGAGGGCCCACTAGGTGCTAGGCCCTGTGCCAGGCCCTGGGGACGCAGGGGAGCTCATGTCCTAGTCGGAGGGAGACAGATACAAATGGTATGCTAAGTGGTAGTAGCACTTGGGGTGGGGCTTACAGATAGGGTGGGCAGATAACATTTGAGCAGACTTGAAAGAGGGGATGCAAGCCAGACTGACAGCCTGGAGGAGGGGGCAGGATGCCTGGCATGTAGGCAACAGCCAGGGGCCGCAGCGCTGGAGTGGAATGAGCAAGGGAGAGTGGAGGAGGTGGGGGTGGCAGGTCATCCCTGCAGACCCTCTCGGGCTGTGACTCGGGGTGAGGGGGTAGGGTCCGGCTGCGGTGTAGAGGAAGAGCAGAGGGGCAGAGGTGGAGGTCCCCGCTGTCCTGCAGATGAGAAGATGGTGCCTTGGCCCACTGGTCACAGGGGAGGGAGTAAGAGAAGGTCAGACTCTAAATATGTCGTGAAGGAGAGCTCTACTTCCTCACCCTGTGAGAACTGGGCTTTGTTCCGTTTTCTGGCTTGAGTTTTTTTTTACACACGGCCTGAGAGATGTGTGGTCCCCATGACCACATCACCAAGGGGGCAGCAACAGGAGGGGGTGCCAGAACCCGAGCCCAGTTGAGGCTGTCCATCCAGGAGGATGGGCTGTGGGCATGAGACCCCTGGCATCAGGCAGACGAGGGAAAGTGCCAGCGGGCCCCCAGCGCCAGACCCCCTACGAGCAGCTCTGGGATCGCCCTTTGGGATGGAGTCCACCCTGGAACCAAGCAGGTGAGGCACTGAGGGGTCCCCGTGGTGGGAGCTGCACCCAGCTGCCCTGCCCTGTTTCCAAGCTGCCACCTCGCCACGGAGCCTCCAAGCAAAATATATTTTCCTGCAGACTTAGGTTTTGACACACAAACAGCTTAGACCAGAAATATGTCAGCCCAGAATTGACTAACCATTAACTTTTCGTAAGCAACTCAGGTATGAACCCTTTAGGACTCTGTTATGACACAGGACCAATCAGCTCTCTGGTGTTTTATTTTTATTATTGAAGCTTCCACAGAGTGATAGGAATGGGGCTTTTCTAAGCAGAGCAATGCTTCAGAGAAAACTCACTGGGCCCTAGCCGCCCTCTGCAATATTTTACTCCATTGGGAGTGCTGGTGTGTATTTTTTTCCTGATCCTGAAAGCGGGCTGCATGCATCCACGAAGCACCTTCCCCCCCTGTGCCCTCCCCCAAGCTTCTCTGAGCCCGCACTCCCTCACCGAGCTAATTAGCCAAAAATCATCCTTAAGGGACTCAAGATGGTGGCAGTGAGGCCCTCTGGAGTATGAGCGAGGCAGAGGGTCAGCAGCTCTGTGGCTGCCTCGGACAACCCTTGTGACACAGTGACTGGTGGCCTTCCCTCCCTCCTGCCACCAGAGTGGAAAGGGGCACAGGGAATGGCAAGAGTGATGGTTTGGTATTGGCTCCAGGGGGTCAAGAGGAGTTTTGCATGTCCTGTTAATAATAACAGGAAAACTGGGGCGCCTGGGTGGCTCAGTCGGGTTAAGCGTCTGCCTTCGGCTCAGGTCATGATGCCAGGGTCCTGGGATCGAGCCCCCTGCTTAGCGGGTAGTCTGCTTCTCCTTCTGCCTCTGCCTCTCCCCCGACTTGTGCATGCTTGCCTTTCTCTTTTTTTTTTCCCCTTTGTTAATTTGTTTTGTTTCTTAAATTCCACACATGAATGATACTAATATAATATTGGTCTTGCTCGGACTTATTTCACTTATCATTATACTCTCTAGCTCTGTCCATAGTGTTGCAAGCAAATGGCAAATTTCATTCTTTCTGATGGCTGGATATTCTGATATATATTTATATATTGGAATATACATATATAATATCCAATATTATATATATATATATACACACACACACACACCCCACATCTTCTTTATCCATGCATCTATTGATGGACACGGGCTGTTTCCATAATTTGGCTATTATAGATAATGCTGCTATAAACATAGGGGTGCATGTATCCCTTTCGGTTAGTATTTTTGTATTCTTTGGGTAAAAACCCAGGTAGTGTGATTGCTGGATCATAGGGTAGCTCTCGTTTTAATTTTTTGAGGAAGCTCCCTACTGTTTCAACAGTGGCTGTACCAGTTTGCATTCCCACCAACAGTGAAAGAGTGGTCCTTTTTTCTCCACACCCTCACCAACACCTGTTGTTTCTTGAGTTGTTGAATTTAGCCATTCTGAGAGGTGTGAGGTGATAGCTCATTGTGGCTTTGATTTGCATTTCCCTGATAAGTGATGATGAGCTTCTTTTCATGTGTCTGTTAGCCATCTGTGTATCTTCTTTGGAGAAATGTCTGTTCATGTCTTCTGCCCACTTTTAATTGGATTATTTATTTTTTGGGTGTTGAGCTTTATAAGAAAAACTTGCCAGCCCTAAGCAAGGCCACCCCGCAGAGCTGCTCAGCAGGTGGACAAGAGCCCCAGGAAACCAGCCAAGCAGGATGAGGATTAGTAAGAGGGGCAGGTGAGCCCAGTTCTTAGAAAGCAAGAGGAATGAGCGGGAAGGTGTTCCAGTCCGTCCTCCCAGGGAGAGCGATTCAGGCCTTAAGTGGATGTACAAGGTTCAGGTTCCAACAACACAGAAGAGAGACGCAGTTCCTGCAGCCCAGGCCGGCCTGGCCCTGCAGGCAGCTCTGGCCAAGCAAAGGGGCTCAGCTGTAGTGTTTCTGTTTTCCGGGAAAGGCGGGAGACCGGGCTCTCCTTCCCAGCCTGCTCAGTGGAGAGGCCAATCTAGTTGTCTTCCTCGCCCTGTGCAGGACTTCGGAGAGGACAACTCCCTCTACATCACCAAGGTGACCACCGTCCACATGGGCAACTACACGTGCCACGCCTCCGGCCATGAGGAGCTCTTCCAGACCCACGTCCTGCAGGTGAATGGTTAGTAAATGGCTCCATGCATGTCGTCCCCTCGAAGCGCTCCCAAAATGCTGCTCACGGCAACCCTCCCCGCTCCTGTAGTCTCTCTTAAAGATGTGTCCAAGCCCAAGATAGCCTCGTAAGTAAGTTTACTTACTTATGTAAGTTTACTCTCTCGCAAGTAAAGGGGAGCAGTGGAGAGAGGGCAAAGTCGGCTGACTAGTTTGTCTGGCTTCACCGGGAAGCCTCCTCTGATGAGGTGGTGGTGGTGCCAGGGGGTGAGTCACTCGGGCTAGTCACGCTCAGCCGCTGAGGCTCCCGCAGACCCGGGAGAATGTGCCCTGCCCTCCCATGGCGATGGCCGGTGGCGATTCTCTGGGATCCCAGAGTAGCAGACGCTACAACACACCACTGTCCTTCCAGCGACGTGCACACGTATCACTTGTCCACGGGGAGGCGCTCCTTCCTCCAACGGGGGCTGGTTCCCATCTCCCCACCAGAGAGGCTCACTGAGCTTGGGCCCGGCTAAGACAGATCCTGAGCAAGCTCGGGAGGTTTTCGTTGCTTCTCACTGACCCCCGTGCTGCCGGGACTCCTGGACACTGGGAATATGAAACCCCTCCTGAGGGCAACGCCAACAACTAAAACAGCCAGGGTTTTCTGAGCACAGAGAGGGTGAATCACTGGCCAATCCCTTTGCTAACACATCACCTAGACTTTCCCGGTCAGTATGTTCCACGTTATGGATAAATCTCTGGGTAAGGTCACTTGTCTGGAGTCACACTGCAGGCGGGTGTCTTCCCAGACCCAGGACTGTGCTTTGACCTGTGTCACGCTGCTGGCTGGCCCAGCCTGGCCACTCCAGCCATCAGAACAAACAAGGCATCACCGTGTCTTGGCAGATCAGCACCCCACAGAAGTTAGATGTGTCCAGCCAGGCCTAGCTGGGCATCACTCCTAGCACTGAGCAGGGTGTTCATGTGTCAGTGTGGAAACTTCTAGTCAGCCCTAGATCTTTCGCACCAGCTGGTGCTCAGGGCTTCTGCTCCGAGATAAAGTGAGCAAGGTGTTAAGAATGATTACATAATGAGGCTCAATTTCACTTAACTCTGGAACCAGCGTAACAAGCCATTTAAGGACAACGGGGTGGTGCGCTCAGCTGGAGTCTACATGTACCCTACAGGATGTTTGCGGGATTTTTATAGCCATACCTGCCTAACCCATATCTTAGGATTTACCTTGACTGGGGACATACTTAATTGTTTGGGGTTTTGTAGCTGTGTTTGCCGGCTTGAATCAGGCCTGTGATGAAGTCACGAGATTTCTCCAGAAATAATCCAGGCGTTCCTAGTTACAACAGCCCCTGGGGGAGTTAACGCAGACTGGATTCCAAGGTCAGTCGTAAGTGCAGCCAGCACGTGGTGTCTGGGGGTGGGGGGCTCTCCCTCAGCAGGGGGCAGAGCATGAGCTCTGTAGCGGGAGGTGGGTTTTTCCATCTAAAACTGGCAAGTGGTGCCCAGCATGGGACAATGAGGGGGACTGTTTGGTTGGGAAACAGCTGCCCACGGTTTGCCCCTGGTCTGTCGGGTCCTTAGATGAGCCTGGTGAAGGGAAATGAGCCCTTATTCACAGACTCTTCATTCTACCCTTTGCGTCCTGCCCCCACTTCCCAAGAATGGGGGGCACAGGGAGATGGCTTGAGCCTTGTCCCCTTTATTTCCTCCAAACAACTCCCCTGAGTGGGGGAAGGGAACCACCTGCCGAGGAACCGTAGTGCCTCTCAGGTGAGAGTCTGTACTCGCGCCGGGCCTCTAGAAGAAACTCTGGGGTCTCAGAGGCCTTCATACACTAAGTGGCAAGTCCATGGTGCGAGGGGTGCCCTCTGCCCCGTGTTCCCCCAGAATTCTGCGACTGAGGGCATGATGGGGATGAGCTAATGTGTCACTCCCAGAGCTGAATCCAAGAGTAAGGCCCAGACCCAGGAGCACCATGAGGGGTCGCTGGGCTGCAAGGAGAGAACAGGCCCCTCCTGCCAGGTGGGAAGTGGGCTTTGCAAAACTGGCATTGGAGAGCCCCATTCACACCCTCCCCAGCCACCTCCCACCCCCACCGCGGCCCCCCGCCATTACCTAGTCTCCACTGGAGAGGGTGATTTTGGCCCAGGGGAGTCTACACACAGCAAAACCTCCTGCTGAGAACCAAAAGAGGGCACTTGAGATCCATTTCCTAACTGCTGACAGATTTAAGGCCTCTCTTCGAGCAGAGGCACTATCGGCAGTCAGAGGGAGCATGCTGGGACCTCTGTACTTCGTGATCAGTTTCCTATGTCACTAAATAGGCCGCTGGTGCTTGGCTCCCATGACAGCCAGGCGAGGCCACTTGGGTGGCCCTAGCTCCAGTAGCCCATGAGGTTCCTGAGCTGGGCTGGGCTGACTCCCAGGCACTTGGGGGTGATGTGTAGGTCCACTAACCAGCTCCTTCATGGGAGCGCAGCATGCTAATGTAGGCCCAGAGTTGCCTCCCAATGACATAAGTCCACTGCCTGTTGACCTGGGAATAGATGCAAGGCTTTCTGAGTAGTCCAGAAGTTAAGCTTACTTTGTTAGACAGAATGGGGGAAATGTCCTATCTGTATGGGAAGATGCTGAAAATGGAATGATATGAAAGAGACAATTAGGTTAGCATCTGTGGAGTACATACTGTGTACCATCCCTGTTTGACAGATGTTGACAGGGCTGTTGTAACTAGGAACGCCTGGATTATTTCTGGAGAAATCTCGTGACTTCATCACAGGCCTGATGAGGTCACCAGGGATCGGAGAGATTCAGTGATCTCGGGACCCCATGACCCAGCCCTGCAGTTAGTAACTGCAAAGCAGATCTTGACTCCAAAGCCCAGACTCCTAACACCTGGCCTGCCCTACCCATCCTTACCAAGGCATCGTGTTACTGCTATTGGAGAATCCGGCTGTCGGATGCGAGTGTGGTCAGTCAGCAGCTGTGTTGGGCTGCTGTGGGCTCTACACTATAGAGGACAGGTCCCAGGAGGGCCTGGGTGGCGGCCTACCGTGGCGCCTACGGTGGCGGTAGGCGCAGGGAACTTTGCAGGCTGCAGCTTGGTCTCAGAGGCTCTCGGGCGGAGCGGCTGGGATGGCCGAGAAGGCCCTGCAGGTGCTCAGGACAAAAGGAGCGCTGCCTAGCCGAGGAATCCCCTGAGGAAGGGTGAGAGAAAGCAGCAGCAGATTCATCTGAGGGATTTGTTCCCTTTTGCCATTCATGCCAAGCACGATTGAAAACCATGAAAGATGTGCCTGAGCTGTCTGGGTAGGATCCGGTGCAGTTGCCCAGCAGTGCTGTTGGAGGTCTGGTTTGGTCCCCACCTGGCCTGGCAGATGGCCTGTGGCTTACTGAGCTGAGGCGCCCAGTCAGGGAGCGATGTTCTGTGTCTGTTCCTCCCCATAGCTTCTCCTCAACCAGAGGGAAGGGGGCAGGGGATGAGAAGGGGCAGAAGGAGGGCCCTGCCCAGTTACCTGCTTCTCGGAAGGTTCCAAGCGAATGGCAGATGTGCTGGGGAGCTTACGTGCGGCCTGTGGGCCCAAGACACCGAGAGCCCACTCTGGGGAGCAGGAGCTGGGTGGGACTTCTCCACTCTAGGCCCAGGGCAGACCCCAGCTAGCAACACCTGTCCCACAGAATCTAAGACATGAAGACTGAGCCAGAGACACCTGGGTTCCAGGGCTTGTACTGGTGTTTCCTTGACATACAAGGAAGGCAAGTAAACTCACTTGTAAAATGGGAATAACAGTAGTACCTCCTGCCTTACAGGCCTGATGAGATCTGATAGGTCTACAATGCTTGGAAAATGCCTGACGCAGATAGAGTTCACAGTTCAGGGTGGGACAGATACGGGAGAGATTTTTGGTTGTCTCAAGCCCCATGTTACTGTAGTTGGTGGACACAGATACTCTGAGCTCGTGGCCCCTCGGAGAGCATGCAACCCTATCGGATGGGAAAATGAAGACCCAGAGAAACTGGCCAAGCCAGGAATAAAATACTGACTTCTTCCTGGAGCTGCCCCACTCCCTGGTGGCATGGGCCAGACCCCATATACAGGCAGGATGCCCATATTCTGGGGCTTCTCCATCCCCAACTCTGCCTTGACCGGGTTAGCTAAAGGGAACCCTTCCAGGCAACCACTTCTCTCAAATTATTAGTATAATTAGTATAACTTCCTCACAGACCAGGCCTCCCAGAGATGAGGCCCAAAGGCTGACATGATTTATAACTTCATGCAAACCTCCCACATTGCTCTCCTAGGAAAGAGCAAGAACTTCAGACATAAATGATGAATCCATTAAAATTAAAACACCCTCCAACTCCCCACAGGTCAGACAAGTAACGATTCATTCCCAAAACACAATAATCATCTCCCAAATCTGTTGATGACTCCAGCTTGGTCCTTTTGTGAATGCGCCTCTTACTTAGGACATATTTATGCTGCCTTTCACCTTGGAAATGATCCATGTTTCCCAAAGAAAACAGGCCTTTGTGTTACATATTCAAGTGTTTTCACTGGAGGGTTTTGCAAATTTAAAAGAAAATGAATGTGTTTACCCAGAATATATTGATTTGAAATGATTTTTAGTGTGTGAATTAATACAAAAGGAGAGGGGCGATCCGGGCCAAAGGAAAACAGGTGGGTCTTTGTTGCCAGCAGGAAGCTCTGTCTGCACCCCACCCCCTCAGTCTCTCACAGTGAGAATGCAGGGCTTTTCCTGACTGGGCCCCGTCCCAGTGGGGACCCGGGCTACCAGGGTCTTGACACCTCCATGCCCCCCGTTCTTCTCGGGCTCTCCTGCCCCCCAGGAGGCTACGTCCAGATCTCTGGCACTGGTAGGAGTGACAGCTTCTGCCCAAAGTGAGTAGGTGTTCCCTCTGAGCCTGGGGCCTGGTCCACACCCGCTGCAGGATGAGGGGATGTGTCATCAGGCATGAGGAGGACAGTTCGGTTCTCAGGGCAGTGAATGAGCTCCCACCCCACTGATAGGATGATGCTTTTGTTTGGCTTTTTTAAAACATCTTTGTGTCCATTTTCCAGGTAGCAAGTGGTCAGGTCAGGGCACGATGGGCTTCTTGGTGGAGCTCCTTGACTTCTCGAGGTTGCCTTCCACGTCACAGGCTCCCTTTGTCCAGGGCATGGAGCCAGGAAGACCCAGGGGGGCTAGGACTGGGTGCAGGGTCCCTTCGATTGCGGCTGGCCTGGCGGGACCCCCGTAGTCTCCTCCACGCCAGTCTCTCAGGACAGATAGGATGGGAGGCCTGAGCCACTGGTTCACAGCAGGGCGGAGGCAGCTGCCTGGCCCCGCAAGCCCATAGTCCGTGTTCACGGACACACACACGCAGGCTCATCACTGCAATCTGGGTCCTGCCACCCGTCAGCCTTGTGTCTTGGCCCCCACCTGTCCCCAAATACTCCAGCCAATGAATTTGCACTGATGGTTCCCTAGGCTGAGAATTCTCTCCCCTCCTTTGCTGCCCACGTCATCCGTCAGGTGTCCGTGTAACCCACGTTCAACAGATGCGTACTGAGTTCCTCCTGTGGGCCGCTCCCAGGCCACACGCTGGAGACACAGCAGTGAGCAGACCAAAACCTCCATCCTCATGGAGCAAGTCTAATGGTGATAAGTACTGAGGAGGAAAATGCAAAAAGGGACAAAGTCAGATAAAAGGTAGCAAGTGAAGGTCTTACTGAAAAGTTGACATTTATTTCAACTTGGTGGGAGAGTCACCAGTCCTCTGGAAGGATCTTGGCCTGAGCATCCAGAGGACAGAGTGGCCATTTTTTGAGACAAGAGGAGGGTTGGGGAGCAGGTTTGGGGAAGAAATCTCCGAAGCTCATGCAGTCATGGTAAATGCCAGGTGTTGTGCAGCCAATTGGGCTTCCGAGCGTGAAGTTGAAGGGACAGAGTAGACCAAGGAGGAGTGGTCAGCTGTGCCCAGTGCTGCAGACAGCTCAGGGAGGATGGGGTCAGAGAACCGGGCATTGGGTCAGGTTTGATGTGGGGCAGTTGCTGGAGAAGAGCCATTTCCATGGGGTGGGGGG
Source organism: Eumetopias jubatus (assembly GCF_037043125.1). Lineage (NCBI taxonomy): Eukaryota > Metazoa > Chordata > Mammalia > Carnivora > Otariidae > Eumetopias > Eumetopias jubatus. The sequence goes on along the minus strand of NW_028274811.1, from coordinate 26,921,126 downwards.
GGGGGGGGGAACATCTGCCTGGAACTGACTCAGGCAATAGGGGAGAGAAATTAGAGCCCCCAAATATGGGCAACTCTTCAGGGTGCTTCCGTGGAGAAAAATGGGGCAGCACTGGGGAGACAGTTTGGGGGAAAGAGAGGCTTGGGGTTTTTTTCCAAGATGGAAATGAAAAGCTTTCTATGGGCTGATGAGAACGCTCATTAGGAAGTGGAAAGGGGCGCAGGAGTAGGAGGGAAGTGCTGGGCATGTCCTAGAGCAGGCTGGCGGGGATGGGACGTGGGAATGAGGCTGGGGGTGACAGAAGATTCAGAACCAGAGGCGGGAAGGAGAAGGGTCTGGCAATGGTGGTGAGAACCAAGGAGGACACCTGCCCCACCTCCCAGCCTGCTCCAGAAGGAGGTGAGGGAGAGAGCCACAGCCCCTGAGGAGTCTGGAGAAGCAGTGTTGCCAGGTTTCCATCTGGGCGAGAAGGTGAAAAAAACGTTCATACAAGAGTTTGAGGATATAGGACATTTCGCTCATAGCTGAACATGAGTTCCAGAAGATGACAACCGAAGGTTTGGGGGATGAGGGTTGCCCCAGAGGCACAGGCATCTTGCGAAGACTGATGTGACCCTGAATCAAGGGCCTGAGGAAAAGTGTTCTGACGATCCCCATTTGTGGAGTCGGAGCAAGAGTGGGAAGAGGGGGCCGTGGCAGATGGAGCATGCAGAGGCCTGAGGCCCTCTCTGTAGTCCTGCGGATGGAGGGATGGAGGTCAGAGGAGGAGCGGTCTCAGCCCCCGGGATGACAGTGGCTCATGGAGACCTCACGGCCAGCAGAGGGTGCCTCTCACTGTGAGCACCCCTGCCAGGGGATGTGTCTGTGCCCAAGAGACAGTCCTGTATTTTTAGGTGAATGACTCACTCCACACCCTTGACTTTCAGTCCGGTTTCATTTCGTTCTAGAATAGGGCCATGCATTTCAGTTCAAAGTTAGCCCTGAATTGGTCTTTGAGAGCTTTGAAGTCAGAACTGACTCCGGGTCTCACCTGGAAGCTGATAGGTAGGAGCAGATCCTCCAGCCCCATTCCAGATCTCCGGGATCAGACTCTCTGGGGTGAGCACCAGTGTTGTTTTAACAAGCCCCCTGGGGTTTGCACATACTCCAGTTTGAAAACTTCATGGGTCCACGGATTCTATCAAAGGTCGGGGCTAAGGCAAAGGACAGTCTTCAAGGCTGGTGCTGACCACTGGCCATCTTACTGAAGAGGCCAGTCCACAAACCACCAGTTGAGATTCCCCAGTTTGATAGACAAAGCTACCATCAGTAAAGGGACAAGCCCCATGGGCATAAGGTAGCTCAGTATTTCTCTTGTAAGGTGGACAGTGGATCTTGCTCTCTTCTAGCAAATCTTCCCCCACCCCTGTCCCCATGCACCAAAAGCTCCCCTCTGGTAATGCTCATCGCACTTGAAGTTCATTGTTGAACCACCTTGCCCCTAGACAGCAAGCTCCATGGGGATAAGGGCTGGTCCACTCATATTCCCTGCTCTGTCCATAACGCCTGGCAGTTGGGAGGTATTTAATAGATGTTGGCTGCACATAATGAATTGACAGAGCTTTGTAAAACCAATCCAGACCATTAGTGTGGTGCCTGACTCGGAGTGGGGGGATTCCTTCAGCCCTCCCCTGGCCCTCTCCCCGACCCCTGCTTGGCAGCATTTGCTACTGTCATACTTTGTAATATCTGGTAGGAAAAAATGCCCATCATCACCCTCACCTTTCAAAATTTCCTCAGCTGCTCTGGCACATTTTTTTCTTCTGGGTAAGTTTTAGAATTTTTTTGTCGAGACCCTACCAACTGATATTCATTGCAATTAGATTAAATGTATGTTTAACTTGGGGTATCTCATTTCTTTTTTTTTAAGATTTTATTTTTTTATTTGAGGGGGGGTCAGAGGGAGAAGCAGACTCCCCACTGAGCAGGGAGCCTGATGCAGGACTCGATCCCAGGACTCCAGGATAATGACCTGAGCCGAAGGCAGACGCTTAACTGACTGAGCCACCCAGGCGCCCTGGGATATCTCATTTCTTAACCAGAGTAAATCTTCCACTCCCAGAAGGTATCTCTCCAATTATTCAAGGCTTTTTTTTTTTCCTGTGTTCTGTGAGGTTTTAGAGTTTTTTCATTTAGGTCCACAGTGATTTCTGTCTGATCACTGCCAGTAAGTAAATAAGCTATTAGTTTTGTATGTTTTGGTGCTGGCCCCCTTTCGGCACTCACTTATTAAACCTTACTACTTTGAGTTTCATTATCTAGAGCATATCCAGGTAAAATATCATTTTTCTCCATCCTTTTAATACTTCTCATTTCTTGCCTTCAATTGACAATCATACCCTGCATTGTGTTGAGAGTCTGATATTGCCTTCTTTTCACTTTTTTTCTAACTTAATGTTTCACCATTCTGGAAAGAATGGTACTATTTCTTCTTTTTATGGAGATATTCTTCATTGTAGGAAACAAATATCATTCTGTTCCTTATTTATTGAGGTTTTTTCCTCTAAGAAATTGATTCTGAATTTTTTTGAAAAGCCTTTCAGTGTCTAGCAAGAGAATCAAATGATTTTTTCTGACTGCTTTTGATTTTGGAGGTGATTAATTACAGATTTCCTGATAGTTAGGCATTGAAACGTATTACACTTGGTCACGGTGTGTTCTTTTAATACCAGGCTAGCCTTGATTTACTAATATGTCACTTGGGATTTTGGTATATCTAGTCCTAAGTGGGTTAGGTCTGTAGTCTTCTTTTTTGTGCTCTCTTTGGCAGGTTGTGCCCAGGTTACACAATTTGCAACATCTTCTCTGTCATATTGCAACAGTGATACAACTTGCAACATCTCTGCCCCATGCTCTAGCAATTATCCATTCCTTAAATGTACAAAATAGCCTTCCTATGAAACTACTCAGGGTGAACTTGGGTTAGTAGCACTTTTTTTAACAGCTTTATTGAGGTGTGATTGATTTACGAAAAGAACCACACAGGGGCTCCTGGGTGGCTCAGTCGTTAAGCATCTGCCTTCGGTTCAGGTCATGATCCCAGGGTCCTGGGATCGAGCCCTGCATTGCCTCCCTGCTCGGCAGGGAGCCTGCTTCTCCCTCACCCACTCCCCCTGCTTGTGTTCCTGCTCTCGCTGTGTCTCTCTCTGTCAAATAAACAAACAAAATCTTAAAAAAAAAAAAACAACTCACATACTTAGTGCATACAGTTTGTATACTGGGACTCAAATACATGAGACATACCCCTGATACCATCACCACAATCCAGGTAATATACATATCCATCACCTCCAAAAGTTTCCTTGGGTCCCTTTGTTTTTGTTTGTTTATTTTTTGTTGTTTGTGGTAAAAACATGTCACATGAGTTCTCCCCTCTTAATAGATTTTTAAATGCACAGTACAATATTGTTGACTAGGCCTCATGCTATGCAAAAGATCTCTACGACTCATTCATCTTGCATAACTGTAAAGTAGCACTTGAAAGTTTTTTAACTATTCTCTTCTTTATTAATTCTTCTCCTTACTTGTAAGTTTCCTTTTCTTGTTGAAGTATAATCAACATATAGTATCCTGTTAGTTTCAGGTGTACATCATAGTAATTCAGTATTTTTATACATTATGAAATGATGTTGATGATAAATCTAGTTACCATCTGTCACCAGGCACGGTTGTTATAATAGGTATTGATTATATCCCTTATACTGTAACTATATCCCTTTGACTTACTTATTTTATAACTGGAAGTTTCTACCTCTTCATCCCCTTTAGCTCTTCCTCCCTCTCCACAGCCCCTCCACCCTCTGGTAACCGGCAATGTTTTTCCTGGATCTATGAGTCTGTTTCTGCTTTGTTTTGTTTATTTGTTTTGTTTTTTATAGTCCGTGTATAAGTGAAATCATATGGTATCTTTTCTGTCGGATTTCACTCTTATTTTACTTAGCATAATCATCACCCTTTAGGTCCTGTGATGATGTCACAAATGGTAATATTTCGTTCTTTTTTATGGCTGAGTAATTGTGTGTGTGTGTGTGTGTGTGTGTGTGAGATCTTTATCCGTTGCTGTATGGATGGACACTTAGATTGCTTCCATATGTTGGCTATTGTAACTAATGCTGTAGTGAACATCAGTGTGCATTTATCTCTTCAGATTGGGGTTTTTGTTTTCTTCAGATAAATACCCAGAAGTGAAACTGCTGGATCACACAGTCATTTTCAACTTTTTGACGGACCTCCACACTGTTCCTCACAGTGGTTGCATCACTGTATATTCATACCAACAGTGCACAAGGGTCCTCTTTCCTCCACATTCTCACAAACCCTGGTTATTGTCCTTTTGATACCAGCCATTTTGGTAGGTGTGAGGTGATAACTCATGGTGGTTCTGATTTGCCTTTCCCTGACGATGAGTGATGATGAGCATCTTTTCATATCCCTGTTGGAGCTCTATGTTGTCTTTGTAAAAATGTCTATTCAAGTCCTCTGCCCATTTTTTAATTGGGTTATTTGTGCATTTTTTATGTTAGGTTATGTGGGTGCTTTAAACTTATTTTGGATACTAACTCCTTAGCAGATATAGGATTTGCAAATACCTTCTATTCAGTAGGTTGCCTTTTCATTTGTTGATCATTTCCTTTGTGTGCAAAAGCTTTGTAGTTCGGGCACCTGGCTGGCTCAGTCGTTTGAGAGTCTGCCTTCAGCTTGGGTCATGATCCCAGGGTCCAAGGATCGAGTCCCATGTTGGGCTCCCTGCTCAGCGGGGAGTCTGCTCCTCCCTGTCCCTCTGCCTCCCCCAGCTTGTGCTCTTTCTCCCTCACTCTCTCAAATAAAACAATACAATCTTTAAAAAAAAAAAAAAGCTTTCTAGTTTGATGTAGTCCCATTTGTTTATTTTAGCTTTTGTTGCCCTTGTCTGAAGAGATGGGTCCAAAAACAGATTGCTAAGCCCGATGTCAGAGAGCTTACCACCTATGTTTTCTCCTAGGAGTTTTTTGGTTTTAGGTCTTACATTCAAGTCTTTAATCCAATTTTAATTTATTTTTGTATATGGTGTAAGAGAGTGGTCCAGTTTGGGTTTTTTGAAGGTAGCTGCCTACTTTTCCCAACACTATTTATTGAAGAGACCATCTTTTCTCCCATTGTATACTCGCTTTCTTTGTCATAGATATATTACCCATATATATGTGGGTTTTTTTCTGGGCTCTCTGTTCTATTCCATTGATCTGTGTGTCTTTTTTGTGCCAGTACCAGACTATTTTGATTACTATAATTTTATAGTATAGTTCGAAATCAGGGAGTGTGAAACCTTCAGTTTTCTTCTTTTGCAAGATGGCTTTGTCTGTTTGGGTCTTTTGTGGTCCATACAGATTTTAGGATTCTTTGTTCTAATGCTGTGAAAAATGCCTTTGGCATTTTAATGGGGATTGCAGTGAATCTGTAGATTGCTTACCGTAGTATAGACATTTTAACAATATTCTCCCAGTCCATGAGCACAGAATATCTTTGTATTTATTTGTATCTCCTTCAGTTTCTTTTATCAGATTCTTAGAGTTTCCAGAGTACAAGTCTTTCACCTCCTTAGTTAAGTTTATTCCTAGGTATTTTATTCTTTTTTGATGCAATCATACAAGGGATTATTTTCTTAATTTCTCTTTCTGATAGCTTGTTATTAGTGTATGGAAATGCAACCAATTTCTGTTTGTTGATTTTGTATCCTTTGAGTTTACCGCAGGCGTTTATCAGTTCTAGTAGTTTTTTGGTGCGGTCTAGAGTTTTCCACGTATAGTATCATGTCATCTGCAAATAGTGACAGTTTTACTTCTTCCTTTCCAATTTGGTTGCATTTTATTTCTTTTTCTTGCCTAATTGCTGTGGCTAGAACTTCCAGTACTATATTGCATAAAAGTGGCAAGAGTAGGCGTCCTTGTCTTATTACTGATCTTAGAGGAAGAGCTCTCAGTTTTTCACCATTGAGTATGATGTTTGCTATGGGTTTGTCATAGATGGTCTTTATTATGTTGTGGTACATTCCTTCTAGACCCACTTTGTTGAGAGTTTTTATCATTAAGATTTCCTTTTAAGTGGGGTGCCTGGGTGGCTCAGTTGTTAAGCGTCTGCCTTCGGCTCAGGTCATGAGCCCAGGGTCCTGGGATTGAGCCCCACATTGGGCTCCCTGCTCAGCAGGAAGCCTGCTTCTCCCTCTCCCACTCCCCCTGCTTGTGTTCCCTCTCTCACTGTCTCTCTCTCTCTGTCAAATAAATAAGTAAAATTAAAAAAAAAGATTTCCTTTTAAGTGATCCATTTCATTGGGATTTTCATATTTATTCCCTATAATTGAATACAGTATTTTCATAATTTTTAATTCCCTGTGTTCTTTCTCTATTTTTTTATTGATCGAACTTGCTAGAGATTTGTCTATCTTATTATAAACAAACAGCCTTAGATTTATCTGTCATTTCCATTCTTTTTTGACTAATCGATTCATTCACTTCTGCTTCTCTATTGATTCTTCCCTCACCTTCTTTAGATCTACTTTATGTGTGGTAGGCAGGTTTGTATAAATAAATGGTGATCTAGCAAGAGCCCAAGTTTATTAACTTCTAGGTCATGACCACCCACATTGTAGAACTCTGGATGCTCTACTACCTTCTCCAACTCCCCGCCAGTCCAGTGCTCCTCAACCCCCCAGTTCTAGCTCTGTGCTCTTGAATTACACCCTCCTGACCAAAACTCTACTATCTATTCAACTTGAACCCCGTTCCTCCCTCTTCCAAATTCACAGTGTAGGGAAGTTGTCTATATAAGTTATTATTCCTTTCCTCTCTGAACCAAATGGAGTCAGAGAAGGGAGATTCACTTCCCTGTTCTAAGCAGCCCTCTAGATATGCCTTAGCTAGAGCCCCATTTACTTCCTCCATCCCAGTGGCCTGATCTGCGACAAGACTCTTCTGTCACACCTTGGAACTCTTCTCCAGAACTGCCAACAGAGAAACTGGGAAATGACTCACATTGTGGTGTTGTTGGGTCTCTGTGTGGTTTGTCACACGGTGCCTCTGTGTTTTTGTTACAGAAACAGCTCTGGGATATTTTCAAGGTGGGTTCATGCCCTTTGCTGATTGTCCATTTGGCTTTCTTCTCAGACCCCCAACTTTGCCCTGTAGGTGAACCAGAGGAAAGATTTGAAACTCAGACTGAGTTAATCAGACCACTAGCAGCCTCCTAAGGAGTTTTGAGAGGAGTTGCACAGTCCATTTCTCACAACGAGGCAATGGAGTTTTTGCCTTTGTCCTCCGCCTTCCCAAGAACAGATCACTGGAATACTTGCTCACATTCCAGGATTAGCAGTATTACCTCCTTCTACATAAGCATCAATGTGTTCTATCTCTGCTCCCAAGAAAAACCTCTCTCCTAAAGTATGGGGACACTTTCTTTTATCAGACAATAGGAGCTTCCAGATACCTTTGGGGAAATGTAGTGGCCTGCTTTAGGAGGAATCCATCTTCCACCTTCCCAAAAGGTGTGTGTTGAGTGCAATATCCAGGTAGGTGCCTTTACATAAGCTAATTGGAAGCCGTTTTGGAAATATGTAGAGTAAAATATGTGGATAGGTAAGAGCCCTCAATTCCACTGAAAATGATAATTATTTTATTTCCTGGGCCCAGAGCTAGGGGTAAGAGGAAAGATCCTCCAGACAATCTTCACTTCCTCCAGGAACCTCCCCCGACAGCCCACTTAAGAAAGGCCAGAGATCTGTGGCGAGTGCTAACACCTTGCCCACCCGTGTTCTTCTGATGAGTGGGAGGACACATCCTCAGCCCTGAACTTGACTGCCAGGGCTCATGGCTGAGCCAAGGAGGACACACTTGCCTTTCACCCATGGCGGAGGGGTGGGATGTGAGAAGTGGAGAAATAACAGTGATCCACTGGAAAATCAATGGACTTCCCTGGAGTGCTGATGTAATTAGTAGCCCTGCCCGTCAGTGACCATAAGTGCTTTGTGAAGCACCTTCTGCAAAAAATTAAGCCCTTGTCCAATGGCTTTCCAATAACAGAAATAATATATTTGATTTTTATTCATTCAGAAATAAATGTGCAGTGGCTCTTGCTCTTCACGTGTAGCAGCTGAACGGCATTCAATATCTGGATGTCTTTCTGATCAGATTTAGAATAATGGTGAAAGCCATGAATTACAGGGCACAAAGCCTGACATGTTTATTGCTTACAATTCATTTTATAGCCCTTTCTTCGAGGGCTTGATCTGCTGAACAGGATGACTGTGAGCTAGTAACAAAGAGAACTCCAGAGTCACGTCTCGGTTCACCCCTCTGGAGCAGGTGTCGGGGCCAGAGCACGGGCCCGAGGCCAGGTGAGGGCCCTCTCTGACCAGCACCAACTTCATCCGCAGTGCCGCCAGTCATCCGCGTGTATCCAGAGACCCAGGCACAGGAGCCCGGCGTGGCGGCCAGTCTGAGATGCCACGCAGAGGGCATTCCTATGCCCAGAATCACTTGGCTGAAAAATGGCATGGATGTCTCCACCCAGATGTCGAAACAGCTTTCTCTATTAGGTAAGAACCACCCTCGGTGCCTCTCTGCTCTTTCCATCAAGTTTAAGCTGACGCTTCCCCCAGCAGTGGAAATGAGAGACATGATTTGTTTCTAAGTCAGATGTTTCGGGAGTGAACAAACGTCTCCCCAAATTCTCCTGCTATCTGGGCTCACACAGGTCTTGCAGGCTTTTTGAGCACAATGATGATAACCTGTCAGTTAGATCCCAGGTCAGCGTCAGTTTAGTTCAGCTGTTTCAGCTCTTTCTGGGCGTGTATCATGGATGTTGGCTGCCCTCAGCCCTGCCAAGGGCCTGCACTCTGAATAGAATGGAGACAGGAGGGAGGAGGGGGTCCCAGCTGAGCAGGTCATCCTGAGCACTGTCCTTCCTCCAGCCAATGGGAGCGAACTCCACATCAGCAGTGTTCGGTATGAAGACACAGGGGCGTATACCTGCATCGCCAAAAACGAAGTGGGCGTGGATGAAGATATCTCTTCACTTTTCATCGAAGACTCAGCTAGAAAGACCCGTGAGTCCGCTCTTGCCTCTGAGGTCCTCGTTGCGCTGATTGGGGGATGCTGGGTGCAAGGGGACCAACTGACCAAGGCCACACCCATCATCCATGAGCCCCTGAAGACAGGGGTAAACTCCCATATTCTGTGCTTAAAGCTGGGGACAGAGGGTGCCCAGAGGTGAGCAGACCTGCCCTGGCAACCTCGACAACACACAGACAGAGAAGGTCCCTGGACAGCAGAGAGTGCCCAGGACCACAAGGAAGCTTGCATATCCTAGCCCCACTTCTGCCTCCTCCTTGCTGTATAGACTGGAACCTCTGCCCCTCACCCACAAAATTCCTCCTACTCTCCACCCACCAGTCAGTGTTGCAGATTCCATGTATGATAGACTAGATATCAGTTCATGATCTATATCACATGCTGCCATCCCACCATGGCCCAGGAAGTGGCCCGGCCACACTTGCACACATAACCTCGAGTCCAGGGATTATAGCCCACCTGGTGGCCAAGTGTGCCTTCCCTGGTAGCCACCGCTCCCCAAATGGCTCTGCAGGCATGATTCCATGGACACGGGTGATAGATAGGATCTCTTGCCCTTATTCAAAAACTCCAAGCTGAGTCTTCATCATCAAAGGAGATCATTAGAAGTGTTTCAGATGGTCTTCCTAGGAGAATCCTAGTTGAAAAGCAGCATGGCTTCTGGAAGTAATCAGGAACTCTAGGAGAGCGGTTGCTTGCTCCTTGTCAACCACAGCAGTGGAGGATCCCATTAGTTTCCATGATCCTGGGGACCTGATTTCAAAGACTATTTAGAAATTGAAAAGGTCCCGAGACCTGGAAACATGTGTCCACATCCAGAGTCCCATCAGCGTGCTGCTGCTGGGGCGGAGAGTGGGGCAGACTCCACACACGATGGATTAGGTAGCCGTTCGTCCCTGAAAGGAATCACGACAGTAAAGTTGCTGACATTGTTTTGTTCTCTTTTCCTTCCCTCAATCACGTTCCCGCGCTCCTGATTCTCTGACGCTGTAGTGGCAAACATTCTGTGGCGAGAGGAAGGTACCAAGCTCACTTCTTTTGTGTTGTGCTTGTGATCGCCTGTGTTCGTGCCTCCATTGTGAGGCCATATGTCCATGGGCCACGATCAGCTTGTCCAGACACCACGCAGTCCCCACAGGTGGGGCCCACCTGCCAGACCGGATGGGAGGGGGGAGGTCAATTGTCAAACTCAAGCGTCACACACTGAGAAGCAGATTTAAAACCTACTAGTGTCTTTAATGGACACCAGTCCATTAGAACTTAAAAGTAGGAAGTTGCCATCTGAAGCTGTTTGAAACTGTCACTGAAGCAGATTACTTGGCAGGGGTTCCTAGTTGGATGAGGCCTTCAGCTTTTTTCCAGAAGCTGATATTGGTGTTGGGGTTTAGTGTATACTTTGAGGAAATGCCAAAGAAAAAAGCCACCATGATTTCTGTAAATGTATATTTACATGTATATTTTTAAATGAATAGACTTTTTTTTTAAGATTTTATTTATTTATTTGACAGAGAGAGACAAAGAAAGAGAAGGAACACAAGCAGGGGGAGTGGGAGAGGGAGAAGCAGGCTTCCCACGGAGCAGAGAGACCGATGCGGGGCTCAATCCCAGGACCCTGGGACCTTGACCTGAGCCGAAGGCAGACACTTAAAGACTGAGCCACCCAGGCGCCCCTGAATAGACTTTTTTAAATTTGTATTTATCAAACCATCTTTAGATATTAGGTTGGGCCCTAAAAAAAAAAAAATGGCCATTCTTATACATCAAAAATGGTCAAATACTGACAATTTCATGTGGTTCAAAAAATAGCAGGCCCATGTGGGAACTGGGTTATAGAGCCTGAGTCACTGCTTGGGGTGCATGTGCCTTTGTGAACCCCAGCCCAGGGCAGCCCCTCCACCAGAGCAGAGTTCACATCATCTGGAGATAACTTATTCTCCAGGTTAGTGGATGGTGGTGTCAGGGAGGAGTATGAGAAGTGGCAGAATGCACCCTGTGATTTCAGGGTTAAGCACAAAATCTACCTCTTTAAAAGCTGACCTGGGGGGCACCTGGGTGGCTCAGTTGATTAAGCAGCTGCCTTCAGCTCATGTCATGATCCTGGGGTCCTGGGATCGAGTCCCGCATCAGACTCCTTGCTCAGTGGGTAATCTGCTTCTCTCTCTGCCTGCCGCTCCCCCGGCTTGTGCTCTCTGACAAACAAATTTAAAAATCTTAAAAAAAAAAAACAAATAAATGAAAGCCGGCCTAGTTCCTGTCTCATTTTTTCCTCATGAACATCTCATGGCATTTCCTAGAGCCTAGCATATGCGCGTACTCAGAACAATTTCCTGAACGTCAGGCACTGCTGCCCACAGTCCGTCTCAGCAAAACAAAAGCAGAGCCTGAGAAACGAGAATGGATGCCAGTAGGCTTTAGGGTTCCTTGGAAGAACAGGTTGTAGCGATGGCCACTCATCATGGACAGCTGTCCCTCGGCGGTGCGTGACCTAGCTCCTAGGCCACGATGCACGCGGAGCGCTTTCCCTCTGTGTCCTTGAGAGGTGGTAATTTTCTAAAGTGAGTTTACTACCAAGAGGCTCAAGTTTCAAAAGTGGAGCCCAGCAAAGAATGCAGGAGGCCCTGGGGTGTGTGAAATGCAGCCATAGAGGCCCCACCTTGAGGCCAACTTAAGACCCCCGGCCGCTTTCGGGCTCCCGGCTGGCAGGTGCTGCCTTCATTGTGGACAGCGCAGCAGCAAACAAATTCCATCCTGCCCAGACAGCCAGCTGCCTGTACCCTTCACAGCTGGAACCCAGAGCTGGGGGTTAGGAAACACCGGAGCGTAACTCAACAGGCCGGCAGGGAACCGTCCCCTCTCAACAAGAGAAATGAGACAATCGGGGCATACCACAGCAAAGAAAGCTTCTTCGTGCCCCCTTAGGAGAAGCGACGCTCAAACAGAACCTTCCAGGGGCCGGATCATGAGGCTGGCTCTCCTGTGAAGTCAGTTGTTTGTCGAGGCCCGCATTCTGTTGCTGACGATGAGCAAGGCTGTGCTTCGCCTGCCATGTGGCCACAGCTGCAACCCCACATGGAGTCCCCCGAGCTTTCAGTCTTGCACTGGTCCTTGCAGCTGTCGATTTCCCAAGAGGCCCCTGGAGGCCGAGGGACCCCCAGGGACAGGGATTTTGACTCGTAGGTCTGAGCAAAAGAAGTTTGCCAGGTGAGAGTGGACAGAGAGAAGGCCCCACAGGGGCAAGATAGATGGGGACAGAGCACATACGGGCCAGAAGCTGGGATGCCCTGGGAGCTGAGACAGGGCCCTCGTGGGTGGCCCCTTCATGTAGCTCTTGGGGACAGGCTGCCCAGCACCCCAGGTTCCCCACTGGGACCTGTGCAGGGTGCTCCCAGGCACGGCTAGCTTCTCAGAGGCTGGGGTCCAGTTGTGCCCAGTGGCAGAGCCCTCCTGCCCAGAGCCCCTCTCAGCACAGAACCAGCAGCAGCTAAGACTGTGTCATGGAGTCAGGGACCTTGATCCACACTGGGAACCCCAGGCACTAGGGCTTCCTGGTCAGTAAGGGCCCGAGGCCCAGAAAATTGCCTGCAGCCATTGGAAGCAGGTGGAATGTTGGCTCCTATTTCATGTTACATTGTTTTCTAACACTAAAAACTTACCCAGATAGTCAGTGAAGTCACTAGCTGGGTTTCTGAGCATGCTAGGAAAGAGTGTGTTTTTCATGTATTTAATTTTCTTAGCATTTATGGAAATCTGTTGACTATCCTACCTTCACAAGAAAAAAAGTGAGGGAGAAAGAAAGGGAGAACTCAAACCTTAACTATTTTTGTGCCATGTTTACCCTTTATGTTGAGGCACAGTGATGCAGAAGAGCCCGGAGTAGGGGTTCAGGGTCTAGCCCCAGCTCTGACATAAATCCAAGTAGCCTCTAGCAAGCCCCTTCCCTTCCTTGGACCTCAGTTTTTTTGTGTTTATAATAAGGAGGCGGCACTAGCTCCTCCCACGGCCCTTTCTCTGCTAGTCTGAAATTTCTCCCCGCCGACCACAGCAACCACACCAGGGCGGTGGTGGGAGCAGGCGGGTGGGCCTGACCAGGCTGTGGGTCCATTGCCTGACCTGGGGCTGCCACAGAGAAATGGGTGAGGCAGAGGTGGGAGCAGAAATCAGGGAGCAGCTAGCAGGCTGTCTTGAAGGGGGGGGTCTGCTGGCACTGACAGGCCAGGATGAAATTGGCACAAAGGAGCGGCAGCCACAGCTTTGTCAGGACCCTAAGTTCCAGGGAGTGGTGTTGTATATAAATGTGTTTAAAAAAAAAAAGAGCTAGCCTTTGCCTTTCTGGCATGATCTGATCTATCTGATTTGACTAGTTGACAACAAACGACCAAGGGAGACTCTTTCAGAACAGGAAAGACCAAATGTAGGTCAGAGCCAAGGCTATCATTCATTTGAAACCTTCTGTTGGTGGCCTGCCCGGGGCGCCCTAGGGCAGAAGCACGTGTCCAGGAGGATAGCCTGGGGATCGCAGAGCCCTCATCTGCTGTAGTGGTTCACAGCCCTCTGGCACTTTCTCCCCATGCTGCCCACACACCACCTGCTCATCTCACGTCACCTCGACCGGTGCCTGTACCCCACGCAGCCAAACCGCAGGTGTCGCGTGTGCCCCGTGTGGCACGTGACCCTAACTTGGAGCTAGCCGCTGGGGACAGGGGAGCTTAACCATGGCCGTGTTTACTCCTCACAGGCCTCAGTGTGGGGAACATGTTCTACGTCTTCTCGGACGATGGCATTATCATCCTGCACCCCGTGGACTGTGAGATCCAGAGGCACCTCAGACCCACGGAGAAGATCTTCATGAGCTACGTAAGTGTCCGTGCTTGCAAGTCGGTCTTCCATGACTGCCCCCTTGACTTCCGAGACTCCATTTGCTGCATGTGGTGTAGTTCCACATGCGTTCCAAAGCTCCAGAAAGTCCACGGGAGGCTAAGAGTTGAAGGTCTCATTCCTTGATTGGGCCTTTGGTGCACAGAGCCCTCGGTGAGGCCTAAGGCTTACAGGTGGGTTTCTCTTCTCCCCAAGTTCATAGAGAAGGGATGGCGACAGCAGTGTGAACAGACAGCCCAAAAGGTGCTGCTAGAAGGAGGTGCAAGGTGCACTGGGGACACTGAAGGGTGAGGCCTCTCCAGACCCGGGGAGGACAAAGTCAGAGAAGGCTCCCGAGCAGGGGACCCCTGGGCTCAGTTGTGAAGAACAAGTAGGAACTGGGGATGGGTCTCTAAAGGGAATGTCATGAACATGGCAAAAGGTAGCATAAAATGTCTTGTCACATCCGGCAATCGCAGATACTTGGTCTGACTGAGATTAGGATGAATGTAGGTCAGGGTCAAAGCTAAGGAGTTTTAATGGTAGATCTTAAGAGTTCTGGGGACCCCTGGAGGACTTGAAGTGATGCAAGGCCCTGGTGGGGCTGCTTTAGAACATGTGCGGGGCCCCAGTGAGGGTAATGACGAGCAGGACTGGATTGGAAGCCCAGAAGCAGGTGCAGAGGCTGTTGTGAGCACCCATGTGAGAAAGGGTAGTGACCTAGCCAAGCCAGGGGCAGTGGCAATGGGAAAAATCGATTGTAGTGTTATTCACAGGTAAGATCAACAGGCACCACGAGGGTCATCTGGGGTCTTGCTAGGAGGAGCAGAGTGCCCTTCACTCAGGAGGAGGAGAGGCAGGTCAGGGGGACACAGTTCATTCTTTCACTCTATGGGGCCCTGTACAGAGGCCACATTCTCCGTCTCGTGCTGGGGATCCCCAAAGCAGAGCAGATAGGCTCTTCATCAAGGAGACGAGGGTGGCCTATAATGTAGTGAGTTTAAGATGCCCATGGGACGCAAGCATAGAAACATCCAGAAGATGCGGATGGGCCGTGGTGGGCTGGAGAGTCGTCGGCTCTCTGGCAGGCAAAAGAAGTAGCTTTAAGGAAGCCTGGAGAACATGGGTCACAGAACCTAAGGATAGCAAAGTTTATAAAAGGAAGGGGTCTTCAACAAGTCAATAGAGGACGTAAGTTGCAAGGTTCTCAGGGGCCCCAGAGGAACAAGGGGAGAGAGCATGAAACACAAGAATGCCCCAAGCATCAGAGGTGCTATGAAGCATGAGACCAAATGCAGAGCTGCCATGCCACATGGACAGAGGCTGCAGAGATGACTGCTGGTGGCAGATCCAGGAAAGCCTTTCTAGCCCTCCAGACCCAGCTGTCCACAGGCATCCCCTAGACAGTGCTTCGTCACCTGACCCCACCCCAGGGCTCTGTCCCTCCCATTGGTTTCTCTCTTGTGTTGGTGGTTGCCTGCATAAGGTAGACCCTTAGCTACTTGACGGTAGAATTACATTAACCCAAAAGAGTCCTCTGCAGGCCCTCCTGGGCCCCTCCTCGAGGACATGCAGTGAAGGAACTGGTGAGCAGCGACGGGCCCGGAGCTCGTGGTGGAAGTGGGCCACACCCAGGCGGGTTCCTGCAGCCAGCTTGTTGCATTCCTGTGCTGGCTCTTGGTAGGTCTCAGGCTCTTGCTTCTCTCACATTTGTAGCTCTGGAACAGCTGTTTTCTGGGCTGTTTCATTTGAATTAATCATTTTTTAGATATGCTACCCTCGATGAATTTTCCTTCCACGTAGTAGCCGTGAAACCATCTAGAAAGAGTGGTCCTAGTTAATTTCTAGCAGTTAGGTTTAAATAATTGCACCCTGTCACATGGGCACTAATTTCTCATGGATTTGCAATAACCTGTAGCTCGAGGGAAATCTCTGAAAACATAACCACGACTCACATTTCCTAAAAAGCCAGAACGAGTCACAGTAGGAGAGGCCCCACAGGCCTTTCAGACAGCGCAAGACCACGGTGAGCTAGGCGACAGTCCCAAATAACTGTGTTCTCCTCTAGAAAATGCCCCACCATCTCCCAAGAGGGTTGCCGTGAAGCGAGCCTCTGGTCAAAGCACTGAACGAGTAGATTAGTGCTTCTCTCGGGTGTCTCTGCTGGATGAGGGGTCCACTCTGGGCAGTGGGAAGCAGCACATGTAGTAGGCAGGGACACAGGCACCCCTGGATTCACATCCCACCTCTATCACTCAGCAAGACTGAATGGCTTTAGACAAGTGACCTAACCCCTCCAAGCCTCTGTTTTTCTCACATGTGAATGGGGGTGGTTGTGAGGATTGAATGTGATGCCGGGCAGTGACCAGGGTAGAAGGTGACAGTTCTGCCCCAAAGCTATTGCAGTCATTTAGGAAAGACCTGGAAAATAGATGAACTCAGGGAATGAGGAGGCCGTCTCTGTAGTCCTTGGTGACTCATTTGTGGCAGACTGTAGGGGAGAAGGAAGCAGCAAGGGTGATAGTCATGCTTGGTCCTGGCTGGCCAGCTGCTGATGAAGACCCGGTGGGAGGGGCAGGTATGGAAGAGAGGAACAGCTCAGCGTGGCTGGCTGAGTATGAGGGGGCTGTGGGAGAACCAAGCAGGCACTGGAGAAGGTAGTTCTGAGCTAAAGACACAGATCTGGGATCCATCTGCATCTGGGCTTTGGCTAAAATCAGCGCAGTAGACGAGACTGCCAATGGTGTGTGTGAGTGGTTTGAGTTGGGTACCTGAACAGAACCCTGGGGGTCAGTAGTTACAGGACAGGCAGACCAAGAGGGACCCCAAGGAGACTGAGACAGAGCTGGGCCAGAGTCATGATGAAACACATGAGACTATCACAGAAGATAAGGGAAAAGATGGTCCCCATTTTCAATCATTTATTCATTCAACAAACATATTTGAGGCACCCATTCTATGTCAGGCACTTTACTAGGTGCTAAGGATATAGCAGTGAAGTAGACAGACAAAGAGCCCGCTGTCACAGAACATTCTAGTAACCAAAGAGGGCCTAAACGGAGGTAGACAGATCAGTGCACAAAGTTAAGTGGAAATGACAAATGCAGCCAGGTACGGAGGTAAGGCATGCTGGCAGTGCCAGGCCAATGAAGAGGGGCAGGAGGGTGGCACAGGGGAAGGAAAGCAAGCATGCCATGTGCATGGAGCACAGTGGGTAAGGGAGAGAAAAGCCAAAGCTCCGCAGAATAGTAGGAGCCAGAGGGGGCAGGGCCTTGCAGACTTCCGGAAAGACCCGGATCCTCTTCTGAGCAAGAAGGAGTGTTAATGGAGGGGAGGGTGCTGAGAAGAGGAGGGAGGTGGGCAGACTTACGGCAATGCCCGTGGATTCTGTGTTGAGAACAGGTTGGCGGGGGTGGCCAGGGTAGAATCAAGGGGTACAGCCTGGGTGCTACCGCAGTGCTCGAGCAACAATGTGGCCTGATTTGCAACGACGTGGATGGACCTGGAGGGTGTTATGCTGAGTGAAATAAGTCCATCAGAGAAAGACATGTATCATAGGACCTCACTGATATGAGGAATTCTTCATCTCAGGAAACAAACGGAGGGTTGCTGGAGTGGTGGGGGGTGGGAGGGAGGGGGTGGCTGGGTGATAGACATTGGGGAGGGTATGTGCTATGGTGAGTGCTGTGAATTGTGCAAGACTGTTGAATCACAGACCTGTCCTTCTGAAACAATGCAATATATGTTAAGAAAAAAAAAAAAGATAGCAGGAGGGGAAGAATGAAGGAGGGGTAAGCCGGAGGGGGAGACAAACCATGAGAGAGGATGGACTCTGAAAAACAAACTGAGGGTTCTAGAGGGGAGGCAGGTGGGGGGATGGGTTAGTCTGGTGATGGGTATTAAGAAGGGCACGTTCTGCGTGGAGCACTGGGTGTTATGCACAAACAATGAATCATGGAACACTACATCACAAACTAATGATGTAATGTATGGTGATTAACATAACAATAAAAAATTTAAAAAAAAAAAAAAACTGTGTGGCCTGAGCCCAGGTGATGGAGGTGGGAGCAGTGAGGCAAAGTCAAATTCTGAATGTATTTTGAAGGCAAAGCTGAAATGATGTTTGATGCACCGGATGAGGGCCGAGGGGATGAGAAGAGAACTCGAAGGTGGCCACAAGGGTTTTGGGCTAAGGAAGTAAAACAGTGGAGCTGCCATCTTGTTAAGGGAATGAGCAGGATTGAGAGGTAAAATTGGGCATTGATTTTGGACTCACAAGTTTGAGGTGTACAGCAAACAGCTAAGTATAGTTAGGTGGTTGGCTGCTTAAGTCTGGAGTTCGGAGAAGAGGCTCTAACGAAAGATACAAATTTGGGAGTTGGAAGCATGTCGACGGTATTTGATGCCATAGGTTGGGATGAGATTAGCAAAGGGAGTGGATTTTGGAGAGGAAAAGTCGTTGAGTGACCGCTGTGTGTTCCAACCCAGAGAGATGGCAAACTGAGCAGGATCAAACAACAGAGAAGGCCCAGCCCCTGGGACGGGGTGGTGGGGTTGGCGGGGGAGGGGGGAGAAGCAAGGAGTAGTCAGCAGAGTCAGATGACACCCCAAGTCCGAATAAAAAGGCGACACCGGTTTAATTTAGTAAATGAGAAGTACGGAGTATTGAGCTCGGTGGGAACACTGCCGGCTCTGTGGTGAGGAAGCAGAGAGGGTAGGTCACTCTTTTGGAAGTCTGGCCACGGACGGAAGTTTTCTAGATGATGGGGATGCGGAGAGGGGGGAGTTCGCGCACGAGGGGGGAGGAAGGCAGGCCTGGCGGCTGCCGCTACAAAAAAACACAAATACACACACAAAGGGAAGTTCCAGCCTCGTAAGTGGGAGGAGGTGGAAGGTGAGGAGGAGGAAGGTGGAAGGTGGAGGTAGGAACAGAGGGACGGGGGAGGGGGAGGGGAGAGGGAATCCACACATGGCAGGCGGGCCGGGGGATTCAGAAGATATATGGCAGCCTATCTCCTTTACAGGAAGAAATCTGTCCCCAAGCGGAAGGAAATGCCACCCAGCCGTGCCAGTGGGCCTCAGCCGTGAACGTCCGGCACCGGTATATCTATGTGGCCCAGCCAGCACTGAACAGAGTCCTCGTGGTCGACGTGCAAGCCCAGAAAGTTCTACAGGTACATCTCTCTAAGGGAGTGAGGGGGGCTTCCGGTTCCGGGGCACAGCCTGCCACAGTCCTCTTGGCTTTCTGCCCCCCTGCCCAGCTCCTTGGAGAGGCGGTCAGACTGGGGACCAGGGGCGGAGAGCAAAGAAGGTTCACGCGCTGCTACTCAGCAGTATTGATGGCCTACTATGTGCCGAGCACTGTTCTAGGGCCTTGGAAAACAGCCACGAATGAGCAGTCAAGTGCTAGATCCTATATTCTAGTCTGGGAGACAGACGGGAAATCAGAATGTTAGAGAACTCTAAATTCTAAGTTCTATTTACAGGTCAGATGTGACAAAGGAATTGGATGACTGTTTCAAATCGGCCCTTGCTCTGGAGGTGAACAGATTCTGAGATCTAAACGCCAAGTGGGATTCCCATTCTGGGAGCAGAGGGTGGGCCGGAGGCGCTGGAGGACAGTGAGGAGCGGGGAGAGCAGGGAATGGTGAAGGGGGAGGTAAAGCACAGCCCAAACCACGAAGGATTTTCATCCGGGGAGTGACCTCATCTGACTTAGATTATGAAACAGTCAGGCTCCGTTAAGAACCGATGGAACACCACGTCAAAAACTAGTGATGTAACAATTAAAAAAAAGAACCAATGGCAAAGCACAGCAGCGTCGTGGCTACTGAAATAATTCAGGCATGAACTGCAGATGGCCGTGGAGGTGGCAGAAACTGATCAGATTCTTGATAGATTTTAAATGTGGCAAGATTTTCTGCTGCATTCAATGTAAGTTTGAGAGAGAGGAAATCAGGTTGTTGGGAGTTTTCTTTACCTTGAGGAATGGTAGAATGGTGATGCCATTTACTGTGTGTGGTGGATTGAATAGTGGCCCCAAGATGCCCAGAACCTATGAGTGTCACCTTCTCGGGCACAGGGGACTCTGCAGAGGTGATTAAGGATGTGTAAATGGACCATTACCGGGGATGACCTGGATGAGCCTACCTCCTACCTCAATGCAAGTGCAAGTACCCACATCAGAGGGAGGCAGGGAGAACTGTGCCTGTGTAGGGAGGGGAGTATCTGCATCACTGAAGTAGGCAGGGGTCAGTGGAATCCAGGGCAGAGAAGTAGAGGTGCCACTGGGAGGACTGAACCACACTGGGGCTCTGCTGGCTTTGGAGATGGGGGAAGGGGCCATGAGCCAAGGACTGCAGGGCTAGAGGCTGGCAAAGTCAAGGAAACACATTCTTCCCTAGCGCCTCTAGAGCGGGCACTGCCCTGCAGCCATCCCTATTCAGCCCAAGGAAATTAATTTTGGACTTTGAGCCTCCAGAACTGTAAGAGAATTAAATCTCTGTGGTTTTAAGCCACTCAGTTTGTGGTACTAGGTTATCATAGCAACAGGAGAGTAATGTACTCTACAGAGACTTCGGGAAAGGCAGGGGTGCAGGCCATGGAGCAGGAAGACGAGAAAATTAGGAATTTGGGTTTAGACCTGCCAAGTGTAAACTGCTATTATAAATGTTAGCTGGGGTGTCTAGGTGATTTCTTCAGTTGAGCGTACGACTCTTGATTTCGGCTCAGGTCATGATCTCCGGGCTGTGGGATTGAGCCCCATGTCAGGCTCTGCATTCAGCAGTGAGTCTGCTTCTCCCTCCCCCTCTGCCCCTCCTCCCCACTCATGCTCTCACGTTCTCTCTCTAAATCTTTCAAAATAAAAATAAAAATGTAAGTAGAGATGTCAAATAAGGAATTGGATAAACGGGTCTGGAGGCCAACGAGAGATCTAGGCCAGAGAGGTCAGTGTGGGTATTGTCACCATACCAACTGTTAAATCCAGAGAAGCAGATGAAATCACTGAAGGTAATACAGATAGAGAAGAGGTCAAGGTTGGAGCCCTGAGGCACCCCAACACTTAAAGATCAGGAAGGAGAGAAGAAGCCAACAAGGACACCAAGCAGGAGGAGCCTGAAAGGTAGGAAGAAAATTGGGGCTAGGGCAGGGGAGAGCTGAGGGTTCCAGAAACCAAAACCAAGAGGGTCTTAAGGAAGAGTTTGCAGTTAGTGGTGTCTGATATAGCTGAGCATTTGCAGATCATGGATCCTAAGAATTAACCATTGGATTTGGTATCCCATGGATCACCTTGCCAGGAGCAGATAGCATGATCGTAGAATACAAGCTTGAGGTCATAGAGATGGTGAATACAGACAAGCATTTTGAGGGGGTTTGCTGTAAATATGGGTAAAAGGAGCCAAATGAGGCAATAGGTAACAGCATACTGAAGAAGCTTCTTTAGAATAGGTGATATTACAGCATTGGTATGCATGTATGTATGTAATGCTGGGGGGAAAAAAACTCCCACACATCTTCCCCTTCTTCTGCATCACTGAAGTAGGCAGGAGTCAGTGGAATCCAGGGCAGAGAAGTAGAGATGCCAGCTTTGGATAAAAGCACATTCTTTCACATAACAGAAGGAAATGGAAAATATTCAAGTACACTTACAAAGAGGTGACAGTTAACAATGGGTGGCAGGTGGACGAACATTTCTTGTGGTTGCTTTTATTTTCTCAGTGAAATAAGAAGGAAAATTATCACCCAGCCTGGAGGTTTGAAGAGAGAGGTGAAGGGTGCATTTGAGATTGAACTGACCAGGGCACTGTGCTAGGACTGCTGGGTGAAAGCAAAGGCCCACTGAGGGCTTGCGGATGTAAAGAGAAAGTGAGGCCGGTGAGCAGGGTTGTGGTTTTTCTTCCCAGCAATGCCCCAGTGCATGCTCATTATAGGGGGAAATGTGGATGTAACCAGGGTTTTGGTTTCTCCAGCCCAGTTGGGCAGAAGGCTTTCTGTTAGTGATTTTTCTGACCAGTGAACATACTCTGAGTAATATCAATCCTTTGAAATTCGTTGAAGCTTGCTTTATGACCCAGCTTAGAATCAATGTGATAAAAATGTTTCATTTGCACTTTAAAAGAATGTGTGTTCTAATGGTAGGTACAGTATTCTGTATACATGTCCAATTATGTCAAGATTGTTCATTGCATTGTTCAGATCTTCTAAGTCATTTTTCTTTAAAGATTTTATTTATTTGACAGAAAGAGACACAGCGAGAGAGGGAACACAAGCAGGGGGAGTAGGAGAGGGAGAAGCAGGCTTCCCGTGGAGCAGGGAGCCCGGTGTGGGGCTCGATCCCAGGACCCTAGGACCCCAACCCGAGCCGAAGGCAGACACCTAATGACTGAGCCACCCAGGTGCCCCATAAGTCATTTTTTTCTTTGTCCACTTAGTCTATCAGCTGCCGAGAGGTGTGTTGAAGTCTCACACCGTGATTGTAGGTTTATCTAAATTCCATCCATTTTTGCTTTAAAACTGTAGTAACTTCCTGGGTCAAAGACTTCTTCATTCTTACAAATTATCTCTATTTCTGGCTATGCTTTTGCCTGAAAGTCTGTTTTTGTCTGATACGAGGACAGACAGATCAGATTTCTTTTGATTAGTGTTAGCTGTATTTTTTCTGTCCTTTCACTTCCAACCTTTCGATGTCCATATATTTAAAGTGGTCTTTTTTAAAGCTACATGTGTTTGGGTTTTAGCCTTTATCTAGTATAATAATCTCAGTCTTTTACTTGGATCATTTGATCCATTTATATTTAATGCAGTTAATTATATAGTTAAATCTACCATCTTACCGGCTTCTTATTTGACCTGTTTGTTCTGCTTCTTCCTCCTTTTTACTCTCTTTGGGATTAGTCAATTATTATTCTGTTATTGTTAGGACTGCCATAGAGATTATAACATGCATCCTTGCCTCAATACAGTCACATATAATTAATGACGTCACTTCTCCAATAACGATAGAACCGTGTAACAGTAACTCCTTTAACTCCTCTCCTGCCTTTTGCATGATTGTGGGAATAAATTTTATCTCCATATATATAATTGAACCCCACAAGACCTGACTTAATATTTTGTACACTTGGCAGTCATTTATATTCACCCACATATTTACTTTTCTCACTGCTCCTTATTCCTTCCTGAAGTACACAGTTTTGTCTGGGATCATTTTCACTGTGACAAAAGACTTTTTTAAATAGTTGTTTTAGTGAAGATCTGCTGGCAACACAGTTTTTGTTTGGTTGAAAGGACCTTTATTTGCCCTTTATTTTTAAAGAAAGACTATTTTCACTGGATATAGAATTCTACCTTGACAATTCTACTTGCTCAGCATTTTAAGATGCTGTTCCACTGTCTTCCATTGTTTTGTTGATAGGTCGGTCTTTTTGTCACTCTTTTGAAGGTCATGTATCATATTTTTTTCTGACTACTTTTCAGATATTCTCTTTGATCTTTAGCAGTTTTACTTTGATGTGCCCAAGGATGATGTTCTTTGTATGTATTCCAATTTGGAGGTTTTAGTGGTTCTTGAATGTGTGGATTGATACCTTTCATCAGACTGGAATTGTCTCTTACCTCTTCTTTGGAAACTTGAAAAAGTTAGACATTTCCACTGTGTCCCACTTGTCTTTCACTCTTTTTTTCCCATCCTTTTTTTGTCTCTTCATGCTTTAATTTTAGTATGTTCTATCAACTTGTCTTTCAGTTCACTAGTCCTGTCTTCTGCTATACCTAATATGGATTTAACAGAACCTATTTATTGAGTCTTAATTTCAGGTATTGCATTTGTTTCTACTAATTTTACTTCTGTATATAAATTTGTATTATCTTTTCATGAATCGCTCATGGGTCTGTTTCTTTTGCATTTTTTAGTAGTCTTTAGTCATATAGTCTGTATCTTGTAATGCCTAGTAATTTTTTAAATCCTCAACATTCCATATATAAAAAAGATGGACTTGAGAGGGCTCTCACCCACAGAAGAGGCTTTACCCTTTCCTCTGCTAGGCAGAGAAAGTAGAGAATTAATCACTTTAAGCAAGTACTTGGTTGAATCAAGGCTGAATTGAAGTTTTTTAAGGCATACTCTGTCTCTGATTCATTCCTAGACCTAGAAGTTAGCCCTTCAGGGTTTTTAACTGAGAGCCTCGTATATTCTTCAGTATCTTTTTCTTTTCCCTTCCATATCTTTGCTCCTCAGCATATTGAGACTGCAGAACACTGTTCTGAATTTAAGAGATTATTGGTTTAGCTCTTCAGCCTCCAAACTCCACCACACCTCAGAATGAGAATATGAATTATGATAGGAGATGTGTAAATAGAAAGGAGAGAGAAGGCTACAGTCTAAACACTAGGGAAGTTTTGCTGTGAAGAGGGCAGAACCCCATTTGTCTTCCATTCACCTGGAAGAGAATGAGTAATCAAGAGAGTTTTGAAAGAGAGAGACCAAGAAACTAGAGACAATGTCAAGACAGTATTATTGCTGGTGGGTTACGAGGCTCGGGGTACAGGAAGACTGTGCCAGATCCTGAAGCCTTTAAGCAAATGAAGGGAAGCAACCGGGAAGCTGGCAGATGCTGGGATCTTCAGGGGCTTTTTAATGCGAGCAAGAAAGGGAAGGGGACTTCAAAGATTGTAATGAAGGGCGAGGAACTATATGTGAGCAGGGAGGGGCAAAATTAAGAGTCCAGTTTTGTGTTTGTTGAGGTCATCCACAGAGGAATGAGTTCTAAAGTCCTCAGAGTACAGCAGGTTATCTGCAGCCATGCAATTGGATGAACTCACCCACAGAAAGGATTTAGAGAGAAGGTCAACAATGGCGACCTGAGACATGCCGGTATTTACAGTCGGAATGAGGGGGGAGAAGTTGGGGACAGGGGAGGCTGAGAGAATAGAACGTTTCTGGAAGGGAATAGTTAACCACGTGGAATCGTGCTGAATTGTCAAATAAGAGGAGGATCACCAAGTGATCTCTGAGTCTGACATAAAGTTCTGGAAGAGGTCAGTGGAGTGATGACACTTGGTGTGAATGTTAAAGAAAAGCAGATTCGGGAACTCCACAGACAGTTCTTCAGAGAAGTTTTGACCAATGGGGGTAGAGATGGGTTCCCCCCGAGGAAGGCTGACATCATTAGTGAAAGCAAGTGGCTAGGAGGGCAGCCAGTGACAAGAAGGGCAGGGGTCACCATCCAGTGGTATAAGTCTAATGAAAGAGAGTTTGGGAACATATAAAGCTACATTATAAAAAAGCAGAGAAGTAGAAAACCGTCTCCATTGGAGAGGGCCACAGGAGAGCCTCTGTTCTAGAGGGGTAGTGGAGTTTCAGTTATAGCAGTAAAAAAGAAAAAAGAGTGTCTGCCTGATCCTACAGCGTGGGTCCCAGAGACTCCAGTGCAAGGATGTACAGAGAGAAGCTGTGCCAAGCTAAGAGACCGGGGATAAGCGATGATCTCAAAGTCAGTCTCAGATGGCACAGGAAGAAGGGCCAACTCACCAGAATCTCAGCCTCAGAACCCCCTGGGGAAGGACACTGAGAGTTCTAGGGGCCCAAAATTCTGGGAGCAGGGACCAGAGTGCCCTGCAGCTGATTCTTGAGTGGAAAATGTAAACCCTCTGGGTTTGGGCTTTGCCAAGATGGTCTGAGTCCCCTGTAAGTAAAATCATGCAAGAAGTTTTTAAAAGGGATTCAACTGCTGGCCTCTAAAGAAAACCCAGAAGGGAGGCTTGGGCCCTGGCTTCCCAAGCAGGCTCACTGCCGAGGCTGCGAGGTTGGCTTCCCACTCACCTAGGCATAACAGTCATGTACACAAAGCCCAGAAGTGACCACCGTGTCAGCCTCTAATAATGATGACCCACTTGTACGTTTGTTTTTTTTTTTCAAGTCCATAGGTGTGGACCCTCTGCCGGCTAAGCTGTCCTATGACAAGTCTCATGACCAAGTGTGGGTCCTGAGCTGGGGGGACGTGCACAAGTCCCAACCGAGCCTCCAGGTATGTTGAACACATGGAGACCCACACTCACCCCACAGGAACAAAAGATGCTGTTCCTGTCTCATAAATGTCTCTTGCTTCCCTAAGTAGCTAATCACATTTATCCAAAAATCCAGGCTTGAGGAGGGAGTGGCAAACAGCCTTGAGCCAAAGCCCCTCACAGCCCCTCACAGGTATCTTCAGCCAGGCCTACGTTTAAGGACAATAATCCTGATGATGGGTAAGATTGTAATGTTAGGACAACCGGAATGTGGCTCCCAGGCCCCTGCCTCTCCTGAGCAAGGGCGTTCTGCACCTCGGGCTGGGCAGGCTCGAGAATAGTGTCCAAGCAAGTGCTCAAGGGGGGCCCTTAAGGAAGGAAAAGTAACAGTAATTATGTCCATAATGGAAGCACATTTATTGAGTGCCTATAGTACTTTAGGGCACTGGAAAGTTCAGTAATGTGCCCATGGTCCAAGCTAGGAAGTATGGCTCTACAGCCCAATATTCAGCCACTGCACTGTATTGCCTCTTGGAAACAGTTTGGGCCCAAGAGCTCTGTGGGATTGCCCCGTCCACCAATGGGAGAAGGTAACACCACCCCTGTGTGGAGTGTTTCATCAGGGATACATTCGAGGATTGAGCCCTAAGAAAAGTGATGTGAATGCCTGAATTCTCCCAGCAATCTACACAGGACCACTCTAGATGCACAGAAGAGAAGTTAATTCGTTTCCCACATTGGATGCCTCAGGACAGTAGGGTTTCATTCTCAGAACCCCAGCTAAGAGGAACTGCAGATGGATCCCAGTTCACCGTGTTCTCAAGACTGGGAAGAGGGAAGGGACGCCCAGGTCTTCTACAGAAGCTTCTTCCAGGGGACTGACCACCCACCTGCCTCTTCCCTCTTGGGCCAGGGGGACGATCCTGCTTCACCTCCTCTAAATGGAGACTATTGTCATTTAATGGATACCATCACCCTGGGGCCAAGTGAGCTGACCAAAAATCCCCCTTAGAGGGTCTAGGAACCTGAATAAAGCTCATTCAGAGCAGAGCATAAGCCCATGGAAATCATAACTTTTATTGGTCCCTCTGGCAGCTCCAGGAAAGCCTCTAAAGTAATTCAAGGGGAGGGGCCACAAAAAAAAATTTTTTTTCTGAAACCAAAAATGATTTCCTAATTTAACAGCAATGACTTGAGAAACGGAAAGGAAAAACATCAGTTGGGCACTGGATTTCTCACCTGCTGCAGGACCATGGAATCTACAGGATTCTATTCCCAGCCCAGATATCCTCTACCGGGCAGGACCGAAGAAAACGTGTGCAAGAATTCAGAAACAGCATCACTCACCGCCCCCTCTGAGGAACAGATCTGAGGAAAGATCCCAGACAAACACCAGATGAACCAGATCAGAGACCTCAAGATGAAGAAAGATAAAGAGGCGACAGTTGCAAACAATGAACCCAGAGAGGAAGTAAGATGATGGATGAGACCAGATTCCCTGGAAATGGTAATCAGTGCTAAATAAGGATGTCTGAATGAGAAATCCTGATACCAGTCTGTAACAGAAGATAAATTATTTCAGTAAAAATAAGCATAGGGAGTGGAGGAAAGAGGAGGGAGTAAAAATAATTAGAAATACCTTATTGGGATAAGAGAAGGTTCGGAGAATGCTGTTGGAAAGTAGCAGCTGGGAAGCGATGGTCTCATTATTCCACATATGACGAACTGATTTCTCTTGAATCAGACGGGGTTAGGAAGGAAGGAAGGAAACTAGAACTTGTTGATGAGAAACACACATGCCACAAAAAGAAGAAAAGGTTGAATTTAAAGGGGCGGGCATGGTGAGGACAGGTGAACAAGAATGTATTCAGAGTGCCACTCATATGAGTTTGGCACTAAAAACAGCAAAACAGAGAGGTACTATGGGATGAACACCCAAGAGACATCAAGCACCATTAACAACTGAATGCCTCAAACAAGAGTGATCTAAAATAAAGGAAAACTTGATTAAAAATGCACTTACATTGTACAAAGAAGATGAAAGAAGGATGTGGGAAAACTGAATGACACAACCTGATTTAATATAAACCTTGCATCAGCAAAACCATTTTTTCACATGTCAACATCCACACAAGTGTATCAGTATCTGATAATTAGAAATAATTAATATATGACCTAATAAGAAAACACTCCTTTATAACGATGGATCAAAAAGGAAATTACAAGGGAAATTACAAACTGTCTCAAAGGCAATGATAAAGCGATTCTGCCGCATCAAGATCAACAGGAGACTGAGAAGGCTGTGCACATGGGCATCTGTGTCTTAAAAGCCTGCAGAAGAGGTACTTTTGTTAAGGGAAGAGCACAAGACCGGAGTGGTAAGAAGGAATAAGACTGAAATTAATAGAAATAGAAAGACAAAGAGAGAAACAGAACTACTTCACAAGCCTGATAAAGGTAGACAAAATGAGGAAGGAGGAAAAGAATGTTACTGCAAATACAGGAGGATAAAAATTACTGGGAAATAATACATGACTACTCTGGGGCAGCAAATTTGAAAACCGAGAAGAAGTGAATGATTGCTTGCAAAATGTAGGGAAAAAAACCGAACTGACCTGGGGCGCCTGGCTGCCTCTATCAGTAGAGTGTGCAACTCTTGATCTCGGGGTTGTGAGTTTGAGCCCCACGTTGGGTGTGAAGTCAACCTAAGGAAACAGAAGCCTGAAATAGAACAATAATTATAGGTTTTTTGTGTGAAGAGCTACCACAGAAAAGTATACGGCTGAATTTTATCAAAACTTCCAACTATCATTTTTAATATTATTTGAACTATCTCAGACCACAGGGAGGAAAATGTACAGTTTGTTTTAAGTAGCCACCATCATTTTAATTATAAAAGCTGACTGAAACTTGTATAAAAAAATGAAGCTGAGGCACCTGGGTGGCTCAGTCGTTAAGCGTCTGCCTTCGGTTCAGGTCATGATCCCAGGGTCCTGGGATCGAGCCCCGCATCGGGCTCCCTGCTCGGCGGGAAGCCTGCTTCTCCCTCTCCCACTCCCCCTGCTTGTGTTCCCTCTCCCGCTGTCTCTGTCAAACAAATAAATAAAATCTTTAAAAAACAAAAATTAAAAAAAGCTATAGACTAACCTCACTTACAAATACAGAAGCAAAATTCTCAACATGGTATTAAAAACAGAGTCCAGCAGTGCACCTAAACGCAGAAAACCAAGTCCCAGGATATAATGATGGTTCACCCTCAGGAAATCAGTTGATCTTGTCTTAACACAAACAAATGAAAACAGAAGAAAAAAAACCCTAATATTTTCAATAAAAGCTGAAAAGGCATTTAATTAAATACAGCAGACACTCTTAATAAAAATACCTAAAAACATGCATAGAAAGGAAATTTCTTAATGAACACTATTTCCCAAAAACCAAGAGCAAATTTTGCCTCGAAGGCCAAACCCCAAAAGCACGTTGATTACTATCAGGAATTAGACCATGATGTCTACCATCAAGCACAAAGCCTAGGAACCTCGCTTTGACAAGTGCACAGATTGAATAGGCCTGCCTCCATCACTATGGGCTCGGGTTAAAGAAACCACGACTTGGCAAACACCCCTGGAAATGTCACTGGTACAGCCTGTGTGATACACAATCTGGAAATAACCAAAAGCCTCAGAGCAGTGCTTCCGTATCCAACAACTTGACTTCTCAGAACCTACCCAAAGGCCATGATCATGGGAATGGACAAAAATTTAGCCACAACATTATGTGTTTCTGCATTGTGTACATGTGCAAAGCAAACAATAATATCCTAGTGTTTCTCAATACCCAACACTAAGGAGCTGGCTAGACACAACTTTGCTGGGATGACTTGAAGGTGTTTCTAGAAACGAAGCCATTCCCTCAGCAGCCAGTTTTGGAAGCCAACATCTTCTTGAGTCCTCCGGGTCACTACTTTGCCCGCCGGTCCCCAGCCCAACGAGGCCTCCCATCTCCACTGGTTCTGTCTACCCGCTGAGGGAGATGCTCAGACTTCAGGGCCCACACTAACAACCACGTGACATTTCCTGGTATCTCACCACCGATGTACAGCTCCTGAACCAAGCCCATAAAGCCAACAAAATTGAGGGGTTCAACAATTCTCTTTTGGGCACAAATGTGCCCAGGAACACTGCAGGACGCAAGGCCAACAAGGAACTGAAGACGCATCGGAGAAATGAGGCGGGCAGCGCACGTCAGCTTAATGGCCCATGCTAGTGCGTTCTGATGAAGTAACCTCTGAATACAGGGTGTCAGCGTGGTGAGGCGCGAATGACACTGACCGCTGACAGCCTGTAATTTTCCATCTCTGTGAGAAGCTAAAATGACAGGCCTGGTATCAAGCGGTGATTGTATGCCTTCTTGGAATTCTCTGGCACTTTCCCTTAGACATTCCCAAGATCCAGTGTCCTCAGGCTGCTATTTTCTTAATGCCCAATTCTAAGAGGTTTTTTTCCCCATGCACTTGCCATGGAAGTATCATTTGGCCATTTTGAAAAACCACAGAAAAATAAGCCAATGCCATGTTACAATTTTGGAGGTGCCCCAAGGCTAAAAATAAAAATCACAAGCCTCATCATTCCAATCCGGCATTCTGCCTGCGTGCCCCCCCGCCTGCCAAGGGAACCATGATCCAGAAAAGACTCAAACCTCAACCCTGCCTAAGGAGGCAGGCCAGGTGGTGTTCATTTTCCCATAAAAGAAAGAGCCAGAAGGCAGGCCTATTCTTCAAAGGTGAAAGCATCCAGAACTCCAAGCCTTGTGAGTCACAAAACCCCAAGAGACACTGTCCTCAGCCTCAGGCCGCACAAGTCTGGACCCTTCTTTCTGTAGACACAGCCACAATCCAGATCAGGAGAAGTGTCTCAGCTCTGTGTTCAGGCTTGAGCCCCTGCTCTCCTGCTCAGAGGGTCTGGGCTTGACCTTGTGGACCTTCCTCCAGAATGGCCCACCAGCGGGCCAAGCCCCTCATCCGGCTGCAGGTCGGCCACCCTTCAGGGCACCCGGCCTAGACATTGGGGGCTGATGAGCTCGTTCAGAAGACAAGGGGACACAGGCTGGCACGATGTCTCTGGCCTGGCCATGCCCAAGACTAGGGTAGCTGCTGGACAGAAGCTCAACCTGACCGCAGGGGGCTTCCTGGCAGGACCTCCAAACCACGCTCTCATCCCACCTAATCTCCAGTAGCACTTGGCTCTCTTCTGCATCGCCGGCATGCTGTTCCCTGACACAGACCCACCAGGGATCTCCACACGGGACAACGGCTGCAGCCGCCTCCTGCCGACTCCACAGGGGCTTGGGTGTTACCTCCAGGGAAACAGAGGTAACTATGCTCGGTCACTCCCAGTGTGGACAAAACCCAGTGCCTGATTCCTGATTTCTCACAGCAAGGCCTTTCTGCAGCCAGACCCGATCCCCAGCATTCTAATCGCAAGCCATCTAAATGGCCTGAGCAGCATCTCGGAATGGCGTTTCTGCAGAATTCCTGCTTTCTCCAATAAATTATGGAGTCACAGTTCCCAGAGAACACCTCTGTGAGCAGTACAGGACAGAGATTCCCAACAAACGGGCCCAGGCACCTGGCATCAAAGGAAAACAGGGAACCAGTAAATCTTTTCAGCATTTAACATTTTTTGTGATTTAAAAGCTCTCTCCCTCTTTTCCCAGGGTGACCTGGATGCTGAGATGGTGGGATTCTCTGTTGTGGGGGAGGTGGTCTCTGAGCAGAGTGACGGTTCTGTTCTGGGGACCTCTCTGGGAAGCCGTGCCTTCGGAGGGCTGACAATATCCCGTGGGTTAGGATCCGGCCTGCCTGAGCAGGAGGGCATGATTCGGGCATTCACATCTGTCCCCCTACTTCCTCTCTCCAGGAGGATGAGTCCCTGTCTCTGACATTCCCAAGTAGCTCCCACTCTGCTCCTGCCCACCCCCCTCTCTGAAGCAGCCCGTCTGCTGAGGGTCCCTACCAGCACATGCAAAGGTTTCCAGGTCGCCCACCCCTACTGGGGTGGGCCCTCACCAGGACTCCTGCTCTGTGTTGTAGGTGATCACAGAAGCCAGCACTGGCCAGGGCCAGCACCTTATCCGCACGCCCTTTGCAGGAGTGGACGACTTCTTCATCCCCCCGACAAACCTCATCATCAACCATATCAGGTGAGACGGGCCCACGGTGCCCTTAAGTACCCCCGTAATCCAGCTCAGCCGTGCATTTGCCCACCGTGAGACCTGCTCCTTCTCTGTCTCTCCCACTCATGCTGAGTGGCCTTGGGCTCCCTCATGAGGGGACAGAGAAATGGACCCACCCCAAGTCTTTAATGGTCATAGTTAAGGTGCCTTCCTGCCACCCTCAGATGCCCATTGAGGGCGGGAAGTCTCATCTTCACGATGAGGACAGTAGAGGAAAGGAATCAACAGTGGTTAATGGATCACACTCTACTTACTAGACACACACAAAAAAAACTAGTCAAAGTGGTCTTGACCCCTTCTTACAGATGAGGAAACAGAGGCTCGGAGAAGCTAAGACCCTGGCCAAGTTCACACAGCCAGGAGCCCACCGAGCAGCCATGCAGATGCCCAGCCAGGAAATGAGCCCTCCCGGTTGTCTGGTTCGTCAGCATCCAGAAGGACAGCCTAATAAAGGGAGCCATGGTCTCAACTGCAAGCCTCATCACAGCCCGGCCCCTCCCCCCTGCCTATTCACATCAGAGAACCCCCACCCCTGACTGGAAAGTCAGCACTGCAGAAGACTAAGCCTGCCCTCTTATCAAGGCACCGAGACTCAAAGGTCTTGGGGGCACTATTTATGCCTCTCTTTTTGTCTGACATCAAACACCTTTCTCCAAGAAGCAATGCCTCATTTTTGTACACTGAAACTGGACTTCTAAAACTAGGCCCATCCATTTATCCAAGCCCAAGGAAGAAAACACCCCTTAATGAACCCCTCCCTGTAGACAGCACCTGGGGAGAGCTTCTAAGATGGCCCTAAAGGGTAAAATCCCCCAAAGAAGCTGAATTCAGCCAGGAGTCTAGCAAACTTACAGCCTCTGCATTGCCTATGTGTGGCTTTAATATGTGTAGCTATAAGAGTGGGCTTCTCTTTCCTGTTCTTTCCGTGTTCTGGCTTGTTAAGAATGCTTTAAAGAAGCTTTAAACTGGGCATCTCCTCACTCTGACGTGCTCCATTAGTTACTCAGGAGAAAAGCGTGGGGGAGATTTTTCTCTTATTCCTATAGGTGTCCACAGGCACCAAAAGGCCTCCCTGAGTTTAGACAGAGGCCCCCAAGTCAAAGCCAAGTCCTGCCTGGGGTCAGGTCTTCTTGCAGCTCACAACTCGCCTCCAAAGCAGACTTGCGCCAAGTCCAGACGGGAGCAGCTACCACCTACCGAGCCCTTCCCCTCCAGCTCCCTCTTTGATCCAGTCCTCCCGACAACCCTCTAGGAAGGAACTGCTCTCTTTAGCGTCTCAGAGGCTCTGAAAGGTGAGCCACATGCCCGGCTATGCAGGGGGCAGGCTATGCCGAGACGCCGTGGCCGTCAGACTGCAAAGGTAAACGCTGTCCCCAACCCTCCTGCCCAAGCTTGCTCCCAGGGCCCCAGGAGAGACTGCCCCTCTATGGTCCTCTCGCAGGGAAGGAGCGCTGGGAGCAAGTGTGTCCTGTTCGCTCGCGCAGGCTGCTCAGATTCGGACTCTCTATTTAGCCCAGGGAACCACAGCAGAAAGCTCGCCTCCACCGCCCTCCCAGCAGGCAATCAGGGCTCCTGGCCTTTCCCCGCAGACATCGGCACCCACCTCCCAGCTGGCGCAAGGCCCCAGGGGAGCTGATCAGAAGGCATCCCACAGGGAGAAGCAGCGGAGGGCACCATGACGCCCCTTCTTCCCCATGGCTAGAGAGGAGTGTGCATGTTAGGAGAGCATAAATCCAGGAGCATTTGTAACTCGACTGCCTTTGGTTTGACATTATAGATGAATCACGGAAGAAGCTGTGCCCTGCAGGATGGTACATCTAATTAAGAAGCTATTAGATGCCTGAAGGATTATGATAGAGGGAAGAGAAAAGATTTGATCCTTTAGACGAAAGACAGACCCCCCTCCCGACCCGACCTCTGACCTCGGTTCTTCCCTCCGCAGGTTTGGCTTCATCTTCAACAAGTCTGACCCTGCCGTTCACAAAGTTGATCTGGAAACACTGGTGCTGCTCAAGACCATCAGCCTGCAGAGCCACGGCTGCGTGCCCCAGGCCATGGCCCACACGCACCTGGGAGGCTACTTCTTCATCCAGTGCCAAGAGAACAGCCCCGCGCCTGCCGCACCCCAGCTGCTGCTCGACAGCGTCACGGACTCTGTGGTCGGCCCCAACGGGGACGTGAGTGGCACCCCACATATGTCCCCCGACGGGCGCTTCATCGTCAGCGCGGCCCCCACCAGCCCCCAGCTGCACGTGCAGGAGATCACACTGCAGGGGCGGATCCGGACCCTCTACAGCTTGACAATCAGCGCAGGCGTCTCGGACATGGCCTTCCAGCCCTCCTTCACCCAGGGCGACCAGTACAACGTGTTCGCCACTGCGGAGACGGAGCCGGCCCTGCTGTTCCTGGAGCTGTCCACGGGGAAGACGAGCGTGCTGAAGAACCTAAAGGAGCCGCCCGTGGGGCCAGCCTGGCCTTGGGGAGGGCCCCGCAGGATCGTGAGGGACAGCGGGCTCTTCGGACGGTACCTGCTCACGCCAGCGCAGGAGTCGCTGTTTCTCGTCGACGGGAGACAAAAGGCACTGCGCTGTGAGGTGGCGGGCATCAGGCGGGGGACCACCGCCGTGTGGGTGGGCGAGGTATGAAGGCCCCCGCACCGCCGCAGAGCCCCGGGCCACCGAGCTCCGCCTAGTCCTCACTCCGCAGCCCCCAGCAGGTGCCCTGTACATTTTTACAGACAAAAGCAAAACCTGTATTCGCTTTGTGGTTCAACACTGGTCTCCTTGCAAGTTTCCTAGTCTAAGGTATGCGCTGCTAACCAGATTGGGGTTTTTCGTTCGGAAGTATGATTTACGCCTTGAGCTACAGTGAGAACACATGCTACTGTGTCAAGGAATCGTTTCTGTGCCCAGCTCCACGCCATGGTACCTGGGGACGCCGTGGAGCCAAGAGTTCCTGCTTTCCAGGCTGACCTTTCTGTCGGTTGCCTTCATGTACTCATTGTCCCTCACCGCCGGGTCCGGCCAGGCTTCACCCCGATGGAGTGGCCTGAAGCCCGGCCTGGAAACAGGCTCACCGGGAGCAGGGCTTGCGCTCCAGGCCTGAGAGCCACGTCCGCCCGCCTCCTGGACCTTCTTTTCTCCTGTGCAGCTGCTTCGTGATTTCCTTTTCATGTGACTTGGTGTAAGCCTGAGGGAGAGCCGACAGGACTTCTTGCATCTTGGGGGATGGGGAAATCACTTACTTTATTTTGGAAATTTTGATTAAAAGATAATTTTTTATAATCGCAAACACTAGTAAGCAGAAAGATGCTCTCTGACATCCAGCTCTGTTCCTCCCTGCCTCAGGCCAAGTCTCTGTGAGTCACCACCCCACGCCCCACAGCCAGAAGGAACAATGGTCATCCAAGAATAACAGCCCTCCACACCATGGACGCCCCAAGTGCAGCTCTGGCCACCACCTTGGCCAAGACTCTATTCTGGGTTGGGACGCAAAGAGACCAGGACAAACCCTGCGTGCCTGTTTTTTACCACTGAAGGGGGAAGTTTTATTAGCCAGGCCCAGTACCCCAGATTCAGGACAGATGGGGCTTGCCAGGCAAAGTGGGGGTGGCCTACAGAACAGTGACCTCCAGGCGCCACACAGGAACCCCAAAGACCCGTGCAGGGTCCAGGTGGGTTCTGTAGGCTGTTTTAAAAATCCCTTTCTTTTCTGCCTGTGGCCCTCGAACTTCAGTCCCTGCTTCAACACAGCGCACAAAGCACATTTCAGGACTTTCTTACACATGGCCCCTTCTCGTCCCAGTAACACACACTGCAAAACCCATAATCCCAAGGATGTGGGGTTAGGGGGAGGATACAGGCAGGCAATGCTGCATGATCCCCAATGTCTCAGACTCTGCCGGGCTGGGGGCGGGGGGGCGCATCGAGGAAGTACAACCAGCCCAGCCGGCCCAAGGAAGACACCCCGTGTGGGAGAATGTCTGCAATGAAGAAGCTTCCCCGGGCCCCCAGAAGCCCCCTTTCTTTCTCCCTCACGTCAGTAGTCACAACATACTTGTATGCTTTCTGGCTTGAATGACCGTTTTTCAAGCCACCTGAAGTTGGAAAAGGTGGTCCCCTCACATACACCTCAGCGAGCGTAGCCCCCTTCACCTGGCCACGTGGCCGTGCTTTTCCTGTGCCGCTGATCGCCAGCCCCGTTCAGGAGAAGGAAGACACACACCCTGCCTTGCTCTACTTATGCACAGCTCCCCTTCACACTCACCTGACTGCCCAACCCACCTGAACCACCGCCCCCGCCCCGATTTCCTGAAATCAGCCAATCCCCTGGCATCTCCCATGTGTCTTGGTTCACCAAACACTTGTGCCCTCCAGCTCCCAAGACTGTGGCCAGATGTGCCCATGCAGACTTGAGATTTTGTTCCAGGTAAAATACAGAGCTACAGGCAGGGGAATGGACTTCAAAGGCGGCCTACTCACTTTCACCAGAGCTGGGATGGACAGGCAACACCTCTTACCCTCTCTTTTTATTCCTGTCTCAGTCTCTTGACACCTTCACTTGCAAACTCCCACTTTTATCGCTGAAATTCTCCAACATTCATGAACTTCTCCCTTTGGGAAAATCTTCTACACGGTGGCAGCCCCTGGCAGAAAAAAAAAAAAAGTTGGGATGAGCACTGGGTGTTATACACAACCAATGCATCATTGAACACTACATCAAAAACTAATGATGTACTACGTGTTGGCTAACTGAACATAAAAAATAAATCAAGTCTCCGAGCCTACCTGAGGAAGAGACTACCAGCTGCCAGGCCAGAGCGTCAGCCCCTCTGGGTCATGGGGTTCCTAAGTCAAAGACCGTCCAATCCCAACTGGCCCTTTTGCACTGTGAGTGACTCTGCAGCCCCAATCCTTCCGTTTCTAGGTGTGTCTGCGAAGTGTCTCTGCCCCTCGCTGACTCACTATGAGTTTACCAGAGAGGCCGGCCCAGGCCCGACCAGCATTCCGCACACTACCGCGGTGGAGCAGGGAGCCGCCCGCCTAGAAACTGAGACATCTGCACCATCACAAAGACAGCTTAGTAACTGCTTTCTCAGCAGAGCAACCAACAAAACTGCTGTGGGGGCTACGCAGGGGAAAGGCGGGCCAGGTCGTCCCCCACCCCTTCAAGCCCCAGAAGAGCCTCCCTGGGACACAGTTTGAAAGTCAGAGCGGTTAAGCCTTGCGGCCAGCCCAGCCAGTGATCCTTCTACTAAACACAGGAGCTCAGCCAACAACAACTCTCTCACACTAAAGAAGCGTTCATCTTACATTAAAAAGCCACTTTAGTAATGAACTACTTCAAAATTACTCAATTTTGAAATAAAATTGATTTCACAAAAATTCAACGTAGTATATTTTTTTTCATAACAACTCACAAATAATCTACACCTTTGCTGATATTAAAGACTTGAAACGGAGGTGTGTGTGCCCCTTCTGCCCACGTGAGTGGAACCCTGCATGGAGGCTCTGGGTCCAGAAAGCCCACCCAGCCTTGCACAGATGGTTGGTAGTAAGAGGGATTCGTCGGCTTCCAGGCAACTGCGTGGACTCTCTGCACAGGAAGCCCGGGTGTGGAGGACATGCCTTGTAAATGCCACCCTCCCCACCCCTGCAACCTGCCTGGGGCTGGCCCAGGCTTCCTCCCATGGTCTCCCAGGCATCTGAGGGCCCTGCTACCTTCCCCAAGCCCCTGGAAGCGGCTGGAAGAGCCCCATGAAGTCAGGCTGGGGCCAACCGCTAATACCAAGCTACAGGAACTTGGATCTAGAGGCGTCATGAGCAGAGACAGAAGCTCAGCCCCTACAATCCCCACCTGACCCCACCCTGGCATCTCCTTTCCTCCCTGCTCCTCTGTGCAGGAAGGGGCTCCCAGCTCCAGGTAGGGCCTGGAGGACAGCTCTCAACCCCAAATAAAGCGGAGAGCCACC
This sequence comes from Eumetopias jubatus, assembly GCF_037043125.1. Lineage (NCBI taxonomy): Eukaryota > Metazoa > Chordata > Mammalia > Carnivora > Otariidae > Eumetopias > Eumetopias jubatus. The sequence continues at coordinate 26,882,927 of NW_028274811.1, read as the reverse complement.
TGCTACCCTAAGCAATCTAACTGCTGAGACTTCATTTAGAATAGAGAGCAGCCCAAAGTTGGCTTTGTGAGGCCACAACTTCTTTTCTGTCGACCAATAACCTGTGAACTAAAGGAGAATCCAGAATGGAGACGTGAAACAGATCCACTCTGGATATATTTTTCTACCAGGGGCTTACGACGTCATCCATTCATTTCTCACTGTGTGTTTCACTCACATACCGCAGACGCTGAACCGTCTTCATCACCACATCCCACAACCCTGTGTTGGGTCCTCCTCTCCAGAAGGAAGCCTCCGGATCACTGATACCACTCCCACTCCCTCCCACACACCTACCAGTCTACCTCACCTTCTCCTCCCTGCACCCAGCTCCTCTGAAAGCTGCCCCCTCACCCCAGGAAGCCCGACTGTGACATAGGCTGACAACCACGCTGGTATGCAGTCTTCTGCTGTCCTCCCCCACCCAGAACCCCAGATCCTTCTCCAAGTGCAGTCAGAACCCACTGGGACACAGCCCTCTGCTGCCCAGAATCACGACCCGCATGCCCTGGCTCGCGGCCCTTCCAAGCGAGGTGACCGAGACCAGAGCAAACTCACAATTGTCAGGGAAGTGGACTATTGTCAAACAGAAACCGTCAGACAGGAATACAGACGGTGATGACTCACCCAAGCCTCATCCCTTCGAGGGCCTGAGCTACACCTCCCTCATTTCCAGTTTATTCTCTGTTTTGCTGCACCCCGCCCCCGCGCCTCAGGCCTCCTGCACATGAGCCATGCCACAGCTCCTACAATTTGAGAGGCAACTGACCTACTGTCACACCAGCCCCCCCAATGGCCTTTGCCCCATGCCGCTACCTTGCTTTCAAGTCCGAGTAAGAAGTCACTCACAGGGCCAGACGCCACGATTTGCTCCCAGACTACCACGTCGGCAGAGCAGTTCTGTTCAACCAAGTCATCAACTACCATGGTTTCTCTTCAAAATCAGAGAGGTTTTAGAACAGAGAGAGGCTTAAAAGATTCAAAGGAGGAAATAGACGGTGCCTATGCTCAAGGTCTGACGATAAGACCCCAGATCCCTGGTGGAGTGCAAGCCACTTCCTGCTTTAGTCTACACCAGGCTGCCTGCCAGGTTACTTGAGAACTTGAGCATCTTCTGGGAGCCTGCAGACTATAGGCACCAGCCACCCCACTGACACCGGGGGCCCAGCAAGCATGGTCTCACACCTTCTGTGGAGCTGTTGGCAGCAACGGGGATTTAGCCAAACACAACGTGGGAGGTTACAGAACGCATGGGGAGAGCAGGGATTGGCCTCCAGCACTGACAGCGAGGCCGAGTGTTGACCAGAGTGTTGACTGTGTACTTTCTGCTACTGTTCTTGGACAAACCCACAATTCACACACCCCTTTCTCCAGGCTCGTCTTGACTAATATGGGACCATGTCTCTCCTGTGGGGTCCTAGAGAACATGGGCCACACTCCAGAGGGCTCTAGAAGGCTTAGCCTGCACTCCACAAAGCAGGAACTACTGACCAGCCCCTGCCCCCCGCATGTCACCAGGGCAGGATCGGAGAATGCTGCCCTTTAGGGATACACTCTTCAAGACCGGAACTTCGTTTCTGACGAAGGGCAACCAGTCTTGACCGATCATGGGGCCCAAGGGCTCTCCAACGAGAAAATTCCCAAAATCTCACCCTCCGTCCACTGCCCAGGGTGACATCTGCCATCGGTTTAAGAGCTGTCGGTCCCTTGCTACTTGAACGGCTTCAGACAGGTGTGGGATAACAGGTCCATAAACTGCTGCCCCAGACGCCACAGCACAGCCAGCCTGGCTCCTGACCTGGCCCCTGCCACGCCCCACTGTTCTCCCCTCAGCGCACACTCTCTGAAGGTCATGCGAAATGATCTCAGAACAGAAGTGGGCACGGAGTGTGGCGGGCGTGCTCACACGCTAGTGTAGTTGAGCAGCCCTCGACGTGGGAAGTCACAGGCGCACCCTTCGTCCCGTTAAGATTCTCATCCTCTCCCACCTCAGAAAACTTTCAGATCTCTTATTTCAAGGCAGATACATTATTTTGAGCTGTTGTGTAGACACCAAAATATATTTTCTGTAATCACCAGTATTTCTCAAAAGGCCTCCTGTAATTACTATACATGTGAAGTTTTCCTTATTTATAAAATATATATAAATTATTTTTAATACATCAACTTTAGTAGAAATTTGTACCAACACAGTAACTGTATGTGGCATATGAAATAAGTTCGTGTTTACTTTAACGTATTGCACAGTATTGAACACACCATGTAACCGCAGTTCCACTTGATGTGAAGACGATTCACGGATTATCATAAAGTATTGTCATTGTAAATGCTCTTTTTCTGAGGATTTTACAATTAAAACTTGAGAAAAGTGACCTTCTGTTGGTGCCCGTCTGTGGGTGGTTGGTGAAGTGAGACGGGGTAAAGGCAGGACCACGCAGGTCCTTCTGCCCATTCTCCATCACCCTGCAGGTTCTCGAAGGGCAAAGGCAAGCGGCCTCTCCGCTGGCCTGCTCCAAAGGGCTGTGGACAAAGGCAGGCACCTGAACCCAGAAGTCTCTTCCCCCATGTTGAAGTTTCAGCTCCCAACACGTACAACCAAGGTCTTGTTCCAACATTCTCTTTACCTGCCCTGGTGGACCTTCACATTTCACCACAAGCACCAGCTCCAACCCACACCAGACTCCAATAATTCTTCATTCTCATCAGGGCAGACTTGCCAGCTAGGATACAGAATGCATCAAGTGCTCAGTCATCACCAAGGTGTAAGTGTGGCGCACCCACTATGTGCGAGCACTGGGCAAGGCGTGGGGGCTCGAGGGCTGCACGAAGCAGACACAATCCTTCCCTTGGCAAGCTTCATGTCCACTGCACCATGGCTGTTAGTGCAGATTCTCCAGAGAAACAGAACCAATAGGGTGTGTGTGTGTGCGCGCGCGCGCACGTGCGCGTGTGCGTGTGTGTGTGTTTAGGTGGGGGGAAGAGGAAGAGGGAGGTTTATCTTAAGGAATTTGTTCATGCAATTGTGGAGGATGGCAAGTCCCAAATCTACAGGGGAGGCTGGTAGCTGGAGACCCAGGGAAGGGTTGGAGTTGGAGTCCAAAGGCAATTTGTTGGCTAAACTCTTCCGAGGAGGTCAGTCTTTTTTTTTCCTTAAGGCCTTCCACTGATTTGATGAGGCCCACCCACACCGTGGAGGGTATCTGCTTTATTCCAAGTCTGCTGATTTAAGTATTAATCTCATTACAAAAACTCCTTTCACAGAAGCACCTATAAGAGTGTTTAACTAAGTAATCTCTGGGCACCATGATCCAGCCAAGCTGACACAAAATTCATCATCACAGTGACATAAACAAGACGTTGCTCCTCCTCTGTCTTGGAGAAATGACCTGCTATGTGCCAGGCACCGTGATAAACACTTAGTAAGAACCAGTTTTAAACCTTACCATTATCCAAACAAGGCAGGTGTTGGTGTGATCTCCACTTGAGAGAAGAGGACATGAAAGCTCAGAGCACCAGAGCCAGATTCAAATCCAAGTCTACACAGCAGACACGCGTGCTCTTAAACACGAAACTGCCACATGCAGTACCCCCCCACATAAGTCACAAGCGCAGCTCCGTCCTCACGGCCCCCACACCACACGGGGCGGCACAGCCCCCGTATGGGAGGGACTTGCTCTGCTTTAACTTGCACCTCAGGGAAGCCAACTGCCCAGACTAGCCCTCAAGATCTGGGGTCTGCCCAGTCCCCTCTGGCAAGAGGAAACACACATGATTAAAACCCCAAAACTCTGGGTAGAGAGCAGACAGCAGTGGTCAGCTTCTTCCTGCCCCACAGAGGCTGGGCTCCTCGCCACAGACGCTCTGGTGACTTCCTTTCTGTTCACAAGCCCCAGGACAGCAGCTGTTGGGATTGGGGGGTGGGCAGCCAAGGTGCAGCCTGCGACAGGACTCGCCCCAGACAGGTGGCAGAAATTTCCATCCTATACTGTGTTCTACCCATTCCCTCCTAAGCAGGCCGAAAGGAGGTCACTGAGGGATACACAATGTGTGGGCCGAGCCCCATGCAGCCAGGTTGGGGAGGCCTCGGAGGACGACAGACTCCTCGGCTCGGCCCACAACCAGCTCACCTTCACAGCCTTCACCATGCAGCCACTCTCGTGCTCAGCCTCCGTTTTCCAAAAACCATCTCTGAACCCCGGGCCTGCCCCCATGGAGCCCACAGTCAGCAGGAACCAAACGGACCCAAGAAGAACCATTGGCACACAGGATCCATGAGGGGACATGCAAGGGGGCGTGGTCCGGAAAGGCTTTCCAGATGAAGTGAAATGGGAGTCACTGGGAAAGCCCAAGGGAGGAAAAGCGGGGTGAGAGCCCGCCTGCCGACAGGTACGACAGAAACAAAGGGCTGACCCAGAGAGAAGAGCAGAAACGCCGGCAGCGCAGGGCGGACCGCCGCATGACGGGAGGCCGAGGTGCAGCAGTGGCTCGGCGTGGCACCGGGCGGCTACGGAGATAGGGAGCATCCTCTGGGCGCTGGAGACCGTCTTGCAGCCGGGGCCCTGGGCGCTCCGAGTGTCCACGCTAAGTGGGAGAGGGAAAGAGAGATACTGCCCAACAGTGGCTGCACATCCAGGACCCAGATGCCCGAAGCTGGGATCACTCTGCTCCAGGGGAAGGTGTCCACAGGGTGTCACCAAGGGCTGTCTGAGCCAAGAAAGAGGAAGCAGACGCCCGTAGAGGAGGCAGGTAGAGGCTGACATAGGGCCATGGTCCGGATCCTCTCCTATGAGCACAGAGCCCTGGGATTCTGAAGACCAGAGAGGAGCTCCTACAAGGAGCTACGGGGGCAGGAGACAAGGACCAGTGGGGTGTCCAAACAAGCTGGGACTGCACAAAGCCGGAGGGCGAACCCAGACAAGGCTGGAGAATGGGCTTCTGGGAGGAAAGGAATATCCATACGAGGGAGGGATCTGAGAAGTAAGGCATACCCAGGCCCCAGGGGGGCTGAGAAGGAGGACTAAGACAGGCTTGGGTCCAAATACCCCAACATGCAGGGGCTGGTGGGCCATGAGAGAAAACTGGAGGGTAGCTAGCAGAGGGTCCCAGAGCCACAAGTCTCTTAGCCACACCTGGCTATGTGTGCATCTAAAATTATCATCAAAGTTGTAAAAATAAATGTTATTTACACAATAAATAGTACATTGTATTATTAAGTCCAGACGGTTATTGCCTTATGTGCACAAAGTTATCATCTTATCTGCCCAAAGAAAATGCGTTTGCTTCCTTAGCTCCAACTTCTCCAGGGCCAATGGCCACGGGAGCTCATCTTCTCAAGCCACAGCTTCATGCCCAAGTGAAACGCAGGTGCCAGACAAGAGACAATGGGCAACAGTGAGCAGAGTGAACAGCAGTGAGCAGCCCAGGAAGAAGAGATGCCAAGTGACCACCAACAGGACCCACACTGTGCAGCAGGCGGAACACCCCCCCCCCCAGACAGACCCACAAGAGGGAGACTTCCAGCATCCCTGGGGCACAAGAGAATCTGACTCACAGAGAGCCTGGGAAACCCCAAAGGAGCCACAGTCTATGCTCACACTGATCAAGCTTTCTGAAAGCCCCAGGGCCATCTCGATCAGCACCTGCTCACACACTGCCAGGGAACCATGCTGATAACTGCTTCGGGATCAAAGAAAACGCACGCTGGATACTCGCATTTTTGTAAAAGAATAGTTAGGGAGAGGAAACTGACCCAGGCCTTCATCCCTGAATTCTGGGATCATAAGCAGACCTGGGTTTTTTTCTACAGGCTGGTTTGTTGTTTGTATTTTCTAAAATTTTGACTTCTGTATTACGTGCATACAGGTGAGGGCATCCCTCTGCACTGAGAAGAAAAATCTAACAGTGACAACCACTCGGGAGGTGCACAGGTGCGAGACAGGGCCGGCGGTCTCCCGTCCGCTCTGGCTCCCGGTGGGGAGGGCCAGGCGGGGAGGACTCGCATGGTCGGGGACTAGGGGCCCGTGAGGGAGACTCTAGGCTCTGACAATGCCGCTGAGCGGGCCCACTCCTTTTCACGCAGCTGGAGGACGGAAACCACACCTGCCCAGCTGCAGGGGAGGGGGGGGTGATGGCATCACTGAGAAACGCCTCACGGACTCCCACCTCGGAAACAAGGGTCAGCCTTCCCTCCCTGCGCGCGTGGCGGATCCGAGGACCCCAAACCATTCTACCATTAAAAATATAGGAGAGGGGCGCCTGGGTGGCTCAGTCGGTTAAGCAGCTGCCTTCTGCTGGGGTCATGATCTCAGGGTCCTGGGATCAAGCTCGGTATGGGGCTCCCTGCTCAGCGGGGAGCCTGCTTCTCCCTCTCCCTCTGCCTCTCCCCGTTTGTGCTCTCTCTCTCTCTCTCTCTCTCTCTCTGTTAAATAAATAAATAAAATCTTTAAAAATATATATAGGAGAAGAAATTTTTCTTAAGAGAACACCCTGAACAGCAAGAAGGCAGGGAGTGAGAACCACCAACGGAAGCAGGGCTGGGAGGCCCCCAGCTTCCAGAGAGCACTCGGCTCTCTGGGTCAACTCGGCTCTTCGTCCCACAGCCTCGTGAGGGCATGGGCAGGACCTACTGGAGGTGGGGGTCTGATGGGAGCCCCACTCCCACAGAGAGCAGGGTCCTCAAAGGTCTACACCCTGGGCGAAGGGTGAGCTAGAAGTCTACTAGTTGCCCCCCGCCAACCCCAGGGAGCTGGGAGGAAAGCTGCTTTAGCGCTGGGGCAGGGACAGTTGCGGGGGGGGGGGGCACCTGAAAGCTGGTAATCCCATCTGTAGACCACACTCAAACCACCCACACGGCTCAAAAAACCTTAACCCTCATGCTGCCTGGATGGCTCAGCTGGTTAAGCGTCCAGCTCCTGATTTCCACTCAGGTCATCATCTCAGGGTTGTGAGATCGAGCCCCCCACCCCCGCCCCGTGTGGGACTCTGTGCTCAGCCAAGAGTCTGCTTGGAATTCTCTCTCTTCCTCTCCCTCTGCCCCTCTTCCTACTCTCACTCTCTCATAAATAATAAATCAATCTTAAAAAAAAAAAAACCTTAAGCCTCAAATTCAGTTTAAAGATGTATCAGCAATATACAAAATGGGTGACATCATCACAAAAAGAAAATGATCGGGTGCCTGGGTGGCTCAGTCAGTTAAGCGTGTGCCTTCGGCTCAGGTCATGATCCCAGGGTCCTGGGATCCAGCCCCACATCTGGCTCCCTGCTCAGTGGGGAGTCTGCTTCTCCCTCCGCCTCTGCCCTTCCTCCCCACTCGTGCTCTCTCTCTCTCTCAAATAAATAAATCTTTAAAAACAAAGAAGAGGGGGCAGAGCAAGATGGTGGAGGAGTAGGAGACCTGGATTTCGTCTGGTCTCAGGAATTCAACTGAATAGGGATCAAACCATTCTGAACACCTACGAACTCAACAGGAGATTGAAGATAAGAAGAGTAACAACACTGAACAGAAAAGCGACCACTTACTGGAAGGTAGGACGTGCGGAGAAGTGAATCCGAGGCGATATTCGGGAGGATAGACGGCGGGGGAGGGGGCCTCCGTCGGCCGCTTCTGGCAAGTGCTAGAGCCGCGGAGCACAAAATCGGAACTTTTAGAAGTTGGCTCCGCTGAGGGACGTCGCTCCAGTGGCTAAGCGGGGGGTGGAACCTGCGCGGGACAGTGTGGTCTCAGGACCCTCGGGGTCACAGAAAGACCGGGGGTGCCTGAGTGCGGCAGAGCTCCCAGGGATCGGAGCGGAGAAGCCAGCTGCAGAGATGGAGCCGAGGCGCGGGCTCTCAGCTCGGGGTGGCCATAAACTGTGATCTGTGGCCCAGTCGGGCCACCGCTCCTCCAGCAGGGACCCAACAAGCAGCAGAGCCGGGGAGACTCCCCTTCCTCCCCGGGGAGGAGCGGCGCGGGAGTGCGCCGCAGGGATCTGCTGGGTTTGGAGACTCCACACGGGGTCGGGTGCCAGAGATAGAAACGCTCGGTCACAGGCCGGGTGAGCACGGAGTGCGGCCGAAGACTGGGGAGACGGGAGTGACTGCTTTTCTCTGGGGGCGCACTGAGCTGTGGGGCCCCGAGTTCTCAGCTCCTCCGGGCGGAGATTGGGAGGCCACCATTTTCACCCTGGTCCTCCAAAGCCGTACCGAGAGCTTGCAGGGAACAAAAGCTCCTGAGAGCAAACCGGAGCAGCTTGCTTAGCCCGGACCGACAAGGGCGGGGCAATTCAGCCTCTGGCAAAGACATTTGGGAACCACGGCACCAGGCCCCTCCCCCAGAAGATCAGCACGAACAGCCAGCAAGCCAAGACCAAGTTTACCGATCAAGGAGAACGGGAGAACTCCAGCGCTAGGGGAATACTGCACATAGAATTCATGGCTTTTTTACCATAATTCATTAGTTTTCCAAAGTTAATTTTTTTAACTGTTTTTTTTTTAATTTTTCTTTTTCCCTTTTTCAAATAACATCTTATCAATCCCTTTTTTTAAAAAAACATTTTTTATTTTTCATTTTTAGAGTCATATTTTTATCCCTTCATAGTAGTTACCCTTATTTTTGGCATATATATATAAGTTGCTCTCTCTTTAAAATATTGAGATACAATTTCTTCTAACAGATCAAAATATACCCTAAATCACTAGTGTATGGCTTTGTTCTATTCTCCTGCCTGATCACATTCTCTCCCTTTTTTTTTCTTTTTTTTCTTTTTTCTTTTTGTTTTTAAATCTTCTTCTTTTTAAAAACAACTTCTTATCTTATCAATTCCTTTTATAAAATCTTTTATAATTTTCATCTTTACAGTCATCTGCCATCCCTTCATTGTATCAACCCTTATTTTGTACATATATATGTCTTTCTTCCTTTAAAATTTTAGCAGGCACTTTCTGCTAACAGACCAAAATATGCCCAAAAGCTAGTGTGTGGCACTGATCTATGCACTAGCCTGACCATATTTGATCATATTGTTTTATTTTTGTTTTGTTCTGGGTTTTTTTTTGTTTTTATCTTTTTCTTTTTCCTTTTTTTTTTTTTTTCTCTTCTTTCTTTCCCTTTCTTGTCCCCTGGTTTCAGGTCTTTTCTGATTTGTATAGAGTATATTTGCTGGAGACGTTGTTAACCTGTTAGCATTCTGTTCTCTCATTCATCTGTTCTCCTCTGGACAAAATGACAAGACAAAAAAAATCACCTCAGCAAAAAGAACAAGAGGTAGTACCGTCTGCCAGGGACCTACTCAATACTGACATTAGTATGATGTCAGACCTACAGTTCAGAATCATGACTTTAAAGATACTAGCTGGGCTTGAAAAAAGGGTGGAGGTTACTAGAGAAACACTTTCTGGAGAAATAAAAGAACTAAAATCTAACTAAGTCGAAATCAAAAAGGCTATTAATGAGGGGCAATTAAAAATGGGGGCACTAACTGCTAGGATAAATGAGGCAGAAGAGAGAATCAGCGATATAGAAGACCAAATGATGGAAAATAAAGAGGCTGAGAAAAAGAGAGATAAACAACTACAGGATCACGAGGGCAGAATTCGAGAGATAAGTGATACGATAAGATGAAACATTAGAATAATTGGGATCCCAGAAGAAGAAGAAAGAGAGAGAGGGGCAGAAGGTGTATTGGAACAAATAATAGCAGAGAACTTCCCTAATGTGGGCAAGGAAACAGGCATCAAAATCCAGGAGGCACAGAGAACCCCTCTCAAAATCAATAAAAAGAGGTCAACACCCCAACATCTAATAGTAAAACTTACAAGTCTCAGAGACAAAGAGAAAATCCTGAAAGCAGCTCGGGAGAAGAGATATGTAACCTACAATGGTAGAAACATTAGATTGGCAACAGACCTATCCACAGAGACCTGGCAGGCCAGAAAGGACTGGCATGATATCGTCAGAGCACTAGACGAGAAAAATATGCAGCCAAGAATACTATAACCAGCTAGGCTATCATTGAAAATAGAAGGAGAGATAAAAAGCTTCCAGGACAAACAAAAACTAAAGGAATTTGCAAACACAAAACCAGCCCTACAAGAAATATTGAAAGAGGTCCTCTAAGCAAAAAGAGAGCCTAAAAGCAGCATAGATCAGAAAGGAACACAGACAACAATATACAGTCACAGTCACCTTACAGGCAATACAATGGCACTAAATTCATACCTTTCAGAATGTAATACATACCATACCCTGAATGTAAATGGGCTCAATGCCCCAAACAAAAGACACAGGCTATCAGATTGGATTAAAAAACAAGACCCATCAATATGCTGTCTGCAAGAGACCCATTTTAGACCCAAAGACACCCCCAGACTGAAAGTGAGGGGGTGGAAAACCATTTACCATGCTAATGGACACCAAAAGAAAGCTGGGGTGGCAATCCTTATATCAGACAAATTAGATTTTAAAACAAAGACTGTAATAAGAGATGAAGAAGGACACTATACCCTACTTAAAGGGTCTATCCAAGAAGATCTAACAACTATAAATATCTATGCCCCTAATGTGGGAGCAGCCAATTATATAAGGCAATTAATAACAAAAGCAAAGAAACATATTGACAACAATACAATAGTGGTGGGGGACTTTAACACCCCCCTGACTGAAATGGACAGATCATCTAAGCAAAAGATCAACAAGGAAATAAAGACTTTAAATGACACACTGGACCAAATGGACTTCACAGACATATTCAGAACATTCCATCCCAAAACAACGGAATACACATTCTTCTCTAGTGCCCATGGAACATTCTCCAGAATTGATCACATCCTAGGCCACAAATCAGGTCTCAACCACTACCAAAAGATTGGGATTATTCCCTGCATATTTTCAGACCACAATGTTTTGAAACTAGAACTCAATCAGAAGAGGAAAGTCGGAAAGAACTCAAATACATGGAGGCTAAAGAGCATCCTACTAAAGAATGAATGGGTCAACCAGGAAATTAAAGAAGAATTTAAAAAATTCATGGAAACAAATGAAAATGAAAACACAACTGTTCAAAATCTTTGGGATACAGCAAAGGCAGTCCTAAGAGGAAAGTATATAGCAATCCAAGCCTTTCTCAAGAAACAAGAAAGGTCTCAAATACACAACCTAACCCTACACCTAAAGGAGCTAGAGAAAAAACAGCAAATAAAGCCTAAACCCAGTAGGAGAAGAGAAATAATAAAGATCAGAGCAGAAATCAATGAACTAGAAACCAAAAGAGCAGTAGAACATATCAACGAAACCAGGAGCTGGTTCTTTGAAAGAATTAACAAGATTGATAAACCCCTGGCCAGACTTATCCAAAAGAAAAGAGAAATGACCCAAATCAACAAAATCATGAATGAAAGAGGAGAGATCACAACCAACACCAAAGAAATACAAACAATTCTAAGAACATATTATGAGCAACTCTATGCCAGCAAATTAGATAACCTGGAAGAAATGGGTGCATTCCTAGAGATGTATCAACTACCAAAATTGAACCAGGAAGAAATAGAAAACCTGAACAGACCTATAACCACTAAGGAAATTGAAGCAGTCATCCAAAATCTCCCAACAAAAAGAAGCCCAGGGCCAGATGGCTTCCCAGGGGAATTCTATCAGACATTTAAAGAAGAATTAATACCTATTCTCCTGAAACTGTTCCAAAAAATAGAAATGGAAGGAAAACTTCCAAACTCATTTTATGAGGCCACCATTACCTTGATCCCAAAACCAGACAAAGACCCCATCAAAAAGGAGAATTACAGACCAATATCGCTGATGAACATGGATGCAAAAATTCTCACCAAAATACTAGCCAATAGGATCCAACAGTACCTTAAAAGGATTATTCACCATGACCAAGTGGGATTTATCCCTGGGCTGCAAGGCTGGTTCAACATCCGCAAATCAATCAACGTGATAGAATACATTAACAAAAGAAAGAACAAGAATCATATGATCCTCTCAATAGATGCAGAAAAAGCATTTGACAAAGTACAGCATCCTTTCTTGATCAAAACTCTTCAGAGTATAGGGATAGAGGGTACATATCTCAATATCATAAAAGCCATCTATGAAAAACCTACAGCGAATATCATTCTCAATGGGGAAAAGCTGAGAGCTTTTCCCCTAAGGTCAGGAACGCGGCAGGGATGTCCACTCTCACCACTGCTATTCAACATAGTATTAGAACTCCTAGCCACAGCAATCAGACAACAAAAAGAAATCAAAGGCATCCAAATTGGCAAAGAGGAAGCCAAACTCTCACTCTTTGCAGATGATATGATACCGTATGTGGAAAACCCAAAAGACTCCACCCCAAAACTGCTAGAACTCATACAGGAATTCAGTAAAGTGGCAGGATATAAAATCAATGCACAGAAATCAGTGGCATTCCTATACACCAACAACAAGACAGAAGAGAGACAAATCAAGGAGTCGATCCCATTTACACTTGCACCCAAAACTATAAGATACCTAGGAATAAATTTAACCAAAGAGGCAAAGGATCTGTACTCAGAGAACTATAAAATACTCATGAAAGAAATTGAAGAAGACACAAAGAAATGGAAAAACGTTCCATGCTCATGGATTGGAAGAACAAACATTGTGAAGATGTCAGTGCTACCTAGAGCAATCTACACATTCAATGCAATCCCCATCAAAATACCATCCACCTTTTTCAAAGAAATGGAACAAATAATCCTAAAATTTGTATGGAACCAGAAGAGACCCCAAATAGCCAGAGGAATCTTGAAAAAGAAAAGCAAAGCTGGCGGCATCACAATTCCGGACTTCCAGCTCTATTACAAAGCTGTCATCATCAAGACAGTATGGTACTGGCACAAAAACAGACACATAGATCAATGGAACAGAATCGAGAGCCCAGAAATGGACCCTCAACTCTATGGTCAACTCATCTTTGACAAAGCAGGAAAGAACGTCCAATGGAAAAAAGACACTCTCTTCAACAAATGGTGTTGGGAAAATTGGACACCCACATGCAGAAGAATGAAACTGGACCATTTCCTTACACCACACACAAAAATAGGCTCCAAATGGTTGAAAGACCTAAACGTGAGACAGGAGTCCATCAAAATCCTAAAGGAGAACACAGGCAGCAACCTTTTCGACCTCAGCCGCAGCAACTTCTTCCTAGAAACATCGCCAAAGGCAAGGGAAGCCAGGGCAAAAATGAACTATTGGGATTTCATCAAGATAAAAAGCTTTTGCTCAGCAAAAGAAATAGTCAACAAAACCAAAAGACAACTGACAGAATGGGAGAAAATAGTTGCAAATGACATATCAGATAAAGGGCTAGTATCCAAAATCTATAAAGAACTTCTCAAACTCAACACCCAAAAAACAAATAATCCAACCAAGAAATGGGCAGAAGACATGAACAGACATTTTTCCAAAGAAGACATCCAAATGGCCAACAGACACATGAAAAAGTGCTCAACATCGCTCAGCATCAGGGAAATCCAAATCAAAACCTCCATGAGATACTACCTCACACCCGTCAGAATGGCTAAAATTAACAAGTCAGGAAACGACAGATGTTGGCGGGGATGTGGAGAAAGGGGAACCCTCCTACACTGTTGGTGGGAATGCAAGCTGGTGCAACCCCTCTGGCAAACAGTATGGAGGTTCCTCAAACAGTGGAAAATAGAGCTACCATACGATCCAGCAATTGCACTACTGGGTATTTACCACAAAGATACAAATGTAGGGATCCGATGGGGTACGTGCACCCCAATGTTTATAGCAACAATGTCCACAATAGCCAAACTGTGGAAAGAGCCAAGATGTCCATCGACAGATGAATGGATAAAGAAGATGTGGTATCTATACACAATGGAATATTATGCAGCCATCAAAAGGAATGAGATCTTGCCATTTGCAATGACGTGGATGGAACTGGAGGGTGTTATGCTGAGTGAAATAAGTCAATCAGAGAAAGACATGTATCATATGACCTCACTGATAAGAGGAATTCTTCATCTCAGGAAACAGAGTGTTGCTGGAGTGGTGGGGGGTGGGAGGGAGGGGGTGGCTGGGTGATAGACATTGGGGAGGGTATGTGCTATGGTGAGCGCTGTGAATTGTGCAAGACTGTTGAATCACAGATCTGTACTTCTGCAACAAATAATGCAACATATGTTAAGAAAAAAGAAAAAGAAGAAGATAGCAGGAGGGGAAGAATGAAGGGGAGTAAGTCAGAGGGGGAGACGAACCATGAGAGATGATGGACTCTGAAAAACAAACTGAGGGTTCTAGAGGGGAGGAGGGTAGGGGGATGGGTTAGCCTGGTGATGGGTATTAAAGAGGGCACATTCTGCATGGAGCACTGGGTGTTATGCACAAACAATGAATCATGGAACACAACAAAAACTAATGATGCAATATATGGTGATTAACATAACAATAAAAATTTTTAAAAAAAAGAAGAAGATAGCAGGAGGGGAAGAATGAAGGGGAGTAAGTCGGAGGGGGAGATGAACCATGAGAGACGATGGACTCTGAGAAACAAACGGAGGGTTCTAGAGGGGAGGAGGGTGGGGGGATGGCTAGCCCGGTGATGGGTATTAAAGAGGGCACGTTCTGCGTGGAGCACTGGGTGTTATGCACAGACAATGAATCATGGAACACTACATCAAAAACTAATGATGTAATATATGGTGATTAACATAACAATAAAAAATTATTAAAAAATAAAATAAAATAAACAAAAAAACCTTAATAAAAACAAAGAAGAATTTGATGCAAGGGTGATGCAGTAAATGACCTTTTTTGAAGCCTCCTTAAAAAAGAAAAAAAGGAAAATGATCATTTCAAGATATTCAGGCACAATACGCTGCTCATCCTTAGTGGAGTAGGTCATTCTAAGAGCTAAAAGAACTGCAAAAAAAAATTAAGCCTCACCCAGTAGTTTTATTACTAATAATATTACTAGAATGGTATAGGCACTATATTTATTATTATGATGACATATTCTTATTACTATTATTTTTATTGTTATTCTGAAGCTATCTCATGTATTTAGCAGGATAAAGCTAATATGAAACGGTATCCATCAGGAAAGGAGACTTTGCTGCAATAACAATCAACTTCACACCCTCAGTGGCCTCAAACTACAAGATTTACTTCTTGCACATGCCATACATCTAAGGAGAGGTTGTCAGAATGCTCTGTTTGTTATAGTTTCCCAAAGACCAAAGCGGATAAAAACTCTATCTCAATACATTTCCACAAATGCTGAGGCTGGGAAAAAGAGAATTGACGCTAGAATCATCCATTAAGTAATCTAGTGTGGGAGTGAAAATACATTATTTCTCCTTACAAGTCACTGGCCTGAACTATATCCAAGCCCAAGGGTCAAGTTCAGTCCCTCACATAACCACATGCAGCTCAAAGCATAACATCAGTGGGGCGCCTGGGTGTCTCAGTTGGTTAAGTGTCTGCCTTCAGCTCAGATCATGATCCCAGGGTCCTGGGATTGAGCCCTGCGTTGGGCTCCCTGCTCAGCAGGGAGCCTGCTTCTCCCTCTCCCTCTGCCTGCCACTCCCCCTGCTTGTGCTCTCTCTCTGTCAAATAAATAAATAAAATCTTAAAAAAGAAAAAAACGTAACGTCAGTGAGCAACATTAGAAACTTCCACTAGGGGAGCCCTGGGTGGCACAGTCAGTTGGACATTGGACTCTTGGTTTCAGTTCAGACGGTGATCTCAGGGTCGTGGATATCCAACCCGCATCAGACTGCGCTCAAAGTGGAGTCTGAGATTCTCTCTCCCTCTCCTGCTTTCTTTCTAAAATAAATACATAAATCTTAAAAAAAATAAAAAAACTTCCACAGGATTTACGTTAACACACAAGAAAAGAGATAAAAGTGTTATCTCAAAAAACCTTTGTGGTGGGGCGCCTGGGTGGCTCAGTCGTTAAGCGTCTGCTTTCGGCTCAGGTCATGATCCCGGGGTCCTGGGATCGAGCCCCGCATCGGGCTCCCTGCTCCGCGGAAGCCTGCTTCTCCCTCTCCCACTCCCCCTGCTTGTGTTCCCTCTCTCACTGTGTCTTTCTCTGTCAAATAGATGGATAAAATCTTTAAAAAACAAAAACAAAAAACTTTATGGAAAACTCTATAACTTAAATACATATTGGAAATATTGATATAAACTCACATTTATGTCTTCAGATTCTCAAAATTGAAAAGGACAAGTGACCAAAGTTCACTCAAGAAGAAATAGGCTACCTGTATAGCTCTACATCTAGTGAAGAAAATTAATTCACAAGTGGAAATCGTCTACAAAGAAAATTCTAGGTCAGATAGTTTCATTGGTACATCTGCCAAATATTTAAGAAATTCTATAAATTCTATAAAATTCTACAAAAATTCTTCCAGAAAAATAGGGGAGAACACTTCCCAACTGATTCTATGAGGCAAGCACTATCTAGATACCAAATCAGACAAGAAAACATTACAAGAAACACACACACACACACACACACACACACACACACACACTATTATCTCTCGAGAACAAGATCATAGATACAAATCTCCTTAGCAAAATCTTAATTCTAATCCAATTATATACAAATAAAATAATACATCATGATCAAGTAGGATTTATCCTAAACTGCAAGATTGGATTAACATTTGAAAATCAATGTACTTTACCATATTAACAAAATATAAATAGAAAAAGCACGTGATTGTGTCAGTGGAAGCAGAAAAGGAACTTGATAAACCTCCACAACTAATCATGATAAAAACAAAAAACTCTCAGCAATCAAGGAACAGAAAGGAGCATCCTCAGCCTGATAAAGGGCAAATGCAAAAAACTTAGAGCTAAGAGCATATTTAACAGTGAAAGACTGAGTGCCTTCTGTGATCATTAATTTCATTGTCAACTTGACTAGGTCATGGGACTCAGGTATTTGGTCAAACATTATCCTAGATGTTTCTGTGAAGGTATATGTTATGAGATTAACATTTAAATCAGTAGACTGAGTAAAACAGATTACCCTTCACAGTGTGGGTGGGCCTCACCTAATGAGATGAAGGTTTTAATAGAAAAAAGAGTGACCTCCTTAGAAGGAGAGGGAATTCTGCCAGCCAATTGCCTCTGGACTCAAACTGCAGCATAAACTCTCCCTGGGTCTCCAGCCTATCAGCCTACCTGGCAGATTTTCAGGTGGCCAGGCTCCACAATCATGTGAGCCAATTCCTTTAGAAAGAGAGACAGAAAAAAAGAGACATTCCTTGCCATATTCCTACATACATTCTGTTGGTTCTGTTTCTCTGGAGAACCCTAACTCATCTTCCCTTGAGACTGGTATGCCAGGGATCAGTTTGTGGTTTGCCCGCTTCTTTCCCCTGCTTCATGAAACTGGAGTAAACTCTGCAAACCGTCCTATATGTCAGCTGCCTCAGGGTTATGCTTTATGTACAGTGAGATGTGGGCGACAGTGGGCGTCAGTAGTGGCAAGAAGACACTGTCCTTTTGGAGTCCACTGCGCCTTTCTTCTTGAGCAGAGGACTAGAGCGGGAAAGACTTGTTGGTCTCGCATCAACAGCCCTGGCACACAAGCCCAGCTGAACTGGCAGGTACGCCCCAGGCCACGTCCTCACCTGGAACACAGTGCCCTCAGCCCACACTCTCACAGTCTAGCAGCCCCTTCTGCTACAGCTCCACACACACCCTCAGGCAACTGTCTCCCCATCTGGCAAACCAACAGCGGTGGCTCGCTGCCTCTAGCAAGCGTCTTCAGCGCTAGGAGACCGTGAGTCCCTAGAATACCTATGCCTTCCTTGAAATGATGTGAATATTAGCCTTCATGGATGGATGGGGCATGACTTCCTAAGTCCCCAGTTCCTTCATGGTCCTCTCCTCCTCTGCATGAGGGTATTAGCAACTTTTCTGCACTTGGTAACTTGGGATTCCATAAAATCCTCTTAAACCTCTTTTAGTAGTTAACCACTAATTAGGAATGCCTTATATAAATTTCTGCTGTTCAAACGGTACAGAGTCAGCCTCCTGACTGGACCCTGGCTGATATAATTGGGAATGAGGCAACATGACTAAGAATGCTCTCATCACTGAATTTTGACAAAGGTGCAAAAGCAATTCAATGGAGGAAAGACAGACTTTTTCAACAAACGATTCTAGAGCAATTGGATTTTTCTAAGAGGAGGAGGAAGAGGAAGAAGGAGAGGATGAAGAAAGAGAAAGGAGAAGTGAAGGAGAGGACGGAGAGGAAGAAAAAGGAAGAAGAGGGAGATGGAGAAGAAGAACCACCTCAGCCTACATCTCACATCTTATAGAAAAATTAAGTCCAAACAGATCATAGACTTAAATGTTAAAGATAAACACAAAACTTAAAAAAAAAAAAAAAACAGTAGAAACTCATCAGTACCTAGGGCACCTTCAGGACCTCTGACACCAAAAACATGATCCATGAATGGAAACGTGATAAACTAGAATTCATCAAAATTACAAACTTTTACTGTGTGAAAGACACGGTTAGAAGAATGAAAAGACAGGGGCACCTGGGTGGCTCAGTCGGTTAAGCGTCTGCCTTCTGAGGTCATGATCTCAGGATCCTGGGATTGAGTCCTGCATCGGGCTCCCTGCTCAGCGGGGACCTGCTTCTCCCTCTCCCTCTGCCTGCCATTCCCCCTGCTTGTGATCTCTCGCTCTCTCTCTCCCTTTCTCTCTCTGTCAAATAAATAAAATCTTAAAAAAAAAAATGAAAACACAAGCTATAGACAGGGAGAAAACACTTGCAAACCATCCATCCAACAAAAGACTAACATCTAGAATACAAGAACACTCAAAGTCAATAGTAACCTAGCAAGCAATGCAATTGGAAAATGTGTGAAGGACATGAATTCTAAAATTCTAACAGCTTTCGCCAAAGAGGATATACAGATAGGAAATAAGCACATGAAAAGATGGGCATCATTAGCCAAAAGGGAAGTACAAATGAAAACCACAATGAAACATCATGATACACCTTTGAGGATTGCTAAAATCCCACTCTGCTAAAGTAAGACCTAGGGACAACCGAACGGTCCTGGGGCGGCGGCAACACTGGATCACTCACACTGCAGGGGGGTGGCAGGTGGGGCAGCTACTCCAGAACACAACTGAGCACTCTGGCTCTTTTAAATCAGCATATGCTACCATAGGACCCAATAATTACACTCCTGGGCATTTATCCCACAGAAATGAAGACTTATCTTCACACAAAAAGCCATTTACAGATGTTCATTGCAGCTTGATTCAAAACAGATGTTCCTGAACAGGTGAACAATTCAACAAACTGTAGTACGTCCACATGGGGAACTCCGCTCAGCAGTATAGACAAAAACATTCCCAACACACGCAACAACTCTGAATGAGTCTCCAGAGAATTATGCTCAGTGCCAAGGTCAATAAGATTGCCAACCGTCTATATAACATTCCTGAAATGGCAAAATTATAAAAATGGAGAACAGATGAGTGGTCGTCAAAGATTTAAAAGCGTTCAAGGGTGGAAGGAAACTGGGAGTAGCTTTAAAAGGACAACGTGCAATTCTTGTGGCGATGGAAATACAGTGTCTTGGTTGTATCCATGGTCAATCCCCTGGTTGTAGTATTGCACTGTGGTTTTGCAAGTGTTACCTTTGGAGCAACCTGGGGCAAGAGTACACGGGACCACTGTGTATTATTTCTTACAACTCTAAATGAAACTACCATTACCTCGACATTTTTAAACACTTCAAAACTTCTAGGCCCAGAGGGTGTCGCTAATGAATGCTAACAAACATTTAAGGAAGACAGAACACCTATTTACCCAAACACATCCAAAGCATAGAAAGAAAGCCAAATAATTTCCAACTGATTTTATGATGCTGGAGTAACTCTTTCATACCAAAACCCAACAGGATCAATTCAAGAGAGGGAAAATTATTAGCCTCGTTTACTGACAATATGGGTACCAAAATCCTAAGCAAAATATCAGCAAACTGAATCCAGCAGCTTAGAAAAAGAATAATGCATTATGATCAAGTGGGGTTAATCCTAGAAATGCAAAACTGATTGAACATTAGGAAAAAATGATTGGTGTGATTTACTACAATATCAGATTAAAGGAGGAAAAACGAGAGCATTTCAACAGTTGTAGTAAAAGCACTGATAAAAATTCTAAATTCATTCACATTCATGGTTTCCTCTTGCGAAGCAGAAACTTTTTTTTAAATACATTTATTTTTTTAATATTTTATTTATTTAATTGACAGAGAGCGAGACAGCGAGAGAGGGAACACGAGCAGGGGGAGTGAGAGAGGGAGAAGCAGGCCTCCCTCGGAGCAGGGAGCCTGACGCGGGGCTCGATCCCAGGATCCTGGGATCATGACCTGAGCCAAAGGCAGTCGTTTAACTGACTGAGCCACCCAGGCGCCCCAGAAGCAGAAACTTTCTTAATTGACAAGAAAATCTACAGAAAACATTCTTCATGGTAAAACTTTGAAAGTGTTCCCCTTCAGCTCTTTCTCTTCTGGTCCGAGGCACTTCAGGAGCCGTGGGCTTCAGTGTGACATGCCAAGTTCAAGAACCACACCATGCATAACCAATCATGAAAATGGCCCAGAAATGGCATCAAGAAACCTTGGTCACAAAGACATGAATCTCTTAAGGGGGTAGACCCCAAGTTCCTGAGCTGTGCCAAGAAGCACAAGAAGGGCCTAAAGATGATGCAGGCCAACAACGCCAAGGCCATGAGTGTACATGCCAAGGCTGTCAAGGGCCTCATCAAGCTCAAGGAGGTCAAGCCCAAGATCCCAAAGGTTTGCAGCCACAAGTTCAATCGACTTGCCTACATCGCTCACCCAAAGCTCGGGAAATGTGCTCATGCCCACATTGCCAAGGGTCTCGGGCTCTGCCTCAAACCAAGGCTCAGGGTGAAGCTTTGACTCCAGCTCCAGCCCCTCCTTGGTGTGGCTCAGGTTCCCAAAGCTTCCCAGGCCCCCACAAAGCCTCCAGCGTAGAAGCTTCTGTCTGCCAATGTGAGGACAGAAGGACTGGCGTGACCCCTTAGCTTCTGTCTGCATGGGGCTGGAGTCCTCCTGTGCTATTTATACAAATAAACCTGCCGCAAGAAAAAAAAAAGTGTTCCCTTTCAGATAGGGAACAAGACAAAGATCCCACTATTGCCACTTCCGTTCAGCCCTGTACACGGTGCTCCTAGCCAGATTAATAGGACAAGAAATTAAATAGACAGTATAAGAATCTGAAAGAAAGAAACAAGATTATATGATTATATAGGGAAAAATTTAAATGAATATATAAGATACATTATTAAAATTTATGAGGGTTTAGCAAGGTTACTAGATTTAAAAAAAATAGTACAACAATATAAATTATATTTCTACATATCAGCACAGTTTTTTTAAAAATGTTTTTGAAAGATACCATTTACAGTAGCTTTATTTATTTTATTTATTTATTTATTTAGAGGGAAGAGCGCACACGTGGGGGAAGAGTGAAGGGGTACCGAGGGAGAGAGAGAGAGAATCATAAGCAGGCTCCACACCCAGCATAGAGCTGCCACAGAACTTGATCTCATGACCCCAAGATCATGACCTGAGCTGAAACAAGACTCAATGCTTAACCAACTGAGCTGCCCAGGCATCCCTACAATAGCATCTTTTAAAGTGCCCAGGAATAAAGGCAGTAAAATATACAAGATCTCTCTGAAGAGGACTCTAAATGTGAGACAGTAAAGACAGTAAGGGCGGAGAGAGAGAGAGACCATGTTGATGAACTGAAACATTGAATAATATAATGATGTTAAATTTTCCCCAAATGATTTACAGAATAATTATAATCTCAATCATAAGTTGAAGAGGTGACTGTAACAAGCTAATTCTAAAATTTATAAAGAAGTCTGAAAGGCCACAAATAGCTAAGAAACTCTTGAATCAAAAAAGGCCTGGAGGGACTTGCTCTATCAAATAACAAGACTTAATATAAAATATGGTAATCAAGACTGTGAAATTGAGCAACATAAGCCAAAGATCAATGGAAATGGAATGAATAAAGGAATCAGAAACAGACATATGGAAATTTTATATATAGCAGGGGTAGCATGGCAGATTGGAGGAGAAAGGATGAACTTTTTTCAATAAATGGTATGAGGGCAACTGGATGTCCTTAAGGAGAATAAATGGACCCTATCTCGCCCTATACAAAAAAAAATCATTTCCAAGTACATTTTACAAAGTTGCTTGACTAACAACATTAAAATGAAAAAACTATGCTGTTTACACGAGAGCATTAAGAAGACAAATGACTAAGTTCAAAATACACAAACTTCCACAAATCAATAAGGAAAAGACTTAGAGATCCAATAGAAAAATGGGGGGAAAAAACACTTCGAAAAAGAGCAAACCCATTGCAAATTGACCGTGATACATCACATCAGTAAGAGAAGGGATAAGAACCATATGATCAGTTCAAGAGACAGAAAAGCATTTGACAAAGTACAACATCCATTCATGATAAAAACCCTCAACAAAGTAGGTTTAGAGGGAACATACCTCAACATAATAAAGGCCATATATAGCAAACCCACAGCCAACATCATCCTCAATGGGGAAAAACTGAGAACGTTTCCCATAAGATCAGGAACAAGACAAGGATGTCCACTCTCACCACTTTTATTCAACAAAGTACTGGAAGTCCTAGCCTCAGCAATCAGACAAAAAAAGAAAAGACATCCAAATAGGTAAAGAAGAAGTAAAGCTTTCACTATTTACTAATGACATGACAC
The DNA here is from genome assembly GCF_037043125.1 of Eumetopias jubatus. Classification (NCBI taxonomy): domain Eukaryota; kingdom Metazoa; phylum Chordata; class Mammalia; order Carnivora; family Otariidae; genus Eumetopias; species Eumetopias jubatus. Next base: position 26,860,065 of record NW_028274811.1, on the reverse strand, counting down.
TATATAAGGAAAACCCGTTAAGACTCCACCCAAAAACTGCTAGAACTGATAAATGAATGCAGCTTAGTCAGTTAAGCATGCGACTCTTGATTTCGGCTCTGGTCATGATCTCGGGGTCGTGAGATCGAGCCCCTAGTCGGGCTCCACGCTCAACTTGAGATTCTCTCTCCTCTCCCTCTGCCCCTCCCCCACCCCATGCACATGCACGCTCATGCTTTCTAAAAGAATCTTTAAAAAAAAATAAAATATTTATTAAAAGACTTCTGTTCCCAGCAATATAGGGAACCATACTACCAAAAAGAAACAATCTATTCCCACCTATAATGCTGGAGAAAATACAACAAATACTCATAAATGCAGAGCTAAAGGTATCAAAATCTACCAAAAAGAGAAAGATAAATCAGAAGATAAATTACAAGCCAACTGGAGCTGGAGTTTTGATATGTAAGTAGAAGCAGAAAAAAAAAACCTGCAGCCAAGCAAGGTGAGGAACTGTGAACTGAGACTCCGGAATAAATAGGAGATATTCCGAGGGATGCCTTCTTAAGGAAAGAAGGTTCTAGAGAAAAGTTTACCCACTGGTTCAGAGAAACCAGGTAAAACATCTGACTCTGTGTCTGGATGGGAGAATAAATCTCCTGTGAAGATTCATAATCGTGGCCCTACTGAACATGTGGATTTGGAGTTCAAATTTCTCCTACCCTTGCGGCTCAGGAATCTCCAAAGTGAGAAAGATGCCTAACGATGGGTGCTGGGCCAGAGTCCCCAGGGGGGCACTAGCAGAAGCAAATATAAAACCACTCTCGAGGGACATGCCTTCCATCCGGGCCATGCAAGATTCTCAGAGATAAACCTGTGTTTAATATGAGCTCAAAATAAAGTACGCACGAGGAAAAACCCACCATGAACAAGGTTCAACAGACCGAAGAAACAGCAGGATAAAACCCCCAAGAACTTCAGATACTAAAATAGTTTGAGAGAAAACATGTATAAAATGATTAAAATCAAAAGAAGAAATTGAAAATCGCAAAAGGAAAAAAAAAGGCTGCAAAAAAAAAAAGAACAGGCCAAGATGAAAAAGAGCCAAAGGGAACTTCTATAAATGAGAAACAGAGAAACGCCAGGTTCAATAAATACATTCCACGGCACGTTAGCCCCGAGAGCAAAGGCAACCCAACACAAAGAGATAAAGAGGTGGAAAGTATGAGACAGGGATTAAAAATAGAGTAGACTAGATGAAAATAGCAACATACATCTAAGAGGCAGTGTAAGACCTGGGAGCTTGGACAAAGGCCGTATGCAGCAATCCTGGCAGAGGAGGGATAAAATCCATGAGCGGACAGCCTCAGGAAATGAGGGCTGAGCAGGAAAAGTAAAGGTAAATCCACACTCGGTGCTCATCAAGCCAACAGTACGCTTAACCCCCTTTACCTATTGCGCCCATCCCCCCAACCGGTGCATCACTGTACTGTACACCTGAAACTAACACTGTGGGTTAACTATACTGGAATTAAATAAATAAATTTTTTTTTTAATTTTCAAAGAGTAAATCCATACTTTAGGAAGATAGCAGATCACAAAGGAGATCTTCAAAGCAATGCAAGAAAGAACATAGTCCACCCATGAAAGCATAGCAATCACAAGGACAGACAGAAGAGCAGTAGGAAAGTACAGAAAATAATGGAATGAAGTCCAGCAAAGGAAGGTTAGCCTAGAATTATCACCAGAAAAACTACTCAAATGTGTCCTTCCAGAAGCCTGAAATTATGCTGAGAAGGAGAGGAATCTGAGAAACTAATACAGATAAACATCTAAGTAAGTCAGACAGTAAGAATTATCAATGTGAGAAATTTTTAAAAAGTAATCTAAAACATCATAATTTCTCTATTTGCCCAGACTTTGAGCAAGTTTAGATTTTAATTCAGTGCCCAAATTCTGTAGCAACTCACTTTTCCCCAAGGGCCCTTCTGGATTCAATTTTTCATTAAGAGTTTTCTTTGTTTTTAAAAATAAAAAAATAAACGTTATCAACGTGAGCGACAGAAAAGCAAAGTGAAAATAAAATGCTGGATAACAATTACACATAAGATGGGAGGGGAGTCATCAAAGTTAAATGTCCTAAAGTCCTTGTATTGTTAAGAAGAAGGAAAGAAATTTTTCTTTTTTTTTCTTTTTTGCTTTGAAACTGAATTTAAGATTTCCAAACCAATAAATGGAATTAATAGCACATCAAAAACATAAATCTTGCAGGCACCAGTGTGGCTTAGTCGGTTAAGCATCCAAACCTTAGTTTTGGCTCAGGTTGTGATCTCAGGATCATGGGGTCAAGCCCCACATCAGGCTCCAAGCTAGGTGTAGAGCCTGCTTGGGATTCTCTCTCTGCCCCTCTACTCCCCTCCCCCTTCCCACCTCTCTAAATAAATACATAAATAAATAAATCTTTACATCAATCCAAAAGAAAGCAAAAAAGGAGGAGATGTAAGTAGCAAAGAAAGAGCATGGTAAATAGAAATGACAAAGTAAGATGCTAAAAGTAAATCCCCATGGCAGTAATCACAATGGAAGAACCTTGCCAGTTAAACATGATCGCTTGATTACATTTTAGAAATATAATTTTGTATTATGTTGTTTGTAAGAGAAACTTGGAAGATACAAGCATACACAAAGATTAAAATAATGGATCAGAAAACCCAATGTCCATTGGCTGAGGAAGGGGTAAACACTATATGGTATATCCACACAACACAATGTTATCCGATCCGTAAAAGGAACCAAGTACGGATTTGTGCTACAACCCGGATGAACCTTGAGAACATGATGCTAAGTGAAAGAAGCCAGACCCAAAAGGCCACCTACTGTATGTCTCCATTTATAGGAAATGCCCAGAAAAAAACAATCCATGAAGACAGAAAGTAGATGCATGGTTGCCAGGGGCTAAAGGAGAGGGAAATGGGGAGTGCCAGCCAATGGGTAGTGTTTCTTTTGGAGAAGGTGAAAGTGTTCTGGAAATACATAGTGGTGATCACTGCACAAATGTGTGAATGTACTACAAGCCACTTGACTGTACACTCTAAAAGGATGGACTTTATGGTCTGTGAATTCCAACTCAATAAAAAAGACATACATTAAAAATAGGTGAAATGATGGGATGGAATACAGGTCAAATAAAAAAAAAAAAAAAAAAACTCTTCTGGTTCTGTTCATTCCTGACAAAAGACTTTAAGGCAAACAGCAAGGATAAGGAGAATTACTGCATGATGAAAGTGACCATTCACCAGGCAAATAAAACAAAATTTAAAAACATAGCTTCAAAACACATAAAGCAAACTTGATACTGTTATAAGGAGGCACTGACAAATTTACCAACATTTCAGGAGATTTTAACATAGCTCTCTCAGTAACTGTCTTCAGCAAATACAAATTGATAAAGATAGAGAAGATACAAACCACACCATAAATAAGCTTGATTCATATATACAGAACCCAGCAATAGGATATAGAGAGAGAACCCATCAATTTGAGAAGAATACAGTCTTTTCAAGCTTACAGCAAACTGTACAAAAAACTAACCACGTGCTACATACAATGCCACAGAAAAATTTTCAATACCACAGAATCAAAATCACAAAACAAGTTCTCTGACCACAATGTAATAAAACAGAAATCAGTAACAAAAAATGTAACCTAAGAACCTCTGGGGCGCCTGGGTGGCTCAGATGGTTAAGCGTCTGCCTTTGGCTCAGGTCATGATCCCAGGGTCCTGGGATCGAGCCCCACATCAGGCTCCTGGCTCAGTGAGGAGCCTGCTTCTCCCTCTCCCCCTGTTCATGCTCTCTCTCTCTCTCTCTCTCTCTCTGTTTCTCTGTGTCTCAAATGAATAAATAAAATCTTAAACAAATTTATAAAAAAAAAAAAAAGAACCTCTACGCATTTGGAGACTGCTTACATGTAAATTTGCAAATAATTCATGTGTCAGTGAAGAAGTCATAATGGAAATTAGAAAATATTTCAAATTGAGTTATTAGTACATAAACTACTCAGATATAGTGAAGACATATGTATATCAGAATTTGTATGATGCAAAGATAGCAAAATATAGAGGGAAATATGTGTATTCAAAAAAAAGTCTGTATTAGAAAAGAACAAAAGGCTAGGGGCACCTGGTGGCTCACTCAGTTAAGGGTCCAACTCTTGATGTCAGCTCAGGTCATGATCTCAGGGTTGTGGGATCAAGCTCCTTGTCAGGCTCCGCATTCAAAACGGAGTCTGCTTGAGATTCTCTGTCCTTCTCCCTCTGCCTCTACCCCGACTCTCTCTCAAGAAAAAAAAAGAGAGAGAAAGAGAGAGAGAAAACAAAAGGATCAATATCATAGATCTGAGCATTCAACTCAAAAAAAAATCACAAGAACAGTAAATGAAGAAAATAGGCAAAAAAGAGAGAAGGGCGGAGATTTTTTTAAAAAGAAAACAAATGATAAAACGATTAAAAAATAAATTTTTATTAAAAAAATGATTAATAATACCAAAAGCTAGTTTCTTGCAAAAACCAGTAAAATAGCACCCTCACAGCAACACTGCTCAGGAAAGAGTATAAACAATATAAGGAATGAAAAAGAGAGTGAGTTACCACAGATCTAGCAGAGATTTTTTTTCCTAAACATAATGGATTACTATGAACAACTTTAAGAAATCCATATGAAGACTGAAATGCAGTGGACCATTCCCTAGAAAAATGGTTTGCCAGAACAAACTCAAAAAGAAATGGAAACCCCGTATAAACCTATAAAAGAAAGCAAATCAATAGTTAATCTGCTCACAGAAACAAAACCAAAACCAAGAGGCCCAGACAGTTTAAAAAGGCAATTCTATCTTATACAAAATATTTCAGAAAACAGAAGGGAAAGCTCCTCCATTCACTTCATGATGCTAGTGAACTCTTAAAACAAATGCCAGATGAGAACAGTAAAAGAAAGGAAAATTATGGGTCAATTCACTCATGAACAACACACAGAAAAATTCTAAATAAAACACTAGGAAATCAGACTTCAGAAGATGATACCTGGTAACCAAGAGCATATCCCAGCAACACAAGTGCAGATAAATTCTTATTCCTGTAATTCACTACATTAACACATTAAAAAAGAAAATCTCTGATCACCTCAGTAGATACAGAAAAAGCACTTGATGAAATTCAACACCTATTCATAACTTTAAAAAAACAAAAACTCCTAGCCATTTAGGAACAGAAGGAGGCTCCCTTGGGCAAAATCAGGCTTGAGAATGATCTCCAGTAATGCCCTTTGAGTGCTCTCTCTAGCACTTGAAATGGAGTGGGCAGAGGAACCTCCCGGTGCCTGCCAGGCAGCATTTAATCATTGCAGGGGACCAGGGAGAGCTGGCTATCTGCTCTACCTCCCCTTTTCTGAATAGAAATTCTAACTGGGCTTCATCCTGCGCTTGCTTCACTGCCAGTCACTTGCTGGTGGGTCAGAGAGGCTGGGACCTGTCTTTTGAGTTCATAGAGTGGCAGATGACATCAGGATCTGCCGCACATCACCTGGAGATCTGCTGGAATTCAACCTGCAGGTAGGGACCAGGTGTGACCTGATATGTGTCCCCTGAAGAGAGGGTACTAGGTTATATGCCTCTGAAAAAGGCTGAAAATAGCTACCTGGCGATTTTAGGGGCTGACCGTGGCAAAAACTGCCTGGCTGGTCACAAAACTCAGTTCTTCTTCCTTCCAGGCACATGGGTACACAGAATCCTGCCTCTCCAGTCATGTGTGGCCGGATGTTAGCGTTGCCGCCACTGGAAAGCAAGCCTAAGTGATGTATGACCACCCATGTTCCTTCCACTTCTGGTGCCCTTGTTCCACCCATGTTGGAAAGAACGTGGGTCCCTCATGTGATCGTTTAGAGAAGTGACCACCCATCAGAATTGATGTGAAATTTAAAGGAGCAAGAAATCACCTTACTTTTTGCTACAGATGCTGAGTTTTTGAAACCTGTTAGAGCAGCTAATACTATCTTAGCTAATAGAGGTAAATAAAACCTACATCATACTCAAAGTGGAATGTTAAACTCCTTCCCTTTGGAGTCGGCAAAAATCAAGGATGTTCAAGGTCTCCGCTACATTTCTGGAGACTCTAGCAAGTACAAGTCTGTATATCTTATCCTAGTATAAGTCTGACTGATTGATAGATAACTATGGGTGGGAAGGCGGATGAAAGAGCCACTAAGAGGCATAAGATTGAAAAGGAAAAACAAAAATATTTATTTACAAGATGTCAATATGCAGAAAATTCGCAAATTTCTAAAGACAGAGTTTGGCAACCTTACCAACCGATATAGAAAAATCACTTGTGATCTTCTATAATAGCAACAAACACAGGGAAAATACAATTTTTCAAGAATGCATCGTTTATAATAGCACAAAAGATACAAGGTACCAAGAATAAATCAAACCAAATGTACATTAAGTGTTTTATAGAAAAAAATTTTGTTTATAAAAGACATTTAAAAGACTTATATAAGTGATGACATAAACTATGTTCATGACTAGGAAGGCCCAATATTCTAAAAATAAAATTTTCCCCAAAATTAATCTTTAAGTTTCATGTAATTCTTTTTTTTTTTTTCAGATTGATTGATTGATTTGAGAGAGAGGGAGTGCAAGTAGGGGGAGGAGCAGAGGGAGATGGATGAGCAGACTCTGTGCTGAGCGCAGTCAGACGTGGGGCTCGATCCCAGGATGAGAGATCATGACCTGAGCCAAAATCAAGAGTTGGACGCTTAACCACCTGAGCCACCCAGGCGCCCCTAAATTTCATGTCACTCTAATCAAATCTAATCCAAATCCAGAGAAGCCAACCATAGCCAAGACAATCTGGAAGCAAGGAATGGCAGGACTGATCTTAAAATAAGATATCTTATAAAGCTATAGTAATTACAACACTCATATGCTTTGGGGATGAATAAATACACCAGTGGAACAGAGTAGAAAGCCCAGAAACAAACCCACATGTACATGGGAGCCAGATACTTGCCAAAAGAGGCAGCATTACTAACAGGGAGAAATTATATGCGATTCAATCACTGGTCCTAAGACAATTAACTATCCTATAAAAATAAGATAAAGTTAGAGCAAAACTATAAAACCTTTAGAAGATAACAGAAAATATCTTCAAAACTCTCAGGAAAAAGATTGCTTAAACAAGTATAAAATGCAAACCATAAAGGAAAGATAAATAAATCTGACTACATTTTATACGCAGGGGATATATATTTGTACTCACTTGCATGTGCACAAAGCAATTCAGGAAGCATGTATAAGGAATGAATAACAGTGCTGAAGGTCTCGACAGATGGAGACAAGAGTAGAGGCAATGATTTCGTTTATACTTACGGTATTGTTAACCATGACTATAACCACAACTCTGACTATACTACTGATCTAAAAAATAGATTTTTTAAATGTCTATACTCCAAAAGTTATCTTAAGCAAAGTGAATAGACAAGCCCTAATCGGAGGCAAGATGTTTATAGTCATATAATAAAGTATTAGTATCCAGGGGCACCTGGGTGGCTCAGTTGGTTACGCATCCTACTTTTTTTTTTAAGATTTTATTTATTTATTCAACAGAGAGAGAGAGAGCGAGAGCAGGAACACAAGCAGGGGGAGTGGGAGAGGGGGAAGCAGGCTTCCTGCCGAGCAGGGAGCCTGATGTGGGACTCGATCCCAGGACCCTGGGATCATGACCTGAGCCGAAGGCAGACACTTAACGACTGAGCCACCCAGGCGCCCTAAGCATCCTACTTTTAAGTTCAGCTCAGGTCATGATCTCAAGGTTATCAGATCAAGCACCCCCCTCATCGGGCGATGCGCTCAATGCAGAGTCTGCTTGAGATTCTCTCTCTCTTGTTTGCCCTCTGCCCCTCCCCTCGCTTGCACACTCTCACTCACTCGCTCGCTCGCTCTCGCTCTCAAATAAATAAATAAATCTTTTAAAAAAATAAAGTATATAAAGAAATTGTTGGCGTTCCAGTGGCACAATCGGTTAGCACATGGTACTTATAAAGAAACTGTTAGTAATAAAAAGACAATCCGGTTAAAAAAAAAAGGGGGGGCAAAGGTATGAACATGCAAATTATAGAAGTGAAACCTGGAGGCTGATACGAAAAGGAAAGGTTACTCCATTCTTTTAATAATCAGGAAATGCTACTTAAGTTTACACTGCAATACGGTTTCACCCTCATCAAAGTGGCAGTAATTAACCAGTCCAATAACACCCAGTGCTGACAAGCTCCAGGGGAAATGGGACTTCTTAGACACTTTGAGAGGAAGTGCAAATTGGCACTGCTACTTTGGAGAGCAATTTGGCAAAATCTAATTAAGTTAAAGATGTGTATATCCTGTAATCCAGCAGTTACACGTCCAAGTCTATATCCTAGAAAGACTCTAATACATAATCACAAAGAAACATTTAAAGAATGTTCTCAGGACTGCTGGTAATAAAGAAAAACTGACAACTCATATGACCATCAGGAAAAAAACATACAAATAAATTGTAGTATAATCACAGAACAGAATGGAACATGAATGAATCCAAGCTATGAGTACTAATACGGATAAATCTTAAAAGCATAAGGTTGACTTTAAAAAGTAAATCGTCAGGCGCCTGGGTGGCTCAGTCATTAAGCGTCTGCCTTCAGCTGAGGGCATGATCCCAGGGCCCTGGGATCGAGCCCCGCATCAGGCTCCCTGCTCAGCGGGAAGCCTGCTTCTCCCTCTCCCACTCCCCCTGCTTGTGTTCCCTCTCTCGCTGTCTCTCTCTCTCTCTCTCTGTCAATTAAATAAATAAAATCTTTTAAAAATTAAAAAAAAAAACATAATAAAGACAACCCAAAAATCCCTATCAGTGGTTACCTCAGGAGTGGGAGAAGAGAATGGGTGAGGGAAGGGCCTGTAGAAGACCTTACCTGTATATGTACTATTCAACTATTTTTTTCAATCTAAAGAAAATAAGACCCAGGCATGATAGAGCAGGGGATAATAGAGTATACCAGTGTTTGCTGTATACTTTTCTATATAATGAACACATTTTTAAAGTTACACCCAGACTATAAATAATTTGAGAATCTTGAGAGAATTCCATCCTTTATACTTAATTCTATTTCCCAATTTTAAAAAATTAATTCACTGCTATACTTTTTGTCATTTCAAGTGCAAATAAATAAGTATATACGGAAACTTGTAATAACCTACTCTTTAACACGAATATGGCTCTGGATGGTGAGTATAATTTTCTACTCTTCTGTTTTCAATAAACAAGAATTCATTTCAAAATTCCATAAAGACAAGGAAAGAGAAAAAGCAATGAGGCTTCAGGTTCAAGATGATAAACTAAATCAAGGCTACCCTCTTCTCCTCCTGCAACAAATCCACAAAAATATTGGCAAAATCTTTAATTACACACACACACACACACACACACACGTGTTCAAAACAAGAAAGGAAACTCTAGTTGACCACAAAATATGAGGAATGCATCAAAGAAAGAGAGGGGAAAATAAGAGCTACAAACTACAGAGGGATGCCATTAGCCAGGATAAAAAACAATTCAGGTGCAAAAAAGGAAAATGACAGCAGACAGATGTTTCATGCTCCCAGCAGAAAGCCAGAGCCCAAGACGGCCTGGGTCACTGGTGATGACTAGGGACACTGTACCAAGAACACAGACCCAACCCTGCAGGTGCCCACACCACCCTCAGTGGGCGAAGCCTCCACATGAAGGTGTCTCCCTCCAGTGAGGAGCAGTGACTACAGATGCTCAGATCAGAAAGAGAGGGTGGTCCCTGAACAAGGAACAGGGCTCACTACATGCATGAGATCAGCCCTCAACATCTCCTTCTCTGGACAAGCAGGAGTGCTGGTCCCACTCACTCCAACACAAGCACTGTGCAGATAGCAGACAGACACTAAGGAACGCACAACTGAAGATAAAACATGGTAATAAGTGCACCTGGGTGGCTCAGTCAGCTAAGTGTCTGCCTTCCATTCAGGTCATGATCTCAGGGTCCTGGGATCAAGTCCCGAGTCAGGGTCCCTCCTCAGTGAGGGGTCTGCTTCTCCCTCTCCCTCTGCCTCCTCCCTCCTGCTCATGCTCTGTCTCTCTCTCTCTCAAATAAATAAAATCTTAAAAAAAGAAATAATATGGTAATGGACCGCCAAACGTCAAGACCATGAAACATAGACCAACTTAGCAAACAGGAGAGCTAATTCAAAGGAAATAGAGTTTGTAGAGCAAACAGGCACAAGATTTTTTTTACCATGAGAGTATTTGATATACTTAGAAAAATATGAGAATAGCATACCCATTAAAGAAGAAGAAAAGGTTACGAAAAAGCAACAGTCTTAGTAAAAATTGACATGTTTATATTTAAAAAGACTTCATAAAAGAGCTAAGTCAGCGAGCAGACACACCCAAAGAATGAATCAGGGGCCAGAACCTCTTCCAGAATAGGGCACCAAGGCATAGAAAGAAACAACACAGGGAAACTTGTGAGGGAAAGGAGAATAAAAAGAAGGAACATTAACAATCTGCCACAACGTGAAGATAAATATGTGTCTGCAGAAGGAGAGGACCTAAAATAAATAAAATCTAAATGCTAAAATAAATAACTCACACATACACCAGCCCAACCAAATATGAAAATACATTATAAAGATTTTATGATCGTGGCAGTGTGGTACTGTGCATGACTAAACAGAAGAGAAAATCCAGAAATGTGAAAATTTAGCTTACTTCAAGGCAGTGCCCTCAAATCAATGGGGAGAAGATAGGCTTTCAGAGAAAATGGTGTTGGTATACTAGAAAGTCAGAGAGAAGATAAAACTGGATCAGTTCCTTACACCAAAGCCCAGAATAAATTCCAAGCCAGTTCCAGTCAAAAGTCTAAAAGTAGGAGAGAGTCCAAGATGGCGGAGGAAACCTTAGTTTCGTCTGGTCCCAGGAATTCAGCTGGAGAGCTATCAAATCATTCTGAACACCTACGAACTCAACCAGAGATCTAAGAAAAGAATAGCTGCAACTCTACAAATAGAAAAGAAACCACTTCCTGCAAGGCAAGAGGTGCGGAGAAGTGAATTGGAGGCAACACATGGGAAGATAGAACTCGGGGGAGGGGGCCTCCGCAGCCGCTACCAGCAAGTGATAGAGCCGCGGAGCGCAAAATCGGAACTTTTAGACATCGGCTCTGCTGAGGGACATGCCAGCGTGAAAGATACTCAGGTGGCAAAGTGGGGCAGAATCCTAGGTGGAACAGTGTGGTCTCAGGAAGACCGGGGGTGCCTGAGTGCGCCAGAGCTCCCAGGTATTGGAGCGGGGAAGCCGGGACTCAATCGGCTTTACCCAAAAAGTAAAGAAGACCCTTCATCTTCGAGCAGGGACCCAACAAGCAGCGGAGCCGGGGAGACTCCTCTTCCTCCCTGGAGAGGAGCGGTGCGGGAGCGCACCGCAGGGATCTGCTGGGTTTGGATACTCCACACGGGGTCGGGTGCCAGAGATAGAAACGCTCGGTCACAGGCCGGGTGAGCACGCAGTGCACCCGGAGACCGGGGACATGGGAGTGACTGACTGCTTTTCTCTGGGGGCGCACTGAGGAGCAGGGCCCGAGTTCTCAGCTCCTCCAGGTGGAGATTGGGAGGCCACCATTTTCACTCTCGTCCTCCAAAGCTGTACCGAGAGCTTGCAGGGAACAAAAGCTGCCGAGAGCAAACCCGAGCAGCTTGCTTACCCCGGAGGGGCAAGGGCGGGGCAATTCCGCCTCCGGCAAAGACATTTGGGAACCACCGCAACAGGCCCCTCCCCCAGAAGATCAGCACGAACAGCCAGCCAAGACCAAGTTTACCGATCAAGGAGAACGGGAGAACTCCAGCGCTAGGGGAATACTGCACATAGAATTCATGGCTTTTTTTCCATGATTCTTTAGTCTTTCAATTTTAACTTGTTTTCTCTTTCCCTTTTCAACCAATTTCCTATTTTATCAACTCTTGTTTTTAAATCTTTCTTAGTTTTCATTTTTACAGTTACACATTCTATCTTTTCAATGTTTTTATTTGTGCGTGTGTGTGTGTGTGTGTGTATATATAAAAGTTTTTCTTTCTTTACAATTTTTGGATGCAGTTTCTGGTAACAGACCAAAATACACCCAGAATCTAGTGTATGGCTCATTCTCTTCACCTGTCTGGTCATACTCTCTTTTTTTCTTCTTTTTATTTTTTTTGTTTTGTTAAAAATCTTTAATTTTCATCTTTACAGTTACATTCTATGCTTTCAAAGTATTTAATTTTATTTTTGTATATATATGAGGTTTTCTTTCTTCACAATTTTGAGATATAGTTTCTTCTAGCAAACAAACCAAAGTACACTCAGGATATAGTATCTTCCTCTGTTCTATTCACCTGTTTATATTCATTTTTTTCTCTGTCTTTTAATTTTCTTTTTTTATTTTATTTTATTATGTTATTTAGTCACATACAGTACATCATTAGTTTTTGATGTAGTGTTCCATGATTCATTGTTTGTCTTTTAATTTTCATTTTTACAGTTACATTCTATCCTTTCATTTATTTAATTTTATTTTTGCACATATATAAGTTTTTCTTTCTTTACAATTTTGGGATCTAGTTTTCCAACAAATGGACTGAAATACACACAGGATCCAATGTATTGCTCTATTCTGTTCACCTGTCTGATTCTTTTTTTTCTAATTTTTTTTTTCAGTTTCGGGTCTCTTCTGATTTGTTTAGTGTATATTCCTCTGGGGTTGCCGTTGCCATTTTAGTATTTTGTTCTCTCTTTCATCTATTCTTCTCTGGACAGAATGACATGACAGAAAACTCACCTCAAAAAAGAGAACAAGAGGGGCGCCTGGGTGGCTCAGTCGTTAAGTGTTTGCCTTCGGCTGAGGTCATGATCCCAGGGTCCTGGGATCAAGCCCCTTGTCAGGCTCCCTGCCCAGCGGGAAGCCTGCTTCTCCCTCTCCCACTCCCCCGGCTTGTGTTCCCTCTCTCGCTGTGTCTCTCTCTGTCAAATAAACAAAATCTTTATAAAAAAAAAAAAAAAAAAGAACAAGAGGCACTACTGATTGCCAGGGACCTAATCAATGTGGACATAAGTAAGATGTCAGAACTAGAGTTCAGAATGACAATTAGAAAGATACTAGCTGGGCTTGAAAAAAGCATAGAAGACAATAGAGTATCCCTTTCTGGAGAAATAAAAACTATAATCTAATCAAGTCAAAATAAAAAAGGTTATTAATGAGATGTAATCAAAAATAGAGGCTCTAACTGCTAGGATAAATGAGGTAGAAGAGAGAATTAGTGATATAGAAGACAAAATGATAAAGAATAAAGAAGCTGAGAAAAAGAGAGATAAACAACTATTGGATCACAAGGGGAGAATTCAAGAGATAAGTGATACCATAAAGCAAAATAATATTATAATAACTGGGATCCCCCAAGAAGAGGAAAGAGGGGAGACAGAAACTATATTGGAGCATATTATAGTAGAGAACTTCCCTAATCTGGGGAAGGAAATGGGCAGTCAAATCCAGAGGCATAGAGAACCCCCCACAAAATCAATAAAAATAGGTCAATACCCCAACAAATGATAGTGAATCTTGCAAATTTCAGAGACAAAAAGAAAATCCTGAAAGCAGCTTGGGACAAGAGGTCTGTAACCTACAAGGGTAGAAACATTAGATTGGCAGCAGACCTATCCACACAGACCTGGCAGGCCAGAAAGGACGGGCATGATATATTCAGGGTCCTAAATGAGAAAAATATGCAGCTAGGAATACTTTATCCAGCTAGGATGTCATTCAAAATAGAAGGAGTGATAAAAAGCTTCCAGGACAAATAGAAACAAAAAGAATTTGTGATCACCAAACCAGCCCTACAAGAAATATTGAAAGGAATCCTCTAAGCAGAGAGAGCCCCAAAGTAGCAGACCAAAAAGGAACAGAGACAATATACAGTAACAGTCACCTTATAGGCAATACAATAGCACTAAATTCATATTTTGCAATAGTTACCCTGAATGTAAATGGGCTAAATGCTGCAATCAAAAGACACAGGGTATCAGACTGGATAAAAAAGCAAGACTCATCAATATGCTGTCTGCAAGAGACTCATTTTAGACCCAAAGACACCTCCAGATTTAAAGTGTGGGGGTGGAAAACCATTTATCATGCTAATGGACATCAAAAGAAAGCTGGGGTGGCAATCCCTATATCAGACAAATTAGATTTTAAAACAAAGACTGTAATAAGAAGGACACTATATCATAATTAAAGGGTCTATCCAACAAGAAGATCTAACAATTGTAAATATTTATGCCTGTAACATGGGCGTAGCCAATTATATAAGCCAATTAATACCAAAATCAAAGAAACACATCGATAATAATAGTAATAATAGTAGGGCACTTTAACACTGCCCTCACTGCAAAGGACACATCATTGAAGCATAAGATCAACAAGGAAACAAGGACTTTGAATGACACGCTGGACCACACGGACTTCACAGATATATTCAGAACATTCCATCCTAAAGCAATGGAATACACATTCTTCTCGCATGCACATGGAACATTCTCCAGAATAGATCACATCCTGGGTCTCAGGATCTGATCTCAACCGGTACCAAAAGATTGGGATCATTCCCTGCATACTTTCAGACCACAATGCTTTGAAACTAGAACTCAATCACAAGAACAAATTTGGAAAGAACTCAAATACATGGAGGCTAAAGAGCATCCTACTAAAGAATGAATGAGTCAACCAGGAAATTAGAGAAGAATTTTAAAAATTCATGGAAACAAATGAAAATGAAAACACAACTGTTCAAAATCTTTGGGATGCAGCAAAGGCAGTCCTAAGAGGAAAGTATATAGCAATACAAGCCTTTCGCAAGAAACAAGAATGGTCTCAAATACACAACCTAACCTTACACCTAAAGGAGCTGGAGAAAGAACAGCAAATAAAACCTAAATCGAGCAGAAGAGAATTAATAAAGATTAGAGCAGAAATCAATGAAATAGAAACCAAAAGAACCATAGAATAGATCGATGAAACTAGGAGCTGGTTCTTTGAAAGAATTAACAAGATTGATAAACGCCTGGCCAGACTTATCAAAAAGAAAAGAGAAAGGACCCAAATAAATAAAATCATGAATGAAAGAGGAGCGATCACAACCAACACCAAAGAATTACAAACAATTTTAAGATCATATTATGAGCAACTATATACCAACAAATCAGGCAATCTGGGAGAAATGGATGCATTCCTAGAGACATATAAACTACCAAAACTGAAACATGGAGAAATAGAAAACCTGAACAGACCCATACCCAGCAAGGAACCTGAAGTCATCATCAAAAATCTCTCAACAAACAAGAGTCCAGGGCCAGATGGCTTCCCAGGGGAATTCTACCAAACATTTAAAGAAGAATTGATACATATTCTTCTGAAGTGGTTTCAAAAAATAGAAATGGAAGGAAAACTTCCAAACTCTTTCAATGAGGCCAGCATTACCTTGATCCCCAAACCAAAGACCCCACCAAAAAGGAGAATTACAGACCAACATCCCTGATGAACATGGATGCAAAAATTCTCACCAAGATACTAGCCAAGAAGATCCAACAGTACTTAAAAGGATTATTCACCATGACCAAGTGGGATTTATTCCTGGGCTGCAAGGGTGATTCAGTATCTGCAAATCAATGTGATACACTACATAAATAAAAGAAAGAACAAGAACCATATGATCCTCTCAATAGAAGCAGAAAAAGCATCTGACAAGTATAACATCCTTTTTTGATTAAAACTCTTTGGTGTAGGGACAGAGGGAACATACCTCAATATCATAAAAGCCATCTATGAAAAGCCCACAGCAAATATCATTCTCAATGGGGGAAAAACTGAGAGCTTTTCCCCTAAGGTCAGGAACACTGCAGGGATGTCCACTATCACCACTGCTGTTCAACATATTACTAGGAGTCTTAACCTCAGCAATCAGACAACAAATAGAAATAAAGGGCATCTGAATCAACAAAGAAGAAGTCAAACTCTCACTCTCTGCAGATGACAGGATGCTTTATGTGGAAAACCCAAAGACTCCACCCCAAAATTGCTGGAACTCATACAGGAACTCAGCAAAGTGGCAGGATACAAATGCACAGAAATCAGTTGTATTTCTATATACTAACAATGAGACAGAAGAAAGAGAAATTAAGGAGTTGATCCCATTTAAAATTGCACCAAAAACCATAAGATACCTAGGAATAAACCTAACCAAAGAGGCAAAGAATCTATACTCAGAGAACTATAGAACACTCATGAAAGAAATTGAGGAAGACACAAAGAAATGGAAAAATGTCCTATGCTCATGGACTGAAAGAACAGATATTGTTAAAATATCTATGCTACCTACCTATAGAGCAGTCTATACATTCAATGCAATTCCTATCAAAATACCATCAACTTCTTTCAAAGAGCTGGAACAAATAATCCTACAATTTGTATGGAACCAGAAAAGACCCCGAATAGCCAAAAGAATGTTGAAAAAGAAAACCAAAACTGGGGGCATCACACTGGTCTGATGTTTTAATTAAGCTATAATGTTCTCTCAGTGGCTGCAGGCATCCGGTCAGGATTTTGTCTGCATGAGACACTCTCCCCGTAAAAGGACCATTATTTCATTAGCAAGGCTTGATGGACATGTAGTGACTCCATGAGTCGAAACTGTGATGGTCACCAACACTCAACAGCTTTAAAGCTGCTTGGGACTCCTTCCTCCTGAAGCTTAACCAGTCCCCGAGAAGTGGGTAAACATGACCACAGAACAAAGTGCACGTTGGAAGAGCTTTTCCTGTAGAAGATTCAGGGCACTTTGAGGGGTTTGAGTTCATACCCAATGGCTTATTATACCCGCCTATTTTACCTGTAGCTAAAGACAGGTGTGTGAATGAGATGAGGCTCCCCACTAGAAGACAGTTGGATGCAGAGGCCAAAAGGACCAGATTTTGGAGTCAGCTCCCATGGGTAGGAAAAAAAGGCTCGCGGCATCACAATCCCGGACTTCCAGCTCTATTACGAAGCTGTCATCTCAAGACAGTATGGTACTGGCACAAAAACAGACACAGCGATCAATGGAACAGAATAGAGAGCCCAGAAATGGACCCTCAACTCTATGGTCAACTAAACTTCGACAAAGCAGGAAAGAATATCCAATGGAAATAAGTCTTTTCAACAAATGGTGTTGGGAAAACAGGGCAGCCACATGCAGAAGAATGAAACTGGACCATTTCCTTACACCACACACAAAAATAGACTCCAAATGGCTGAAAGACCTCAATGTGAGACAGGAGTCCATCAAAATCCTAAAGGAGAACACAGGCAGCAACCTCTTCGACCTCAGCCGCAGCAACTTCTTCCTAGAAACATTGCCATAGGCAAGGGAAGCAAGGGCAAAAATGAACTCTTGGGACTTCATCAAGATAAAAAGCTTTTGCACAGCAAAAGAAACAGTCCACAAAACCAAAAGACAACCGACAGAATGGGAGAAGGTATTTGCAAATGACCTATCAGATAAAGGGCTAGTATCCAAAATCTACAAAGAAATTATCAAATTCCACACCCAAAGAACAAATAATCCAATCAAGAAATGGGCAGACAACATGAACAGACATTTCTGCAAAGAAGACATCCAAATGGCCAACAGACACATAAAAAAATGCTCAACATCCCTCAGCATCAGGGAAATACAAATCAAAACCACAATGAGATACCACCTCACACTGGTCAGAATGGCTAAATTAACAAGTCAGGAAACAACAGATGTTGGTGAGGATGCAGAGAAAGGGGAACATTCCTACACTGTTGGTGGGAATGCAAGCTGGTGCAACCACTCTGGAAAACAGTATGGAGGTTCCTCAAAAAGTTGAAAATAGAGCTGCCTTAGGACCCAGCAATTGCACTACTGGGTATTTACCACAAAGATACAAATGCAGTGATCCGAAGGGGAACATGCACCCCAATGTTTATAGCAGCAATGTCCATAATAGCCAAACTAAGGAAAGAGCCCAGATGTCCATAGACAGATGAATGGATAAAGAAGATGTGATACATACACACACACACACACACACACACACACACACACACACACACACACACAATGTAATACTACTCAGCCATCAAAAAAGGAAATCTTTGTGACAATGTGGGTGGAACTAGAGGGTATTATGCTAAGCGAAATAAGTCAATCAGAGAAAGACAATTATCATATGATCTCACTCATATGTGGAATTTAAGAAACAAAACAGAGGATCATAGGGGAAGAGAGGAAAAAATAAAACAAGACGAAACCAGAGAGGAGGATAAGCCATAAGAGACTCTTAATCATAGGAAACAAACTGAGGGTTGCTGGACGGGAGGGGGTGGGGGGACGGGGTAGCTGGGTGACAGGCATTAAGGAGGGCACTTGATGTAATGAGCACTGGATGTTCTATAAGACTGATGAGTCACAGACCTCTACCTCTGAATACCTTATATGTTCATTAATTGAATTTAAATTTAAAAAGATCTAAAAGTAAAAATTGAACCCATACAAGCATTAGTAAAAAAAAAATTTTAATTAAAAAAAATGGGTGAATATCCAGCATCATTGAAAAAAAGTAGGAAAAATTTTCCTATTGTGACTCAAAATCCAGAAGGAATCAAAGAAAAAAATTTTGACTACAACAAAGTCAAACTTCTATAGGACAAAAAAATCAAGAGCTCCTGTATACTAGCACTAATCAATTGTAATATATAGAAGGAAAAGAAATATCAGTACCATAATATATCTTGGGATATACCTAATAAAACATGTGCAAGAAACAGTACAACTCTAAGACTTAAATGGATGAAAAGTGAACCCGAGTATAAACTACAGACCAAAACAAATGTCCCACTCTGGAGGGGGATGTTCATAGTGGGGGAGGCTATACATGTATGGGGGCAGGGGTTACATGGGAAACCTCTGTGCTTCCCCCTCAATTTTGCTAGGAAAAAAATTGCTATTAAAAACAGTCTCAAAAAAAATGGTCTTAGGGTGTCGGGTGGCTCAGATGGTTAAGCATCTGCCTTTAGCTCAGGTCATGATCTCTAGGTCCTGGGATCAAGTCCTGCATCTGGCTCCCAGCTCAGCGGGGAGTCTGCATCTCCCTCTCCCTCTGCCTCTCCCCATGCTTGTGCTCTGTCTCTCTCTCTCTCAAATGAGTAAATAGAATCTTCTAAATATAAAAAAAAAAATTTTAATGGCCTCAATACATATTTTATTTTTAAAAATCTAAGTAAACAAATATAGTAAAAAACAAGTTTAAAAAACAACAAAGGAAGAATTTACCCTACCAATTATCAAAGCACAAACATATAAAACTACAGGAATGACTCCTGTTTGCATCAGAGTAAGGATAGGCAAATAGAGCAGAAAAATATAACTGAGAGTCCAGAAATGGATCTATGTGCATGTAAGAGGCTTTTCAACTCAGAGGTAGGAAATTGGACCTCAGTAATGGTATTGAGACAATTGATTCTCCATTTGGGGAAAAAATAATGTCCCCATACATTGTTTTCAAAAAATAAATTTCAGATTGATCAAAGACCTAAACAGTAAAAAAAAAAAAGAAAGGAAAAAGTCAAAGCTTTAGAAGAAAATGTGAAGTTGGAGAAAGCCTTCTTAAATCACAGATATATACATATATTTAAAATGATACATTTGACTAAATAAAAATTGCAAGTAGGAATATTGCAAAAACAACAAAAGAACATAAACCATCATACTGCATCCTGCAGAAAATACATTTGTCATTTATCTAACAAAGTATCCAGCCTACATAAAGATCTCCTAGGAAAAAGATAACCCAATAGAAAAAAAAATGGATAGACAGGTAATTGATTGACAGAAAAACCACAGAGACAGTAACATGAAAATATGTTATCTGTCCCCTGCCTGTTGCAACTTATGGTGGCTATTGACATTCCTTGTTTTACGGCCCCTGTGGCCCCACTGCCTTCTCTCCTGTGTACAAATATCTCCCTCTATCTCATCCACTTTGCACCTGCATTTTGGGGCACACCCAGATAATCCGGAATACTCTCCCCATCTCCGGATCTTTAATTTTATCACATTGTTTGCCATAAAAAGTCATATTCATCCCTTTGTCAAAAAGGTAATTGTCATAGTCTCCAGGGATTAGGATGTACTTATCCTTGAGGGAGGAGGAGAGCATAATTGAACCTACCACAGGCCAGTTGACTTGGTGTGTAGAGTGAGGTTAGTCTTAACTACCCAATGGGGTTGTTGTGATAACTGAATGAGTTAATCCATGTAAAGCACTTAGAACAATGCCCGGCTCAAGAAATAGTGCTTCCTACTACAAGTAGTAGAGTAGTAATACTGAAGGACTTTTTGAAGCAAGACACAAAAAAGCACAAACTATAAAAAAAAAGGAAAATTGATTTTCTAAACTCAACTCCATTAACATTTAAATTATCGATGTGATAAAGAACTCTACAACTTAAATGAAAAGATAAACTTCAGACTGGAAGAAGATATTTGCAATGAAATGAAATGAAAGATTAGAATCTACTATGTAGAAAGAACGCCTATAAATCAAGAAGAAAAAGACAACATTATGAAAAAAAAGGCAACAGATAAAAACAGGTAATTCACAGAAAGGAAATGTAAATGGCCAATAAATATGAAGTGATCTTTAATCTAACTAGTAATCAGGGAAGTGCATTTAAAACTGCAGGGAGATACCATTTCGCTTCTATCAGGTTGGTGAAAACCTAACAAAGTCTAATAACGTAGCAATTACTGACAAGGACAGAGAGCGATGAGAAAAGCATAGACCATTACAGCTGATGTGGAGATCAATCCAAGCAGGATATTCATCAGCGTTTATACCACATTTCATCAAATCTGAAACACCACTGATTATAAGATGCATCATTATTTTGTATATCAATAAAAGAAGAACACTGTGAAATAACTGTAAGACATCATGGATTTCAGAGATGTTAAAATGAGAAAAAAGGTCTATCTTAGACAGTGTGAAATATACTAGTGAAAAAAATTGGAAATAAACTTCATGTTTATTCATCACAAAATGGCTCAAAAAATGCACACTATACATTCATACAATGAAATTCTTATTACAGCTAAAAGGAACAGATCACAAAAAGAGCTATTACTGAATAAAAATATCAAGACACAGAATCATATCATACAGTCTAACATTTATATTCACGTGTGTGTGAACACATGTGCGCGCACACACACACACACACACACACACACACGAAATCACACCAAACTTTTTTTAGTTACCTTTTGTGGTAGAAGGATTACATCAATACCTCAAGTTTTCCTACTTCCCTCAATCAACGCCCTTTGTCATGCCTACCCATACTGACTTTGGGCTTAGCTACATGGCATGGTTTGGCCAATAGGGCAGTAGAAAACTAGACACAAGCCAAAGCTTGAATGAACACTTAAGGCATTGCCTTATAGACCCTCCCAGCTAGACAAAAGGGAATCTAGGACGCTTAAGAACATTGTCTGACATGGCCAGAGTAAGTAAGTAAGCCTAGAAAAGATGAAGTTTTTAAAAAAATTATGGGTGTGCCCTTTGGAAAATGGAGTTAAATGGCATCGGACGCATTCAAAAATCCACAGTTTTTGAGGCTGTTGTTTTGTCTTCAGTGCCCCCAGGCTGGAAGAAATTATTCAAAATGTACAATGGCCTGCAGACAAGTAAAAGGTTGAGAAATTACCCAAAGGGCATATTTCTTCTTCAGGCATGGCCACAGAGGACTGTGGAAAAGGAAGAACATCTCAGAGGGTAGCGCCCAGGCCTGGAAGATAAGGCACTAGGAAGCCACTCCAGGTGAGCAGAATTAGGCGCTAATCAAGGGACATTGACCACCTCTGAAGTAGCAGGTACCTGGAAGTGAAATCCTGACAAAAATAGAGAAACCTAGTTAGGGCGCCTGGGTAGCTCAGTCAGTTAAGCATCCAACTCTTCATCTCAGCTCAGGTCTTGATCTCAGGGTCTCAAGTTCAAGCCCCACCGTGGACATGAAGCTTATTTAAAAAAAAAAAAGAAAAGAGAGAGAGAGAAACCTATCAACATTCTTCCAGCTTGATTTTAGAAGTGCTATGGACAGGGACGCAAGACAGCTCCCTTTCTTTCCCTTCTAAATGGGAGTGTCCACTGCAGCTGTCCTGTTCCTGTCTCACCATTGTATTTGAGGCAGGGGAGCAGTCACTTGTCTTTTTAGGTCAGAGGTCCCCTGATCAAGAGATGCTGCACTCAGGGAGCTACATGCAGATCTTAGATAGATCATGAGATCCTACACTCTAACCATGATGACATGACTGGAAAATCTTTTATGGACACTGGAATGGGGGAGAGCCTACTTTGCACAAGGGATTCGTGTGATTAATTGTGGCCAAAGTGTGCACTATGGTAAACTGATGGCATTCATGGCCCCAGCGCTTCATGTCTCCCTCTATCTGTGCCTTTTTGTGGTGTCCTCTCACACTGACACTGGACTTGGTTTAGCCCAACGAGACAATAGCAAACCAGACACAAGCAGAGTCTTCAAAAAGGACTTGTATGGTTCCATCTCCTTCCTGGGACTCTCACACTGAGAACAGGCCTAGAATACACTCGTGGAAGAGTAAGTGGAGGAGAGCAAAGTCGTTCCAGGGCAGGCCATCCAGATCAAGCAAACCACCACCATCCTGCCAGGTGAGCACCAGCTTAGTCCCAATCCCACAAACTACCAGACCACCTGTACATTCATGGATAAACGGCGACGGCTGCAAACTACTAAGTTTTAGTAGAATATGTTAAGGAACAGGATGGTATGCAAAGGACTTGAGCCTTACTTGTAACTTTTCTTTAAAAAAAAAAATGACAGGGGCACCTTGGTGGCTCAGTCGGGTAAACATCTGCCTTTGGCTCAGATCATGATCCTAGGGTTCTGGGATCGAGACCCATGTCGGGCTCCCTGCTCAGCGGGGAGTCTGCTTCTCCCTTTCCTTCTGTGCTCACTCTCTCTCTCACTCACTCTCTCTCAAATAAATAAGATCTAAAAAAAAATTTTTTTTAAGAAAGAAGACAAATAATAAGATATAGATTCATTATTTGTGTAACTAAAGAGTTGAAATTGTTGGGGTGCCTGGGTGGCTCAGTTGGTTAAGCAGCTGCCTTTGGCTCAGATCATGATCCTAGGGTCCTGGGATCAAGTCCCGTATAGGGCTCCCTGCTCAGCTGGAGGTCTGCTTCTCCCTCTCCCACTTCCCCTGCTTGTGTTCCCCTCTCTCGCTGTCTCTCTGTCAAATAAATAGGTAAAATCTTTAAAAAAAAAAAAAGAGTTGAAATGTTCATGTCTGAATATTCTAAGATCAGAAATTTTAACTCTTAGCATCCACTCAGAACCAAAAAGCACCCAAAGATATTGTGCCTCCCTACCACATCTCCCCACAGACTAATATGTAACTCTCAAAAAAAAAATAAACATGAAGAGACATTCCATCAAAAAGGATATACAGCTAGCAAATAAGCACATGAAAAAATGTTCAACACCATCCCTGCGTGTCATGAGGGAGACATGTAGAAAGACCACTATGAGTTCACTACACCTGCTAGAACAGTAACATAAATAGTAACATCGCCAAATGCTGACCAGGAGGTAGAGAAATTCTACCTCTCATAGGTTGCTGGTGGGAGCATGAAATGGTAGAGACACTCTGGAAAGTAGTTTGGCAGTTACTTTTTATGAACTATAAATATATTAGGGACATTTGCGGTAAGCAACACAGAGTTATCAAATCACTATGTGGTACACCTGAAACCAATGTAACATTGTGTGTCAACTACGCTTCAATAATCATATGAGTATATACTTATTAGAAATATACTCATCCTATGACTCAGCCATCACATCTGACCCAGAAATCCTAAATAAAAACTTATATCCAAACAACACTTACACATGATTGCTCATAGCACATTATAAAAACCAAAATTTGGAACACCAAAACCTCCCTTAATACATAAATGGTTAAACCATGATATATCCACAGCACGGAACACTATTCATCAATGAAAATAAAGCAACTACTGACACACACAACTTTGATGCATCTCAAGGGCATTATGCAGCATGAAAAAGGCCAGTCTCAAAATGTCACTGCAAGATATATAAGATATATAATTATATATAAATGAGATTCTATTTACATTACATTGGCAAAATGACAAAATTATAGAGATGGAAAACAGATTAGTAATTACCAAGGTTAAGGATGGTTGAGGAAAGGGGGAATGGGTTTGACTACAAAGGCAAGAGGGAAATTTTTCAGCAATAGAATAGTTCTGGATCCCAAATGCAGTGGGAATGACACAAGTCTATACAAGTGACAAAATGACAGAACCATATAGACACAATGTATCAATGCCAGTTTCCTGATTTTAACACTGTACCATAATTATGTATGATGTAACCATTGGGGGAAACTGAGGGAGGGGTCCACAGGACCTCTCTGTAGTATCTTAGCAACTTCCTGTGAACCCATAATTATTTCAAAATAAAAAGCCTTAAAAATAATAATTTTAGAAATATTAAACTATAACATTAAAATTACATATATCCTAAAATAGCTTATTTCTAGATTTTCTGATTGCAGAACTAGAGACTATGTCATCAGAAATGAACTGGCCATTTTGGAGGGGGTCCCTGCTGGGCTGGGTGGAGTCAGGGCACACGTTCATTCAGGCTTACATGACAAGCTGCCCAGGCAGCTTCTAGATCACTGTTTGTCAAACCTCATAGGTTGAGGTCTATTTGTGAACTGAGAATAATAGTGGCTAGCAACCAGCACTGATTTTTTATTGTTATGTTAATCACCGTACATTACAT
This sequence comes from Eumetopias jubatus, assembly GCF_037043125.1. NCBI lineage: Eukaryota > Metazoa > Chordata > Mammalia > Carnivora > Otariidae > Eumetopias > Eumetopias jubatus. The sequence continues at coordinate 26,835,022 of NW_028274811.1, read as the reverse complement.
CATTAGTTTTTGATGTAGTGTTCCATGATTGTTTGTGCATAACACCCAGTGTTCCACGCAGAACGTGCCCTCTTTAATACCCATCACCAGGCCAACCCATCCCCCGACCCCCCTCCCCTCTAGAACCCTCAGTTTGTTTTTCAGAGTCCATCATCTCTCATAGTTCATCTCCACCTCCAAAACCCCCTCTTCATTCTTCCCCTCCTGCTATCTTCTTTCTTTTTCTTAACATATATTGCATTATTTGTTTCAGAGGTACAGATCTGTGATTCAACAGTCTTGCACACTTCACAGCACTCACCATAGCACATACCCTCCCCAATGTCTGTCACCCAGCCACCCCATCCCTCCCACCACCCCCCACTCCAGCAACCCTCAGTTTGTTTCCTGAGATTAAGAATTCCTCATATCAGTGAGGTCATATGATACATGTCTTTCTCTGATTGACTTATTTCACGACCAGCTCTGATTTTGAACGAAATAGAATACAGCAGCCTAGAAAATACTGGAACACAACACAGGTAGTAGGGACAAGTATAATTTCTTAAAATTTTCATGTAATGTGTACACTGACAGGGTCACTACATAAAATGTATTTCTTACTGGGGATTACCGAAGATACTTTTAGAAAACACTGTCTCAGAACAACACCTTCCCGTGGGCACAAAGAAGTGGATACAAAGAATTCTCGGCTGGACCATGGGTAAGAGAGGAACCTGGGAACTTAAACATCCATCATCAACTGAGGGATGGCTAAATATGGGGTGGTCACACCAGGGAACACCATTGTATTTGTCTTTTATTGCTGCTGTGAACCTAAATAAAGAGGAAAACCAAGGCAGTCTTGAATTACCAGAAATTGAGTTTATTCAAGAACAGCAGAGGAACTGCAATTTGGGCAACGCAGGCTGTCTGCCGAGCGTCTGGGGCAGGTTGTGTTTATGGCAAGGAATGCAGAAGCGGGAGGGGGTGGGGGAGTACAGCCAGAGTCCACACGGTAAATTCCTTGGCTCGAGGATGGGGAGGGATTCTTGTCAGATGTTCTTCAGCCAAGCATTTACGGGATTCAGTCTCTTGGTTCTTAAGTCCCATTCTGAGGGCGCATGCGTGAAATACTCCATTTCTATTCACTGGTTCTAGATTCAAGTCCTTTCACGGTGCCTTAACAAATTACTACAAACTTAGTGCCTTAAAAACACAAATGTATTCTCTTACAGTATTTTCCAGAAATCAGAAGTCCAGTACAGTTTTCAGCAGACTGAACCCAAGTGTCTGCAGGCTGCGTTCCCTTCTGGAGACTCCCGGGGAGAACCCACCCCCTGTTCAGTCAGGGGGCCCACAGAATTCCGTTCCCTGCACTTGTTCACAGAGGTTTGTTTTCTTGCTGGCTCGAAACTGAGGGCTACTCCCAGTCTGTAGAGATCACTGCCTTCCTTGGTTCATGGTGCGCCCCCTTCCTCCATCTTGAAAGCCAGCAACAGGAGGCCCTCTACACATGAGGTCTCTCTTACCTACCCTTCCTCTTCCACTGCTGAGGACTAGTGATTCAACTGCGCTCACCCTGCTGATCCAAAATAATCTTCCCATCTCAAGGTCCCTGCCCTTAGTCACACCTGCAAAATCCCTTGGCCATGTAAGGGAACATATTCACAGGTTCCAGGGGTTGGGTTAGGGGATGAATGGACATTATTATGCCTACCACAGCCATGGAGGAGTTTTTAAAATGAGGTGGCCCTAGGGGAGCCTGGGTGGCTCGGTGGTTAGGCATCTGCCTTCGGCTCAGGTCATGATCCCAGGGTCCTAGGGTGATCCCCACATCAGGCTCCCTGCTCAGCGGGAGGCCTGCTCCTCCCTCTCCCTCTCTTACTCCCCCTGCTTGTGTTCCTGCTCTCACTGTCTCTGCCTCTGTCAAATAAATAAATAAATAAATAAATAAATAAATAAAAATTTAAAAAAAAACAAACTGGTGATTCTCTGTTGTAAACATTCTAGGATATGGCGGGCAACATAGTATCAAACAGCATAGAGCTTCAAGGTTACTCTAAATAAATAAATAAATAAAAAATAAATAAAATGAGGTGGCCCTAGAGGCGCCTGGGTGGCTCCATCAGTTGGGTATCTGACTCTTGATTTCAGCTCAGGTCATGATCTCAGGGTCTTGAGATTGAGCCCCAAGTAGGGCTCTGTGGTCAGCGCAGAGTCTGCTTAAGAGCTTCTCTCTCCCTTTCCCTTTGCTCCTCTCCCTTCCATAAAGTAAAAAGTAAAATAAAATAAAATGAGGTGGACCTGTCGGTGAGGATATGGCTAGATTGCAGAGATATTTTGTTAAGTGAATGTTTGTTAAGCAAGTCATAGACTGACATATGGTGTATTACCTCTTGTGTTTTTATAAATACACACAGACACACAATACTACATGCATAGACACATATAAACAGTACAGATTTTCCATGGACACACATGTATGTATATAGACAGAATAAAGATCTGGAAGATATGTACTAGATTGAGAACCATAACAACTTCCAGGAAAGTGGGAATGGAGCCGAGTTTGGGCTGGTCAAAGGAGGCTACAGCCTTATTTAGTATGGTTTTCCTTTTCACAAATGAGACTATACTTATGCACATTTATTGGAGCAATTAAAATTATAACGTATAAGTAATACAAAATTTTTAACAAGCTACTCAATTATTCTGAGGAGCCAAGTATAGATTGTCCATTTAATGCAGAATACAATAAGAGAATCAGAGTTTTGTAAATTTTATTTCATATAAAAAAGGACCCAGGAAAACAGCTCCAGAAACACATTTGGCCCTCCCCTGTCTGACAGGTGTCAGCCAAAGCTAGGTATTTGGTTGCTGTGGTCCTGAAACCTCAAGATGGGGCCTGAATGATCAGCCATGAGAGCAAGTCCACTCTGTCCTCCGCCAAGATAGAAACTTCTTTCATTTTCAAGGCTATGCCCCAGTAAGATCAAATACATCTGTGTCACGCTCCTACAGATCTCTGCCTGGCCCCAAAGCCACACTCCCACCAGAAGAGTGAAGTACATGTGTGCCCAGAGGCCTATTGATAACTCCAAGTGGGTCTGAGCCAGGGAAAGCCCCATGCCTCTCCAGAGAGAGAAATACTCAATTACAGAATGGACATACAGAGGTGAAGAAAGGAGCTCAAGAGCACCTGATGGCTTGCTGCACCCCCAGGTCCACCTATGCGCGCGCGCGCACACACACACACACACACACACACACACACACACACACACAGGGTTAAGAAAAAGCTTCATTGTCCCCAGGCCCTGCACCCACAGTAAATGGCACTGCGTTTAATGCCCATGAGAAGGGAGAGGCCACTTTATCACTGATTCCGCAGAATCCGATTGCAGACTGTGGTCCTGAACATAACCCACAGGTTTCTACCAAGGCAGCTGCAGACCAAGGGTCAAGAGGAGGCCCAGGACCAGATAAGGGCAATGACCCCAGACCCCAAAGCTGACAGTGCAATGTACCCCATTTGCTCCACTCTCCCATCCCAGACCCCTAATGCCTGCTGTCTCTCAGCCTCTCCAGCCCAGTAGCTTGATTTGGATCATTTGTTCTCAGCCTCACCCACTCATAAGGGAAACCTCACACCCTTCCAGACCAATGGAGTTACAGACGAAGCAAAAATCCTTCCTTAAGAGACAGTTCAATGAGAAAGCACACTTTAAAAGGCCAATGTAGGGGTCCAGCATTAAGTCATAACAGGTATTAAGCCCCTGTACCCTATACACATGCCCTCCTGTAATTTTTTTCACAAACAGCTCTGCCCAGCAAGGTTTGTAAGTCATGGAGCTGGTCAGAGGTGGAGCCAGAATTCTGACCCTACATTTTTCGAAGTGTGGCACAAAATCCAAATGTTATAATGGAAAAGAAGTGAAAATTTTGACTATATAAACATTAAAATTTACCTATGCCCCCAAAAGAGAAAGCTGGAAAGCACATGTAGCAACATATCCAACAAAGGACTAATTTATCAAGACTCACAAAAACCAATGAGAAAAACTCAAAAGGAAACAGAACAGGAGGTGTGAATAGTTTACAGAAAATAAAACCCATACAACAGGCCCATTTCCATGCCAGCTCCTTGCTGGCATGGGTTTCAGCAAGATCGTATCTACTGAAATAAAAAAACTTATATTCCCTTTGACCGCATAGGTCCACCATTAGGATGTACTCTCTGAACTTATGTGCCAAGGCTTCCCAAGAAATATATATAAAGTCATTACAGCATTGTTAATAAGAGCAAAGAAAAAAACCGGAACCAACCAAAGTGACCTTCAAGGAGATTAATTCGAGAAAATTAGTATATTCAGACCAGAACCACTATGCAGCTATGAAAAAGGATAGCAGAGATCTGTACATACTGACAAGAAACAATCTCCAGGCTAAATTATTATCTGAAGAGGAAAAAAGGCATAGTGTAGAAAAATGTAATCCTCTTTGTGAGTTTAAAAAGACTACAGATTCATACATACAACTATATGCCGAATTTTCCCCAAAGGGAATCCATGACAAACTCGAACAGTAGTTGTCTACAAGAAGAAGGTGGGGGGAAGGGAAGGAAGGAAAAGAGAATGAGGGGGGGAGGAAAGGAGGGAGGGAGGGAAGGAGGGAGGGAGGGAAGGAGGGAGGGAGGGAAGGAGGGAGGGAGGGAGGGAGGGCGGACGGACCCATTAAAGAATACAAATACACCATTGGGTGAGGGTCTGAAGGTGGAAGAGACACGAACAGCACCTCGCCTGTTTCCCGGGCTCTCTGCTGAAATCCCAGGCCATGAGCTCCTCTCCAAATCACAGGATTCGCACCCCCTCTCCCTGTGGTACCTCCCAGCTCACTCTCATGGTCCAGCCCCAGGCAGGACAATCACTGCCTTGCACCAATCCTGCCTAAGGGCAAAAAGGCCAAGAAAGAGCCCTCCCAAATAGTTCTGCCCCAAGGGAAGGCAGACGAAAGAGAACCTCAGCCCTCACACGGAGAAGCAAGCAGGCTTCTCCCCGGACTGCAGAACACTCCTCCCTCCAAGCAGGTGCCTGGTACCAGAAGCCCGACCACAAAGATGAGCCTTCAGGGACAGCCCTCTACACAGGCTCTTCCCAGCAAGGTCAAGGGCCTGGTCCAAGAAGCAACATTTAAGTAGTACCAGAGACATCCAATTTCTTGGGCTCCTTTGCTCATCTCCGGTAAATGTCAAAATCCATGCCTGAAAACCCAGTTCCCTTTGAAGACTCTGATCAGATCCTTGGGCACTTGCTTCACTCCAACTCCACACTCTGATTGTGATACAAATTGATTTTTCTGGACATTACAGGTATTCGCCAAATCTCCACGCTCCCTTGTTTAGCCCCAAGGCTGGAGCGGAGTCCTGGTTCTGGAGCTTAAGAGCCTGACCCGGCTGGCCCGCGTGTGACCCGCAGGGGGACTGTGATGATTACATCTGCATTTCCCACCTCAGACATGAGCCCCGAAGCAGTATGTCCTGATTATGTATGCTCCCCTTGTTCTCAGCTTTTGGAGTGGTGGGAAAATCTTTCTACTCACAAAAGTTTTACTATCTCTCTTAAAAAAAAGTGTCCCTACCTCCTGATCCTCAAGCATCATCCACCTGGACAACTTCTTTTACTCCTGGCAGCATATGCAGATACCAGTACACAGGCGCCCTAGCTTTGAGCAGCCAAGCAGAGCTCACAGTCTGGAGAGGGCTAAGACACAGAGGAGGGGTGAGCTGGAGGGGCCTGGAGGCAGGGCTCATCACACAACCAGCGTGAGAAAGGCTTCCGGCAGCCCCAGCCCAGAATGGCGGCTTGGGTGTAAGAAGATCAAGCCCTATAAGCAACCCCGCTCTGGAAGCTCCAGTTCCATGTCAGAGCTCACGAGCCCAGGACTGGTGCCCCTCTACTCACCAAAGCAGGACAAGGATTCGGAGGAAAATGGGGTCTTCCCAGCTGAGCCAAGCTCCGCCCTAAAGCTTGGCCCCAGTGCACACAAATGTCACGCTTGAGGCCCCAGAGAGCCACTGGAAAACATCAAGAGGGAAAAAAATAGGTCCTGTAGCAGGCAAATCAATGTGACTGCAGTAATTTTTGGAGCCAAAGAAGCTGGAAAGAGGCTGACTGAGGCTAATACAGAGTAAGAAAGGAGATAGGGGGCACAGAGCTCGGGGAGGGTGGTGGCACAGCAAACCCAGGAAGGGGACAGGATGCAGAGCCTTGCTGCCCCCATGCATCTCCCAGCCTAGGGTCAGAGAGCATGAGGACCAACTCTCTCTGGTCACCCCAAGGTAGGGCGAACGGCCACTCTGGTTTGCCTTGGACTGACAGTTTTCCTAGACTTGAGGCTTTTGTTGTGGCTAAAATCAACCAAGTCCAGAGTAAATCTAAAAAGACTCCACGGAGAATCCAGAAACTCAAGAAAAGCTCTCAGAGCCACTTTTCAGAGACAAATTTCTGTCACTTTTCTCTTCAGCTCTTATCATTCCAGAATTTACTCAGTCACAGAGTCCAAGTCAAGTGGATCCTAGTGCAGGGCCCCATGAAATGCCTTTACCCTGGTGGCCAACCCTGCCTTACAAACTCAGTAGTTTGCCTCCATCTGAGACAGGGTGATGGGCGTGACACCAAGCAAAGCTCCTAGGCTCTGTATTGCTTTGGAGCCTCTGCCTTTCTAGCCCCAGGTCCCAGCCCTCACCATAGAGGAAGGAACTGAACCATCAGTGTCCCCCAGAGCTGTGATCAAAGCTTTAGGGTGTTGATTTAACAACAAACAACACAACAACAAAAAAGGAGGAAAAAACAAACAAACAAACAAACAGAGCTCTAAGAAGTTTAACATGATGGGGCACCTGGGTGGCTCAGTAGGTTAAGTGTCTGCCTTTGGCTCAGGTCGTGATCCCAGTGTCCTGGGATGGAGCCCCGCATCGGGCTCCCTCCTCAGCGGGGAGTCTGCTTCTCCCTCTGCCTCTCCCTCTCCCCCTGATTGTGCTCTCTGTCAAATAAATATAACAAAATCTTTAAAAAAAAAAAAAAGGAAGAAGGTTAACATGAACAGGCACCTTGGTGGGGGTACATTTCTGATGCCCCTAAAACTCCACAAGGGGCTGAGCATCTCTACAGACTCGGGCTCGGGCAAAAAGGCAAAGCCAGTGACTGGGTACACGTCTCTCCAAACCAACAATGCTTTGAGTTTTGGCAACTCAACCTGCAAGGAGCCTGCCCTGCTGTGCTACACCCCCACTCTCACACCATGCACCCGGACTCGGCTCCTCACACCGGGAAGAAGATTCTGAGCTGGGGGAACAGAAAGCCAGATGCATCCATCTGCTACCGGCTCCTCAAGTCTCAGGGAATGCCTGAGGGAACCAGGGAAGGCGGGGATGGGTGTACAGATGAGCAGCCATGCTTCTGTCGTGAGTCACTGTGGGGAGCGTGGTGGGCCCCAGTGGAGTCCATAACCAGAATACCATTTGTTAACCAGTCAGGTGTTCCACAGCAAGTGAACCTGCAGCCACCGGGCAATGGAATGTCTTGACCTCCAGTTCCACTTTACTAGAGCAAGTCACACACCATGTTGGCTTGATGTATGAATACATACGGAATAATGAGATGAAACATGGAAATATTCGTCCAAGTAAATATACTTTTACAGAGCTGGATAAACTAAGTGGAGATCTCACCCTTCAAGACTTTTTCTACCTTGGCTCATTTTCATTATCTTTTTCTCACGTGTTCTAAGAAAACTCGCTTATTGAGGCTTTTGAGAGGAGACACTGTTCCAGACGGACAATGAAAAAGAAGGAAGAAGAATCCTGTGGCTAACCAGAAAACCAGTTTCCATCATCCTGAGGAGGAAATGATGGGCATTCCAGCTTCACCGGCCAGCCATCCTTCAGACTTCTGCAGAACCTACTAAGGACGCAACACCCGTGCGAGAACGCGGCCCCAGAACAGAGAACAGGAGGGAGGCTTGAGGAACACTGCATCTCACCTCCACTAACTATTGCCTAAGCCCCCAGGAGCTACACATGTGCAGCAGCTTCCTCCCAGCATCTATAACCCAGGGTGTTTCGAAGAGGAAGAGGAAGCTTCTGGAACTTCAAGCACTTTCACTGTGGGCAGTTCGGAGCTGTGCAGATCACCCCTTCTCCTCCTGAAGCCACTTCTCCGCATCCAGAGGGGCCGTGAGGGATCTTCTGACAACATATGCACTCAGAGGTAGTAGCAGGAAAAGGGGGGAAAGTGGCCACACCTAACTGGCAGGCCCGGCTCTCTGCCTCTACCTCTTCTCCCCGGGATCTGGCTCAGGTCCCATCAGGCCGGCAGGACCGGGACAGTGGGGAGGGGCAGGGTCCTGGTGGATGCCTGAACAAACAGCTTGTGACGGATCCTTGGAGCTCAGACAGCAAGTTCAGGCTCTGCAGGCCTGCGGCCCGGCCAGCTCACACCCCCTGACCTGATGAAGTGTGTTCAGTAGGTGGCAGATGACTATCTACAGGACTCCGGGTTATCTGCCCATTACATCAGATTGCTAATAAAGAGCTTTTAATGGAGAGCATGAATCTCTGAGCAGTAACTGTTTACCTCTAGGTTTTGTACTAAATACCCTGTAATGAATCTCTCAGCAAAAGAACATCTGTCTCAGCAGCAGCTTTAGTCAACATTAGACAGCTGAGCCAAGCCCAGGTCCCTACAAAGCACAGAGAAGCCTCCTTGGCCACACACACACACACACCCCACAACACAAGCGGCCCTCTCCTGCTGAGGGGTACACAGCTGATAATACAGAGTCACCCAGACTTGCCACAAGGTGGGCATTCCTCAGCTGCCCCAACCATCCAGAGAACCCTTAACCACAGCCAACATCGCTCTCTCTTTCATGGCCATGGTGTCACACACTTCGGGCAGGGATACCCCCAAAGAGAAGCAAGGGAGGCACAGAGTTGGCTGGGACACCCTCCTGAAATCCTTTTATTGGGCCGCAAAGTCAATTATTCTCAGAATCAGAATCACTCATGATTCTACTCTGGGAAGAAGAGAGACGGTAGAAACCAAGTCTTTCTGGTACCATGGGAGACACTAAAATCCAAATTCAGCATAAGTCAGGGATTCTATATAGTAACTGAACTAACACCGTACCGCCCCTATATTTAATGTTTGCGAGGCACCAAGCCCAGTGGTGAGCCCTTGCTTTATCTCATTCATTCTCACCCTCAACCTTAGCAGGCTGTGGTTGTCGCCCCAATTCATAGATGAGAAAACCAAGGCCCAAAAAGGGAAGTGACATGTCTAAGGTCACAGAACCAGTATGTGAAGGATTCTGGATTCAAACCTATCTGTCTTAATCACGAAGTACATTCTAGCAATTAAAAAATTACATACACACACCTGTAAGATATGCTTTTGTGAGAGAGGACACATCAAATGATTGTCCGTGATTTGTGATGTGATTCCGTGACCCTCCTTAGCGACGTGTTGTTCCCCTGTTATTACCGATGGACAGTGTCGTCCACCCTTCTTCCCCGTCAAGGCCCGCGTGCTTTGCACTTGATCTCTGACCGTCCTACATGCCCAGGGCCTTCCCCAGGATAACTGGCACTCTCTCCGTGCTATGCGTGGAGTCCTCATGCAAGAACCAAGCCTAAAACACAGCACTTACCCAATGATATAATCTTGACACAAAGCACCCAGCGAGACAGAAATAGGTGATCTGTTTCATCTCCAACTGAAACAACACTGTGGATTTTGGAAAATTAAAAATCTACTTTGCTGACAGCCCACCAACCACGGCAGAAGGAAATAAGCAGGCCCGTGAAGCGCACAGCCCTCGAGCACAGCCAGGAATTCCTGTTGAGGAACAAACTGCAGAACACAACAGGGAAACTGAGTCCTGACCTGACTCACTTGAATTCCAGCCAACACCCATTTCCACACAACACATCGCCCCGTCAAGGGATCAGGGTGTGTTCCCTGAGCCGGGGACCCTGGGGGCTGAGTATGGGCCAGGCTTCTGGCTGCTCTAAGATCCCACCATTCAGCAGCTTCTCCACACGCCTTCCACACACGCCTATTCCCCCAGCAGTCTGGGGACAGGGGCAGCCCCGTGAGCACAGGAACCGGGGGAACCCAGGACAGATGCCAGTACAAGCAGGCAGAGAAGGGGCCACACGCTGTGATTCTCTCCAAGGATGGAAGTTGTGTTGGGGGTTCATCCCACACTGACTTACCAAGTATCTAGGCCCAGGGCTAATATTGGGGCTGCAGCTGAGGGAACTGGGGCTGCCCTCACACAACCCACCAGCGGGGGGGCCAGATGGGCAAGCCAACAGACACAGCCTGGTGTCATCAACACTGGGATACAAGATGTGCAGAATCCTCTGGAAAGACCGGTCACCAGACCCAATGGAGGATGGAGTCATGGCAGAATCAGGGAAAGCTTCCTGGAGGAATTTCTAAGTGGAGACCGGAAGGATTAAAGTCAGCAGGCGTGTGGCAAGTACTCCATCCTGAGCCCGGACAAGACAAGGGGCAGAGCAGGAAGCTGGCGTGGGGCCTGCGCAGGGGAAGCAGGTCTCCCACAGCTCAGCTGCCAACACCCAGCCTTCTCTGAGCACACCCTCCTTGTGATGCTCCGGGGGGCCCAGAGGGGTCGCCATCCAGCCTGTCCATCTGTGCATCCTATAAGGGGTCCCTACAGTGAGAACGGAAAACCTCTTTTGGGGGTTGGGAGTAGAGAGAGGTGACATCAGCCTTATCAAATTTGGCCAGGGCGAATGCATGGAGACACAAAATAGAATAGAGATTACCAGGGGCTGGAGGGAGAGAGGCATGGAGAGTTACTATTTAATAGGTATGGAGTTTCTTTTTTTTTTTTTTTTAAGATTTTTATTTATTTGTCAGAGAGAGAGAGCACACACACAAGCAGGGGGAGCGGCAGGCAGAGGGAGAAGCAGGCTCCCCGCCAAGCAGGGTGCCTTGTGCAGGACTCGATCCCAGGCCCCTGGGATCATGACCTGAGGGGAAGGCAGACACTTAACCAACTGAGCCACCCAGGCGTCCCAGGTATGGAGTTTCTGTTAGGGATGAAAAAGTGTTCAAAGTGGCAAGTGGCAATGGTTGTGCAACATTACAAATGTATTTAATGTCACTGAGTCGGGTATATAAAAATGGTTAACTTGGCAAGTTTTAGGTTACATAATTTTACCGTCATTTTTTTTCATTGGCCAAAGCAGGCAATCACCTAAATTGCTGGTCCTTCCTAGCCCTGGAGAACCACCAACGGTCTATACATGAATCAGATGGAGAAAGGTTCAAGTCCAATATCTGGCACATAGTAGATACCCAATTTATGATGGTTACCCCACTTACCATGATTATTGATGCCACGTGACTTGTTCGCCTAAGTTATGAACGAATAAATGTTCCTTAAGTACTGCTAGAGAGTTTCTATCACAATTAAATATTAATTAATTCAACAATCACTGGAGAATCCCCATAATGATTTGCATCACAGGCTTTCACATTCAAGTTCAGCTTACTCCCACCTCCCACAATAAGCTGTTTACCGTTGCAATTATTTTAGTTCCAACCACTGTGATCACTGTACTTAAAATTCAATCAGTCTTCTAATTTTAAGCATCTTTTTTGTGTATAGCGCCAACAGTTGACAAGCGTCCTGAATTTAACATCTGTTCCCAGCAGTAAATGGTTTTAAATTTGAGAACTGAAAACACAGATAAGGCAATTATGAGCCGCTCTCACACTGTGATTCACGGCTGTGCCTCAGCATCTTCCTCCATGACGGCAATGGCCTGAGAGATGGGCCCACAGCCAGCGACACTCGCCAATCACGGGGGCTGAACTAGCCACGTGGACACCCCACCAGGCTGCCTTTTGACTAATGGAAAAACAACCTACTGTGCGCTGGGAAACCAGCTGGACATTTTTATAGGCCCTCTCTCATGTAGATGTAGAGAAAGAGGGGTTTCTCCAGAACTAGGAGTAAAAATGCGGTTTTTGGGTAACCGCATGAACTCAGACAATCCTCTCTGGGAGTCTCGTTGATGTCCACAGCCAAGAAACCATGGAAGGTGGCCCCCGAGCCTCCGTGCCAAGGCCCTGCTGTTCAGAGGATGGAATTCAGGGGGGATGCAGCCGGAAGCTAGCCAGCTGGGCTCATGGACCTGGGTCCGAACTTAGGAAAAGAGGGGATGCCAACAGAGCCCAAGGTGTTTTTCATTCAGAGTTGGGAGGTTACGTACCAGCTGAGACAATGATGCCATCATCGAGTACATAGGAAGAAAACAGCAATTTCTTTGGCCTTCTGTCAGATGTTAATGAGACTTAAACTGGTAAACTACGAAGGGAAATGGGTATATGCTCGAAATATACTATGTTATTCGGAATGTCTGAAAGCTTCAGTTAGGAACTTTAATATTTGTAGTTCTCTAAAATCGAGTTCCCCTCACAACCCAACCTTCCACTGGGCCTTCTAGAACTACAGCTCCATAATTTAAAATTCGCTGGGATCATCAGCCTCCACTCAAAAACCTCCCTGCCTTCTCTGAAACCTAGCTTTCCATGGAGATGCCACCTCCCTACACCCTCGGGGATGGGAAGCGGAACTCCCTTCCTCTGCTCTCACGTCAAAACTTCCCCAGTGATGAGCAACTCATTCATCTAAGACCTAGGTTCATGACACCCATCTTCCTCTCCACCCTCACTCTTTCCCAGCTCCTAGGGGACCCGTGTCCACATGGAGGACCCATCCTGCATGCTGACCTCCACATCCTAAACCATGTCATTCCAGTACCCTCCTCCCTCCATCTCTTCTCGGCCACCCAGAGTCACAGCCAGAACCTCGTCCCCTACCAACAGCCCTCTCCTCTCAACATCAGTCATTCCAACACCACCCTCTGACCACAGCCTCGTCTCTCCGGCTTGCTCGTTAGACTGCTGCCTCTCCACAGTCCTCGATGGCGCCAGGACTGCCATTCCTTCATCCCTTCTCTTTCTGCCCCAGTCCATCAGGGCAATGCAGGCGCACAGAGAGACCAACTGAAGCGATGAATAGAGTAAGGAGATTGGTCTTTTTCCTCATCGAAATTCGAATGCTTTTATGATTTCATTATTGGTCAGTATAATGCTGCTTTGACTCGGGGCATATGGGTACATGGTTTTTAAAAATCACCTTAAAACATTATACCAGTCTGTCAAGGGGTGGTCAGGGAAGGCCTCAGCTACACTGAGGAACAAATTTGAAAGGAAGGAAAAGAGGGAACCACATGGAAGAACATTCCAAGCAGTACGGACAGGGAGGTACAAGTGGTCAAAAGCGATCAGATCGGGGCACCTGGGCGGTTCAGTCGGTCAAGTGTCCAACCCTTGATTTTGGCTCAGGTCATGATCTCAGGGTCCTGGGATGGAGCCCCGCATCCCGCTCCACACTGGGCGTGGAGCCTGCTTGATATTCTCTCCCTTGCCCTCTGCCCCTCCCCACTCCCTCTCTCAAAAAAAAAAAAAAAAAAAAAAGAAGTGGTCAGTCTATTTTGAAGATAGAAACAACTAGACAGATAAATAAACATAAGTAACAGATAGTTGATAACTGAAGAGCTGATCGATGGCAGATCAACAGGATAAAGTAGATGCACATGCATACGTGAAAGTATATCCACAGTTTACTACTTTAGAGTAAGAAGCAGACCACAGAACAGTACGTATTATCCTATTTCCACTAAAAATATATATCCATTCATAGGAAGGTGTTTGGAATGATACACACTCAACTGCTAAGAGTGATTTCCTCTGGTAAATAGGATGAGAAGGGGCACAGAGGAGCTAACATCTTTTCTATGCATTTTTGGTTTCAACAGTGGGCAGGTATAGTCATAACTCATGTAGAATAGTACTGGTCATGCAGTAGTGAGCACCCCTCCCCAGGACGAAGTGAACCCTGAGCCAGATGACCTCTTCGCAGCTAAGTCCCCAAACAAAGCCAAACATCCGACAGCCGATTGGACCTAAAACTTCTCGCCAACCTTTGGCTTCCTTCTCGAGATAAACCATCTCTCAGGGTCGCCTCTCCTCTTTGAGCTTCCGTTTCCTCACTGGTAAGACAGGGGTGACAATACCCTCTCCCCTGGCAGGCTGACGTACGATATGCAGGTGGCAGGCAAAGCACCTGGGACACACCAGGCAGTCAATAAGCACCAACTTCCTCCCCCTCCCCAACAAGGATTCCAGGGCTCACAATGCTCTACGATTCCCTGGTTCCAGGAAGGTGGCTAAGCTAAATGGAGTTCCAGGCACCACACCCACCCCCAAAAAAGGGAAAGAGCCGCTTCACTCAGACCCACCGCGGAGAAGGACAAAGAGTAATGTAGAAACACCCCTGTTCTAACAACAGCGTATGGCTGGACTCCCCGGAAGTCCAAGTCAAGGACAGAATTTCCTGACAAATTGTGATCTTCCTCTCTTGCTTGAGAGAAGGCCATGGGGGAAGGGGGAAAAAAAGCTGAATGCTATTTATCTAAAATCACTAATACTTTGTGAGAAGCTCTAAAATGTGCATGCTCTTGCCAAATGGTTGTCAAAAGAGTTTTGATCTCCATTTTGGCCAGAAATGACCCGTTCCCTTCCTAATACAGATATATGGTTTTCGTGCCTCAAATCTGCCCAGTCAGATGCACAGCACATTCTTAATTATTCTGAAATGATTAAAAATGGAGCCATAAATCTATGCTTTGACATGACATGGTGATTTGACCCCCAGACATACCATAATGGGTTATTAACAATGCTTCCCAAATCTATTGAAATTGTTTTTCCAAAGCCATTCACTAATTAATAGCTGTTCACACAATGATCACTTTTGAGTAATTATGGAACTGTGCCACATTACTTTGTGATAAGAACATAATTATGTCCATTAAAATTATTTGTATAGTTTTTAACCTTCTGCCAGAAATAAATGAGGCCAGTCTAAGGGTAACACAAACTTCGTGACAATACCTAGAGGTTATCTCCCCTGCGACACTTCCTGCCCAAAGGTTATTTTGTAGCGCATACACTTGGGACCCTTCCTTGAGTTTTCTCGGAGCCCTGTGAGGCAAATGGCACTAAGAAAGTGCCTGGGAGGGAGGGTCTTCCTGATCTTAATGGCTTCACATCTCCGCTTCTGTGGCCAACGGGCTGCTCAGCCTCAGCCTCTGTGATCTCCTGGACGGCCCCCTTGTCCAGCTCGTCCCTCTAGTCCAACCTCCTGCCTGAGCCTGTAACACTCAATTCAAGCCACCAGCCTGACCAAACTCGTATTTTCTGAGCCCTTGTCCCACTTCCTTTTTTTTTTTTAAATAGATGCTGAATACTTTTTTAAGATTTTATTTATTTGACAGAGAGAGCGAGAGAGCACAAGTAGGGGGAACAGTAGAGGGAGAGGGAGAAGCAGGCTCCCCGCCGAGCAGGGAGCCCGATGCGGGGCTCGATCCCAGGACCCTAGGATCATGACCCGAGCCGAAGGCAGACGCTTAACCATCTGAGCCACCCAGGCGCCCCCGTCCCACTTCCTTTGACTGACTGGGACCACCAGCTGGAAGGCAAGAGCTCATCTCACTCACCCCTGTGTCCAGCAGAGCCTGTGAGTCTGAACTTGCCTTGTCCAAAAGGCCACTACCCAGTGGAGGAAGGTGCAGAGAGCTTCCTTAGTTCCCGCTTGCATTCATGCAGCAAGACTAGGTGGGAAGTGAGGGGCCTTGCTTTTTCATGTCTAAAGACTTTACTTTTTGCTGGGACTTTCTTAGGGTGTGTTTGAGATTGAAGGGAGGTGAGCCTTCTAGCTTTTCCAATGAGTTGTCCCTCCCAGGTTCTAGGAGCCTCCCACCTCAGATCTGGGTAAATCAAGAGGCCCCCAAGGCATGGAACCAGCTTATACTAAAAATAGTATTCATCACTGATCTGAAATCCTAATTTCAAGGGGCATCCTGCACTTGATCTGCCAACTCGAGATGGAGATGGAGGCAGGTGTCCACCTGCAGGACACCTGCCCAACCAGTCCAGGGGGTCTCCGTCATTCCTAAGGCACGGGCCAGCAAAGCCATCTCTCTCCTCAACAGCCACAGGTCAGGTGTTCTGGGCTCAAGCTCAGAGCTCTGCAGGGCCAGAAATGAAACCTTACTGCAGGTCTGTTTCATCAAAATAAGCAAGTCATACTGCCTCAGCCCCCGCCCCTCTGTCCAGGGGACTCGTTTCCTGCCTAGTATTCACCTTCTTCACCTTCCAAGAGACAGGCTTCTCTGCCAAGCTTCACACTCCTGCCAGCGTCTCTAGCTGTGACCACAAGAGGCCTCACCACCTGAGGTCCCAGGCAAGGGCAAAGGGGACAGAGCTCAAAAGGGGATGGCCCCTAACACTGGCTATCGCACATTCCAAGAAAGAACTTCCTTCATATTGCATGGGAAGCTGGTTGTGGGGAGAGGAGAAGCAGGAGCAAAAGCTCAGGGCTGCAGTGAGGCTTGTGACCTGTCCCCCCTTGCTCCCTGTGCCTCATGAGGTCTCCCCAAGAGAGAAGGCTTCTAGCAGCTTCTCCCCGCTTCCCAGACTCATTTCATTTGGCCGACACAGACGTATTACACCCCTACTACGTTCCAGGAAATGCTCTAGATGCTTGGGATACATCAGAAAGAAAAAGAACAGAGATCCCTGCCTTGCATCGTTACTCATGGAGCAATCCCAAAACTCCAAAATTCAGGAGCAAAACAGTCACAAGTCAAAATGGAAACCAAACTTGCACCCCCTGTGTTAAAAGTAGGTCACGTGGCCTTGGATTGAAAACATTAGATTGTTCCAAGAGAAATAGAGAGGAACCAAAATAATCCAAACATGATACAACAAGAACATTAATAAATACATTGAAAGTTGTTCTTTGGGGAAAGTCAGATTCAAGTAGTCAAATTTCTGGCAAAGAACCAAAAAGGTAAAATTTTAAATGATAAAGCAGATACAGGAAAGAATTATAAATTTCAGTTAGCTAATATTTTTTGCTCATGAATTTGAAGACCTCAGTGACATGGAAGACTTTCTAGGGAATATATAAATTATCAAAATGAACCCTGTAAGAGTATTTTAAGACCAATAATCAAGGAAAAATTTACCAAATATTTATTTCCACAAAAGGCTCCAGGTCCACATGTTGAATTTAACTTTCAAGATACTGCTCTCATCATGTGAACTGTTCAGCAACATAAAAAAAAAAAGTTGAACAGCAATATAATTTAAGAAACTATCCTAATCAGGGCATCTGAGTAGCTCAGTCGGTTAAACGTCTGCCTTCAGCTCAGGTCAGGATCTCCGAGTCCTGGGATCGAGCCCCATATCAGGCTCTCTGCTCAGCAGTGAGTCTGCTTCTCTCTCTCCTTCTATGACCTCTCTCACTTTTGCTGTCTCTAAAATAAATAAAATCTTTAAAAAAAAAAAGAAAAAGAAACTATCATAATTCTAACACCAAAATCTGACAGAAATAGTAAACAGACAAAAACAACAACAACAAAATCATGGATCATCCTCACTTATGAAAAGAAGTATAATAATCTTAAATAAAATGCCAGGCAAGAGAATGCAACAGAACATTAAAAGGATAATATATAACAATAAAATATGGTCTACCCCAGAACTGCAAAAATGATTACACATTAGCAAATTAATCATATAATCTCTTGGATCAAGACATCAATTCTTTAGTGGTAATCTTATGCTTAGAATCTTGTTAAATTCAACCTCTTCTCCTCTTGAAAATCCTGAAACTTGAGAATAGAATGATACTTGCTGAACATAATGTACACTGTATAAAGAACTTCTCTTCCACGAGGACACTGGTTCTCTCAAATGATTGTGTATTTCATTATGTGACACTGTCAATGAGAAGAAAACAAATATATACCCTCCTTGATTATTATGAGATGTGTTTCTTTCACACTGTTGAAATAATGTCTTTTAATCAATGCACAAAGTTATTATTAAATAATTGCTCCCCTCTCTTTCCCAAGCTATCATTAAGGTGGTGCATCTTAGAACCAGTATCTTAATTTGAGGAAATAAGATAAAACTCAAATGAACAACTCACATCATACTTATCAGCGTGACACTTGAGTTTTGATATTAAAATCAGGAGTAAGACAGGGATGGATGTTCACTATCACCATTGAGATCTAAGACTGTTCAGAAGGGCCTAATCAATACAATAAGAAAGAACAGTTAAAAATAAAGCTATTAAAAATGAGACTATACTGTTATTTTCATTCAATCATTTATAAGCCTGCATTCCTACAAAAGTCAAGACAATTTAATCATTTAATCTAAAAACCTATCAGAACTAGTAAGAAGAGAGTTCCAGATCATGGTTATTAGTAAAGATGCAAAAACTCACAAGGCCGTAAGCATGTGGTGAAGAAAACATACTCCTATGTTGTTCATAAGAATTGAAGTTGGTAAAACCCTTTTGGAAAAAATTTCACAGCCTGTATCAGAAATCTTAAAATATCCATAGAAAAACAAACTAAAGTTAAGACCTCCTATGGCTTTCTGAAAAGCCATTCGTGTTTCTTTCCTACTAACAGAAACTAAACTTCGGGGAGCAATGTCCTCAGCCAAGATCTAAGGCAACCACGGTACTCCTTGTCAACTCCTACCACTAACTGATCTAGGAGTAGGCATTTGATGTAGACCATGTAAAGGCAAGTGCTAGAGACTTCAATCCTTGGAAAGAGAGAGGTCTTAAGGAGAAATTCCTTTTGCTCCTACCCTTTTCCTTCCTCTTTGGGATTCTACCAAACAATGATGTGATGCTTGGAGATGTGGCAGCCATTTTGGGCCATGAGGGGAGACACTGTCACTGAAAAAGAGAAAACAAGTGAGTTCTTGATAATATCACCAAGCCAGTGCTACAGCCTGTGTTATCTTTTCTCTCAATGTGCATCTGAATACACAAGTGGGCATCCATCATTCATGGCTGTCTGATATCTTTTTAATAATTACATGGTATTTTGGACATTTCAAATCAATCTTACCTACCTATACTACAAACCCAAAAATCCACTTATCAGACTTCCTTATCACTAGACTGAGGATATGGGTCCCAGGTTCTACTAATGTGACCGAGTCATCGGAACTTGGATTCAGAAGGGAGAGGTGAAATGGAGAGCCATGTGCAAGGAGCGCAGTTGTCCAGTAGTGTGTTGTTGATGGCAGCTGGTCCTTCACAATCTGTGGGAGAGCTTCTGCACTTCAGAAATTGGAGACATTAGAACAAAGCATCAGGAAGTGGCAGGAGGGCGCCTGGGTGGCTCAGTTGGTTAAGCGTCTGCCTTTGGCTCAGGTCATGATCCCGGAGTCCCGGGATCGAGTCCCGCATCGGGCTCCCTGCTCAGCGGGGAGTCTGCTTCTCCCTCTGACCCTCCCCCTTCTTGGGCTCTCCCCCTCTCTCACTCTCTCTCTCTCTCTCAAATAAATAAATAAAATCTTAAAAAAAAAAAAGGAAGTGGCAGGAATGTGTCACTAGAAAGTTTCACAATAGGATGGGGTACAGACCCTGGCTGCCTTGTTCCTGGCTGTCATATCCAAGCCTGGTTCTCTGCATCACCACCCCAGCCCCTGGAGCTATTTAATACCTCGTGTAAAGATTCCTTTCTGCTTAACTATCAACAGCATATTCTCTCATTTGCAAGCAAGAACCTGAACCTATAATTCCACCTCCAGCAATCTATTCCAAAAAACAATCCAAAACCAAGAAAGAGCCTTATACATAAAGATGACTATTGCTGTATTATTCGTAATGGTGGAAAAAAATTTTTTAAACAAGTTCCATGTCCCACAATGAGAAAATTATTGAGTAATTTGTAATGAAACCCCTTGAAGTCCATAAAACGTTAGTAATAACGTGGAAAACTAAGACAATAATGCAATGGTACGAAATCACACATAGTTGATCAGAGCCACATGAACAGCAATGTGAGTGCCATCATCATTTCCCCTACTTGGGTAAAGGATTCTTTTTATTTGCCCAACAAGCACATCCCCTGGCAAACACCTCAGGGACCCGTGAGTCAGCCCATCTTCCCTGAGAATTAGTCTTCCCACAGCTCACGTGTGGATCCTGGCAGCCATCCTTGTGCCTCATGACTGCCCTCCCTCCCTGAGCACAGTTGATTGGACCTTGAGAGACTGCCTGACCCAAGCTGGGTCAGTGAGAATTTCTGCAGCTATGGGACTCGGAATGTTCGTTTCCTCATGTGACTGGAAGTGAGTGCCGAGTGAGAACTCAAGTGGTCAGGGTGGTCATCTTCTTCCTTATGTCCAGAGACAGGGGAAACTCTGGCCTGCACAAGAAAAGGGGAGGGGGAAAGGGGTAACGGGGGGAGGGGGAGAATCGGGGGAGAAAAAAAGGGAGGGGGCAATGGGGGGAGATGGGGGAAGGTGACAAAAAGAGGAGACAGGAAGGAATAAAAGGGAGAGACAGGGAGAGATGGGGAGGAGGGAGATGGGGAGAGCAGGGGAAGAAAGAAGAGGAGACAGGAGTAGATGGCAGGGGGGTTAGAGGGAGAGCAAACAACTTTCTAGGTTCTACTCTCAGGCCGTTCCTGAGTCCCAGCTTCCTTCCTAGCCTTGGATTCCGAAACAAAGTCCTCTGTCCTTATAAGAATTTACTGCCAATAACTAGTTTGAGAGGGTTTCTGTTACTCAGAACCAAGGACGATTTTACCAGCACATTTCTCAAGATGAAACCTCAGGATTGTGCACCTGGGTGGCTCAGTCTGTTAAGCGTCTGCCTTCGGCTCAGGTCACAATCCCCCAGGATCGGGATCGAGCCCCGCATCGGGCTCCCTGCTCAGCGAGGAGTCTGCTTCTCCCTCTCCCTCTGCCTGCCGCTCCCCCTGCTTGTGATCGCGCACACTCCCTGTCAAATAAATAAATAAAATCTTGGAAAAGGAAGAAAGCTCAGGACAGCATGGGTAATCTGAGGACGTATCACCCTCATCATCCCTGACGTCTTTTCTAGCCATCTTCACCTTCCCAGAGGCTGCACCTGGCACCTGAGCCTGCACAGCAAAGCTCAAGTCCCCCCAAGCAAGTCTGGCCAAAGCAACCTGGAGGCACCAAGTTCCTAGCTCCCCTCATTGGACTGGTCGGGGGTAGGGGACCAGAGAAGGAGGAGAATGAGCGAGAAAATATAGAGCCATCTCCTAAGAATGGACTTGTCCTTACTGGAAAGAAAACAAAAATTGTGGAGTTAGAAGTTGCTTTCAGGGTCTTGGCCAGAGCCAGAAGGATCAGTGGGGGAAGCAAACTAGTCCCGAGATTGGGCATTTTGAAGAGAAAGCAGATGTGAGCAGTGACTAAAAGATCGAAACCACAAGGACATCAGTGAGTTAAAGAGAACACTGAAGAAGTTTGCTGTGTAACTCCCGGTTGATGGTCCCATCAAGAAAACTTTCAGCAAAGCTGTTCATTACCCTGATCAAGGTTTTTGGAGCCTCATGCATTTCTTTTAGATGTTTAATCGTACTGAGGTTGCCTTCATGAAAGAAGATCCAGGGTTTTTTCCGATTTCACAGGGAGAAAAAAAAAAAAAACCCATGCACTACTCAGAGTTTGGAGGATTGGGTATGGTGGTTGTAATCCTGAAAATCAGAGGAAAGGTTTGTGCATTGTCTAAGGAAACCTGCTGACTGCACTTCAGACAGTTGCCCAGAGCGCAGACAGGCGACAGTGAGCAGAAAGGCTGTCATCCTTCTGTGCCATTTGCAGTGGAACCTCTCCAGGAAGCCTGCTTGACATGTAACTGAATTAATAGTAAGAGATGACTGCTGATCACCATGATTAAAGCCTTTACTGATACGGAAAATCCAGAACCTCAAAACGGTCAGATCTGCTAGGTGTCCCCCAGCCCGACTGCCCTGGGCAGTGGCGCAGCATGACCGGAATGGATGAGTCCATTCTCCCCTCCACCCACTCTGGGCCCCTGTCACTAGAGAGACAAAGAGCTTCCCACCCGAGGACCCACTCCTGCCACCTGCTGAGAGAAGATTCAAATCTAAAAGTATGATGCCGAACTTTCTTCTGAGATTCATCTGACCCAAAGGAGACAGGCTTTCCAGTGCACCTCTGGGGATGGCTGAGTAAGGAGAATGGGCTGTCCAAAGAAGCTCCTGCTAGCAGGTCCACGTCTGCAGGTATGAGGGCAGTTACCACATGCCCACATGACTCAGGAATCATGTCCTAAGAAGAAATCTCTTTCTATTCTGTCTCCCCTCTCCCACGGTTTCAAATCTCTTTAGGACACATTCTCTTCCCTCACTCAGTCACACTTGGTTCCTTGATTATTAGCAGAGTCCTAC
The DNA here is from genome assembly GCF_037043125.1 of Eumetopias jubatus. Lineage (NCBI taxonomy): Eukaryota > Metazoa > Chordata > Mammalia > Carnivora > Otariidae > Eumetopias > Eumetopias jubatus. The sequence goes on along the minus strand of NW_028274811.1, from coordinate 26,812,605 downwards.
GAGGTCTGTATAGAAAGGCGATTGACTTGCCCTAACAAATTCCCCACGCACACTGTAACAAATACATCATCTACACCCCCATACACATGTCCCAGCCTGCCCCCCAAAAATGACCGAGGTGGCCCGCCAGGGAGCTGACAGTTCTAATGAGGGAGAGACTTGATTTGCATAGCCAAAGCAACGACAACTCTCGGGGGAAGGCAATGGAAGCCTGGAGAAGCTCAGACGTGTCTGGGCGAAGGAAGAAGGGAAGAGAAACATGCTACATGCTGACCCTAACAGGTGATGTCCTCAACATGCCTTCGCCAATGCTTGTGTTGGGAGGGGACCCTTCGTTCGTCCTTTCTTGACCCTCCGTCAACCCACCATCTAATTTTCCCTCCACCTCATCACCCATCTTCCTTTTACCCACTCCATTATTTATGCATCCATCCAACCACCCAGGCAGCCTCCTGCCTATTCATGCAGACATTCACCATCCACTGTTTTCATCCACCCTTTCATTCACCCATTTTTTTCCACCCAAATATTCATTTACCCATCTCTCTGAGCTCCATCGAAACATTCGTTCCTCTAATAGCCATGTTTTCAATCTCTTGGTTCATTTATGTCCTTAAGAAGCCATCCTGGGACACCTGAGTGGCTCAGTTGGTTAAGTGTCTGCCTTCAGCTCAGGTCATGACCCCAGGGTCCTGGGATTGAGTCCCACATCGGGCTTCCTGCTCGGTGGGGAGCCTGCTTCTCCCTCTGCCTGCCACGCCCCCCCCCCCCCCCCCCGCTTGTACATACGCGCTCTCTCTCTCTCTGACAAGTAAATAGTAAAAATCTTTTAAAAAAATAAAGAAAGAAGACATCCTGCCACGTATCTATTCACCCATCTGTCTATTCATCCAACCAGCCTATTGCATGCAGGATCCATGGCCAGGTTCTGTGGCTACAGATAAGAGTATCAGCTACTCCGCACCCATAAAGATCTCTCAGTCCACTGCAGTCCAATGAAGAAGGGGCCTTTATGAATGTGTGCTCTGTCTGGGATCCTCAAGCAGCACCACCTGGCCAGCCCCATCACAACCTGGCCCAGGAACAGTTTCCTAGCAGGCCCAGAAGACAGAAGACGGGAGCCACATCCCATGCAGAGCTGCCGAGACCTGAGTGTCCACTTCCCAGAGCAATGCCTCTCAAGTGCCCAGACCAGGCAGGAGGGAGGACTCTTCAAAGTTGCAAAGGGCCCCTCATCTACATGGCTCCTTCCTTTGGCCTCTAGACCAGCGCTGTCCAACGGAAATATAGAGCAAGTCATATACTTAAGATTTTCTAGTGGCCACAATGAAAAAAAAAATTTTTTAAGATGAAATTAGAGGTGACTGGCTGGCTCAGTAGTGGAGCCTATGACTCTTGATCTTGGGGTTTTAAGTTCAAGCCCCATGTCGAGTGGAGAGATTACTTAAAAATAAAAAAATCTCTTTTAAAAAGGTGAAATTGGGGTGCCTGGGTGACTCAGTCAGTTAAGCATCTGCCTTCGGCTCAGGTCGTGATCTCAGAGTCCTGGGATCAAGCCCCGTATCAGGCTCCCTGCTCAGCGGGAAGTCTGCTTCTCTTTCTGCCCATCTTCGACCCCACTCATGCTCTCTTTCTCTCAAATAAATAAAAATCTTAAAAAAAAAAAAAAAAGAAGAAGTTGAGGGTGCCTGGGTGGCTCAGTCGTTAAGCGTCTGCCTTTGGCTCGGGTCATGGTCCCGGGGTCCTGGGATCGAGTCCCACGTTGGGCTCCCTGCTCAGCAAGGATTCCGCTTCTCCCTCTCCCTCTTGCCTGCCGCTCCCCCTGCTTGTGTTCTCTCTCTGTGTGAAATAAAAATTTTTTTTAAAAAAAGGTGAAATTTTAATAATTTTACTTAAACCAATATATCTAAAATATTATCATTTCAACATGTACTCAGTATAAAAATTATTAATAAGATAGTTTACACTTTTTGTATAAAGCCTTCAAAATCCAGCATGTATTTTATATTTATGGGACATCTCAGTTCAGACCAGCCTTTTCAAATGCTCAACAGCCACAGATGGCAAGCACCTACCATACTGAACAGCTCGGTTCCAGATCCTATGACCACAATTTTAAGGTCAGATTAAAACATGAGGTCACCCAAATCATCTGGGGCCTTTTTAAATGGCTATTTATTTGCTAAGTGTGTACTAAGCAGTCCACCAGAGGAACTGCTGAGCCCTGGGACAGGAAGAACGAGAAAACAAAGGGCCCTGCATGATACTCATGCCCCGGGCACTGCCCCAAACAACTGAGGTCCAGCCCCAAACCTGCACATCCTTAGCCAAACCAAGGCCCTGCACTCGCCAGACCAGCGTCCTCCCAAAAAAGGACAGCCACCTTCGGTGGTGACTTAACTGGGCCCCTTGGAAGGCTGTCCCCACTTCTTAAAAGCCCCTCAAGGTAATTCCTCCCAACTACATGCAGGAAGGGTTATTATGACATGGGGTTTTCTCCATCCTCTTGCATGTTCAGGGCTATGTAACCTCCTCTCAGAGATGGGGTTCCAGGATGCTGTACAGCCAACCCCCCTCTTTACCAGCTTTATCATGGTGCAGACTGAATCTTCCTTCTTCCCCAGGACCAGCAGATAAGGCTGGGAAAATACAGAGATGCTGATCCACAGAACACTGACTTCCCAATCCTTACAGACTTGGGTTCTCATGACTTCATTGAAATAGCCCAGCACCCTATGGGGGGTGGGCGGGGTGGAGATGGTCTCATTCTAGACCTAAAGAAACAGGTTCAGGGGGGCGGGAGCAAGATGGCGGAGGAGTAGGAGACCTGGATTTCGTCTGGTCTCAGGAAATCAGCTGAATAGGGATCAAACCATTCTGAACACCTACAAACTCAACAAGAGATCGAAGAGGAGAGTAGCAACAACTCTCTGAACAGAGAAGCGACCACTTACTGGAAGGTAGGACGTGCAGAGAAGTGAATCCGAGGCGATATTCGGGAGGATAGATGGCGGGGGAGGGGCCTCCGTGGGCCGCTTCTGGCAAGTGTTAGAGCCGCGGAGCACAAAATCGGAAATTTTAGAAGTCGGCTCCGCTGAGGGACGTCGCTGCAGTGGCTAAGCAGGGGGTGGAACCCTTGCGGGACAGTGGGGTCTCAGGACCCATGGGGTCACAGAAAGACCGGGGGTGCCTGAGTGCGGCAGAGCTCCCAGGGATCGGAGCGGGGAAGCCGGCTGCAGAGACGGAGCCGAGGCGCGGGCTCTCAGCTCTGGGTTGCCATAAACTGTGCTCCGCGGCCCAGTCGGGCCACTGCTCCTCCAGCAGGGACCCAACAAGCGGCAGAGCCGGGGAGACTCCCCTTCCTCCCCGGGGAGGAGCGGCGCGGGAGTGCGCCGCAGGGATCTGCTGGGTTTGGAGACTCCACACGGGGTCGGGTGCCAGAGATAGAAACACCCAGTCACAGGCCGGGTGAGCACGGAGTGCGGCCGGAGACCAGGGAGACCGGAGTGACTGCTTTTCTCTGGGGGCGCACTGAGGAGCGGGGCCCTGAGTTCTCAGCTCCTCCGGGTGGAAATTGGGAGGCCACCATTTTTGCCCTGGTCCTCCAAAGCCGTACCGAGAGCTTGCAGGGAACAAAAGCTCCTGAGATCAAACCCGAGCAAGCTTGCTTAGCCCGGACCAACAAGGGCGGGGCAATTCAGCCTCCGGCAAAGACATTTGGAAACCACGGCAACAGGCCCCTCCCCCAGAAGATCAGCACGAACAGCCAGCAAGTCAAGACCAAGTTTACCGATCAAGGAGAACAGGAGAACTCCAGCGCTAGGGGAATACTGCACATAGAATTCATGGCTTTTTTTTACCAAGATTCATTAGTTCATCAAAGTTAATTTTTGTTAACTGTTTTGTTTTTTTTTTATTTTTCTTTTTCCCTTTTTCAACCAACATCTTATCAATCTCTTTAAAAAAAAAACTTTTTATTTTTCATTTTTAGAGTCATATTTTATCCCTTCATAGTAGGTACCCTTATTTTTGGCATATATATATAAGTTGTTCTCTCTTTAAAATTTTGAGATACAGTTTCTTCTAACAGACCAAAATATACCCTAAATCACTAGTGTATGGCTCTGTTCTAGTCTCCTGCCTGATCACATTCTCTCCCTTTTTTCTTTTTTTTTTTTTAAATCTTCATCTTTCTTTTTTCAAACAACTTCTTATCTTATCAAGTCCTTTTATAAAATCTTTTATAATTTTCATCTTTACAGTCATCTTCTATCCCTTCATTGTATCAGCCCTTATTTTGTACATATATGTCTTTCTTCCTTTAAAATTTTAGGAGGCACTTTTTTCTAACAGACCAAAATACGCCCAAAATCTAGTGTGTGGCACTGATCTATGCACTAGCCTGATCATATTTGATCATATTCTGCTTTTTTTGTATTGTCCTGTTTTTGTTTTTATCTTTTTTCTTTTTTTTTTCTCTTTCTTTTTTCTTTCTTTCCCTTTCTTTTCCCCTGGTTTCAGGTCTTTTCTGATTTGTATACAGTATATTTGCTGGGGATGTTGTAAACCTGTAAGCATTTTGTTCTCTCATTCATCTATCCTCCTCTGGACAAAATGACAAGATGAAAAAAATCACCTCAGCAAAAAGAACAAGAGATAGTACCGTCAGCCAGGGACCTACTCAATACGGACATTAGTACGATGTCGGACCTAGAGTTCAGAATCATGACTTTAAAGATACTAGCTGGGCTTGAAAAAAGCGTGGAAGTTATTAGAGAAACCCTTTCTGGAGAAATAAAAGAACTAAAATCTAACCGAGTCGAAATCAAAAAGGATATTGATGAGGTGCAATCAAAAATGGGGGCACTAACTGCTAGGATAAATGAGGCAGAAGAGAATCAGCGATATAGAAGACCAAATGATGGAAAATAAAGAGGCTGAGAAAAAGAGAGAGAAACAACTACAGGATCACGAAGGCAGAATTCGAGAGATAAGGGATACGATAAGACGAAACAACATTAGAATAATTGGGATCCCAGAAGAAGAAGAAAGAGAGAGAGGGGCAGAAGGTATATTGGAGCAAATAATAGCAGAGAACTTCCCTAATGTGAGGAAGGAAACAGGCATCAAAATCGAGGAGGCACAGAGAACCCCTCTCGAAATCAATAAAAATAGGTCAACACCCCGACATCTAATAGTAAAACTTACAAGTCTCAGAGACAAAGAGAAAATCCTGAAAGCAGCTCGGGAGAAGAGATATGTAACCTACAATGGTAAAAATATTAGATTGGCAACAGACCTATCCACAGAGACCTGGCAGGCCAGAAAGGACTGGCAAGATATCTTCAGAGCACTAAACGAGAAAAATATGCAGCCAAGAATACTATATCCAGCTAGGCTGTCATTGAAAATAGAAGGAGAGATAAAAAGCTTCCAGGACAAAAACTAAAGGAATTTGCAAACGCAAAACCAGCCCTCCAAGAAATATTGAAAGGGGTCCTCTAAGCAAAGAGAGAGCCTAAAAGTAGCATAGATCAGAAAGGAACACAGACAACAATATACAGTCACAGTCACCTTACAGGCAATACAATGGCACTAAATTCATATCTTTCAATAGTTACCCTGAATGTAAATGGGCTCAATGCCCCAATCAAAAGACACAGGCTATCAGATTGGATTAAAAAACAAGACCCATCCATATGCTGTCTGCAAGAGACTCATTTTAGACCCAAAGACACCCCCAGATTGAAAGTGAGGGGGTGGAAAACGATGTACCATGCTAATGGACACCAAAAGAAAGCTGGGGTGGCAATCCTTATATCAGACAAACTAGATTTTAAAACAAAGACTGTAATAAGAGATGAGGAAGGACACTATATCCTACTTAAAGGGTCTATCCAACAAGAAGATCTAACAATTGTAAATATCTATGCCCCGAACATGGGAGCAGCCAATTATATAAGGCAATTAATAACAAAAGCAAAGAAACACATTGACAACAATACAATAATAGTGGGGGACTTTAACACCCCCCTGACTAAAATGGACAGATCATCTAAGCAAAAGATCAACAAGGAAATAAAGACTTTAAATGACACACTGGACCAAATGGACTTCACAGACATATTCAGAACATTCCATCCCAAAGCAACGGAATACACATTCTTCTCTAGTGCCCATGGAACATTCTCCAGAATTGATTACATCCTAGGTCACAAATCAGGTCCAACCGGTACCAAAAGATTGGGATCATTCCCTGCATATTTTCAGACCACAATGCTTTGAAACTAGAACTCAATCACAAGAGGAAAATCAGAAAGAACTCAAATACATGGAGGCTAAAGAGCATCCTACTAAAGAATGAATGGGTCAACCAGGAAATTAAAGAAGAATTAAAAAAAATTCATGGAAACCAATGAAAATGAAAACACAACTGTCCAAAATCTTTGGGATACAGCAAAGGCAGTCCTGAGAGGAAAGTATATAGCAATACAAGCCTTTCTCAAGAAACAAGAAAGGTCTCAAATACACAACCTAACCCTACACCTAAAGGAGCTAGAGAAAAAACAGCAAAGAAAGCCTAAACCCAGCAGGAGAAGAGAAATAATAAAGAGCAGAGCAGAAATCAATGAACTAGAAACCAAAAGAACAGTAGAACAGATCAATGAAACTAGGAGCTGGTTCTTTGAAAGAATTAACAAGATTGATAAACCCCTGGCCAGACTGATGAAAAAGAAAAGAGAAATGACCCAAATCAATAAAATCATGAATGAAAGAGGAGAGATCACAACCAACACCAAAGAAATACAAACAATTCTAAGAACATATTATGAGCAACTCTATGCCAGCAAATTAGATAACCTGGAAGAAATGGGTGCATTCCTAGAGATGTATCAACTACCAAAATTGAACCAGGAAGAAATAGAAAACCTGAACAGACCTATAACCACTAAGGAAATTGAAGCAGTCATCAAAAATCTGCCAACAAACAAAAGCCCAGGGCCAGATGGCTTCCTAGGGGAATTCTATCAGACATTTAAAGAAGAATTAATACCTATTCTCCTGAAACTGTTCCAAAAAATAGAAATGGAAGGAAAACTTCCAAATTCATTTTATGAGGCCACCATTACCTTGATCCCAAAACCAGACAAAGACTCCATCAAAAAGGAGAATTACAGACCAATATCCTTGATGAACATGGATGCAAAAATTCTCACCAAAATACTAGCCAATAGGATCCAACAGTACATTAAAAGGATTATTCACCACGACCAAGTGGGATTTATCCCTGGGCTGCAAGGCTGGTTCAACATCCGCAAATCAATCAATGTGATACAATACATTAACAAAAGAAAGAACAAGAATCATATGATCCTCTCAATAGATGCAGAAAAAGCATTTGACAAAGTACAGCATCCTTTCTTGATCAAAACTCTTCAGAGTATAGGGATAGAGGGTACATACCTCAATATCATAAACACCATCTACGAAAAACCTACAGCGAATATCATTCTCAATGGGGAAAAGCTGAGAGCTTTTCCCCTAAGGTCAGGAACGCGGCAGGGATGTCCACTCTCACCACTGCTATTCAACATAGTATTAGAAGTCCTAGCCACAGCAATCAGACAACAAAAAGAAATCAAAGGCATCCAAATCGGAAAAGAGGAAGTCAAACTCTCACTCTTTGCAGATGATATGATACTGTATGTGGAAAACCCAAAAGACTCCACCCCAAAACTGCTAGAACTCATACAGGAATTCAGTCAAGTAGCAGGCTATAAAATCAATGCACAGAAATCAGTGGCATTCCTATACACCAACAACAAGACAGAAGAGAGACAAATCAAGGAGTCGATCCCATTCACAATTGCACCCAAAACCATAAGATACCTAGGAATAAATTTAACCAAAGAGGCAAAGGATCTGTACTCAGAAAACTATAAAATACTCAGGAAAGAAATGGAAGAAGACACAAAGAAATGGAAAAACGTTCCATGCTCATGGATTGGGAGAACAAACATTGTGAAGATGTCAATGCTACCTAGAGCAATCTACACATTCAATGCAATCCCCATCAAAATACCATCCACCTTTTTCAAAGAAATGGAACAAATAATCCTAAAATTTGTATGGAACCAGATGAGACCCCGAATAGCCAGAGGAATCTTGAAAAAGAAAAGCAAAGCTGGCGGCATCACAATTCCGGACTTCCAGCTCTATTACAAAGCTGTCATCATCAAGACAGTATGGTACTGGCACAAAAACAGACACATAGATCAATGGAACAGAATCGAGAGCCCAGAAATGGACCCTCAACTCTATGGTCAACTTATCTTTGACAAAGCAGGAAAGAATGTCCAATGGAAAAAAGACAGTCTCTTCAACAAATGGTGTTGGGAAAATTGGACAGCCACATGCAGAAGAATGAAAGTGGACCATTTCCTTACACCACACACAAAAATAGACTCCAAATGGCTAAAAGACCTAAACGTGAGACAGGAGTCCATCAAAATCCTAAAGGAGAACACAGGTAGCAACCTCTTCGACCTCAGCCGCAGCAACTTCTTCCTAGAAACATCGCCAAAGGCACGGGAAGCCAGGGCAAAAATGAACTATTGGGATTTCATCAAGATAAAAAGCTTTTGCACAGCAAAAGAAACAGTCCACAAAACCAAAAGACAACCGACAGAATGGGAGAAAATAGTTGCAAATGACATATCAGATAAAGGGCTAGTATCCAAAATCTATAAAGAACTTATCAAACTCAACACCCAAAGAACAAATAATCCAATCAAGAAATGGGCAGAAGACATGAACAGACATTTTTCCAAAGAAGACATCCAAATGGCCAACAGGCACATGAAAAAGTGCTCCACATCGCTCAGCATCAGGGAAATCCAAATCAAAACCACAATGAGATACCACCTCACACCAGTCAGAATGGCTAAAATTAACAAGTCAGGGAACGACAGATGTTGGCGGGGATGTGGAGAAAGGGGAACCCTCCTACACTGTTGGTGGGAATGCAAGCTGGTGCAACCCCTCTGGAAAACAGTATGGAGGTTCCTCAAACAGTTGAAATTAGAGCTACCATTCGATCCAGCAATTGCACTACTGGGTATTTACCCCAAAGATACAAATGTAGGGACCCGAAGGGGTACGTGCACCCCAATGTTTATAGCAGCAATGTCCACAATAGCCAAACTGTGGAAAGAGCCAAGATGTCCATCGACAGATGAATGGATAAAAAAGAGGTGGTATATATACACAATGGAATATTATGCAGCCATCAAAAGGAATGAGATCTTGCCATTTGCAACGACGTGGATGGAACTGGAAGGTGTTATGCTTAAGTCAATCAGAGAAAGACATGTATCATATGACCTCACTGATATGAGGAATTCTTAATCTCAGGAACAAACTGACTGTTACTGGAGTCGTTGGGGGTGGGAGGGATGGGGTGGCTGGGTGATAGACATTGGGGAGGGTATGTGCTATGGTGAGCGCTGTGAATTGTGCAAGACTGTTGAATCACAGATCTGTACTTCTGAAACAAATAACGCAACATATTTTAAGAAAAAAGAAAAAGAAGAAGATAGCAGGAGAGGAAGAATGAAGGGGAGTAAGTCAGAGGGGGAGACGAAACATGAGAGATGATGGACTCTGAAAAACAAACAGGGTTCTAGAGGGGAGGAGGGTAGGGGGATGGGTTAGCCTGGTGATGGGTATTCAAGAGGGCACATTCTGCATGGAGCACTGGGTGTTATGAACAAACAATGAATCATGGAACACTACATCAAAAACAAATGATGTAATATATGGTGATTAACATAACAATAAAAAATAAAAAAAAAAAGAAACAGGTTCAAAGGGGATGAGTGACTTATCCAAAGTCACAGAGGGTATCAGTAAAAGTGAGCAGCAGACTGGATCCCCAAGTGCCCACTGCCCACCCTGATACCCTCTCCTTCCCCCTCACCCTTACTCATGGGCAGCGCCTCTAGACATGGAGACGAGGCTAAGGAGAGGGGTCTCGAAAGGCCACCTCTAAGGTCCTGGAGCCATTCCACCCCCAGGGCAGGCCCGGGAGAGAGAGCCCTCCCTATCAGGCCCCACCTTCCTCCCATCCTGTCTCGCAGATAGAGCAGCCCTGGAAAGCCCAGCCTGTGAGCTACACAGTCAGCAAGGCGCAGGACCCTCACCCCTCGGGCCTCTGGCTCTGTTGCCCCTTCTGCCGGCCCTCTTCTTCTCTTCCTTTCTCTGCTGGGAAAAGTCCTTACAGCCTTCAAGGCTTGGCCAGACCTCAGCTCAAGGAAGGCTTCTCTGACAGCCTCAGGCGGCATGATTGCTCCACGTGCATTTCATCCTATGAACAATCTTCTTGTTCCAGTGCCCCTCCACGCTCTGGGTTCCCCAGGGAACATATGGAACCTGTCACCGCAACAGTGCCCAATAAGCAAGTCGGCAGGCACATAGTAGGGACTCAGAAACGTTTATTAAAGAAGCAGGTGGGAAGCTTACGGTGTGCGGAGAGCCTGTGTCACCAGTGTGCTGGCGGGCCCCCACTCAGTCTCAGCCCCCTCCCGCTTCTGTGGAATCCCCAGGCCTGGGGCAGCAGCACCACTGGGGCGAAGCCCCTCCTGGAGTGACTCTTGGAGGGTCACAGCTTCTGGCTTTAACTCTCCCTCTCCATCCCCTTTGCTACAATGTTACAGATATAGCATCGTCCCCTCCCCACCCACACACTCCAAGTGACAGCCCCTTGGCTCTGGATGGTAGGTATCAAAAGTCACAGGTGATTTAGTTTGCTCAAGAGTATAATGGGGGATTATTTATCTGTGTTCTCTAGAAAATGAAGGCCATAGTAGATCTTGCTGATTATATGACCCCACTGAGAGGCAGAAATAATTTTGAAGGTAGCGAGTTAAATCACTACTTTGTAATTTACTAAAACAAAACTAACACCCCTAAAGAAATGTTTTCTCCACCATTTTATAGCAATTTCACCATTAAACTGTCTTTGATTGCAATTCATAACAATGAATAAAGAAAAGGAAAATGGATAGCTTCAGCCCAGCCAAGAAATTTATTCTTCTAAACACTAAGATTTTCCCCATAAGCAAAAACATTGGGCATCATTTCCAGAGTAGCCACAGCCCACCTAAAATGATGAGTGGGAGTTACCACGGTCACACTGCTTTGTCCTCCCTCCTCCCCAGAGGAAGCCATCTTCCTGCTTGAGGTAAGGCTTGGACGGCCCTCACTGGAAAATGGCGGCGTTCCCTGTGCAGACTACCAGAGAGCTCCACTCTTTGCCGCTCATCATCTTTGACCTTCACAGTCCAGGGGTGTTGATGCTAAAGGGCTCCTAGAAGGGGCAGGAAGCCAGCTCCAAGGTAGAGATGGGTTCTGAGAGTGTCTAGTTAACGAGCCATACATGTCTAGTTGTCAAGCTGGCCACAGTTGCTGAGGGAGGGAGGTAAGACCCCTGGCCTTCTTCAGCCCCAGCCTCCACAGTGAAAGACCTATCTCCTGGTGCCCGGAAAACCCTACAGGTCTAGATTCCAGAACCCCAAGGTGAGCAACCCTGCACAGCCTGGGATGGACAGACAGGAAGGAAGCAGGACACTAGGCACCCCGCTTAGCTGGTGGATCCCTCCTCATTTAGACGCCCCCCTTGGGCCACCTCCCTCACCCCCTGTGGATTCTATGACCACATGGCTCTCAAGTATCTGTGTCCAGCCAGCTCTGTACTCCGAGAATCAGACTAAAATAGCCAACCGCCAACTTGACAGTTCCTCTCAGACATTTCAACAACATTGCAAAGTAATAGACATTTAAAACTCAACCACCCAAATCTGAGCTACTGATTTTCTCCAGGAAACCCAATGTTCCTTATGTAAAGGAGTGGCACCTACATCCATCCTGCCATTCCATCCCATGGGGCAAGCCAGAACCCCGGGTGCCACCACACCTCCCCTTTCCTAGTAGCACCTGCCCACCCCCCTCACTGAATCCAGGCAATTCTACTTCTTAAATGTCTCTCAATTAAGCTCCCTTCTCTGCACGTCCACCTCTGCCACCATGGCCCACGCTGCCATTCTCCAACCTGGACACTCGCAGTCACCTCCCAGCTGGTTTACCTCCTTCCCTTCTGGCTCCTGGGCACTCCATTCTCAATCAGGAGCCAGGTAAGGCACTCTGCTTAAAACCTTCAATACTGGGGCACTTGGGTGGCTCAAGTGGTTAAGCATCCAACTGTTGGGTTCAGCTCAGGTCCTGATCTCATAGGTGGTGGGGTGGAGCCCTGCAAGACTGTGCTCAGCAGGGAATCCGCTTCAGATTCTTTGGCTCTGCCCATCCCCCTGTGCGCAGGCACTCAAGCTTTCTCTCTCTCATATAAATAAATAAATCTTTTAAATTAAAAAAAAAAAAAACCACCTTCAACACTACCCACTGCTCCTACAATGAAGGAGCATTTCCTCTCCCATGAAGGCTCTGCATGGTCTGGTTGCAGCCGGCCCCCGCCTTCCATCACCCACCATGGCCCCCTGCTCTCTGCTCCAGCCACCAGCCTTCATTCGGTCCTTTGAACCTTCCTAGATGCCTCCCATCACAGGGCCCATACCCTCCGTGCCCACCTCACCTGTCTTGATGGTTTTCCTTCAGGTGTCAGCTTAAGCATGCACCCCCACGGGAGGAGGTCTTCCCTTCCATGCATTTTCCTCACAGCACTCATCACAGTTTAAGAAGACGCTTTCACAGGTGTGCTTATTAAATGTCTGGCCACAGTGGAATCTAAGCTCCATGAAGGGAGGGACCACAGAGTCTATTTTGCTCATCACCACACCTCCCGTGAGTCATTATTGTGTAAATGAATAAGGAAAAGATCAGGGTCCCAATGTCATAGGCCCAGCATCTTTTCTCAAAGGGAGTAGATACTCTCCATATGACAGCCCAAATGTCAGCCCCCTGTGGCCGCAGACTGACCCTTGACCCCCAGCTACAAACGGACTCTTGACGCCAGCCCTTCATTTATTGCTCCCTTGAGTGAGAAAGTACGGACGGCTCAGGGCCACTTGTCCATACACTCAGAGATAGACATTGCACTGTTCTCCCAGGCACACCCTGAGGCCCTTCTGAGGAACACCAGCGACACCACAGCACAAGAAGCAACAGGTTCCTCTCTCTGAAATGTGGTGTCACCACAACTAGAACTGCCTTCTCACCCGTGTGCAGTTCTGTATGCCCGTCTGCCCCCACCCCACATACAGCTCCCATTCTGCAATGTCCTCAGCATCCCTGAAAGGAAAACATCACCGCTCACAATCCCCAAGAGAAACCATATATACAACCATACATATGGGGAGACGTGTCAGGCTCAGCCTGGCTGGGCTCAGGACCAGCAAGCTCAACAATATGGTAGGAGGGGCCCCCCAGATGTCCACCTGCCCAGACATTGAGGCATCTCCCAGGAGAGGACCCGCCCCGAGAGAAAAATGGCCAAGCATGATGAACTCGACCCAGAGAAGAAGTGTGGTGATGTGACCTGCTCTGTCCCCGAGCATTTAACCTGAGTGCAAGGGCAAAGGGGACGACGAATCCAAGCCAAAGGGCCCCTCTCCTGTCAAGTCCGCAGTCGGGCTGCGCTACCCCCGGCCGAAGAAAACATGAAAAAGGAGCCGGTGCCTTCTCTTCACTTCTGCCGCTCAAGGCCACATACGCAAACCACAAGGACTCAGTGGCTTCAGGGAGAGAGGAGAGTGCCTTCAGAACCAGAAGGAGGGTCTGGCCAGAATCAGCAGGGCCCAAGGCCCCACCAGGGCCCCAAAGATGGACCTGGAGTAAAAGCAAAGAACAGGACCCAGATGCCACCAGGGTCCCTGACTCAACCTGCTCATGGACATGCAGGGCAATCACAAAGTATTTGGGGAAATCGTGCTGGGGACTGGCTCCCGAGGAGCCGAGAGTCAAAGGAACACATGTGACGATGTGCCAACCAGGGCAGAGTTTACCTCCCCCAGTTAGTGTACGGAATTTGTAAAATCAAAACGGTCCCCGGAGACACAGACCTTCCAAACTTAAGTCCAGGGAGACAGGTTTATAGACCATTATTAAACTGCTGAGAAAAGGTATAAACCAGGAGAATATTGGACATAAATCAGACAAATGAGGCTGCAGCCTCATTAGTAATGGGGAGACTCAGACATGGGCTCGCATCGTCGGAGTCTCATGGACACATGGTTCCGAGTAGGGGGGGTGGCGGACCAGGGTGAAAGGCACCCAGAGCCGGCTCCAACACTCTGCCACTGGGCTTCCAGTTCAGGAAGGCAGAAACACAGCCTGGGGCACGGCAGGTGCTACAGGAAGGCAGAAACACAGCCTGGGGCACGGCAGGTGCTACAGGAAGGCAGAAACACAGCCTGGGGCACGGCAGGTGCTACAGGAAGGCAGAAACACAGCCTGGGGCACGGCAGGTGCTACATAAATGCTGCAGGGTCAAAGAGAGGCTACTAGAGATAGTTTTCATGCTTGGACACTCTGTCAAAGGCATCCCAGCAGGGCCAGGGACAGAGAGAATCAAGCCCCCAGAAGAGCAGGCCCATCTCCTGGGGAGGGGAGTAAATGCGGGAGATGGAATCTGCCTGTTGGGGAGTCTGGGCTGGCGCCGAACAGAACAGCTCTGCCCACTTCCTGGGGCATGGCCAAGCGGGCCTTTCACCTGGGCGTCCTGACACCCACCCTGCCCAGAGAAGGGAGGCCGGGGACATTGCAAAGAGGGAATGCTCAGAGGGGGTCCCCTCCCAGATGAGGAGGAGAGAGGGTGCTCTGCTCCCAAATCTGTGTGGGAGCTTTGGGGGTGCCCCTGATGAGGGATGGAGGGGTCTCCAGGAGGGAGACCCCAGCTCACCACCCCCCAAAACTTTTCCTGAACTGTGATATCACAGGACCTGGTACCACCACAGGCCTACAAGTGCAGTTAGGGGAGAGGGAAGAAGACAACAGAATCCCTGTGTCCATTTTACACATGGGATGAAGGCTCTCAGAGGGTGTGTGAGCTATCCAAGATGAGGCAGCCGGGTAGGCTCGGCCACCCGTCCCGCCTTGTGCTCAGGGAGCAGGGGCCCGCATCTGCCAGTGCTCCCCCACATGGACTGCGCACGCCCTGAGGGCACGTCGCAGAGGGAAACTGCACATGCGACTACTCCCCAGCGCCCCCTCCCCACTCACCTTGCAGGACCCGGGCCCCCGTGCTGCCCATCCCAGCACCACCGCAGGCATCTTGTCGTGAAAGATCAGCTCCGTGATGACCACAGGGAAGGGAAGGACAAGCCTGTCTTCTGCCCCTGCTCTCACTCTATCTCCACCACTGGTGCCCAAGGCAGGCCTCTGCTGCAACACAGCTGAGGCGAAGCTTCGGTTGGTAAGGAAAGACTCCCTTTTATTTTACTTTCTAAACGATTTTCCTGGGGGAAGGCAAGAAATGGAAACAGGTGAGTTAAAATAGCTCGAATGGGGGCGCCTGGGTGGCTCAGTCGTTAAGCGCCTGCCTTCGGCTCAGGTCATGGTCCCAGGGTCCTGGGATCGAGCCCCGTGTCAGGCTCCCTGCTCAGCCGGGAGTCTGCTTCTCCCTCTACCCCTCCCCCCACTCATTCTCTCTCTCTCTCTCTCAAGTAAACGAAAAAAAATTTTTTTAAATTATTTTTAAAACACTTGAATAATTTTTACCTAGGAATGTCCATGTGGCATGAACAAAGGTGAGGCCTGGAACGGCTCTCTCTCACCTGAGGGCCCAGTTTTGCCATCCACTGTGATGGACTGGGTACCGCTGCATTTAACATGCATTTACTGACCACCCATGACACCCTGGGTGTGTCACAGGCCCTGGACTGCAGGCATCATGGGGTGAGACATGGTTCCAGGCCTCCTGGAGTTTATAATCTAGGGCCTTACGACCTTACAACACCAATAAACAAGGTTAGGTACAGACTGTGATAATCATCATCTATGGCAGGCACTGTTCTCAGTATTTCAGACTTATTAAGTCCTCTAATCCTACGAAGAAAGTTCTATCATTACCTCCATTTTACACTGACGCACACAGGGTTAACCAACTGATCCAAGGTCACCCTGCTAGTAAATGGGGGATCAAGAACAACAGCACAGGTGTGTCTGGTTCTAAGCCCTCTCTCTCAACCCCCTCACTCTGGGCCTCTTGTGATAAGACCTATGAAGAAAACAAAAACTGGACAATGGGGAAGAACAATTGGCAGAAGCCTTTTTTACATGGGGAAACCAAGGGGGGCAGCCTTTCTCAGGAGGGCCAGAGAACAGAAGTAAGCCAGCAAGGGAGCCAGGGAGCCATGGGAGCCCCCAAGGAGCAGGCTTCCAGGCAGCAGAAACTTGAACACAAAGCCCCAGATGCAAAACCAAGCGAGAGTGGCATCCAGAAATGCAAGGAGGACTGGTAGCCAGAGTCCGGGGCAAGAAGGAGGCAGTGGGAGGGGAGGAGGCTGGAGAAGGGGCCAGACCCAGATCTCCCCGGCAAAGAGGGAGTGTTCGCTTATCTTGACGAGCCCGGCAGAATACAGCCTATTGTTGAACCGCTATATTGTACATGTGAAAGTAACGTAATACTGAAGGTTAACTACACTGGAATTAAAAAAAAAAAAAAAAAAGAGGGAATGTTTGATTTAAAGAACAACAACAAAAAAAAAAACCCTCAGGATGCCCTGAGCCAAAGCAATGAGATGCTCAGATAGATTCTGGCGGAAGGTGGGCGGGGCTGGGACCTTGGACACTGAATCTCCATTTCCTCATACACAGGCGGGGCCTTGGCACATTATAGGGACTTTGGGGAGATTGCATCAGATAAAGCCTTACTGCTGATGGAAAACAAAATTCTCATGCAGTCCCCGGAGGGTGCCACACACCTGGAGGGTCACAGGCAGGGTGGGGGCTGGTGAGGTCAGAGACCCAGCTGCCAGGGAGGGCACGTCTGAATCCAGGGGGCCATTTGGTGCAAGGTCCCAGGCTAGCCTCTCCAGCCACCCATTTCCTACTTCGGGCAAAAAAAAAAAAAAAAAGAAGAAGTCTTTTCCCTTCCAGACCTGCCACAGTTCTGTTTCCTGAGAGCCAAGTTTAGTGGTAAGATGAGAAATACGGAGATATGCTCATCTCTGGGAAATGAGTGGCGAATTTCTGGCCTCAGCTCACCCCCACTGTCTGTGCTACACACAGCCAGGAATTTTCTCCTCACTCGCCCCACCACAGGCACTGGGGCGCTGGGCCCCGAGGGTGTAAGGTGAAAGAGCCAGGCTCAGAAAACACTTGTTCCCTGGAGTGTGAATAATCATATTAATGACCATAAAATTTCCATTCATTAAGCCAGACGTGTACATTCAATATATACAATCATCCTAGCAGGGAAGCAACGTTCTTACACCCATTCTGTGGACAAGAGAGGAGCCCCAGAGAGGGTAAGTAACGCCCCCAAGGTCACACAGGTGCTAGAGGCAGGATTTTAACCAGTCCCCATCTGACAGCACGGTCTGTATTATTAATGCCTCACCCAAACTGGCCTTTTACAGCAGAGAGCCGGGGTGGGTTCATCTCATGCTGAATGCCAATATGGCTCATTTAACCTGACAGATCAGAATAGTTACCATTTACTGAAAGCTTGCAGCCAGGTGCAGCGCTAAGCCCTCTACACACATCACCCTGTTTCAGCTTCAAAGGGAGATTGTATAGTTACCCCGATTTCCCAAATCACGAAGCAGAGTTCAGAGACGCTAATTACGGGCTCCAGGGCTGGGTCACAGAGGACCCGGCCTTTGGGCTCAGGGCTGTCTGAGCTACATGACCAGTCATGTGTTTTTGCTGGAAACCCATTACCCTGGGATGCTCTGGGGCAGACTGGATGCCTCATCAACCCCCCAGGGAGACCAGACTGGAACTTTCAGGGAAGATGAGGAAAGCTGAGCCTGTCTCTGGACCAGACTAAAAGCAGCTGACTTGGAATATGCACTCCCCAAAAGGAATTGCTCTACTTTCAGCTCTTCGAGGTAGGTCAGCCAGATGAGCTATGCCAAGACCAACAGACCCAAAGGAGAGGACCCAAGCCAGGGAATTCCTGTCCCCCAGACCAGGTCAAACCTTGGAGTGCAGGCTGCAGGCCTGCTGGGTGCCCATTATCCCTGTGTCCTGGGAATGCCCCAGCACATGAAGAGAGAGAAGAAGCTCAGCCAGAACCTCACCCATGAAAAAAGGGCGTTGAAGACCTTCGAGTGACGGGTCCTCTTCACCAAACCACAGCCACCCTGCGTCTTGCTCAGCACCTCTGCCCCTCCAGCATTTGAGGCAGGACATGTGGACCCAGAGGTGGATGAAGGGGCTGGCCCAAGGAGGAGGGTTCATGACAGCCAGGCGAGGAGACTTGCAATCGAGGAACACTGCCCACTCTCCCAGCCCCGAGGGCAGGCTGTCATCAGCAACCTCCCCCATTCTGCGCAGGCCCACACCTGCTGTAAGAAAGCCAACGGAGCCATGGCCAAAGCAGCTCTTTCTACCCACCCACGCCAGAGGCCTCGAGTGCTCCTGTGGACATCCACCTGCTCCCAGCGGTTTGCTTCTGCTCTCTCCCTTCCTGTACCCGGTAGGAACAGACGACTCATGGGGCCCCTCTGGGTGCCCAGAGCGGTGCTGGGCCCTCACACAAATTCTGGTGAATCCTCATACTCCCCCCAGCAGGTAGGATTAGTTATCATCATCTCAATGGAACAGATGAAGAAACTGAGGCACAGAAAACTTCAGGGCCTTGCCCACAGTCACCCAGCTCATGGGTGGTGCAGCCGAGACTGAGCCAGGCCTATCCAGGTCCAAAGCCTTCCACCTCTTCCTCAGCCTCTGGGCTGCGCTCCATCTCCGGAGCACCAGAGCCCAGGGTCCATCAGGCAGTAGGAAGCCCTCACACCCTCCTTCCCAGGGAGCTGTAGCTTCCGGCCGCTCACCCCCCCCTCCTGCCCTGGGCCTCCTCTGCACAGTGGCCTGTGACTCCCAACCCTGCGGCTCCCCAGGATGCAGGGCCAGGCCCAAGCTCAGAGGCTTCGAGCTCCCCGGCTGCAGCATGGCGGCGTTGGGCTCCCCAAATGTTGTTTACTAATAAATCCCTGAGAATTTATAATAAAGTTGATGGGGCCTAACTGATGGGCCCAGGACGAAAGCGGGCCAATTACCTGACACTCTCTGCTAGGATCTTCCAACAGATGTTCATGCGTGTAAAATTATGGCTCGTGGTTGGGAATCAGAGATACAGTTCCAACCTTCCCTTTTATTGCCACTCATAAATGTTAGAGGCAGTGAGATCTACACTGCAGATTCGGGTGCTGCCATTTGTCCCATGTGTGTGAAGCCAAGGCTACATTTGGAGTTGGTAATGTGGTCATAACTCTGTGGCTCCAAGAAAAACATGCAGAAAAAACGCACAAAGAGGAGTAGAGGACGTGCCACTCAGGGCTCACTGCTGGCCACCTGGGTCCTGGGGCACAGGTCCAAGGGCGTCACCAGCCCCTGACCTCTGGAGTTTATACTTCAGTTGACTCAAACCTGGACTAGCAGATGAGGCCCCTCGCACCGTTCCAGAACCCAAATCAGCCTGACTCTTGGCACATTTATACTGACCAAGGAGGAAGATGGGCTCTTGCACATTTGGGTGTGACTTACATACACGGCTTTCCCTGGTCCTCTGGACTCTCCCTGGACTATCCACAGCAGCGACGCTAGGAGGCCAGCCGTGCCATCAGCTCGGCTCACGTGCCTCCTCTCATACCTGCCTCTACAGTAAGGGACAGATACAGAAAAGTAAGTCTGGGATGGTGGAACCGCCCTGCCCAGAATTCTCAACAGCAAAGTTTCTTGCTCTCTTTGCTTAAGCCCAGAAGCCCTTCCCAACAGACCAGCCCCTGGGCCTGCTCGCAGGACAATCCCAGAGACCTTCCCCCAGCCCAGCCCCATCTCTGAACAGGTGTGCCCTGGATGCCCCTGAGAAACCCACACAAAAAGGGGCCTCTTATGGGTTGAGCTGCGATCCCCTCAAAAAAAGGTCTATGCAGGGGCACCGGGGTGGTGCAGGTGGCTCAGAGTCCAACTCTTGGTTTTGGCTCAGGTCATGATCTCAGGGTTGTGAGATCAAGCCTTGCATCAGGCTCTGCACTCAGCACGTTGTCAGCTTGAGATTCTCTCTGCCCCTCCCACTCAAGCTTTCTATCTCTCAAATAAATAAATATATCTTTAAAGGGGAAAAAAAAAGTACGGTCAAGTCCTAACCCCTAGCACCTGAGGAGACCTTAATGGCCAAAAGAGTCTTAAGTGTTAAGGTAAAATGAAGTCATTAGGATGGGTCCTAATCCAATATAAAAGGTGTCCTTAGAAAAAGGGGAAATTTGGACACAGAGACAGACACACACAAAGAGAAGGTGATGTGAAGACACAGGGAGAATCCCATCCACAAGCTAAAGAACACTTGCTGCTCGCAGAGCTAGGAGAGGGCCATTCTCCCTCACAGCCCTCAGAAGGAACCAACCGTGTGAATGCCTTGACTTCAGACTGCGGGCTTCCCAAACTGACAGGTGATAAATTCAGTGGTTTAAGTCCCCTGCTGTGTGGTACTCTGTTATAGCAACCCCAGAAAGCAGATACACCCCCTGTCCCTGGAACACTGCATTGGACAGCAAAACAGCCGGAAAGGGGCCACTCACCATGTTCAGGGGACACAGCTTTGCCCTTGGCCCATCAGATGTCCAGGGCGGAGGCAGGCCACCCTAACCTAAGCTTCCTCCAGGCCCCAGGAAGGGCGCTAGCAAGGTGTTCATGTAGTCCCAGGTTGTTTTTTTTTTAAGATTTTATTTATTCATTTGTCAGGGGGAGACACAGCGAGAGAGGGAACACAAGCAGGGGGAGGGGCAGGCAGAAGGAGAAGCAGGCTTCCCACTGAGCAAGGGGCCCAACTTGGGGCTCGAACCCAGGACCCTGGGATCATGACCTGAGCTGAAGGCAGACCTTAACCAACTGAGCCACCCAGGTGTCCTAGTCCCAAGTTTTTGGTGAAGTTGGGAACTGCGCTATTTTCCCACAAATAGGGCTGAAAAGAAAAGAACATTTAATCACTACTAAATTGGCCTATGAATTAAGAAGGAAAAGCCCCAAAACACCACAAAGCGTGCATCACCAGAGCCTCCACGGAAGCTCCTTAATATCCTGCCTGCCTGTTCCCCCCGAGCCCAGCGTGAGAAGTAAGGACATCCATCTACATTTTCACCAGGAGGAGAACACTACCACTAACAGCTAACATGGGTCCACCAAGGAGCAGGCCAGAGCAGGCCAAACAGAGGAGACACGAACAAGCGACTGAAGAAGGCCGTCCGTGTGTCCTCGAGCTAGGGACAGCAACCCTGCGCTCTGTGACACCACCACTCTCAACTGCTTTCTTGGCAAGCCAGAACTCGCTTGAGAGAAAAAGATGAGGTCACTCATTTGTCAGGGAGCCAGGCAATGAGCTGGGCCACTGCAACTAGGAGTGGGGGCCGGCATTTCCAGACAAACCTCAGCCAAAGCCATTTTATATCTGGATGTTAGAAATTAGGGAGCCTGGTTGAACAAGGACAAGAAATGGCCAACCTATCTCCAAGCAAGTGCTCCCAGAGACCGCAGGGCCAGAGCCCCACCTGACTCCACGGTCACACCAAATCACCTGCGTCCTCACCAAAGTCCGTCCTGCAAACCACCCCCCACCCCCATCCCGTCACCCTCAACTCCCCCTGTTCTAATGGCCAGAAGTTGAAGGCTGTGGAGGAAAGACGTTCCCCAAATGGATTACTCTGCTTGTGGCTCACAGGATTCCCATTCTGAATATGTACCAATCTTTTTTTTTTCTTAAGACTTTACTTTTTTTAAGTAATCTCTACATCGAACAGGGGGCTCGAACTCACAACCCCGAGATCAAGAGTCTGGCTGACTAAGCCAGCCAGGCGCACTGCCACACTTTTCTTAATACATGAAACTGTTTTTCCTAAAAGCAGATTCCCTCTGATTCTACTCAGAACACATGTGATCCCCCACTTAACCAGAGAAACCTGGGCACCATGTCGGACCACCCTCCTTCACAGCCGCCCCCCTAGAATCCCTTTCTCCCGGGGCTGCAGGCCTCAGCTCTGGACCCACAGATGCCCACAGCTTCACACCAGCCTCTCTGCCGCCAGCCTGCCCCACCCCAACACACAAACAGCAGGCTCTCTCTCCAATGAAAATCAGACCCAGCCGTGTCTCAGCTTAAAATCTTACCAGGGTTTCTCAACACCCTTGGGGGAAAAGCCAGACCCCTTTTTTCTCTATGAAAGATACAAAGGTTCCAAGCCCCAGGAATGCTCCCGGCTAGAACCTCATGTGGCTTGCATGGGTGGACTTACCCATTGCGTCCTGCAGAGGGTACTAGCCCTCAGTACAGGCCTTGAGTGCTGGCTGGTAGTCACGGGCGGCCCCCACAGACATGCGGCCCCCACCACACTACGTGGCCCTTTGTTGTACCTGTTCAAGCCTGCCACACTCAGGCAGCAACAACCCCCGGCAAATATGCCTGGAGCCAAGACATGGCAGATCTGGGGGCCAGCCCTCTCCACACACACACCCAGGTGCAGGAGGCAAGGTGAGGATGCCCCCCCTCCATCCTCCCGTATCACCAAGCTGGAGTCCGGAGTGGTTTATAAACTCTCTCAGGGGTCCCCGTGGCCTTTCCTATAATGTGACCTTGCTCACCACGACCCCATCTCTGATAGTATTTCTCATCTTCAATTTCAAAAGGCCCCGAACCCCTCTATAAAATAAAGGGGACATGGGGTGCCTGGTGGCTCAATCAGTTGTGTCTGACTCTTGATCTCAGTTCAGGCCTTGATTTTCGTGTCCTGAGTTCAAGCCCCTTGTTGGGTTCCACGTGGGGCATGGAGCCTACTTTAAAAAATAAAAATAGGGGCACCTGTGTGGCTCAGCTGGTTAAGCATCCAACTCTTGATTTCAGCTCGGGTCACGATCTCAGGGTTGTGAGATCGAGTCCTCCATCAGGCTCTGCCCTAGGTGTGGAGCCTGCTTAAGATTCTCTCTCTCTCCAAAAAAATAAAATAAAGGCGGCAAAGTGGGGGAGCGTTTTATGTGAATCCACCCACTGGCCCTTGGGCCTTATCTCTGGGGATTCTCTGCCCTGAGCTTTTCCATCCTGAGCTGTTTGTCAATCCCTGCTCACCCTTGGTCAAGCTGACCCCTCTCTCTCTCTCTCTCTCTCTACTGCTTTTGCAACCACCACCCACTCATCCTTTGCTTCTCAGCTCCTGGCCCACCCTCTCAGTCCACTCCATAACTCCGTCCCACCCCACATCCGTTGTGAATTTTCTGCCCATTTGTAGGCCCCACGGGACTAAGAGCCACATAAAGGTAGCCGTGGGCCCTGCTGAGGTTTGCCTCCCCAGGCCAGGGCAGAGTCCCATGGCTGCTCAGGAATGTGAAGGGGAAAATAAGACAACGAATGCAGTTCTGACTCCCCACTCCCCGAGTGCCCCCCGATGGTTGCCATGGCTCCCAGGGAACGCCTTCCAGTGGCCACTGCTGGCCATTCCTGAGAGGTGGGCCCAACCGTAGTGACACCACATTGTCAGGGGCCATTTATTTTGTAAACTCAAATTAACAGGAAGCAATTTCACTAACAGATAGTGCTGCTCGATGAGTTCATTCCCATTCAGGACTTATTTTTAAAATGTCCTTAAAAGCTGTGCAGAGTGGGGGCTAAAGAGCTGAGTCTGGTATAATGGAAATTGTGTGACACGATGTCTCACCTGGGAAGAGCCATACACCAAAGCCTTTCCCATTACCTGTGAGGCCCTCTCCCACTCACAGAGCTCCCCTCCAGTGTGAAGAGGGGGCGGACAGGGGTGTGCATCCGTGAAGCTGGGCTTTGGAGACTGAGGGCCCAGTTAGAGAAGGGAACTCGACTCAGCAAATGCTCCTCCACCCTGGAGAAGCTCTCAGACTGGCCAGGGCAGAGACACATGCAGAGAAGAAACCACAGACCTACCTACTCCATGACCCAAGGCAGTGGGATGCACCAAGGAGATGAGCCAAAGACCAGTCCCCAGGAGAAGGGAGGCACACAGGAGTGATCTTAAGTCAGGGCGAATCATTACCCAAATCACCCCCAGGGTCAGTGTAAACCGGATGTAATATTCAAAGAGACACAAAGTCCTGCCCTCAGAAGTAGTCTAAGAAACTTCAACTCTGACTTGGCATTTCTTAAGGAAGACTTTGCATTTTCCTCTCTTACCACTCCCCCACTACCGTACCCGAATCTCTCTTTCCCCCTCCTGCCCACACAGCCTTCACCCCCAGCTGTTTATTTCCTCAATCAACTTCATTTATTTCCCGTTCACGCATCACCCAGGTTCCCCTTCCTAGGAACAAAGAATCTGCATCACCTGGGAACTGTTAGAAATGCAAATGCGCAGACCCTGGTGCAGATCTGCTGGATCCCAACGACCTGTATTTCACAAGCTGCCTAGGGGATTCAGAGGCACATTGGAGCCACTGTGTTACCTTAAAGGGGAGCCCAGCAGCTGATCCACAGCAAGGGTCGTCCCCACCCCTCTCTCCCCTGCCCCTTCGGTGCAGTCTCTTGCACCCATTCTCCTGATGAGGCATTAGAGAAATCTGGAAAACGAGCTGACCAAGACTCGAACTCACAGAGGCTGGGCAGTGACAGGAGACAATCCTCTTTAAAGGGAAGGAGGTGGAGGAAAATGCCTGGACACTCATACCACAGGGAAGCTCGTGCCTTCCCTACCCCTCAGAAGGGGGATCTCTGCCACAAGGCAAGGAGAGGAGACTGAGTTAGGTGTCCTGGGGCTCACCTTTGGTCTGGTGGTTCTGCAGCTGCTGTTCGCCCCTCTGCAGCAGACGCCCAGGATTCAGATAATCATGCAGCTGCTTCCTGGAGATCTGAGCCCACAGCTGGGGACCCCTGCACCGCCCCCCCCCACAGAAGTCCACGCCACTCTGTTCTGGGGTCACACAGTCAGGAGGAGCGGCTCAAGGCAAAAGGAATGGTGGGACCTCTGGCTCTAGGTAGGAAGGATTCATGTGTCACTGCAGGGACTGGGAGAGACCCTGTCCCCACCCCACCCCACCGCGTGCCCGCTCCCCCAGCCAGCGGCTAGAGGCCACACCCCCAGGTGGAGGTCAGTGCTTCTCTCCCCTTTGGCCGCCCTTCAGCATTGCTCCTCAGGAGCCTGGGTTCCTGGCAGGTAAGTAAGGACAAGAAAGAAGGTTCCCTGGGACTCCTTATTCTTTGCACTGCCCGAAGGCAAATTACATGCCTGGTGTTCACAATACTTTTATTCCTCTTGTTTGTCATAAATGTCTTCCACACCCATCATCTCTGGGGTGGAGGGGACTTGTGTGATCCCAATTTTACAGATGAAGAAACTGAGGCTCCCCCAGTTTTCGTCTTTCGGAGTGAGAATGCGGCGCATGATGGGCACCACCGGCAAGCTTGTTAGAAGTCCCACTCCAGCCTCCTGAATCAGAATCTGCCTTGAGCAAGATCCCCAGCTGAGTGTGAGAAGCACCGGACTGGCTAATCTGGAGCCAGTCCCACATTCTTCTGGAATTAGCGAGGCCGCACGTGGGGGTGGTCAGAACCTAGGGGGTTACTAGCAAAAGCCGGTAAGAGAGCCCCTGTTTTCCAGCCTGGGGGCCTCTGTGAAGCCACACCTATGCTGCTGCTGGCTATCCTGAAGGAGGGCAGATGGCCAATGGCATTCTCCAAATTCTGGGACCGGAGGCTTGAGGGAGTGTGACCCAAGGCAAAGGAAGAGCGATGCTGCCCTCCTGTGGCAGCCTCCGTGCGGCAGCTCATCCGCGACCAGGTCAGAAGGGGCTGCGGGAGGACGGGCAGATTCTCACCCAGCCAGCCCTGCGACAAACAAGGCCATATTCTTAGCAATTCAGTTTTGGAGGGCAGAAGCCCCACATTCTAGGCAAACAGCGTCCCGGGAGATCAACGTTCGTCCTCACAGCTGGAATGGGGATTCCCTGCTCTGCCATCCACCTGCTCTGGGCACTTCACCCGTTTAGGGCCCTTCCTCATCCACAGAGCGCAGGCTTGGGCTTGGGATCTGATGGGAAGCAGAGTTCTAATGCTTTGGGATTGTTACTCATTGAAAAGAACGCCCTTGCGTATTCAGGCATTCCCTGAGCACCTTTGGCATTTGTGGGCTCCATGCTGCCTGAGGGGCTCGTTTCAAGCTAGGCAGAGTCCACCACCCTTCGGGTGGGGAGGTACGATTGACAAGGACGGGACAAGTCAGAGGAGTGTCCCCGGCCCAGCCCGGAGCTGCCCTTACTACCGCAGGGGCCTGAGTCCGATCCCACACAGCTCTCCTGGTCCTCACAGCACTCTCCCCCGAGGCCTCCAATAGTCTCCCCACTCGTGCTGCTCATCCTCAGAAATGCTTCGCTGGGATTTACGTCTCGGAAGCTGAGCCATTGAGATGGGTTTTCCACGTGTTTCCAGTTTTCTCTTCGCCAAACATTAGCCAGGTGTTAACTGAAGAGACCGGTATATTTAAAAGTTTTAAGTGCAAGTAGAAAAAAACAATGTGGTGGGTAAGGGCCTGCTAACCTGTGGTTAAGAAAAGAAGTGTTCTCTCTCCCTCCATGGATCCAGGACTCCAAATCCAACAGTCCTGGCCTTCGAAGGAAGTACATTCAGACACAGCCAGTGAAAAAGCCCAAACACAACTCTATTTGTATTTTTTATCTGCTTGTTGTGCTTGATTCTGGGAAATTGCATTGAGGAGTTAGAAGTATGTATCACCCCCATTCTCCCTCTATCCTGAGAGCAGGTGCCCAAGAGGAGAGACAGGGTCGGGATTAGCTTGGCACTCAGGCTCATGGCTACTGGACCAATCTGGAAAGCAGCCTGTGCCTTGCCAATTCCTCTGAGGGGCTTCCCTTCCCTGAACCCTCAAAAACTTACTCTATCCTCTCTTCTCCTGAAGTGTTGCTCCTACCACAGCATGGCCGTGTGTCAGTTCCGCCTCCTGGCCTGAAGAAGTCGCCTCCTTCATTTCTCCACCTACGACAGCTACTCCAAACAGCGGTATCCAGCTCACAGAGGACAGGGGCACTGAGGGTCATGTCCCCAGCTGCTCCAGCCAGACGCAAGGGAGAAGCACCCAGGGAAGGAATGCACTGCCAACTCCAAGGCAGCATGGGCCACAGGTAAGTGGTGGGAAGAAGCCCCATTTGCACACAGAACCTTGGACCCAGGTTGCTGCCCAATCTCCCTTCTCCCCAAGCTGATCTGTCATTCCAACTGGGCCACGCTTCTTGACCAAGAAGCTCCCCCTGCAGCTTCACTGAGCCTCTGAGGCCCGGCTCCCACACTCTGAGGGCACCCCCCCAGCCACTGCCACCTATCCCTTCCTAAACTCCCCTGCTCCCTAACCTGCTTCACACATGATCACTCCTCTCCAGCAGCTCCTTTCCTCCAGAGCTCCCACACTTGCTCTTCCTGACACATCCCAACTCAAGCCTTCAGCCCCTAAACCAGGAAGACACCCCAACCCCCAGCTTCCTTCCACAACCACTGTAGCTTTGGGATCTCTCAACTCCATCCTGAATGACTTCCTAATCCTTCCCTCGCCGGACTCACACCAGCCTCACACTGGCTTGTCCACGGACCCCTAGACTTGAGGGTCTACTCCTCCCACGTCTGCTGCTCCACGTGCAAAACCTGGGGACCATTCTTTTAAAAAACTTTTACAACATTACAAAATTCCAAAATGCTTATTACGGAAATCTTAGAAAATATCAACAAGCAAACATGGACAAACAGCAGTCACCCACAATTCTGCCTTGGAAGGAAACCACTTCATTCTGAAACACCCATCTGGTTTTCGTTTTTATGCAGAGTCCATGTTCCTTCCAAACATGGGAAGCTGTGTGCGTATTGTTCTTAACCTACCTTTCTCACGTAAAAATACAATATTCTTGCTGTTAAAGCCACTTTTAAAAAAATGATTGAAATACATCAAGTGCACAGAAGCATATCAAGAGCCAGATCAACCAAACCTCATGGAGCCCTGGAAGCCTGCATTGCATGGCCGTGTCATTATGCCACAGCTTAACTACATGCCCAGCTTCGAGCAGCAAAGTTTTCTTTTTAAGATTTATTTGACAGAGAAAGAGCGCAAGCACAAGCAGAAGTGGCAGGCAGAAGCGGGCTCCCTGGAGCTTGATCCCAGGACCCTGAGATCACAACCTGAGCAGCAGACGCTTAACCGACTGAGCCACCCCAGCGCCCAGCAGTTATTTTCAAATCTTTCCTGTTCCTTCAGTACCAGGACCTACCATTTCCCCCTTTGTTTGGCTCATCCCCTCAAACGTGGATTATTTTTAACATCCTGCTACCTCTCCAACTTCTCCCAGGCCCAACTCATTCTACACACATCACATGGGCATCCCTAAAACACTTGTCACTCTCAGGCTGAAAGGTCTGTAGCCCCCAGGGCTCCACACCAGAGCCCAAATGTCTCAGCCCCTCCACTTCCACCAACAGCTCTAGAAAAAAACACTTCGGATGCTTGGGGGAAAAAAAAAAAAACTCAAAGGCCACTAGTCTAACGCCTCTCCGTGAATCCTTACCAACCCCACCGAGCTCTGAAACTCTTCCCATCAGGCTGAAGCTGCCACATTGCAAAACCTTCACACCAGCCTGGGCTTCACCCCCAACACCTTCTTCCTCAGTGACATGCAGGGTGCCGGCTCCTCTCCTCAGTAAGTAGGGCTGTTACTCTCCTTCCACATGATCCCAACACCCCCGTTGCCCTGGATGACCGCTAGCTGGTCCCAGGCTTCCCACTGAATGTACCACATCCCACTCCTTCCCCAAGGTCAGAAACCCAAGAGTATGCCAACCTTGCCGCAGATACATTCGTTGAAGGCGGCTGACACAAGCCCTACTGGTAGGCCCTGGCAGGTCAGCCCCTCCTAACACAAAGCACTGGGACTGTTAAGTGGCAGGACTCTAGGGATTAAGGCCCTACACCCCTCCCCATGTAGGCCCCAGGCCTTATAGTTAGGTCTCTTCTGATGGATTTGACCCACTTCAACACTCCTTACTACCCCACGTTCACACCAACACACATACACACACAACCACACATCCAGTGGTGGCCAAGTGTTACTAGCATACTCCAGGCCATGGCATTCTTAAGGAGCAGGCATCAATCCTGGCACTGGTCCTCAATAGGGCCATAACCACCTTCTGCGTTGTCAAAACCCTCAAAAGGACAGACAACACAAGAGATGGATTCCTACATGCCAGAGAAGGGGCCAACATTCAACGTGGGAGAATTTTGAGTACAGAAAAAGGGCAACTTCTTGCCACCTGTTAACAAGTGGAATTTAGTTAAGAGGACTCCTACCTCTGGAGATTTTGTTGAATGCACGCGCGCGCGCGCACACACACACACACACACACACACACCCTTCCTTTTCAGAAAAATTAAGGAAACCATTCCTGAGTGTAAGACAGGTTTCTTTTATTAATTTTTCCTAAACTTGTCTGTTTATTTAATGTTTCTCTTAGTGTAAGAACGTGACCTGGAACTTTAACAAACCAATTTGGATAATGCAACCTGGATAAATTCTTGTCTGCAAACAAGTCATCAATTATCACACTCTCTGGCCTGGCCTCCAAGTAAATCCAATTGGTCTTAAAGGCTGTCTAAACAGAGAGCAAGCAGACCACATCATCTTATTTCTAGTTTAAACTTTTAACTTCAATTTCACCCCCATCCCAACATCCACACCCTCCCCCACACAAAAAGTTTTCTTAGAAGAAATGGCCATTGCCGACTGAGTCAGTTGCATAAGAATTGGCTTAATCCTGCAGCCAGCACACCAAAGTAGCTACTGGCCTCACTGCAGGCCAGCTGGAACTCAAAGCTGACAGGCAGAGGATAGACAGCCTAAGGACAGGGCCAAGTCCTGGTGCTACAAGGCTTCCATGCGAGCTTACACACCAACACAAATACACTTCCACCTTCCTCCTCTAAGCAGGGTTTCTCTATAGCACTTCAGAACTTGGCAACACTCTAAAATTTTTTAGTGCAGAGATGGACAGAAACTTATTCTAAGTAAGCAAAGATCATGTTATTTCTAACATAGGCCAAAATTAAGAGAGGTACTCTGTTACATAGATAACAATTATTACAAAGATCCAAAATGTAACCAACAAAGCTTGTAAGTTTCTAAGGCAGGTACCAGCTATGGCCTCTAATACAGGCTTCCCTTGGAGTTTCCAAAATGCTTCCCTCCTATCAACACTGCCATAAAAGGCAGTCACAGGGAATGCTTTGGTGCATCTGACATTGGCCACACAGTAAGAATGCGGTGTTGCTCAAGTCAGACACCAAGCTTCTTTAACACTAATTTCAGACTCATCCAGTACAGTCCAGTGTATCTTAGGGTTTGGTGTTTTTTTCTTTTGTATGATCTGTCAGCTGTTTAACACATAAATTGGCAGGTTCATGGCAGATATTAACACAACATACAATTAATTGTGAATGAGCTAAAAAGAACTTTTAACTCTTGTCTTAGGACTTCAAGCTATACCTCAAATTTACACAGAACATCTCTCACCTGAATGAGCACGCCAGGATACAAGTCTTTACACCATAATTAACAAGAATCAGTTCCTCAGCTCAATTTACCATGCCTACATCCAACAATACATCTATCTAATTCTAACTTTGCAAAAAGAAAATTATTTAGACTTGATGTTTGGGGTATCTGTGAATGCATTTTCAGAAACACACTTTCTCAGGAAGAGCTTCCAGGTCCAAAATCCTCAGTTGCCAACTCACTGCAGGTGAAGGGGTCTATTTTCCCAAGAGCAGCACTCGGGCATTTGTAAGAGGAGCTCCTTCCCCGGAGCAGGGGGCAGGGAGGGGCGGGAGTCTAAGTGGAGTGGAAGTGCAGCATGAAGGAACTCAGTGCACGCCCCTCATGTTCTGCCATGTTCATCCAGGCCATGCCATGCTCTAGTCCCCAGAAAGCAGGGACCCCAGCCCCATCCCCACACCAGGTGGGGAGCCTTCGTGGCAATCTCCACAACACATTTTTGAAGCACAATTTCCAGAGTTCCTGCCACATAGGTCACAATGAAAAGTCTGCTTGACAGCTAGTTAGAGCCTTTGCTTATAGCTCAGCTTTCCAAAACAAACTTATCCTTGTGTAAGCATGATTAAACATAAAAGGAGTGAAGCAGAAGCTCGGTAAGTAAGACTAACTGGGCTTCTAAATAGTACCATTATGAAAAAGATACAATGCACTTAATTTCTGTATCTAACTATTTAGAAGTCAAAATGCTCCATACATTACCTATATCCCCTCCCACGAAATCCCCTAAAAACTGACTAAGAAATCTCCAGTATTTGATTGCTCTAGTTGATATTTAGAACAAAGTTGACAACTTAAAGCTTTATAATAGTCTGTTTTAATATAAACAATTGTTGGAATCAATCAATGTCCATTTCAGGAAGCTTCTTGTCTGAATCCGAAGGCACCGCTGTGTCTGTACCCTGCTCGGCAGCCTGAGGGCCTGGGCTGTCTCCTTGTCCATCCACTGGTCCATTCTGCTCTGCATTTTTTTGCTCCTCTTTTGGAGGTTCCACTTTGGGTTTGGGCTTTGAAACTATAGGGCTACAGATACTCATCAGCTCCTAGAACAGCAGAGGAGAGAAAACTGTGGGTTCTTAAAAATAGTAAATTTTACATGATGTTCTCAACTTAAACCCAAGTCTACCCCCTCCCAACCAGAAGCCAGAAACTAAGATGCACTAATGAAGTTCCCTCCTAAGTGTCACTTTAAGGACCATTAATAATAAATAACAGGGTTGACAAGGAAAGACTATTAAATATTCAAAGCCATAAATTACCTTAATTTTAGCTTCAATCTCTTTTGCCTTGACAACTGGATCCATAGTCAGACTCTGCTTGTTCTGAAGATTCAGTTTGTTATTCATCCACTCCATGGCCTCATTTGTGCTTTTTTCCACCTTCATCACGTCAGCAGCGTCCAAATGGTCATACTGGTCCTCCTGCAACCAGGAGACAACCAGGCAAGTGTCAAAGGATGATACTCTCCCCACCCAAATATCTAGTTGTTTGCCGTCTTTCAAAAACATAGTCTTTCTAAAAATGAAGCACATTCAGCCTCACCATCCAAATGGATATTCAATTCCTTAAAAAAATTCAATGAAGAAAAAGTAACCCCAGTTTTTAAAACACTCAGGAAATAGACTTAAGGGCCAAAAACATACATAAGGCTAGCAATTTAAAGACTTCAATGGATAAAAAGCACATGCCTGACAATCTTATGAAGGTAATTTCACAAACATGACATTACAGGTCATTAAGATGGGAGAGCAGAGGTTTAGGCATGCTACTTAGGAACCAAAACAATACTGAATACAATTTTTTAAAGGAGACCTTTTAGAAACAAAATTTTTTCAAAATTAAACAAGCCAAATTTATCACTCAGAAGTTTCTTACAATGACTATCCATCAAGAACCTAGAGTAGAGTGGAGTGGTTAAGAACCCAAAATTTGTGGAGTCAGACCTCAGGCCAAACCCCACTTCTCAATAGTAACCTTGGGTGTTACTTAAGGACACTGAGGCTTAAGGAAGTTAGAAGTTACCTCTAACTATTACTGACATGACCACCTACCTCATTAGGGTACTCCTAAGGATTTAATGAAATAATGTATTTACGGAATGTATATCACAAGTGCTCAAAAAATTGTTAAGTAGTTTACTGTTCAGACAGTCCTACATCTGCATAATAAACCAAACCATATGCCTAATGGTTCTCAGAAAGACCAGGATAGAGCAGGTTAAGTCACTGATGAAGCATCTGACAGCAAGAAAAGGAAATCGAATATTGCTCACTTCCAAATGCTACCTATTAAAGAATAGTTCTTACTAAGATTCTATAAAATATTATACCCACTACACTAACATCCAAAAAGAAGTATTTAATATTAAACAATAGTTTAAAAAAAGCAAAAAATCGCTATATAAATGCCTCAAAACTTTACCAAAGTAACAGTAGGATAAGAAAAACAGATACCTTGTTTTTGAAAGAGCTGATTACTTTCATATACTGTTGGATTTGTTTCCCTAGTTCTTCAAATAATTTTGGTCTTTCTTCAGATTCCTGGAATCGCATCTTAATAGGTTGACCTAGATTCTTAACATAAGAAAGAATGTTTAAACTATCAGAGTGTATCGTTTCTACAATTACTGAGATCTACCACGGATTAAAGTACGTTTCATCTCCGTGTGCTTGATGTGAAAAGCTCAGTATCGCTCCCCATTCCACTGAAATCCATCCTTAGGCTAGATATGACAATATACCTCTATACCATTCCATGTGGAGCCACTTCAACTTGTCACTGGAGTCCTAATTCTCAAAACAGAGTGGGGAGACAACCCAAAAGGAGGTGCCTCCTGATAGTGATACACCTTCCTTAATTAGAAGCATACCTGCCAAAAAATTTTTTTGAAAATGAAATCTGATGAAGCCTCTAGTTCTAACCATCAACTTATCCGATGGTGATAAATAACAAAGAAGTGAATTAGAAATAATAGCACAGAAATGAAAACCAGGAAAATCCAGACTGGGTGAAAATCTGACCTAGGACATCTGATCTTTTTAAATAAATGAGAAAGGGGGCAGAAATGATGGAAGAACTACACAGATTTAAGAGACAATGCATAAAATATATGGTCCTTAGGGGTATTCAGAGTCAAACAAACTAAAAACTAATTTATAAAACAATTAGAACTTGAAAACTGAATACATGGTGACATTAAACATGATATTAAGGAATTTTTAAAAATGTGATAATAGTATAGCTTAAAGTTGTATTTTCTTTTAAATACATACTGCAGTATTTTCAGAATAAATATAACATGAGGGACTTCCTTCAAATAAATGGGAGTAGGAGGGAGCAGAAACGGAACAAAACTGGCCATAAGCTGACAACCATTAAAGCTATTGTTTGACATCTCCCATAATAAAAAGTAAAGCAAAAGACTCCATCGGAGAGGTCTCACTGGAAGCTCTTGTTATCCTTCCATAATGAGAGGAAAACTGCAGGCACTGTCCTTGAGCAATTCCATTCAGAGGTTAATCACAATGGCCCAGTTTGACAAGAAAGGTAAGTAACCCACAGAAATGTGAAAAGTTCTTCCCGTGCATTTGCATCCTTTTGCAAACAATGGCCTCAACCTTGGATCATTTTTTTATTTTTTTAATAAAGTTTTATTCAAATACAATCACTTCATTCATTTACAGTCCTTAACTCAGAGGAAAGGCATGACGCTGGACGTGCACTAAAACACTCAGTGTACCAGGAATGAACCAGGGACCTTTAGATCTTCAGCATAACACTCTCCCAACTGAGCTATTTTGGCACCCTCATTTTTTTGTACTTTTAACCCTAAGGTTTAATGACCAGATTCTTTAAATACAAAACAGATACTTTGCTTTACCAAAAATCAAAACTGTATGAACAACCCTGCCTCAACTGCACTACAGGTGCCTTCAGGACAGGTCAACATCTTTCTATTCTTTCAACCACCACACCCAGAATGCCACCTCCTTCAGGAAAACATTTTAAGTCCAAACAATTTTCAGAAAAATAATTTTGCGCCATGGCTACAAACAGGAGCCTCCCTGGTAATGCATGCAGCCTGTTGATTGTATGGGTTGCCTTAAGGGACCTTGGAGACATCCCTTTCCAGTGGACATTGAGGTCTGACTTCATGCTATCTCCAATCTAGGCTGCAGACAGGTATGCGGAGTGCTTTTGGAAAGCCCCAGGGCACAGTAGCCAAGGTCCACATGGGCCAAGTCATCATGTCCATCCGTACCAAGCTGCAGAACAAGGAGCATGTGACTGAGGCCCTATGCAGGGCCAAGTTCAAGTTCCCTGGCTGCCAGAAGATCCACATCTCCAAGAAGTGGGCTTTACTAAGTTTAATGCAGATGAATTTGAAGACATGGTAGCTGAAAAGCAGCTTATCCCAGATGGCTGTGGGGTCAAATACATGCCTAATCGTGGCCCCCTGGACAAATGGCGGGCTCTGCACTCATGAGAACCTCGGCACTGCCCCCTCCCTATTCATGCCCATCAATAAATCCTACTTCCTGTCCAAAAAAAGAATTTTGTTACTGTAAGGTTCTAAAAACAAGAAAATGACAGTAAGTGATAAAGGGTATAGTTTTTCAATCACTTTCAGCCTGTCTTCATTACTTGATATGAAAATTCCTCCCAATTCTGAGAGAAATCCTTGGAAATTACAGCATGGGTTTAGGTTTCAGAACACTTCTGCTTTCAAGAATCATTTTTTTTTTTTTACAGTCAAAAGGAAATGCTTTCCATCCTCCTGCTTTATTTAAGTAAGCTCTAGGCCCAACATGAGGCTTGAACTCACGAATGTAACATCAAGAGTCACGTGCTCCACCAACCGAGCCAGCCAGGCACCCCAAGAATCACTTACTTTTAATTCTGCCAATTTATCGACATAAACTTGCTTTGGCTGGTCTTCTCCATCCTCATATAACCAATTTTCAGTATCTTCTAGTTTCAAGGTAAAACTGTTACGATCCTAAATATGAAGAAAATATTATGATTAGGTCAGTCAAAAATCAGCTCGTTGCCCAGCGAAGTCAATAGGCAAAGGCTGCAGTATCTGAATTTGCTTTAAAATAGGGAGGGGATGGGACAGACAAGGGACACAGACAAGAACAGCAATGTCACTTGCTTGATAGCTACAGACAGTTTTACTTCTCTCTGTTGCAGGGGATAGGTTTAAAATTTGGGATATTTGGTTATTTGAAAATTTCAGAAATAAAAACTACATTTAAAAATATGTAAGCTGGGGGGGCTTGGGTGATCAGTCAGTTAAAGCGGGAAGCCTGCTTCTCCCTCTCTCCCACTCCCCCTGCTTGTGTTCCTGCTCTCGCTGTCTCTGTCAAATAAATAAATAAAATCTTTAAAAAAAAAAAATCTTAAAAAAATGTAAGCTATATAACAAATACTGTATTGTTTAACAGCTGCTAATAATAAGTAGCTCTTAAAAAAATAATTTTTATAACTGTGCAGTGACAGATAATTAGACTTATGTGATTATTTCATAATATATACAAATATCATTGTGTTGTACTCCTGAAACTAATGTTGTCAATTATACAATTTTTTAAAAAAGTGAATTAAAATACAGAAACATGAGAGAAGGGTGGGCTGACTTACAGAAAAATACCAGGTAAACAAAAGCATGCAAATATATCAAAAAGTGATGCATTAAAAAAAAAAAAAAAATGATTCACAAAGACAAGACTTTGGGAAACACTGCACTAAAAGAAACACAAAACTTTTCCCCAAAAAAGCCCATTTTTAATCATTTGACTGTGTACCTACGGATGCCAGAAATGTGCCTACCACATTTAAGGCTGCTCCCAGAAGACACCTAGTAGGTAGGCACATACTTACATCTTCACTCACAAACTTCTCGTATTCCCCACTAAGCTTGTCTCTCATCTCGTACACATATTCTTCCACTGCATTCTTGGCATCATTCCTCTCCTTCTCCAGTTTATCCTGCATGATCATCTTACCCTGAGAACAGTGTAAATGAGAAATTCAGACAACTGAGACAATATCCTCTTAAATACTAAGTCCTGTAATTATAAAAGTGGAGAATCCTTCTTCCCCAAATCCTCTTAGTTCTGCAAATCATCCAAGAAAGGAGAAGTGGAAGCATTGTCCCCAGTAAATTATGAAGATGAACTCTGAGTTCTGTGAGTGTGCTTAGAAAAAAACAGTAATAGAAGTATCAAGATTTAGAAACTCAAAAGCAAAATAAGGAAAAGAACTTAAGACGAGAACTTTAAGAAACTATTAGCTCCATGTTGTCACAAGGTGGTATACTCTGCTGTAGGATTACTATACGATAACAAGAAAATCAAATGATTCACACAGTATAAATGTTACAGTTCTGTAAAACAAATCTAAGATCCAAGGGACACATGATAAAAAAAAAAAACTTCAAAGACAACAATTAATTCAGTACTTTGTGCACCAGGGTGCCAAACCTTACATCACTCACAGTAACAGGAATTCAACACTGACTAACAACAGGGGAAGGAACTAAATACACAAAACAGCACTACCATGAATGCTTTGATTTCCCCTACTGATCAACGTCCATGACCCAGCACCTCAAACATCCCAAGCACCCAAGTGAACAAACACACACGAACCCAAACATGAATGATACCACCCTAAACCAAAGACATAATGTCAAAGATGTCTTAACAGAGCTTCTAGCTATAGACACATAAAACTATAAAAGAATTTTGATATGACATGGGATTTGCCCTTGAAGTACCCAAAACTCTAAAATTACTCCCCTAAACTCCAAACAACTGAACATGCATAAAAGGTCACTAGACAGAGAGTTTTAACACTATGGCCACATTAATCTATTAGCTTCTTGTTCTAAGAGATCTGAAATAACCACCTCATTTTCAATGTACAAGTTGAGCATCTCTCTGTCTATCTGCCACAACAGCTGATTCTCAATTGGCAGGTCCACGGTACTGGTCTTCACTTTTGCCTTCTTGGCTTGAGGTGGTTGGTCCATCTTTTTGTCTTTTGATCCAGCTTGAGAGGTCTGAAATAACAAGAAATCATCATTAACAAACACACAGACTATCTTAAACTTCCAAATGGGTCATGTTTCAAGAGCTCTTTTTGGTTTTTTATTAGTTTGTTTTCTAATGATATAAATAACCTGGGATGACTACTTATAATATCTAGAAAGTTAAAAACATAAGTATTATATGAGTACTCAAATCCAAAGAAAAAGTAACAGTGGGTGCCAGAGGCTGGGGGGAGGGAAAGTGGGGCAATGGGGAGTTGTTGTTGAATGGGCACTTCATACTAGGAAAGGCACCAGTTCTCAAGCCACCTCAATGAAGAAGCCTAAGTAGCAACCACCCCCCTGAAATGTCCCACAGCCCCAAAGGATGTGGTGGGAGAAGCAGCTCTCCTTTCTCCTCGCCATCTCCCCACATACACATCGAGGAAGTACTTCTCTCTCACTCTGCTGCCCCCAGTCATACAACATGAAGGGTTTTCCACCCTGGAAAAGGCCTTTCTTTTTCCTCTCCCCATTATATTTTCTTTTTTATAAGTATTTGCATAATTAAATGGAAGTAATTAAACTTTATTAACTGATGTGAAAATGAGTAACAGACTGAAGCCATCTACGGGCTCTGCCAAACTTTTTTAAATGCCACAATCAGAAATACCTCACAAAGTGGAACTATATATTGCAATGTCATAATTTGAAAGAAAACATGCTTTCAATACTGACACCAAACTTAAACATGAAAACTTGGAAGTTAGAATTAAAAACAGGATTGTAAAGGATTCAAAAATGTTACATATTCATTTAAATAAATACTTGGGATAAATATACTATTTACAAAATACATGTAAATATTTTATTATTTAAAACACTATCTTTGGGGCACCTGGGTGGCTCAGTATGTTAAGTGTCTGCCTTTGGCTCAGTTCGTGATGCCAGGGTCCTGGGATCGAGCCCCGCATCGGACTCCCTGCTCGGCGGGAAGCCAGCTTCTCCCTCTCCCACTCCCTCTGCTTGTGTTCCCTCTCTGTGTCTCTCTCTCTGTCAAATAAATAAAATCTTTAAAAAAAACAAAAAATAAAAAAACAGGTTTGAACTGCCGAAGTCCATGTATATAGAGTTTTGATAAATAACAGTACAATACTGTAAATGTATTTTCTCTGCTTTATAATTTTCTTAATAACATATTTTCTCTAACTTACCTTACAGTAAGAATACAGTATTTAATAAATGTAACATACAGAATAGGAACTAATCAACTATTTGTGTTATTCTGGTCAACTTAATAACTAGTGAAGTTTTTGGGGAGTCAAGTTATATGCAGATTTTTTTTTTACTGCATAAGGGTCAGGACCCCTAACATGCACACTGTTCAAGGGTCAACTGTGTAACTACCTTGTAAGATACAGCATCTCATATATGTGTTCAGACATTACAAATCCTATTCTAAAACACAATTATACCTCCATTTCTTCCGACTCTGCCTTATTTTCTGCTGGCATTTGCTGCTGCTCTTCAGCATGTGGTTCCTCCTGGTCTACTTGCATCTTCTGAAAAACAGGTCACATCGAATCCCGAAGCTAGGAAATACTAATGGAAGACTAAGCAACCTTCATGACATACTGGCAAAATCCCATGGTATGGAATTCCTGATCAATTACCAGCCATCAGAACGCCTGGACTCAAATTCCAGCTATAACACATATGTTACCTATTAATATGCAAGTTTTCCTCTCTGGATCTCAGTTAATAAATCTGTACAATGGAGTGAACACTTGCCCTACCCTACCCGTATGTAAACAAGGGTGGCTGTGGAAATGCTTTGTAAACCACAGCAGTACTCATCTTAAAGGAGGGTGGCAACATTTAACACATATTTCTGAAGAGAGCAGGAGTTTCTCCACGCTTCCTCCTGAGTAAATTTCTCTCAAAAGTCTCAACATTTTCAAGCAGTTCTTAAATTAGTCTTTTCATCCTTGCAAGTACAACCATTGTGTGCATTAGGGGAGGTGAACACCTTGAAAATTCTGTTAAAAGAACAAAGCCTGGGGGCGCCTGGGTGGCTCAGCCAGTTGAGCTTCCAACTCTTGGTTTCAGCTCAGGTTATCTCATGGGTCATGGTTGGTTGAACCCCATGGCAGGCTCCCCACTCAGTAGGGAGCCTACCTGAAGATTCTCTCCTGCTCTTCCCCCAACTCGCATGCATACACACGCACTTCCCTTGAATAAATAAATCCAAAAAAAAGGAACAAAGCCTGACAATAATGACAAAGAAGGGAAAAGTTTGTGGAGATCTGAATCACCGGCTTGCAATGTCTGCAGCTCAGAAGAATGACCTCACAGGCTTCTAAAAGTGATACCGGGGTCTTAACCCAGACCAACTCACTAAGACCTCTGGAGACTCAAACATTTGTAGTTTCATAAGGCTTGATTTTGATGCACAATAAGGATGAGACCAGGGCATGACTCCAATAAATGACTGTAAAATCAACTTATGAAAATAACCAAGACTCAAAGCATTCTTCAGTAATGAGAATCAAAAACAACTCAACTTGAGAAGTACATGGTCTGAAGAGAGAAGCCAAACTATATTCCATTTCTGTAAGAAAGACTGCATAAAGACCTTCTGCTAGTTCCCCCATGCTAGGATAAGGGGACACAATGCAAACCCACTCTCAGCAGCTGTCACAAGGTTCCTCCCAACCCAGTCAATCTGTTAGAATTTCTAGACAAGTCACCAGTACACCATCATAAATGGCCTAAAATGGTCTAAAATGTCCAGATTACCTCTTCCTCCTTTGCATTCTGATCTGTTTCCATCGGTTCCTCATTTTCCTCAAACTTGAGCACTTCCACTAGAGATGCACTGGACACACTGAAGATGCCATGGACGTTTACTCGAACCTTGACTTTCACTTTTGAACTGGAGCCATCAGATTGAGGAGTGACTTTCTGAACTAAAAACTGAGCTAGGGACATATGAAACAAAAGAGAACACATAACCTGAGAGGACGAATTCAAACATGAATATATGCCCATACGGCCAGGTTATGCCCATTTCTCAGTGACAGGTCAACTAATTTTACTAAGTCATTAGATTTCTCCTTCTTCTCTCATAAACAGTCAAACTCTCAGTACCTTGTCCCAATTAAGAACTCACACATCTCCTAACCCTCCAAACATTTTCTTACCTCTGGTCCCTTATTCCAATTCATCTTTATATGCCACTGCCAGGGAAGTTCCTAAACCGATGTCACTTCTCCTCTACTGAAAAAACCCTAGTGATTCCATACTGCTTCTGTCATTTATCAAGAAATTGCCATACATCAAGAGTCAATTACTACACCAGAGTTTTACTTATGTTTTTTAATTTACAAAATATGAATTCTCATTCTTATTCCTGTTTTACAAATGAAGAAAACAGAGTAGGTTAACTTTCCCACAGCTTCTAAGTGCCATTCAGGATATTCCTAATACTTCTAATACTTTACTCATGTATTCTAAGTCTGTAATGATCATGTAATTCTAGTTTCTCTCTCACCTAGTGTAATTTCCAGATTATAAGAATTTTTGAGGGTCTGTGAAGACTCTAGCCAACATGGCTCCATAACCTAGGATAACGACATAACTGTTTTCCAATGATTTTCTGTGTACATCTTATAACTCTGTGTTAGGGTGAAAATTGAGTTTAACTCCTTTTTAGTATCTACGTATTATCACATTATGCACAAGGTATACCCACTATGTGCATTAACCAAGAAATACTGCCCACACAATAGAAATCCAATTAAACAGTAACCATCCTGCTAGTAGTGAAGTGGTCACAAGCCTGGAAGAGGTTTTCTGCGTGGGATTTACAATACCAAATTTCAGATTATACTTGCTAGCTCCCAGTTCTCCCAAGTACATAATTTTTCTTTTTTTTAAGTTCCCAATTCTACTTACCTATAGCAGGATCTGGATAGGGCAAATCCTGCAGGGAAGTATAATAGGCCTCAAGAGTGAAAGGTTCCTTTCTATAAAATGTGAGTACTTTAGAGAAAGGAGCAGAATGATTTTTTGTAAAGACTTCACAGTCACTAGATGGAGGAAAAAGACAAAAACACACAAATTTAAGATATTCCTGAACACTTTTACCAATTTATTCTACATCTGTAATTATTGCGTGGCTCTAGTTACTCTTCTCATGCTCTTTCATCTGGCATCATTTCCAGGATATAAGAGGTTCCAAGGAAAAAGAAACTTACATATATATCTATAGATATATATAAAATCAGTTTTAAGGACTATAAATATATTTGAATTAAGTACATCAAAAGCACCAATTATTTCAGCAGGATCAATTATAGTAAACTAAGTAAGGACACAAATTTATTCTCAAGACTAAAATAAGGCATCACTTTGCTTCATGCACTGTAATGTTACAGATCTGCAGAAGTTGAAATGGAGGGCAATATTTTACTCAGACTTAACACTAAGTTAACTGTAAGTATAAAAATAATGAATAAATGTTATTACCTTGACCCTTCTTCAGCTGGAGAATTCCATCTCAGAGATATGGGATATGGTACTACATCAGTTATAGAAAATTCTCTGACTTTGAAGGCAGGCGATAAGATTGCACACTAGAATAATAATTTTTAAAAATACCATATGACAAGTACAGACATTATGAACTGTTGTTATCAGACCTATAAATAATGACTTCAAAAAACCACCATCAACAGTTTTTAAGTGTTTACATTAATAATTTAACGACGTGTGAGTAACTGGTTTTAAAAACTTTCAGATTCAGGAAACAAACTGAGTGTTACTGGAGTGGTTGGGGGTGGGAGGGATGGGGTGGCTGGGTGATAAGACATTGGGGAGGGTATGTGCTAGGGTGAGCGCTGTGAATTGTGCAAGACTGTTGAATCACAGATCTGTACTTCTGAAACAAATAACGCAACATATTTTAAGAAAAAAGAAAAAGAAGAAGATAACAGGAGAGGAAGAATGAGGGGAGTAAGTCAGAGGGGGAGACGAACCATGAGAGACAATGGACTCTGAAAAACAAACTGAGGGTTCTAGAGGGGA
Source organism: Eumetopias jubatus (assembly GCF_037043125.1). Lineage (NCBI taxonomy): Eukaryota > Metazoa > Chordata > Mammalia > Carnivora > Otariidae > Eumetopias > Eumetopias jubatus. The sequence goes on along the minus strand of NW_028274811.1, from coordinate 26,769,701 downwards.
GGAGGGTAGGGGGATGGGTTAGCCTGGTGATGGGTATTAAAGAGGGCACATTCTGCATGGAGCACTGGGTGTTATGAACAAACAATGAATCATGGAACACTGCATCAAAAACTAATGATGTAATGTATGGTGATTAACATAACAATAAAAAATTTTAAGAAAAACTTTCAGATTAACTATTATCTAGCCATCACTTTTCATTTTTCCGTGAACTCAAACCTTTACTTAATGTATGTACAATGCTACTTCATATACAGACAAGAGATAATGTACCAAATTCTAGTAGTATTTCAGGCTTACCTATGTTTTTATTACATTAATTCAGCTTATTCCATGTTATAGATTATAGAGTACAATTCCATTTATCAACACCACCTTTGATATTCATTGGAAAACTAAAATTTCAGAATCTTACACCTAGAGATCATCCTAAGCTATCCTCAGATTAGCTGGATATAGAAAACCAATGCCGTCTTGGCACAATGACCTATAAATGGATGGCTACCTGTGAAAGAAAGCTCACCTGCAATGCACAGCCTCGAGTGACAGCTTCATCAGCATTTAGTGTTGTACTAAGCTCTTTACCAAAAAATTTGCTGATCTTCTCTTTCACTGCAGGGATTCGCGTCGCGCCACCAACTATCTCCACTGCATAAATATCTTCTTTCTTTAACTCTATTTTAAAATGATTAGAAAAGACACTGAGATGAAAACAACCTTTAAATTAGTACTTCACAATGAAATTAAGAGAGCAATATAACATCTTAACATAACAAAATAACTTAGATTCATAACAAAACCCTGCCACTCCTTCACCCCCTCACCACCACCACCACCACCACCACCACCACCACCACCACCACCACACACACACACACACACACACACACACACACACACACACACACACACACACACACACACACACACACACAGCTGCGGCATCTGAAAACAAGTAGGTATATGTTCTAATGCCAGGGGCAGTGTGGCACAATATTGGGACTTAAGAGGACAGGGCCATGAATACTAAATCCCCTACATCGTAGAGACCCCATAATCTCTGAAACAGGCCCACGTAAAAAATTGTTAAAACATCAATAGTTAAGCTAGCCACAAAAAAAATTAGAGGGCCTTGAAATACTGAGTTACCCCTGACATGAAAGAAAAAAGTATTCGAAGCACACCTAGCCCCATCAGCACTCCACCCAGAGCATAGGCTTTGTACAGATTATTAACACAGGTACAGCCTCCTCCTGACATAAGTAAGAAAGGTGCACACCAAAGCTCTTCTGTCAGTCATAAAATACTAACACCACCTGGTTTCATGGTCACATTTTATGCCACAAATACTGACGGTATGTTGAGAAGGGCTATTTAAAGAAATGGGCTATCCCAGTATGGAAAGAACATGCCAGTTTGCCTAATCACTCTGATTTAAGAGCTGACCTTTGTCAAGATGACAGTACATCTCAACACTCTGAAATACTTAGCAACCAACACAACAGTGGACTCCAGGTGAAAGTATGCTGAAGGTTTTAGGAAAATTAGTGATACATTACTACATCAAATATCTACTTTTAGCTAGAGATAAAATTAAAGCATCCTGTTAAAATAACTATGTGGTTATCACATCCTCCCTTGGCTGTATTTCTCAGTCAGCAAAAGATTCAGACAGAAAAGCCTATACAAGTACTACAAAGCAACAATGCAAAAGACAATTTTTACCACTATGAAATAAATGGGATGTGTATATCCATCTGAGTCTGAATTAGCTTTCTTGAGAAAGTATTAGATTTCCCTGGACACCATTATCAAAAGAGGTGGGAGCAGGAGGGGGGGTGCTCCAAAGGAAAGACAGACATAAAAAGCAGCTCACTACAGCAATGAAGTAGTGGTATACACGATGAAAATTTGTGTAACTTAAAAAAAAAGTAATAAACAACATTTTCCAAAGAGCCATGATTATACAAACAATTCACATTAATACTTACTGGCTTGTTCCAAAACACTACGAAGTGGTGGCTCCACTCTAGCTAAGAGATCATCGCACATCTCCAGAAATTTGGCCCTATGAAAAAAACAGCAATAAGTTTAAATCACATTCCACTTTTATGGGGGGGGGGGAATGGCTATAATCAAAAAGGCAGATATTAACAAGTATTGGCAAAAATGTAGAGAAATTCATTCCTGGTAAGAATATAAAATGGTGTGGCCATTCTGGAAAAGAATTTGGCAGTTCGGGGCACCTGTGTGGCTCAGTTGGTTAAGCGACTGCCTTCGGCTCAGGTCATGATCCTGGAGTCCCGCGTTATCAAGCCTGTTTCTCCCTCTGATCCTCCCCTCTCTCATTTCCTCTCTTTCAAATAAACAAATAAATAAAAATCTTTAAAAAAAAAAAGAATTTGGCAGTCTTTCAAAGTGTTAAACATAGCATTACCATATGACCCAGCAATTCCACTCTAGGTATATAACCAAAAGAACTGAAAACATACGTCCACACAAAAACTTGCACATAAATGTTCTTCACAACAGCATTACTTACAACAGCCAAAAAAGTGGGAAAAAAACCTAATTCCTATCAAGTAACATTCAGGAATAAAAAGGAACGAATACAGTAAGAGAGACCGATGTTAAAACATGGATACACTTTTAAAAAATTATGCGAGCTGAAAGCAGCCAATCAAAAAAGAACACGTATTATATGACTCCATTTATATGAAATGTTCAGAATAGGTAAATCCCAAGACACAGAAAATAGATTAATGACTCCCTAGGACTGGAGTAGGAAGAACAGATGATGAAAGACAGCTCATGGGTACAATTTTTTTCTTCTTTAATACACTTTTTTATATCAGTTTTAGGTTTACAGAAAAATAAACAGAATGTACAGAGAATCCCCACACACCCCTCACCTACCGTCCTCCCCCAGTTCCCCTATTAACATCTTACATGACTGTGATCACATTTCTAACAGGTGATGAGCCAATACTAACACATGACAGTATAAATTAGGGCTCTACGGGTTTTGACAAATGTATAATGATAAGTATCCAGCTTGATGGTATCAGATGGAATAGTTTCACTGCCCTAAAAATCCTATGCTCCACCTATTCATCCCTCTCTCCCCCTGAACCCCTGCCAACTACTGATGTTTCCACAGCCTCCATCGTTCTGCCTTTTCCAAAATGTCATACAGTTGAAATCAAACAGTATGTAACTTTTTCAGACTGGCTTCTTTTGCTTACAATTTTGCATTTAGGGTTCCTCCGAGTCTTTTTATACCTTGATAACTCATTCAGGGTGTTTTTTTATGAGATGATGGAAATATTCTATAACTGGGTTGTGGGTATGGTTGCCCAATTTTGTGAATGTACTAAAAAGCACTGACCAGACACTTCAGAAGTGTGGTTTTTATGAATTCTATCTCTGAGGTACAAAATAAACACACACAAATGGCAAAAATTTAAGACCACTTATACCAATATTGGTGAGAATATAAAACTAAAACTCTTACATGTTGGTGAGAGTTTAAAAGTTTTTTTCCCTAACAGCAAAAATAAACTGGAAAAAGCTAGTGTTCTTCAAGAGGATAAAATACACCTACAATGGCACACTAGTCAACAACACACAAGAAGGAACAAATGACAGATACAACAACTCAATGAATGTCAAATTTTACACTGAGCAAAACAAGCCTTACACAAGACTACACACTGGATGGCTACATTTCTAAGCAGTCCTGGAACAGGCAATTTTCATCTCCGACCCCTTAAAATGAAAAGTCCCTGAGGATGAAGGCCCAGGGAAACATTTCCAGAGATGATGCACTGTCTCCTGAGAAAGGTATTAGTCCACTGTCAAAACTCAGCAAAGGAACACTTCAAACTTGAGTATGTCATTATATAAAAATAAAACAAAAACTATAAAATAGTGAATTCTGATTAATATGTATACTTTGGGGGACGCCTGGGTGGCTCAGTCATTGAGCATCTGTCTTCGGGTCAGGTCATGATCCCAGGGTCCTGGGATCGAGCCCCGCGTCAGGCTCCTTGCACAGGGGGAAGCCTGCTTCTCCCCCTCCCGCTCCCCCTGCTTGTGTTCCATCTCTCTCTGTCAAATAAATAAATAAAAACTTAAAAAAAAAATGCATACTTTGGTATTTGGGGAGTATACAGATGGATGTCTGCAATTTAGTTTGAGGTGCATCAAAAAACAGAACTGGTAGGTAGATAGGATGGATAGATGAATAGGTACAGTTAATGTTATAAATAGAATCCAAGTGGCAGGACAGGGATGTTCACTATAAAATTCTTTGTTTTGCTGCATATTTGAAAATGTCCATCATAAAAAAATGGAGAGACTCCTGGAGAGGAGTCTTGAAAGATGGCAACAGCAGTAGTAAAGGCTTTTTGTTTTTTTAAAATTTGTTTGGAAAACTAATTCCCACAGCTATAAAATTCACCTATTTAAAATGTATAATTAAATGGCTTTTAGTATATTCAGAGCTGTGCAACCATCATCACAATCAATTTTAAAACACTTCTGTCACCATTAACCACTATTCCCCTGACCCCCTCACCTACCCCTCAGCCCTAGGCACCCACTCATGCTGGACATTCCATATGAGAATTATACAAAATGTAGTCCTTTGCAACTGGCTTCTTTGACCCAGCATAAAGTTGTCAAGGTTCTTCCAAGTTATAAGCATGTATTTTTACCACATTTTTTTAATTGCCAAATAATATTCCATTGTATGGACATACCACATTTTGCTCATCCATTTTGGTAGTTAATGGACATTGGTGTTGTTTCCATTTTTTGGCTATTAGGAATAGTGCTGCTATGACCATTCATGTATGAATTTTTATGTGCACATGTTTTATTACTCTTGAATGTATACCAAGGAATGGAACTGCTGAATCATACGGTAACTCTAGGTGTAACCTATTTTAAGCAACTGCTAAACTGTTTACAAAATGGCTACACCATTTTAGACTGCCACCAGCACTGTATAAGTATTTCTCCACATCGTCTTCAAGGCTTCTGACAACAGTAATCCTGGTGGGTGTGAACTGTGTGTCACTGTGGTTTTGATTTGCATTTCCCCAACGGCTAATGATGTTGAGCATCTTCTCATACCCCTAACTGACCATTTCTGTATCTACTTTAAAGAAGTATCTATTCAGATCCTTTGCCCATTTTTTAACTGCACTGTCATTTTATTATTCGATTGTAATCTTCTCTATATATTCTGGTTACAAACAGTAGAGTTTTTTAATCTCTTCATATCCTGTCAAATAAATACAGAGAGCAACTAGGATAGCAAAACCAAAACCCCATTAACAAAAAGAGGTAATACAGTATCCCCCACAAATGCCAAAATACAAGTGGGTAAAGAAAAACCACCAATAATTATATAATTCCTACAAAGCATGAGTATCTGTGCAAAAGGAAACAGAGGAAAACAACAGGACATATAATGGACCTGAAAAAATAACCAAAAGTCAGCAGGCCAATTTGAAAACAGCAGATGAAGTCAGGAGAGGTTGGCACACTCCAGAACAAGAGAACATAAAAAAGGTTCTCAAGGGCGCCTGGGTGGCTCAGTTGGTTAAGCGACTGCCTTTGGCTCAGGTCATGATCCTGGAGTCCCGGGATCGAGTCCCACATCGGACTCCCTGCTCGGCGGGGAGCCTGCTTCTCCCTCTAACCCTCCCCCATCTCATGTACTCTCTCTCTCTCTCTCAAAATAAATAAATCTTTAAAAAAAAAAAAGGTTCTCGATACAGTACATTAAGAACCATGCTGAATAGGAACCAATAAACTCTCTATAGTAACCAAGTTAAGTTTCCTTCAAGAAAAAAGGGCCACGATGAGGAAAAACTGCTGATAAAATCCAAACCAAAGAGAACAACACTGGAGACAAAGGAAGATAGAATAAGGGAAAACAGAAAGTTAAGAAGCCATATTTTTAAAATACTTCATAAAAACAAAAGAGGGCACTATTGAGCAGTGAATTCAGAAAAACTCTTAGCACACTCCAGTCTAAAAGTTCAAAATACTAAAAAAAATGGGGGGGAGGGGGATGCCTAGGTGCCTCAGTCAGTTGATGGTCTGACTCTTGGTTTTAGTTCAGGTCATGATCTCAGGGTCGTGAGAAGCAGACCCGCAGCAGCTCTAAGCTCTGCAGGGAGTCTGCTTAAAGATTCTCTCCTTCTCCCTCTGCCTCTCTCCGCAATGACACTCTCTGGCAGGCTCTCTCGTAAGTAAATCTTTTTCAAAAAAAAGTTCAGGAGGGGCACGTGGGTGGCTCAGTCGTTAAGCGTCTGCCTTTGGCTCAGGTCATGATCTCTGGGTCCTGGGATTGAATCCCACATAGGCATCGGGCTCCCTGCTCGGCGGGGAGCCTGCTTCTCCCTCTCCCGCTCCCCCTGCTTGTGTTCCTTCTCTACCTGTCTCTCTCTGTCCAATAAATAAAATCTTTTAATAAAAAAAATTAAAATTAAAAAATTAAAAAATTTTTTTAAAAGTTCAGGATTATAGATTTCACATAAAAATGAGACTAAGCAGGGGCCCCTAGCTGGCTCAGTCAGTACAGCATGTGACTCTTGATCCTAAGGTCCTAAGGTTGAGCCCCACAGTGGAGTTTACTTTAAAAAAAAAAAAGGGCACTGCGGTGGCTCAGTTGGTTAAGTCGCTGCCTTCAGACTCCAGTCATGATCCTAGGGTCCTGGGATGGAGCCCCACATTGGGCTCCTTGCTCAGCATGAGTCTGCTTCTACCTCTCCCTCTGCCCCTCCCCCCGCTTGTCCCCTCTCTCTCAAATAAATAAAATCTTAAATAAATTAAATAAAAAACAAACAAAAAATGAGACTGGACAAATTCACTGAGACAAAAAGTAGATTGATAATTGCTTAGGGTTAGTGTGGGAGAAATGGAGGACTGCTAATGGATATATGAGGTTTCTTTTTGGCCTGATGAACACATTCCAAAATTAGATCATGGTCCTTGTTGCACAACCTTGTAAATATACTGAAACCACCACTGAATTGTACACTTTAAAGTTTGACACATTTTATGGTATATGAATTGTATCTCAATTAAAAAAATGATTCAGAAATGAAAGAACAGAATTACAAAAACTAAGAATAAAAGAGTATCAGAAATGAAAAATAACCTAGAAATGACACAAGGACAAACACCCCAAATAGTGGCATAAAGGGATGAATGGAAAGAAAATGACAAATATAGACCATAGTCAAGAAAAGATCCAACATACTTACATAAGATTTTTGAAAGAATAAAATCAAGGTACAAGAACAGAACAAGTACTGAACGATGTAATTCAAGAAAACTTCCTTGGTATTTAAATAGCTGTGAAACTACATACCGAAAACACACACTGCATACCTGGGGAAAACTGAACAAAAGCAACCAGCAACAAAACCCTATTACTCTGGTAAATTAGACTTTCAAGGAAAAAAAAAAAAAAGAATATATATATATATAGGGGCATCTAGCAAAAAGAAATAAAACTGAAAAAGTACACTGTCATAATTAGACAGCAATGCTATATGCCAAAAGAGTATTATTAATTATTACTCCATTTAAGATAATCAAGGAAAGGGGCACCCAGCTGGCTCAGTCAGGGGAGCACGCAACTCTTGATCTCAGGGTTTTAAGTTATGCAACCCTTGATCTCAAGGTTGTAAAAGTCTGAGGCCCACATTGGGTATAGAGATTACTTAAGAATAAAATCCTTAAAGAAATAAATAAGATAATCAAGGAAAGAATACAAGCTAAGGTTATGTTCTATCCAACCAGGTATAAATGTGGAAAATGATCATCAACATGCAAGAACAGTACAGGGTTCACATGTGCCATTTTTTAAAAAGTCTATCAGAAGAATATCCTTCCAACAAAATGATGAAGACACATTAACATAAAGCACTAGTAAATAACAAGCCTCAGCAAGGATGTGGTGAAATTGAAACCCTTATACTTTGCTGGTAAGAATGTAAAATGGTTCAAATGCTGAGGAAAACAGGGGCGCCTGGGTAGCTCAGTCGTTAGGCGTCTGCCTTCGGCTCGGGTCACGATCCCAGGGTCCTGGGATCGAGCCCCACATCGGGATCACTGCTCTGCGGGAGGCCTGCTTCTCCCTCTCCCACTCCCCCTGCTTGTGTTCCCTCTCTCACTGTGTCTCTGTCAAATAAATAAAATCTTAAAAAAAAAAAAAAAGCAAATGCTGAGGAAAATAAATTGGCAAGTCCTCAAAAAACTAAACACAGAATTAGCATACGACTCAGCAATTCCACTCCTACATTTACCCAAGAACTGAAAACAAAATGGTCAAAACAAGACTTATTCATGAATAGTCATAGAAGCACTATTCATGATAGCTAAGAGGTAGAAACCACCTAAAGGTCCATCAGTTGATGAAAGGATAAAAAAAAAAAAAAAAAAGGTGACGTTATCCATACAGATTATTTGCCATAAAAAGCAAAAAAGTACTAATACGTGCTACAATGTGAATGAACCTAGAAAACCTTATGTTGAAGAGGTCAGACACAAATGAAGCAAAACACATAGTTATAATGCCATTTATATGAAACATCCAGAATAGGTAAATTCATAGAGGTAAAAAAAAAAAAAAGTAGTGGTTGCCAGGTCCAAGATGCAAGAGAACTGCTTAATGGTTATGAAGTTTTATTTTGGAGTGATGAAAACATTTTTTCACTAGATGGAGGTGGTCACTGCACAACAATGTGAATGTACTAAAAATGCCAGTCTTTCACTTTAAAATGGTATGTGAGAGCACCTGGGTGGCTCAGTTGGTTAAAGCATCCGCCTTCAGCTCGGGTCATGATCCCAGCGTCCTGGGATCGAGTCCCCCATGGGGGTCCCCTGCCCAGTAGGGATCCTGCTTCTCCCTCTCCCCTGCTCATGCTCTCTCTGGCCATCTCTCTCTCTTTCTCTCTCTCTCAAATAAGTAAAAAAATCTTCTAAAAATAATAATAAAAATATAAATAAAATGATATGTGAATTTTACCTCAAAAGTTAATTAGAAAAAAGGCTTCAATGTCAGAAAAATCCAGTTTCATTAGTTAAAAAAAAAGAGTGCTGGTGACCATTATAGACTATATGAAGACTGTAAACTAGAGCACAGGATATGACAGCTTTGCACTCAATGTACACAAAGCACAACTGTTTTTAAAAAAAGAGCACACACGTTTTCAATTTTTAAAAAGTACAAACTACTTACAAGTGTCTACTTGGTTCTGATTATCACAAAACATTCCACTAACAATTTCTGAGGGACACACTGGTACTCGCCTACCCCCAGTCTCCCTAACAAATACACACACAACTCCTGCTTAATAAGAATGAAAATGCTCACTTTCAAGTGGAGAGGAAAGAGGACTACAAATGTGGTTACTAGGCACATTAATATAATTCCAATTCCATCTCAATTTTTTGAAGGTAACTGAGGCCATACTTCCCCAAACAAGTCATCAATTGGGCCTAAATTTTTACCAGTAGAGTTCACATCCTAAAGAACTTATCACTCTCATCATCCAAGCAACCCAACAGACAACAGTAACATTCTGGGTGTTTCTGAGGATAGCCATGAAATTTCAATTACCCAGAATTCCTACAGCACTGTACAAAGAGAGCTATTGCCCACAAGTGACCCTGAACTACCCAAGAACACCAATTTCTGAATCAACAACTCAATCAAATTCAATACTATTCAGCACTAAAGCACCTTGCCCTGATTTTTTTAAAACTACTAACTCACATGTAATACATGCACCTGTCAACTTACTGGAATAATCAGAACAAAAAGATTAGTCTACAATATTAGAATAATCAAACCAAACTTCACATAAAAAGCAGGATCCTGAATGGTCTCTAATTTTTACCTACAGAAGATATCTTTATAGCAACCATGATAATTTCAACATTTGTAGCAACCATGATAATTTCAACATTTAACTAAATAAATGCTAACAGAAGTGGAGAAAAATCACAGTTCAGTTTAACATCAAAATACTGGTCTGGTTACCTATTCATAGTCCCAGATACATCAACATCATTCATAAAACATTCGATGCTCAAAGGGAGGTCTGAAGCATTTGCACTCATCAATTTCTTGAGTTTCTCACACTCTTGAGACAGTCGTAATAATGCACGGATTTTAGATTTTATGTCTAGTTTGTATTTCTTCCCAAATTCTTCACAGAAGTGATTTACTAACACCTCATCAAATTTTCTGCCTCCCAGTGTTGTGTCAAATGCAGTGGCCAGAACCTTAGGAAAAAAGATGATAATTAATTCAAAAATAACCCAATCAATTTAATATTTTATCATGATATATATTTAACTGGTAAATTACAAGTGGGCACATTAAGGTTGAAACAAGGCAATGCTGTACCTGTCATTTTATCACTGTGAAAAGAGACACTATAATCCCCAATTTACAGATGATGGCTACAGGCTCAGACAGGTCAGATAATTTGCAGGTCACAAAGCTAGTATGTGGCAGAAGTGCAATTCAAAACCCAATCCCCTCAATTCCAAAATCCAAGGCCTTTCTACTACACTCATCTGACTGCAAACTGAAATTACCTATCCAAGGCCAAATGCACTAACAAGTCATTACAGCGTTCTGGTCTTAGCGCTGTCACAAAACTATGAATAATACGAAAACCCTACCTCGATGCAGTTTACTACCAGGAAACATTCTAGAAGCTTAATTCACGGCGACTTGTAGAAGTCCATTAGTTTTGATTATCCATTACCCAAATCTCGAGCAGATTAGAAGCAAACTAGATCTAATCCAATTCAATAATAGAAGGTAGGCTAAATAAATGATTACATTCTTTTTTATTTTTTTAAAGATTTTATTTATTTATTCATGAGATACACAGAAAGAGGAAGAGGCAGAGGGAGAAGCAGGCTCCCTGCAGAGCAGGGAACCCAATGCGGGACTCAATCCCAGGACCATCATGACCTAAGCCGAAGACAGATGCTTAACCGATTGAGTCACCCAGGTTACCCAATGATTACATTCTTATGAAAAAATAAAATCAATAAAAACCAATTTCTTCAAAGATGTTAAATGTCGTGGGGAAATCTTAATATATTAACTGAAAAAAAAATAGGACACAGAACTGATTATAGACTAATTGTTTTCTTCAAAACACTAAAATGAAATACAGCATCCTGTTCATAGCAGTAACATTGTGAATGCTTTTTCTTTCCATATAAATGTCTTCCAAGCTGGGAGTTTCATAATGAGTATTTGTGGAATTAAATTTTAATTATAGTTGCAAAACTGACAGATGACAGGAGATAATAAAGGACAATTTTGGTGGGGGGGAAAAAAGGCAACTAATCACAAATATGTATCACTTTGACCCAAAGCCAAAGCTAAATTATGGCCAGTAGCTTCTGTTTAAAAAGGTGAGGTGTGCCTGGGTGGCTTAGTCAGTTAAGCATCTATCTGCCTTCGGCTCAGGTCATGATCCCAGGGTCCTGGGATGGAGCCCCACATCGTGCTCCTTGCTTAGTAGGGAGCCTGCTTTTCCCTCTCTCTCTCTCACTCTGCCTGCTGCTCCCCCTGCTTGTGCGCACTGTCAAATAAACAAAATATTAAAAAAGGAAAAAAAAAGCCCTAGAAACAATATAAATCAGAACATAAAGTGAAACCAAGTCTAGTTTTCAAAATAAAAGGACTGTAACAAATAGGGTCTCAAAATGCCCTCCAAACCTAACGAATACTTATTGTAAGACAGTCCCTCCCCACCAATCCCCAAATTTGAAGGAGAAAGGCAACTGAAACCTTGGCACAGAGAACCCTGATACATGACCCTAGTAACTACAGCACTCAAAAACTCATTGGTTCTTAAGCAAATTGTAGATAAAATTGGCTAGAGAACTGATACTATATCCCAATGGGTAACTGGCATATACCGGCAAATTCAAATGTGACCATGTTGACTCTCTGGCCTTCCTTGCCTTAAACAGTGCTAGCCTTCTCTGTGTAAAAGTGCTTTCTCCAGAGTTCGAAGATTTCCAGAAATCTAGGATATCACTCTCAATCTGGTTTCTTTTTGGCCATCCAAGTTTTAGTCCCCACACTCTTTTCCCAGAACACTCAAAACCTTAAGATCAAGAATACAATACCTTTGTCATCTCTTCAATCCTCAGTGTAAAAAAATTCACAAAGGGACTACATGTTAAGGAATTGTAATAAGCCTGCAGGGTAAGCATTATATTCTGCAAATTATAGGTTCGAAAAATAAGGATCAGAAATCTTAAGAGCTTTTTCCTCAAGGTCTATGCTCTTTGCTTCACACCATGCGAACTCTTGATAAATTAGTTTCTACCCTACTTCTACATACCTAGTTCTAGTTTAGATGGCTCATACCAAGCTTCCATTAATGAAACAAAATTTTTTAAGTTATTTTTTCAACTGTCTCCCATAAATTCCTCATTACCATACACTTGTAATAAAGTTTTCCAGAAATAATATACTTACTTTAAGTTTTCCTCTATTAAACGCACATACAGAAACTTGATAAGAAGAATGCCCCATGTCTACAAAAACTACATTTCGTGGTTTCTCTTCTAGGGCAGGAAGATCTTGCTTATAGATTCCATAGGCAAGAGCAACTAGTAAGAAAACAATGAAATTCAATGTAACATTATCATGTAAATAGTGAATAGGACTGCATCACATGCTATGTTTTACAAAAAATCAAATTGTTCCTATGCTTTGCATAATTTATTCATGAGGAACAGTTACTTCAAAGAATTAAATGCTGACATTCACTTAGACCTCCTTAACGTTTACAATTTCTAATTCCAATGACTTCGGCAATTTTTCCCAACCAGTTCCCCCACTTTTCCAAACATATTTTCCAGGATTTCTTTCTTCTACACTTGCACCATCTCAACATTCCCACATATCTCTCCCTGAGATGTTGCTTTATACGTTAGAGCCCATTAAAGGGCTGGAGAAAAGGTTGATCTTTAAACTGACACACTGTGAACGCACAATAACTGTGTTATTTTCCAAACGAGGATGTGATTATGTACCAATGTAAGTGCTATGTGGATAAAGAAAAAGCATTGGTCAGATGAATTCTTTATGTGTGACACAGTATCCAAAAACACTATGGCACATAGGTGTAAGTGCTGCAAGCAAAATAAAGAACAAGAAATCCGAGTTTTAAAAGATGGCAGAACCTTCAAGATTCACCAAGTCACAGATGCTAACAGTCCCTGTTACCTGCAGTTGTTTCATTCATTAATCGCAGGCAATTAAGGCCAGCAATTTGTGTTGCATCCATCACTGATCGTCTTTCTGCATCAGTATAGAAACAAGGAACCTACAAAAAAAGTGAAAGTTTCCTATATTAGGGAGTCTTCAGTTAAAATACACCTCCCAAAACACAGTAAAGTCTAGAAATGCCCTCAAATACCTACAGCAATTTATTCCTTATATGATCAAGGAGGTATTTCAAACCAGTAGGGAAAAGTTAGAATATTCATTAAGTAGTGTTGGAACAAATGGATAACCATACAGAGAAAAAATTAGGTACCATCCCTACTGCACACCTCATACGAAAATATATTTCAAATCAAAGATTCAACAGTTAAAAAAAAGATGAGTACCGGAAGGAAAGGGGGTCTTTACCATCAGAGAGAAGAAATTCTGTAAATATAACACAAAATACAGAAGAAAAAAAGGAGGAGAAAAGATCAATATATTTGAATAACAATGTAACAGGACAGATGGTAACTACACTTGTGGAGAACAGAGCATAATGTATGAACTTGTCAAATCACTAAGGTGTACACCTGAAACTAATGTAACATTGTATGTCAACTATAAACAAAACAATTTTTATAAAGATTAACATATTTGACTCAGAAAAATTCTAATGACCAAATGAAGAAAATATCTGCGACTCATAACATAAAAGAGTAGAGCCAATCTAGTATATATGAGGAACTACGAATCAAAATGTAGACCCATAAACTCAAAATGAGCAAAGAATAGGAATGGTTTACAGAAAAGAAATACAGAAGGGCTCTTAAATTAAAAATGTTCTCAACTTCACCTAAAGAATAAAACATTAAAATCACACCTTTTTTTTTTAAGATTTTATTTATTCATTTGACAGAGACACAGCGAGAGGGAACACAGCAGGGGGAGTGGAAGAGGGAGAAGCACACTTCCCGCTGAGCAGGGAGCCTGACGTGGTGCTTGATCCCAGGACCCTGGGATCATGACCTGAGCCGAAGGCAGACACTTAACAACTGAGCCACCCAGGCGCCCCTTGCAAACTTTGATAGCATCATTCACCTATTAGAGAATCAGCTAACACCCCAATAAGCTGTGCTGGTGAGAATGCCGTCCAAGTTCTCTTATACCCTGCAAGTAAAAGTGTGAGTACGAATTCTTTAAAAGGCAATTAAACAAGTGTGGTTAAAATTACAAATACATGGGACACCTGGGAGGCTCAGATGGTTAAGCATCTGCTTTCGGCTAAGCTCAGGTCATGATGCCAGGGTCCTGGGATCAAGTCCTGATTCGGGCTCCTTACTCAGAGGGCAGTCTGCTTCTCCCTCTGCTTGTGCTCTCTCAATCTGACAAATAAGTAAATAAAATCTTTAAAAAAAAATTACAAATACACATATCCTTTGTCCTAGCAATTATACTTCTAGGATTCTAACCCACAAATCCTACAAACTTATCACATAAGAGCAAAATCTTTTTTTTTTAAAGATTTATTTATTTATTTATTTATTTGAGAGAGAGATAGAGAGCACGAGAGGGAAGAGGGTCAGAGGGAGAAGCAGACTCCCTGCCAAGCAGGGAGCCCGATGTGGGACTCGATCCCAGGACTCCAGGATCATGACCTGAGCCGAAGGCAGTCGCTTAACCAACTGAGCCACCCAGGTGCCCACATACAAGCAAAATCTTATCTGTTCAAGTTTATTCACAGCAAAAAAAAATTTTTTAATTCTTTATAATTTAAAAAGAAAACTGAAAGGGCGCACCTGGGTGGCTCAGTCAGTTTACCGTCTGACTCTTGATTTCGGCTCAGGTCATGATCTCAGGGTTGTGGGATCGAGCCCCATGTTGGGCTCTGTACTCAGCAGGGAGTCGGCCCGAGATTCTCTCTCCCTCTGCCCCTCCCCCCCGTTCCCATGCACGCTGTCTCTCCAATAAATCTTCAAAAACTAAAATATGTAGATTTTTAAAAAAAAAGGAAGCAACCACAGGTCCAACAAAAACAGCCTAACTAGGGGCGCCTGGGTGGCTCAGTCGTTAAGCGTCTGCCTTCGGCTCAGGTCATGGTCCCAGGGTCCTGGGATCGAGCCCCACATCGGGCTCCCTGCTCAGCGGGAGGCTTGCTTCTCCCTTTCCCACTCCCCCTGCTTGTGTTCCCTCTCTCACTATCTCCGTCAAATAAATAAATAAAATCTTAAAAAAAAAAAACAACAGACTAAAGAGATTTCAGTACATGCATAACTGGAATATTCTGCAGCCGCTGAAAAGAATGAAGCCCTTCTTTACCACTAAGGAAGATATAGAAGATAAAATGTCTAAAATTTATCAAAAGAAGAATGAAACTAAAAAAGGATATATATATACATATCTACTTGGGTACACAAAAATCTCTGGAAAGATGTGTGACCAAGTAATAAAACTCCTAACATCTGGGAAGAAAAAGTCTCCTTCTAGGTAAGCAGAGGGTGCCGAAGCTTCCCATACACACATTTCATTTTTGAACACCAGGGCTACTATTACCTTTCCAAAAAAAAATAAAGTTTATGTTTTAACAATATCAACTCATAAATAAAGCAAAATATGCCCAAGCTCCATTTATATAGCAATTAGACATACCACAATAGCAAGAACTAGGGCAGTGAATGTGCAGCAGAGTTTGTACAGGGGCCAGAGCCGACTATCCTTAGAAAGGCCTGATGAAAAGGTTAGCTCTTTCCCAGCATAGAGGAACTTAAGTGATAAAGAGGTCACTAAATTAAAGAAAAATTTCCCCAAAAGACAAGAGTGGCTCACTACAGCTAAACTGTTTGTACAACATAATTTATGCTACATAGCTACTTTCCTTCTGGGAGTCTAGAATTTTGGTATGGATTAGGCACAAGGTGCCTATATGACTGACCTCCAGTTAGAAACCCTGGACTCCTAGGCTCAGGCAGAACTTGCCTGGTGTTCAGTATGTCATGTGTTATCACAACTTGCCACTAGAAGAATTAAGTGCACCCAGTATGACTCCCCTGGAAGGGGACTCTTAAAAGTTTGTGCCTGGTTTCCTCCAGAAACTGCCCTTGTGCCTTTCCCTTTGTTGATTTTGCTTTGTATCCTTTCATTGTAATAAATCTTAGCCATGGGTATGGCTATATGGTGAGTTCTACAGATTCGAGCAAGTCACTGAAATTCAGTACAGTCTTGAGGACCCCTAATACATGAGTTAATACAACACCTTTTAACTTGATCTCAAAAGCTGGAAAAGCCACTCGGGCATTCTGCCATTGTACGTACATAAATTTCACTTCTATACTGAGAACTGAGACTCAAAGTTAGGGCCCTAGGTGGGGGAAATGGGTACAAATCTGAAAATGTAAGGGAAAGACAAATGAATCTAAGAAACGCAGTGCCTGCATTGAATATGAGCTCTTAAGTAGTACTTTTATTCTTTGCATCCCTGGAATACAGCACACAACCATAATCCAATTCTTCCTGACAAATGTCAGTTCTACTGTACTCGTTAGCCGAGAACCAAGAAATTCAGACAACAGACTGCAGAGTAAAAGTCACCTAACAGCCCTTGCTTTGCTGATGAATACACCAATACGAAGACAAAAGAGAATACAGAACTAAGATATTAATATAACAACTGCAGAATGAGGAGATTCAGTTGCAAAGCCAATACAACCACCCAAATTTCAACAGTTCCTAAGGACTCCATCAGGCTTCCATCTTTTTTTTTTTTTTAAATATTTTATTTATTTGAGAGAGAGAGAATGAGAGATAGAGAGCATGAGAGGGAAGAGGGTCAGAGGGAGAAGCAGACTCCCCGCTGAGCAGGGAGCCTGATGCCGGACTCGATCCCGGGACTCCAGGATCATGACCTGAGCCGAAGGCAGTTGCTTAACCAACTGAGCCACCCAGGTGCCCCAGGCTTCCATCTTAACAGGAATATGCAAAAGACAAGATTAGTCTAGTGCCGCCCTGCCTTTAGTTCTAAATACAGGGCAAGCAAAAATAAAATACAGACACTGAAATGAAGAAAATAACATTTCTAATTGTGAATATTCAAATTCAACAAACAAGTGGCTATCACATGCCAGGCCCTCTGCAAGGTGCTAAAAGGAATCCAGGGGTAAGTGGGCTTTGAGGTAAGCCTTCAAATAGGAAAAACAGAGAAGAGCTGAGTAAAAACGAAGGGGCAGAAAAGAATACTCAAGAAAATGAAGACTAGGGCGCCTGGGTGGCTCAGTCGTTAAGCATCTGCCGTCGGCTCAGGTCATGATCCCAGGGTCCTGGGATCGAGCCCCGCATCGGGCTCCCTGCTTGGCAGGAAGCCTGCTTCTCCCTCTTCCACTCCCCCTGCTTGTGTTCCCTCTCTCGCTGTCAAAAAATAAATAAAATCTTTAAAAAAAAAGAGAGAGAGAAAATGAAGACTAGTTTGATAAATTCTTTTTTTTTTTTAAAGATTTTATTTATTTATTTGAGAGAGAGAGAATGAGAGATAGAGAGCACGAGAGGGAAGAGGGTCAGAGGGAGAAGCAGACTCCCTGCTGAGCAGGGAGCCCGATGTGGGACTCAATCCCGGGACTCCAGGATCATGACCTGAGCCAAAGGCAGTCGCTTAACCAACTGAGCCACCCAGGCGCCCTAGTTTGATAAATTCTTAAAATAATCCTATAACCAAAGGCAAAAAGCAATTTTATTTGCAACTCACAAAATTCTTCTCTGCTTCTTAAGTCCCCAGTAAAACGCAGGGATCAAACTCACCGAAACAACACAGTCCACAACAGGCTTCTTAAGAACACTTTCTGCTGTCTCCTTCAGTTTGGACAAAAGCATGGCAGTCACCTGCTCCGTAGTAAAACTTCGCTCTTCCTCCATATATTTCACCTACAATAAAACAACAAAAGGATCTAGACTTATTCCAGTTTTTCATGACCTAAAAGCCTAAAATGAGCAATTTTCATCATCAATGGATCATTATCTCAAGAAGGAACTGAAGAACACTAGTCTGGGAAGCAAAAACAACTTGACGGTCACTTTTAGCTTTTTAACATGTTTGTCAAACATGAATACCTGCAGATAAGGACCATTATGTAAACAGTATGCTGTAACCACCAACAAAAGCTCAGATCACCTGTGCAGAAGCAAACTGGGAGCGCTCACCATGGCCCAACACTGCACCTCCATAAAGAGGTCTCGTGGTGGACACTCTGCCACCTGGAATACTATGTGGGTTTTACTTTGTTTACTGTGTTGACTTTATGATCATTTCCAAAATTAGGATCCAATGTAGCCTGAGGTCATAGTTTCTGTCAGTTTGTTTACTGCTGTAGGCCCAAGACTTAGGACAAACCAGACACAATAAATACTTAAAGGATAAATGAATAAAGCTTCAAGATACCTACCCTGCATAAAAGTGTGCAACTTGGAAAAGGGCTACGAACTTGAAATGCTGAAAGACTGGCTAGGACAAGCCCCATCCCACATGCCCATAGTCCCCAAATACAGTCCACACCTGAAAACATAACTCTCTTCTTTCAGCCGCTGCTCCAAGTGAACCTTAACACCACCTTCTCCTAAACTCTTCGCTCCCCAGCCCAATCCTAATTTATTCTGGTGCACAATCTAGTAGTCCCTTACTTTAATGCACGATCAACATGGGAGAGCTCCCCTCCCCGTGAGCCTCTTCTTCCCGGCTATCTGCTGAATTCTTAGTCTACTGCTCCACTCCTGTACTTGGATCCACTTATTCCCTGGATCTTCTCCCTAGTCTCTTCCTCCTTTGGCTCTCGCAATGCTTTAGACTAAATCTGCCAATACCTAATCCTATTTCTTTCCTGACTGTAAGTATCCTCCATCTACTCACACCCTTTTTCCCTCCCGTGTACTCCAGATTTATCCATTACCAGCCATTCAAACTGCTCTCAGATTATTGCCACAGATATCCTAAGTAAACCCAGTCAGTGATCATTCTTCCATTACCAGAATTCTTCACTTTTAAATTCTTCACTTCTAAATTCA
Source organism: Eumetopias jubatus (assembly GCF_037043125.1). Lineage (NCBI taxonomy): Eukaryota > Metazoa > Chordata > Mammalia > Carnivora > Otariidae > Eumetopias > Eumetopias jubatus. The sequence continues at coordinate 26,750,377 of NW_028274811.1, read as the reverse complement.
ATTGAGTTCTCAATAACACAACTCATTACCTTTTTCTCACAATTCTCATCATCTCTTGGATTTTGAGCCTGGTCCCACAATCTGACTGCTCCAACTGCGATATCTCAAACACCAAATCTCCCCTTGCTAAACTCAGTTGCCTCTTTTGTAGGATCAGTTCACTGCACGCTGCACAAACTCTTCTAGATGTCCCAGAGATATCAAAGACTAAATTGCCTTTTCCCCAAAAGAACAACACCTCTTTCCAATCTAAGTCCTATTGCCAAGAGTATGACCATACATCTGCTTAGTGACTTTAAAGTGTTAAGTTCTTTGCTTGGTATTCCAAGAGTCGTTCACGAAAATCACACCAGAAAGACTGCTCCATCAGTAAACAATACAAGCAGCAATGGCAATGTTAACTTCAAACCACCACCACCCATCTGTCCAACCCATTTTAACAGCGCCACCTATCGCTCCCAGTCAAAATACAGAGCATTCAAAGAAGGCCAAATGGTCTTTCCTACCAAAATCTTCTCCTAAACACTTAACATTTTCATTACAACTTGAACTCAGAATGGTACAGAGATATATCGACCTAATATAATAAAACACCGTATTTTAATCCTAAACCATCACTTTGAGACCTTACCTTTATACCTGTTAATCCAGTGGGCAGCTGCACAATGTCATATGCAAGGTTAGATTTTTCTGATTCCACAAATGGATCAGAGAATGCTCGGCCATGGAATCTTTTAAATCCTTGGACTGTGTTCTTTGCATTAGAAATTACCTAAAGAGGAAGAACATCAGAATCAGAGTGAAAAGATTAAGAGCAATTAAATTAGGGGGGAAAAAAATTCAAATGCCTCAGATTAAACTAGCATCATTTTAACTCCACAAGGTTTCCTTTCGAGTTTCATTTTCTTTAGCACTACACCTTTCTGTATGATGCCTGCTCACGTGTGAAGTGAGGAATAATGGCCTTGTACAGACCACAGGGGCAGGGATGGGCACAAGAGCCCAGCTTGTCCTACTTCTCCATGAAGATGGGGCACTGTTCATGTACGAAGGTATTCTTCTGTTCTTAAACTTCTAATTAACATTTACATAAAATGAGCTTTAACTTTTAAAAATTATAATTTGTGATTCAAACTCTCCAGGAGTCAATCTGGCAATATCAATTCAGAAATTCTAGTGAAAGAAACTTTACAGGAAAAAAAGAGGACAGTAATTACATAAAGATAAATGTAGAAAGACAGTGACCAAATATTATTTACAATAGCAGAACACTGGAAACAGGCTGGATGGTTAATTAACAGGAGAATGGGTAAATAAATGACATATCCATACAGTGGGTAACATTATTTTAATAGGTTGGAAGACAAGTATCTATATGCTATGATCTCACTTTTGGAGTGGGGGAAGCATTTATTTCCGTAGAAAGAGTACAAAAGGTTATACGTTAAGATACTAACACTGATGTTTAGATAAAGGTAGTGCATGTAACTTCCAAATTTCTTTTACTTTTATAAGAACTGCAGAGCTCCTCTGCATCAGCTGTGTCATAAAGCACCCAGAAGTCTTTCATAAAACAATATTAGGCCCCCAAAATCGGGCCCTACTTCAGAAGGCTGCCAAGCAGAAACTCAGTACCACAATAACTATGTTATTCTAGAACTAGGCAACCGGTTTAGTACAATAACTATTCTCAATAATGAAAGCACGTTTAAAAACAAAAGAACTCACTGGAATTTTAGAAGACATTTCAAACTAACTCTGTACTTGCTATCTACTGCTTCCTAACAAATCTTTGACTTTCTGAAAATAAGATTATAAAACACCCAATGTAATCAAAAATCAATGGGCTAAGCACCATTTTCTTAGGCTTTTTATTTATTTTTTTAGCAATCTCTACACCCAACACGGGGCTCAAACTCATAACCCCAAGATCAAGAGTCACATGCTCTTCCAACTGCACCAGCCAGGCACCCCTGGACTTTTATACTGTAGGCCCTGCCCAGTCCAGAAAAAGAGACAGTTATTCATTCTATATGGTGCTCCAGGCTGAACCATAAAAAGGTCAAATATGCAACTCCTTAATTTTACAGCAACCTCAGACACTCAAAGCAACAGAACTCTTGGGGTTCTGCTGCTCTGGTTACTTAGAAACCAACAAATAATGTTAGGTTCCTGATTTATAAAATAAACACATAAATGTCAACTATGCTTCTACGAGTACGCTTTCTTTCCTTGAGAACCTTGATTAAAGATCAAATCTACAAACAACAGTGACTCTCAGTATGCCTAAGATGAAAACCCCAAGAGACAAACTTTAAGGAACATATAAAATATAAAGGAATAAACAAGCCTTGCTTAAACAAAATCTGGACAAAATACATCCCAGTAGTTTGCATTAAATAAATGATACTGTTCATGCTATTTTATCTTTTTTTAAGTAGGGTCCACACTCAGCGTGGAGCCCAAAGTGGGGTTTGAACTCACAACCCTGAGATCAAGATCTGAGCTAGATCAAGAGTCAAAAGCTTAACCAACTAAGCCACCTAGGGGCCCCTGCTCATGCTATTTTAAAAAGCTATTTGCTTCTCACTCAAGCACACGAGACTAGGGATCAGGCCCTCTTTCTCAGCTGCTCACCTAGGTACTGCCGTATTAGGCAGATAATGGGCACTGAAATAGTTGAAGGGAAAGATGGACAAAGCAGAGAAATAAGTCATTTTAGGAAAAAAAACAAAAAACTCTACCTGGCTTTTAGCTGCTGCTCCAATTGAACGATTCTTAGGACCAAAAGAAATGCAAGCCCTAGGGGGGAAAAAAGACATTTAAGCATCAAACCTTACTGCAACATTACATCCAACAGGATTACATCGCCATAGCAAGGAACTTTTCTGAGTCTTAGCTAAAAAGCCACATATCGTAAAAGCACACAGGAAGTCTACGATTTTGACCTCTCCATTGAGTAAAACTGTCCATGAGAATGCCTGGCCTCTTAGAAAAATGGGAGTCCTGTCATTTAGATGTTGAAGTACAAGTCTGATGTGTTAACCATCTGTCTAGAATACTACAGACAGGTGATCTAGCCAATCTCCACTATTCTCTTATTTTTCAAGTCTGGTGCTCAAAATCCCAATACAAAATAATGTACCCTCTTACCAATACATCAATTAAATGTTCTTGCTTTTTCAAACAGCTTATAACTTGACCTAGAAAATAGTCTATAAACTATGAGAACTCTTGTCCGACTTTACCTATTAGTAAGAAATTTTCCAGCACTAGCTTCCAAGGACTCACAATTTTTTTAATTTCATTTTTTTTAGTAATCTCTACACCCAACCTGGGGCTCAAACTCACAACCCCAAAATCAAGAAGAGTCGCATGCTCCTCCCAACGGAGCCAGACAGGCGCCGCAAGGACTCACAATTTCCGACAATGAACTTCATTCCCCCTTATGAACACATTCTTCCAAATCACCAGTTCATACACTGCCTGCTAGTTTGATGTACTTGCAGCTTATTCTAGAAAGCAAAACTGAAATCTGCTCACAGGTATAACTACTTTAAAACACCATTTTTAAGCTTAAAAAGTCAGTTATATTGGAATTGATACTTTTACTAGCATGGTCCCTATGCTTCCCCATAGGTTTTTCATTCTAATTAATCCCTCTGGAGCCCTGCCCCACGTTCCCTCTACTCCCATGTATTTATCATCTCCCCTTCCAGTGGCTGCTTTCTTTCAAGCTAAAGATCTAATTCACCCCAAAGAACCCAAAATATCCTAAAAGACAAAACTAAATCCTAAACAGAGTCTATTTTCTCCCGAATCCAGTAAAACCTTCTCTTCTTCCTACTTTAATAATAACTGCACAAATTGCTATGTGTATTATCTCATTAAATCTTCAAAAGTACCCCACCATCTTATCCCTCTTTTGTAGGGAAAAAACTGAGTCCAAAAAGGTTTTAGTAAGTAAATTTATCCAGTGTCTCACAATCTGGAAGCAATGGAGTCAAGACTCTAGACCATTTCCCCATACTTTACACTCTAGCTTTGGTCCTTTCTATCTGCCCTAGATCCCTAGTTCTTCCAATTTAGAGTAATAAGCTCTGGAGCCATAATACCTAGGCCCAAAACTACATTAGATGATCTACTGAGAATTATTTTATTTAAATAAACTTACTAGCCCTGTGCAATCTGCCAGAATGCTAGGCCTCTCTGTGCCTCAGTGACCCTTTCCACCCAAATGGGTAAGAACCCCTGTGAGCCAATCTCCCAGAGCAGCTGCAAGTAGCTTTGCACTGTATAAATACGGCACAGTCTGGGATCTCATTAGATTTGCTCTGACCCCTAAACTCTACAGGCCCAAAATGTGCTGGAGCTAGCCTCTGAGAAACACAGGTAGTCAAGCTTAGCCTTTCTGCATATATATATATATATATATACATATATATATATACACATATATATATATACACATATATATATATATATACACACACATACACACACACACCCCTACTCACTAAAATTTTTTTTAAATATTCTCAATACTAAGTAAATGTCTCTCCTATCAAAGCTCATACTGCCCTTTAGGAAACTGCCAAACACAATCTTACCCACTCCTTTCACCCTCTCCATTCCAAAAAGGCCTTCTAACCTAAGCCTAATGATTGGTAAACTCACATCTTTTCTAAAAGCCACCAGATCCCACCAACACCTCAATCCCAACATAATTACAAGGCAAAGTTATTTATCTTCCATTGTATCCCGCAGCCCCTTCTTCAAACCTTCATCTCATCAAAACAACTGCTGGCTCTAACAATAAAAACACTAATGTTCCCAAGCTTATTATATGTCCTGTGGAAGGTTAATTTTCTATTCTACCCAGTAACTCTGAAGCGGTCTTACTTGTAATTACCTTTCAAACAAAACCCGTAACCAACAATAAAGCCCAGATGCCTTACTGTGGAACCTAAGGCCTTGTACCATCCCAATCCCAACCATACTTTCCACCTGCATCTCAGGCACAGTGAACCAACACAAGTTAGTCGTCCCATCTTCCTGCTTTGCTCAGACCACTTTGCCACCTGAAATGCTCTGGTCCTTCTATACCTCACTCATTCTCCAGCAGTATTACTCACTTTGTGAGGCCTTCCCAATGGCCCTCAAGTAAAACTCAAATCATTTTTATCTCTTAAAACTTACTAGAATTCGGGGCGCCTGGGTGGCTCGTCCTTAAGCGTCTGCCTTCAGCTCAGGTTGTGATCCCAGGGTCCTGGGATCAAGCCCCGTGTCAGGCTCCTTGTGCTCCCCGTTCAGCAGGAGGCCTGCTTCTCCCTCTCCCACTCCCCACTCCCCCTGCTTGTGTTCCCTCTCTCGCTGTGTCTCTCTCTGTCAAATAAATAAAATCTTTAAAAAAAAAAAAACTTACTAGAATTGGATACAGAATGCCTCCATCTCAATGAACATTCTATCATACAGTGCCTGTAGGTAATATTCTCCCCTGAAGTCTGGTAATATTTTTACTTAGTTTTAAAATCTACATCTGCCTTAACACTAATAAGAATTGCTTTGTACATCTTGAAAAGCTAAATAAAAGTTTGTCTCAGTTCAAATTATAACTGACCCTTGAACAACACTGATTTGAACTGTAGGGGTCCACTTATAACATGGATATTTTGTGATACGGTATTGTAAACGTACTTTCTCTTCCTCATTATAACATTTTTCTCTAGCTTACTTTATTATAAGAATATAGTATATAACACGTGTAACATACAAAATGTGTTAACCGTTTCTGTTGTCAGTAAGGCTGCCAGTCAACAGTACACTATGGTAATTAAGTTTTCAGTTAGTCAAGTTACACGTGGATTTTCGACTATGCGGGGGATTGTTACCCGTAACCCCAAAATTGTTCAAGAGTCAACTGTACTCATCCTTTTGTTGGCTCATATACGCACACACTACAGTTGCCACTTCTTACAAAATAATCGAGCATCACTACTGGAAAGTCCCATCTTTAGCACCCGATATAGTGGGTAGACAAGGCTGCAGACAAGGCCCAACTCCTGCAAGTATGGGGAAGGGCCACACCTTCCTTACCCTGTCATAAGAAAACATCAATATCCTATCACTACAAAGCAACTCTCACATTCTAAAAAAATTCTGTAACAGTATGCCTATTGTGCTGAAGAAAGAGATCCTTAGCATTTCCACTTGGCCATCAACTTTACTGATTTGAATACATGTGCAGTAAAAAGAGCTCAGACTGTAGAATCAGTATGGGTCTGTCCAAATCCCTTCTCCGCCTTTCTAGCTGTGTGAATTCTCTGTTGCTTAGTATCTCTGAAATTCTATCTGCTCAACTCTAACATGGGGAAAATTAGGGCATTGGCCTCAGCAGCAGAGGAGAGCAGGAGAAGGCCACGACAGTGGGAAGATGGTTCCTTCTCCTACCAACACACAGATCACTCTGATGAGAAGTCCAAGGATCATGCTAAAGAGAAAGGGGCCCCCACGGAGTGGAGCGAGAAGGATGGCAACAGGGATAAAACTCGGAAGAAGCAGAGCCCTAGCAGGGATGGCAGCAGCACCAGGTCCCGGTCCAGCTCTACCTCCAGCACCAGCACAGGCCTGAGCAATGCCTCAAGCTCCTCTTCTGTATCCAGCTGCTGGGGGAGTTCCAGCATGTCCTACAGCTCCAACTCCAGCAGCTCCTCTAGCTCAACCAGTACCTCTGGGTGTTGGCATGACAAAAGGTGGCATTCCAGCTCCAAATCCAAACCACCCAAAAGAGATGAAAAGTCCTTCCCCTAAACCAGCCAAGGTGTACATTGGGAGGCTCACTAGGAGTGTGGGCAAGGACCACATCAGGGAGATAGATATTCTCTTCTCCACCTCTGGGGAAATAAATAGGATTGGCATGCCTTTAAAAGGATGCCCCCCCAATAAATAAATAAATAAATAAATAAATAAATAAATAAATGGTTGTCCCCCCATCTTTCCAAAGGCTAAACATACATGGAGTCAGAAGATCCAGATGAAGCCGAGAAGGTGAGACATGGGACAGAGGACAAATCGATGACCAGAAGGTCACTACTACCACTGTGCTGGCTCCCAGGCCTACGCCGCCCCCCACGCAATTTAGCCCTCCCAGGAAAATGCTGCCACCACCCCCCACGTGGCACCAGTCACCAGGGAGGATGAGATTGAGTTCCCAGAGCGGCAGTCCCTCTGGCTGCTGCTGCCACCGTAGCCACTGCAGCTCCAATTCCTCCTGATAAACAGAGCCACGGAAGCTCTGTGCCCTGTAACTTCTATTGCATCCACTTCACTTTGGTCACCTTTCTAGCCAAAGGAGGACTGGTAAGAAACAAATTCCTCTCCCAGGAAAGGTTTTGAAGAGAGTAACTGAGACATACTCTCTGAAAGCAAAGTTCCTGGAGTGTTACTGGGTTGGGGTTGTGCCTATAAAGATGCTCTCCAGTGTGCTGGCTAGAAAGCTCCCACATTTTCAGTTTCTGAGAGAGTCAATTTGGTAGCAAAGCCAGCAGGGACAAACAGGGTGGCAGTGTGGCCCAAGCCTATGGGTATGACTTTCATTTCCACAAATGACCGGGGGCTAGTCTGCCGGCCTGATCATGGCCTTGCTTGTTGGTCTTTTCCTGAGAGTGTCTCGGGAAAATGCAACTGCTGTTCCTGCTAGCCTGGCCCTGCTCCCCTGCCCCGTCCTCTTTCAACCTCTAGGATCAAACACCCCATGTTAGTTACCGAAAATGGTTCTATTTTTACATGTACTCTTGCACACACACCCACATCTCAGGTCTCCCTTTCTCTCTAAAATTGGCGAGCAAGTTGAGAGCTAGCTCTGCAAGGTCATCACGGACCCCTCTGTTGCAGCTGTTATTCATGGGGGTCTTGCCGGTTACCCTGGCAACACGGAACACCGCTTTTTTGGCTTTTATTGTACAGTCAGTACTAGCAATTGTTTGCTTTGAGTTTTATAAACTTCTAGCATTTTAGGCACTGTTGTGTTTATACTTTGTTGTGCAGACTGAAAGGACTATGTTGAATAAACCAAGGATTTGAATGCAGATCGGGAAAAAAATAAATAAAATGGGGGAAATTACAGCACCTACCTCATATACCTGCTGTAAAAATTAAATGTGTTGATCTTTTTTTTTTTTTTTTTTTTAGAGCGGGGTAGGCACAGAGGGAGAAGAAGAGAGAAGTCTTAAGCAGGTTCCACACCCAGCACTGAGCCCAACGCAGTAGTAAGAATTGTTTTGTACATCTTGAAAAGCTAAAGAAAAGTTCAAATTATAGCTCAGACCTGACATCGTGACCTGAGGCGAAATCAAGAGTTGGACACTTAACCAACTGAGCCACCCAGGTGCCCGTGTCGATCCCCTTTTAAAGGGTTTATATCAGAAACTGGTGTATCATAAATAGTAAAATACTAGTCATTATTATTGCTCCACTGAAGCCCTGGTTTAAGTTTCATACAAAAATATACCAACTAGTTTGCTATGAAAGTCCTGCTTCACCTTCTCAAGCTATCCATTAAAATCCAGTTATCTTCAAAATCATCTACCTATGAGGAATAAAAAGTCCTACTTTCATTCACAAAGAACTGAATGAGGGTCAATATGTCAAACAGCACAAATTGAAGGGTTTTTAAAAATAAAAGCTTACACAAAGAAACCTAATATTTAAATGTGAAGAAAGGCCAAAAGATGAAGTCAAATATTAGAGCCTGTTTTAGAACCTAGTCCAGTGCTTTCTAGTTAGTATAAGCTCTACGCAAAAAATTAGAAAACAGAAAGTATGACAAAGAAAAGAAACATCTGTAATTCCACAACCACCACCCCCACCATGGACGGCCACCATTAGCATTTATCCTAAAAAAAAAAATAAGCTAAATACCCTCAATTCAGTTTGTCTCTCCTCAACATACGATCTGAAAAATCTTCAGAGGCTGAATTATTCCACTAGGATTTTTACATGGAACAAGATATTAAAAAGAAACTTACCTACTACTCCCCACTCACCAGCAACTTCCAAAATTTGCACACAGCATGCATCCAATCTTTATCTATGGCAGGAAGCCTCTCTTCCACCAAGCAGGTCAAGCTCCCATATGCTGGGCAGTGTGCTTAGCAACCTAAACTTGATTTTCCCAAATACTCAGAGAAAAGAACTATTACTGTCCAATTTTATAAATGAAGATCTGATTCAAATCAAGTTAATGCATCCAGAAACTAACTGGTAAATATAAGCATCCAAGATTCAAAATCAGGACTACTGGACTCTAAATCCCATATATACCTATTTTTGTACTGCCTGGCAAACCAATTAGATTCATTCCTACTTCTATACCTTCACTTAGACCATCCCAAACTTTGCATCCATGTATTTTAATCCCATGTGCTCAAGTCCCACCCCTGCCTTTCCTCTCACTCCACCCGCAACAGTGTAACCTCTCCTCTGCACTGACACCTTAAGTCTGTACTTAATAACCCATCCATGACTATCCTTATTCTATTTACCACTGCTTTGTATCATTCATATTGCTCAACAGAATGGTTACATCTCTAGACAGCAGGAATCTTTATCTTCCACTTCCTCTCTTTGCCACACAATTCCAATTCAATGCTGCTAAAAAGAGACACTTGCTAACTGACTGGCACTACTTGTCCTCCACTCCCAAATACAGGTTGGTATTACAGGAAGTTAATTCAAATTAAGTTCAAGACTCCCCTGTTCTAATCGTTAAGCCCTAGAAATAATCATCTTTTTAGGCCAGAGAATAACACTGTTCTCCCTTTCATGGGTAAGAGATACTACTGACCAAATATTTATGCACATTCTAATGGGATGTTCTGAACAGCTGCAATGAACACAGATCCTTAAAAGGCACAGTTTCATGTTTATAAGAATGTGTACAACTGCTCTCGGGATATTTATAACAGCTGCTGCTCTAATTCTCTTTCTTAACCTATATAAGAAAACGAGTTTATCGGAGAACCCACAATAATATTGAGACTATCAAATAAAAGATTTAAGCAAAACTGGCATGGAAAAAATTACATTAGTCAGAGTATCCTCTGCTTATTGCCTTAGCCCTGAACTAGAAAGTACCCCAAAAAACTGACATCAAACAGACCGAACAACAACTCATCAGTAAGATTTGCATATTAAAAGCTATAAATTATGAACCCTTCAAAGTTCAATAATTTTATTTTATTATCCCAACATACAGTCCATTAATGAGGAGGATTAATTTAAAAAATTTGTATTTTTTAGGTAGCAACAGCAAAACTAGAAAATACTTGGGCAATATCCACTGTGTCCGGCTTTATCTTAAACACTTTATATAGTTCCAGCCCATTATAATCTTCACAATGCCCAGTGAATCACTTATCTTCCTGTTATAAATTAACCCCTTAAATTTGTATAAAGTATCCTGGCAACAATACTTTAAGAACATAGAGTTGGGGGCGCCTGGGTGGCTCGGTTGGTTAAGCGACTGCCTTCGGCTCAGGTCATGATCCTGGAGTCCCGGGATCGAGTCCCGCATCGGGCTCCCTGCTCGGCGGGGAGTCTGCTTCTCCCTCTGACCCTCTTCTCTCTCGTGCTATCTCTCATTCTCTCTCTCTCAAATAAATAAATAAAATCTTAAAAAAAAAAAAAAAGAACATAGAGTTGACCCTTGAACAATACAGGTTCGAGATGTGTGGGTCCACTTATGCATGGATTTTTCAATACAAAACAGTAGTATAAATGTATTTCCTCTTAAGATTTTAATAACATTTTTTCTCTAGCTTACTTTAAGAATACAGTATGGAATACATATACAGAGTATGTGTCAATCGACCATTTACATTATAAGTAAGGCTTCTGGTCAACAGTAGGCTACTAGTGGTTGAGTTTTTTGGAGTCTCAAGTTTTTATACACAGGTTTTCAACTGCAAAGAAGTGAGTGCCCTAACCCCCACATTGATATACAGGGTCAACTGTATATTCTTTGCCCTAGCAAATTCACGTCTGGAACTCTGTCCAACAGAAATAAAAATATTAACAAGTAAATCCAAGCGTAAAAGACTACGGTTCAATTAACTATTCGTAATTACAAAAGTTAGAAATAACCTGTTTGGAAAAAAAAAAGTTTCAGCCATAATAAATATTACACATTTAAGAAAGTAGGTTCATTATTTACTGACTCTGAAAGAAGTCTAAAGTATACGTGAAAGAAAATTTACACAATATAGTATGATCCTATTTGTTTAAACATACCCACCCTCAACAATGTATGTTTGTAGAAGTCTGGAAAAAGGTACACAAGCATACACAGCAAACTGCAAATAATGAGAAGGACAAGAAACCTCAGCACTTTAGTGTTTTGTTACAACAAATATCTGAAGTCAAGAAAAAAATGTTTTAATTTAGGAAACCCAATTAAGAACCTAATGACAAAGTTATGTCGGTAAGTCCACAAATTTTGTATACAAGATTGTACTTCAGCTCTTAAATGATTCTAAGGAACTACTTTCATAACTTCTACAATTAAACATAGGAAGGAAAATGGTGTAAGCAATTTGAACTTTAGTTAACAAATCAACTTTCCTGTTCTTTGAATCCAAAAGCCTCAAGATCCTACTGCTGTACTTAGGTCTACACAACACGGAGAAACATTTATTTCATAGGAATACTTTTCTTGCACAAGTTAGGTATCAGATGTTAATCTTCCAGTTAACCAAAAAGTATGTACTTTCAGCTTTCGCTCTCTCAAGGGCAGCTAATAGACAATTTCATCTCTTCAAATTCCTAATATACTGTTTTATTAGGAACTAAGTCCATGAAAATAGTAATATAAACAATTCACACACAGAAATTAAGTAATTCATTTCTACCCTATAAATTCTTTTTGGAAAGTAGGGCCCAATTCTTCAGTAATGTTTGGCACTCCATTAACATTTTCATTCCAAAACTTTAAGGTTGTACCCTTTCTACTGTAATAATCCCACTAAAAATACGTTTCTCATCTTATTCCAAAGCCTATGATCAAATTCATCAACATGGATGCTCCTAAATTAAACCTCCAAAGTTTATCTCAAAGCCACCCACACTTCCCTCCCATGCTACTACACTAGTAGAGAACAACATCAACTCCCACATGGACTAAATACTGCCATAACCTAAGTAACACCCTGCCTCTTCTCTTCCCCTTCTCAGATAAATCCATTCTCCACGAAAAAAGACAAATCATTTTTTTAAAACTATGATCTTCTCAGGCAGCCAAGTCCGCCAAGCTCTTCTGAATGCCTCAGTCTTCCTCACTTGCTGTTCCTTCTGCCTTAATCAGCTCTTCCTTAGACCCACCCACCACTTCCATGTAAATTTCTACTCCTCCTCCAGGTCTCAACTTAAATGGCACTTCTTTAAGAGCACCTTTCATCTCCATCGTACATCCGATTTAAATTAGCACTCCCCAGTCATCGTATTCTGTACTATCCCATGTGGACCTTAACCAGGTAGTAATTACATGTTTGTTTAGCATCTGACTTTTTTCCACTGCCCATTCAATGATGGCAGGATCTTGCTTATTTGTTCAGAGTACCTCCCGTGCTTAGCACAGTGGCTGGCATATTGGAGGTACTCAGTAGTTGCTAAAATAAAGCAAGCCTGTATTTGGTGAAAAGTAAGAGTCTCTTCTGGACAAAAGTCAACCGGATCCTCAAAAACTGAATCCAAATACTGTTACAGCCACAATTTGAAATGAGGTACTTCCATCACAGCCAACCCTCCAGAAACTAAGTCTCACTTGCACTGTGACACTAAAGCAAACCCCCATCATAGTCTCTGTGTACCTGAAAAAAAATCCACTATTCCATAACTACTACAAAAATGAACTTTTCCATTCCCATATCCTACTTAGGAACTCCAAGAAAGAAATTTAAGCTAATCAAAATCATAGTTCAAAAATTACTTCAATGTATGGTATCCCTAGAAGTTCCTGGAAAATATAAAACATGGGGAAAACATAAAATCCCTTAAAGTATTTAAATAGTACTGTCTTATCACAATTATGTAATGTATCTGGTCACCCATCACCTAGTCATTGAGGCAAATTTAATTCCAATTTGAAAAGATTAAACTTTTTTTTATGGAATTCATGGTAAAACTGTTGTCTAAAAAAAAATGGAACATTAACAAAGAAAAGACAGGAACACCGTTAGTTGCAATATTGGGAATTCTCTTCCCTTTGGATGGAAATTATGTTCAAATCTAGGCAGGAAAGGACCAAAAAGTTAAATGCCTGACTCGGTGCACCACCCTTTTTGATTTCTTGGGAAAGACTATCTTTACAAATGAAAAAAACTTGAATCTGGAGAGGAAGACGATATCAAATGGAAAATTAATGCTTAACACTCAAAAACAAACTTCAATGATTAAAAAAAAAAGCTCAGTATACAGTACCTTCTCTGGAATTACAAATTAGAACATAAAACCCACTATTAAAAACTACAAATACAGGGGAGACTGGGTGTGACAGCTAATGAGTACAGGATTTCTTTTGGACTGAGGAAAATGTTTTTAAATTGATTGTGGGGCATAGATGCAGTTTTGTGACTTCAGTAAGAACAATAGAACTGTACGCTTTAAATGGGTTAACTGTACATTCTGTGAATTCTCTCTCAGTGAAACTATAACCTAATTGAGAAAGGGACATCAAACCACATTTTAGGATGAGATAGATTTTCAGGGAAGCGCCTGACCTAGGTCTAAAACAAGGGGCAAAAATTTTACAAGTGGAAGGGAAATGTTTTGAGTCTCTGGGCAGCAAAGATCACTGGAGGGAGCAACCTCATTTGGCTACCCAACTGCGAGAAGGGTGACCAAAGTTAGGGGGAAAAAATGGACCTTGGAACAGAAGCCCTTTAAGAGCCACGTGGCAAATAATGAGAACCTAGAAAATAAGAAGCTTCTTAAAAAGATTTTGCCCCAAAAGAGGATAATGGATTGAAAAGTAGCTCTATAGTAAAAAGGAGGACTCTCTACCCAAGGAAAGACCTGAGTGAGTCATGATTTTTTTAGAGCTGTGTCTATACTGGTCCCTTAACTTACTATAGGTTCTCTAGACGTCAAAGTGAGCCCCTGAGTCATTCATTAACAATTGCGGCCAACACCCTGGTTGAAATGTATTAACTGTGAAAGTGAAACGCTGTTTGGTGTAGACGCGCAGAGAATGAAAGGAGAGAATGACCCAACATAGTTCAACATACTGAAAAAATGTGAAAAACCAACGTGAACGCAAACGTATCAAGACGTTGACTTTACTAAGTACTTTTATGGTAGCTGTGCCTTCCATGCGGAGCCCGAGCCTCTGGTGCTCCGGCTCCCTCTCTTCCGGGTGCTGCCCCGCCCCCACTCACGTGGGATCCTGGCCGCTCCATCTTCAGACCGCCGGCAAACGCCAGGACCCATTTAATTCAGCTAACTTTTACTAAGCGCCTACTGTGTGCAAAGCTCCGAACTCTGTGGTAGGCTGAAGAAACGGCAGTAGCCCTGGGCCTGGACTCTGCCCTCTAAAAGAACTCGGTCCACTATACATCGCAGGCCTGCCTTCCCTCCAGCGCCTACCCATGCCCTCCGCTGATACGAATACCAGCTCAGAGCCTTCACTCAACCGGCAGGCCACCGAGAAAAGGTCTCGCCGCTGGCGCAAACCCTCACGGCGAGTCGCGACCACTAGTGATCTGACACCCAGCGGGGGTTCCTTACACACCGGACCCTCGGCTCGCAACCGAGGTGACTCCCCAGTTCGCGTTCCCCAAGCCGCAAGGGTCGCAGACCAGAACAAGCGCTACCTCCCCACCCCCCACCCCCCCGGTGCACGCGGCCGGACTGGCCCACACTCACGGCGTGCAGCGGTCGCTGTACTCATTAGCGATCGTCTCGATGCCGCCGGCGCGGGCCACAGCGACGTAGCAGCTCTGGAAGCCCAGGTCTATGCCCACCACCGACATGGCGCCGGCTACAGTTCGGGCTCGAGCCCAGGTCCGGCCGGCGAAACAGGACACGGACCCCGGCGGGGCTGGCGCGCGGAGTGCGGGCCGCGTGGACCGGGGGGCCGGGGCTAGCAGGGGACGTGAGGGAGTCCTCGCAGGAAGTCCCTGGAAAGGGAGCGGCAGCGGAGAGCGCTGCTCAGGCCGGCTCCGGCTCAGCGGCCGCAGATGGGGCGCCGGTAGCGGGGGCGGAGAAGATCTCGAAAGATCTCGTCGCGACGAGAGTAAAGCTGTAACGCGAGAACTGCGAAGGAAAGGAATGTTCTCGCGAGACCCCGGCTCAGACGCTTTTCCCTCTGAGGTTCCGCCCCTAATTACGACAAGAGTACGTCACGTCCAGGCAAGAAAACCTGGGAAGGGACCCAGCGGCTGAAAGATGGTTGGGAGGCCAATTGAGCCTGCGCACAGAACCTGCCGCAGCGACTCCCCACGGCGGCAAAAAGCAGTGGGGCCCCTCCCTTTCCAGAAGAAAGTAGGAGAGCCAGCTGGAGGCAATATACTGAAGAGGCGCCGTTGGCCTACTTCCGCCGGTTTTCTTTATCAAAGAAACTTCCGGTGATGGGCCCTCTCGCGCCAAATTTGTGTTAATCTTCGAAGTCCTGAGAGCCCTCCCCTCTGGTCCCTAGGGTACGTCCGCGGGTAGAGGACAAGGCCGCCCTTGGAATGTGGCCCCGAGGAGGGCCTTAGGTAGGGGCTCTCTCGAAGTCCCAGACAGCGCCCTCTCCGGCTGAGGGCAGGAATCCTCAGTCCCACCGCCGTGGGGTTTTTTTCCTCTCAGCCTTGCTTCGCCGTTCTCTAAGCCGCTCGCGTCCTTAGAGCCGACGGAGGGGCCAACATGACTTAAACCTTGAAATCCCCAACACGTTTCTAAGCACCTGTCCTGAGCTGAACGCAAAGAGACACAGATGGATGACACGCTACCTAGGTCGCTTCAGACCGGCCAGTAAGTGACAGGCTTACTCGAGGCTATTGCACCTTAAACTTTAGGGCACCTCACTTCCGGAGTGTTCCAGGAGCAAGCAGGAAGCCCGCTTGCCATCGGAAAGCATCTCTATATAATAAGAATTTCTGATAAATTGAAATGGTCTCAGTGGGGGGGATCTGGATCTCCCAAGTCTCCAGTAATTTTTGTGATTTTTTTTGTCCTACATATTTATTTTGTGACTTTATTTTTTTAAGGGTATAAGTGTATAAGCTTCAACCCTCCCCACACCTGAATCCCACCGATCACGAGGATAGCTAAAAAAGCAAAAGGAATTCCAGTTTACGCACAAAATGGGGGAGATGAGGAGGGCTTTCCAGAAAGCAAAACCTGCTTTCAGGTTGTGAACAAAAAAAAAAAAAAAAAAAAGCAATAGCTAGTCTGAGTTGCTGAGAGCTTCTGTATTGCTGGAACGTAGACTGAGTTAAAGATCTCTATCTCAAGGCTAGAACAATTGGATCATTTAATGAATGAGCTAAGAAGAAAGTGCATTTTCTCAAATCTGCATTCCCCCGCCCACACACACACACACGCACATACCTCAGTCTCCTGGAGCAATGCCCAAAAGCCAGAGTGTTTGCCTTTACACTTGCAAATTACCACACAGTTGTTACATTTTGGTTAAACCAAATGTACTTTGTCTTCAAAAGCAAGTCCTGAGCGCTACCTAGGGGAGGACGTTGAGGGAGGTAGGTAATAGGAGTGGAGGCAGCAAGAAAAGGCCTTTGAACAAAGAACAGGGATGAACAGATATGCTACAACCCTGTTGACAGCATTATTGACAATAGCCAAAAGGTGAAAACAACCCAAATAATCACTGATGCATGAATGGATTTTTAACATGGTATATGGTATAAACATGCAATGGAATCTTATTCAGCCTTAAGAAGGAACAAAACAACACGTTACAACATGGATGAAAGAAGTCAGACAGGAAAGGATATATTTTGTATGATTCAATTTATATGAGGAAACTTTAGAGGACACTTTTAGCAACCAACTTGAACTATAGAAACCTGAATAAGGTAGAAGGGCCTGCAAACCTCTGGCTGATACAAACAGGCCCATTAGGTGACCCACCTCAAAATAGCCTTAAGCCCTAGCTGACCAATGGGTTATTTACACCCAGACACAGGTACCAAAAAAGGAAAATTCCATGTGTTCCCGTACTCTCTCACGTTCCCTCTTTAACTACAACCCCCCCAAGAACTGCCTTGGGGCAGTCTCTGTTCTGCTGTCCTGCCCACATTTCATTGTGTGTTTTCAATAAATTTCTATCTCCCTTGTTATGCCTTGGGTGAATTCTTTCACCACCGGCCTCCACCCAATAAGGTTGCCCCACATTTGGTCGCCCCCATCCAACTGGGAGAGACACAGAAATCAGAATAGGCAAATTCATAGAGACGGAAAATAAAATAGTGGTTAGCTAGGGCTTGGGAGAAGGGGAATGAAGAGTTACTGTTTAAAGGGCACAAAGTGGGGCGCCTGGGTGGCTCAGTCGTTAAGCGTCTGCCTTCCGCTCAGGTCATGGTCCCAGGGTCCTGGGATCGAGCCCGGCATCGGGCTCCCTGCCCCACGGAAGCCTGCTTCTCCCTCTCCCACTCCCCCTGCTTGTGTTCCCTCTCTTGCTGTGTCTCTCTCGGTCAAATAAATAAAATCTTTAAAGGGTACAAAGTTTAAGTTTAGGATGATGAAAAAGTTCTGGAGATGGATAGTACTGGTGATCACACAAGAGTACAAATGTACTTAATGCCACTGATTTGTATACTTTAAGATGGTTAAAATAATAAATTTTATGTTATGTGTATTTTACCACAATAAAAAAGTAAAAAAAAAAAAAGATTGACCTTGACCTTCTTCTGTCTTATATTTGTTTCCTACCTAGGAGGTTATCAATGACACCAAGAACAGTATTGGCCTTTGTGATGACAGAGAGTCCTGTGTCTGCTCTGCATTATAAACACTAGGCAAACAGAGGCCAGGCTGCCATAGGCTGAAGTGTCTTTAGCCAAAATATCACCAGGTCTGGGGGCACCTGGGTGGCTCAGTCGGTTAAGAGTCTGACTTCAGCTCAGGTCATGACCTCAGGGTCATGGGACAGAGCCCCACATCAGGCTCCCTGCTCAGCAGCAAGTCAGCCTGTCACTCTACCTCTCCCTCTGCCCCTCCCCTCACTCATGCTCTCTTTCTCCTGCTCAAATAGGTAAATCATCTTTAAAAATAAAATATCACTAGGTCTGGGTTATGGACTCTGTCTCTGCCTACCTTCTAGAATGTGGGAGACCTCCCCAGCCTTTAACTGAACTGGCAAAAAAGTACAACCCTATCTTTTTGTGTTCCACCATCATACCTACCTACCTTATTTGCCTTGGCTCTGCTTTCAGTTTAAAATACCATTGGCCCTATCAATCTTTTTAATGATTTGTCCTTCTCAAAATAAAACATAACATCAGTCACAGAGAGTACTCATCCTGCTATAAATAGTTCCCTGGATCATCAAACTTATAGCTCAAGAGGCTATTCTGGGATATTTAAGTAAATGAAGTCAGAAAAAGTTATTTAAGAATTCTGAAGAATCTAAAGTGACAAGTTTCCAAGAATCACAATTGTGAAGCAATGAAGTTGCCAGAATATTTCATGGTCAAGGCATCATGGTTGCAGCACAACTTCCTTTGATTCAGCAGAGCATCTTGAGAATTTTAGAAGGAGGAAGATGTTGCATGTCTTTCTCTGGTACAATGATTAAATTTAGTTCTAAGCAATCAGGAAGGTGTTTGTTTTAAATATACAGTGTTAATAGACTGCTCACCATGAGACCAAAGTTTCCTGTTGGGAATTCATAGTCTTCCCTGCCAAGTACCCAGTGGAATCCTGTCCTACACTGAGGAGCAGCTTCTGCAATTCTTTGCTTCAGGAGGAAGGTACAAGCTCTGATAATGGTATTTTGGGGCCTCCCTGATATCACACTGAGTAGACTAAGCGCCCTTAACCCAGCCAGCCCTCCTTTCTTAAACTTTAAAATTCTAGTAACTCAATAATAATGGTAATTACCTCATCTCTAGATTCTACAGCATGTGCCAGACATTGTGCTGAGTGATTTGGATATCATAAGTAAATTAATATTCATAGCAAACCCATTAGGTAGATATCATTTTCCAATTTTATAGATGAGAAAACAGACCTGGTGAGGTTCAGGAACTGGGTTCAACGTCACACAGCTTTTAAAACTCCTGACTTCAACATTGGTCTCCTAAATGATACCACTCTTTTCTTTTAAGTTCATGTTCTTTGTAAAGGGTCACTAAAGTGAATATGGAAACATAAAAGAGTAATAAGAGCTAAAAAAAAAAAAAAGGAAAGAAAAGAATAAGAAGAATAATTCAACCAGTCATTCACTGTTGACATTGTGGAATACATTTCTCCCTTTCACTATTTTTATTAAATACAATGTTTGAATTGGGTTATGCCTTTTTTTTTATGTTATATTAATCACCATACATTACATCATTAGTTTTTTATGTTGGGTTATGCCTTTTTAACATTAAGTTAAATCAACCTTCCCCAAACTGTGTTCCGTGGGACAGAGTTCCATGAGATAATAGATTAATATTTCCATTTTATAGACACTGATAAGTCCTACAGAAAATCTGTTTAACTTTGTTTAATCATAAATACAAGTATAAACATAAGAAATACTGTTTAAGGAATAGGAACGCACAATTAAGTCTCCTTTTTTCCTCAAGCTATTTTTCCAATCCTAATGCTCTTTTGATATAAAAACTATCATTACAAATCACTTGTAAGTCCAAATTGGCTGAAATTTTAGGGTCCTTCCTCATTCTATCAAACTGTCTGCTTAAATAATAGTACCATGATCTCATTCTGAAGTCCTTCCCCAAATCCCCACTTTTTTGCCCTTATTTGGTCTGATTACAGTTATTTTATGTCTTGCAGTTCCATTATAAATCCCAGTCCTTTCCCTCTTTATAATTTTAAAACGCTGGATGAACTTTGCACAGATTTCTCCAGGCCACACAAGCTGATATGATCATGAAAATTTAACCCCCTTATCTAGATCCCTTAATCAACGATCATTTTCCTGGCCTGACTCACAGCCTCCTTACCCACTGGCTCAAGCCTCTCCTCAACCAGCCACAGACTCAACTCAGTCTTCTCCCACTTCTAGCAGCTGACGTTCCAGCTCCACCCCAATGTCCTGCCTGTGAAATTGTTCTGCTGAGAGCACAAACATGACTCTGACCTGCTTAACCCAACTCTGCTGGGGTTTGTCCTGTTCCTGAGCATTAGGGGACCCCCAGGAAGATATTTTGCCACAGGAACAGCTGCCATCCCATTTCTACAAATTATGGAATTTTCTTCACAAGATCTTTCATTTTAACTAACAAATTCATCAGGACTCAGTGTTATCCTATGCTGGTTGGTTTCCCTTCAGCCGAATACAACTCCTTTCCCACGACAGAATGTTCTTTGCTTCTTGCTCTAAGACTCAAAGAAAATGATTTTTAAAGGCCCTGTGGCCTCCGATAATAATTTACTCTTCAGGTTTCCTGATTAAAGAGGAATCTGGAGCTTGGAGTGTGAATATTTGTAATCTGGTTAAGAATCAGTGTTACTATGAACAGCGTTACTATGAACAAGCTCATGTGGCATCCTGCCCATACATTGCTTCATAACCAGAGGGGGACCATTTATTTTCATGTTGACATGTAGTTAATGTTCAAACGCAATGTGAGTTCAAACTCTAAATATATCACCGACAATTACAGTTTGCCACTGAATGCCAGCAGCGTAAGCCCTAACTCAGAGGAGAGTGACCACCATGTTTTCCAGGCAATGGCACAGGAATCCATCCTTATGGTTGGTCAAAGGCGGCAGCAGCGGCAGCAACAAGCTCCATCAAGAGTGGAGATGATCTGAGCTCACTAGAAGTATCCGAGTTTCTTTTCCAGACAAGACAAAGACAGGCCTGGGAAAAGGTGACCAGAAGAAGCTTCCATAATGGAGATATTATGAAACAAAAAGCATGATAAGAACTTTGAGTATTCTTGAAAAGCTTTTAAAGAATAAGGTACTCAGCAGAGAATAGAAATGTGGTTAATAAGTCATTCTTCAAAACTGGACGACCAACCCTTTAAGAATACTATTTAGTCTATTAAATACGGATTATATTTTGTGACATTTCCACTAAAGGCAAAAGTTTACCTTTAAAGAAAGAGCAGTGGCTTAGGGCTTCTTCTCTAAAAGCGAAATGCCCTTGCAAAGTCGGGGGAACACAGTGACAACCTGGCATCTCTATGTAAATGGACAGGAAGTATAACCACATGATGGAGAGGAAGTTCATGAATAGCTCCTCCACGCCCCCACCTTCCATCCTGGCAGGCAGACGTCTACCCGTGCCTGTGTACACACACATACATACAATTCAGCATTTACTTTGATTGCTTACATGAGTGTCTTTCTCTAGAATTTTCAATGGAAATTTCTAAAGCTTGCAACACATTCTCACTGCAATATCTGAGAGTTGCTGCTACTTGTGAAGCAAGGCTAGCCACTTGCCCTCCCTCTGTGAGGAGTTCTCTTCACTGAAGGTGTGGTTGCTGGTAGCAGAACCATCCTGTCAAAACTGCAAAAGAGGGCGCCTGGGTGGCTCAGTTGGTTAAGCGACTGCCTTCGGCTCAGGTCATGATCCTGGAGTCCCGGGATCGAGTCCCGCATTGGGCTCCCTGCTCAGCAGGGAGTCTGCTTCTCCCTCTGACCCTCTTCCTTCTCGTGCTCTCTATCTCTCATTCTCTCTCTCTCAAATAAATAAATAAAATCTTCAAATAATAATAATAATAATACCATATAATTACCAGAGGAAAAAGGTGATTATATACAAATACATATGTATCTATGCAAACACAGACATATAGTGAACTTTTATAAGCATAACATCAAAAGACAAAGACAGTAAAAGAAAAGATAGAAAAGAGAATGCAAAAAAGACCATAAACAAAATTAAGGGCAATAAATACAAAATTAAGAAATTTTACCCAAAATTTGAAGATAAGGCAAAAAGATTACTGCTTGCTCTTTCAATATCATATTAAAACATTGTTTAATGAGCCTACCTAAGGGACCTATGATTCTCTAGGAAAAATGTAACTTTGTTCAACTTGCCATTTTCTGTTGATTAGGGCCCAGACTAAAATTAGATGTTAACTTCACAGAAGATTGATAAAGTGCAAATGGTGTTTGTATGGGAGAGATGCAAATGATTTCGGTCTGGTGGAAAAGATATTTGCAAAGACTATGCTTTTATTGCCTGCTAGAATAATAACAAGTTTTGTATTTAATTTAGCACTCTGACTTCGACATTCTTTCTTTCACTTCAGTCTCTTGAGTTCTTCAGTGAATCAGCTTTAAGATCCTGCTGGTCCTCTCATTAATGAGTTACATAAATCACTGACACGTGTATGTTTTTAAATTTTTAAAAATCATACTTTGTCCAGAAAGTTAATCATAGACTTTCCATATGATCCAGCAATTCTACTCTTACTTATACACATAAAGGAATTCAAAGCAAGGACTCAAACAGATACTTGTACAGCAACTTTTATAGCAGTATTATTCCAATAGCCCAAATGTGGAAACAAGCCACGTATCCATCAACAGGTGAATGGATAAAAAAAATAAAGGATACACGTACAATGGAATATTATTCAGCCATAAAACAGGAATGAAATGTTGATACATGCTACAATATGAATAAACTTTAAAAACTGTATGCTAAGTGAAATAAGCCAGACACAAAAGGACAAATATTGTATGATTCCACATATATGGGGTACCTAAAATAAACAAATTCACAAAACATAAAATAGAGACAACCATGGGCTGTGGGGAGGAGCAAATCTCGAATTACTTTTTAATGGGTACAGAGTTTCTGTTTGGGACGGTGAGAAAGCTCTGGAAATCATTAGTGGTGATAGTTGCACAACATATGGATACATGTAATGCCATGCCATTGTACACTTAAAAATGTTTAAAATGGTAAGTTTTATGTTATGTATATTTTACCACAATAAAAAAATGTATTCTTTGACAACTTAGCAAGAAATTTTTTTTGCAAAGAAATATTCTAAATATATATGACATCAAAGAGGAAATATTCTTGATCTATACATAGTTGTCATAAGTCAATCAAAAAAAATAGACCAAAGATTAGAAGACAAAATTCACTAAAAAATAAATACAAATGACAAACACATAATACTCGATCTCGCTTGGAATTTTCAAAGAGTTAATTAAAACAATAATGAAATTCCATTTTCCCAAACCATATTGGAAAAAAATTACATTAGAAAGTACTGGCAAGGGGTGCCTGGGTAGCTTAGTCATTAAGCGTCTGCCTTTGGCTCAGGTCATGATCCCAGGGTCCTGGGATTGAGCCCCGCGTCTGGCTCCTGGCTCAGTGGGGAGCCGGCTTTTCCCTCTCCCACTCCCCCTGCTTGTGTTCCCTTTCTCTCTGTCAAATAAATAAATAAAAGCTTTAAAAAAAAAAAGAAGAAAATACTGGCAAAGGTATATGAGAAATTATAATCTGGTTCAGACTTCCCAGAGAGTATTTTGGGAAGTGTGTATACTCTGTGACAATAGTTGTACTTCAAAAAAGATACCCTTAAAAAATGATAGGCAAGCATGCTTCCCATGGTTATACAAGAAAGGGAGGATAGGAGGGTGTTTAAGGTTCTGTGGCCCTACACCCTGGGCCTGAGCACCGGTTACACCACAATGACTGGAGTGCCTTTAGGTAAGTGGCTTAATAGTCTCTAAGCCTCAGTTTCCTCCCCTGAAAAAGGGAGGAAATAATAGGACCTACCTCATAGGGTTGATGTGATAATTAAATAAGACAGTTAACATAAAATGTGCATTGCCTGACACATAGTAAGTTATCAAGAATTGTTACAGTGGTGCCTGCCTTACTCAGTCAGAAGAGTATGTGACTCTTGATCTAGGGGTTGTAAGTTTGAGACCCGGGTTGGGTGTAGAGATTACTTAAACATAAAATTTTTCGGAGGAAAAAAAAGAAATATTAGAGATGGTTGTTATTGTTGTTGCTCTAACAGGATATTGCATGAGATTTTTCCCAGTTTTCCCAGAATTGGTGATTAGGGCCCATAGATAAGAATAAAAAAGTACTCACTAATCCACACCCTTAAGAAAATTACCAGTAATTGGAACCAGCCAACTCCACCAAGAGAGGAGGCAGAAACAGCCTAGGTATTTCCAGCTTCCTCCCCATCCCAACCAAACCAACCCTTCAGTCTCTGTAGAAGTGGGGAGGAGTGAAAGGGAGATGGGGAATTGGCTTTGTGGAGAGTACAGAATTACTTCAAGGTAGAAGTGGAAGGTGCTGCCTCGCAGGAAAAGACAAGTGAGAGGGAGGCTATTGTAAAGATTAGAGAGAGATACACGAAAGGAAGGGAGACCTCCAGTCTCTGCCCTAGTTGGCCATCTGCCAATTTCCGTCTCTGAACAAAGGAGGGACAAATATCAGGGGGAAAACAGAGAGAGAGACGAGAACTGGGGAAAGCTAGCTATCAGAAGGAACCAGGAGAGGAAAGTAGTGTGTCGTGACACACTACAAGGATCCACTGCACATTGGAATAGGTGGCTGAACTTGGACTGTCTCACCAGACCCTACCCAAGAAGACCACTGGCTACAAGAGGGGACCCTCGCAACAAGAGGCAACAGTTGAGAAGGAATGGTCAAGCCGGATCTAAGATCTCATCAGGGAACTGTTGAGTAGGATATGCCTCGAAGGACACCTATACTGGACACTTGCCACCCAGTGGGCATTAACATAGATGCTAATCAGCATAGACTAGAGAGGCAGGGACAGCCAACAAAGAGAGCGTTAAAGACACACTCAGGCAGGTATGAAACCCTTTGAATTGAGATTTCTCTGACTTTCAGCTAAAAGTATTTTCATAACTTCTTTCTCTGCAGAGCATATACTTACTGGCTGCCCTCAACTTGGAATGTACATGCTTCAAGCCCAACCTTACACAGGGCTGAAAACTTGAGACCTTCAGTTCTTTCCTTTTTTAAGATTTTACTTTTAAGTAATCTCCACACCTAACATGGGACTCAAACTCACAACCTCAAAATCAAGAGTCACATGCTCCACTGATTGAGCCAGCCAGGTGCCCCATAGACATTCAGCTCTAATATAAAATTCCCAGGTAAAAGATCCTAATTGGTGCAGCTTGGATCAGCCAAGCTAGTTCAGTCAAGTATAACTGGGAATAAAGGGTCACTGATACCCAGTCTCAGAGGACTGTCATCATGAGCTAGAAAGACACCCCAAAAGATGTCTCACAGTGTTGATGTAGTGAAAGAAAATGTTGTGCCCCAGAATACTAGAAAGCTGAGGAATCCACATAGGCTTGAGTAGGCTTTGAAATAAACATGATATTGGGGGAGTATTTACTATTATATTGTGGGATGGGCATTTACTATTCCTCACTTCCTGGAGAGTTTTACAAGGTGATGTGTAGGGACTGTGGGTTCCTTTTGGAAGGGGCAGAGGGCTCCTGATCTGAGATGAAGTAAGGGAGGTCAGTAATTGCCGGAGAGAGAAAGACAGAGAGTGGTCACTTCATCTACAATGTGACTACCTTCCACTGAAGCCCGTAAGTCTTTTGTGAGACGCTTGGTGTGATGGGATTTCTGGTGGGTACCTGCAAGGGAGATGCAACCTCATATACCCAGGTATGACCTGGGGTAGGAACAGAGACAGAGAAGCTTAAGAGGAATCAAACCATCCAATATAGAGAGTAATCTATGAATTACCCCAGAGCCTGGATATTGGAGCCAAGTTTCTTAAGTTCTCTAAGGGCACTGAAGCCTTCAGAAACCACAAAGGAAAAGGAAACCACAACGATTTCACCAAGAGCAGACTGATTAAATCACTTTGACTAAATTAAGTCCAACTAACTATAAAGTGAAATCCTGATCCCTCACAGGATGGGGTTTCTCTGTATCCCTATCTGCAGTTGGGCAGGTGAAATAGAAAGGTGAAGCATTTCTTTTTTTTTTTTAAAGATTTTATTTATTTATTTGAGAGAGAATGAGAGATAGAGAGCACAAGAGGGAAGAGGGTCAGAGGGAGAAGCAGACTCCCTGCTGAGCAGGGAGCCCGATGCGGGACTCGATCCCGGGACTCCAGGATCATGACCTGAGCCGAAGGCAGTCGCTTAACCAACTGAGCCACCCAGGCGCCCAAGGTGAAGCATTTCAAAACCCTTTAGTGTTCTTTAGACTCTAGGACTTCCAGTCTATGTTTGCTTCTTTGGGCACCGGCTGGTCCAAGGAGTCAAATTTCCCTGGGACCTTGTTATAGGGGGGCTGTTTTCTCCCCACTGATTCACAAACCATGAGGCCTTAAAGGTCTTAGGTGGTGGGAGCAGGGGTATCTGGGATTTCCATCACAGTAAGCCCAATTTGGCCTTGATGTAGAATGGGAAAGTGGCAAGTACCTTGAAAAAAATTGTCGAAACCAGAATGAGTAGCTTGAAATATTACTAAAGGCTCTTAATATTTGTAGTTTCCATTTTACAGCATTGATTGGAGAGCAGGAAGAGCAATTTTGCTGAGAATGGAAACATCATGTGAGACTCCTCAGACCGTTTCAAGTTCTAGAAAAAGAATTCATGGTAATTTACCAGTACCATTACTACAGTGCCACCATTTAATTTTGAACAAAGGTTTGTGTCTTCTTTCGCTTTAAGGAAAAATCCTCCCATTTCACTCCCTTGGAATTAAACCGTGACCGTCTGCCCAGTGTAGAACCATTTTCTTTGTCTCCCCACTATCCCTTCTCTTCACTACCCTGACTCATGCTGAATCACTCGAAGAACCTCCTCCCACTGGGCCACAAAGATTGAACCAGAGATAGGCAGATGAACATGGGACCAAGCACATGGCACTGTTCCAAATATGTGTCTCTTGCAGCTGGTGGGGAATTTTCTTACTCCCTTCTCCATTGTGACAATGTTGAACTTTACCTAAGCCCTGTGTTCCTAGAAAACTGGGAAGGTTAAGAAATGTCCTTGACCCTTTCATGTTCCAACTTTACTACAAAGCACCACTCTTCCTCATGTGACTTAGATAAGTCCCACAGATGACCCCCTTGTTTACCTATGATAAGACCAGACAGAAACTCTCTGAATTCCCATTCACATTCCAATTCACAGAAATGATTCTGTGAATTGTCTGTCGCACTCAAACTAGCTAGACACAAACATTTCCTGTTCAGCTCACTGATTGACACTCCCTGATTACAAAAACAATCGCAACTATAAAATCACCCTACCTGGAAGTTGTCTATTCCTCCCCAGAAAAGTCTCCAGACAAACCACCCTGCCAAGGTAATGATCTTCAGATCCGGGATGCTCTCCCTATTATAATACCCTAAATAAAACCAGTTTGCTTGCTGTTTGGTTTTTGTCTTTGACAGGTTGTGGAATCATAAAGATGTGTTCCCAAGGTTCTAGTGGCCATATTCCCAGCCACAGAGAGGGGTCTGAGGGAATGAGGCCATTGCTCAGACGAAAGTAGAGACTAGCTTGTCTTTTTTTTTTTTTAAATATGTGATTTCTTTTTTTTTTTTAGATTTTATTTATTTATTTGAGAGAGAGAATGAGATAGAGAAGAGAGCATGAGGGGGGGAGGGTCCGAGGGAGAAGCAAACTCACGGCTGAGCAGGGAGCCTGATGAGGGACTCGATCCCGGGACTCCAGGATCATGACCTGAGCCGAAGGCAGTCGCTTAACCAACTGAGCCACCCAGGCGCCCTGAGACTAGCTTGTCTTGTAAAAGGCATCCCATTCCTGGTTCTGGGCCTAGGTGCCTGGAACTGCCCTGTTTTGGTATCTACCAGCATCTATCCCGTAAGTCCTGTTATTTGTTTGTTTGTTTTTGTTTTGTTTTAAAGATTTTATTTATTTGTCAGAGAGAGAGAGAGCATACATAAGCGGGGGAGCGGCAGGCAGAGAGAGAAGCAGACTCCCCACTGAGTAAGGAGCCCGATGTGGAGCTCCATCCCAGGACCCTGGGATCATGACCTAAGCCAAAGGCAGACGCTTAACCGACCAAGCCACCCAGGCGTCCCTTAAGTCCTGTTTTTTACAATGGTTATTTTGATTCTGGTTTCTGTCATCTGCAACCTGAATAGCCCTAATAAATCCACCATATTCAAAATTTACCTTGCAAGTGCAGTAAGTATATTCATATAAAAATACTGGGGATTAAAAAAATGCTAGGGATTAAAATTCACTTTGAGGCTTTATCAATGATAAAAAGCCCTTCACATGAATGTCAGCTAGACTTATTGTGGTGTTCTTTTTGCAATACATATCTTCCTCAACTTATCATGGGGTTACATCCCATAAGGTTACATCCCAATAAACCCATTGTAAGTTAACAATACTGTGAGTCAAAAATGCATTTAATACATCTAACCCACAGAACATAATACCTTAGCCTAGCAGAACTTAAATGTGCTCAGAACACTTATATTAGCCAATAGTTGGGCAAAATCATCTAACATAAAGCCTCTTTTATAGTAAAGCATTGAATGTATCATGTAATTTATTGAATACTACACTAAAGTAAAAATCAATGGCTCTATGGATAGGAATTTACAACTGTAAGTCTGTCAGTTACCTTCATGATCATGTGGCTGACCGGGAGCTATGGCTCACTGTCATTGCCCAGCATCAAGAGAGAGTATCATACCGCACATCTGGGAAAAGATCAAAATTCAAAATCTGAAGTACAGTTTTTGTGGAATGTGTATCTCTTTCACATTATCATAAAATTGAAAAACTGTAAGTCAAACCATAGTAAGTTGGAGACCATCTGTACATACAAATATGGAATCATTATGTTGAATACCTGAACGAAATGTTATATGACAATTATACTCCTCCGCTAAAAAAAGCCCTTCATGACATCCACTTTTAAATGGCTTCATGAAACTTCACCGAAGAAATGGAAAAGAAAGAGAATGGTTAGTATTTTTTAAATGTAGAGAGAAAGCATGAATGTCACAAAAATCCTGATCTAACGTGTCATGAACGGAAAGCTGTATTACCTAAAGTGGACAAGATTTACAGATGCTACTAATACTTGGAAATTTGAAGCAAATCTTAACACTCTCCAAAGTTAATTCACATTTTACCAAATTCTCAAAAGACTGATGAAGACTAGATGGTGCGGGGCGCCTGGGTGGCTCAGTTGTTAAGCATCTGCCTTCGGCTCAGGTCATGATCCCAGGGTCCTGGGATTGAGCCCCGCGTCTGGCTCCTGGCTCAGTGGGGAGCCGGCTTTTCCCTCTCCCACTCCCCCTGCTTGTGTTCCCTTTCTCTCTGTCAAATAAAAAAATAAAATCTTAAAAAAAAAAGACTAGATGGTTCAAAAAGGAAATCTTTATAGCAAACTTACTGATATCAAGTACAAGAAAAGGATCTGTTGACAACTCCAGAGCCTACCTTGAACCTAAACTGATGCTATACAAAATGCTTCTCACAAAAAGGCAAACGTCTCAGTATTAAAGAAGGGCTCTTAGGGGCACCTGGGTGGTGCAGCCGCTCAAGCAACTGCACTTGCTTTCAGCTCAAGTCGTCTCAGGGTCCTGGGACTGAGCCCTGTGACAGGCTCCACGCTCAGTCCAGAGTCTGCCTGAGATTCTCTCTCCCTCTGCCCCTCCCCACCGCTCTCTCTTCCTCTCTCTCTAAAATAAAGAAATCTTTAAAAAAAAGAAGAAGAAAGAAAGTCTCTTAGGCTGTATTTGTTTTTTTGTGGAGAAAGGCTATCATGCCGTTCTTATTTATAAAAAAAGTATAATTACTATTTTATTTCTGCTTCACAAACCACATAAACTGAATCTTGATTTGGTATTTTTCTGATTAGCATTCTAATGAAAAATGAGTTAGAGGAATTTATTATGAAGTACTTTGGAGAGTTTGGGTTCTTTCTCTAGTAGCACTGATAACTCAAAAAAGCCTTTTTCAGTTTTATCGATCACAGAGAAAAGCATTTAATTCTATAGAATATTACTTGCTTCATATTTTTTAAAAAATTAAGATATACATTCAGGGACGCCTGGGTGTCTCAGTCGGTTAAGCGTCTGCCTTCAGCTCAGGTCATGATCCTGGGATCCTGGGATCCTGGGATCGAGTCCCACATCGGGCTCCTTACTCAGCAGGGAGCCTGCTTCTCCCTCTGCCTGCCACTCCCCCTGCTTGTGCTCTCTCTCTGACAAATAAATAAATAAAATCTTAAATAAACAAATAAGTAAATAAAAATTAAGATAGACATTCAAAGACAATAATAAATTTTTACAATTTACATGGGCACCTGGGTGGCTCAGATGGTTAGGTGTCTGCCTTTGGCTCAGGTCATGATCCCAGGGTCCTGGGATTGAGTCCCGCATTGGGCTCCCTGCTCGGCAGGAAGCCTGCTTCTCCCTCTCCCACTCCCCTTGCTTGTGTTCCCTCTCTTGCTGTGTCTCTCTCTGTCAAATAAATAAATAAAATCTTTAAAAAAATTTTTTTACAATTTACAATAATTTACACATGTTAATCCATATGCCTAAGGACCTATAGGTAAAATGTGTGTTTTCCTATATTTTTTTGCATTCACCAAAAGTAAAACTTTTTAAAAGTAGAACACTTTAAAAATAATTTTGTCTAGGGGCACTGGGTGGCTCAGTGGGTTAAGCGTCTGCCTTCAACTCAGGTCATGATCCCAGGGTCCTGGGATCGAGTTCTGCATCGGCCTCCCTGCTGAGCGGGGAGCCTGTTTCTCCCTCTGCCACTCCCCTCCCCCCCAGTTCATGCTCTCTCTTTCACTTTCACTCTCAAATAAATAAATAAAATCTTAAAAAAAAATAATTTTGCCTAGACTGAATAGAGAAAGTAAGTCTATGTGAAATTCAAATTTTCCAAAAAGTAAATATATTCTTCAGGGAAAAGATACCTTTTTAAGATGCTAAACGATAGCTATAAGGAACCCTCAGAATTCTACACATAGGAGAATATCCTCCCCTAATGACCAAGAAATGGGGCTGAGAGTGATGTGGACACTGAAATGCAAAAAAATGGGCATCTTCATTCCATTCCAGATAGACCGCCGTGATGGTAGAACTCTTACTCTTCATGCCTCTTGCTGTGTAACATTGCTTTACGATTTGTAAAATCACTGAGAGAATGTTCTATATCTTGATTTAGGTGGTGGGTGCATCTCTTGTAGGTGTTTGTACTTGGTAAAATTCATCAAGCCATACAGTTCGAAATCTGTCCATTTTATTCTATGTAAATTATACCTCAACTTTTAGAAATATTATCTAAAAGCACAGTGTGTGACCCTCAATAAATGCTGTTGCTAAAAAAAAAAAAAAAACCACCAAGAAGCAAAAATCTACTAATACTGCTCAGGACAATTAAAAATTCCCCAGACATATATTATCTGTGTATATATATTTTTAATTTTACTTATTTATTTGACAGAGAGAGAGAGAGAGAAAGAATGAGCCGGGAGGAAAGGCAGAGGGAGAAAGAGAAGAAGACTCCTTGCCGAAAAGGGAGCCCGATGGAGGGCTTGATCCGGGGACCCTGGGATCATGACCTGAGCTGAACGCAGACCCTCAACCGACTGAGCCACCCAGTTGCCCCATCTGTGATATTTTAAAACGTGTTATAGGGGCACCTGGGTGGCTCATTCATTAAGTGTCTGCCTTCAGCTCAGGTCATCCGGGATCAAGTCCCCCATCAGGCTCCCTGCTGGGCGGGGAGCCTGCTTCTCCCTCTCCTACTCCCTCTGCTTGTGTTCCCTCTCTCGCTGTGTCTCTCTCTGTCAAATAAATAAAATATTTTTTTAAAAAATAAATAAAAAATAAAAATAAACAACAATAAAACGTGTTATAATTAGTTAAGGGTCAGTTATGGATATAAGAAATATCTACATTTCCCAAAAGAGAACTTTGAACATCTCTTTCTGTAGATAGTGGAAGATAATGTACATTATTTTTCTTAATCTCTATTTCCAAGTTTTTCCATAATGAAAATGGATTACTTGTGTTTTAAAAAAGGAGGCATGGTTTCAAGACTATTAAATTCAAACTGGAATAAAGCCATTTGAGCCTTAGCACCCACAATACTGGGAAGGTCCAGTGGAGGGGGTGGGAAGCCAGAGCAGTTCGATAAATGGGGATACATCTAGATGAAATATTAGAGCATCATTCTGAATTTCACATGAACTTTAATAAAACATTCACCATGTATCTGACTTGGCAATTAAAATGATTGGATTTAGAGCACAGAAGTTTATCATCCTCACCAGAAAAGGGAGAGAGAAAGAGAGCCACCTTCCTTTGGGTTTGCTATATGACATCTCTAAGTGTTTTGTCACTGTAGGCCTTTGTGAAACACCGTGACCACCCCCACTGCATCTAGGTGTGAATAATTTACATAACAGATCTTGTAGAAAGGTCCTGTTACAGGAGATAGGGTACATCTTTTGTTTTTTTCTGCATAACATTCACTCTTTACAGTGTTCCTCTATTCTTCCTCATTCTGGCAGACTGCTGATTGTGGGATCCTACCCATGGCCAGAGGGATGGACACATCTCAGTAAGAAGCCAGGGAAATTCTTACAGGGGACTTTACTGTTGACATGAGGCACACAGGTACTGCAGGGGGTTGGACCCCCTCATCTGCTGGCAAGAGCTGAAAGAAGTAGCACACAAGGTCCCCACCAGTAAGATCTGGACTTTTCTGGGTCAAGAACTTCTCAAGGCTGGGTATGCAATTCCTCCTTCTAAACTATGATCTAGCTAATATGCTGCCAATGAATTCTTTGTTTAGCCAAAGTTTTGTTTCTTGCAATTGAATCCTCAATGATATAAGGGAAGCAGTTCTATATTATCTCAAAATAATATATCTCAAAATAACCCCAACTAGGGGCACCTGGGTGGCTCAGTGGTTAAGCATCTGCCTTCGGCTCAGTCATGATCCTGGGGTCCTGGGATCAAGCCCCACAACCTCTTGCTATCTCTCTCTGTCAAATAAATAAATAAAATCTTTAAAAAATAATAAAAAAATAAAAATAAACCCAACTGGCTGAAGGGGAGGGAGAGGTATGCAATGGGAAAAGTTCAGGGCCATGGACCTTGGATAAATCACATAACGAAGATGCCTGAAGTTTAGCACAGTGGAGGCATTGTACCCAATGAGGTTTATCAGAGGCACAATTATTTCTAATTGAAAACTCTTCTCAATGCCCTTCCTTGAGTACTTGAAACACAGATGCCTGAGTCTCTTAGTCCCTTCATTTGTAAAAGGGGGATAAACCCTACCTCTGGTGATAAAATCAAAGATTCTTTGGGGGCAAGACAGAAACCCAACTTGAACCATCTTTTTTTTTTTTTTAAGTTGGCTCTGCGCCCAGTGTGGGGCTTGAATTCACAACCCTGAGATCAAAAGTCACATGCTCTACTGACTGGGAGCCAGCCAGGTGCCCCCTAACTTGAACCATCTTCATCACAAAAGGGATTTACTAAAGAGAAGCCACGATAATCTAAAAGGAAAACAATCAAGTTTAGGTAGTTATTGTTCTGTCTCTCATCTCTGGTCCTCTCAGCATGTCAACTTTCTTTTCTCTTCCTGCAGATCTGTTAATTACAAGAGAGGGAAGGAGCAAATCCTGCACTCAGAATCACACAGAGTTAGGAGCACTCCATGAAGCTATGTCACAGCAGAGTGTTAGATCAAGGCCCCAAGACTGAGGAGTCCCAGCAGCTCTGTCTGAAGATAAAAGAATGTGATACAACTGTTAAGTAGTTAGCTGTCAAGCCTTCTCAAGAAGTAGAAGCAACTGAGGAAGGCAGCTCTCCCCCAATTCCAAGGAACTTCAGGCGCTGTTCTCGCCTCTCTGCCCAAAGATGGATGCAAGAGTTTCTTTCTTCATCTGGGGAACCAGAGCCTCATACCCACAGAGGCCCAAAAGCCCTTCTGCCAGTCCCCTTGCATGGCTACTCCTCTTTACAGGACATATAGTCACCCTGCTCTGACTCTCTGTCTTATTTATTTATTTTTTTAAAGATTTTATATTTATTTGACAGAGAGAGAGACAGCGAAAGAGGGAACACAAGCAGGGGGAGCGGGAGCGGGAGAAGCAAGCTTCCTACCAAGCAGGGAGCCCGATGCGGGGCTCAATCCCAGGACCCTGGAATCATGACCTGAGCTGAAGGCAGACGCGCAACGGCTGAGCCACCCAGGCGCCCCCCTCTTTTTTTTTTTTTTAAGATTTTATTTATTTATTTGACAGAGAGACACAGTAAGAGAAGGAACACAAGCAAGGGGAGCAGGAGTGGGAGAAGCAGGCTTCCTGCCAAGCAGGGAGCCCGATGTGGGGCTCAATCCCAGGACCCTGGGAACATGACCTGAGCCGAAGGCAGACGCTTAACGACTGAGCCACCCAGGTACCCCCAAAAAACCTTTTTTTTTTTTTTTTAAACAATAACCACCAATCTTCAGGGAGAAGACTGATTCTGAATTCCAGGAAAATCAGTTCTCCTCTCTCTCTCCTCTCTCTCTTCCAGGGAGGATCAGTTCTCTCACCTCTTCTGATCCTGATGGAGCTAGTTTGCATTTCACTCGTCTCACAGTGTCTGGTGAAAACACTTTGACCAATTTCTGGTGCAGACCATTTACGTAATGTATAGGGCGCAGAGCAAAACTAAAATGCAGGGCACCCTGTTCAAAAGTTACTATGAATTTTTAAAAATGGCAGTAGCAGAGCATTAAACCAAATGTAGGACTTTTCTAAGCACAGGGCCCTGAAATGTACATAGTTTGCCCCTGAAGCAGGTCCTGTTCTGTGCTCCGCTCTTGAGCCACAGGTGCTCTCTAACAGGCCAGGATCCAAGCAGGAAACAACCATCTTGCCCCAAAGCATCCCAGGCCAGAGAGATGCACTTTTCTCTCCAATACATGTCTTTTACATCCATCCTTCCCCCAGTTCTTTGAGACATCTTATGTAACTGGAAGACACTTAGGAGGTTTTCCTAGAATAAACAGTCTGCTTAAAGACTAGTAAAATATTCATTCTTGCCAGATAGAAATTACTTGCAGCTTTCACAAGAATTTTTGATTCCTTCAGCTGCAACCCATTAAGGTTCACAAAACTCAGCATCTGAATTTTGGCCTAAATTCTCTGAACAAAGCTGAGGGTCCCTCAAGCCCATGGGCCTCAATGGGAAACAGTTACATTGGCTTGCTCTTGCCCCTGAAAAAGCAAGTTATTATTGTATTTTGTGTATATGTACCTGACCCCAATGTTGAACTCTCCAGAGGCTTTTAATTAATTCTTGTAGGCTTTCCGGGTATGCAACCAACTCATCACAAATAATGCCATTTGCTTTCTCCTTTTGATTTGTCATAGCTCATTCTGTCTCATCTTTTCATATTTGTTATAATGCAGTTTCTTTTAAAATTAGCTGACAGATGAATCTTGTTTTGTGTGAAACTAGAAAATTTGAGAATACAGCTTATCTAGGGAAATAAATGCCTAGGAGCAATGAAGAAAATTGAGGAAAAAGAAGGATTAATTAGGAGGGATTACTGTGCCAGATATCAAAATATCCTATTGAATCATGGAAATTGAAATAATGACATATCCTGACAAAAATAGATCTTCAGAAGAAAACAAAATGTTCAAACTAAATTTGTACATATTTAGTATACAAGAAAGTAGAATTTCAGATCAGTAAAGAAGTGATAGATTATTTAGTAAATGTAGTGTTTCAAAAACTAAAAATGAGGATTAGGAATATAACCATAATTGTAACTAAAGAATTACAATAAAATACAAGAAAATATTTTATTATTTCTTTATTTTTAAGTATTCTCTACACCAGCTTGGGGGCTTTAACTCCCAATTCTGACATCAAGACTCACATGCTCTACTGACTGAGCCAGCTCAGTGCTGCTCAAAACACGTTTCAATAATCTTGGGACATAAAAGGCCATTCTAAGCATGAGTCAAATCCAGGAACCCATAAAGAAAAAGATTGTTAAAAATGCCTATGTAGGGCTCCTGGGTGGCTCAGTCGGTTAAGCGACTGCCTTCGGCTCAGGTCATGATCCTGGAGTCCCGGGATCGAGTCCCACATCGGGCTCCCTGCTTGGCAGGGAGTCTGCTTCTCCCTCTGACCCTCTTCCCTCTCGTGTTCTCTATCTCTCATTCTCTCTCTTAAATAAATAAATAAAATCTTTAAAAAAAAAACATTAAAAAAAATGCCTATGTAGGGGGGCACCTGGGTGGCTCAGCTGGTTAAATGTTCGACTTTTGATTTCGGCTCAGGTCATAGGATCGAGAGCCATGTCGGGCTCCACACTCTGTGGGGAGTCAGCTTGAGGTTCTCTCTCTCCCTCTCCCTCTGCCCCCACCCCACCAAGTGCAAATGCGCTCTCTAAGATAAATAAATAAAATCTTTAAATTGAAAAAAAAATTCCTATTTAGGGGACACCTGCATGGTTCGGTCAGGTAAGTGTCTGACTCTTGATTTCAGCTCAGGTCTCCATCTTGGGGTTGTGAGTTCATGACCAGTGTGGAGCCTATTTCAAAAAAAAAAGTTAGAAAAAAATGCCTATTTAACAATGTAATGCCTCTGTACAGAGTAAATGATCACAAAGTTGAAAGGAAAGATATTTGTAAAATATAAAACAAAGTGTCTTTATATAAAATATTAAAAGTTTCTACAAATCATTATTAAAAAGATAAAAATCCAGTAAAAAACTAAGCAAAGATTTTGACAGATAATTCATGAAAAAAATAGTCTCCAATGATCATATGAAAAGTACTTACCCTCATCAATAATGTATCAGTTGGCTTATTAGATATGAAAGAGTTTAAAAGTTTAACCATTCTCAGTTCTGGTGAGGAAACACGTTTGGGTGAAACCTATTTAAAGGATAGTAGGCAATACCAATCAAATTAAAAGTGCATATACCCTTTGACCCAGTGATTCTACTTCCAGAAAGTCATACAACAGAAAGACAGATGAGTGTTTAAAAATATATTCATCCCATCTTTGTGGTAAATGATCTAATTGTTCAAACTTGGGTACTGGGGACCCCTGGGTGGCTCAGTCGGTTAAACGTCTGCCTTCGGCTCAGGTCATGATCCCAGGGTCCTGGGATGGAGTTCCACATCAGGCTCCTTGCTTATTGAGGAGCCTGCTTCTCCCTCTGCCTGCCCCTCTCCCTGCTTGTGTGCACACCCACTCTCTCTCTCTGACAAATAAATAAATAAAATCTTTTAAAAAATACACAAAATTGGGTACTAGTTGGATAAATTGTGGAATATCCATGTAATCCATATAAATTAACATAGAAAAAGAATGAATCAAATCTGTACGTGCTCACATGGGAAAAGATGTCCATAAGTACACTGAGAAATGAACAAAGCAAGCTGAAGAATAGAACAGATAGTAAGATTCCATTTTGTTAAGAACAAGATGTGCTCAAAGGTCAAGGATATCACCTTCTCTAGCTCCCAGTGCCAAACCACTTTTTATCCCCTTACCCTGAATTTTTTTCTTTAGAGTATGTATGCTCATTGGACATTGCCTTTGTTTATTGTTTGTAGAAAGCTCCATGTGTGCAAGGACTATATTTGCTCAATGCTCTATCCTCACTTTTTAAAACATTTTAGGCACTCCATAAATAACACCTGAAAAAAATGAGTGGAAGCCCAGAAACATACACACATATATATTTCAAAAAGTTATATATGGCTCAAAGAATGTGGATTTAAGGGAATAAAATTTCCATGATCTGACACTAAATGCTAAAATATCCTAAAATAATTGTTTGTATAAACTTTTTCCAGTAGACAAAGTAGCTTTAGTTACATAGTGTCATTTGGTCCTTAACCATCCCTATGAAATACATACAGAAATAATTAACATATTTGCACTATATGGTTTACTAAAGTCAGTCTTTCAATTTATGGTCCCAATCTTGCTCAATTCATTCCTTTTTATTTTGCTTTCCAGACTGCTTCCTGAACACTGCACAGTTTTAT
Source organism: Eumetopias jubatus (assembly GCF_037043125.1). Taxonomy (NCBI): domain Eukaryota; kingdom Metazoa; phylum Chordata; class Mammalia; order Carnivora; family Otariidae; genus Eumetopias; species Eumetopias jubatus. The sequence goes on along the minus strand of NW_028274811.1, from coordinate 26,712,174 downwards.
TCATAGTTATGTATATATGTATACATATTTCCCTCATTTGAAAATGTTTCTCCCTGCCTCTTCACGCAGTATACCTTGTACTCATCCTTCAAAAGCCTGTTCATGTGAGACAACCGGCCTCATTCCTCTTTCTTCAACTACAGAACTACACAGGGGACAAGACCTACCACCTACCCACCCAGGGCTTACCCCAAAATTTGCCCCAGAAGCCCCCGAGGCCGGACTGGCTCCGCCCAGGGAGGCGGACGCAAGGTTCGAAGTCCCCGCCCCTTCCGAGGAGTTTCCCAAAACCCAGCGCGGCAGTTCTCAGCCGCGCTAAGATGGCGACTCCCATGCATCGGCTCATAGCTCGGAGACAAGCGTAAGTGAGGGCCCGAGTAGGGCCGCGGGGAGGGCTGGGGGCGGGGAGAAGCACGTCAGCCGGCGGGTGAGCCCGGGCCGGGATGCGGGGCAGGTATCGGATCCTCTGTGTGGACGGGCGGAGGGTGGTCGTTTCTCACTTGTTGCTGCTCCACAGGGGCTCCGCCCGGGTCATAAGTTTGGTGCCCACGGGCTAGTGATTGCGTGGTAGACAACTGCGTAAGGTCCACGGGGCGGGACCTAGGTTGTGGGGTGGGTGTGAGGGGGGGGGGGTCTGAAGAGAGCCTAGCGTTTGCTTTCCGCACAGGGGACGCCCAGGAATTGGGCACTAAGTGGCGTATGCCCCTTTGACCACCCAGCCGCCCACCCTTCGGGTGGCCAGGGGAAAACCTGAAGCCCTGATCCGACACCTTCCACTCTCACCGACGTAAACCTTGAGCTCCCTATGCAGTCTCCAACCCAGCTGGCTTTTCCTGCCCCCCTTCCTATCGCCTTCCCTAGGAATAGCCTGACTACAACGCCGATTTTCCTCCCAAGTTATTTTCTCTCTGTCATTCATTCTCTTCCATAAATAATAATTTATTCATTATCTGTCGCTCTCTGCCAGAATTTGGGTATAAAGAAAAAGAGGTGTTCAAGACAAGAATCCCTGCTTTCAGGGAACTTACATTCCATTGGTAAAGAGTCTATAAACTAAACATTTTAAGTAAATAGAGTTGGTGTTAAGAGCTTTGAAGGAAGTAAGAGGTGATGGAAAGAAAGGCCCAGGTTAGATTGGTTGGCCTGGAAAGACATCTCTGAAGTGGTGGCATTTGAACAGAGATTGGAAGTGTGAGAAAAGAGCCAGTGGTGAGAGGATTTGGGGAAAGAGCATCAGACAGTGACATAATTGCTTTCAGACAGGAAAGAACTTTAGCTTTTTTTTTTTGAAGAGAGGGAGGGGGAGGGGAGAGAGAATCTTAAACAGGCTACACAGCCAGTTTGGAGCCCAGCATGGGGCTTGATCCCCAACCCTGAGATCATGACCTCAGCCGAAATCGGGGAGTCCTCCACACAACTGACTAAGCCACCTAGGCTTCCCAAGAACTTTAGTTTTTAAGAACTGAAAGTTGGCTATTGTGGCTAATGACCAAGAGAGAGTGGCACAAGAGGTTTGCCATGGACACGTAATGCAGATAGCATCCTACATGCCCCTTTCCTGTAAAGCGTTTTTTTCTACCAACGTGCACACCCGAAAATCTCCATTTTCTCATTCTTTTAGCATTTCATGCTGTTACCATTTGCAAGTCCATAATATATCACTCATAGTCAGCTTGCATATGTGTATGTTTCTTTTTACATTTCTGTTTTTTATTCTTTTTTTGTTGTCTTTCCTTCTCTTCTTTCCATCAGATTCTACCTCTCACACCTGATGAAAAGAGTTCCTTGAGCGTCAGGATAAAGACCTAGGGAGTCAGGGTAGTATGCCTGGTGGAGGAGAAAGCTTGAAAGTCAGACAATTCTGAAGTCAAGAATGGAGTGAATATAATACATAATAGGTGTGCTAAATTATGTCACCAGAGTCCCTAACTCTCAGGTTTGCTCTTTTGGGTGTTAGTTCCACACTTGGATAGGTTAGGTTCATTCCATTGGTCCCAAGATGTTTGTACTATTTTTTGGTCCTTTATATCCTCTCACCTTCAACTTGATGGCATCTCATTTGTGTAGATTGAATCATGTCTAAGGGATTGTGATGCTCTGATTGGCAGATTGCTTTCTTTTACTAGCACAATTGGATGGATCTCTATAAACCGATGATGAGCTAGATAGGTAGGTTAGATAGATAATAAATGCTAGGATGGCAAAACCAAGCAATGTCCACTTAAATATGAAGTGAAAGACTTTTAGCAATCTAAAGAATATTGCTATTTCTCATCTCAGAAGTATCAGAAAGTTCAACAAACGTTGTGGGTTATTTTTTTTTTAAGATTTTGTTTATTTATTTATTTGACAGAGAGAGATACAGCAAGAGAGGAAACACAAGCAGGGGGAGTGGGAGAGGGAGAAGCAGGCTTCCCGCAGAGCAGGGAGCCTGATGCCGGGCTCCATCCCAGGACCCTGGGCTCATGACCCGAGCCAAAGGCAGACCCTTAATGATTGAGCCATCCAGGCAGCCCCAAACGTTGTTTTTCTATGGAATGCCTATATTTGGTACATGAGCTACACAGAAGTAAAAGAAATCTTGCCTTTAGGAGCTTCTGGTCTTGTTGGCAAGAAAACAAAATGGTGTATAATAAAAGCGGTCATGGTATACAGAGTAAGTCCTGCCGGGTGCGGTGGCGTGCGCCTCTAGTCCTAGCTACTCGGGAGGCTGAGGCAGGAGGATCGCTTGAGCCCAGGAGTTCTGGGCTGGAGGGCGCTATGCCGATCGGGTGTCTGCACTAAGTTCGGCATCAATATGGTGACCTCCCGGGAGCGGGGGACCACCAGGTTGCCTAAGGAGGGGTGAACTGGCCCAGGTTGGAAACGGAGCAGGTCAGAGTAAGTCCTCAGGGAGTTGGAGGAGACTTTTAGAGGTTAGGGGAGTCTGGTAGAGTTTGGGGACTATTTGGGGGCGGGGGAAGCAGAAGAGGAACTATTACTTTTCATTTTATGTTCATCACAGAGTTTTAGCTTTATTTATAAAAACTATATATTTCTCCCCTAATAAGTTTTAAACTATTTTTAAGTTAGTTATACGAAGTGAGAAATTACTGTTGGCATTCTTTTTAGAGTCTTTGGACTAATAGAGGAAAGGGAGGAAATAAAAGAGAAAAAAGAGAGCCTAAATTTGAACTTCCTATTTAGCCGATCTTTCAGGGAGTTAATTTTATATCAGTTGAAATGAACTTATTTTCCATTTGTTAATTATAATTACATCTACTTATATGTAAGTAGATTGTAGAACCTTGGTACTATGTGGGGTCATTTCTTCTGCTAAACCTTCCACTGGATTCTTCACCATCCAGGGGAATTATCTAACTTTGGCTTGAGGACCTCCAGGAAGGACATACCTACCTCCTGAAGTAGCCTATTACATTTTTCAAATCTATCAAAAGTTTATGTTGAACTGCAAGGAAAATAATATTTATGAAGCTAAGCCCTAATCCCTTCTAACTTCCTGGCTTTGGACCTAAACTGTGATTTCAGTCAATTAAAAACCCTAGGTGTTATCCACTTGAATTACCATCCAGTCATACTTCCCCTGTCTTGGTACTGGTGTTGATCTTCTGGACTTAAAGAGTCAGACTTACGTTTACCCTTGTTAAATTTCATCTTGTTAGATTTGACACTGAGTTCTAGCTTGTCAAGACATTTTTGGATCCTGATTTGGTCATCCTTTGTATTAGCCCTCCCTCTTAGCTTTGGGTCAGCTGCAGGTTGGATAAATAGGCACATCTGTGTCCTCCAAGTCATTTATAAAATGGTGAACAAGTCCAAACTGAGGACCAAGCCCTCAGGCCATCACTGGATACCTCTCTATACGTTTACGTCAACCCATTAAACAGTAGTCTTTTGTGGGGCACCTGGGTGGCTCAGTTGGTTAAGCAACTGCCTTTGGCTCAGGTCATGATCCCAGGCTCCTGGGATCAAGCCCCGAGTTGGGCTCCCTGCTCAGCAGGAGGCCTGCGTCTCCCTCTCTCTCTGCCTGAAGCTCTCCCTGCTTGTGCTGCCTCTCTCTCTCTCTCTCTCTCTCTCTCTCTCCCTCTCCCTCTCTCTCTCTCTCTGTCAAATAAATAAATAAAATCTTAAAAAACAAACCAAAAAAACAGTAGTCTTTTGTCCAGGATGTTCAACCGATCTACCTAATTGTTCTGTTTTGTTCACATGGATATTCTAAGAGACTTTCCAAGATGCCTTATTGACATACAAATTCCCAAAAGCCAGTAAGAGTATTAATCTGTAATGATTTGATACTTAGTGATCAGGGCTTTTCTTTCTGAATGGATTTAATAAATCCAGCCAGAATTTTGCCTAGAATGAATGTCAAGTTCACTGCTCTAGTTTGTGGAATCTACCTATCTCCCCACTTTGAAAATCAAAACTGCATGTGCCTACTTCTAGTCTTTCAGCACCACTCCTGTTCGCCAGGGTCTCTCAGATTACCAGCAGCAGTATAGTCAACTCACCTGGAAAATCTCTGGTATGTTGGGGAGCAGTCACTTGGGCCATTGTGACTTAAACACATTCAGAGTGGATAAAAGCACTCTGTTACACACCCCTCACTATCTTGAGGTTCAGTTCTACTCTTCTCATTCCGCATATCATTGTGTTTGAGTGAAGATTGAAGCAAAATAAAAATAATCCTGCTTGTACTCTCAGCCTATAATTTAACATTGGTGATGTATTCGCCTAGCACCCCAAATAATGAGCCTATCCCTTTTTTGGTTCTTTGTACTTTATTTTTTTTTAAAGATTTTATTTATTTATTCATGAAAGACAGAGAGAGAGAGAGAGAGAGAGAGAGAGGCAGAGGGAGAAGCAGGCTCCCAAGGAGCAGGGAGCCCGACGGCAGACTCGATCCCAGGACCCTGGGATCATGACCTGAGCCGAAGGCGGACACTTAACCATCTGAGCCACCCAGGCGCCCTTGGTTCTTTGTACTTTAAATGTAACTAAAACACAAAACAATTTTTGTTGTTCTTGATACTTTTCACAAGCCTCAGCTTATTTTGGTAGGGTATTTATTTATATTAGGCTTAGATATTAATCTTACAGGCCTTTAGCACTCTCCTATATTCCTTAGTTATATGTTCCTTTGAAAAACATCTTTTACAACTTGTTTTATGACTTCACATGCAGTCCATGTTCATTGTAGGCAAGTTAGAGAATACAGCTAACAAAATATATTATAACCCTATCCCAAAGATAATCATTTTTACATATTAATGTATAACCTTTCAGGCCATTTTTAATATTTTAAATGGCCTCATAGTGTTCCTTATGGATAAACAATAGCACAATAACTTTTTGTTATTAGAAAATAATGTTAGTGGAAATAACATTTCCTTTGCGGTTGGATAGTTAAGTTTACCTTTTTTTTTCTTTTTTTGAGTATAGTTGACACGTTACATTAGTTTCGGTTGTACAACATAGTGATTCCAAAACTTTATACATTATGCTGTGCTCACTGTAAGTGTAGTTTCCATCAGGTTTACTCTTATAAACCATATTGTACTTCCTATAATAAATATACAACTAAATTTTTGCATATATCCATTATTCTGGGTTAAATGTATAGACTTTTTCTAAAACCAGGTTTACTGATATTTAATTTACATTTAGCAAAATTCATTGCACATATTTATTTTTGAGAGAAAGAGAGACAGAGCATGTGTGCACGAGCGGGGGTGGGGGTGGTGCAGAGGGAGAATCTTTTTTTTTTTTTTTTAAGATTTTATTTATCTGAGAAAGAGAGCATGCGAGTGCACAAGCAGGGGAGGGACAGAGGGAGAGGAAGGAGCAGACTCCCCACTGAGCAGGGAGTCCAGTGTAGGGCTCCATCCCAGGACCTGGAGATCATGACCTGAGCTAAAGTCAGATGCTCAACTGACTGAGCCACCCAGGTGGCCCAGGAAGAGAGAATCTTAAGCAGGCTCCATGCCCATCACAGAGCCTGATGGTGGGGCTCTACCTCATGACCATGAGTTCATGACCTGAGCTAAATCAAGAATTGGATGCTTAACCTACTGAGTCACCCTCTTTTTATTTTTTTTTTAAGATTTTTAAATTTTTTAATGATCTCTCCACCCAACATGGGGCTTGAATTTACAATTCCAGGATAAAGAGTTGCATACTCTACCAACTGAGCCAAGGCCCCCGAAATTTAGTCTTTTTAATGTATAGTTCTATGAATTCTGACAGATAACCTATAGTCATGTAACCACCACCAAAATCAAGATATAGAACAATTTCAACATGAAAAATTTCTTCACAAGCCTTGTAAGTAAACCCTTTACCCCACCCTCTGAAAGCCACTGATTTTTGTCTGTCCCTGTGATTTTACCTTTTCCAGAATGTTGTATGAGTAGAATCAATGTGTAACCTTTTGAGTCCAGCATCTTTCACTTGGTTAATTTCTTTGAGATCCACTGAAGTTCTTGCATGTATTAAAGGTGCATTCTTCTTTTTTTAATTATTGCTTATAGTATCCCATCGTATGGATATACCAGTTTGTTTATCCATTTGCCATTTGAAGGACATTTTGATTGTTTCCAGTTTGGGGTTATCTTTTTTTTTTTTTTATTTGAGAGAGAAACACAGTGAGAGAGGGAACACAAGCAGGGGGAGTGGGAGAGGGAGAAGCAGGCTTCCTGCGGAGCAAAGAGCCGGATGTGGGGCTTGATCCCAGGACCCCGGATCATGACCTGAGCCAAAGGCAGACGCTTAACAACTGAGCCACCCAGGCGCCCCAAGTTTGGGGTTATTTTTAATAAAAGTGCTATAAATGTTTACATATAGTTTTGGGTGTTTTGTTTGTTTTGGGAGAGAGAGCTCATACCAGAGCGTGGGGCAGGGCAGAGGGAGAGGGAAAAAGAATCTTAGGCAGACTCCCTGCCCACCTTGAGCCTTATGCAGTCTTAATCTCACAACCCTGAGATCATGACCTGAGCCAAAATCAGGAGTCAGGCTCGGGGGCGCCTGGGTGGCTTAGTCATTAAGCATCTGCCTTCGGCTCAGGTCATGATCCCAGGTTCCTGGGATCGAGCCCTACATCGGGCTCTATGCTAGGCGGGAAACCTGCTTCTCCCTCTCCCATCCCCCCTGCTTTGTGTTCTCTCTTGCTGTCTCTCCCTGTCAAATAACTAAATAAAATCTTAAAAAAAAAAAAAAATAGGGGCGCCTGGGTGGCTCAGCCGTTTAAGCATCTGCCTTCAGTTCAGGTCATGATCCCAGGGTCCTGGGATCAAGCCCCACATCGGGCTCCCTGCTCAAGCAGGAAGCCTGCTTCTCCCTCTCCCACTCCCCCTGCTTGTGTTCCCTCTTGCGCTGTGACTCTCTGTCAAATAAATAATATCTTAAAAAAAAAAAAAGTATCTAGTGTTCGTTCTTTTAAAAAAATAAAATAAAGAGGCTGAGCCACCCAAGGGCCCTGTGTAGTCTTTTGTGTAAACTTAGGTTTTCCTTTTTCTTTTTTTTTTATTAATTTATTTTTGCAAGAGAGAGAGAGCGCGAGTGAGAGCACAAGCAGAGGGAAGGGGCCGAGGGAGAAGGAGAAACAGGCTCCCCACTGAGCAGGGACCCCAGTGTGGGCCTCAATCCCAGGACCCCAGGATCATGACCTGAGCCAAAGGCAGATGCTTAACAGACTGAGCCACACAGGCGCCCTGAGTTTACCCTTTTCCTTAGGTACATAACCTAAGAGTGGATTGCTTGACCATGTAGTAACTTTTTCAGAAATCTTATTGGAAACTGGCAAACTTCTTCAAAGTTTGTCTTTTTGCACATCGCAATCTAATTGTTCCAGTACCAGTAGTTGAAAAGACATTTTTCTCTACTGAATTTCTTTTGCACCTTTGTCACAAAACGGCTGCCCATGTATGTGTGTGCATTCTATTCTGTTTCATTGATCTGTTTGTTTATGTAAACACCATACTGTCATAACTGTAGCTTTATAATAAGTCTTGAAATCAGGTAATGTGAGTCCTCTAATTTTGTTCTTTTTCACAGTTGTTGCAACTATTTTAGATTATTTGTGTTTTCATCTGCATTTTAGAATCAGGTTATCAATTTCCACAAAAGAAACTGCTGAGATTTCAATTGAGATTGCATTGAATGTATAGATCAGCTTTTGAAGAATGGATACTTGAACAGTCTTAAGTTTTCTGACCCATGAATATGTGTTCAAAAAGTATTCATTTTTTTAAGGTTTTTAACTTATCTCACCAATGTTTTATAATTCAGTGTAGAGGTGTTGAACAACTTTCATCAGATTTATATCTAAGTATTGTAGTAGTATTTTTTATTTCAATTGTTTTAACTGTTAGTTGCTAGTTTGTAGAAATACAATTGACTTTTGTAAATTGATCTTGTATCCTATGACTTTACTAATTTATTAGTTCTAGTAGCTCTGTTGTAGATTCCTAGGGATTTTCCACATAGATAATCATCATTTATACTGTCTTGTTTGGTTTTTTTTGGTATGTACATTTTTAAGATTTTTCTCGTAGTTACCAAATGGTGCTTCAGAAAGTTGGTGCAACTTATATTCTTACCAGCAGTTAAGAACATATGCAAAGTGGGGTGCCTAGGTGGAAATAAATAAATCTTAAAAAAAAAAAAGAACATATACAAAGTGCCCATTCTTTACCTCCGCCAACAATAGGTCATCAATATAGCAGGCATGTCCTACTATCTTAGGTATCAAAGGTCATGTCATATAAAAAGCCTGTACCATTAGAACACTTCTTTAGACCTTAGCTTAGAATATAGAAACGGAATATTGTGAATAGGGTATCCACATGGTTAGAAAGAAATGCTATAAAGTTATAAATTATAAGTTGGCCTCATTCAGCACTCTCTGTGGAAGATCACTGTTTTTAGGGGTGGTTAACTAATGGTTAGAACATGTCAATCAAGGGCGCCTGGGTGGCTCAGTTGTTAAGCGTCTGCCTGAGCCCCACATTGGGCTCCCTGCTCGGTGGGTGGCCTGCTTCTCCCTCTCCCAATCCCCCTGCTTGTGTTCCCTCTCTTGCTGTGTCTCTCTCTGTCAAATAAATAAATTAAAAAAAAAGAACATGTCAATCATAGATGGGCTTTAGATATTTGTGAATATTCTATTGATAGCAACAGAAAACTCTACAGAGCTGGTGGATAATATTTTTAATAGATGGGATCTTAAGTTGTAAGTTTCTTAATATTGGGCCACCTGGGTGGCTCAGCAGGTTGAGCCTCCAACCCTTGCTTTCAGCTCAGGTCATGAGTATCATGGTGTTGTGGGATCAATCCCTGCATTGGGCTCCACACTAAGTGGGGAGTCTGCTTGAAGATTCTCTCCTTCTGCCCCTCCCCCACTTGCTCTCATGCTCACTCTGTCTTTCTCTTTAAAAAAAATAAAATTGATTTTTTTTAAGATTTTATTTATTTATTTGAGAGAGCGAGAATGAGAGAGAGAGAGAGCACATGAGAGGGGGGAGGGTCAGAGGGAGAAGCGGACTCCCTGCTTAGCAGGGAGCCCGATGTGGGACTCGATCCCGGGACTCCAGGATCATGACCTGAGCCGAAGGCAGTCGCCTAACCAACTGAGCCACCCAGGTGCCCAAAAATAAAATTGATTTAAAAAAAATTAAGTTTCTTAATATTGGAAAAACAACCTATGAGTTGGAGAAGATTTCATGTCCTTGATTCTGAGAGGCTTCCCAACACTACCAATCATAGTTTCATTGTTAGGAAATATTGTGAAACGCTTTGAAATGGATTTCAAAATAAATATTACTAGGTATCTTAGCTAATCCACTCTTCCTGGCTATGTGACTCTATGAGGGCCTATGCATCATTGTCTTTGAGCTATTTTATAACTCTGTAAGGTATGGAAAACTGATAGAAAAGATTCTTACCCATAAAAATGAGCTACAGATGATTCTTGCAATGTGGCTATTGACTAGTTTTTAACTACCTGTAAATTCATTTCAGCATTCCTGATTGCATATGTATGTGTGTTTTTTGAATTGTCTTTTGAACCCGTTACACCATCTTACTGGTTCCTTTATTAATTAATGATTAGAGAAAACCTTTGACATGTGTTTGTTTTTTAAAGATTTTATTTATTTGACAGAGAGAGACACAGCAAGAGAGGGAACACAAGCAGGGGGAGAGGGAGAGGGAGAATCAGGCTTCCCGCGGAGCAGGGAGCCCGATGCAGGGCTCGAACCCAGGACGCTGGGACTATGACCTGAGCTGAAGGCAGACGCTTAACGACTGAGCCACCCAGGCGCCCCGACATGTGTTTGTTTTATATGTATTTGTATGAGAGTCATGATTTTACGCTTTTACAAGTTATCTTTAATGTTTCTGAATTTATTATTTCTGGGGTGCATTGTACAATTGTGTAATATGTTAAATGGTTCTTTTTGCCTCAAAAGCTACTATTAAGGCCATAGAGTGTTTTATTATTGATGCTCTTAAAAATTTGCTATGGGGCGCCTGGGTCGCTCAGTCAGTTGGGTGTCTGCCTTCAACTCGGGTCGGCATCCCAGGGTCCTGGGATCGAGTCCCACATCAGGCTCCCTGCTCAGCGGGGAGTCTGCTTCTCCTGCTCTGCTACTCCCCCTTCTTGTGCTCTCTCTCTCTCTCTCTCAAATAAATAAATAAAATAGAAATAGAAAATAAATAAAAATTTGCTATGACAGGGGCGCCTGGGTGGCTGAGTTGTTAAGTGTCTGCCTTCGGCTCAGGTCACGATCCCAGGCTCCTGGGATCGAGCCCCACAACAAGCCCCACATTGGGCTCCCTGCTCCGCGGGAAGCCTGCTTCTCCCTCTCCCACTCCCCCTGCTTGTGTTCCCTCTCTCTGTCTCTCTGTCAAAATCTTTAAAAAAAAATTTTTTTTTGCTATGACATTACATATTCAGATAGGGTCTGAAATTATAATCATGGCTCTGGCAGCTGCTTGCTGAAATTTAAGAACTATTACTAAGCAAAAAACTGAGTCTTCGTTATTATCTTTTAATACTATATCTACCAACATAGTCTTAGTTCTTTATTTATAACATTCATTCTTCAAATTAGGATTAGTTTAAATTTTGGACATACGCTAAAACTGAATTATTGTCCAGATTACAGAACCTGTCGCACAATGCAGGAATTAACTAATGAAAATCCCACTATAAGCAATATATGTTCTCTTAAAACACTTACTTGCCTATTTCAGCAGTCATTCATTTTACAGACATTTACTGAATACCAATTATGTGTTCACCAGGATAAAAAGGATGACTGCTGTAGATCAGAATTAAGAACCCAGCATCTCATTGTGCAACCATGTTATGAGAAAATTTAAAGTGCCATGTATCATTATTCCAGACTATTGATTAGCCTAGTATGTAGATTGACAATAATATATACACATCCCAGTCTGTAGAATGGGGATAGTGCTTTCAAACTCACTGGGTTGTTATGGGGATTGGATGTGATTATGCATAACTAATATTTATCTAAATTCCTGGCATTCAGTAAGTATAAGCTGTGGTTATGGTCTCATCTAATTTTCACAATAACCTAGTAAAGTAGGTATTTACTACATCTTTTAGAAGAGAAACGAGGTTCCAAAATAATTTTGCTAAAGAGCCTCTTGCTATGTAGTGAAAGAGATTTGTTAAAACCTTTGTTGTGAAATACATCACACGTACAAAAAAGTTCAAACAACATAACTATGCCACTTAACAAATTCTTATAAAGGGAACGTTCCATGTGACTTCCACCCAGGTCAAGTAATAAAATGCCCAATATACCAGAAGCCCTTAAGGTCCTTGCCAATCATGACCTCCTCCCTCCTTCTCGAAGGTAATCAGTGACCCAGCATTTAATGGTAATTTTTCCCTTGCTTCTCTTTGTGCTTTTACCATCTTACTATGCGCTGGAGTTTAATTTTGCCTGTCTTTGAACTTTATACAGAATCAGACAATTTGGATTCTTTTGAATAATCAGACTTCTTAGATGTAAGATCTATGTAAGTTAAACTGTAAAGTTTGTTCATTTTTATTTTTTTTTCTAAGATTTTATTTACTTATTTGACAGAGAGATAGAGAGCAGAGCGGCAGGCAGAGGGAGAGGGAGAAGCAGGCTCTCCACTGAGCAGGGAGCCCGAAACAGGGCTTGATCCCAGGACCCCGGGATCATGACCTGAGCCGAAGGCAGACGCTGAACCACCTGACCCACCCAGGCACCCCAAGTTTGTTCATTTTTAATACTATGAAGTATTTCACTGTATTCTGTACCACAAATTATCCATTCTACCCTATTTCCGGTTTTGAGGATATTACAGATCATGCTGTTACAAACATTCTTATAGTTTTTCCTCTTCCCTTCTTGAATAAGTCACACCTAAAGCCATTAAGTAGTGTAGAACAGGGTAGGCTTTCAAGCAGAGGGTTGACTTGGCATTGGAGTATTGGGGCTGAAGTGGGGTAAGAAGGCATCCACATAGGTGTGTGAAGTGATCTGCAGTGTCAGCAGGCTGTGGAGGGCATCCATTGGAGGAAAGGCCTAGTGTAGGATGTGAGATCCCAAGCAAGGTGAGGAAGGTGTCCACACAGGAGCAATTTAGCATAAGTTGTCACCCTAATGGAGAGAACAATCTACATAGGGGAGGTGGCGTATAATTTGATATGAGGTGTCAGAGCCTAAGTGGAAAGAGAAATGTGACTCTAAATATCATCAGGGCTCCATCAGTCTGATTTCAGGCTGGGACAGGGAAAGGAGATGAGCCTCAGATTTTTTGTTGTACCAGAAAGCAAGGAAGTGCTCCCAAAATGGAGCCATGTCAAAGGAACACGGAATCCAGCTTAAAAGGATTCCTTTCCACTGACCACATCTAGGACAATTAAGTACCAAAATAAATCATGGTAATGGATTATAACTCACTGAATAAAATTCACTGACTAAAATAGAAAAATATGAGTTCGTACTGATAGATGAATAAATGAACTAAAAATTTAACGGGCAGGATTTTTATATAATATCAAATACCGACCCACAAAATAGTTATTAATTGTTATATTAGTTTTCACTTAGAGTTGTTTGACAAATCGCCCCAGAACTTAGTGGCTTCTAACAATCAACATTATCTCAGTTTCTGTGGGTCAGGAATTCAGGAGTGACTTAGCTGAGCGTTCTAACTCATGTTCTCCCTTATTTGTCCTGGTCAGGATGTTGCCAGGGGCTGCAGTCATCTGAAGGCTTCACCAGGACTAGAAGATCTTTCTCCAGGATGGCTCTTTCAGAGGACTGTTGGCAGGAGGCCTCAGTTTCTCACCACATGGGCCTCCCTAGAGGCTGCTTAAGTGTCTGCATGACATGGCAGCTCCATGACTTAATCTTCAAAGTCACACTCCATCACTCTGCTTTATTCTGTTAGAAGAAGCAAGACACTAAGTCTAAGCCACACTCAAGGTGAAGGGAATTAGGGCTCCACCTCTTGAAGTGAAGAGTATCAAAGAATTAATATGAACATTAATTTAAAACCACCACAATTACAAAAGGACAAAAAGTAACTTTACAATGCAAACTCTGGTAGACCCTCCTTAATCAAGGGATCAGAGTGCATATCAGCAATTAAAAGACGAATTGCAGTCTTGTGTCATGTGGTAGGAATACAGTGAGAAGGACAGCACATTTCTATTACATTCCTGCCAAAGATACATGGCCTGTATCTAATCATGTAGAGATATCAGATATGGTAGTTGACCTCCAAGATGACCCCCAATTATCCTTGCCTCCTGGTATTCACACTCTTGTGTAGTCTCCTCCCACATTATACTAGTGTTGGTCTGTGTGAGCAATAGAATACAGCAAAAGGGATGGTATGTCATTTCCAAGATTAGGTTATAAAAGACTGATTTCTTTCTTAAGTTGTCTTGGTCACTCCCTCTGGGGAAAGCCATGTTGTGAGCAGCCCTGTGAAGAGGTCAAGAGAAAGGGAACTGAAGCTTCCTACTGAGAGCCCCCTGAGTGAGCTTGAAAGCAACTCAAATTGAAGCATGTTCTACGAAATAACTGGCCTGTAACCTTCAAAATTGCCAAGGTCATAAAAAACACACGACTAAGAAACTCATTAGACAAAAGGAAACTAAAGAAACATGACATGCAACAGAATGCTGAACTAGATTTTGCTATAAAGAACATTATTGGGACATTTGATGAAATAAATGGGGTCTGAAGATTAAATAGTAGGAATATATCTATATTGATTTCTTGATTTTGATGGTTACATTGTTATGTAGGAAAATATCCTAATTTATAGAAAATATACAACAAAATATTGTGAGTTGATGAGTCATCAGGTTGGCAACTTATAAACGGTTCAGGAAAAGTAGTTCTTTGAACTGTACTTACAAATTTTCTATAAGGTTACGATTATTTCAAAAATTTTAAGAGCTACATAAAGGAGAACAATATTCTTACACATATTATCTGGTATAGCTATGCATTGATTCTGTTTTTTATTTATTTTTTTTTTTTGAGAATGCACACCCGATGGGGGTGGCGGTTGGGGAGGGGAAGAGAGAGAGGGAGAGAGCTAATCCTAGGCTCCACGCCCAGTTCGCCCAGTTCGCCCAGTTCAGAGCTCACTGGGAGGCTCCATCTCACACCCCTGAGATCATGACCTGAGCTGAAATCAAGAGTCACACACTTAACCAATTAAGCCACCCAGATAGCACTGCATTGATTTCTATTGTATAAATACCTACAAGTGGAATTGCTGAATCAAAGAGTGTGCATTTCTTCAACTACAGTAAATTTTTTTCAAGATGGTTGTACCAGTTTGAGTTCATCCCCACAATGGATGTGTCTTCTCTTCCTTTATATTCTTGCTAACATTTGCTATTGCCAGTTTTTAATTTCAGTCTTTCTGGTATGTGATAGGTAGTACCTTCAGGGTTTTTTGTTTGATTTTGTTTTTTTAAAAATTTATTTGAGAGAGAGAGAGAGAGCAGTCATGCAAGAGTGGGAGGGGCAGAGGGAGAGGGAGAGAGATTCTCAAGCAAACTACGCAATGAGCTCAGAGACTGACTCAGGGCTTGATGTCACGACTCAGATCACGATCTGAGCCAAAACCAAGACTTGGATGCTTAGCTGACTGAGCCACCCAAATGCCCCTCTTCAGGGGTTTTAATATGCTTTTCTTTGATTAGTAAAAAACAACTTTTTATATATTTAGTGTTAACTTGTGTTTCCCAGGCCCATTTTTGTCCAGTCTTTACATTTTCCATTTTGTCTTATTTTTTTATGATCCATCATTTTCTTATTGATTTGTAATATCTTCTCCAACCTCTTGGCTTCCCTTCTTACTCTCTTCATAGTGTATTTTGATGAACAGCAGTTTCTTTCTTTCTTTCTTTCTTTCTTTCTTTTTCTTTTTCTTTCTTTCTTTCTTTTCTTTCTTTCTTTCTTTTTCTTTTTGAGAGAGTGAGAGAATCCTAAGCAGGCTCCATGCCAAGTGCAGAGCCTGACACAGGGCTCAATCTCAAAACCCTGAGATCGTGGCCTGAGCTGAAATCAAGAGCCAGATACTTAACCAACTGAACTACCCAGGTGCCTTGATAAAAATAAATTCTTAATTTTAGCATAGTTTAACTTAATAGTCTTTTTCTTTATGATTATTAGTATTTTGTTTTTTAAGAATTCTTACGTCAAATATGTCACTTTTTTCTTTTTTTAAGATTTTATTTTTAAGCAATCTGTACACCCAGTGTCGGGCTCAAACCCACAACTCTGAGATCAAGAGTCACATGCTCCACCCACTGAACCAGCCAGGGGCCCCTGTCACTTTTTTTTTTAAGTTTATTTATTTTTAAGTGATGTCTACACCCAACATGGGGCTGAAACTCAGAACCTCAAGATCATGCTCTTCCAGACTGAGTTCAGCCAGGCACCCCATCATGTCACTTTTTTTTATACCACCTTCTAAAACATTTATTACTTGAGCAGTCTGTAATCGATGTTTGCATATGGTGGAGAGTAGAGGTTTTCTTTTTTTAATTAAGATTTATTTATTTACTTGAGAGAGAGACAGTACGAGCAGGGGGAGGGGCAGAAGGAGAGAGAGAATCCTCAAGCCGACTCTCCACTGAATGCGGAGCCCAGTGCAGGGTTCGACCCTGAGATCATGACCTGAGCAGAAACCAAGAGCCGGACACTCAACCGAGCCACCCAGGTGCCTCAAGAGTAGAGTTTAAGTCTCATTTTTTCCATATGCATAATCAGTTGTCCCTGCACCATTAATAATATGTCCTTTCCCCCACCAGTCTCTGGTGCCATAGTTGTCATAAATCAAGTGTTCTTATATACATTAGTCTATTTCTGGACATTCTGTTCTGTTCATTGGTTTGTGTATCCTTGTTCCAATTTCCCATTTTTAATTGTTATAGCTTTACCATAGGTCAGTGTCTTTTAATCCAGGGCTTCCCCACTTGTTCCTTTACAAGGGTATTTTGGCTATTCTTGGCCTTTTGAATTTCCATATACATTTTAGAATAACTTCGTCAACAGAACACACAAAAACTTGTTTGGATTTTGATTGGCATTGCTTTGAATCTATAGATCAGTTTGTGGAGAATGGACATTTTTACATTATTGAGTTTTCCACTCTATGAACATGGTATATTTTTCTCTGTGGCTACATACTTAGATGTTTAATTTCTTTGAGTAGTTTATATTGTGCATAGAAGTCTTGTATGTATTTTCTTTGGTGTCTTTGTAGGTAGTTGATATTTTTCAGGAAATTATAAATATCACCTTTTAAAATTTCATTTTAAATGTTCTCATTATATAGAAATTCTATTGATTTTTATGTGTTTACCTTACATCTAATACAGAGGTCAGCAAACAGTCATTTACTGAATCCTACTTGCTGATTGTCCTTGTGGGCTTGCCAGTTAAGGATGTTAATTACATGTGTATATATGATCAGTTTGATGATAGGAAACATGAACTTTAACCTCACATGAGTGGAATGTTATCTTCTACAAAAGAATTTCATCCTTTAAATCTCTTTTATGTGAAATATTTTTGTTAATAAAATATCTGTGGAATTGTGTTTTCTCTCTTGCGTGTCAGTACCTACATAATATCCTCAGTTTTGCCTCCTGATCAGCAAAGCCTGAAACTTTTACTATCTGATTTACAAAGTTTGCCCTCCCCAATCTAAAATCTTGCTGAACTTACGAATTCTAATTTTTTCAAAATATTTTTGTCTGTAGATTATTTTGGATTTGCCAGGTACATAATAAGTCATCAGTGAGGAATGACCATTTTGCTTTTTCCTTTCCAATTCTTTCATCTGTTTGTCTTTACTTGCTGCATCTGAATCTAATTTCAGGGATGGAGGGATTGAGATTTTTCTTAGTCTCCTAGATGACTACAAGCTGGGCTGTATTCCGTATACAGTTGGTTTATTCTTAGGGTATAACTCTTCAGAGACCTAACTCTGGATACATACTTTGTCTCCCTAGCTTGTTGTAAGTGAGGGTTACCCTGTTGAGTTGGCAAACACTCCCAGAGCAAGAATTGACTTAAATGCAGAACTGACTACTCTTGATTTCCATTTTCTTCCATATCTTGGCTTGGTTGTTCTTCACTCCATTGTTAGTTCTTTGATGCCTCAAGCAGATTCTTAAAAATGTTTTGACTGTTTTTTCTATTTCTGAGATGAGGAATTGGTCTTAGTTACCTAGTCTGCCATTACTGGAATGGAATTAAGGAATGAAGATTTGAACTCAGTTCGGTCTAACTCCCAAGGTCCATGCTCTTGACTACTTACTATATTGCCTTGTGACTAAATCTAACATAGTAAACAATTGAAAGTGTAAAATTATGTTTATTTTTGACCTAAAAATGTTCATGTTGTTTATGCCTTTCAGGGTAGAAAATGTCAAGTCAAAATTTTGAGGCCTGTATTCTTTTTTTTTTTCTTTTTGCTCTGTAGTGAAGCAAATAAGCAACATGTAAGATGTCAGAAATGCTTGGAATTTGGACATTGGACTTATGAATGCACAGGAAAAAGAAAATACCTACATAGGCCTTCAAGAACAGCAGAACTAAAGAAAGCTTTAAAAGAAAAAGAAAACAGATTATTATTATTACAACAAAGGTATGTTGACCTCTGGTATCCAAAGGAGTATTTTTTATCGATAGACTTTATTAAGCAACTAAAGGTATCATGGTGGTTATCCAGATTCCAATTATAATATTAGCTAATGTTTAATGAGTGCTTCCCATGTGCCAGGCACTGTATTAAGCTCTTTACAAGTATTAGCTTATTTAACCATCACCTCTGTACCATTAAGGTAGGTATTATTCTCCCCATTTTACATGTGAAGAAACTGGAGCCTGGAGAAGTTGAGTTACTTGTCAGTGTCAGTAAGCGGAAAGATTAGGTGTTGAACCAGCCAGTCCATGCTCTTAATCACTTTGCTTTGTTGACTCAGCTGCCAGTGAAATGGCAGCAGAATACTACGAGGTAGATGATATGAGCTGTCAGTCGTAAAGATAAAATGGCCAGTTATTTTACCAGCAAAATGAGTTTATTGGGGAATAGAGGAATTGCAATCCAGGACAAGCAGACTATGGCAAACCGTAGGCAAGTCCGGAGAACAAAGGACAGGAGCTTGCTTTTATCGAGGGAAAGAGGAAATTGGGAAGGGCTGTTTTAAAGAAAAGTCCACTGGAGGAGAGTGAGCGTTCAAGCTTCTCATTGGATGACTGGGGCAGTTGCTGTTGTGAGGCAAGAAGAAAATTTTCCTCCCTCCTGCTGGGATAGTCAAGTAAGCTTCTTCCTGTTGAGGAACAAGGTACTGGTCTCTGTGGGGGGGTCTGCAATTGATGATGAGTGGTAGTGTGTGGGAGCTCCCCCTGCAGGGTTTCCCAAGTCCATTTTAGATGCAGTTCCCTTTATTTTCTCAGAGCTGATATGGAAAGATATCCGAGATAAGTATCCAAGATACTTAGACTATAAACAAGGTAGAGAACAGTATATATAATATGCTATCGTTTATCTTAAAAAAGAAGAAAAGGGGGCGCCTGGGTGGCTCAGTCGTTAAGCGTCTGCCTTCAGCTCAGGTCATGATCCCAGGGTCCTGGGATCGAGCCCCGCATCAGGCTCTCCGCTCAGCAGGGAGCCTGCTTCTCCCTCTCCCACTCCCCCTGCTTGTGTTCCCTCCCCCCCCACTTGTGTTCCCTCTCTCACCATGTCTCTCTCTGTCAATAAATAAATAAAATCTTTAGAAAAAATTAAAAAAGAAAAAGAAAAGGAATAATGGAATTTTTTTGGAAACAGAAATGATCCATAATAGTGGCTCCTTTCTAGGAGAACTGGGTCGGAGAGTAACTGGAAATTTGTTATTTACTCTTTTGTGTCCTTTGAATAAAGCCTTTTTTTTTTTTTTAAGATTTTATTTATTTGTCCGAGGGAGAGAGAGAGAGAGAGAGAGCACAGGCAGAGGGAGGGAGAAGCAGGCTCTTGATCCCAGGACCCTGGGATTATGACCTGAGCCGAAGGCAGATGCTTAACTGACTGAGCCACCCAGGCGTCCCTTGAATAAAGCTTTTAAAATTGCTATGAATTAGGTAAGTAAGCATGTTTGAGAAACTGCAAGAGGAAGGTGCCCAGTGTACTCAGTGCTACAGATCAGAAGCAGCATCTTCATCAGAACGTTAGCTGTATAATAGTGTCTGAAACACGGGAACTTGCAAGACGGTGGTCTCCCAATTAGTGGACGTGACGGTTCTTCAAAGGTTATGTAGGAATAGATAGGTAATCAATTTTAAGTCATCAGTGTTCATATATATAATTTTTCAAAAAATAATTTGTATGAGAACTTGCCTGCTCATTCTCCTCTTCTACTTCCCCTTTCCTCATGTGTAGAAACCTAGACATTTTTCAAAATACTGGTGTTTGTACTAAGAAAGTGGATAGCTCTAATTATTGGAAGCAGATTCTTTTGTACTTTTTTTTTCCCCAGCAAAATTGAAGAAGGACCTAATTGGGCTACCAATTTAAAAGTATTTTTTAGGGGCAATGGGGTGGGGTGGCTCAGTCAGCTAAGCATCTGGCTCTTGATTTCAGCTCAGGTCATGATTTCAGAGTCATGATTTTGAGCCCTGCATTGGGCTCCATACTGAGTGTAGAGCCTGCTTAAGATTCTCTCTCTTCCTCTCCCTCTGCCCCTCCTCCCCCTGCTCAAAATAATAATAATAATAATTAAAAATAAAAATAAATAAAAGTATATTTTAATGATACATCTTTGTGACTTGTGGACCACATCATTGGAGATATTCAAACAGTGACGTTGCTACAACAAAACTCTGTTCCGATCTACCTATTTAGGTTAAGAAGGCTTCTTAGGTTAAATCTATAAAAATTAAATACAGGAATTGAATTAATGCTGAACCTTGTCGCAACCTAGCAGTAAGATCCAGGGATGCATAAACTAGAAAAACAATCGATGTCTTTAAGAGATGTATTTCTAATAAATTTACTTTGATGTGTAATAATTATTAAAATTTGTACTGTATTTCTATATTGTTTTATTTTAAAGATTTTATTTGTTTGTTAGAGAGGGTGGGAGAGGGTGAGAGCACACAAGCAGAGGGAGCGGGAGAGGGAGAAGCAGGCTTCCCGCTGAGCAGGGAGCCCGATGTGGGGCTCGATCCCAGGACCCTGGGATCATGACCTGAGCCGAAGGCAGACGCTTAACCGACTGAGCCACCCAGGTATCCCTGTATATTGTTTTAATCAATTGTATAGTAATATTGGTAATGGTGACTCGATTCAGAAGGTTTTTTTAGAGAGGGAGTGGGAGAGAGGGGGAGGGAGGGGCAGGTTATAACAAGAAATACTGGGCTCTGTACATGTCACGAAAGACAAGGTGTTTCTCCAATGGAAGACACTCTGGGGGCTAACTAAAGGGCTGGTTTGAGCTGTGTATAATCACTCTATTAACAGGAACTTTTTTCCCCCTCATGTTTATCAGCATTGGAGAAACTAATACAGAGAGGAAGACCAAGAAAAAAAGGTATGTGTGGCTTTAGGAGTTTTATATGGCTAATAAATAATAACTAGTGGGAGGGATGGGAAGAGTGATTTAAAATAATAGTGATAAAGTTTGGATCTGAAGTCTCTTGTTTGTAATTCATGATTAAGTATCATCCTTATTTCCTGATATGTTCCTCTCTTTACCTGACTGGAACATACTACCTTCATTTCTCCTTTTTCTCCAACTTTCCAGAGGCTTTATACCTGGAAATAGTAAATAATGTCTCTTAAAAATCTCTCTTATTGTATTAGAATGGGAACTATTATTAGACTGGTAAAAAAAAAAATTGTTGAGCAGCTCTACCTGGTTCAAAGTAAAGATTATGAAACATTTACCATGCTACCTGAGGTTTAAGTAAACCCAGTTGTTACACTGCAACTTTATTCTAACATTATTCATTCTGGAGCATAATAGAGTAGGAACGCTTAACTCCGTCCAAGAGAGTTAGATTGCGAAAGTAGAAGACGTTGTGGTTGCCGCAGGATTTCTCCAGTTACGCAGTCCCCCGCGTGCACAGCTTCAGCATGTGCATGTGGGTTGCCCGTACAGTTGCTTTTGACCGTTCTGTTCAATGTCAGCTTCCCGTGCGTATCACTAACTCCTCGCTGTCTTAATAGGTCGAAGAGTGTAACCAGTTCCAGTAGCGACAGCAGTGACAGTTCAGCCAGTGATTCCTCATCCGACAGTGAAGACACATCTACCTCGTCCTCCTCAGAGGACAGTGACACCGACGAAAGCTCCTCCAGTTCATCATCTTCAACCTCCTCCACAAGCTCCTCCTCGTCCTCCGATTCAGACTCCGATTCCAGTTCTTCCAGTGGCGGCAGCACCAGCACAGGGAGCAGCTCTGAGGACGAGCCACCAAAGAAGAAGAGAAAGAAATAGAATTGCCCCTCGCTTTTGGACTGCTGGGCTGCGGACATTAATGTGATTCTCGAAAGGGAATTTACAGTATGTTAAGGCCAAATAGATTAACCGGTCAAAATTTCTGGAGTTCAAAAGTTTCTAAGTGTTTTACATCTTAAGAGCATAAAGAGTATTAATAATGGGTTATATATCTATGTATGTATATATGAAAGACTTTTTATTTTAAGGGTAAATCTTGTTTTTCTTTTTTATCTTTAATATATATCTCTAAAACTTAAAGCTGAATCCAGTAAATCTGTTTTTGGGATGAAACTTATCTTTTCTCCCTGTGAAATAAATGCCATACTTTGTTATTTGTTAGTGCTATGTATCAGACATGTTTTCAGGATAATGCATCAGAATATCTGGCAGTGAATTTCTAATGCTTTTGGCTGTGCGTTATTATATAAGATTTAATACATTGTTACTACACAATTAGGAGCGTTCCTCTTAATACCTGTGCCCTATTTTTATGTTTATGTTCAAAAAGTTATTCTGACTTCTTGTCCTAAAAGAAAAGCTCAAGGAACCTATTAATATCTTCATACCTTTTGGATGGTACAAATGTCAAGTTATTGTGTTATATTATTCATTTTCTTCTGGTTCTTAGAGTTACTCTTTTTTTTTTTTTTTTTCAAGTAGGCTCCACACCCAGCATGGAGCCCACTGCAGGGCTTGAACTCGCAACCCTGAGATCAAGACCTGAGCTGAGATCAAGAGTCGGATGCTTAACTGAATAAGGCACCCAGGTGTCCTGTAAAGTTACTCTTTTCTGAGGAAAATTAATCTGGAGGAACCTAAAAAGGAACGAAAATTCTGAAACTACTTAGGAGTCTAATCTCTTGGTGCCTTTTGATAAATGCTGTGTGTCAGAAAAGAGTCATTTAAAAAAGCCTAACTTAAGGTAAAAGTGATACAAATATCTTTGTGTGTTATTACGCTATAAAAGGTAGGAGAGGAAAAGAAAGTTAGGAAGAGAGGTAGTTTTAATAGAAAATTAGGGTGATGTTGGTTGCCTTTTATTAAGCTTTTCTAAGCTTTCATAAAGATTGCCTTTTATCATTTTTGCAATTGTATGATGATTTATATGGCAGCTGGTCATATATGACACTACTGCGTAAATATAAATAAGTTGGATTAATCTGGCGTGTTTACATAGCATATACACAGTTGAAATGTAGCATGAAAGATTAAAGAGAAATACTGCACAATGTTTCTTAAAAGTAAAATTCTCTGCTATAGTGAACTTCTTCAGTTTCGCATGACATCATTTTGTGATGTCTTTTAAGCTTTTTGGAAAGAGGTATCATTTGTAGAAAAATCTTGATTTGGGCTAAATATGGGTTTTTAAAACTATGAATGTTGTCTTTTTTATATTTTTATGAGAAAGTAGTAGAAAATTGCTTTTGAAAAAATGGGCTTCTATTTAAATGTTGAAATATATGTAATAAATATTGTAAGCTTGAGGAGCCTGTAATTCCTTGTATGTTTTATAGAACCATCTGCTTTCAGTGATTGTAAATAAACTGTCAAAACATCATTTCCAGAGGCTCCGTACAGAACATATCAATTGACGGGTAGATTTAATAAATATTTAGGACACATTTTACAACATTGGTCATCTCCGTAAGGACTTTTTTGAGCAGTTAAAAAACCTGGAAGAGAAACATGTACATACGTAGCAACACTTGCAATTAAATAAAATTCATCATTTGTGCTCACGAGCTTAAGCATCTATTATCTCTTTGCTGTTTTAATACGAGCTCTTACTCCTTTTAAGGGTAAGGACATTTAAGCAAATTCTAATTATTTTTACTATTCTCTTACAAGGTGTTCCTGGAGAAGTGCAGGAGGTAGGAATTCTATTCTTTTCTAGTCACACAGTTCAGTCATAACAGAATCAATGGCAAAGTAGAGTCTAATTTCCACAGAGTTTTTCCCTGTCCTGCCAAAAAGCAAAAATGTGGAAGTTGAGTCCCCGGCAAATGTATTAAATGTCTTATTTCTCGGGCGCCTGGGTGGCTCAGTTGGTTAAGCGACTGCTTTCGGCTCAGGTCGTGATCCTGGAGTCCCGGGATCGAGGCCCGCATCGGGCTCCCTGCTGAGCGGGGAGTCTGCTTCTCCCTCTGACCCTCTTCCCTCTCGTGCTCTCTGTCTCTCACTCTCTCTCTCTCAAATAAATAAATAAAATCTTTAAAAATAATAATAAATGTCTTATTTCTCAACCACAAGCATATCAAGAAAAGTCATTAGATCACAGGTTTTCATTCCAAAATATTTCATTAGTACTTTATCCTGGAATTAAAATATGGTTATAGGCCACACGTTAGCCCTGGTAATGGAAAAAAAGTACAAAGAAGGTATACTTCATAGTTTTATTTATTCTTTTAACTTTCTATTTTGAACTGATTGTAGGCTTACAGAAAAATTGCAGAAATGTGACTGTTTCCATATATACCTCAACCAGCTTCTCCTTATGTTAGCATCTTCCATAACCCTAGTTCACCAGTTTACCCATTTATGTCCTTTTTCTGTTCCAGAATATTACCCAGAAAACACAGTTACTTGTAAGTCTGCTCCTGTCAATAACAGTTCCTTAGTCTTTCCTTGTCTCTCATGCCCGTATCACTTTGAAAGAGTGTTAATCAGTTGTTTTGTTTGATGTCCCTCAATTAGGGTTTATTTGGTGTTTCCTTGTGATTGAACTGAGGTCATATTTTCTGGAAGAATATGACAACAATGAAGCTGTGTCCTCCATCCACGCTATCATAGGATTCCTTATGTCAGTGTGTCTTATATATTATTGGTTATGTTGACCTTGATTACTTGCTTAAGGTGGTTTCTGTCATTTTTAAAGTTCCCTTTTTACTTAATAGGTACTTTGGGGGAGATGCTTTGAGACTATGCAAATTGTTGCTGCATACTCACCCACTAGTTTTAGTGGGTCTCGTCTACAATTATTACTGTGATGTTTTGCAAGTGGTGATTTTCTTTTTTTTATAAATATTATTTATTTATTTTATTTTATTTATTTGACAGAGAGAGCACAGCAGGGGGAGGGGCAGAGGGAGAGGGAGAAGCAGACTCCCTGCTGAGCACAGAGCCCAACACAGGGCTTGATCTTAAGATACTGAGAATACAACCTGAGTCAAAATCAAGAGTTGGCCGCTTAACTGACTGAGCCCCCCAGGGCTTAAAATCTTTTTTAAAAGTTGTTATGATGGCCTCCTTTCCCCCACTATAATATATATAAATTCAGAATGGGCCAAACAGCCATTTTCTGACACCAGACTCGGTGACAGAAAGAAAATGTCATATATACATATGACCATACTGCCCTACTTTGGATTATGGTGCCTTAATTGAAAGAAGTTGGCCCAAAGCACTATTTCCAATTGTAATTTTGTATGCTGCCCTGCAAGTTTTTACACCCTGGGCAAATTGTGCCATAAAAAGATTTAGATGTGGCGGGTGTGTGTGTGTGTGTGTGTGCACGTGCGTGTAATAAAGAGGGACAAATGCATCATATAAGAGGGAAAGAGACAACAAAGCCAATATGGTACCCGGGCTGCAGACGTTCTTAGATGAATTTTTGGAGGGGGTACAGGTGGAAGTTGAAGACCTAGGAATTGCCAGTGTTCTTAAAAAGTCTTCCACATGCCTTCAAGGGTACTTGTGCTTGCTCTTCAAGGTAATTTGTAATAACCATAAACATGAGTAGAACACCTGTTTGGAAGGTACTGTAAACAATGTGTAAATAACACTTCAACAGTGGTTTCCTTGGAGGTCACTATCTAGTTGGGGAGACCAGGCACACACAGAAACATCAACAATGAAGAGGACTTTCAGTTAAATGTGGCAAATTGAACCCAGGTGTTTATTACCATCCCTCCTGAAATCCAACTAAAATGGCAGAAAAAAATAAACATAAACCCATAAGGCAAAGAAAGAGAAAAGGACAGGAGATGAAACACGAGGAATGACAGCTATTTTAGAAGCTCTAAAGTTGATGGAACAGTGGGTGCCCATGTAAACGAAGCAAGGCCACAGTATATGCTAGCAGTGAGGGAAAAGCAATGCGAAGAAGCTGATTTGTGCCACAGAACTCTGGAAAGTCTCCAAACTTGGCACCACACACTTGCCAGCCAAGGTGCAGAGAAGGCTTAAAGACAAAAACACTGGTGGAAACTTGACGTAAAAATCTGCGCCTCTGTGGGGGCGCCTGGGTGGCTCTGTCAGTTAAGCGGCTGCCTTCAGCTCAGGTCACGATCCCAGGGTCCTGGGACCGAGTCCCAAGTCGGGCTCTCTGCTCAGCGGGGAATCTGCTTCTCTCTCTCCTGCTCCCCTTGCTTGTTCTCTCACATTCTCTCTCTCTCTCTCTGTCTCTCAAGTAAATAAATAAAATCTTGGGATGCCTGAGTGGCTCAGCCGTTAAGCATCTGCCTTCGGCTCAGGTCATGATTCCAGGGTCCTGGGTTTGAGCCCTGCATCGGGCTCCTTGCTCACTGGGGAGTCTGCTTCCCCCTCTGCCTGCTGCTCCCCCTGCTTGTGCACCCTCTCCCTGTCTCTGACAAATAAATAAATAAAATCTTAAAAAAAATAAAAATGAATAAAATCTTAAAAAAAAAAAGAATGTGCACTTCTGTGCACTCGTTCATCTTAAGGCAATCGCTTAACCAACTGAGCCACCCAGGCGCCCTCTTTTTTTTTTTTTCCTCTACACCCAATGTGGGACTCAAACTCACAACCCCAAGATCAAGAGTCACATGCTCTACCAACTGAGCCAGCCAAGCACCCCTAACTTTACTTTTGGATCTGGTAATATAAATGTAATTCTAGGAAGAAATCAAAATAATATTATTAGATCCGTCAGAAAATACCAAAAAATGAGAAAAGAATAGCAGGACAGAGGGGATCAAAAATTAGGAAGGCAAAAATTAGTACAGAAATAATGAAGAAATTAATAAAATCCATGATGTTAATGGTGTGTGTAAATATACATGTATGTGTGTGTAATACTCAATTATATTAAATGCATGGCTTAATTTAATTAATTGATCAGCTTGTAATAAACATTCAAGAAAAATGTTCAAGAAAAATTGTTTCTTCACATGTTATTAGATTTATTGGTTTATTTATTTATTTTTAAAGATGTTATTTATTTATTTGTCAGAGAGAGGGAGAGCAAGAGCGAACACAAGCAGGGGGAGCTGCAGGCAGAGGGAGAAGCAGGCTCCACACTGAGCAGGGAGCCCGATGAGGGGCTTGATCCCAAGACCCTGGGATCATGACCTGAGCCGAAGGCAGAAGCTTAACCAACTGAGCCACTCAGGCATCCCTGCATTTATTGGTTTAATACCTTTAGCATTAAGTTAAAAGAATGAGAGATATTATTGCAGTTGTCCAGAAGAGAAATGAGGATCACTCCTGGGGACTTTGGTCATCAGAACCATGACACAGCGACTTGTCCCCACCACTAAGGCCAGAAAGAACTCACTCCTTTACGGTAGAGTCTATATTGTGTGATTTTTGTGCTCTTGCTTATAATTTATATTATAAAACCCAGGATATTTATATACACCCAACGCATTAACAATGAGAATGGAAAGGAGGTAACAAATATTACAGAACTTAGTGATCAGTTGATTACAGTGGCAAGGTGTACATGGGAAAGTTTCCAGCCGGATCTGTTGCTTGGATAAATATTAAAACAAAAATACCCATTTAGTACAATTATAACAATAATAGCAACTACAACCTTGACAAATATAAACTGACCCTAGCAATGGGAGAAATGTCAAACAATTTTTATTAACATAATGGAATACTATAGTTTTTGAAAAATTTCAGATACCCCTTGGGTATCTGAAAATGTTGTCTATAGATTTTCATAGTGACTAAATTGCTAGCAGCTTTCATATTTTGGTAAGATTATAGATGACATTTTTTTCTTTCCAATTTCTCTTTAAAACGTTAACATGGATGGAGCTAGAGAGTATACTGCTAAGTGAAATAAGTCAGTCAGAGAAAGACATGTATCATAAGAACTCACTGATATGAAGAATTTGAGAAACAAAATAAATAAGCAAAGGGGAAAAAGAGAGAGAGAGATGAACAAGAAACAGATTCTTATCTATACAGAACAAATAATGGTTACCAGAAGGGCAGGGAGTGGCGGATGTGTGAAATAGGTGGTGGGGATTAAGGAGCGCTCTTGTAATGAGCACTGGTGATTATAATAAAAAAACTTTTAAATACACTTAATTGAGGTGCATTTGACAGAATAATCTGCATATATTTAAAGTGTATAATCTGACCTATGTGCACACTCATGAAATCAACACCATGAGAAAGATAATTAAACCTCATCCCCAAAGCTCCCTTATGTCCCTCTGTAAACCTTTCCTCTCATTCCTCCCAGTTTACTGACCCCTTCCCCCTCAATAATCCCCAGATAACCACAAATATAGTTTCTTTAACTATAGCATAACTTGTGGGGCACCTGGGTGGCTCAGTTGGTTAAGCATCTGTCTGCCTTCCGCTCAGGTCATGATCTCAGGGTGCTGGGATGGAGCCCCGTGTTGGGCTCCCCACTCAGTGGGGAGTCTGCTTCTCCCTCTGCCTCTGTCTCTGCCCTACCCTCCTCCCCGCCGGTGCTCTCTCTCTCACTCTCACTCTCTATCTCACATAAATAAATAAATAAAGTCTTTAAAAAAGAAACCCATAGCATAGCTTGCATTTTTTTATATTTTATATAAATAGAATAATATAATATATTTTTAATCTACCTTCTTTCTCTCAGCATAATTATTTTGAGAACCATTATTACATCTATCAACAGTTCCTTCCTTTTTAGTAATGATTTGTATTCCATTGCACAGATACGTGAAATGTATTGATCTATTCATATATTAATGGACATTTAGACATTTAGACTGTTTCCATTCGGAGGCAATTACAAATAAAGGTGTTGTGAACATTCACGTACAGGTCTTTGCATGAATATATGTTTTCATTTCTCCTGGGAAAATCCTAGGGGAGATGATTAAATATACTATGAACCCTAAAGCAACAAATGAAATGACAAAACAGAGAGCTATAGCTAATAACCAAAGGATACACATGGAATCCAAAAATAAAAAGAAAGTAAAAGAGAAAAAAGACAACAAAAATCAAATGGAACAATTAGACAAAAAATAAGATGATAGATTTAAACCTAATCACATCAATACTCTCATTAAATATGAAGGTTCTAAACATTCCAGTTAAAAGGGATTATCAGATTGGATAAAAGAGTAAGACATGCTGCCAACCAGAAATGCACAAATAGATATGCCAACACTAATAAATAGAAAACTAGAGAGCATACACTATATAACAAAGTATATATCAGAAGAAAATATCACCAGGGCTAAAGAAGGTCATTTTGTATGATAATGTGGTCAATTCATCAAGAGGACATGATAATCCTGAATATTTGTGCACCTTATATTAGATCTTGAAACTATATGAAGTAAAACTGATAGAAATATAATGAGAAATAAACGAATCCATAGTATAGAGATTTCAATATCCATACTCAATAATTGATAAAACAAGTAGACATAAAATCAGGAAGGATAAAGAAAACAAACAACACAACCAATGAATTTGATATAATTAACATTTATAGAACACTCCTCCAACAATAGCAGAATACACAGTCTTTTCAAAGTGCACCCAGAACATTCACTAAGATATGTTTACCAAGGTAGCCCATATTCTTGATCATAAATCAAGTCCTAATAAATAGAAAAGAATTTAAGTCATGCAAGGTATATACAAGGCATATCTGACCACAGCGGAATTAAAGTAGAAATCAATAACAGAAACATCTTTAGAAAATCCCCCAGTGGGGACGCCTGGGTGGCTCAGTCAGTTAAGCATCTGCCTTCAGCTCAGGTCATGATCCCAGGGTCCTAGAATCAAGTCTCACATGGGGCTCCCTGCTCAGCGGGAAGCCTGTTTCTCCCTCTGCCCGCTCCCCCTGCTTGTTCTCTCTCTCTCTCTCTCTCTTTCTCTCTCTCTGACAAATAAATAAAATCTTTAAAAAAAAAGAAAAGAAAAGAAAATCCCACAGTGTATGGAAACTGAATAATACATTTCTTTTTTTTTCTTAAGATTTTATTTATTTATTTGAGAGAGAGAATAAGCAGGGGAAGGAGCAGAGGGAGAGGGAGAAGCAGACTCCCCACCCAGCAGGGAGCCCGATGCAGGACTCTATTCCAGGACCCTGAGATCATGACCTAAGCCCAAGTCAGAAGCTTAACCGACTGAGCCACCCAAGGGCCCCTGAATAATACACTTCTAGACAACCCATGGGTCAAAGAACTCAAAAGGAAAATTAGAAAATATTTTTAACTAACCAAAGATGAAAGCAAAACATACCACAATTTGTGAGATGCCTCTAAAGCAGTACTTCAGGCAAA
This sequence comes from Eumetopias jubatus, assembly GCF_037043125.1. Lineage (NCBI taxonomy): Eukaryota > Metazoa > Chordata > Mammalia > Carnivora > Otariidae > Eumetopias > Eumetopias jubatus. Next base: position 26,681,670 of record NW_028274811.1, on the reverse strand, counting down.
TTTATAGCACTAAATATTAGAGAAAAAAAAACTTCTCAAATCCATGACTTTGGCTTGCACTTTAAAAAACTAGAAAAAGAGGAAAAACAAAAGAAAACAAAGAAATACGGTCAAAAAAAACTGGAAAAAGAAAAATATCTCAAAATAAGCAGGAGAGAGGAAATAATTAAGATCACAGCAAAGATCAATGAAATAGAAAATGGACAAATAATAGAGAAAGGAAATGATTCCAAAATGATGGTTCTACGAGATTAGTCAAACTGAGGGAAACCTCTAGCCAGACCATTCAGGATAAAAAGAAAGAAGGTACAAATTACCAGTATCAGGAATGAGAGAGATGACATCACTATGGATTCCAGAGATATTAAAAAGACGATAAGGCAATAGTATAATTTTATTCATTTAATAAATTAGTTGAAACAAAAATACTTGAAAGCCACTAACAAGTTTCAACCAAGAATAAACAGATGACTTGAACACTCATATATTTATAAAGATTGAATTTTCCCACAAACAAAACTCCATTCTTAAAGTGTTTTTGTACTTTTTTTTTAAGATTTATTCATTTTAGAGAAAGAGAGAGGGTGTGTGAGCAGGAGGAGGAGCAGAGGGGGAATGTGAGGGAGGAGGGGAAAGAAACTCAAGCAGACTCAGCTGAGAGTCTGGTTACAGAACCTGACGCAGGGCTGATCCCACGACCCTGAGATCATGAGTCAGATACTTAACTGAATAAACCACCCAGGCACCTGTGGCTTGAATCCTTGGTCACTTACTGAGACTTGTTTTATGATGTGGAGTATGGACTACCTTGGTAAATATACCTTTGTAGTGCACTTTGAAAAGAATGTATATTCTACCATTGTTGGGTGGAGTATTCTATAAATGTGAATTTACACAGGTTATGCAAGTGAATAAAGACTAAAAATGAAATTGAACCAATATAAAAAATTAGATTTTGGTGTTCATTAATGGGTTTCTCACCCATGCAAATTGCTTAAAATCATTACAAACATATGAGGGAAAATTATTATCCAAGCAAGGAAAGCCATTTACTGATGGCAGGCTCGTTAAATCACGTGTGATTGCAGCAAAGAAATATATCCAGAGAAAATAAACTTTTTTAAGATTATTAGCCTTTCCATTAGAACAGTTGCTCAGAGTAGAAGATATTAAGACCAACATCAATAGTCAATTAAGAAACAAGGTAAGTGATGTCAACTGGTTTTCCTGGACTTTCTTTTTTTTTAATGATAGTTTTTGAGATGTAATCATCACACCATACAATTTACCCATTTAAAGTGTAATTCAGAGTTTTGCAACCATCACCAGAATAAATTTTAGAATATTTCTATCACTCCAAAAAGAAACCCTGTACCTATTAGCAGTTTTTACTCATCTCCCTCCTAACCACCCAGTCATTGGTAACCTCCAATCTCTTTCTGTCTTTAGGTTTGCCTGTTGTGGACATTTCATACAAATGGAATTATATAATATATTGTCATTCGTGGCTTTGTTCAAATAGCATAATATTTTCAAAGTCCATCTATAGAAGAGTATGCATCGGTATTTCATTTTTTTATTGCCAAAGGATACATATTCTATTGTATAGACATACCACATTGTTTATCCTTTCATCCAGTTGACATTTGGGTTGTATTCCATCTTTTGGCTATTATGAATAATGTTGCTATGAACATTGTGTACAGGTTTCTGTGTGGACATATGTTTTGAATTCTCTTGTGTATATACCAAGGAATGGAATTTCTGGAACATATGGTAACTTTATGTTTAAACTTTTGAGGAAGTGTCAGTTTTCCAGAGCAGCCGTAGCATTTTACAATCCCAACGGCAATTTGCGAGTGTTCCAATATCTCCACATTTTACCAACACTTGTAATTATCTGTCATTTTTATTATAGCCATCCTCATGAGAATGAAGCAGTATCGCATTGTGGGTTTTTTTTTTTAATGTTTAAATGTTTAAATTGTATTTATTATTTTTAAAATTTTATTTAAATGCAATTTAGTCACATTGTGGTTTTGATTTGCATTTCCCTAATGGCTGATGATGTTGAGCATCTTTTCATGTGCTTATTGGCCATTTACATATCTTCTTTTTTTTTAAAGATTTTATTTATTTATTTGAGAGAGAGAAAATGAGAGATAGAGAGCACGAGAGGGAAGAGGGTCAGAGGGAGAAGCAGACTCCCTGCTGAGCAGGGACCCCGATGTGGGACTCGATCCCGGGACTCCAGGATCATGACCTGAGCCGAAGGCAGTCGCTTAACCAACTGAGCCACCCAGGCGCCCTACATATCTTCTTTAAAGAAATGTTCATTCAGATCTTCTGCCTACTTTGGAAAAACTGGGTATTTGTCTTTTCACTTTCTTGATGCTGTTCTTTGATGGACAAACGTTTTTAATTTTTATGAAGTCGTTTATCTTTTTTCTTTCATTGCTTGTCTTTTTGGTGTCATATTCTTTTAAGTTTCCTAGACCCAATTCCAACATGGAAGGGATTCCCCCACACCCAACACCAAACAATTCTTGGACACCTGGTGGATGTCCAAGAATTCAACTCAACTCTGACACTATCTACCCTAAGATAGCATCAGATTCCACACATTAAGGGCTCAGTCCTACAAGATGCCTTCTATCCCCCACTCCGGATACCAGACACAAGCCCCAGGCTATTACTTGTGCTTCTGACCGACCAGCTACAGATTGTGGAGGTTCTAAATAACCTCCTCCTTAGGTTCTTTTAATAAGCTAGAGCAGCTCATGGAACTCAGGAAAATAGTTATGTTTACCAGTTTATTGAAGGATATGATAAAGAATATGAATCAACATGCAGATGAAGAGATACACAGGTCAAGGTATGGGGTAAGCAAGCAGAGCTGCCACGCCCTCTCCAGGTATGCCATTCTCCCCCAGAAGCTCTCAGAACCAGTACTTTTGGGTTTTTATGGAGGCTTCATTGCATAGTGATGATTGATTAAGTCATTGGCCATTGACTGATTCAACCTTTCTCCCTTCTGGGAGGTTGGGGAGTAAGGTGTTGGGGGTGGGACTGACAGTTTCAACCTTCCAATCACATGCTAGGTCCTCCTGGTAATCAGCCTCCACCCTTAGGTGAATCCCAAAAGTCACCTCATTAATAAACAAAAGACACCTTATCACTCTCAACACTTAGGGAATCCCAAGGGTTTTGGAAGCTGTGAGCCAGAAACTGCGCACAAGCACCGTGCGCACAAATATATAAGAAATACAGTTGGCCATTCATATATAAATATACATTTAAATTATAAATCACAATATCACACTATCTAATAGACCACTGCCTAATCCAAGTCTTAGAAACTTATGCCCATGTTTTCTTTTAAGAGTTTTATAGTTTTAGCTCTTACAATTAGATCTTTGATTCATTTTGAGCTAATTTTTGTATATGGTATGAAGTAGGGGTCCAAATTCATTCCTTTGTATATGGATATACAGTTGTCCCAGAACTCTTTGTTGAAAAGACCATTGTTTGCCTATTGAATTACTTTGGAACCGTTGTTGAAAACCAACTGATGAGAAATATTAGGTATTATTTATAATTTCTCAATTCTATTAATCCATGTTGTCTTGACTCTTGATAAGCCCAGGGATGTTAAACCATACTGTCAGTTTGTTTATTCAAGGAATCAGTGTTGAGTTTGAAGTAACCAAAGAATTATCCTCTAAGAGTAGTCTGAGAATATTTTCTTTTTTTTTCAAGATTTTATTTATTTATTTGTCAGAGAGAGAGAGAGCACAAGCAGGGGGAGCAGCAGAAGGAGAGGGAGAAGCAGGCTCCCTACTGAGCAGGGGCCCACGATGCGGGACTCGATCCCAGGACCCTGGGATCATGACCTGAGCCAAAGGCAGACACTTAACCGACTGAGCCACCCAGGCGCCCTGTGAGAATATTTTCTACATGTGAGAATATTTTCAAAGAAGGTGAGAAAACACTAATTCAGTATAACCTGAAATTGATTGGATAAGATGTGTTACAATTGATGGTACTAATATGTGAGGAGCAGGATGAACAGATTTATACAGTTTTTGAAAATGTAAGGTGTCTAAAGTCTTGTGGCCAACATTTGAATTTATCATGTATTATTGAGCCAACAGTGTCAACAATGAACTTCATTTGTTCCTCTGGATTTAACCATCATGAGTTCCAGGAATTTCTTTCAGAAATAAACCTGGATATCCTGACTCTGCCACACAGTAGTTTCATGGTTTAGTAGTGGTCCAAGTATTGTTGTGATTGTTGGAGCTCAGGACACAGATGGAAACTTTTTTAAATGATGGTAAAATAATAAAACGTAAAATTTAACATCCTAACCATTTTCACGCGGCCATTTCAATGGTGTTAAGTATGTGCCCATTGTTGTGCAACCATCACCACCATTGCCAGTATCCATCTGCAAAATTCATCTCATCTTGCGAAACTGAAACTCTATACCCATTAAACAAAAAGTCCCCATTCTCCCCCTCCCCGAACCCCTGGCAATCACCATTCTACTTTCTGTCTTTATGAATTTGACTAGTCTTGGTACTCACAGAAGTGGAATATTACAGTATTTGTTCTGTGACTGGCTTATTTCACCTAGCATAACGTCCTCAAGTTTCATCCAGGTTACAGCACGCGTCAGAGTTTCCTTCCTTTTGAGGTTGAATAATAACCTCTTGTATGAATATACCACATTTTGCTTATCCATTCATTCATCAGTGGACACTTGGGTTACTTCCACATTTTGGCGATTACAAATAATGTGAAATGGAAGTTTTTATGAATGAGAACTGCCCTCCTCCACTGTTGAACACGAAATGGTTTGGAAATTAGCTTTTACTGAAGACTCAATAATGCTTCTTAATGAATTCAACCTAGAATTAGAAGGCAAACTGTTCATATGGGAAGACTTATACCGCAGCAAAGTTATTTAAGCAACAGTAACTTTTTTTGAAGACAAGCCATGTCAAATTGCTTCACACACTTCCTGTGCTGTCAAAAGTTACAATGAGAGGTAAAATGTGCATTACCACCCATATTTGCTACATATGTCTTTTCTGAGTTCAGTGCCTACAGAGTTTCTGGACTTCACTTCAGATATAAAGGAAATTTTCATATTTCAAAATCCACTTATCTGTACAATTGAGGACCTCCCATTCAATCTTCAATTAGAGGTGATTGCCCTTCAAGACAATGATCTGTTCTAAGGCATATATCAAGAGAAGAACCTAGTGAAGTTCTATACATTTTTTCCCAAGAAATGAATATTCCTTTTTTTTTAAGATTTTATTTATTAGAAAGAGAGAGTGAGGTCTGGAATCAGGACCTGAGCCAAAGGTAGACGCTTAACAGACTGAGCCACGCAGGCGCCCCAAGACATGAATATTCTTAATTAATATCACATGCCAACAGATCTATATCAGTATTTGTTAGTACCTATCTGTGTGAAAAGATGTTTTCCAAAGTGAAATAGAATTTCATTACAGATCAGCATTAACAGATGAGTATTTGAAAGCACTTTTTTCTTAATTGTAAGCTCTACACACCCAATGTGGGGCTTGAACTCAAGACCCCAAGATCAAGATTCACATGCTCTACCACCTGAGCCAGCCAGGCACCCCTGAATGCACTTCTGGTGATACGAAACACTAACTTTGGATGTTATTTTCACTCCCTGCCAAAAAAGAAAAATTGTTATCCTCATTAGTAGACTTGAATTACAAACCTTACTCAATCACTATATTTTGAATTTTATCAAAAAAATTTATGGAAAAAATTAAATCTATTGTTTTACACCTACATAAAATCCTTGATTTTGCCACTTGGCCTGCAAAGCCTAAACCATTTACTATCTTGCCTTTATAGAAAAGGTTTGCCAACTCTGGAGAGAAAGTGAAAGAGCTCAAGACCAAATCTGTATTCAGAAGTCAAGAAAAGGTAAAGGCTCTCCTGCAAATGAGCCTGAAAAACAACATCCAGGGGGTTAAGAGGGAAACTCGAAAGTGGGGCGTCTCTAAAAAATAGCAGAAGTGTTTCAAACCAGAGAGAATGGTCAGCGATATTAAATGCCACTAAGGTAAAGACAAAGATTCAACTTCGGCGTTTGGCAGTGTGGTGGTCATTGGTGGCGTTCTTGGTGAGTGGTTTCAGTGGCATGGTAGCAGTGGACAAGACAGGAAAAGGTCGGGAAGATGAAATAATACATAAAAGTATTTAGCACTGGGGAGACTGGGGAGCTCAGTCAGTTGAACGATCGACACTTGGTTTCAGCTCAAGTCGTGATCTCATGGGTTGGGAGATGGAGTCCCCCATCAGGCTCCGCACTCAGCAGGGAGTCTCCTTGAAGATTCTCTCCCTCTGTCCTTCCCCTGCACGTGCACGTGCGTGCACACACACGCACGCACATGCACTCTCTTTCTCTCAAATCAATCAATCCTGAAAAAAAATGTATTTAGCATCATGCCTACCATAGAGTATATACAGTAACTATCATTGAAGCAGACATTGTTGGTGCCCCATCCGTCTTCCCTTGCCTCTATCATTTCAAAACCGTTCAGATGTTCCTGATTTTGTTTGCTTGAAGACTCTCTTGCTGCTGGAGCCGGCTCTGCTCACATGCAACAGGCTGGAGCTGCTGGTGAATGAACATCCCCAGGAGCGGCCTTCACTAGTGACCTACAGGAGTAGTTGTATAAATACTCCAGCTCCCTCATCCCTCAGAGGGGGAACTCTGAGGGATGTGTTCTCCAGTTTTCTCCCGAGTTCCCTAGTAGTATTAAAAGTGGGAAATCCTGGCACTTATGCAATTTGGAACAACTGCCCCCAGAAATTTGATTCGTCATTTTGACACTTGAAATAACAGTGAAGATTTGGATTGATCATGGCCCCAGATGTTAATGGCCTCCAGCTCAGGTTGAAGAATAACTATGAAGTGGGACACTGAGAACTGAAACCATCTACATCCACAAGAGTACTGTCAGCATTAACATAATGTAATTATTTTATTGTCATCTTCAACATAGCTACAATTCCAGGGACATTTTAACCAGGAAGAGAAAAATTGCAAGAAGCTTTATTGTTCATTTCAGGAACTTCTCAAAATTCCATTTAAATGAACATCAGACTGCTCCGCTTTTCATTAGATGACTTTATTTTTTAAATTTTTTTCTCACAGTGCTGAATCTTTTCTATTTTTGCAGTAGATGGCTTTAAATGACTGTGTACACTGTGCTAAGCAAAATAGTGGCCCCCCAAAGATGTCCATGCACTAATCCCTGGAAACTTTGAACATGCTATGTTACATGACAAAGGGAAATAGGGTGGCAGATAGAATTAAGTTGCTAATTCAGCTGACCTTAAAATAGATCTTTCTGGGTTATCTGAGTTGGCCCACAGTAATCACCAGGGTTCTCAAAAGTAGAAGAGGGAGGCAGAAGAGAAAGAGTGATGTGATTTAAGAATGTACTCACCCAGCATTTGCTGACTTTGAAGATGAAAGAGGGTACAAGCCGAGGGAGGTGGATAGCCTCTAGAAGCTGGAAAAGGCAAAGAAAGGGATTTTCTACTAGAGTGTCCAGAAGAAACAGCCTTGCCAACAACCTGGTCTTAACCCAGCGAGATCTGTGTCAGAGTTCTGACTTATAAAATTATAAGATGATAAATTCGTGCAATTTTATTTTTATTTATTTATTTTTAAAGATTTTATTTATTTATTTGACAGAGAGAGACACAGCGAGGGAAGGAACACAAGCAGGGGGGTGGGAGAGGGAGAAGCAGGCTTCCCGCTGAGCAGGGAGCCCGATGCGGGACTCGATCCCAGGAACCTGGGTTCATGACCTGAGCTGAAGGCAGATGCTTAACGACTGAGCCACCCAGGTGCCCCAATTCGTGCAATTTTAAGCCCCTAAGTTTGTGGTAGTTTGTTAGAGGAGCAATAATAACGAATACACTCTCCAAGATTCTTAAAAACACTTACTTTGCTGTGTCCACTAATCCTAACCTATTATGTCATGATTGTCACCAAATCCTAATCAAGCCTCCTGATTGAAGAGCCCCCTTAAACCGGACCCCAAAACCTTCCCCCTTGGAAATGTTACTGAGACTGTCAAAATACTGATCTCTCTTACCCGTAAATAATAAACTCAGTTTTGCCTATTACCATATTGTTTGGGTGGTATTTTTGGGGGAGGGGAATTTGACAATTGTTTCACCCATGTGCCTAGAATAGTACCTGCTATATATAGGTGTTTAATAAGGGTTTGATGCATAATGAATTACGAGTTTCTAAAATAATATATAATGATATTTATGTAGATGAAGTTGTGACTTGGTATTTCCTAAACCTAGATGTGACTCTCAGAAAATAATTTTAGGGGCACCTGGCTGGCTTGATCTTGGGGTTCTGAGTTCAAGCCCCACGTTGGGTACAGAGATTACTTAAAAATTAAATCTTTTTTAAATTAATTTTTAAAAATCATGAATTTAAAGCCTGAATGAAACTTTGCACATAGATTTTTATATCAGCTTTATTCATAATCATTAAAAACTGGAAACTCGAATGTCTTTCAACGAATGAATGGATAAACAAGCTATGTTATATCTATATAATAGATTACTGCTCAGCAATAAAAGGGAATAAATTACCGGTACATGCAACAACAGTGAATGAATCTCAAAGTCATTATGCTAAATGAAATAAGCGAGATTTAAAAGGCTACAAAGTGTATGATTCCATTTATGTTACAGTCCGGAAATGGTAAAAGTATAGGGAAAGAAAGCATATCAGTGGTTGCCAGGAACCAGGGTTGAGGTGAGGGGTTCACTACAAAGGAGAATGAGGGAATGTTTTGGTGTAATGGAAATGTATGTCCTGATTATGGTGATAGTTACACAACTGTACACATTTGTCAGAACTCATTAAGAAGGATGCATTTTATTGTATGTGAATTGTACCTCAAAAAGTGACTTTAAAAAAACCAGAACTCGGGCGCCTGGGTGGCTCAGATGGTTAAGCGTCTGCCTTCGGCTCAGGTCGTGATCCCAGGGTCCTGGGATCGAGTCCCGCATCGGGCTCCCTGCTCCTTGGGAGCCTGCTTCTCCCTCTGCTTCTCTCTTTCTCTCTCTCCCTCTGTCTCTCATGAATGAATAAATAAAATCTTTAAAAAAAAAATAAAAAATAAATAAAAAAAAAAACCAGAACTCAGGGTGTCTGGGCGGCTCAGTTGATTAAGTGTCTGACTCTTGATTTTAGCTAAGGTTGTGATCTCAGGGTTGTGAGATGGAGCCCTAAGACGGACTCTGTGCTGGGAATTGAGCCTGCTTAAGATTTTCTCTCTTCCTCTCCCTCTGCCCCTTCCCTCTCCCTCTGCCCCTCCCCCTCTGAAAAAATTTTAAAAAATAAAAAACTTAAAAACCAGAACTGTACTCAGAATTGCTACCGAACAATACACATTGAATATTTTGTTAAAATCTTGCATGTAAATAAAACAATCATATATTTCTTTGAGTTTTTTTTTCCTCTTACAGCTATATGGTTGTTATTTTTTACTATTTCTCCATTCTGTGCAGTTGACTTACATTCTAGAACATAAAAATAGAGACAGAAAATTCACTGTTAAATGGATGCATCTGATTAAATAAAATAAGAGTTTTAAAATGTTACCTATTGAGAAATAATTCTAGGATTGTTTTCTCCCATTGCTGATAGGGAAGAAAATTCTTATTTGCAAAATGCCAAAGAAAGGTCTCCATTTTTAAAAAAAAGACTTTACTTGTTTATTTGAGAGATTGAGAGAACGAGTGGGAGGAGGGGCAGAGGGAGAAGCAGACTCCCCACTGAGCAGGCAGTCCAACGTGGGACTCCATCCCAGGACCCTGGGATCATGACCTGAGCCGAAGGCAGATGCTTAACGACTGAGCCACCCAGGCGCGGAAGTCTTCATTTTCTACCCTCAATCCCTCTTTTTTGTTTTTTAGGTAAGGGCCTCACTTTATATTGAAAGGTTATCGGGCGCCTGGGTTGCCCAGTCATTTAGCGTCTGCCTTTGGCTCAGGTCATGATCCCAGGGTCCTGGGATGGAGGCCTGTATCGGGCTCCTTGCTCAGCAGGGAGTCTGCTTCTCCCTCTGCCGCTCGCCCAGCTTGTGTTCCCTCTCTCGCTGTCTCTCTCTCTGTCAAAAAATAAGAAAAATCTTTAAAAAAAAAAAGAAAAAGGTTATCATGATCCTTTACAGAACAAAAAGCATATCATCATTTGATTAGCATTTGTTCCAAGTAACATTTATTCCAATATAAGTAAAGGAACTTTCTTGTAAAGTTTATTTAATATCAATTTGCATCTTAAAACTTCTTTAATTACTGTATAAAATGATAAATAATCTTCCTTTTACCCCTTGTCATCCCCACTCCCTCCCAATATAGCCTTGTAAATCTTCCTAGGCGAAATTTGAAGGAAAGCAAATAAAATTGGCACAACTTCTGTGGAGGACAATTTGGCAATATCTGTCAAAATTAAAAATACCTTTTGCTCTAAAGGTTCCCGTCTAAGGATTTATTGGTATAGTTGCCCTTTGTATGGTGTAATTAGTTATCAGTTGCTGCTTAGTTTGTGATAATATTGGCTTGGCAACAATCTAAATGTCCAGCCATGGGGATTGACTAAATATGATATTTGCATACAATGGAAAATTATACTGCCACTAGGAAGAATGAAGCAGTTCTTTATGTAGTGATATGTGATGATGTATAGAAGCAGAAAAATGTTCACCTTTAGCCCAGAGAGGTGACCTATAGCCCGCGTAGTTTAGATAAGGATCAAACAGGGGCTGATTGCTACATTCTTAAAGGGTCTCATGACTGCCTGTAAATCTCACTGATAGTTAATATCCAGCCGAATGATAAGCACCGGAGAAATCTTCCAAAACTAGTTTTACTAGTAGAAATTCGAGGAAGACGTTTATGATGTAATACTCCCTGCATATCCCCTCACCCTTGAGCTCTAAGCAGGTCACCACTGGCTTCATACAGCAGAAGTGCAGCTCCTTGCCCACAGCTCCTGTTCTCATGCTATAATAATAAGCACCTTTTTGCACCAAAAACGTCTCAAGAATTCCTGACCATTTGCTTGTGGCCCCAGATCGATATGGAAGGATATCCAGGATATTTTAAGTGAAAAAAGGAAAGAACTTAACAGGATATATAGTACATTATCTTTCCTGTAAAAAGAAGTACAACTTTTTTTTTAATATTTTATTTATTTATTTGAGAAAGGGCATAAGCTAGGGGAGGGAGGAAGAGGCAGGGAGCCCAATGCAGGGCTCAATCCCAGGATCCTGGGATCATGACCTGAGCTGCAGGCAGATTGCCAACTGACTGAGCCACCCAGGTGCCCCTGTATAACTGTATTTTCATGTTTATTGATAACATCTCTTGGGAGGGACACATTAGAAAATCCTAAATGATTGCCTCCAGGAGTATGGTAGTTGAAGGGCAGGGATGGGAGCAGGAATTATTTTTCACTCTGTTTCATCATAGTCCTTTTTGAATTTTGCATTAGTATACTTCCTCATTTTTATAGACATATATAGATAAAATCTATACAGATATAAACAGTGAAGCTTAAAAAATAATAGGTGGTCAATTCAGAATTTTAAAAAGAAAAAATTATATTTCTATTGATGTCGGTGAATTACCATTTGTTAGGGCTGATGAAAGCATTTTCTTTTTTTAAAAAAAAAGATTTTATTTGAGAGAGAGAGCAAGGATGAGTGAGAGAGAGAGAGAGGGGGCGCACAGGTGCACAAGCAGGGGGGAGGGGTAGAGGGAGAAGCAGACTCCCTGCTGACCAGGGAGCCCGAGGAGGGACTTGATCCCAGGACCCTGGGATCATGACCTGAGCCAAAAGCAGATGCTTAACAGACTGAGCCACCCAGGCACCTGATAAAAACATTTTCATACGCACATCCCTTATAATAGTTTATCACAAAGCTCCTCAAAAACCTTGAACCTTATCAAAAGCAATCTTTAAAATGCTTTTTCCAAAATGAGCAGAAAGTAAACAAAACAAAACAAGACAACACAGCTTCCTCAGGCTTCTTCACAGAAAGAAAACAGATGAGAGGCAGGAGATTATAAAGTGTTTTTCCAAATGATGAGCCAGAGGTAGTTTCTCTGAACAGTTACCAAACTGGGTTCTATGAGACCCTTTGAAAATCCTGTCTGGTCTATAACTATTATTTTACTCTCAATTAAATTACAGCTTGCCCTGACTGGCAGGATGTTAAGAGATGAAGGGAAGTGTTGAAAACGATATACTGAAGAACAGTCTTAGTGGCAGAAAATGTTTCGATGACGAACAAAAAGGGCTGGCGAGGCTTCACGGGAAGAAGCTCAAGGGAGGTTCCAAGCATCCTCCTGCAGTGAGTCCCTGGAGACTTCCTTTCTCTGCCGACCTGTTGAGGGCCGCTGGCCTCGGGGCACCGACGTCAGCACCGGGAAGCCGGTCTAGGGGGGGGCTTCGGGTTCGGCCAGACCCCCGGCAGGGGCGGACGGCCTGACCCCCGCCACCTGCCCCAGAACAGGTCCATCCGGCTCGGCCCGTCCCCGCCCTTCCGAACCTCGGTAGCGGCTACGTGCACAGGAGGGTGTGACCTGCAGGCCGGGTCCTGCCCGACCGCCCTGCCCTGAGCGGCCGCGGGACCCAGGAGCTCGGGCCTAGGCCGCCGGGGCCGGTGCTCCGCCTGTCCGGGGTCGTCCGACCCGACAGCCGCGCACGTCACCGCCCCCGTGTCGCCTCCCGTCGCTGCAGGGCCCCGCGGCCCCGCAGCCCCCCAGCTTTTCTGGCGGGGAGGGGCGCGGCGTCGCCACGTGACGCCTCGCCCCCGCCCGGCCCTGGTCACATGGGTGGCACGGCCGCTGCGTCAGTCACAGTCCTGGCTGCGGGAGCCGAGTCGCCGTCGCCGCCGCCGCCGCCTCCAGCGGACGGGGCGGGGATCCCGGTGCCAGGTCCTCGTCGGCCCGCCCCTGCCGCCTCAGTCGGCCGTCCCGGGCTGGGCCCGACAGTCATGGAGCGGGGCGGGACCTCCGCCTGTTCTGTGTGAGGCGCGTCGCCGCCGCCCCCGCCTGCGCCTTTCCAGACCTCCCGAACCCCCGCCGCCGCCCGGAGCCCCACGGCCTTGGCAGCCTGTCGCCGTCCTCCCTCCTCCCCCCGGGCGGGCTCGTATGCGCGTCCGGTGAAGGTGCAGGCCCGGCGCCGCCGCTGCCGCCGCTGGGAGATGGTTCGGGCCTAGCGGAGCAGGGATTGGAGGTGAGAGGGGCCGACGGAACTGGCTGAGGGCCGGGCCTGGCCGCCGGGTGGGGGTGGGGGAGACGGAGCACAGGGTCCGCCTGGGGGCTCGGGGAGACCTTCCAGGCCCGGGGCTGCTCGATCCGGCTTCGCCCCTCTTCTTCCCGTTTCACCCCACGCCCTCGGAAAAAATAAATAAATAAGGCTAACCCATCCTAACAAAAATTCCCAGAAATCCGTCTTTTCGCCGTTTCTCCTTTCCGCTTTCGTTTCTTAATCCGTTCCTGCCCTCAGAAATTCCATCGACTGATTTGTTACTTTTTAATACCCTCTTCAATTGGAAGTTATTTCTAGTTAAAGAGAAAATGGGCCTAGATTCTGGCTATCATTACCCAACTAGTTCTCGCTTTCCCTCTCGCGATCCTGCGCACGTCTCCCCCCCCAACCCCCACCTTCTCTGCAAAAAAAAAAAAAGGAAAAAAAATTTCCACCTTCGGCTAGCGAAGGGGATTAACTAAAAATGAGAAGGTGGGGGGTGTAATACTTGAATATCCCCCATAACTTCGCAATCTTTCTGTTATCCCGATAGCTTGTATTTGGATATTGATGTTTAGGCCTTTCCTCCAGCTTGCCTGTGCCCGGGGTTAATCTCGTAATTGACGTCAGTGCTTTGTTCCTTCCACTTTGCTGTTCTTCCACTCTTTGAGGATGGATCATGGGGTATAGGACTTTGAGGAGTATCCTATTGCTTTTTCGCTCACAATAGATATCATTTATAGGAAGTTGAAAGTACAAATCTGAAATGCTCGTGTGTGGAGTTCAAGTAAGAGGAAGAGTTCGATTTAGGGTTCTCGTAGTCAGTTGCAATTCAGAATTGTAAGATCTCTTTCCTGATGGCCTTATGGAAATTTTCACCTCAGGCCAGTCCCTTTTCCAGTGACCGGTATTTGTCTTGACGGAATCTAAGCTGTAGGTGTCTGTGAATAAGATGTTTGTAAATGTGACGTTTTAAAATATGTGTTGATTTTTAGGACTCAGGTGTTAAAAGCTCCAAGCTTTGTTTCCATATTGATTCTGCAAAGCTTTGTAAAGTGGGTTTTTTTTTTATTTAACTGTACTTTGACTTATCAAAATTGAAATATGTATGAGAATTTTCTTAATTTGGCATTTGATAAAGAGCCTTTGTGGCCTGCGAATCTGCTTGGAATCATCTTTGGTCATATGTGCATAAAGAAGTGTTGGCAAGTGGCCACTTGGTTTTTAACAAAGCTGGCTTCTTTAAATTTCTCAGGTTTGTTTTCCTTATTCATCATGCATCTTTCATTCTCTAAACATTTAGAAAAACCCTCAAGAAGTTATTTTTAATTACCTTTTAGAGTCACTACCTGGACGCAATATATGTATTTTTTTAATATCACCAGTTTCATTCAGTTTGTGGTGGCTTGCGTGCTGATGACTTTGGTTTTGTTAGCTCTGCAGGAACAGTAGGCAAATTCTACTTTAAATAAAATTTTGCGTCAAGTGGGGACAAGATAGCATGTCTGTGAATGACCCAACCTTTACTGTCTGGTTAAAAAAAAAAAAAAATCTTAGCTGTGTTAATTGGAAAGTGCTCTACAGTTTTGGGGTGTAAAGATGATTGTTCAGTGCTTTGGTGAAGCTCTGTAATTAAGAATTCCTAAAGATAGAATATTTTCATTCAGATTCACTTTCTGCTTGTCAGATGATACATTCTCTGTGTTCTTGAGTTATTGTATGCCGTTTGTAACAGTTGATACATTCTCCTTTTCTATTGTAATTTCCTTATAGGTCTCTTGTAGTGTGTTTAGAACACAAACTATATTCATCTCTCTCCATATCCTCCCCAGTATTTTACACAACTATTAGATTGAATTTGAATATGATACCCGACCTAATATTTCACAAAAGGGTAATCTAAAGAAAACTATGAGCAAGTGATCTGTATTTGAAGGGGAAAAAGTGACTCTCAGCTGCAGAAGATGACAGAAGATGAAACCTTCTAAAAGTTATTTATTTTACCTGTTTTGAAGAGTTAAGGTAAATGTCATGGCTTT
Organism: Eumetopias jubatus; assembly: GCF_037043125.1. Taxonomy (NCBI): domain Eukaryota; kingdom Metazoa; phylum Chordata; class Mammalia; order Carnivora; family Otariidae; genus Eumetopias; species Eumetopias jubatus. Next base: position 26,666,274 of record NW_028274811.1, on the reverse strand, counting down.
ATGTGTACCTGAGAGGAACAAAGAAGACAGGTATTTCTTCTTTTGTGGCCATCTACTGGTTTAGAATGGAGTCCAAAATGTATGAGGCCTCCCCTTCATAGTATTTTTCATAAAATCTAAGAGATGTTCTTATAAGTATTGAAGACACACCTGGACAGTGATCCAGAAGTGCAGTGTGTACTATAAAAGTTGATGACTTAGGTGTTATTTTTTTATTTTAGCTCTATTCTCTGGGTAGCTTACTATTAAAACTTTCCTTGTGTCAACTATACTCAAAAAATTTTTTTTTAACTTTCCTATATAAGGTATAGGTTTCCCTGCTTTTGAACTCCCATCCTCATTATGTTTTACTCATTTCCTTTTTCATTTCCTCTGATAAGTTGGAACGATTATGCTTGATTTCTGGGAGGGTGTGTGCCATTCTTAGTTATTGTGAAATAAGGTGTAGTGAGTGATTAAAGACTGCTTAAAGCTAACCTCACTCTGCTGCTTTTTCCTTTGCTTTAAGAAAAGCACCCCTACTTGAAGTAAGTTTTTATCCTCATCTTGGTTGTTTGAAGCGATACTCTAATACCTGGAAGAGAATGTAATAAACATGACAGTTACTGAGTTTTGGCTGGTCATCTGCATTCCTGTTTGTCTTGATGTTCATTTTCACTGGCATCATATCCTAAGAATTTTAATGGTATTGGCATACAGAAGATATTAGAACCACTGAATTCATTTCCAAAATATTCCCGAAGCATTTTAACATTGGGACTACTTATTAATTCTGTTTTTGAAGGAAAAAATATTAGACTCTACCTTCTTCAAATGGCTAAAATTCAAAACTCAAGAAACAAGTGTTGGTGAGGATGTAGAGAAGGAGGAACCCTTGTGCACTGTTGGTGGGAATGCAAACCAGTGTGGCCACTGTGGAAGACAGTATTGCCTCAAAAAATTAAAAATAGAACTATCCTACAATCCAGGGATCGCACTACTGGGTATTTTTTACCCAAAGAATTTGAAAACACTAATTCGGAGGGATATATATACCCCTATGTTTATTGCAGATTATTTGCAATAGCCAAACTATGGAAGCAGCCCACATATCCATTGGTGTGTGTGTGTGTGTGTGTGTATGCGCAAATGTGTATATATCCATTCATATATATGTAGATGCACACATACACAATGGAATATTACTCGGCCCCACACATATACAATGGAATATTACTCTGCCATAAAAAGGAATAAAATGTTGCCATTTGCTATTTGCAACAACATGGATGGAGCTAGAGGGGATAGTGCCAAGGGAAGTAAGTCAGAGAAAGACAAATACCATCTGATTTCACTTACGTGGAAATTAAGAAGCAAAACAAATGAAAGAAAAAACAAAGGAAAGAAAAAAAAGACAAACCAAATAACAGACTCTTAACTCTATGAGAATAAGCAGATGGTTACCAGAGGGGAGGCGGGTGGCAGGAATGGATGAAATAGGTGAAGAGGATTAGGAATGCACTTGTCTTTTAAAAACATTTTTATTTTAATTCCAGTATAGTTAACATACAGTGCATGCACTGTGCAAGAGGAGTGCACTTTTCTTGATGAGCACCTGAGTAATGTATGGAACTGTTGGACTACCATATTGTATACCTGAAACTAATACAGCATTGTGTGTTAACTACAGTAGAATTAAAAAAAAAAAAAATTGGTAGATACAACCAAAAAATGATATCTACCTGCTTCATCAGCTATACTTTATTTAAAAACTTGTAACCTGAGGCATGTTCTGAGGGAAGGCATTTCATGTAACTTTACCTCTGTTGGAGTGCCAAATAAACCATGGTGGTAGCTTTTAGGTGGGTAGACAAAGCTTATTGTTGGGTACCATTTTAAACTGATTTTTTTCGATTATTTCCTAGGATGGGTAAAAGAACCTTGTGCATTGTTTTTCCAAAGTTATGTGTGTGTGGTAGGGGAAATCAGGGATTGCCATGGATAGATTGCCCTAGAAAGCCAGTATGGTTTTGCTACCGGTTACTGTCGTGACCTGTCCTGGGACTGTGTTGCCTGGAGCTTAAGGGCTGAATGGCTGTCATGATTTTGTTAAGTTAGAGAAGCCTAGTGGGTTATGATTTTTCACTTTGACTTTCCTTTTCTTGTCATCATTATGGTAACACCAGTTTTATGGAGAGGTGAGTATAAGCCAGTGCTCTGCATTGACAGGCCTTCCCACTGCAATTGCTTCCATTTCTTCCATCTGGAATATCACTTTTCCTTTCTTGTTCTCTACCTGTTAAAATTTCACTGTCTTTTAAGGCCCGGTGCAAATACTGTTGCTTTCCTAAATTTTGCTTGACTCCCCTCACTACTCCTTTGGCACCTAGCTCCTTTGAATCCCTGCATCACTTTATTATCTCTCTTAATTTGTTTTGTTAACTAAGGGACTATAGCCTGCTGGGTGACATCCAGCACAGTGTATCAGGGAAGACATCTTAGTAAAATAAAGACTGTTTAATATTGTTTCAATATGTATTTCTAAAGAATAAGGATTAAAATAATCCAACCTTTCACTGAAGAAATTTATACTAATTCCTTAGTATCATCATGTATCTAGTCAGTGTGCAAATTTCCGTGATTACAGTTTTTGTTTTAACAGTTTGTTTGAATTAGGATCCAAATGAGATTGTATCTTTTTTGTTCTCTAAAGGAGGCATGTCTTTGCGCTATGAGAATTCTCATGGTCCAGATTGTGCTGATTACATCCCTGTGGTTTCATGTAGTATGTTCCTCAGTCCCTTTTTCCTGTATATGTGTAGTTACATCTAGAAGCTTAATCTGATTGAGGCTTGAATTTTTATTTTTAAGTAAACTCTGTGCCCAACATTGAGCTTGACTTCAGGACCTTGAAATGAAGAGGCACATGCTCTACTAACTGAACCAGCCAGGCATCCTGAGGCTTGATTTTTTTTTTTTTTTTAAGATTTTACTTATTTATTTGACAGAGAGAGACACAGTGAGAGAGGGAACGCAAGCAGGGGGAGTGGGAGAGGGAGAAGCACGCTTCCCGCAGAGCAGAGAGCCAGATACGGGGCTCAATCCCAGGACCCTGGGATCATGACCTGAGCGGAAGGCAGATGCTTAACGACTGAGCCACCCATGCGCCCCTTGAATTTTTTTTTTAATGGCAAGATTACTTCATGGGTAGTGTTGTGTACTTCCTCTACACTCTTAAACCTTCAGCCTGGCTTCTCATCTTACCAGTGAAGTTGCTATTACCAAGGCCACCTGTGACTTCTGTATTTCCAAATTGCATAGTCATTGCTTACTCCTTTGCCTCTTCTCTACTAGCTTTTGTTTTGTTTTGTTTTGTTTTAAAGATTTTATTTGAGAGAGAGAGAGAGAGGAGAGAGCATGATCAGGGGGAGGGGCAGAGAGAGAAGGAGACTCCCCACTGAGCTGGGAGCCCAACGTGGGGCCTGATCCCAGAATCCCAGAATTATGACCTGAGCTGAAGGCAGAAGCTTAACCAACTGAGCCACCCAGGCACCCTCTGCTTGCTTTTGTTAACCGTTTTCTCCTTGATAGTTTTCTTCCTTGACTTTTATGACTCCCTTTTCTGCCTTTCTGCCTACCAGTTGCTTTTTTGCGGACTGTTAATTCTACTAATCCCTTGATATTGATAGTTCTGGATTTTAGCCTTGGCATTCTTGATTTCACTCTTGTGGATGATCTCATCCATTTATATTGCTTCAGCTACCATCTTTAAGTGTTTTGTGGGAACCAGAACTCTTTCATTCAATTGAATACCTCCCTTTAGATTGCTCGTAGGGACTTGTTTTAGTTAGGAGAGTGACATACATAACTTAAGCAAAAAAGAATTTGTTGAGAACATATCAGGTATCCAGTGAATTCTAAGAAAGGCAATCAACCCATAGGAGGACAGCTAGAACTCAGGAACAGGTGGATCCAGGGGCTGCAAATGTGGTTAGGAATATCTCTTTAGGGGCGCCTGGGTGGCTCAGTTGTTAAGCATCTGCCTTCGGCTCAGGTCATGATCCCAGGGTCCTGGGATTGAGCCCCGCATTGGGCTCTCTGCTCTGCGGGAAGCCTGCTTCTCCCTCTCTCACTCCCCCTGCTTGTGTTCCCTCTCTTGCTGTGTCTCTCTCTGTCAAATGAATAAAATATTAAAAAAAAAAAGGAATATCTCTTTATTGCTCAATAGATTCTCTTTGTGTGTTCAGTTAGTTCTCCCTTCTTACAGACCAACTTAACACTTATTAATGTCTCTTGAGTTGTAAATTTTACATCTGCTACTATCAGAGACTGTCTTGACTCTCAATCCCAGTTCCAGGGAAAGGACTCGTTAGGTTTATATGTCCACCTCTGGACCACAGGGGGCTACACTGTAATAACATGCTCTAACTGCAGCATTCCAGAGAAGTGGAATAAAAGGCACTCTACAACATAGTTGTCCCCCTCATTCATTCCATGGCTATTTAGTATACACACAGCCCTACTTTTTCTTATACTTATATATTTAATATTTTTTAAACATACTCTCACTATCTGTATATACTAGCAAATACCCTCAGATCTTCAATGGAGACAACCCAAATTCTATCTGGCTAACACATCCAGAGGTCATTGTTCTCTGAGTCCAAATTCGAAAGGTGATATCATTCGTTAATTGGGTCTAGATATGCTTTGTCAGTGTCTGAAAATTATGGGCTAAATACTAAATTTAATCATCCCTGACATAACTGATAACACAGTTGTGGAAGAAAAAACAACAAAACTAAAACTCTTAGGGAGGGGATGGGAGGGGAGAGGAAGGCATCGTTGTTCCAAAACTTGTACCATATCTTGCTGGGCAGGTACAGTGTAAGGTAAATGGTAAAACCAGCCAGTTACATGGGCCTTCATTTGTTGACCTACTTCCTTGCAAATGGAGTGAGTTCTTTGGTAAGCCAAATGAAGATTTTCAGTTCTGTCAGCTAGGATTATTTTCCTTGTCTATTGTCTTAAGTTAAGGTTAACACTGAGGATATCTGGAAGGAGTTTTATGGGAAGGCAGTTATGTGTTGCCTTAGCACAAGGATCAGTAAACCATGGTTAGCAGGACCAGCGCTCCCTTTTGTATGGCCTGTGAACTGAAAGTGGTTTTCACATTTTTAAATGGTGAGAAAAAATCATAATATTTTGTGGCCTGTGAAAATTATAGGAAAGTCAAATTTCAGTGTCCATAAATAAAGTTTTAGTAGAACACAGATAACATACCCATTTGTTTCTGTATTGTTTGTAGCTCCTTTTGCTGCCACCATGACAGAGTGTGGTGACTGTAGGGTCTACAAAACCTAAAATATTTACAGGTGTGGCTTTAAAAAAGTTTGTCAACTCCTGTCTTAGCAGATCCGTGGTGGGTGCTTGGGTTTGAGGACTGTTTTAGGATTGAACAGTTAGTTACACAGTCCCTATTTACTGTGGTGGTAGTTAGGGTTTTTTGATTGTAGAGTGTATGTGTGTGTGTGTGTATGAATAGATATAAATAAATTAAATATATATATAGGGGTGCCTGGGTGGCTCAGTATGTTAAACATCTAACTCTTGATTTTGGCTCAGGTCGTGATCTCAGGGTTGTGGGATCAGGCCACATCAAGCTCCACACTCAGTGGGATATCTGCTTGGGATTCTCTCTCTCCCTCTCCCTGTGCTCCTTCCCCCCACCCCATGCACTCTCTCTCTCTTTCAAATAAATAAATAAATCTTTTAAAAAAATATGTATATATGTATGTATTAAACAGGTGTGTTCTGGGCATTGGCTTAGCTTTAGTTAGGGATTCAGACTTCATTGAACCCTTCAACTGTAACCCGAAGGTAGCGTAAATGGGGGCAAGAATTTCCAGAAAAGCTGGGGGAGAGGTAAGGCTAGAAGCTGATCAGGTAGTTTCTATAAGTGTTCATCATGTACAAGTTAACTCTACAAATTAATCCTCTGACCCCCAAATCTTCCACTTTTCTTGCCTTGGAGAAGGTAGCACTATCCTTGCTTTTTCCAGAGACCTGCAAGTTGCCCTTGATTCCTCTGTTTTACTTCTCACATCTGGCTGGTTCCAAGATTCTACTTCCTTAACATCTTTGAATCTAAACCCTGTCTCTACAATATCTGCATTCCTAGTATTACTGCCTTAATCCAGGCTTTCATTTCTCACCAGGATTGATTATTCCAACAGCCTTCTCATTTGCTTCCTTACTTCTAGTAAAATAATCTACTCCACCCTGTATCATAGTAGTTTTTCCCTTTAAAATACGAGTCTGATTTCATCGTTTATCTTCTTAAAATTCCTTAGTAGTGTTTGATTTTCTGTAGTATTCTTCTAACAGAGATTCTTCCAACATTAATGAGTTTTATGTTAACTTCTGAAGCACTGCTTTGTAGCCAGCTACTCCCTTAGGAGTTTGTTGCTGTTTAGATTTTGTTTATGATTGTGTTTGTGCCAAGTTACAATGCATTGTGCTAATGATTTTGCAGTGGCTCAGACAAGGAGAGATGGTAAGTAAAACTGGATCATGTCATGGTAGGTTGTTAATATAGGCAGGCCAAACCCAAAAGAACCCTGGCATAGTACTTAGCCTCATGTTTTCACTGTGAAATGTATCTGCTGGATCCCCTCTAGTTTGTTTGCAGTATCAGTGTTTTGTTCCAAACCTCAGCAGTGATTATATTAAACACGCGTTTATGTAGATTTCAGTAAGGTACTAAACCACAAATGGACAAGATTGCCAGAGTTAGCAAGTGTGAGGCTTCTTTAAAATTGACATTTAAGGACTGCTAGCTGGTATGGTAGTATGTGGTTGTATTTCCCTAAACTAGGAAATAAACATTTGCAGTTGTTAAATCCATTTAGTGTAACATATTTATAAGCATTTTCTTTGTTAGTATTATTGAAGTCATGTTATAGAAGTGGTTTAATAATATAGAACCAGACCTGAGACTGCGTATTTCCAGGACGGAATACATCATTGGTCTAGTGTCTTCAAAATAACATGATCTGTTACATTAATGTTATTTTAAATTTGTTTTGTATTTAATTTTTAAAATTTCAGTTTTACAGTTGCATAAGAGCTATAAACATAAGGAGTTCATACCTAATTTTATATTTACTAACAGAATAAAGTCCACATTCAAGATATAGGAGATTTTGTTTTCTTTGAAAAGATATATTCAGATCTGAGAAACAAACCCCACAGGTCTAGTCTGATCCCCTATATCTCTCCAGTCTTATCTTTTATTTTGTACTCCCCCAACCCTGTTTTCCAGCTACACTTGATCTACCTGTTTTCCCTGTGTGTGCTGTGCTCTCTCTTCTGGTGGTTGCACTTGTTCTCTCTGCTTAGAACCAACCTCCCTCCCTCTCTTCCCTTCTTCCTACTTTACCTTCCTCCTCCTCTCTGGCCATTTTTCTCTAGTCAGACTAGCTGCAACCAAATCTTGGAGATGAGGGTTACTTTAATTTTTTTTTTTTTTAATATCCTTGGCATTAGCCCAGTGTCTGGCACAGTATACACATTGGTTAAGTAATTGTTGAATGAACTAGAATGTTAACATGTACCTTATATATAGTATAGGTCTATACTGAAGAGGTAGGTTTTAAAATCAGAATTGTAAAGCCTTCAAAATTCCTTCTGAATTCTGTTTAAATATGTTACAAGTCTGAATTAGAAAATATTTTGAGGGGTGCCTAGGTGGCACAGTCAGTTAAGCGTCTGACTCTTTGTTTTAGTTCAGGTTGTGATTTCAGTGTCGTGAGATCCGAGCCCTGCGTTGGGCTCTGTGCTCAGCATGGAGTCAGCTTGGAACTGTCCCTCCCTTCTGCCCCTCCCCAATGTGTGCGCGCTTTCTCTCTCTCCCTGTCTCTTAAATAAATAAATCTTTATTAAAAAGTAGATATACTCTTCTCACTCACAATTTGATCTTTCCAAAGTAAATATTCTTTGTGCCATGATAAATAACTCATAACTTATGAGTTTCTATTCCAATGATTAAAGAGCAATAGCCTTAAATGGCCTTAACCTTCTTAAAGCAATATTCCTGTTTACATTTTAGTAGAACCTTATTAACAGAATATAGGGTAGGGGCGCCTGGGTGGCTCAGTCGTTAGGCGTCTGCCTTCGGCTCAGGTCAGGATCCCAGAGTCCTGGGATCGAGCCCCGCATCAGGCTCCCTGCTCAGCGGGAAGCCTGCTTCTCCCTCTCCTACTCCCCCTGCTTGTGTTCCCTCTCTCGCTGTGTCTCTCTCTGTCAAATAAATAAATAAAATCTTAAAAAAAAAAATTCTAACAGAATATAGGGTAGTTAGGACTGGGGCTGATTTAAATTCATAAGCTTTGAGCATAGGCTTTTTTCATTCAGTACATTAGCATTTTCCTTCCCACATTTATTTTTTTATTTTTATTTTCTTTTGGCTTCCTCAGGTACTACAAATCTAAGCAGCCTCATAGTGCTCTGTCGAACAGATAATTTCTTTCTGGATGTTGTAGACTGAAACATTCAGTTTTTACACCTCAGTTTGCCAAGTATGATTCTGAGATTTTACAGTCTAGCACTTACATTTGGTGAACATTTGAAAGTACAGGGTTTAAGTAAAAATAGAAATTGATCATTTCTGTACATGTGGTTTTTTTTCTTGAACATATGTTGTTTTCCTTTTAGATAAACTCTTGTAGAAAAATTCCTTTAAAAGCAACACAATTCATTTAGTATCAATATTAATGCTTTTATTGGATTGATAATATATTGAATGTGGTAAAAAGAAGGCCTACTCTCTTCTTGGTACCAGATATAACCAAAAGTCTTAGAGAGGAAATGGGAGACTATCTGTGGGTAGAAAACGAGGGGCGACATCATCTTCTGAAACCCAACTTTTAGTGAGTATTCCCACTGACTCTTTAACTCTTGGGACAGTAACACTACAGTTGTGATCTTTGTAAAATTCATCACTTGTTTTGAGTATCTCTTGTATGCCTGCCACTCTGTAAAGCACTGGAGGGGAAAGAGGGTAAGTTCAATGATCTATAGTTCTTACTCTCTAGAGGCTTATGATAAGGAGATGACTAGGGAGGGCAGATAGAATAGCAACAAATAATCCTAATGTAAGGCAAGTGTTAAGTGCCAAATGAGATACAAAGAAATGCTTTGGGAAGTAAGTAATTTTAGTGACAGGAACCTTGGAGGGCTTCTTGAAGGAAGTGGGATATGTGGTAAACTTTGAAATGTATGTATTTAGAAATGGGGAGAAGGAAGGACATTCTAATTAGAAGGACTAGTTTGAGTAAAGATCTGGATCTGAACGTGTGTAGGTTATTTTCAGGCTCAGATAAACCCTGAAGGTTTTATAGAAATGGCTGAGAATTGAACTGTGGGCAGATTTAAATCCTGGGATGAGAACTTTGGACTTAGATTTTTCATAGAGCTTGGAGTTGCTGATGACTTTTAAGCAGAAGAATATCTTAAGTAGGTCTGTTTTATGAAGATATAAAAGTAATTATCAATGCATATATTACAGAAGTTTCCAATAAGAGACCTTTGTGGGTTTTAGATATTTGCATGCTTTTAAAGTAAGAAACTGAGTCAAAAGGTTGTTTTCTTATTTATAAAAGGAACTGTAAGCTCTCAATTTTAACTATTATCTCCACCCATTTATTCATCTTCCAAGATGAAAATAGGCTTCTCAATTTATTTGTCCATATGCTTTGGTAGTAACAATTTTTGAGCTAAGTTTAAACTAGTTAAATTTCATTTACATGTATCTCAAATATTAGTAAAAGCACAAGAAGTATATTTGATTTGGTTTTGACTCTAAAATAGCTACATGGTGTGTAGAACTGTGCAGAGCTACTAGGAGAAGGAGCATTTAGTAGTGTTACAGAGAGAAACGTCCAAGGGGAGGCAGCTGCTTACAAGTAATATGAATATTCCTATGCTTACCCTTAAGTGTGAGCTTATTTGTGTATGTAATAAACATTTCTTTTTTTTTAATATTTTATTTATTTATTGGAGAGAGAGAATGGTAGAGAGAGCATGAGAGGGGGGAGGGTCAGAGGGAGAAGCAGACTCCCCACCGAGCAGGGAACCCGATGTGGGACTCGATCCCGCGACTCCAGGATCATGACCCGAGCCGAAGGCAGTTGCTTAACCAGCTGAGCCACCCAGGCGCCCTAAACATTTCTTTTCTTGAATTGAGGTTTAAAGTTGTATAATATTTTTATTTTATTTTATTTTAAGTAGGCACCATACCCAACATGGGTCTTAAACCCACAACCCTGAGATTGAGTCACAGTCTCTACCAACTGAGCAGAGAGGTGCCCCTGACCACTGTCCAGTGTTTTAAAAAGAATAGGTTTATCACTAATCAGTTTGGAAAATACTGTTTCAGATTAGTTACTGAACAATTGAATGTCTGCTTAATAACATAACATACATTGATCGTGGTACTGTTTGGCCCCTAAGGTGAGGAAATAAAGTTTTACTGTATCGGCAAAAGCTTCGAGAGGAAGTGAATTGAGTTATAGTTACAGAATCAGGTTGTATAGCTTGACAGAAGAGTAAAAAAATGTGTTTCAATTCTGGTTGATCTAAAATAATGCAAATGTTAAGTGTCTGCGGAATTAAAATTTGTTGCAGATGGTGTCTGATTTTAGTGTAATTATGAGTATTAGTTATTCCAATTTTGAAATATTGGTATTTTGTGGTATCAGGTAAAGACTATCATGATCTTCAGGTATTATTTTGTAGTAAGTGAGATGACTGTTCCTTTCTAACCAGGCCATGAAGTTCATTAGTTTACTTAGTCAAGTCATTGTCCACTAGGTTATGTTCTAGGTTTGCATTGCTGCACACAATACACATTCCCTGATTATCATCTAGTGGGAGAGGAAATATTAATGACCATCAAAAGAAGTGTATAGTTAATTGTGATAAAGTACTATGAAGGAAAGGGGAATTGTCTACATGAATTTCCTGAAGCTGAAAAGAGCACTACAAGTTCAAATAAATAAATAAATAAACACCGACCGACCCTTGGTGGGAACTGGGAAGGGAGGGTAGTAAGATATAAAATAGATCTGACGAGATAGGTGGGAGTCGCATCAAGGAGGAGGTCAGATCATTGCTTTGTAGGCCGTATCGAGGACTTAAAGTTTATCCTAACGTAAATGGTAAGTTTGTTAAAAATTTTTTAAGCAGGGGTTGGGTGACCCAATCTGGTGTGTGTTTTAAAAAAGATCACTTTGGCTGCTGTATGAAGTACGAGTTAGCGAGAGAACAGGGGAACCAAGAATCCAATTAGAAGGCTGTAGCCTTTGTTCAAGCTGTAAAGTGATGACTTGTTTTGAACAGCGGCTGTGGAGAAAGTAGTAAACAGATAAATTCAAAATATATTTAGGGAGGGGATGCCTGGGTGGCTCAGTTGGTTAATAGGTATCTGTCTTCTGCTCAGGTCATGATCCCAGGGTCCTGGGATCGAGTTCCTACAAAGGGCTCCTTTCTCGGTGGGGAACCTGCTTCTCCCTCTGCCTGCCTCTCCTCCTGCTTGTGCATGCTCTCTCTCTCTCTGACAAATAAGTAAAATCTTAAAAAAAAAAAAAAAAGGGCACCTGGGTGGCTCAGTTGCTTAAGCAACTGCCTTAAGCTCAGGTCATGATCCTGGAGTCTGGGATCGGTCCCGCATCTTCCTACTCAGGGGGGAGTCTGCTTCTCCCTCTGACTCTCCCCCTCTCATGCTCTCTCTCTCTCTCAAATAAATAAATAAAATCTTTTATATATGCTTTATATATATTAGTATATATAGTCAAAGAACATGAGCAAACAGTTTCTTTATCTCAAAAGAGAAAGTGTGATAATAGTGCGTATTTGGGTATTTTTATTGTAGGAATATAGATAGTATTTTTTTTTAAAGATTTTATTTATTTGACAGAGAGAGACACAGCGAGAGAGGGAACACAAGCAGGAGGGGTGGGAGAGGGAGAAGCAGACTTCCCGCGGAGCAGGGAGCCCGATGCGGGACTGGATCCCAGGACTCCGAGATCATGACCTGAGCCGAAGGCAGACGCTCAACGACGGAGCCACCCAGGCGCCCCATACATAGTATTTTAAGCCATGAGACTGTAGGGAAAGAATGTAGACTGAATCAGAGTAAGACCCATGGCTGAGCACAGAGAAGTACCAATTTCTAAGAAGTTTGGTAGGTAGAATGGGAGGAGACAGAGGTGATGGGATAACTAGGAGACCTGGAGTTACAGAAGCCAAGAGTATATTAAAGAGGGAGCCTGTGGGTGTTTACTTCCTGCCTTTGATGCTGTGTTGCGGTCCAAGTTGAGTGAGCTCTGGAGGTATCCAGAGGAATTCCAGTGTTTGTGCTGCAGTAACCTCATCAGCCCGCCAAGAGGGTGAACGTTTGACTTCCACTTGAATTAAATCGGATTTTTTAAAAAAATTATTTATTTAATTGAGAAAGAAAGAGCATGAATGGGGGAGGGGGCAGAGTGAGAAGCCGACTCCCCACTGAGCAGGGAAGTAGAGAATCACCAAAGTCCTTTTGAGAAGTTTGGCCATGAACAAGAACAGAGAAGAGAGAGAGTGATATCTGGAGGAGAGATACAGGGTTGGGAAGTCTTTTTATTTTTTTAAAGAAGAATATGCTTTTTTTTTTTTTTTTTTAAAGAAGAATATGTTTGAATGCTACTGGAAAGGATTCATGAGAGCAGGAGAAATTGAAGTTGCTAGGGAGAAGTCAGTAACTGTTAAAGGTCTAGAAGATAGCAAAATGGGCATACTTGTTCTTTCACAGGAGAGAGATAAGTTCTGTTTTTTAACCAGAGGAAAGAAGAGAATGGATGAGATACTGGTAGTTCGAAAGTTGATGGTTGATTGATAAGATTTCTCTCTTAATCTTTTTTTTTTTTTTGAGAGAGAGGGAGGGGGGAGTGGGGAGGGGCAGATGGAGAGGGAGAGAGAGAATCTCAAGCAGGCTCCACCCTCAGTGTGGAACCTGATGCTGGGCTCCATCCCACAAACCCATACAAACACCTGAGATAATGACCTGAGCCTGTATCAAGAGTCTGACACTTAACCAACTGTGCCACCTAGGCGCCCCTCTCTCTCATCTTTAATATTCTATTTTTAATCTTTGTCCAGTAAGACAAGGTCATTTGTGGAATGCAGCTTAGGAGAGAGGGTCCTAGGATTCCATGAAGATATTTGTGAGGAATAGGAAAGAGCATCCATCTGCAAAAGATGGTGAAATTTTGGGAAGCTTTGAGGGCCTGGTTGAGAGTGAGTTATGAAAAATGATGATAAGTTCAGATAATATATAAAGATACAATGAAGAAAGCACAAAGTAGTATGGAATTATCTTTGCTTCCATGTGTTTCATGACAGTATTTTTAAACCCAAAGGCTGTGGAAGTCTCATGACTGATTTTGGGGCAGAGGTCTTTCTCTGCAAAATAGTTTTGGGACCTGATGTTTTGTTAATAGTGGCTTTGATCTCCAGGTGTACAATCTTTGTTTCCCCGCCTTTTAGGAATTAACCTCTTCAGATTCATTGTGATCTTAGCTGAAGTCTCATTTAGACTTTTGGAGTTTAAATCATTTGATAATCTGGTAGTGGAATGGCTCTGTTTATCAGCAGTATAGTTGTTCTAAGACAATAATTGAAAAAAACCGTTGTAATAGGTTCTGAACACCACTTGTAAGAAGCAAGTTAAAGGTCACATTTTACTTTTTAAACTTTTTAAAATAAAAAAATTTAAAGGGTGCCTGGGTGGCTTAGTTGGTTAAGTGTCCGACTCAGCTCAGGTCTTAATCTCAGGGTCGTGAGCGTGGAGCCTACTTAAAAAAAATTAAATTTAAAATGCTATAAACTAATACATGTGTTTATTAAAAGATTACAGGAGATACATTTCTGGTTCATTGGGAATGCACATTAAAATTTTACTGTGTGCTTACTATAACTTTTATTGTAAAAGATATATAACATAAAACTTATCATTTTAATCATTTTAAGTGTACAACTCAGTGGCATTAAGTACATTCACAGTGTTGTGCAACCATCAACATTGTCTGTTTACAGAATTTTTTTCATCGTCCCAAACAGAAACTCTAAGCCCATTAAACTTAATTCTCCATTCCTCCTTATCCCCAGCTCCTGGCAACCACAGTTTTACTTTCTCTCTGAATTTGCCTTTTCTTTGAACCTCATGTAAGTGGGATCCTATAGTATTTGTCTTTTTCTGACTGGCTCATTTCACTTTGTGTAATACCCTGAAAGTTCATCCATGTTGTAGCATGTCAGAATGTCCTTTTTAAAGGCTGAATAATGTTCCATTGTATGTATATGCCACATTTGTTTATCCATTCATCTTTTGATGGGCGCTAGAGTTACTTCTACCTAGTGATTGTTGTGGATAGTGCTGCTGTGAACATGGGTGTACAAATATTTGAGTTCCTGCTTTCAGTTATTTTGGGTATAGACTTAGGAGTGTAATTGCTGGATCACATGAAATTCTATGGTATACTTTTTGAGTAACCACCAAACTCTTTTCCACTGCAGCTGCACCATTTTACATTCCCACCAGCAATGCACAGGGTTCTGATTTATCAACATTCTTACCAACAGTTGTTATTTTTTTAATTTTAATTTTTTAAAAGTAGCCAAAAGGTGTGAATATGCAGTTCACAGAAGAAGAACTATATAAATGGCTAAGTAACACACAAAATAGGTGCAATCTAACTATCAGGAAATTCAGTAGAATGCAGTTGACTGTGAGGGACTATCTATGTGTGATTCTCCATTTTATCCCTAACTCCTAGCACAGTGCCTAGCAATAGTAGATAGGCTCATATATTTGTTGCGTAAATGAACTTGGGTTTTTGCCCTCTTGGATTGGTGGTGCAATTTAAAAAGACTCCAAATGCCTAGGATTGAAAATGTCATGATTGAAGTGCACAGTCTTGTATTTTGTTGGTGGGGTTGTCCATTGATACAGTCTTTTTGGAAAGCAATCTAGTGATGTACATTAAAAGGGTATAGCATGTACCCTTTGACTCCGCAATTCCACATCTAGAAATTAATCTGAAACTAAAATAGTTTCACATACAAACGTTCTGTAATGTTTGTAATACTAAATTCTGGACATAACCCAATTATCTACGAGGTGCTTTCTGGTTAAATGAATACTATACAGTCACTAAAAGAATGAAAATTCATATGTCTTAATGTGGAATTAAGTTCATTGTTGTATGTGTAATAATTTTTGCATGTATATGACTATATGTGACTCCTCACAGTATTGTTTATTTCAAGGGAGTGAAATTGTTGGTGACTTTTAATTTCTACTTTATATTAACCATATTTGAGTTTTTGAGAAAGAGTATTACTTTTATAGTTGGAAAAACAAAACCATTAATATTTATCTCTTTTGAAAAATGCATAGGTGGAAGAATACTCCTTAATCACATTTATAGGAACAGCCAAAACATTTACTGAGGGCCAAGAAAGAAGATACAGCTAAATAGGGAGACGTCCTACTGTGTATGAAAACTGCGTATTCACATTTCAGTTTTCTGGTGTTTCGCTTGTGAGAGTGTTGTCACATTCTGATGTTAGTTGAGTTAGTTGTATCTAATTTTTATCTGTATGCTCAGCACCTAACAATTCTATTTCTGAATTTACCCTAAAGAAATAATGAAGTGATCTCAGTCATATTATACATGTTGTGTTGCATCTACTTATTCTCATATAACAGCAGTTACAGAAATTCCAACTTCATTGGCAAAGATATACCTTATTTGTTTTAATATACTATGGTTTGTTTAACTGTTAACTGTTTTTCTCTTCTAATTATTTTCAGTTGTTTTACCACTAACAGTGCTTCAGTAAACATCTTTGTAGGTAATGGCAGTATAAGCCATAAGCTTATGAGGCTGCTGAGTTGAAGGGTTTTTATATTTTTCTCTTTTTTTTTTAAGATTTTATTTATTTATTTATTTATTTATTTGACAGAGAGAGAGGGAACACAAGCAGGGGGAGTGGGAAAGGGAGAAGCAGGCTTCTCGCCAAGCAGGGAGCCCGATGCAGGGCTCAATCTCAGGACCCTGGGATCATGACCTGAGCTGAAGGCAGATGCCTAATGACTGAGCCACCCAGGTGCCTCCCTTTTTTTTTTCCCTGAGTTTGAAATATCACTTTGCCATTTTAATGACTATGTCATTTTAGAGATTTTATTTATTTGAGAGAGAGCGTGTGAGCACACAAGCAGAGTGAGGGGCGGAGGGAGAAGCAGACTCCTTGCTGGGCATGGATCCCAATGTGGGGCTCGATCCTGGGACTCCAGGATCATGACCTGAGCCGAAGGCAGACACTTAACCGACTGAGCCACCCAGGTGCCCCAATGACTATGTCATTTTAGAAAAATACTTGGCTCTTACTGTTGTTATTAAATAGAACATTTTATTTATTTTCAGATTATTTTTATTTATTTTTTTAAGTAATCTCTGTATCCACTGTGGGGCTCCAGCTCACAACCCTGAGATCAAGAGTTGCGTGCTCCACCGACTGAGCCAGCCAGGCACCCCTAGAACATTTTTTTTTAAGATTTTATTTATTTATTTGAGAGAGAGAGAGAGATCACAAGCAGGGGGGGAGTGGGAGAGGGAGAAGCAGACTCCCCACTGAACAGGGAACCTGGTGCAGAACTCCATCCCAGGACCCTGGGATCATGACCTGAGCCAAAGGCAGACACTTAACCAACTGAGTCAGCCAGGCACCCACCCTAGAACATTTTAAATAAGACATTCTTTTCTCATTGAATTTGATTTGTTAACTGTTAAAATCCCGTGTATCTTTGAGTTTTTTTCTGGCTTCTATTCTGCAGATCATTTTGTTGATTTCTGTGCACTATCATGCTATTTTGATAATGATGATGGTTTTATAGTAAATATTAGTATCTACTATGACAAATTCTTCTTGTTCTCTCTCCAGTGCTAAGTATATGATAGATGCTTATTGCACATTTATTAAGTTAATAAATAGACTTAATAAATATTAAATCTTGCCTTAGATAAATTTGGCAAGCCTCTTTACTTTAGGGAAACTGAAGCTTGGCTTGGCATATTGATGGTGTCCCTTGCTAGCCAAGAACAATATTACACTTTCTCAAGTGTAATAAACAGTGACGTAGAGGAGGAGTTGAGGATTGGATGATCAGTTTGAACATGGAGATAGGAAGGGGCACATGTTAGACATGAGAGAAATACTTTAGGCCCTGAGAAGAGACAGTTTGATAGTAAATCCCAAGGCTGAAAAATGCTAGAAAGTACCCATAGTGCTCTACTATATAAACTTTATCACCCTTTCCATCTTTTATTTGAAAAAATTTCAAACTGATAATATAGTGTATGTCTATATTCCCTTCACCTGGTTATACCACTTGTCAATATTTTTATTGTAATTGTTGGTGCTGCTCCATTATTTTTGTCTGTTAGTTCTCTTCCTCCTTCCTGCCCCCCACCCCCCCTGCATGCAAGCACACACACACACTTCCTCTCTCTTTTTATCACTCACTGTCTACACATACTAGATCTATATTGAGGTGGATGCTGAACCATTTGAGAGTTGCAGATCTGATGATGACATTTCACCCATGTATGTTTTGTACATCCTGAGAACCCAGAACATTCTCTTATATAACCAGATACAATTATCATAGTTCAAAAACTAAACATTGATATGATTATCTGAAATACCGTTCATATTCAGGTGTCCCAAAGTTTCCCTATAATGCCCTTCACAACCAGTTTTTCCTCCCTAGATACAGTGTGTGTATCATGCATAGCCTTTAGTTGTTGTCTCTCCTTGAATATATAGGAATATAGAAGAAATCCCTAGCCTCTTTTTTTGTTTGTTTTCATGATACAGGCATTTTTGAAGAGTCCAGGCCAGTTTTGCAGACTTAAGCTTTGTCTGCTTATTCCTGATTAGATTCAGGTTAAATTTTTAGCAGAAAGAATACCTAGGTGGTGACGTATCTTTAGTGCATCGCATCAGAAGACACATGATGTCATTTTATACCATTATTGATAATGTTAAGTCTGATAGCTTGATTGAGGGTATTGTTTACTGTACTTCTCTATTTTAAAGATTTTTTTCTAATAGTCTGTGGGATGATGCTGAAGATTCCATTCCCCCCCAACTTTTTGCCCAGTGGTTTTGGCATTTATTGATGATTTTTTTTCCATTGATGATTCTGGCCTCAATTATTAATGGTCACAAAAAAAGTGATTTTCTAATTCTTTTATTTCTTCTGCATTTATTAGTTGACATTCTTCTCTAAAGAAGGGCATTTACTCCCTGCTTTATTTCTCTTCATTTTAGTTTTTTGCTATTTTCACTCTGGACTTAGGGATTTGTGTTTTTTGGGGGGCTTTTTGTTTGTTTTTTAAGATTTTATTTATTTGAGAAGGAGAGAGAGTGTGTGAGAGAGTGAGTGAGAGAGTGCGTGTGCACAAGCCAGAGCACGAGAGCAGGGGGAGGGAGAAGCAGACTCCCTGCTGAGCAGGGAGCTCCATGCTGGGCTCAATCCCAGGATGCTAGGATCTTGACCTTACCCGAAGGCAGCTGCTTAACCGACTGAACCACCCAGGCGCCCCTGTTTTTTGTTTTTTAACTAGGCTCCACGCCCAACATGTTGCTTGAAAACTCATGACCCCAAGATCAAGAGTAGCACGCTCTACTGACTGAGCTAGCCACACGCCCCCCAGGGATTCTTTTTTTGCTCATTTGGTTATATTCCATTCTTGTCTTTATTTTGATGCTCATGTTTCTAAATCTAAATCTGACTGGTGAGAGCACCTTCAGGCTGGTTCCCGTGCCCTTTTGATGTCTCCATCTGTTTTTGTGCATTTTCTTGCTGTTGAAACAAGATGTTTTAAGATCTCTTTGGACTTCCTCTGCTGCAGCCTTGGAATGAACTGTTTTTTTCCAAGAAGTCCTATTCCACTTTAGTAGGAAATGATATTAGAAATCAGAATTTGGGGGAGCGCCTGGGTGGCTCAGTCATTAAGCATCTGCCTTCCGCTCATGTCATGATCCTCAATTCCTGGGATCAGGTCCTGCATTGGGCTCCCAGCTCAGTGGGAAGCCTGCTTTTCCCTCTCCCACTCCCCCTGCTTGTGTTCCCTCTCTCGCTGCGTCTCTGTCAAATAAATAAATAAAATCTTTAAAAAAAAATCAGAATTTGGGTGCTGAGGGTGATTCTTTCTTCTGGTATGTTCCTGCTCCTAGACTCTTTCAGTGTGCAGAAATGGAGACTGTTTCTCTCTGTCGGTAGATTGATAGAGATCTTTAAAATACAAGCATGTGTTCATAGTACTATTTCTAGCGCCTAATCCCCAAAAGTTATTTTTCTCCCTATTCCTTTGTATATTTGTATCCCTCATCTCTCATAGTAACATGCTTGGATCCTCAAAAATCTCAGTATATTTACTCATTTGCTCCATTTTGTAGCAATGAAATTGCTACACCATTATGCTACACCATAGAATGTTGTTTGCAGTAAGTGTATCAACTTAACATAAGTACTTGATGGGCACTTAAAACAATTTACCTTAAGTAGAGAACTCTCCTTTCTACTTGCAAATATTCTTTTAAAAATTATTTTTCTGGTTGTCCCACAGATTTTGTTTTGTTGTAGCAATTAGCTAATTTTAACCAGATTCTTCTTCAGTATAGTAGTTGCACATGTCCTGAGGGAAATGCTATGAAATAGGTTTGCCTATACAACAAAGATATACCTCAAACTGACTGCTTTAAATTTCATGTTAATTTTAGGGGAGCGCACATTGATTACTGAAATTATTGCTTTGTGGGAAACTTTATCTTAGGCAGATACTAATGTTTAAAGACATGGGAGAAAAATGTGGATCTGATAAATCAGATGTGAAAATAAGGGAGATCAGAAAAAAATTAGAATAAGAGCTACAACTGGGATATTGGTTCTTATAAGCAATCATTTAATTTTGTTCTGCTTCTTGGCAGTCTTGTTAAAAGGAATATTCAGTCAGATGACTTTCATTGTTTAAGAAAAGAGAACACTTTTTTATTGGATTATAGGAAGAATTTTATTGTGGGAATCAAATCTATTTCTACAATAAATATACAAGTGTTTCTTTTTTTTCTGTAAAGATTTGATTTATTTGACAGAGAAAGGCACAGCAAGAGAGGGAACACAATCAAGGGGAGTGGGAGAGGGAGAAGCAGGCTTCCCACTGAGAAGGGAGCCAGACAGATGCAGGGCTCCATCCCAGGACCCTGGGATCATGACCTGAGCCAAAGGCAGACGCTTAGCGACTGAGCTACCCAGGCACCCCGTACACGTGTTTCTTGCATTACTTTAGCACTTTAATTAAATCATAGTTTAAGGAAGACATTTTTTTTAAGGACTTGAATTTAGGAAATGCAAAGAAATTAGTATTTAATATGCCCCTTAGACTCTTAGGATACAAATAACTTCATATGCACCATAGTTGCAGAGGTCTATCTGAAACCTGATTGTTAGTGATACACACTTACTAGTTGGTTCAAGTGTACTGGAGGATAATATATGTTCTTTGGTTTCACTCAATACCAAAGTATAGATATTTTCTAGTATTTATTAAAGAAGGAATCAAAAACTTTTTTTTAAGATTTATTTATTTTAGCGAGAGAGAGAGCAAGCAAGTGGGGATGGGAATGGGAGGGAGGAGCTGAGAGAGTCCCAAGCACAAGTAGGGTCGGTTTCACGTACCTGAGCTTGGATGCTCAACCGACTGAGCCACCCAGGCACCCCCGTAAGAATCAAATACTTTTTGTGCTTCTGTATGGTGCTAAGTACCAGGGAGACCAAAGAAAGCACATACTATTTCAATACCTCAAAATAGCTTATATTCTTGTCTAAGTTTATTAGAATATTATACAAATAGAAAAAGCTGAATACTCATTTGGAACACTTAAAATATTTTTTAAATATTAAATTGCTTTGATAGTAAATTTTTACTTTTGAATGTTTACTAGCACTGTTCTAACCACCTAAAAATCCTCAAGAGGATATTGGTTTTGCTGTCCATTCTTTTTTTTAAAATTTTATTTATTTAAGAAAGAGAGAGTGCACGAACGGGGTTGGGTGGGGAGTGAGGAGGCGCAGAAGGAGAGGGAGAAGCAGACTCCCCATTGAGCAGGGAGCCTTACACGGGCCTCAGTCCCAGGACCCTGAGATCAGGACCTGAGCGGAAGCCAGACTCCTACCTGACTGAGCCAACCAAGCGTCCCTGCTATCTATTGTGATTTTACAGTTACAATTTCTTTCCAATCTTGATATACTTTAATTTTCCGACTAGATTTGATTTATGAATCATAAAGCTAGAAATGCTCTACGAGTATAACCTGGTTTTCTCCTTCAGTCTCTAGCAGGACTCCCTGCGCCCCTGTCCCCCCCTTCCCCCAGACAAAACCAAGATAGATGGTTTACTCTAATTCCAGGGAAGAATGTTGCAGAGTCCCTGGTAATCCCTTATTGCAGGGTTCGACAGCCTTTTTCATTATTACCTATTTAACCATAAGTCCCTGCCGCTATAAACAAACTATCTTCTTTAGTTTGTTCTTAGTGAAAATACAACATGCTGTAATGTTTATAGAAATGACACCCTCATTTTCTCCTCCATTCCAAAAGACTTTCTTTTTCAGTACAGTTTTCAACTACTATTACTAACCCAAGTTAATTTTAGATTCTATTACTGAAAGCCTCAGTTTTGCCATTTATTGAGGTATTGATTGAAATATTACTGTATTTAGAGCAGAAATGTCGTTTTTTAGGGAATCTAGAGCAACAGCAAAGCTGAGGTCAAACTGCCATAAGGATGGACACCAAGGAAGCTGTGTTTGGGACAAAAAGAAATCAAGATAAGGTAGATGCAAAGTAGAGAAAAGCGCTGGACCCCGGGGGGGTGGGGAGGGAGTGGTAGGCGGGAGTGGGTTTGTGTGCCAATAATGGCAAAGAATAGTTAGATTTCTGAAGAGGAAGCTGTGAAAGGCTTGTAGGAATCTTAAGGATTTGGGTTGAAGTACTACCTTCCATCTATGTGAATGTTTAAGTTTTAACTGACTTTTAGCTAGCTGAATACTTAAAAATTGATAAGGTTAAGTGTTTCAGTGGGGTGGATCCTAGTACTCTGGGCTAGTGTTTACTATCTCAATAGTTGTGCAAGACACTATTGGTATTAGTTGGTAAAACCATTACCAGTACCCAGCTTCAGCACTAATGCCTGCTACTACTTGGAAGTCGAAAGGGAATCTCCGAATGAAGCATTAAACTCACAAAATGAGTACAGAGCATTTTAATTTTAATTTTCCTTTTTGTGATACGAAGATTGTGTTTCTCTTCTTAGCAACATGAACCGTGAAGACCGAAATGTGCTGCGTATGAAAGAACGGGAAAGGCGGAATCAGGAAATTCAGCAGGGTGAAGACGCCTTCCCACCTAGCTCTCCTCTCTTTGCCGAGCCATACAAAGTTGTGAGTAGTCCTGTGAATGGTTTTTTCCCCCCAGCAGTGTGACATTTTTGCTTTTCAAGTGTATAAACTTGAATTTTGATAGTAGAAAAGAGTTACTATCATATATGCCATTTAACATTTTTCCTTTCCTCTAAATAAGAATGTACATTTTTGGGGTAAACTTGTCATTGGAGTATAACATACATACAGAAAGGTACACAAAACAAGTGTTTTAGCTGAAAGAATTCTCACAACATGAACAACTTTATATAATCAGTACCCAGACCAAGAAACAGTATTATTAGCATCCTAAAGTCATCCTCAAACCTAAATCTCCTCCCTTCCCCCTGTTGCTATCTCATACCACATTCTTGAAAATGTGGTCTGGATTAGCTCAAACACTGGTATCTACATCCCAGGCTCTACCGCTAACCCTGGGCAGGTATTTCAGCTTTCTGAATTAAATTAAAATTTTGTAAATGGGTATGGATCGTCTACTGTTTCTTACATTCTTTTGGGTATAATATAATGTCAAAGACAACTTTTTCAGAGATTCTTTTGTTTTTCCCTTGTTTCTTGCCATTTGCTTACTTAGTTTACTAAATATCAGTGACTACTACTGTATTTGAATAAATGTGTCTTCAGTATCAGTCCAGTTCCTTTTTCTGTTTTATACTAAATTATCTGACTTTCTTTTTTATGGGCTTAATGAACAATATCCAATTTAGATTAAAAGCTTCTTGTCAGAGATGTTCAGTAAAGTAAACCAATTACTATTTTTGTAACTATCATTAAACTTGATTTGGGATTACATAAAACACTGAATGATATCACTTCTGATGACTAATGTGGCTGTAGTGGCCACAAATGTCTCTAATGTTTGATTTGGCTTTGGCTCATTTGATCTACCTTTACATTTTAAAGGCTTGTACTGTGTATAATGGCATTGCAGCAGTAATGGCCATTGTTGGTTTACGGTGTGAGACTGAGAGTGTGTTAGACATTTTTCTGATGAAATATAAATATAACAACATATTCTAGGTTTACCCTGGTAACATTTGGTGTTTGTAGAAGCTATGAGATCTATAAAAGCCATTTTTTTTTTAAGATTTTATTTATTTATTGAGAGAGAGAAAGAGCACAAGCTGGGTGGAGAGGGAGAAGCAGACTCCGCACCAAGCAGGGAGCCCAACGCGGGGCTCGATCCCGGGACCCAGGGTCAGGACCTGAGCTGAAGGCAGACCCTTAACTGACTAAGCTACCCAGGAGCCCCTCTAAAAGCCATTTTTTACAAGTTCTTAAGGATTTTCATTTAAAGGCAATTACACTGATATCATTTATATGAGTATAACATGATAACATGAAACCTGGGGTTTGGGATTAGGGATTAAAGGCATTTCAAAAAAACTCCAGGAGTTTGGTCCAGAATCTTCAAATCATACTACCATTTATTTATTTATTTATTTATTTATTTATTTATTTATTTATTTATTTTCTCAGAGCCGCTTCTTTGTTTTTTTTTTTTTTAAGATTTTATTTATTTATTTGGGAGAGAGAGAATGAGAGATAGAGAGCACGAGAGGGAAGAGGGTCAGAGGGAGAAGCAGACTCCCTGCCGAGCAGGGAGCCCGACGCGGGACTTGATCCCGGGACTCGATCCCGGGACTCCAGGATCATGACCTGAGCCGAAGGCAGTCGCTCAACCAACTGAGCCACCCAGGCGCCCCATATTTTGTAATTACATTGTAATGAATTGGATTTGATTCCTGAACTTGTTGTTGTCTACAAATTGCTATATATTTCCCCTTCTTGTTTAATAGGGGTCAGACTGATTTTCAAATAATCTAAAGTCTTATCAATTCATGCCAACCTCAAAATAAATAGTGGTTCTGTCTTGAGTTCCTATTTAATGCAATCAGTAAGCTTACACTCTTTCATGTTTGTGAACGTGAAAGAGTACTAAAGCTTGTAGATATTTTGGACTTACTTATTGTCCAAGAATGATTTTTAAAATTTACAGTCTATACCATTGGCTTCAGAACTTGGAGTGTTTCTTGATCAGAATTAATAGAATTAATATTTGAAACTTGATCAGTAGATTTTCCATTCTTAATTTGTTGTTGACTTTTATTAACTTAATTAGTCACAGTAACTGAAGGAATTAAAATTTTTTAAAAGGTCAGTTGGGTATAACATGTTTCATTAAATTTTTGTTTCTCCTTTTAACTATAACATTGAACTCCAGGAATAAAATATTTTTCTACATTGCCAAAATAATGAGTGTTGGCTAATTTGCTCACCTAGAACTTAACTACAGAAAGGCCCATTACTTTTCCTGCTCTTCAAAAGATTTCTACTACTGTTTCAGTATATTTATTGGTGAAATTTGGATTTTTTTTCCCTCCTGGAATCTTTTGTACATACCTCTCAGTATCCTATAGAATATTTGTGTTTTTGCATGAATGTTTTTCACTTTCGATGCATTTTTTCCACTATAAAAATTATATATTTGGAGTTTGCTTTTGAGATGTTAACCTTAAGATATGAGATACGAGGCCTCCCTTTGAAAAACCCCTTTGCATTTGAAGTTTGGAAAGTCCATTTATAGAAGCATCTTTTAGTTCCAGTTATACTAATTATATCGTTTTATTTTACAATTTTTTGTAGACTAGCAAAGAAGATAAGCTATCAAGTCGTATTCAGAGTATGCTTGGAAACTACGATGAAATGAAGGATTTCATAGGAGACAGATCTATACCAAAGCTTGTTGCAATTCCCAAGCCTACAGTACCACCGACAGCAGATGAAAAATCTAACCCAAATTTCTTTGAACAGAGACATGGGACCTCTCATCAGAGTAGCAAATGGACTCCAGTAGGACCTGCACCCAGTACTTCTCAGTCTCAGAAACGGTCCTCAGGCTTGCAGAGTGGACACAGTAGCCAGCGGACCAGTGCAGGTGGCAGTGGTGGCACCAACAGTAGTGGCCAGAGGCATGACCGTGACTCATACAGCAGTAGTGGAAGCAGTAGTCGGAAAAAAAGCCAGCATGGATCGGAACACTCCAAATCGCGCTCTGCCAGCCCTGGAAAACCCCAGGCTGTTTCTTCATTAAGCTCCAGTCATTCCAGGTCTCATGGGAATGATCACCATAGCAAGGAACATCAGCGTTCCAAATCACCTCGGGACCCTGATGCAAACTGGGATTCTCCTTCCCGTGTACCTTTTTCAAGTGGGCAGCATTCAAATCAGTCTTTCCCACCTTCCTTGATGTCAAAGTCCAGTTCAATGTTACAGAAACCCACTGCCTATGTGCGGCCCATGGATGGACAGGAGTCCATGGAACCAAAGTTGTCCTCTGAGCACTACAGCAGCCAATCCCATGGCAACAGCATGACTGAACTGAAGCCCAGTAGCAAAGCACATCTCACCAAGCTGAAAATACCTTCCCAACCATTGGATGTAAGTTGCACATTTAGAGCCTTTTTTATTTTTTAATTTATCCATTTATTTTAGACAGAGAGCAGGGGAAGGAGCAGGGGGAAGGAGAGGGAGAGAACCTCCTGCCACCCCAAGATCTGGACCTGAGCCAAAATCAAGAGTTGGCCACTTAACTGAGTGAGCCACCCAGGAGCCCTTTAGAGCTTTTAATATTATAACTCTGTGAAGCAGTTTACTAGTAAATTATAATTGAACTTAAATTTTTTCTCAGTTTTAATAATAGGGTATATATAAGTTTAAAAATAAGACTCGTGATTGACTCCAGAGTGGATCAGTAGACTTGTTAGCTTCCCCTGTTGGGCAGTAGAGAAAATGTGAATAAAAGCAGGATCTGTGAAATCAATACCTTAGATTTCCTCCTTTTGATTTTATGAAAGAATACATCTTGTGTTCTTTTGTTTAAAAAAATAATTTGTAGTCTCATTGTGATACCCATGAATGCAATGTGGGCTGTGGTTCATTGTAGTGAATGTTGGGATTTTGGGGGGGGCGTCCATCAAGATGGTAATGTTGTATGGTTTGGATGCCATGAGTTTTTTTCTCTGTTTACACTTAGGGGTTTGAGACAGCTGCTCTAGATTCATAGTGGTGGTTTGAAATTTACAGTATTTATAACTCCATACCAAAGCATCAGAATAACTAAAGAAACTGAGTATTCACTGTGAAATAGTTTAAAGTTTTATCTTTTAAAAGAAAAAATTTTAGAAGTAGTCTTCGTACTTTCGTAGAAGTACGAAAATCATAGTTCATAGCTTAAAACGGTTGTGGAAGGGGTCACGGGTAGGTGAAATGGTGTTTTAAGAATATTTAGACATTTTTCCTGTGGCCTTAGGAAACTCACTGTTCATGGCAGTTGTCATCTAATTACTCCTCTGAAGAGAATAGTGAAGTGGTTGTTTGTTCTTTCTTCAAACAACTTGATCCTTGGAGGTAGACTTGAGTTCAAACTCTAGCTCTCCAGTTCCTGACTGTGCTTTAGAATAAACAGCTTTGCCATGATTTAAGGAAACTGTGTGAAATGTCCATCATATTCCAGACAAGCATTCTTTCAATAATGCTGATTTTATTCTGTTTGTTAGTTTATGTGAAATAATGTATTTCAGTATCATGGTATATTTTGTATATAAATAAACTCAAATTTTTGACAAGTTGCTCCACCTGCAAAATAACATTTAAAAATTTATTTCTAATCTAAGTATAAGAAAGATAAGACTTTTCAAAACTTTTGATAAATACAGAGTTCTTCAAATCCTTGTACAGTTGGTGATTAAAATTTTTTAGAGCTTGAAAAATTTGCATTTAGGGAAATTTGTCGAAAGATTAGTTAGTGTTGTGATTTAGAATAGTGGAATCATAAATAAGTCTTTAAATTTAATTCGTTTTCTAATAGTGTTGTTGAATCTGTGCAACAAATAATAAAAATTTAATAATAAATGACCCCAAATCTAATGTGTGTTTCTTTTCCTCTTAAGGCATCTGCTTCTGGTGACGTGAGCTGTGTGGATGAAATTCTTAAAGTAAGTTACTGTTGTTGTTTTAATACTTTGTCTTTTTTGTTTATGATCCTCTGCTATCTTCTTGCCCTCTTCCCCCCGATATTTCACAAAGGATCTGGGGCAGCAGATTGCTTACATGTGAAACCTCATTATGTCTATAAAAAATAATTGACTCTGTTATGCCTATTTTCATACTTAGTTTCTGAGTCATTTGGTTTGTTTACTACCTGCCCTTGAAGAACTGGTTTTGTTTGTTTTTCATTTTTAAGTAAAACAAATTCCCGTCATAATAGTTTGCCTTGAAAAGAGGAAGAAGCCAAATGCAACAGTACTTTCTAAGGCTTATCAGTAATTACCAGTCAAACCGTTTCACTGAAGATAGCTTGCTTTGTAGTTCATTTGTACCTACTGGTCAGTTCCTACAGTGAAAGACCTCCTCCTAATACAGCTCACTTTGAGTGTTGGATGGAATATGTTTTAAAATCGACACATGACCAAAATGTGCATTCCTCTTCTGGGAAAAGAAAAAGTTGTCAGTTGGAAAAAGAGACAGTCTAGTGGATTAATGAGTGACAGTGACTGCTTTTGGCTCAGTAGAGAAAAACTGTCCATCACGTCTGACTTGTACTTTCTGCACAAGCTCCTAATTTTTTTGTTTCTGTACCTGCATTTCACCGTGAATCCTTCTTCTGAGAGACTACTTGCATTGCTACTTCCGCTTTATTCTCTCCTTCCTTTCTTCAGCCCAGCACAGTCTCTCATTCATCTCAGTCATGTTGCTGAAGCTGTTTCTCTAAGCTCATCATCTTCCCCTTCACTGGGGGCTTCATTTGAGTTCTCTGCTCTTTCTGCTGTTCTCAAGAATTTTTAGTTTTTCATTCAAGAAACCCCTTCTTCCTTCCTTGACTGTTATTATGCTTCCCTGTTTTTATTTCCATCTACCTTTCTTATCTCTCGTTCTCTGCCTTTTGGGAGCCTTGGTGTCTTCTCTTTTCAACATGGGTCTTTTTCCTAGCTTCTCCATTTTTTTCTGCTCCATCTTGATTTTCCTCCATTGTTATGGCTTCCCCTGTTAACTCTTCAGTTTTTCTCTCCTCCTTGGCCTCCTCTGAATTGTGGTTTATGTCTCTTGCTTCGTAGCTATGTGTCCATTTGCATTTCTCCCTGCTTCTTTAGATTGAACATATCTAAAGGCAGATTTATCAGACTTCCTTCTCTTAGTAGTACCACCATTCTCCTGTGCTTCTAAGTGTAAAATCCTAATTTTCTCTCATGTTCTATTTAATCACAAAACTTCATGTACAGTTTGAATTTTCCTTGGAAATGCCACTCCTTTATTTCCATTTCTGCCACCTTGAGCTTCAAGAATTGCAATCTACAGTCCTGGCTTTGCTCATCTATCTGTCTTCTGTATTGCTACCAGATTCTCTCTTTAATCCATTGTCTTCATAAGTTAATTTCTGTCTTAGACATTTCAGTGGCTCTCTCTCTAATCCCCATAGAAAGAATAGTGTCCAGGTTCAACGTTCTAGACCTTTCACAGGCCGGTTCTAACCTCTCTCACTATTGATTCACCACTTTTGTCAAATTGGTTTCACTAAGCCGTACGCTTTCTTTTTGCTCTTTTACCTTTTTTATTTCTTTTACCTTTTTAAAGTAAACTTTTGTGAAATATGTTTCTCCTTTGTCTTTAGTCATACACAGATTCTGTTTTTTCTTAGAATCCCAGTGTAATCCTTCTTTCCCCTGTGTCGGACCATCAGATCACATAACTCTTTCTTTTGAATCTCATATAGCAAAAAAAAAAGAATCTCATATAGCATGCATTTTTCAGTTGCCATGTATATGAAAAGTGTAACAGAGCATTTATCTTTTCTCATTGAATCCTCAAAGATGCATGGCATTGTAATACCTGGTAGAATCTTAGATATTCTCACATTTAATTATCTCTTTGATGATACTGACCATTTATTCTTCATTTTATATATATAGGGCTTGGCACATGGCCTTGGGTGTAATAGGTGCTCAGTCATTTAATGATGGAGTTAAATAGATTTTCTATTGAAAGTACTTCGGTATTTGAGGTGTAAAATGCCAGCACCTAGAGCGTCTGAGTTTCTGTTTCCTTTCGCTGTATGCAGTGCATAGGAACTGCAGGTCCAAATTGCCTTCATGTTTTCTTGATATTTGTAGTCATACTATCTCTAGGAACTCCATCATAAACTTAAAGAAGAAAATTTTAATCTAAAAATGATAACTGTTTATTGTAAAAACAAGCAAGATTAATTCACGGCTTACTAATGAAGCACCTGTCATGTATCAAGCTCTTTGGATAACAGTGGTGATAATGATAGTGTCAAAGAATGAGCTGACATTCTTGCTGGATATTGGAAATAATCAACTCTTTAATATTATTTCAGAAAGTGAAATGCTATTAAAAAAATAAGCATTGTAAGAAGATAAAGAGCAATTAATGGTGCAGGTGGCTGTTTTACAAAGTTCCAGTAGTAGAGACTGTATTGAGTGTCCAGGTCTCTTTCCCCTTCTGTTGTTCTGTTGCCCAAAGGTAGCCAGAGATTTTTTTTTCATATATATTTTTTCATATACAAACATTTACTAGAACATAGACTGTGATTTCTGTTTATCACTTAACAGTATATTGTGGACAGCATTTCATAGCAGTAGTTAAATTCCTCATTTACTGTCTGCTTGGTGTTCCATTTTATGGCTGTCTGGTAATTTATTTAATTATTCTGTGCTGTTGGATATTTTGGTTGTTTCCATTTTTGAAGTGTAGGCCCCTTGAACATGTATCTTTACCTAACTGTGTGGGTATAGCTACAGAGTAAATTCCTAAAAGTTAAACCACCCTTACTGTATTTTCTCAGTCTACCTAATGGCTTACTTTGAACTAAATGCCAGAAATAAAACACTCCTTCCTTATTCTAAATCTGATATCTCTCTTTCCCCTGCTCCTCTAACATACACATTGTGATCTTACCCAAATCTCCACTTGAACATAGTTGGCATGTGATTAAACAGAAGGCATTGAATGAAATCATACTTATGGCCTTGCTTGTCTGTCTTCCTTCTCATGTGCTTTTGGTAATCTCTTTTCTGGTTTCCTCCACCTGACCAAAACTTCCCATCAGCAAATGGGCTCTGCAGCCAGACTTCCTAGGATGAAATTTTGTGTCCATTTGTGTCCACAAATGTGTGGCCTTTAATAAATAACTTCTGTGCTTCGGTTTCATCCTACATAGAGTTAGGGTAATAATGGTGTCTACCTCCTAATATCATTGTGAGTACTAAATGAGTAACAGACCTGTAAAACAGCACAGTATCTGGCCCATTAAAGGTACACAATAAATGTTAGCTCCTTTTCTTATTATTACCCACCCCTCCCGCTCTCACAGCACGCTCTTCTTCAGTACATTGTACTGTGTACCTTGTATTTGATTACTGGTGTATTTCTTTGATGATTCACAGGTTTCATCATCTTAGCTGCAAGCTCCTTGAAGCCAGGGAGTGGATATTATTTATCTATTTCCTGCCCCATAGTGCCTTGCACACAATTGTGCTTAATAATTAATATTTATTGATTAAATATGTATACTTTTGGAGGACCTATCATGAAACCAGCATTTATAATACAAATCTGGTTTTTAGTTATGTAATTTTTATCCTTGAACTGGTTGAAAACAAACTGTAATAATTACATTTCAGGAGATGACGCATTCATGGCCTCCCCCTCTAACGGCTATTCATACACCATGCAAAACAGAACCTTCCAAATTTCCTTTTCCAACTAAGGTAAGTAAATAACATGTGTCTTTGATACTGTTAGAAAACTCTAAATGGCTTGACTAAAATCATATGAATTCAAAATTGTCTTGCCATTCTAGTGGGAGACAGACAATAGATATATAAGTTCAAATAGTGATCATTGCTATGAAGAAAATAAAACAAGATAATGGAATCAAGAGCGACTTGGATTAAGAGGTTCTTGAAAAAGCTTTGAAGGCAATCGGGAAGAGAATTAAAAGGCATCAATGTTTGTTGCAAACTGTTCTAGGCTGCAGGTGGTAAGGGCTTCTCAAGCTCTTGCCTGAGGAACCCCCCCCCCCACTTCCATTGGACATAGCAGCCATACTGATGTGCTGTGGAGAGGTTCCTCAGACAACGGTTCCAAATTCAACGACAATCAGCAGATGTGCTTTTCTTTTTTTTAACATGAATTTATATTTACACGAATAATAGAAGAATATATTCTCCTTGTGGAAGTTTGACCAGGACCTCTAATAATAGCCTTTCCCAGTGTTGCCTCTTCCATCTCACCAGAGCAACTTCATGCATACCTTTGCAAGTCTTTTCACAAGCATTTGCAGACATACATATGTGATCATTATGTGTAAGCACTCTCTCTTTGACTTTATTTCTGCCCAGATTTATTGTTCTGGATTTTTAATCAGCAACAGGCCTTAGAGATCATTCTGTGTTACTAAGTGTCATAGATTACATATACAGGTATTTCATTTCTTATATTTGCATCTATAGTATAAGTGTATTTTAGTTGAATTATTTCCCTTTGGTATTTAAGTTGTTGCCAAGTTTTCATTTCCATAAACATTGCTTGTGTGGTATCTTTTTCATGCCTTCTTGTGTGCATATGAGTTTCTTTTGTGTAAAGTAAGAAGTAGAATTGTTGAGTATTGAGTTGGTATATTTAATATATATTCTCAAATCCCCTCTGTATCAGTTGTATCGGTCAGTACTCCCGCTTCTATTCCCTCTGATTCCTCACATGCACATCACCATTTGTTATTTGAAGCACCAGTCTTTTGAGTGCAGAATGGCATTTCATTTCCTAGATTGCTAGTCAGGTTTGTCACCTTTACACATTGTCATCTGTGTGATTTCTCTGTAGGTGAATTTACTCTGTACGTGAATCTCTGCTCTTGGGGTTGCATCTTTCACCTAATGAGTTTAAGGAGGATTTCTTTTTGTGTTGTTTTGTTTGAATTCTGGATTCTAATAATTTCTTCTATGTGCTACAAATATATTGCCCCGTTAGAGTCCTTTTAACTACTATGGTCTGGAAGATTTTAATTTTGATGAATAAGTAGATCGTTCTCTTCTATGAAGCTTTTACTTTTCAATGTCTTGTTAAAGAAGCATTTTCCTTCACCAGGATCATAAGCCTACCCTCTTATTTTTTACCTTAATGTAATTGCAATTTTGTTTTCTGTGCTTATCTTTAGCCCAATTTATTTTTGTGAATAATGTGAGGTAGGCATGTAACTTTCTGCCTGTATGTGTACCCTCACCCTCTTTTACTTCAACCTTAATACACACCTAATAAATGTACAGTTGGAGTTTGGTAGGTGTATGCCCCTGTGTAGCCACCACCCCAGTCAAGAATTAGAATATTTCCAACACCGCCAAAAGTCCCCTCATGTTTCTTTGCAGTCTGCCTCACCCCCACCACTGGCCCCTCATAATTACTGATCTGTTTTATGTCACTATAGATAAGTTGTGCTTTTTCTAGAATGTCATGTAAATGGAATCCATACAGTGTGTACTCCTTTAGTATATATATGTTTACCTTCTTTAGCTCAGCATCTACTTTTGGAATTCTTCCATGTTCATGAATATATTGGTAATTTGTTCTTTTTTATTCCTGAGTTCCTTTTTATTTGTGTTGTATGAAAATATCAAAGTTTGTGTATCCATGTACCTGTTGATTAACATTTGGGTTTTTTCCAGATTTGGGCTATGAAGAAGAGAGTATCTATAAATATTCACTTACAAACCTTTTTGTAGACTTAAGTTTTCTTTTTTCAAGGATAAATACTGGGCTATATGGTAAAAAGTAGAATTGCTCAGTCATATGTTGAATTCATGTTAAATTGATACTAAACTAAAACTATTTTCCAAAGCGACTGTGTCATACTCCTACCTCGCTCCACTCCCATCCGTCAGCAATAAATTGTAGTTTGATTTGTTCTGCATCCTCGTCTACATCTGGTATTGTCTGTCTTATTTAGTTTTAGCCATTTTCCTGGGCACGTAAAGGTTTAACTCATACTGGTTTCAGTTTGTGATTCCCTGATGACTAATGATGTTGAACCTCTTCTTATGACCTTATTGACCATTCTTCTTTTTTGGATATCAGTTCAAATCTTATGACTCTTGTGTATTATGTGTGTGTGGTGGTGGCAGGACTGGGAGATGTTATTTGTAGTTTTCCTGTCTTTGGTTTTAGTATCAGGGTAACTCTGGCTCTTTAAAAGGAGCAGGGAAATGTTCTCTTCATTTCTGTTTTCTGAACTGGTTTGTGGAATTTGGTTTTAATTCTTCCTTGAATTTTTCTTTTTTTAAAGATTTTTTTATTTGAGAGAGCAAGAGACAGCAGGACAGAGCATGAGTGGGGGGAGAGGCAGAAGGAGAGGGAGAGGCAGACTCCCTGCTGAACACAGGGCTCCAACCCTGGGACCCTGGGATTATGACCTGAGCCAAAGGCAGACGCTTAACCGACTGACCCACCCAGGCACACCTTGAATATTTTAATGTACTTCAGCAGTGATGCCATTTGGGCCCATAGTGTTCTTTACTGGAAGGTATTCAATTATAAAGTCAAGGTTTTCATTAGATAAAGAGCTATTCAGATTTGCTATTCCTTGTATCAATCTTGTAATTTGTTCATTTCATCTAAGTAGTCAAGTTTATTGGTATAGAGTTATTTATAATATAAATACTTTTAAAGTCTGTAGGATCTCTAGTAAAGTCATTCTTTCCCCTGATATTGGTGATTTGTATTTTCTCTTTTCATTTTCTTTTATTAGTCTAGCTAGAGTTTTGTCAGTTTTTTTTTTAAGTTATTTATTTATTTATTTATTTATTTGACAGAGATAGCGAGAGCAGGAACACAAACAGGGGGAGTGGGAAAGGGAAAAAGTAGGCTTCCCGCAGAGCAGGGAGCCTGATGCAGGGCTCAATCCCAGGACCCTGGGATCATGACCTGAGCCAAAGGCAGACACTTAACAACTGAGCAACCCAGGCGCCCTACTTAACTGTGGGTTTCATTTACTTTTCTTTTAACTTCAGATGGAGGCTTACATCATTAATCATAGACATTTCTTGTTTTCTGCATTTAAAACTATCAATTTCCCTCTGAGCCCTGCTTTAGGTATATCTCACAGATTCTGATATGTTGTGATTTTATTACCATTTAGTGTGTGATATTTCCTTACTCCCTTTGTGACTTCTTCCTTGATCCTTAGAAGCATATGGTTTCATTTTCAAATATTTGAGGATTTTCCACATATCATTTTATTACTGATTCTAATTTATTTATGTTCTTGTTAGAGAATATAAGCTATAATTTGTTTTTAAAAATTCATTTTAATGTTTTATGGCCAGTATATGAACTTTCTTGGTGACTGTTTCATGTACACTAGATAGAATATGTTCTTTTTTTTTTTTTTAAGATTTTATTTATTGGGGCACTTGGGTGGCTCAGTCATTAAGCATCTGCCTTCAGCTCAGGTCATGATCCCAGGGTCCTGGGATTGAGCCCCGTATCGGGCTCCCTGCTCCATGGGAAGCCTGCTTCTCCCTCTCCCACTCCCTCTATTTGTGTTCCCTCTCGCTGTCTCTGTCAAATAAATAAATAAAATCTTTAGGAAAAAAGAAAGATTTTATTTATTTGAGACAGAGCAAGAGAGTGAGCACAAGAGGGGAGGAGGGTCAGAGGGAGGGGGAGAGGCAGACCCTCTGCTAAGCAGAGAGCCTGACGTGGGGCTCAATCCCATGACCCCGAGATCATGACCTAAGCTGAAGGCAGACGCTTAACTGACTGAGCCACCAGACGCCATAGAATATGTTCTGTATATATCAGATCAAGTTGGTCGAGAGTGATTAGTTGTCTACATTTTAATGGGCTTTCTATTTGTTCTATCAGCTAATGAGAGTATTGACATCTGCACCTCTGTTGGTGGATTTGTCTATTTCCTCTGTCAGACAGGTTTTGTCCACTTGGAGTTCAGGTATTTTGAAGTTTTGTTATTAGGTATGTTTAGGATTGCACTATCTTTCTGATAAATTGATCCCTCTTTTTTTATTATGAGATGTCCATCTTTATATGTGGTATTAATGCTTATTCTGAAGTCTACTTTGTCTGATTTTCATGTAGTCACTCCAGCTTTCTTTTAATTTACTATTAACATGATTTAACATTCTCTTTTATTTTTAATCTATTGGTGGCTTTATATTTAAAGTGAGTTTCTTATAGGCAGCATATAATTTGGTCTTGGTTTTGCAGTTTGCCAGTCTCTAGTATTTAATCTTGGAGTGTTTAAACCATTTTCTTTTAATGTAGTAATTGATATTGTAGGTGGGTTTTTTTTGTTGTTGTTTTTTTTGTGGGTTGGTTTGTTTTTTTATATTGTAGGGTTTAAATGTACCATTTGTTATTTTTTTCTATTTGTTCCAACAGTTCTTTCTTTCTTTGTTCCCTTTCTTGAGATTCTTTTGGATTTTAATAGTATACCTCTTTCTTTTTATTGTAAAATTAAAGCTTGAGTTTATCGGAAGACTATGAGCATAAACTCATAGTTCTGGCTTATGAATGCAGGTCCATTCATAATTTTTTTTAGGTGACAGTTTTTTTGAGGTATAATATACACATCCTACAGTTCATTCATTTAAAATGTACAATTAACTGGTTTTTAGTATATTCATAGTTGTGTAACCATCACCACAATTATTTTGGAACGTTTTATCATCACAAAAAGAAACCCTATACTATTTAGCAGTCACCCTTCTATGTCCTTCAGCCCCCACCCTAGCCCCAAAGCAGTCACTCATCTATATTATATCTCTATTGATTTGCCTGTTCTGGACATTTCATGTAAATCAAATCATACAATATGTGGTCTTTTTTGACTGGATCTTTTACATCTAGCATGATGTTTTAAAGGTTCATTCATGTTATGTTGTCAGTATTTTGTTCCATTTTATGGCTAAATATATTCCATTGTACAGGTATATCACATTTTGTTTATCTATTTATCAGTTCATTGACATTTGGGTTGTTTTCAGTTTGGGGCTATTAGGAAAATTGTTACTGTCAACATTAGCGTAGAGACATGTTTTCAGTTCTCTTTAGTTTGCTGGGTCATTTAGTAACTGTGGTTAATCTTTTGAGGAACTGCCTGATGGTTTTCCACAGTGTTTGCTACATTTTATCTTCCCACCAGCAGTGCATGAGAGTTCCAGTTTCTTCAAATCATGGCCAAGTTGTTACCCTTCCTTGGGAATAAAGCTGTTTTAGAGGGTGTGAAGTGGTTTATCATTGTGGTTTTGATATTAATTTCTCTGATGGCTGATGATGTTAAGAATCTTTTCATGGGCTCATGGGCCTTTGTATATCTTATTTAGAGAGATACCTATCCAGATATTTTGCTCATTTTTAAATTGGGTTATTTCTCTTTTTATCATTAAGTTATAGTGTTTGTATATCTTATAGTCCCTTATCAGATGAATGATTTGCAAAAATTTTCTCCCATACTGTGATTTGTCTTTTTTTTTTTAAGGTGCATGAGTGGGGAGAGGGGCAGAGAGAGAGGGAGAAAGCATGCTCCCTGCTGAGCAGGAAGCCCCGACGTGGGGCTTGATCCCAGGACCCTGGGATCCTGACCTGAGTCGAAGGCAGGCGCTTAACTGACCAAGCCACCCAGGTGCCCCTCTTTTTGCTTTCTTGATAGTATTTTTTAAGGTACACAAATCTTTCATTTTAATGACGTCCAATTTATTTTTTGTTGTTGTTTGTGCTTTTGGTGTCATATCTAAGAAACCATTGCACAATGCAAGGTATTGAGGATTTACATCTATATTTTCTTCTATGAGTTTTATAGTTTTAATTCTTACATTTAGGTCTTTGATCATTTTGAGTTAATTTTTGTATTTGCTGTGAGATAGGAGTCCAGCTTCATTCTTTTGCATGTGCATACCCAGTTGTCCCTGCACAGTTTGTTGAAAAGACTGTTCTTTTCCCACTGAATATACTTCATACCCTTGTTGAAATAAATTGACCATAAATGTGAGGGGTTTTTTGTATATTTGAGAATATACAAATTCTTGTTTACTGGTCTGTTTATCTTTATGGTAGTGTCACATTGTCATGAGTACTATATAGTTTTGTAGTAAATGTTGAAATCGGGAAGTGTGTGTGTGTGTGTGTGTGTGTGTGTGTGTGTGTGTGTGTGTGGTAGCTCTAGGGTTTACAGCATTACATACCACAATTATTTTCAAGCAATACATCATTTCATGTATAGGTTAATTGCCTTGCAACAGTTTAACTTCACTTCGTCTTTTTGTTCTTTCTGCTTTTATCATACATATTTCTTATCTATATGTTATAAACCTCACAATACATTATTATTTCTTACATTTTAAACAGTCAAGTATATTAAGTAACTTTATTGAGGATTAATTATATTCAGTAAACAACATATTTTAAGTTTAAATTTGATTTTTTTTACTTAAGTGTAAACCTGTGAAACTCATCATGACAGTCAGTACACTTAACATATCAATTACTCCCAAATGTTTCTCTTGAAACATTTTTTTTTTCAGGGTGGGTGCCTGGGTGGCTCAGTCAGTTAAGCATCTGACTTCAGCTCAGGTCATGATCCCAGGGTCCTGGGATAGAGCCCTGTGTGGGGCTCCCTGCTCAGCAGGGAGTCTGCTTCTCCCTCTGCCCCTACCCTCACTTGTGCTTTTTTTCCCTCTCTCTCTCAAATAAATAATACCTTAAATTTTTTTTTAAAATTCCAGTGTAATTAACATAGCACGCCGTACTAGTTTCAGGTGTACAATATAGGGATTCAACAATTCTGTACATGACTCAGTGCTCGTCATGGTAAGTGTACATACTCAAACCCTTCACCTATTTCACCCATCCCCCCCACCCACCTCTCCTCTGTTAACCATCTGTTCTCTTTATTTCAGAGTCTTGGGTTTTTTTGTTTATCCCTTTCTTTCTTTGTTCATTTGTTTTCTTAAATTCTACATATGAGTGAAATCATATGGTACTTTGTTTTTCTCAGACTGACTTCATTTAGCATTATACTCTCTAGATCCATCCGTGTTGTTGCAAATGGCAAGGTTTTATTCTTTTTTATGGCTGAGTAATATTCCTGTGTGTGTGTGTGTGTGTGTGTGTGTGTGTGTATACACACCACATCTTCTTCTTCCGTGCATCTATTGATGGGCACTTGGGCTGCTTCCATAATTTGGCTACTGCAAATAATGCTGTAGTATACATAGGGGTGCTTGTATCTTTTTGAACTAATATTTTCGTATTCTTTGGGTAAA
Source organism: Eumetopias jubatus (assembly GCF_037043125.1). Lineage (NCBI taxonomy): Eukaryota > Metazoa > Chordata > Mammalia > Carnivora > Otariidae > Eumetopias > Eumetopias jubatus. Next base: position 26,627,332 of record NW_028274811.1, on the reverse strand, counting down.
TACCCAATAGTGCGATTACCAGAACATAGGGTAGTTCTACTTTTAATTTTCTGAGGGAACTCCATACTGTTTTCCACAGTTGTTGCATCAGCTTGTGTTCCCACCAACAGTGAATGAGGGTTTTTTCCCTCCATATCCTTGCCAGCACTTGTTGTTTCTTGTGTTTTTGATTTTAGCCATTCTGACAGGTGAGAGGTGAGATCTCATTGTGGTTTTGATTTGCATTTCCCTGATGATGAGTAATGTTGAGCATCTTTTCATGTGTCTGAGGGCCAACTGTATGTCTTCTTTGAAGAAATGTATGTTCTTGTCTTTTGTCCACTTTTTAATTAGATTATTTGCTTTTTGGTGTTATGTTGTATAAGTTCTTTATATATTTTAGATACTAACCCTTATTGGATATATCATTTGTACATAGCTTCTTACATTCATTAGGTTGTCTTTTTGTTTTATTGATTGTTTTCTTTGCTGTGCAGCAGCTTTTTATTTTGATATAGTCCCAACAGCTTACTTTTCCTTTTGTTTTCCTTGCCTTAAGAGACATATTTAGAAAAATGTTGCTATAGCAAGTGTCAGAGAAATTACTGCCTGTGCTCTCTTCTAGGATTTTTATGGTTCCAGGTCTCACATTTAGGGCTTTAGTCCAATTTGAATTTATTTTTGTGTATAAAATAAAAATGGTGTGAAAGTGGTCTAGTTTCATTCTTTTGCATTGGTTTTCCCAACACCATTTCTTGACGAGACTTTTTCCCATTGCATATTCTTTTTTTTTTTAAGATTTACTTATTCTAGAGAGAAAGAAAGCATGTGTGTGCAAGTGGGGGGAGGGGCAGAGGGAAAGAAGGCAGACTCCCTGCTGAGTGCAGAGCCTGATGTGGGGCACAACCCCACAACCCATGAGATCATGACCTGAACTGAAACCAAGAGAGTCGGACACCCAACTGACTGAGCCACCCAGACGCCCCCTTTGCATATTCTTGCACCCTTTGCTATAGATTAATTGACCATATAATCATGGGTTTGTTTCTAGGTTCTCTTTTTTCTTCCATTGATCTTTGTGCCATACTGTTTCGATTACTACAGCTTTGTGTAGCATATCTTGAAATCTGGGATTTTGATACCTCCAGTTTTGTTCTTTTTTAAGATTGCTATTTGGGGTCTTTTGTAGTTTCATACAAATTTTAGAGTATTTGTTCTTGTTATGTGAAAAATGCCATTGGTATTTTGATAGAGATTGCATCAAATCTGTACATTGCTTTCCATAGTATGGACATTTAACAATATTTGTTCTCCTAATTCATGAGCATGGAGTTTCTTTCCATTTGTTATGTGTTGTCTTCAGTTTCTTTCATCAGCATTTTGTAGTTTCAGAGTACAGATCTTTTACCTCCTTGGTTAAGTATATTCCCAGGTATTTTATTATTTTTGGTGCAATTGTAAATGGGATTGTTTTCTTAATTTTTCTTTCTGCTATTTCGTTATTAATGTATAGAAATGCAACAGGTTTCTCTATCTTGCTTTTGTATCCTGCGATCTTATTGAATTCATTTATTAGTCCTAGTTTTTCGGTGGAATCTTTTACAATTTTCTATATATGGTATCATATCATCTGCAATAGTGAAAGTTTGACTTCTTCCTTACCAATTTGGGTATCTTTTATTTCTTTTTTTTTTGGTCTGATTGTTGTGGCTAGGACTTGCAGTATATTGTGTTGAATAAAAGTGGTAAGAGTAGACATCCTTGTCTTGTTCATGATCTTAGGGGGAAAGCTTTCAGTTTTTCCCATTGAGGATGATGTTCACTGTGGGTTTTTCATGGCCTTTATTATGTTGAGGTATGTTCCCCCTAAACCTGGATGTTGTAATTTGTCAGATGCTTTTTCTGCATCTTTTCAAATGTTCATACGGTTTTTGTCCTTTCTCTTGTTGATGTACCCCAGATGTTTCCTTATGATCTTTTATAATGTCTTCCTTGTAGTCTCTGTCCTTCCCGTCGCTAGGCAGCTACTAATCTGATTTCTGTCACTATATATTAGTTTGCATTTTTGAGAATCGTATGTAAATAGAATGATAATACATGTACTCTTTTTGGTCTGGTTTCTTTAACTCAGCACAATTACTATTTTTTTTAAAGATTTTATTTATTTGAGAGAGAGAGCATGAGCTATGAAGGGAGAGGGGAAGCAGGCCCTCCCCACCCCCCACCCCCCGGGGCAGGGAGCCCCATGTGGGGCTAGATCCCTGGACCCTGAGGTCATGATCTGAACTCATCCAACTGAGCTCAGCACAGTTATTTTGAGATTCATCCATATTGTCAAATGTATAAATCATTCTTTTTTACTACTAAATAGTATTCAATTTCTTAGTTATACCACAGTCTGTTTACCCATTCACCTACTGATGGACATTTGAGCTCTTTCTGGTTTTTAGTTGTTAAAAATAAAGCTGCTGTGAATATTTGTGTACAAGTCTTTGTATGGGCACATGCTTTTATTTCTCATAAGTAAATACCTTCAAGTATAGGGCAGATGTACATTTAACTTTTAGGAAAATTTCATACTGTTTTCTAAAATGATTGAACCATTTTATATTCCTACTAGCGATAGGTGAGAGTTTCAGTTGCTCCACATACTTACCAGTGTTTGATATGGTCAGTCTTTTTAAATTTTAGGCCTTTTAGCAATTGTGTACGAGTGCTTCATTTTGTTTTTTGTTTTTTTTTTAATTTTTTTTAAAGATTTTATTTATTTATTTGACAGAGAGAGGGACAGTGAGAGAGGGAACACAAGCAGGGGGAGTGGGAGAGGGAGAAGCAGGCTTCCCGCGGAGCAGGGAGCTGGATGCAGGGCTCGATCCCAGGACTCTGGGATCATGACCTGAGCCGAAGGCAGACGCTTAACGACTGAGCCACCCAGGTGCCCCTTCATTTTGGTTTTAATTGACATTTCTCTATGACAGATGATGTTGAGCACCTTTTCATGTATTTATTTGTCATCTGTGTGTCTTCTTTGGTGCGCTGTTTAAATCTTTTGCCTATCTCTTATTGGATTGTTGTCCTCTTCATTTTTTTTTTAAAGATTTTATTTATTTATTTGAGAGAGAGTGTGTGTGAGAGAGTACAAGCAGGGGGAGAAGCTGAGCAGTGAGCCCAACGTGGGGCTCAATCCCAGGACCCCAAGATCATGACCTGAGCTGAGGGCAGACGCTCATCCAACTGAGCCACCCAGGCGCCCCTGTTGTCCTCTTCTTACTGAGTTTTTGAGAGCATGTTCAGGATGTAGGTCTATTATCAGATACAAGATTTGCACATTTCCCCCCCAGTAAGTAGCTTCCCTTTTCATTATCTTAATTGTCTTTTGAAGATGAGAAGTTGTTAATATTGATGAAGTCTAATTCCTCAGTTTTTTTGTTTACAGATCATGTTTTTGGTGTCTAAGAAATTTTGCCCTACCCACATTCTCCTTTTTTTTTTTTTTTAGACGTTTTATAGTTTTAGGCTTTACATTTAGGTCTGTGATCCATTTTACGGTAATTTTTGTGTATGGTGATAAGATATCGATCACAGTTTATTTTTTTTTTGCGTACAGATATCCATTTCCATCATCATTTGTTTAAAAAGCTTGTCTCTGGGGGCTCCTGGGTAGCCCACTCATTTAAGTGTTGGACTCTTGATTTTAGCCAAGGTCATGAACTCAAGGTCTTGAGATCAACTCTCCCCCCCACCCCCCCACCCCCCGCTGGGTGTGGAGTCTGCTTGAGATTCTATCCCTCTTCCTTTGCCCCCCTCCCCCACCTCTTAAAAAAAGAAGGATCTTGTCTCTGCATGGAATTGCCTTAGCAATTGCAGTTGTTCATATATGTGGTGCCTTTCTTTTCTTTTTCTTTCTTTTTTCTTTTTTTTTTTTAGATTATTTATTTTTAGAGAGTGAGTGGGGAAGGGGTAGAGGGAGAGACTCTCAAGCAGACTCCCCCACTAAGCACAGAGCCCAACATGGGGCTTGATCCCATGACCTGAGCCAAAATCAGGAGTCGGACACAACCAGGTGAACCACCCAGGTGCCCCTTGAGGTTTTCCAGTTTTATTGATCTTCTAAAAAACTGCTTTTTCTACTTCATTGTTTTTGGGTTTTGTTGCATTGATTTCCATTGTCTTCTTTATTACTTATCCTGCTTTCATTTGGTTTAATTTATATTTCCTTTGAAAAAACATTGTATTTTTTAAATTCTATTTTTTTGTTTTAATTTACACTTCTTTTTTAAAAAATTCTATTTTTTTTTAAAGATTTTATTTGAGAGAGAGCCAGAGAGAGAGCACAAGTGGTGGAGAGGGGAGAGGAGGGGGAAGGGGCAGAGGGAGAAGCCGACTCCTCACTGAGCAGAGAGCCCATTGTGGGGCTTGATGCCAGGACCCTGGGATCATGACCTGAGCTGAAGGCAGACGCTTAACCAATTGAGCCACCCAGGCGCCTTTAAAAAAATTCTTAAAGAGGAAGCTAAGGTCATTGATTTGAGATCTTTCTTACTTTCTCATACAGGCTGTTAGTGCTATAAATTTTCCTCTAAGTAATGTTTTATTTGCATCCCACAAATTCTGAAATGTGTTTTTATTTTTATTCAGTTCAAAATATCTTCTGATTTCTTTTTTGATTTCTTCTTTATTCTGTGGATTATTTTGAAGTGTCATTTAGTTTTCAGGATATTTGGAGGTTTTCCACCTATTTTCTGTTACCTTATATATTTTCTCTTACTTGTGGCTTAATTCCGCTGTGGTCAGAGAATGTTCTTTGGGTGACTTGAATTCTTTTACATTTACTACAACTTATTTCATGGCCCAGAATATTGTTTTCTATGGTAAAAGTTTTGTGTACACTTGAATATGTATTTTGCTGTTGTTAAGTGGAGTGTTTTATAAATGTTGATTAGATCAACTTGATTTATAGCATTAGTCAAGTTTTCTATATTCTTACTCATTTTAATTTAACTTGTTCTGTCGGTTATTGAGAGTTATAGTTAACCTCCCAATTATTTTGAATTTGTCATTGTTCACTTCTTCATACTTTTAGGAGTTCATGTTTTAGGTGCATAAACATTTGGGATTGCTATTAGTTCTAGATGAATTGATATGTTTATTGTTATGAAATGACCCCTTTAATCCTGATGATAATCTTTGCTATAAAATTTACTTTGTCCAATATTAATATAACCATCCTAGCTTTCTTTTGATTAGTGTACATATTGTATTCCTTTTTCCATTCTTTATTTTTAACTTATTTGTGTTCATTTATTTAAAATGCACTTCTTGTAAGTAGCATATAATTTTGTCTTGCCTTTTTTAAAAATCCAGTCTGGTACTCTGCTCTTTTATTGGGGTATTTATTTATTTTGGGGGTGTACTTAGACCATTTATATTTAATGTGGTTATTGATAAACCACTTTAATGTGGTTATTGATATGCCATCTTGCCTTTTGATATCTCCTTGTCCCATCTGCCCTCCCCCTTTATAGCCTTCTTTTGGATTGAGTATTTTTTATGTTTGCATTGTAGTTTTGGCTTATTAACTTTAACTGTTTTATTTTATGTGTGCTCCAGGGTTTGTGGAATATGTCTTTGTCAAAGTCTATCTTCAAGTAATATACCATTCTTTTCTGTTATATAAGAACCTTTCAACATTATACTTTTTTCCCCCTTCCCGGTATCTGTTCTATTGTTGCATACATTTTACTTACATTTAAGTTATAAACCCCACAATATTTTTATTTTTCATTTAGACAGTCTCTTATCTTTTGAAGACATTTAAATAATAGAGGCAAAAGGATTTTTGTCTTTCTTTATATAGTTACCATTTCTTTTGCTCTTTATTCGTTTGTGTTCATCCAGATTTCTGATTGGCATTTTCCTTCTACCTGGAGGACTGACTTTTAACATTTCATTTAATGCTTGTCTGCTTGTGATGAATGCTTCTTGCTTTTGTGTGTCTGAAATTTTTATTTTACCTTTTTTCCTAAGGTATTTTTGCTGGAAATAGAATTCTAGGTTAAAGATGTTGTCCACTGTCTTCTGGCTTGCATTGTGTCTGGTATATAATTCCTTGTCATTTTTTCCTTCTTTGTATATAATTTGTCTTTTTTCTTTCTGGTTGCTTTTAAGATTCTTTTTGTCTCTATCACTGATTTTAAGCTGTTCAGTTTTGATGTGTCTTGGTGTGGTTCTTTTCATCTTTTTTGTGCTTGGGGTTATTTTTAGCTTCTTGGAACTTTGGTTTATAGTTATCACATTTAGAAAAAAGTTTGCTGTTACTTTCTCAAGATATTTTTCTGTACTCCCTTTTCCCCTTTTCTCCTTTACTTGAAGGGCTCCAATTACATGTATATTAGGCCTCTTGAAATTGTTCCATAACTCAGTAATGCACTATTCATTTTTTTGTTCAGTCTTTTTTGTGGTTTCATTTAGGAGTAGTTTCTATTGTTATATCTTCTGTTTCAGTAATCTTTGGTTCTGCAGTGTCTTAATCTGCTAATCTCATTTAGCATATTCTTGATCTCAGTCATTATGGCTTTCATCTGTATAAATTTGATGGTTATTTGTCAAAACATTTACTTACGAAGTTCTTACTGTGTTCCCGGTATCATATTTAACAGTGTATTCTTTATTGATGATGCACTTTAGTTAGAAAGGTGAGGGCAAAAAATGATTACAGAGGCACAAATTATACTGGAGCCCGTGAGCTTCTTTTGAGGCATTGTCTGTAAAAGGGAACAGAGAAATGTGATGATGCCAAGAAGGGTATAGTGATGTTGTCAGGTGAGTATTTTTATAAGATGAGAATGTTTTATCTTATATGTATGTGCTGATCATAATGTTTCAGTAAGAAGGAAAAGCATATGATACATGAAAGATAGAGGGTACCCTTAGGAAATCACCACAAGAGAGGTTGAGATTCAGTGCTCAAGTACAGGATATTGACTTTAGAATAGTGCACAATTAGCTCATTCTTTGTCATTGGAGGGAAAGCAAATGAGGTGGGTATCACTGGAGATAGGTTAGTAGATTTTTCAGTGATAGTTTGAAGCGTATTGAAGCTTTTGACTGCCCTTGCATTTATTCAGTGTATGTTTGAAACAACTCCTGGCAGTGTTCTGGGTGCTTCGGAGGTATAGCATTGAATCATTTGGATGTTACCCTGTTCTAAGATTGGTATTTAAAAAAGCAATTAGAGTAGTATGTGCCAGTGCCTAGAATAGTTCCTGGCACCTATGGCGGTTCAGTAAATGTTTGTTTACTGAATTTGTATATAAATACTCAGGTAATGTGTTTAGATTTTTGGTTTTTCTGAGACACTTCAGTTAGGTACTTAGTGATCATTGTTTCAGTTGGGTTGCTTTTACAAGTTGGGTTTTGGTTTTTTATAGCTCATCTCATTCTTTGACTTTTCAGTGAATACACCTTCGTGTGTATTTTAGTTTAAGACTTTATCCGAAGCTTTACTAGGTATTTATTCTCTGTGTGTGCTGACCATATGAACTGGGTCCACTGAGAGGACAGAGAAGGGAGAAAATTTTGTTAGGGAATTTGGAGATGACATCCTAAAGATGATAACAGTAACTGGGCTTAGAAGGAGAAGTATAGGAGTGCCAGAAGCACATGGGAAGGTAAGGAGCACGATAGGAAGGATTTCACACTCATTAGCAGGTCGAAAGAGCAGCTCACATATGGCTTGTGGTGGATGAGAAGTTGACTTTAGGAATATGTTTGGAGAGCTGGTTGAGTGAATCCGTTGTCATTCATTAAACATCCTTGATCTGTCCCATTTAAAAACAACACAATACATACATACATACGTACATACATACATACATACAACAAAACAAATAAATCCCTCTGTTCCGTGTGATTCTTCAGCCAGTCCTCCTCCTTAGAGTTAAACTTCCTGAAAGAGTGGTTAATACTTGATGTCTGTTCTTCTTCCCTCAGGCACTCCTCAGTCTAGGCTGGTTGATCTTGCTTTTACACATGATACCTCACCAAAACCATTTTCATTATGACCACCAGTGGCCCATTTTGTAAATTCAATCATTGTTTTTCATTTTTTATCTTCATATGGCTTCTCATGAGCATTAAATATTGTTTTAAGCTATTTCTTCCTTGTCTCCCACTATATGTTGCTCTTCTAGAGTTACCTTACTTCTCTGACTTCTTTTTCTCCTCGATCTCTGCCTCTACCAATAAATACAAGTTTTCCAGGCATTGTGCTCGGTGCTATAAAAGAATACAAATGAAGAAACGTGTTTTGCCTCAGTCTGCCCAACATTTCGTTGTGGAAATAAAATAATACAAAAGAATGGAAAAAATTACATATTAGTGTTTGTGTGGATGCATAGTTATACACACCATGCTTAGACCTAGAATTGTCTTCTCTTTATATCCTATTCCTCTTTACTTAGGTGTTCTACAAATTTTTATCTTAATAAAAATTTTTATCTTAATTCCAGATACATACATTCAGCTGCAGAGTTGACACTTCTTAGATGTTGAGTTTTAAGTGCCTTTGAGACATCTTCCAGGGAGAACTAGTGATTCTCCCTGCTAGTTCCCAACCAAAAAGCAAGAGAAAATAAGCATGATCCTCTTTGACTTTCCTGTCTTAGTGAAGCTAGGAAAACTTTTTTGGAATTATCTTTGGCACTTCCCTCTCTGTTGTACCCAGTAAACTGTCATCAAGTCCTAATGCTTTTACCTCCTTTAATGTGTTTTAATTCCACTCATTTTTCTCCATCTTTATTCTTACCACTATGGTAAGTCAGTGGTCTCCAAAGTGGAAAGCATTTATATACTCCAGTGTTGTGTGTATTGGAGATTGGGGGCAGGGACAGAAACAGGATGAAAACTTTATTCTTATTTTTTAGTTCAAAAAATTCTCTATTTTTAAGTCTAAGAAAAAAAATCAAAGTAGTATTGTTTCTCTTGATCTGAATGGCAGATGGTCACATTTTATTTCCAAGGTATTCCAAGAGAAGTTTAGGTCTTTTCATTATGGAAAAGTTGGTGGAATTGCTTTCATTCATTTGCTCTTACTGGCTGTAGCATATTACAGTTTTAAATTGGATCAGTTAAGATGATTTACAGATTATATTAACTGGTTTTAATTCAACTAATCTTCACTTATGGACAAGCGGCTTAAAAGTTATACCTGCAATGAAGCTACTGAGTGAAAATAACACTAAAATGCATTTCTGAGCAAACAAGAAAATGACAGAGCTGAGTTTTTTCTTCTCCTCATATGAGCTCTTAATCTGTCACTGTACAAAGTAGAAACAAGGATGCCCTAAGCTGAAAAAAGAAGAAAACATCCAGATTATCAACAGTAGTTTGAATATGCATTTATGTCTTTAACCTTGCTTTTAGTGTGTAATGTATCTTGGGATACTAACTAATGAAACTATGAAAGCGTCATGATTCATACTCTCTGGTATTTCGAGTTGTGTGATAATTCAATTCAGTCCCTAAACATCCAAGTTTAGTAAATTGTATTAAAAACATGTTTTGAGAGTTCTCCCAGTATTCTATACCTTTGTCCAAAAACTTGGTCATTCTGCTTTACCGAAAAATGAGTAAAATCCAGTAAAGGGAGAATATACTAAAATGCATTTCTTTGTCAGGAAACACTTTTGAGGTAGACTTAGAAAACATAGCTGAAGATTCAAGAAACAGATATTAGAATAAATCATTCATTGTATAAAGTTAGCTATAATGAGGTGGATGAAAGTGCAGGTGCTTCTAGTAATCTCAATTTATGATTTTTTAAAAAAGATTTATTTATTTATTTTAGGGGGGGTGCATGGTAGGAGGGGCAGAGAGAGAGGAAGAGAGAATTTCAAGCAGACTCCACATTGAGAACATGGAGCCTGAAGCGGGGCTCGATCCCAGGATCCTGAGATCATGACCTGAGCCAAAGACAGAGGCTTAAGCAACTGAGCCACCCAGGCACCCTCAATTTATGATTTTTGTTAGATTCTTTTCCAGTTATAAAACACTTGAAGAGATACTTCTTTGTGCATCACTCAAAGAAAGATAAAGATAACAGAGGCAATATAATCCCTCAAGTATAATGTAAATAATTTAATCTCCTTCCTCCTCTTTTTTTCATGGATAACCTTAATAGTACTCCCAAATCTTTTTACAGTAACACAGAAGTTCATATCTTTTTTTTTTTAATCAGCATATGCTGGTTGCTTTATTTAATTTTTCACTTTACAAAGAAGACTAAAATCAAAACCTTTGAACTTACTGTACTTACCAACCTGAATCAAAGAATAGTTACAATCTAAAATAACATCAATAAATCCAATATTATTCTTAGGAGTTTCATTAGGCTATACTGAAACAAGGTAAAATATAAATATCTTACCCCATACTTAATTTGAAGTGTTGCCACTGAAATCACTTATACATGTTTATTCTGCAAGGTGCTACTATGAAGGTTACAGACTCAAATGCTGCTAATGGTTGTTCAAAATTAAATTTATAGAATATCCAGAAAATAGGCTGGATGAGAACCTCTAGATAGTTTTAAAATATTCATGATCAACAAATTTTTAAAGACATAGAAAGCTATTGTTTTCATATAAATTGGGAGTTTTAAAGTCATTTCCCTTTAGGGCTTTCAGTTGTCACTTGGCCATAAACCAAAGACCCAAATAATTTCAAATGATCACAGATACTGTTTAGGCAAAAATTCTCATGTGTCAGTAGTTTTAAGGTTGTGTACATCAAATTATAGTAAAAAGAGGACTATAAACAACATGCAGCCCCTCTATTTTCATGAACAGACAGCAAAATGGATTACAGTAACCCGAGTCTATATGCCACCATCAGGTGTGGTTCTTTCATTAGTTCACTTTGTGACGGGTCATGAAGAATATCTTCAAATCCAGTAGTCCCATCATTGCCCCTCAAAATAGCCAGTGAAAGGTTTGAGCTTTGAAGAAATGGAAGACGCTGAACCTGCTGCACTGCCTTCATTTCCATTTGTAATTTTAATGGAGCAAACAGACCCTGGATGCCTCTCAGTGTGGAAAAATTCATTTCATCTTGGTTGAGCTGGAAATTTTTTCTTGATAATTCAAGAGGATGACTGGGCAAAAGTTCATTTTTCACAAAAGGAAGACCTTTTCAAAGATCATGACTTTCAAAAGGGTCCCCTTGCTGAAAGTTCAGTAACTAGAATACTGTCCTTTAGCTGAGATCCAAGTCCCCTGGCATTCATTTTCACTTGCTCTGTGGACAGCTTCTCAGCCCCGTTACTGTCAGCCTGCCTTACTGCTCACTTCCCCATATCTTTTTTTTTTTTAAGATTTTATTTATTTATTAGAGAGCGTGCATGCGCTCTCGCTTGCATGAGCAGGAGTGAGGGAGGGGTAGAGGGGGAGGGAGAGGAAGAGGAAAAAAATCTCAAGCAGGGCTCCATCCCAGGACTCTGAGATCCTGACCTGAGCTGAAAGCAAGAGTCAGATGCTCAACTGACTGAGAAACCCAGACGCCCCAGAAGTTCAGATCTTATACATTAACTTCACTGGTTGTTTCGTGACATAAGTTACCTCATGTAAAAATGAGTTATACCTCCCCCCGCAACCCCCCTTCCCCTCCATCTGTCCCACAAGACTCGAATTTTACTAAACAGATATGGTTGTATATATATTATATGTTTTTAAATATAATCTATAAAGTCTGCATGCTTTATGATCTAGCTTTTCAGGTCTTGAGTCTCATTTCTCACCACCCTTCCTCCTGTACCTTTTGCTCCCATGGACTGCCTTTAAGTCCTCCTGTCTTTTCTGACTTTATACATGCTGTTCTCTGTACCCTGAACACTTATTTTCCCAGTTTACTTCCTACCTATATTTTAGGTCTTAACTTGAACGGTATTTGTTTTGTTTTTTTTTTTAAGGTTTTATTTACTTATTTGACAGAGACACAGCAAGAGGGAACACAAGCAGGGGGAGTGTGAGAGGGAGAAGCAGGCTTCCCGCGGAGCAGGGAGCCCGATGAAGGGCTCTATCCCAGGACCCTGGGATCACGACCTGAGATGAAGGCAGACGCTTAACGACTGAGCCACCCAGGCGCCCCTGAACGGTAGTTGTTCAGGGAAGTCTTTGCTCATCTTCCTGGCTGGATCTGTCTTTCTGTCTCTCTTCTCCGCCCCCCCCTTCTCCCTCTTACTCACACATTCACTCACATGCTCATGCACACAAAATTGTAAGCTCTTGCCTTTTGTTGTACTTGCCACAGTTACCATTTTACCTTTATATGCATGAATAGTTGCAGAGATAGTCATTGACATTATACAGATGAGTGTTAAGCTCCATGATTATAAGTCCTTGTTTTTGCTTATCATTCTGTTTTTCCAGTACTTAGATATATGAATGGATATCATGTCAAAGAGTTTGGGTTTCATTCCTAGGAAAAACAAAGAGCCTTAATTGAAGGCTCTATCAAAAAGAATAGTGATGACTCATACTAGGATTTGGGCTTGAGGAAGATTAACTAGAGACTATAGTTGAGTGAAGGAGAAAGATTAGAGCCAGAAAGATCCATTAGATGGCCTTTGTAGATTAAAAAATGTGAGGGGCGCCTGGGTGGCTCAGTCTGTTAAGCATCTGCCTTCGGCTTGGGTCATGATCCCAGGGTGCTGGGATTGAGTCCCACATTGGGCTCCCTGCTCAGCAGGGAACCTGCTTCTCCCTCTCCCTCTGCTGCTCGCCTTTCTTGTGCACTCTCTCTGGCTCTCTCTCTCAAATTAAAAAAAAAAAAGTGAGGACCTGAAGTCTTGCCGTGTAGATGGAGAGAAGAGGAGATTTTGTTGCAATCACTGTATGTTTTGGAATCCACTAGCATTTGGAGACCAGCAGACTTACTATTGTCAGCGGTGTGAGGAAAAGGAGAGATGACTTGAAAGTTCAGGCTATTAAGTTTTAGGCCATTTACCAGGTAAACGAGTATAAGATAATTGGCGATTCAAGGTGGTGGAGGATTTTTTGCATCTTTAACACAGTTCACAGGCATGACCTTTGCCACTGCTCTATAGTTTTTCAAATAGCTTTATTGAAATACAATCCACATACCATGCCTTCCACCCATTTAAAGTGTACAATTGGGCGCCTGGGTGGCTCAGTTGGTTAAGCAACTGTCTTGGGCTCAGGTCATGATCCTGGAGTCCCGGGATCGAGTCCCACATCGGGCTCCCTGCTCCGCGGGGAGTCTGCTTCTCCCTCTGACCCTCACCCCCTCATGCTCGCTCGCTCTCTCATTCTCTCTCTCAAAATAAATAAATAAATAAAATCTTTAAAAAAATAAATAAAGTGTACAATTACATGGTTTTGAGTAGATTTATAGACATGTGCAACCATCACAACAGTGAATTTTAGAGCATTTTCATCACCTCGAGGAGAAACTCCCTCTTCTTCATCTATTACCCACTTTCCCTTTGTCTCCCTCCCAGCTCTGTGGAACCACTCATCTTTTTTTTGTCCCTGTAGATTTCTTTTTCTGGACATCGTATGTAAATTGAATCTTACCATATTTGGTCTTTTCCAACTGGATTCTTTCACTTAGCATAATGTTCTCAAGGTTATTCCAAGTTGTAGCATGTTCATTAGCTGATGGATGTTCAAGTTGTTTTGAGCTTTGGGCTGTTGTGAAATAATGCTGCTATAAACATTTGCGTACAAGTTTTTGTGTGGACATAATGTTTTCATTTCACTTGGTTATATACCTAGGAGTAGAATTGCAAGGTCATACAGTAACTATATCGTTAACCATTTGAGGAACTTCCAGAATGTTTATCAAAGCTAGTTGCACCACTTTACATCCGCACTCGGATTTCATTTTCTCCGCATCCTTGTCAACACTTGTCATTATCTGTGTTTTTTATCCTAGTCATCCTAGTAGGTGTGAAGTGGGGTTGGATTTGCATTTTCTCCATGACAAATGATGTCAGACAACATCATTATTGACCATTGTTTATCTTCCTTATAGAAATGTCTGTTCAGATCCTTTGCTCAGTTTTTCATTGGGTTGTCTTTTTATCATTGAGTTGTAAGAGCTCTTTCTATATTGTAGGTAGCAGTCTCTTAACAGATATATGATTTGCAGATATTTTCTCCCTTTCTTTGGGTCATCTTTTCAGTTTCTTGATGGTATCCTTTGAAGCACAGTTCTTAATTTTGCCCAAGTCCATTTTATCTATTTGTTTCTTTTGTGTCTTATGCTTTTTGGTGTCATATGTAAGAGTTCTTTGCCAAACCCAAGGTCATTAAGGTTTGACTCTAAGTTTTCTTCTAAGAGTTTTGTAGTTTTAGCTCTTACATTTAGGTCTTTGATCCATTTTGAGTTATTTTTTTAATATCATCTGAGGTAAGCATCCAACTTCATTCTTTCGCATATGGTTGTTCAGTTGTCCCAACACCATTTGTTAAGAAGACTATTCTTTCCCTGTTGGATGCTCTTGGCACACTTGTTGACCACATATGTAGGTTTATAGTGTTGTTGTTGTTGTTGTTTATAGTGCAACTGTCTTTTTTAAAATTCATATGTGGATTTCTTCTTCACAAATGGTTCTGTCATTAAAGTAAGATTGTGCTTATTTTTAAGAAGGCTTTTAGGGATGTTTGTATAATTTTAATACTATATTGTGTACCACAGGCTTAACCTAGAAAAATGCACAATTTGCACATGTGAAACAGGTGTTGTGATCATGAAAGTTGGGTTTGGGAAGCCACGTTTCTTTCACTGACAGTGACATTTGGGCTTCCTTTTTTACTGGTACTTCCTGAGTGCCACTGTACTAGTAGTACGCAGCTTACAAAGAATACATGACAGTCTTTTCCTCAAGTTGCTAATTGTTTGTAAGATATTGGGAGCGGGAAAAGGAAGGTAGTAAAATGATGTGTGAATACTATGTGAGGTTTTTAGTTCATAAAGGTGGTATCTTTTGAGTCTATATAGGTTGTACAGCTGTTTTCGCTCTAGTGTAGGTTTTTAGTTTATTTATTTTAGAGAGAGTGCACATGCCCATGAGCCGGGGGCAGGGGCGGCTCCCAAGGAGAGGGAGAGAATCTTTTTTTTTTTTTTTTAAGATTTTATTTACTTATTTGACAGAGACATAGCGAGAGAGGGAACACAAGCAAGGGGAGCGGGAGTGGGAGAAGCAGGCTTCCCGCGGAGCAGGGAGCCCGAAGCGGAGCTCGATCCCAGGACCCTGGGATCATGACCTGAGCCGAAGGCAGATGTTCAATGACTGAGCCACCCAGGCGCCCCGAGAGGGAGAGAATGTTAAACAGGCTCCACATCCAGTGCAGAGCCTGACACAGGGCTAGATCTCATGACCCTGAGATCATGACCTGAGCTGAAACCAAGAGTCAGACACTTAACAACTGAGCCACCAGGTGCCCCTAGTATTATTATTATTAATTTTTTTAAACATTTTCTTTTTTTTTTAAGATTTTATTTATTTTTTGGCAGATAGAGACACAGAGAGAGAGAGGGAACACAAGCAGGGGCAGAGGGAGAGGGAGAAGCAGGCTTCCCACTGAGCAGGGAGCCCAAGGCGGGACTTGATTCCAGGACCCCAGGATCATGACCTGAGCCGAAGGCAGACGCCTAACGACTGAGTCACCCAGGCGCCCCTAGTTAAACATTTTCTTAAGACCAAGAATCTTAAATTGAAATCATTTGCTTTCCCAGGGCTCTAAATTAGGATATGAGTACCATGGATGCTGCTGAAAAGAAATGAATAATAAAGAGGAACTATTAGGTAGCTTGATGCTTTTTGTAGTGAGCTTTGGGAAAGTTCATTATTGTGACCACATGATTACTGAGGCCGATTATATGTGATTGCTAAATTCTTTCAGTGTGTTTTCTTTTATGCATTCTTAGGAACTCAACAGGATCTTTCATTGAATTAGCTGGAATTGAATAGTTTAATTTGAAGCATTTGTCACTACCAACAGTTCTCTTAATGCCACTATATAATTTTATGTTCCTTTTTCTTAGGAATCTCAGCAGTCCAGTTTTGGCCCTGGAGAACAAAGTGAGTATGTCTTTTCCTCTTGGTTTTCAAGTTAAGCTTTTTATTGAGCATTCATTTCTCATGGTCACATCATATATTGCTTTTATAATTCCTTCACAAACATGCCTTATCCCAGTTTTTATTATCTGTCGATTAGTAATGAGTTAAACCAAGTCTTGGTTTAAATTAAATTAAATTAAAAAATGAAGAGTTATAGATTGATGGTGATTAAAATTAACTATTTTTATTAAATATTTTAAGTAGTAGTTCAGAGTTCATGAATTCAGTTTGATGGGCACCTAATAAACCCAAGAGCCATTCTTCTGTCTTCTTTTCTCCTTCGTGAAGATAATTGGTTCTGCGAGAGTTAAATTATAAGCAAGAAGGGGTTGTAGCTTACCAAAGCTCTTCTCTTCCTGTGTTTGTGTTTGTTTATTCTTGCCGGGTCTTTAGGTCTGGGAAGAAAGTTGGCTGTTGCAGAAACCGCTTTCACCTCCTGTCTTTTGGTTTCTGAGAAGAACTTGAAGGAACAATAGCCTTAGGGAATTTTTTTTTTAAACATTTTATTTATTTGACAGAGAGACAGAGAGCACAAGCAGGGGGAGGAGCTGACAAAGGCAGAGGGGGAAGCAGGCTCCCCGCGGAGCAGGGAGCTGGAGGCGGGGCTGGATCCTAGTACCCTGGGGTCAGGACCTGAGCCGAAGGCAGATGCCTAACCCACTGAGCCACCCAGGCATCCCAGCCTTATGGAATTTAAGTCTCGTCCCGAGAGATGATGGCTGTATGAATTGATAGTGGTAGGGTCAGGAACCTTGGAAATGTCTAGGCCTCCCCATATAGCTCTATAACAAAATAAATGGTCTTTTTGCCAAGAGCAGTAACTTCTTTAATAAGTAGATTTACACTGGTTCTGCCTTAAAGCTATAGTTGTAGGAAAAAGGGACCCGCCATTATTGATATGTAGAAAGCAGCTATAGGCCAGAAAGTTTACATTTTCTATCTTAAAATCTTTTAAGAATGTCGCATCTTTAGTTCTGTCCTCCTCCTGCTATAACTAACTATTGGAAAATGGGATCATAAGCTGCTCCTACTCTTTTATTACCTGTGTTTTTCACTTAAGTTGTTTTAGAGCTGTGTCTGTATCAGTATAAAAACTCTAGCTCATTCTTTTTAACATGAAAATTGTTTTACATTGTATGAACGTACCATAATTTATTTAACTAGTCCCCTCTTGATAGACATTTGTTTCTAGTTTTTGCTGTTACAAATCATACTACCATAAACATCTGGTGTGTGTGTTTATGTATTTTTCCAGATACACCTATAAGGTAAATTTTTTTTCATCATAATTGCCACATCAGTGGATATGTGCATTTCTAGTATCAGTGAGATAATATTACCAGATTGCCTGCCAAAAAGATTGTATGAGTTAATAGTATTACAGACAGCTTCTGAGCATGCCTGTTTCCACCAGTATCTCGTATTTATTGGACTTTAAAATGTTGCCAGTTTGTTGGAGGGACAAATTCTATCTGGTGGTGTTGATTTACATTTCTTTTGAGGATATACTGATACATATCTTACAATCTAAATAGCCATACTGTAGTTGTTAATTTCTGCATTCTTTTTGTTCTAGAAAGATACAATCCTTCTTCTAAAACTTCAAATGGACACCAATCTAAATCGTAAGTGTATTGCTTAATAAGTTTGTCTGTTTTGCTAAAAGTCTGTCTGTAGTGTGTACATATTAGCACAATGCTTAAATATGTGTACTTAATCTTTTAAGGAAGGGGTAGGCAAACTTAATGTAAAAGGCCAGATAGTGAAATAGTTTAGGCTTTAGCGGCTTTAGATAATTTTTGTCCCAGTTAGTCAGCTCTGCCATTGTAGTATGAAAGCAAATATAGACCATGGGTGTGGTTGTGTTCCAATAAAACTTTTCTACAAAACAGGTGTTAGTCTGTATTTACCTGTGGGCCATAGTTTGCCTACACCTCCTCTGAGATTACGGTTTTTTCTCATCTCTTAAGAGATGTGTGTATTTGTGTTTGTGGGTAGGTTGATAGTTTGTTTTTAATAAAGAAGACTGACCGATACAGGATTCTTAGTAAGCCCTCCATTTAACTGCTTTGTGTAGAATATTAAGTCAGCATAGTTTGTACTGTCTTTAAGTTTTCCTCCTTCTATAGGTAGAACCAGGAATATATGTCAAAATGTAATTAGGCTAATATATTGGATGATAATAAGTTCCAGCTTAAGAAGTGAACTGAATTCCTGAGACCACAAGTTAACTCACCAATTAAAACAAAATTCTGAAGAAGCTGTGGCCCCAGTGCTGGCTTTCTAAGCTATAACCTGTAGTCTGTATTGATAACCTCAGCCTCTTACACTGAACAAAGGAAGAACTGAGAATGAACTTATATGAATGCAAGAAATCCCCCTCACTGCTTAAAGAGTTGAAATTATATTCATATTTATCATATTTATTCATATGCAAAGAACTGGTAAAAGCCTACCATTTATGTCCGAATCCGTTCAGTTGCTGAGGGAACAAAAGCATGCAGGACCTTGAGCAGTCTGGTAAAAGCTTTGACATATCCACGTGTGTGAACAGGTTCATTGAGCTGCCATTATTAAATCATAAGGGCTGAGAGAATTCAGAGTAAGTACATTTCCTTACAGGTATCAGTCATAGAGATGCACTAAGCCCTTGTCCAAAAGAAAGCTCTTTTTTTCTGTCCCGCTTAACTGGGCCAGCCTTAAAACACTTTTCATAATTCTGTAATCATCTGGTTACTTTGTTTCAGGGTGATCTTTTAGGGGATAATCTGAATTTCGGGTCAGATACAGAAACTCAGGTTAAGCTTTGAGGGGAAAGTATTAATAGTTATTGGAGTGAAAGAAGATTTCCTTTCCACTGATTGGAGACTGTCATGAAATTTTAAGAAAGGTAATGGAACTACTAGTAATGAGAAATTAAACATTATTCTAGTGGTTTTCCCTAAGTTTTGTATTAATTTTTGCTCCCCTGTAAAAAGGCAAGGAATATTTAATGGGTCATTACTCGGATTCTTTATTTTAATGTTGATTTTATGGCCTTAAGGAAAATTTAAATCTGTAATCTTACTTTGAAAAATGAATTTTAGAAACTATAGTTTACGGAATTTGTGTGTTTTTTTAATTGATCTGAACTTTAATCAAGGAAGATTTAAAACCTGGAGTTTATTTTTAATTCATACACGGTCATTTCTGTTTTATAGCTAAGGTTCTTACCCCAAATTGTTACTCCTCCAGAGGGCAGTCATCTTTCATAGCAAGGCGTTTATGAACTAGCGCTTTGATTTTGTGTTCTGGTTTCCACAATTATGAAGTTGTATGAATCTCTTCGTGGAACATGAGGGACAATGAAAGAGAATTGCTGATACTTTCATTTTATCTTCCTTCTTTTTAGGAGTTTTCTCTCTAGTGGACTGTTGGGTATGCGTATGGTAATTTGTTTTAATATGAATGAGTGGGTGTGGATGCAATTAGAGAAAAATAGAGATAACAACTGAGTGTAAGAGTTTGTAGGAGGTGGCTTATTTAATTAGAAAAGAAGGTTACATGTTTTACTTACGGAAACGTGAGAGCTTTTGAAATGTTCACTTCCTCCTTTCTCAGTTTTTACTCTGGATGTGAAGCACACCAGAGTAAGACTTACTGGTTCTTTTCTTTGTTTTTTAATTAAATCTATGGCTACCACCATGATTATTTCTAGAATGATTCATAGATATTTAATACTCTGGTGTGCCATGATACACTGTTACAGAATTACTAATTCTTTCTGCCTTTTCCCTCTAGTATGTTAAAAGATGACTTAAAACTAAGCAGCAGTGAAGACAGCGATGGGGAGCAGGTGTGTCTACTGCTTTATGAATTTGCCAGTATCATACAGTATTGGTTTGCATTGTATTTTATAAGAATTAGAATTGAATGATACATATATGATTCATTTATTTAAAATAAATTCCTTACTGCCTTTTGACAGTGGAATGTTGTCATGTTCTGCTCTGTGTTTAAAACTCCTTCTTTTTAAATTGGCTTTTCCTTACTACCTATCATGGATCAGAGTGTACTCATGAAATGTGTGAGATTGTTGACAAGAAAAACTTCTAACAAAGCTTTTCATCTTAGCCTGGCAGTTACTCTTTAGGTACAGTGTGTCCTACGTATTAGGTAAACATTGATGCATACATTAGAGCTGCTAGTGTTCTGTTAAGAATTCAAATATTGTTCACATTAAGCAGATAGAGTGCTATTTATTCATTCACATTTCCTCTCATGTTTTACTTTTAGGATTGTGATAAGACAATGCCAAGGAGTACACCAGGAAGGTACGCATCCTTTTATTTTTTGTTTTATTTGGAGGGGTGGGGGTCACCTGATAGCATTGTAGTAATATAATAATCGACCTTATAAAGTAAATATTATTGTAATGGCGATTGTACAACCTTGTAAATTAACTAAAAATCATTGAATTGTACACTTAACATGGGTGAATTCTGTGGTATGTAAATTACACCTCAGTAGAACTGTTTTTAAAAGGTAAGTGCTAATGGCTGAGGAGCATATTAGAAACTTTTTTTTTTTAAGGAAGTGTTTCATTTATAAATGATGTTCTGGATTCATAGATCTGTAACAGCATAACAGTAAACATTTTAAATAAAGTTAGTTGTCAGATTTGGGTGTTTTCCTGTTGTCAGTGTAAAAAACAAAAAAACACTTTCAGTCATTTACATGTTTTATCTCTTTTTAGTAACTCTGAACCTTCACACCATAATAGTGAAGGAGCTGATAACTCCAGGGATGATTCTAGCAGCCACAGTGGATCTGAAAGCAGCTCTGGATCTGACTCAGAGAGTGAAAGTAGCTCCAGTGACAGCGAGGCAAATGAGCCGTCGCAGAGTGCATCTCCTGAGGTGAGAGGGAGGCAGGGGTATCTTCCGCAGGCCTTGCACGGCCCCTGGTGATGGCCAGTTAAGACCTGTTTCAAATATAAAAGGTGAAGGGAAAGAAGGTTAAGAAATTGAACTGTGTATCTTGGAGGAAACTTAGATACTTGAGTTTCCTTGTTATTTGAACAAACAGTCTGGATTAGGAATTACTTGAGGTCATATTTCAGGTCCCTAAAATACTGGATTGGTTCAGTTTGGGCTTTCTTTTTATATCTCAGCATGGTAATTCATGTTATGTAGTTATTGTGACTAAAAGGAGTCGTATAATTTTACTGTAGGTTGATAAAATATGGTTAAAAATCTCTATCAGTACCTATATCACTTCTTTACTTTTCGGAATTAGGCATAGCCATGGTCATTTGTAATTTTACCTTTGAAGTTGGGTTCCTGACAGGAATCTTTAATGTTTAAAAGCCACTGTAACATCAGGCTTATCTTCTCATTCAAGAGATGAGAGCTCTGAGAGCCAATAGTCAGCCCTTTGCTTAGTTCAGTCAGAACTCTGAACAACAAATGCCTTTGTGGTCTTAGACGTGCTTTTTCCTCTTCGTTGAGATTGTTAAGGAGGGAGAAGGCTTCAGGATTGACAAAAGCATATTTATTTCTCTGTTTTTCAGCCTGAACCACCACCAACAAACAAATGGCAACTTGATAATTGGTTGAATAAAGTGAACCCACATAAAGTGTCACCAGCTTCTTCTGTGGACAGTAACATACCATCATCTCAAGGCTATAAAAAGGAAGGCCGAGAACAGGGCACCGGGAATAGCTACCCTGATCCAGGCGGACCTAAAGAAACGAGTTCTGCTACTCCTGGACGAGACTCCAAAACTGTCCAAAAGGGATCAGAAAGTGGGCGAGGGAGGCAGAAGTCCCCTGCACAGAGTGACAGCACAACACAGAGGAGAACTGTAGGCAAAAAACAACCCAAAAAGGCTGAGAAGGCAGCCGCTGAAGAGCCCCGGGGAGGCCTGAAGATAGAAAGCGAAACCCCGGTAGACATGGCTACCAGCATGCCCTCCAGCAGACATAAAGCAGCCACCAAAGGCTCAAGGAAACCCAATATTAAGAAGGAGTCCAAATCTTCCCCTCGACCTTCTGCAGAGAAAAAGAAATACAAGTCAACGAGTAAATCTTCCCAGAAATCAAGGGAAATCATAGAAACAGATACCTCATCCTCAGATTCGGATGAAAGCGAGAGCCTTCCTCCTTCCTCACAAACTCCTAAGTACCCTGAGAGTAACAGGACTCCCGTGAAGCCCTCCTCAGTGGAGGAAGAAGATAGCTTTTTTCGGCAACGAATGTTCTCTCCTATGGAAGAGAAGGAACTTCTTTCACCCCTCAGTGAGCCTGATGACAGGTATCCACTTATTGTGAAGATTGACCTGAATCTCTTGACCAGAATACCAGGAAAGCCTTACAAAGAAACAGAGCCGCCCAAGGGGGAAAAGAAAAATGTGCCAGAAAAGCACACAAGAGAGGCTCAGAAACAAGCCTCAGAAAAAGTTTCCAACAAAGGCAAAAGGAAACATAAGGTTTGTGAAGAGTTTTTGTTGTTTTGTTTTTAAACATCAGAACCTGAAATGCAGTGGATATCCCAGTAAGCCAGAAAATACCTGGTTGAGTCATAGCTATGAGAGAACATAGAGGTTGAGCCCAAGACCCAGGGGAGGCTACAGACTAAACAATCTCTTGAGGACCACTGAGCCTCTTCCTGTCTCCTTTAGTTTCTAATCCAGTAAGAAATGAGCCAGTGCTTCTGCTCATCCCAGGATCCTGGGATCATGACCTGAGCCGAAGGCAGACGCTTAACCATCTGAGCCACCCAGGCGCCCCTGACTCACCAGTTTTGACACATCCTCAGGAACTTCACCAGTCCTCTGTACATATCTGTGCCTTAGCTTTTTTCCCTTTTCAAACACCCATGTCTGCAAGGTCAGGACTAAACACATCTGCTCACACATGGCCAGCTCTTGTTTTTAAATTCATCTCGGATAATTTTTTTTTTAAAGATTTTATTTATTTATTTGACAGTGAGAGAGGGAACACAAGCAGGGGGAGTGGGAGAGGGAGAAGCAGGCTTCCCGCCGAGCAGGGAGCCTGACACGGGGCTCGATCCCAGGACCCTGGGACTATGACCTGAGCTGAAGGCAGATGCTTAACGACTGAGCCATCCAGGCGCCCCTCATCTGGGATAATTTGAATTTAGAGGTGAAGCTTGGTATATATTCAAGGTCAGCCTTTTTATTTTTTATTTTTTTTATTTTTTTATTTTTTAAATGTTTTATTTATTTATTCATGAGAGTCAGAGAGAGAGAGAGAGAGAGGCAGAAGGAGAGGGAGAAGCAGGTTCCCTGCAGAGCAGGGAGCCTGATGCGGGACTCAATCCCAGGACTCTGGGATCATGATCTGAGCCGAAGGCAGACGCTTAACCATCTGAGCCACTCAGGCGCCCAAGGTCAGCCTTTTTAGACCCAGGAGATGTGAAAACCCACAGATGTCTATGATTGGAGGATAATGGACATATTGAATGAAAAGAGCTGAACAACTGACATGTATAGACAGAGATTCTTTGGGAAAAAGAGCTTGATCTTTCAGCTCTAGTGAAAAATTTGTAGAGGAAAGTAAATTTTAATGATTTGTATTGAAGAATAAAATGCTTTCCTCTGATACATATGTGTGAATATGATTGTATAACACCAAAGAGGTGAGCAGGTGGACAGATAGGTACCAGAATAGTTGTACCAGGTAGAGTCAGAGCAAAACCGCAATCCCAGCTGACCTTGAGAATCTCACATCAGGATAGGAAGAATAAAACATTTTCTTAAAATGAAGTGAGCTGGAGGTCTTTCCTCTTTTTCTCAAGGCCACAGTACAATGTGCAGACGATGATGTGTATTTGAACAAACTAGAATAATTACCCCCCCTTTTTTTTGACTCTTCAGAAATTGAAGATATTTAGAAATTTGAATTTATAGAAAACTGAAGCTTACTACTATCAGTGCTATAGCTAGTGAGTTTCCATTATTGTAGCATAGGGAAGCTTTTTTGACTGCTAGGTTTAGGGCTAACTGGCCCCTATAGAGCTACCACCTCAGATTGCTGGACTTGGTATGGGATTTAATTCATAGAATTACATGAAGTAAGAGCTTATGTATGATGGACCCTGCTCTTCAGAAAACTAAGGTGCTTATGGAATTAAGAATTGGTCCTTTTGTGCTTGAAAAGTATTACATATTCTTTATAAGATTTCATATAATATAGAAATACAATGTAGAATGCCCTTTTTACTCTTTTGTTTAAAATTGTACAATATATATAACTTAAAATAGAAAATCCCCTTCTTCTAAAAGAATTGCACCTTACTTCTCCCCTTCTCCACATTTCACTGGCATGTTTTATTCCTCCTGAGTTTTTTTATGTCAACACGTGAAAGTCAGATTTTGGTTTTATAAAATCAGAATCAAGTCTGGAAACTTGGAATGATTTTTGAGATTCATGGCTTTGGTAAAGTTAAGTGTCAGGGACAGTTCTTGAAGATGGAGCAGATGGTGCTGAGAGGAGTCTCAACCAAGGGTAATGAAGGATGTAGATTCTTTTGTCTCATGTTTTTATGTGTCCACTTTCAATCATTTGTGTAGGGAACAGATTCTTTTGTTATGGCAGAATGTTTTGGATTCTTGGGCCCCAATATTTAAAGCAATAGGAAAACTTAGAATCAGGAAGGTAGCTTTGGCAGTTATAGATGGGCTCATAGCTTTTGTTTCAGCAAAACATTTTTCACAGTCATTAGGCTTGGCTATAATAAAAAATATGGACAGTAACAAGCGAAGATATGGAGGAGTTAGAATTTTCATACAGTGCTGGTGGGAATATAAAATGATAGGTAGCTGCTTTGGAACGCAGTTTTGGCAGTTCTTCAAAAAATTAAACACAGTGTTACTGTGTGACCCAGCAATTCCACTCCATTTCACTTAGGATATATACCCTAGAGAAATGAAAATATGTTTACACAAAGACTTAGACTTGAATGTCTGCAGCAGTATTATTTATATTAGCCAAAAAGTGGAGACAACCCATATGGTCATTAACTGATGAATGGATAAATAAAATGTGGTATGTGCATACAATGGAATACATTCAGCTATAACCACGAATGAAATCCTCATACATGCTACAGCATCAGTGAACCTGAAAAATATTATACTAAGTGAAGGGAACCAGAGACAGAAGGCCACAAATGTGATTCCATTTATATGAACTGTCTAGAATAGGCAGATCCATAAAGACAAAATATATAGATTAGTGATTACTAGATTCTGGGGTGGAGGGAATGGGGGGAATGCCTGCTGAAGGGTCTAGGGTATCTTTGAGATGATGAGAATGTTCCAGAATTGCTTGTGGTAATGGTTGTACACCTCTGTGAATATACTAAAAGTCATTGAATTGTTAACTTTTAGAGTGGATTTTATCGTATATGAATTATATCTTTTTTTTTAGATTTTATGTATTTATCTGACAGAGACACAGCGAGAGAGGGAACACAAGCAGGGGGAGTGGGAGAGGGAGAAGCAGGCTCTCCGCAGAGCAGGGAGCGATGTGGGGCTCAGTCCCAGGACCTTGGGATCATGACCTGAGCCGACGGCAGATGCTTAACGACTGAGCCACCCAGGCGCCCCTATATGAATTATATCTTAATTATAATTTCACAGCCCCCCCCCAAAGTCATTAGGATGAA
The DNA here is from genome assembly GCF_037043125.1 of Eumetopias jubatus. NCBI lineage: Eukaryota > Metazoa > Chordata > Mammalia > Carnivora > Otariidae > Eumetopias > Eumetopias jubatus. Next base: position 26,601,537 of record NW_028274811.1, on the reverse strand, counting down.
AAGATGTCACCTAAAAGACTGTAGGAAATGTGTTTCCGTGTTTGGGCTCTGTTTATCTAAAATAGACTTCTTGGGCACCTGGGTGGCTCAGTCGTTAAGCGTCTGCCTTTGGCTCAGGTCATGATCCCAGGATCTTGGGATCAAGCCCCACGTTGAGCTCCCTGCTCCGCGGAAAGCCTGCTTCTCCCTCTCCCACTCCCCCTGCTTGTGTTCCCTCTCTCGCTGTGTCTCTGTCAAATAAATAAATAAAATCTTTAAAATAAAATAGGAGACTTCTTCTCAGCCTTGAAACTCAGTTCACTGAACATTGTTTAAATGAGTTATTTCACTTCACATTTATCTTCTTTCTGAAACTTATCAGGGATAAATTATTGAGGGTGACTCCTGCTGGAAACTGAAATTAGATGAATAAAAATCAAACGTAGTAGTTGCTTTTTTCTATTTTTCATCCAGAATGAAGATGATACCCGAGCCAATGACAGCAAGAAACCCAAAACAGAGGACAAGAATTCAGCAGGTCACAAGCCATCCAGCAACAGAGAGTACGTCCCCAAAACATGTTACATGTGTGTTAATATGTGTATGTCATTTGCCATTGGGTACTTTCTAATGTGCTCTTAGATTGTTCCTTTCAGTGACTATATGTCATATCCATGTATATGTGTACATATACCAACTAGTAGAGGAGGGAGCTTTTGCTGTTAGCTAATTACAATGGAAAGTTTTTAAGATTCAGTCTCTTCCTTTCTTCCTTCTGTAGTGGAGTAGGGTTGAATACAGGATAAGAATTAAAGTTTTAGCACTTTCTGGCTAGATGACAAGCTTATCTGTATCTGGCAAGAGACCGGTTTCTAACTTAGGAACGTCATATCTTCATCATTCATCTTCTCATTTATGTAACCAGTATTTATTGAATACTTGTGTGGCAGGCCAACATTTAGGCACTGGGTATACGTACAGCCAGGGGGTGGAAAACAGCTAAGAGGCCTGTCCTTATAAAATGTACACTCTTGTTTTGTAGAAGTCATGTTGTGTCCTCATACTTAAATAGGGAGAAACAAATTTGTCTTGAAAGCAGGCAGAAAGAAATAGAAAAAAATCCATCACCACCATATGACTGTGTTGGAGAAATGAAGGCATTTGTTTGATTTGGCAGGTCATCTAAGCAAAGTGCTGCAAAAGAAAAGGATTTGTTGCCTTCTCCCGCGGGGCCCGTTCCTTCAAAAGATCCAAAAACAGAGCATGGCTCTCGGAAGAGGACTATTAGTCAGTCGTCTTCTTTAAAGTCAAGTAATAATAGCAACAAGGAGAATGGTGGCAGCAGCAAAAACAGTTCCTCCACATCAAAGCAGAAGAAGACTGAAGGGAAGACTTCCAGTAGCTCTAAGGAGGTCAAGGTAAGGCGTTGGGGGTCTGAGCCTCTTGGAAAGCAATCTCATTGCCATAGGAATTCTTTAAGGTGACATTGTGCTTGAACGATCATGTACAACTCTGATTAAATTTATAGGCCTGTGCATTTTTACTCTCAGAATGTCATAATCTTGATAATAAACATATGCAGTTGATCTGAGACCATGAAAGCAGTACTTCACCTGGCCACGTGCATGTTAATTAAGAGAAACCCATAATTGGGAAAGTTGGTTTTGGAAGAAAGTAGTCGATTATGATCTAATTATAAATCACTCCAGTTCTTACGACTGAGTTGTCTGTGGTTTGAAATTGGCTTTGGATTTTTTAGAATTAGATTTTACAAGCAAGTATATTACATAAAGTGATAAAGCAGCCAATCTGGCTTTGATTCATGAAGAAGGGAAAATTCTTTAGCTGAGCTAGTACTGGAGCTATTCCTGGAGCATGATCATAATGTAGGGGACTATTCTTCATGTTCCTGGGTGGAGAAATGGATCATAGAAGCTTTTTCAAGGCTGTACTGTATTAGACTTTCACCCTCACTTTATTTACCAGGTTATTTGCATTACTTTCTAAACTGTTTTGATCACGAGCAAACTCTGACAAAATTAAGAAAACACCTAGATTTTTAAGAATATAATTCACTGGGTTGTTATTTGTGACTTGAGTAAGCGAAGGTTTGAGAGTTGAAAAAATTGACCATTAAAGGTAGTTATTCATGCTTATTAAATGTGGCGATTTAATTAAGTCTTTAAAATTGAGGTGATTTTAGTTGCGAACAACGGCTCAAATTGAGATATACAGATGGCTTTTTCTCCAGGTGGACACCCTTCTGTAATAGTTTAGAGAGTTCGTTCTAGTGTTCTTAAGGAACCTGACTGGCCTCTTGGCCTCCTTCTACCGTCCAGTTTTGTGTCTACCTGCTAACTGGCTCTTTCTCCATTTTCCATACTTCACCTGTAGGATTTGAGGCCTGAATGCTTATTTCTTGAAACCTCATACCATTATCTCTCTCTCTTAAGATTGATTTATTTGTGGGCACCTGGGTGACTTAGTTGGTTAAGCTTCTGCCTTCAGCTCAGGTCATGATCCCAGGGTCCTGGGATCAAGCCCCATATCAGGCTCCCTGCTCAGCTGGGAGCCTGCTTCTTCTCCCTCTTCCTCTGCCTGCCATTCCCCATGCTTGCACGCCCGCTCTCTCTCTTTCTCCATCAAATAAATAAATAAAATCTTTTTAAAAATGTATTTGAGAGAGAGAGAGAGAGAGAGAGTGTGCCTGAGTTGGGGCAGGAGGAGAATTTCAAGCAAACTCCCCGCTGAGCACAGAGTACAATTCGGGACTTGATCCCACGACCCCAAGATCATGACCCGAGCCGAAATCAGGAGTCAGAGGCCTAACTGAGCCATCCAGGCGCCCCCCTCCTACTGCCTTTTTAAATGTATTCTTTAAGTGAGGTCACCTGTTCATTTAGTTGTGCGATCTCATAGGTAAAACTATGTGGCTCTTCTTTATTGGTTTGTCAGATCCTTGAAAGCAGGGATTTGTATCTTGTTTTGTTTTGTCTCCATTGTTTAGCTTACTGGGTAATCAGGAAATATTTGTTGGATCAAATGTAATTATTTGGTACTCTATTGTTATTGACAGAATATAAAATATAGGCCCTGACCACTTTGATTTCAAGATCTTAGGGCTTTTAACAGTTGTTAAAATAACAGTTGTTAAAATCATTAATGTTAGGGCACCTGGGTGGCTCAGTTGGTTAAGCGACTGCCTTCGGCTCAGGTCATGATCCTGGAGTCCCGGGATCGAGTCCCGCATCGGGCTCCCTGCTCAGCAGGGAGTCTGCTTCTCCCTCTGACCCTCTTCCCTCTCGTGCTCTCTATCTCTCATTCTCTCTCTCTCAAATAAATAAATAAAATCTTTAAAAAAAAATCATTAATGTTAGCCTTGGCAATTTCCAGTTTAGGCAATTACATATGGGTTTATTATAGAAGAATCTGTAACTTAGTTGGAAAATATGCTTTTTCTTATTTTAGCTAAAGGAAAATTAGATAATATGGAAAACCAAAATTACATATCATTTTTATTTTTTCTACATATTTGCTTATATTATTAAATATTTGAAATATGTTGGTATAAAGTTCAGTCTCTTAATATGCTTTTGATATCTGTGACATCTCTACTTATGTTTCCCTTTTGTTTTTTATTTTTTTAAAGATTTTATTTATATGAGAGAGAGCACATGAGAGGGGGGAGGGTCAGAGGGAGAAGCAGACTCCCCACTGAGCAGGGAGCCCGATGCGGGACTTGATCCTGGGACTCTAGGATCGTGACCTGAGCCGAAGGCAGTTGCTTAACCAACTGAGCCACCCACGCGCCCTCCCTTTTGTTCTTCATATTAGTTCTCTGTGCCATTTCTCTTTTTCCTTGATCAGTCTCATCAGAGGCTTATTAGTAAAATTACTTGTCTTTTCAGAAACTAGCCTTTGTTTTTGTTGATTCTTTGTGGTTTATTTTTGTTTTCTATTTCATTAACTTATAGTCTTTATGATTTCCTTTCTTATTTATTTATGCTTCTGTTTACTGACTTAAAAATGGATACTTAGCTCATTAATTTTTAAATTAGTTTTAAGCCTTTTTTTCTTTTTTTTTTTAAGATTTTATTTATTTATTTGACAGAGAGGGAGGGAACACAAGCAGGGGGAGTGGGAGAGGGAGAAGCAGGCTTCCCGCTGAGCAGGGAGCCCAATGCGGGGCTCGATCCCAGGACCCTGAGATCATGACCTGAGCCGAAGGCAGACGCTTAACACCCGAGCCAGGCAGGTGCCCCTTTTTTCTCTAATATAAGCAGATAAGCTGTATAATTTCCTCTAAATAACTGCTTACGTGCATCCTAGAAGATTTGGTTTGTTTTTATAACTCCGTTTAAAATATTTTCTAATTTCCAGGATGATTTTATCTTTGACCCAAGAGTTAACTTAAAAGCATGTTAGTCAATTTCCAAACATACTGAGATTTGCTAGTTGTCTTCTGATTAGTATTTCTACGTTAATTGCATTGGGGCTGGAAAGTAATCTGCATGGTAGCAGTCTTTTGAAATTTGTTAAGATTTACTTTATGAGAGTATAGTATGTGGTAGATTTTGTAATGTTCTGTATTTGCTAGGAAAGAATGTGTATTCTGCATATATTTAGACAGGGAATCCATGTAATTCAATTATATTAATCATGTTTTCAAACCTTCTTTATGCTGATATTTTTGGTCACTTTGTCCTCTTGTTCATTTTTCCACAAACATAAAAGATTTGTCTATTCTTTTAGTTCTGCCAGTTCCTTTTTAATGAGATATACTTGATATATAACATATTAGTTTCAGGTGCACACCATGATTAAACATATGTATATATTGTGAAATGACCACTACAGTATTTTTAGTTAACCTCCTTCACCACGCAGTGATTTTACATATCCCATGCATATAATTTTTATGTAAGAAAATACGTTAAAATACATAGAAAGTTTTTTAATGTATTTTTAGTAACTTCAATTTTCCTTCAGTAAATCTAAACTTAGGCAGTTGTGGAATTACTTATAAAACATAGAGGGAAAGCTGGCCTAGTAATGTTACATTCCATCATAATAGGCAGGAAGCCATTTCAGAAACATGTGAACTTTACCATGAAGAGTGTAGTATTTTCTCAAATCCCAGGGCCTTTATTTTTATTCCTTGAGATAAGCTGTATTGGGTAGAACTGAAAAGCTGTTATCATTTGAGAAAAATGGTTTATGGTTCCTTCTCAGTAGATTTTTAAACACAGGCAGTAAAATTATATATTAATCGGGTTTTTTAATGTTGAAACATCATTTCGTAGGATAAATTCTGCTACTTATGGTGTTTTATTGTGGGAAAATGTGTATAGGGAAGCAGTTGGGAAGACAGGCTCACAGGCCCCGCATAAAGGGCTATGTTGAGAGGAGGTAGAATTAAGTTTAAGAAGGTGGCTAGGCTTTTAAAATATGGCAGATCTGGATTTAAAATCCAAATTCCAGGAATGCCACTTAAAAGTTGTTTGAACTTGGGTGAGTTACCCTCCTTGCCGTTGCTTTTTATTCTGTCCCAAAAGCAGTATACATTCCATAAAGTTGTGGAAGGATTAATGACACTGCTAAGTACCTAGTTAACTTAGTGCCTGGTAAGTAGTAAGCGTGTAGTAAGTGTTAGATCTTACCATTGCTGTTTTCATTGACCACTAATTATCAGTAAATTTTGTCTTAAGCAGTATTCCTATTCTCAGAGTAGGAATGTTTTAACTAGTGTGTAGTTCAGTGCCTCGTACATAGTAGACCTCTGCTATTAGAATGAATATTTTTGGTTATATAAAATGGACCTGTTCTGCAAAAAGGGCTTTTACATTTTGAAATTTAAAAATTTTGTAACAAGGAAATTAATTACTGAAGGCAGTGGAATTTTGTTTCCTTTCTCCTAGTGGCTCAAAAGATACTTTCAGTTTAATTTTAATCACCTCAGAATTTTCAACATATATTTTCAACATTATATGTTTTTCTGGTCAGGAAAAGGCTCCAAATAGCTCCTCTAGCTGTCCTCCATCTATACCAACTCCTGATGCTTCTAAGCCTCGGAGAACAAAGCTTGCCTTTGACGACAGGTGAGAGAAATGTTTTTTTATGCATTGGAGAAATCATTCCAGTCAGCATGTGAGAAACTCATTTAAATTCCCATCAGTGATCAGAAGAATTCATACTTGTGTTGTGCTCCATAGAACATTCAGATTTTAATTTGAAAGGCACCCTACTAGTCCAGGTATTGTTCCTTTTAACTGAACTCCATGACTCCTCGGGCATGTGAATAATGTACCTTCAAGTAGAACCTGACTGCTGCTGGTACCACTGTTTAACATGAGGGCTTTCTTAAATAAGTGAGAGCAGTGTTGGGGTTTTTCCTCCGTTTATTAAAAGGATATTTCTCTTACCCACATTCCATTTGTTCCGAATCTTTCAAACAACTTGGGAAAATAAGCATTTAATACTAGGGAGCTTGATTTCTGTATTCCTAAGTAGAAAATTTGCCATGAGTTGGCCAACACAATTTATGCTCTTAACCCAATAAAAACATTTCTCAGAAAAACTGGAACTGAATGTTTAGTAATGGGTCATTTTCTGAGGGATGCTAGAGACTAAAATGAACAAGTAATATCTTATGAAAATATTTACTATTTTATTTACTATAAAAATTTACATTGCAGAAATTATTCAGCAGACCATTATTTACAAGAAGCAAAAAAGCTAAAGCACAATGCCGATGCATTGGTATGTAAACATTCTCACATTTATTTATTTAATCAAATTAACTTAAGTTTTCATATATTGTTTGTTCCCATAGTACCTCAGTGTATCTCTCATTACCTTTATTCTCCTTTCTTCAGTCTGATAGGTTTGAGAAGGCTGTATACTATCTTGATGCTGTGGTATCTTTCATTGAATGTGGGAATGCATTAGAGAAAAATGCTCAGGAATCCAAATCCCCATTCCCTATGTATTCAGAGACAGTGGAGCTCATCAAGTAAGTGGGAAAACTTTGCTGCCATGTCATTGGCACTATTACTTCCTTGGTTCATCTAGGAAGGGGCTGATACACCTGTGTACAGTAAAACTGTGAAGGAGCCTGACCCTTTATTGTCCTGGGATAAGGAGAACTAGATACTTCCGTGGGTATTTTTGCCTTTGTTTAGGTTGGGTTCTAATGTTCTGAGGACTAAGGAAGTCCTAAGATCAAGATGAAGTACTGTGTTTTGTGTCATTTGTTGCTTTAACTCACAGATACACTATGAAGCTAAAGAATTACTTGGCCCCTGATGCTACAGCTGCAGATAAAAGGCTCACGGTACTTTGGTAAGTGTCGTGTTCCAGCCTCTGCTAGATGACAGGCTGTTCCCTAAGAAATTACACTGTTTATGCCCTTCTGAAAGCTGTCCTTGAATTGACTTTTCATAACCCAGGCATAAATCTATTTTTGATGGGTAAAGTAGAAAATAAGTCAAAATTCCTACTGAAGGATTTTTAGTTCTCAGTCTCTGATCCATTGTGCTCATGGCAAAAGCCTTGGTAGAGTAGGGCTGACCGTAGAACTCCCCATGTCTCACATGGTGCCTTTACCAGGCTCTTCTTTTGGTATGCGCTCTCCTTATTCACATATCCTGTACCTTCTCTTAGGGAGCAAGTGTTTAGTTTATTCAGAGTAAAGAATGTGGCTTGGTGGCTTGGTCCCAGGGAGATGTTATCAGATTGTTAAAAGTAGTTACTTTACCTGGCACTGGCTTTAACAACTAGGAATGTAGCTGTGGATAAACTGACACGGTCTTTTTTGTCGTGGAGTCTAGTATCTAGTGTGAGGAGACAGATTAATCAGATCGCCACACAAGTGTATGAATTCAGTACTTTGTGGGTTTTTTGTTTTTTTTGTTGTTTTTTTAAAGATTTTTTAATTTATTCATTCGAGACACAGAGATACAGAGAGAGAGAGAACATAAGCAGGGGGAGAAGCAGAGGGAGGGGAAGAAGCAGGCCCCCCTGCCGAGCAGGGAGCCCGATGCAGGACTCGATCCCAGGACCCTGGGATCATGACCTGAGGCGAAGGCAGACGCTTAACAACTGAGGCACCCAGGCGCCCTGAATTCAGTACTTTGAAAGGAAAGTATAATAACTCTTAAGAGAGTAGAGTGTAGAGACACCCAGTCTTCAGGTAGAGGGAATATGTGCAAGGGCTAGATGGTGGCAAGAAACTGGGAGCTATCAAGGAACTAAAGCAACTCCTCCAGAGACCGGGGAGAAGTGAAAGTGACTGGGGAGGTAAGCAGTGGCAGGGCTTTTGCAAGCCATAGTAAGGCTCCCATGTGTTGCCTCAGAGTTGTCCTGTGCATAGTTGAGTTTTCTAGTTTTTGTTGCTGAATTTTAGATAGTTATAATTTGATCTAGAGATTCTGCTCCTCAGTAATTTCTTTGAATGCATATGTTATAATGACATGTTGGTGTCTTGTGGGTGAGGTTTTGATTCTTGATGGTCAACAAATAGGAGACCATTCCTAAGTGTCTTCCCCTCCTTTGGGTGTGTACCATAATCAGGACACATCTTCCAGTTTTGCCTGAGGGTTAGCGTCGTTGACCTTATGCCATGGTCTGTTCACACGAGCCGGTCCTGTACTCTTGCACAATACAAAAGTTGTCTGCGCATGTGGCCAGTCTGTTGTGCTGTTAAATAAGCTGCCCTTTTCCATTGGCTAGCCTGAGATGCCAGTCTTTGCTGTACCTGAGGCTGTTCAAACTGAAGAAAGAAAATGCTCTCAAGTACTCAAAGACACTGACAGAGCACCTGAAGGTAAGTGTGGCAGTGGGGGAAGGTCCCCGTCCTAGGAGACAAGATTTGTCTTCTCCTTTCGCAGCCCCACAAGGGCCTCTTCCTGTTTGGCCTGCCACAGCAAGCGAGGAGCTACTGTTGGTAGCTTTCAAACAGAAAGTTTGAAATTTCTTGGAAAGTTTTTAAATGTACATATATCTGATTATAGAATCTATGTAGTCATATGCAGTAGCTCTTACTAATATTTCAGTTGATGTAGCGTCTTTCTATCATGAGACCTAGTTTCTACTTTGCAAATGGCCTTCTCTTTTCACTACCACCCTTCCTTAGACTGTTAAATTGTTTCCTAAAATGTCTGTGTTTTTTCACCACACCACCACATAAATCTTAAAATCCTGCCCTGGTTCTGAGTTCGAACCCTTCAGTAGCTTACTGTTGCTTGCAAGGTCAGGTCTGAGCTGCTTACCCTGACCTCAAGTCATCAAGGTCTCTTTCTCTTGTTCCTTACCTAAACCTCTGCTCCAGGGAAACTGCATATGGGTCACATCTCTTCACAGCCTTTGCACATAGGATGACACACCTCTGTCTGTCTGAGTGTTACTCATTCTTTGTCCTTCCATTTAAGTCTTCCAAGAACCCCCGGCTCTCACCTAAATAGGGTCTTTCTTTTGCACATTTACACACACATATTCTCTCTCTCTCATGCTTACATTTTGGGTTCTTAAATTTGTAAAGCTTCTTAAGGAGCAGTTCTGGCCCAGTGTGCTTTTGAATATGTTTAGTACTTCAAAAGTAGTATTTTTTTAATTACATACATTTTATTTTTTCCACAGAATTCTTATAATAATTCTCAAGCACCATCACCTGGCTTGGGAAGGTAGGTAAATTTTACTCTATAAAATGTTTTTTGTGACAAAATGATTTATTTTTATGTAAAAGTGGAATGGGTAGGGTCCAGTTCCAGAAATGGAAAGATGACAAAAAAAAAAATTAAAACCATCTCTAATAAAGTATTTTTTAAAGTTTTCATTTTTTTTCTTTATTTTTTACTAAGTTGAAAATATAATAAACACAGTCTTAGAAGGAGTAGACAGCGGACATTTCACCTGTAGAAATCTGAGTTTTTTGACAGCACCTCAGTCCTTAGAGTTTAATAGTTGGGTTTTTATCATTGAGGTTATCTTTATTTTACTCAAGTCTTGACACAAATTAATAACAGTGGCGTGATTGTGGTTTCTCCTTCATCCCACATCACCCCCCCAAAAGGAGGACAATTACCCTGACAGCTTCTGTTTTGTAATTTTTTTCTGTTCAGGTATTATTTTTATGTTAACTGACTTTCTGTCTTTGCTCTTGTATATTTTCTGAACCAAATTTATAGTGCTAAAAGTGAAGATAAAAAGATATTCATAACAAATCGCTTTTGTCCCCCCAACTTTTATTTCATTTTCTTTTTTGTTTTTATGGTCTTGGGCACTTCCACAAATTTTAGTACTCCTGAAATGAACCTCTCAGATTTTAACATGTGTTTCCTAAGAAATATTTAATTGACAGGAAGTTTGAGATAATTGCAGTTGATTGAAGAAACTGTACCTCTTTGTCAGCTTTGAATAACTTGGTTAAACTAGGAAAGTATCAGAAATAATGGCATTCAAAATAAAACGTTCCTATCTGCTACCACAGTCTTCTTGTGTTAAGTTGCAAATTCCTCCCAACTTTCTACAAAACAACTTGAAAAGTACCTAATTACCTACCAGAATAGATGGAAAGTGTGTGGAGCTGGGAGTGAGGTGATCTAGCTTCTAAGCCTTTGAACTGCTGCTTTCCAGGTGTGTGACTTCCTCAGTTCTTTGCCGTCTTTTGTTCTGTTACCATTCATTAAAACAAAGAGTCCAGATAACGATGATTCGCCATGGGTTTTCGTAAGCTAAGTGCTTACTTAGAAGAAGTTGTACTTCTCTGGGAACTCTTCCAGTTTAAAAAAAAATCTTCAAATTTTAAGAGCCTTCATGGATGAACAGCCAGTAGAACATTGGTTTCATCACGTTCACCATATTCACATGAATAAGCTTTCTTTTTGTCTCTGTGTAGCAAAGCTGTTGGGATGCCTTCCCCTGTTTCTCCTAAGCTGTCGCCAGGCAATTCCGGAAATTACTCTTCTGGGGCCAGCAGTGCTACAGCAAGTGGTTCTTCAGTGACCATTCCACAGAGGATCCACCAGATGGCAGCCAGCTATGTTCAAGTTACGTCCAACTTCCTCTATGCCACGGAAATTTGGGACCAAGCTGAGCAGCTTTCCAAAGAGCAAAAAGGTAGGAGGGTCTCTGGAGAAACTTGGAAGGACGAAATTGTTAAAAGAGCTTTTATGATCTAGTTAAATAATGTCTGATCTGCATTTAGTTTATTATGTAGTCTGGAGTTGCCGGTAAAGTTTCCTAATCACCACTGCTTACCAGTCATACTGAATGTACTGAGTTTGGTCCAAAATACCTCTCACTGTACCAGTGACACACACGAAACTAAAAACAGCTTTTGCTCTAGGACATACGTGCTTTTGTTCAGGCACATTAAGTGCAGCTCCGGTTATAAAAGTAATAAAATACCTGTTCTATTTTAGGATGGTTCACAGTAAATTTGGCTTAGGCATAGGATTACATGCAGACATCTTGTACATACGAGATTTAGTATATAAGAAATCACATTCAGGGGCACCTGGCTGGCTCAGTCGGAGGAGCATGTGACTCTTGATCTTGGGGTCATGAGTTCAAGCCCCATGTTGGGTATAGAGATTACTAAAATAAATAAATAAAACTTAAAAAAAAAAACCCAACCACATTCATACTGGATTTTTAGTGAATTGGAAAACTTATGTGTTAAAGGAGACCCCAAAATAAATTAGTTTCTAGCATTCTTCAGTATTAGGTTATTTGAAGCTTTGTACCTTAAGTTTGTTATTGCCCAAACTAAGAACATTGATAATTATAAAGTATTTAAAGATCCTAGGGAAGAATCACTATATTGTACACCTGAAATAAATGTAACACTATATGTTAACTATACTGGATTTTATTTTATTTTATTTATTTTTTTAAAGAGCGTGCACGCACACAAAGTGGCACAGGGAAGGGAGAAGGGTAGAGGGATGGGGGAGAGAGAATCCCAAGCAGGCTCCACACGCAGTGCAGAGCCCAAAGTGGGGCTCGAACTCATGACCCTGAGATCATGACCTGAGCTGAAATCAATAGTCAGATGCTTGACTGACTGAGCCACCTGGGCACCCCGACTATACTGGATTTTAAATTAAAAAATAAGTAAATAAAGGATCCTAGGGAAAAGTACTATATAAACACCATCTTATTTTTGTAGTTGTTAGTAGCAAATGTGCGTGTGGGGCAGCTATTCAGGTAGACCCTTTGTAGAGAAACACTACACTAGTCAATCAAGTGTCCTTTTTTCAGAGTATTTTTAAATGTTTGTAGTATAAACAGGTCATCAGATGAAGATGAAAGATTACTATCCCTAAAGAAGGATAATGGTGGGAGAAAGCAGAAGAGGAACCCGAACATCTAACATAAAATTGTGTCTCTGAAAACCTAAATCTTTCCTAAAATTTTAAATACTGTCACTATTGCTCAGGAAAGGTTACAAAGCAGAAATTCTTATTAAATCACTCGTGCTTTACTTTCCATTTTTCTTCCTGATGCCAGTTTTCTAGCCTCGTTTTTCCTTTTTAAAATTTTCTTTCTCCTTTCAGTTTTACTTTTTTGTGTGGTACTTTTCCAATGTTGACTAAAGGAAAGATAATGGCATAATGATCCCTGTGCACCTTTCATTCGATAGCGACACAACATTTTCCTAATCTTGTTTCACCTTGCTCTCTCTCTGAATCATACTTTTTTTCCCCCCCTCTGGAGTATTTAAGCATTTCCCCTGAACATACTTAGGTGTATGCATCTTTGGGTGACAAGGATTTTTCAAGAACACGATTGTCGTGCCGTTAACATAACCACCAAAATTAACAGTAATTCCTTTGTGTCAGGTCTATCATCCAATTTTACTGTTGTTACAAATATGCCTTTTTTTTTCTTTACTGTTTGTTTTTAACAGGATCCAAACATTCCTTCATCTGTGTCCGAAGTCTGTCTCCTTCTTCCAGTTTTTGGTGTTTTGGAGGGTGGGGCACTGTGCCATTTATGTTGAGGAGGAAATGAGTCCTATTATGGATTTGACGGATTCCTTCCTCTTATCGTTTAGCTTGCTCCCCTGTCCCCCTTACTTCCTTCATACTCATAGTTACATTTTGAGACTTGATTAGATTCAAGTTCATTATTTTAAATAACATTTCATAGGTCGTGCTCTAGATTCCTATTATGTGATATTATTGAGGCATTTAATTAATGGTTATCTCTTGTTTAGTGATATTTGATTTGACCATTGATGGAATTCAAGTGGTTTCAGCCTGACTCAGTTTGATGTAAGATTCCCTGTTAAACTTTAACTTAGGTTTTAGCACCCATTGATGGTCATTACTTACATCCATTATTCCACTAGGAAATAGGAATTTTCAGGGCTCCTGGGTTTCTCAGTAGGTTAAGTGGCTCTTGATCTCTGCTCAGGTCATGATCTCAGGGTCATGAGTCCCAAGTCCCACATTGGAGCCTACTTTTAAAAAGGGCAGGGGGACAGGAATTTTCTATTTTGATATTGTACCTGCATTTATTATCTGGAATTCTATAAAAAAGAACCTTTTCTCCTCTTCTCTTTGATTGCTTCTTGAATTATTTGAGTAGGCCTAGGTGTTTATCATGAGAATGACCCCTTTTTCTCTTTGTGTATAAAAACTCCCCTTTCTGTCTGAGACCTACATCCCTCTCTCCTCCCAAATTGCATCGGGATCAAATGTTAGGACACTGTCGTTCCTTCCTCCTCTCTGCACCCACCTCACGTGCAGATCAGCCTTTATTTGTTCACATAGGAAGAATCCTTTCATTTCCATCCTTTGCATTTTTAAACTATACTGTCTAAAACATGGGATAATTTATCAGTATTGCATGGCATATGATTACAGCAGAAAGTTTGTCATAAATGTCTAACTTCACAGGAGCTCTTATGGGGACCAGTGCAAGGAACTTTTTGTATCACTTGCTTCTTACACAGACAGTACACAGAGACTGTTCTTGAGTAATAGTACAATGTAGTACATTGTCTCCATTTTAGTCATGTGTACTGCATACTGGTAATTGATAATTTCCTTCAGTGGAATTCTACTTTTATGTATAACACTTAATTCCTAACCATACAGTCTGTTTGAAGCGTTTCATGACTTAGGGAAAATAATAGAACTTGAAAGATAGACTATGGCATGGTTTGTTCTAAAACATGGATGCTCCTCATTGTAGTGCAGGAGGGAGTGTTTTTTTTTGACTTCGTTTGACTACTGTTTTATAATCTGGCTTAAAACTCTTAAAGCAGTGTTTCAGGAGAATGTGTATATCATTTAATGACTGGTTTTGGTTTCCTAGAATTCTTTGCTGAACTGGATAAAGTGATGGGCCCTCTCATCTTTAATGCGAGCATCATGACAGACCTAGTTCGATACACCCGGCAGGGACTGCATTGGCTTCGCCAGGACGCCAAGCTGGTATCTTGAACTGAACACATCCTCGTTGCCTCTGATTTTCTCCACAACACTGTGTCACATCACGAAGGAAAACTGCCATAACATGACACCTAGTCGACACTAAGAATGAGGAATGGTTTTCTCCTCCCTGGTTCATGTGTTGTTGTTATTTATAACCCAAAGCCATGATGTCAGTTGACCCCTTTAATATTCCCAATATGAAGAGTTATTTAAATGTTTTTAAATCTGCAGCACATTGATAAGACGGTTTCAGTGATCTGTAATAAGATTGAAATTCCAATTGCAGTTCATAACTAATCAGTTGAAATTCTATTTATTTTAATTTTTTTTAAGTTCCCAGATTGGGGCTAGTTTAAAACTTAGTTATTTCTGCCTATAAATTTACTCTGTTGAACATTTAGCGTAAATTTAAGGTAGGCATTTTTTATTTATATACTTGGGGAGCTTTGTTACCTAATGTCTTTTTGTGGTAGCTCTTCTAAGAGTAAGAGTTGGTTCATCTAAAATATGGACGTGTTCTATACCTGCTACCTGATATTATTTTAAATCTTAACTACAATTTTATTGCAGAATTTATGCTTAGTATTAAGGATATTCTTCTACACATGAAAAATCATTTAAATATGAGAAGATGGCATTCTACAGATAGAAGATGAAATGTGTCTGATTCGGTATGCATTATTTCAGGAACTGTGAATGTGTGTTAACACTATAGCAATCACAAGGTGACTGTAGCTTGCATTTAATGCATTACAAAGGAGGGCAGGCGAACTTTCTAGGAGAAGGGTATCATGTGAAGGGTTTCATAAAAGGACAATCTTGAACTTAATGGATTTTATCAAAACCATGTGTTCTTTTTTTGTTGCTAATAATTTGACGGTTAATTGAAAACAGTAAGTTACTGTGGAACAAAGGATGATCCACCTCCTGAGGGTTGCTGCCTATATCTCTTTCAGTGATGATGTTTGAAGGGTTAAATCTCTCTTCAGAATTCTTATTTGTAAAATGTTTTTGCCACACTAGATTGTGATGCGCTCACGGGAGCGTGCAGTGACTAACGCAGGAATGGGCTGGAGCTTCGCTGTGGGCGCTTTTGCTATACAATTTAAGGTTATAATGCCTGAGGTAGAGATGAAGTTCTCCTTTTAAACTTGTCTTGTACTGACTCCCTTTGTATTATGAAGGCCCTCATCAATGATTTATGTTTCTGATGGGATCAGAAAATTCACACTAGAAAAGTACCTAATTTGGTTCAATGTTAGCCCTCGTGGGAAGGGAAGGGGAGCAAGGGTAGAGCTTAAGCCAGCTCTGTAAGAGTTGTATATCAAAGTACCTTTCCCTGTAAGGTGCATATCGGAGTCAAAGGTGAGAAATGTACCCTCTATCATGCCCCTGTCATGTGCCCCTATCATGTCTGGTGTGCCTTAAATCTTACCTTTGAATGAGAACTCTATGGATTGTTTACAGATGAAGTTTTACACTAGGACCAGATCACCCAGTGTGGCTGGTCTTTGGCAGTAGTCATGTTAAATTCTCTTTCTTTTTTAATCTTCCTTTAGGGTCACATAAAGATGAATTTATTTCAGAAAAGCTAACGCTTTGGTACATGACTTAGTCTAACTGGGTAATGGCTGCTCCAGAAAAATTGTCATTCTCCCCATTCCGAAAATGAATTCATCCAATCAGAAAAAAGGATTGCCCTGCTATTTATAGATGATGGCTAAGGTTTGAAGTGGGAAAGAAAGGATAGAAAATCTCCCCAAGCCCAGTGGTGCAGTGAATCCTCTATTTGAGCCTTTTTTATGCTTATTCCTGAAGCTAGTGAACCTTCATTGTCCTGTGGCTTCATATTTACAGAACTTTTGAACTGTTCTGTACCTCAGGTGGTTTTTGCATGTCGCTGGGGATTGGAATTTAGAAATTATGCTGAATTTAATCTTTTTCTCTTGGAGAAATTGCCTCTGAAATCTTTCTAACTTAATCTTATTAGTATGTTATCCCATGTTTTAGGAACAGTTTTCCTTTAGAGGACAACTTCTCAGTGACTAGGGTAGTTACTCGGTAAGACACTTGCCCCTGTTCATCGAGTACAGGTGTGTCCTGTCCTCTGAGTGCTGTTACTCTGATTCCTTACTTGGCAGTGAAGTCTTAGAAGTGGATAAATCTTTCAGCAGCGGCAGCCCGTGGGGCACCTCTGAGTTCCAGTGCATTCTGATCTCTTGTGTGTCCTGAAAGGCAGCAGGAGTGTTTCTGGGGTCACACTGGTATTTTGTGAAAACATAGTTTCCTGCATGTTTTATGGTGCTGTTCTAAGTTAATTCTCTCTCTGAAACTGTGTTAATTCTTTGGAAATGAATTTTTCAAGCTTTTCAGTGTGGGCAGGGATTTTCCCACCAGGTGGTAATGGGCAATGGATCAAAATCCTGTCCTAAATAATTGAATTTTCAGTGTCATAGTCTGTGGAAACACACACTCCCTTTCTTCTGTGTCCATCTCCTCAAAAGTTGTCTGTGTCTTCATCTGCTCCAGCACATACTTTGGACTCCCTTTATATGCCACCATTCCTCCTTCCTCAATAGGTGTCTTCAGTGTTCTCTAACCATTTAAAACTGAATTTGACAAGTGGCTAAAAACTGACTTCGTCTGAGACTTGTACTTAATATATAGTTAATTATAGAAATAGCAACTCTTTAAAAAAAAAAATCACTCTGTTGACTGCTTTTTAAGACCACATTGTATGCCAGAAGGCAGCAGCCTACAGCCCCGGCCTCTTCACAGGCAGCCGGTGAACAGTGGATGAAGTTGTCACGTGGTGGTTTTGCCCGGCCTGGGCTGGGCTGTGGGGAGCTCTCACCTCCAAGTGATTCATCTGCCACAATCCAGCCCGGGTCCGGTCTGGCTGGGGAGCATTCAGCCTGTTTCTTGCCTCAGTGCCACCTTTTCCTGAGCAAGTAGCCAAGAACTAACTTTATAAGCAATGAGTACTCCAGATAAATCTTCAGCTATAGTTGCTGAAGAGTGGAGAAGGTTGACCATCACGATTTAATTCTCCAGTGCACAAGCAGTGTAGAGTAATGTGTGCACGTGCCCACACATGCCCGTGCTCTGGCTAGCTCTCCCACTGCTGGGTCCATAGGCATCTGGGCCGCACTTTGCATTCACTTGTGGCTTTATTAGATTCACTGTTGTTGTTGTTTTTAATTGTTGTTTGTTTCTTTTTATTAAAGAAAGGTTTAATCAGCTAAATCAGACAAGCATCATTTTGTATTTAATGACAGAAACTTTGGGAACTTCTCTTCATTGAGTGAGCTTGCATTGTGAAGCAAGAGCCTACAGAAGGCACCTGTTCTAAATGAAAGTTCTGGTTCTGGAGGCTGGCAGCGCTCTGGAGTTTAAGGGCAGCCAGTGGTCGCTCCAGTCAGTGATGCCTAGTTGTGTAGAGGGGAGGTACACTGTGCACTCTTCTAGGTGTGAGGGTATGCAGCTTTGGATTTTAAAATTATGTACACATACACACTTTATATATATGTATGTATGTATGAAAACATGAAATTAGTTTGTCAAAAATGTGTGTGTTTAGTATTTTAGCTTAGTGCAACTATTTCCACATTATTTATTAAATTGATCTAAGACACTTTCTTGTTGACACCTTGAATATTAATGTTCAGGGGTGCAATGTGTATTCCTTTTAGATTGTTAAAGCTTAATTACTATGATTTGTAGTAAATTAACTTTTAAAATATATTTGAGCCCTTCTGTAGTATAATAGGGCTCTTACAGGGTGGGAAGGATTTTAATTTTCCAGTTGCTAATTGAATAAAATGGCCTCATTATGTATTTGGAATTATAGGAGTTTGCCTCTGGGTCCCAGGAACATCCAATGGGAATGACTGTTTTAGGCAGATTGTGATGATCTTTTTTTTTCTTTAAGCTAATTAAATTGGGAAGCAAAGCATTTCACATCCATGTAGACTCCTATCACCCATACTCCCTAATTATGTGGAGCACAGATTTCATTTTGATTTCACATATTAACGTGTTGGAGAGGTAGACTTTTTTCCAGTAATAACACTGCACATCTAAGGTTGCTATTGTGTAAAATAAAGAGAAGAGAGCTAAGTATCAACTGATTTCGAGTATGTAGAGGAAGAGACCAAGTTGGTCATGTTCTTTACGTGCTTCTCTTTCACATACTCCATAATGGAGAGATTCAGTTTAGACTTCTAGACCTTAGAACCAAGCTGACAAGTGACAGGAAGTAAGTTACTACTAGTAGGTAAAGCACATGCTGATTCTCTTCATTGGAACCACATGGTTCATTAAAAAGAAGTCACCGTCTCTAGAAAAGCAATGGAAAAATATCTTAATCGCTTCCTTTTGATGGAATCTGGTCACAGAATAAGGCATTACAGTTAAGTCTAAACCGAGTCTTCTGGATGTTTAAGTATCCTAAAATAGCAGCCCAAGGTTATCATTGTGTAATGAAGTTGACTTTAGGAATGTCAGCATTGACCTCTCCGTGCCACCATTGCTCAGCTAAGCATAAATTGCCGTTCTTAAAAAAGAAACAAAAAAGCTCTCTAAATGAGCATGGGGAAGAAAAGTTCCCACCCAGAAATTCTAGTAATCTGTAGTTTTTGACCTGTTACCGCTTCCACGTGGGGTTTCTTTTCAGCTTTTAACCACTGGAATTTTCTACCTGCTATTGTTCCTCTCTGGAAAATATCTGTTTGGAAATGCTGCCTTTCAAATCTCTGCCATGGTTATCCATACTGTTGAGTTTGTTGTTGCTGTTCAAGAAGTGTCCCCATTTTATAACTTTATGCACATTCACACACCTGGCAAATCATTGACATGAGCGTTCAACAGTACTGCGGGTGGGGTGGGGCGGGCGGGGCTCACCACCAGAGCTGGCCCAATTGGCAATGCCTAAAAAGGCACTACTTGGGAGGACCAGATGTGAGGTTGGTTAGCACGGTTATGAAAATTTCTATCTAGCCTCCGTTTTGAATGGTTTTAAGAAATTTTGTATATGGAGGATGGAAATGCTTATATATTTATTGAATCCTTTTATCTTATTTGAAATTAAAACTATTAGGTGAATAACGGTTTGATATTTGGGGAGGGTTTTGGAGGGGAAGTAATGCCACTGATAAATTAAAAGCCTTGTTGATTTTGCAGAAAGGTACTGTTAGTGTCTGTTAGGATGCCTTTGTTTTTGTACATGATCCAAATCTTTGTTTTACATTTCTTTTATCCAAAATATTTAGGCATCTGACATTTTCAACCAAAATTTCAATTATATACTGTGATTTTTATTTGTTGCAATACATTAAAATTTCAGAGGTACTTTGGGGCTCAAAAGCTAGGATTTCTAAGTATGTGCATTTCACATAATAAAGCTGTTAATGGTGAGCAAAGTATTATATACTAACTAGATTTTTCCACATCTGTATAGTATATTATATGTATTTTGTGGTATTGAGATTATAGAAAGTTTAGAGTGTCAAACATGCGTTTAATGTGTATTTTTAAACAAATTTATGGCAATTAAAATATTTGGAGACAAGGGTATCACATTTCAATTTGTAAAGATCTTTTTAACTCTACTGTGTCATTAAGATGCTTTGTATAATGCCAAACCATAGCTGGAGAAACTAAGTTTAATAAATATCAAATAGATTTTCTGTATTAAAGTTTATAAACACTGTGCTCTTTAAACTTCTTCCACTCTTACTTTGCCTTTTCAGTGTAATTTCTGCTTTGTACCTGAGTGCCCACTGCTACTCTACCTGAAAAGTCTGGACCCCCAGTCCAGCTCTCATTTCCTGATTACAGAAATTCTGAACTTGCTGGCCATGCGTCCTTTTGCATAGATCACAGTTTGCCCTGCTCCAGCAAAAATCTCAAAAGAAGTCTTTTCTGCTGTTCTTGGGGGCTTGGGCTTTTATTGTTTTATTAAACTAGATTCTTCTTCCAATTCTGCTTTCTGTTCAGTCCTCGACAAACTTGGGCACGTCATCAGGTCGCAAATGCCAGCACTGCCCATCTCTGACACCTCACTGAAGAGTCCTGACACCGAGTGAAGGGCCAGGATCCAGGGCCACAGCTCGTGAACTTGCCAAGGCTGATCACGTGGCTATTAGGAAACCTTCGTCTTTCAGCCTCTCATCGTGTTCTTTGTTTCTTAAGTGTTCACTTTCACTGCAGTTTGCAGATTGAGAAGTCTGCTATTGGGCAATGCTGGGGTTTTTTCTGTAGCATACAAAATGAATCCTTTTCAAGCCCTGAAAAGCTTGAATTCCAGACTGCGAAAATTTTGAGACATTTAATAATATACATAGAAAAATAAACTCTAAACTGACAAGTTTAGTAATGCTTATCTATATAACATTCTAAGAAGAAACAGAGACCAGTTTAAAGCATACATCTGTCTTTAAATATTAAAAATACAAGACTGCTTCACTTAAGTGTCTCCAGCCAAAATGCAGTTAATCAGTATCGCAGAGAACAGAGCATTGTTGTAGGGGAGCGCTGTCCTCTTTTCTCCTGATTAGTACATCATTCCTGGGCCACACTCAGGGAACAGCGTCTTTTTCTAAAGGAAAAGAAAAGGTGGTGTTTCTTTTTATAATTTATTTAGGACTTCATTTATTTATTTGACAGAGAAAACGAGAGAGGGAACACAAGCAGGGGGAGCTTCAGAGGGAGAAGCAGGCTCCCAGTGGAGCAAGGAGCCCGATGCAGGGCTCGATCCCAGGACCCCGGGATCATGACCTGAGCCGAAGGCAGACGCTCAACAGCTGAGCCACCCAGGCGCCCCAGAAAAGGTGGTTTTTAAGACAAAGGTCTAGCAGTGCCCAGAGCCAGCCACCTCTTGCGCATTTCCTTCCTCTGCTTTTCTATCCAACCTCAGGGTAAACTGCAGAAAGCAAAGGCACCACTCTTTCGTGGTACCTGTGTGGAGCTGTTCTTGGTTCTTGAATCCTGAGGGATTCTCCAGGGAGCTCTGGGCTACAGCCCAGGCAATCGCCTATTCCACTTTTATTCTTAGGTAAGTGTGTGTGCTGATCTTGCCTCGGCCCTGCTCTCAAGTGTGTGGAATACCTGCACAACATCGTGATGCACTCAGAATCGTCCCGGCAAGAGGATCCAATGGGCCTGAGGGAGACCCCTCTCCAAAACGGGGTCATTCTCCGGGACCTTCTCTTTGTTGAACTCAGTTGCAGTATGGGGGAGCCATCTACCTGTAGGGCAGAGACAACCTCAGGTATGGAACCGTTGACCCCCTTCTGCACACCTGGGGAGAATCACCCCCAGGACGCTGTAGACTCGAGAGCAGAGGGACCCTTCCTCAGGGCTGAGTCCCATTCTCAAGTTCTGCTTGTGATTTTCCCACCAGTACAACGCCCACACAGGCACTTCCTACCTGGTTCAGCAGCAGCAAGCAGATCATGAGCACTGCAAAGAGTTTGAGGTGCCACATCTTGCCAGAGGGAGGTGGTTGGAGCCTGGGACCCAGCAACGGTTCCCACTGGCTTTTATAGACTGAAAGTCACCTCTTTTATGGTTGCCAGGTGAGATGGGGCAAAGTTTGTATTTGCAGTCAGGGTCAATTTAATAAGTTAATGTCTACCAGAGGAATGTGCTCAAGGCCTGCCTTTCAGGCACGTTGTATTTACTGATCCCTCACCTGGACTTTTATGTTGCTGGCTTGGACCCTTTTGCCAAAAGTCAGCACCACCCCCTCCTTCCCTTTGAAAGCCACGTGAAGCCACTGAGGGAAACCAGGCACCTAGCCACATTTTGATTCCAAAATAGCTCAGTGAGATCACTGTAATCAAAATAGAAGTCTCATGAGGTCTTTGCGTTGACCCCTCTCAGCCTTGTCTGGGAAAGAGGCACCAATCTATTGCATTACAGGCAATTGGATAAGGCCCTTACCTCCCTTCTGTGGGAGGTTCTTCAGCAGGTGTGATCTAAGAGTGCCCCAGATCCCCCTTTTGTATAGATGGCCTGCCCTCCCAGTTACCTGCTCCAGATCATCTCCCTAGAAGAACGGACCCAGCTGTGGCAAGTTCAGAGTCTGGCCTACCTCCCTTCTCCCAAAGGAAAGGCAGTCAAGACTGATGTGGGACTTCCCTGAACTGTGGGTGAATTGAATGAATGAGTATAGGTTTGTTTTGTTTTTAAAAAATGTGAATGAGGAGTTAGTAGGGGCTCCTAAATCAGTGGGATTGCTTGACGATGGTGACAAATCACACTGCAATCCTTGAATTCTGGGCTTTCCTCGCCATAGTTGACTGGGTCCCTCTGCGGGGCAGAGCCTTCCAGCAGCCTCAGGGGAGCAGGCCTAGGGCTGAGGTATCGCTAAAGCCCAAAACATTCATCAGCTTAAGCAGAACTGCTGCAGGTTGCTAGAACAAGAAAGGGCATGTACCTAAGTCGTGAGGTGTTATGGGTACTCATTAAATGATTTGGGGGAAAGGTGTAACTTTTGAGTAGGATTTATAGGACTTCAGATCTTCCTATGACCAGGAAGGATGAGCCAACAAGACACCTTAACAAGATTATTTCTCTGACTGGTGTCTCCGTAAAAACGTGGCTGATACCTCTTCCCAAGGCCCTTACCGTTGTCAGAGGTCGGATATTTGGTTTGAGCCTGCCTGTTCCACAAGGTAAAGCGGAGGAGATGAGGTACAGCTGAAGGTGGAACGGGATGGTTGCCAATCCTCTCGTCAAGGGAGAAGACGGTGGTGAGGTAGGCCTAGGGACTGGGACAGGGCAAGAGGGGGGTGTGACTCCACAGATCTGTCTGTCCTGGTTCTGGTCCATTAAGGACCATGGAGCCAAGCCCAGAGGGAGACACCACTGCGTGCATGTTAGGAACATGGAGAAGCAGACTAGTCAGCTGCTCCTTCGCTTTTTACCCCTGAGCTTGGATGTTGAATCACCCCACGTAGGGGCTTAACTAGGAACCTTTGTGGGGTGGGGAAGAAACTATGTGATGACCTAGTGAACATTGGGTAAGAACACAAACCCGATTAGATAAGCGAGAGACTGAACAACGTGATGTCCTAGAGACAGTTGGGTCTGGTGTGGCCTCAGTGCCAGCCTGCTCTTAAGAGAGGGATATGCCAAATGGGATTTGGAAACTTCTAGTTCCAAACATGGGTACTTTCTCCTAATCCTCCATATCTGCCTTCCTGTACCCCAAGCAAAATCAAATTAGCCTTTGTGTTAATTTAATATATAGCCAGTACCCCAGCCAAGGAAAGGGCCTGAGGCTCCAGTGTGCCTAGGGGGGAAAATGTACCATTCATCATCATGAATGGGACAACACTGCAGAAGCCTTTGGGGTTTGAGCCTCTATCTTGTATGCCACCCCTCCTCCCAGAAGAAAAAACCTATTAGTTACTGCCCATGGAAGGAACCACTGTTAGGAAAAATATTTCTTTTTGTTGTTGTTGCTGTTCTTAGAGGCAGGGGGAGAAGCAGGCTCCCCGCGGAGCAGGGAGCCCGATGTGGGGCTCGATCCCAGGACTCTGGGATCATGACCTGAGCCGAAGGCAGACACTTAAGCATCTGAGCCACCCACCCAGGCATCTCAGGAAAAGTATTTCAACATGTCTACATTACCTCTTTGTTTTGAATCAACCGAGCAAAAATCAGTTTTTAAAAGCGAAGCGGCATCCAGACAACATTAGCTGAGGTGACAACAGTTGTCCACAGCCATCCCACAGCCCTTGAATAGTTGTGAAATCCTATTCCTGAAATTAATAAATTTAAAAAATTCGTGAGTTTTCTACAGCCAAGTATTTTGCTGAATGAGTAAACACACAACTACATACGCCTTCCTCCAGCAGAAAGGTCTAAGCAGCCTTTACTAATTTCAGCCATAAAGAGAACGCCTGGCCGGGAGGCAGGAGCAGGGGGTCTAGGTTAACTGACCACAGGCCAGCCCTTTCCCTTAGAGCTTTAGTCTCTTGTTCTCCCAACGAGATGGGAGTAGAGCTGAGGCTTCTCAGCCGCTGACATTTGGGGGTTCAAATGATTAATTTACAGGAAGAAAATGAGAAGCTTGTTTGACAGCTTCTAGCTTGGTAACTCTACTTCAAGTCCCAGGGACTTTCTGCCACTAAGTGCACAGGAGGAAATGGGAGAAAGAGGGTGTAGCTACACGAGCAGTTTGAAACACATTCCAGGGGGAGAGGAGACCATGAAGGCTCGGCAGTAACTGGAGAGTTTGCTATCCCTGAGCAGGACGTGCCTAATAAAAAATGAAAGACTCTGAAATGGAAAAGTTCCAGGTAAAACTTCCAGGGTCAAAGTGTATTTGCTTTTCTGCTGGCTGGACCTGGCACTAGATAGGCCTGTATCGCCGGGACTTGGTTGGCAAACCGGAGTTCACTTTGCCACACTGTACAGCGCAGAGATAAAAGCCCTGGTCGGGGCAGGGCCCCGCTGAGAAGGGCCGAGTGAGTAAGTGGCTGTGCCCCGGAAGCAGATGAAATGCCACACCCAGGGCTGGAGGCTCCACGTGGATGGTTTCAGGCAGTGGGGCCCGCAGCAGTGGTCCCTTTCTTCCTTGAGAGACTTCACCCGTTTTTCTTTTCTTTGTGGATTTCGGCAGATAGAATGGCCCCTAAAATCATCCCAGATCCCCTATCACTTACAGGGGCACCGAGCTATACAGCTCACCACGTTCCAGCCCCCCACCTACCTCAGCACCCTGCTACACAGGGCTCCGTGCCCCCCAGCTTAGAGAAGTCAGCCCTTTGGTGAGACAGGCTGACGGCAGACTTTCATAATTTTCTTCAAAGGCAGAAGCTCAGCAGGTGAAAGGGCTTGCTTACAGCAGGGTCGTCCTTTTTTTTTTTTTTTTAAGGATTTTATTTATTTATTTGGCAGAGATACAGAGAGAGAACAAGTAGGCAGAGAGGCAGGCAGAGGGAGAGGGAGGAGCAGGCTCCCCGCCGAGCAGGGCGCCCGATGCGGGGCTCGATGCGGGGCTCGATCCCAGGACCCGGGGATCATGACCTGAGCCGAAGGCAGCGGCCTAACCGACTGAGCCACCCAGGCGCCCCTACAGCAGGGTCTTCTCAGAGCACTCCTGGGATAAAAATGATGCAGACCAGACCCGGTGCCTGGTCGGAGCTGAGAAAGGGTACATTTGCTTTTGTGCTGTTATCTCCAAAGAAGTCAAGGAACCAGGAAGAAACAAAGTCTTGGGGTAAAACGAAGCCAAGAAGATGGAAGAGGGTAGCCATCTCCCCGAAGTTCGGGGCTAGTCAGAGGGAGAGACCGACGAATGGCCTGTCAAGGCAGTGGCTCTCCCCTGGTGCCCGAACCTGTTGAAACTATGCAGTCAGTTAAGCGTCTGCCTTCGGCTCAGGTCATGATCCCGGGGTCCCAGGATCGAGCCCCACAACAGGACTCCCTGCTCAGCAGGGAGTCTGCTTCTCCCTCTGACCCTCCCCACCCCTCATGCTCTCTCTCAAATAAAATCTTAAGAAAAGGAAAAACTATGCGGTGTGAAGGATGGGTGGTGCGTTTCCATCTTCAGGTCCACAGCTTCATCAAATTCTCAACAGTCTATGCCCCAAACATGCAGCAAACCCTCGGAACAAATATAGACGAAGAGCCCAGGAACACTGGGCTCCACCATGTTGGGTGAGGCAGGAGTTTCCATCGTACAGGTGTCCTTTGTTAAGCTTGCCAGCCTCCTACAGATCACTCATTCCACCATTACCACAACCCTGTGGTTTTGTATTAACACATCATCTTACCAACGAAGAGGTCAAAGCTCAGGAACGCAGGTTTCTTTCTTCTATCATACAGTGAAGCACCACAGGTTAAAGGGTATGGGCCTAAGTTCACCAGACTCAGAGATTCTTCATCCTGCCTCCCAATCAATACAATTTATATTACCATTTTTTTGTTTGTTTTGAAGTATTTTAACTTCAGTTCCTAACAGACAAGAATAATCATTAGAATAAGAAAAAAAAAATACAGCCAGAAGCTGAACTACACTGTGCAAGTTGCTGCTCTAGACAAGCAGCACGTGTCCTTGGAAGTGAGGAAGTTTCTGGAAATGGAGCAGGGAACCAGAAGCATGACACTACCAACACCTACCTCTACCCATCTCCTGGTGAAGGAAAAAGGGTACCTTTCTACTAAAAAGATAATTCAAAGGCTCTAAAACGGGCAAACTTTTCAACAAAGGGCCAGGGAGTAATGATTTTAAGCATTATGGGCCATATGTGATTAAAGCCCACCATTGGCAGGCTGGTACAGACACAGGCAGTTTAGTTCTACAGGCCAAGGGGTGACCTCACTGCCCCCCTTTTATAGCTGACTTCCTTCCCCTCAGGCTAAGGAAGGCCTGTCTTAGGGTGGAAAGGCAGTCTAGGAAAGCTTTAAGAGCAAAACCTTTAGTGCCAGACTCCACCACTCATTAGCTGTGTCATTTTGGTCAAATTACTCTCACTGTGCTCCTGGGTCCTCATCTGCAAAATGAACACAATACTACTCCTTAATTCAAAGATAGTTCTGCAGTTTACAAGTACTTATTTGTGTAAAGGGTTAAATACTTGACAATACTAATTATAATATAGTTACCAGATCTTATTATGGGAGGAACCAACCCCACAGTTCACGCCACCCACCACTCATCAGCTGCAGGAGTAACTGCCACTAATTTCTTGTAGATTATAGAACGAGCACTGAGCCCAGATCCTTCACCGAACTCGCAGACTAGCCAAACTGTTCAGGACTCACGCTAGGAAGGGGAGTTCATGAACGTGAGCATCAGCAGTCACACCAAGGACTTGCTCACAAAAACACAAAATCACAACAGTGCAGTCCATAAGAAGTTTTATTACATCTTTCAAGTCTTCAAGACCTTACAGGGTAGACTCCTCTCCCAGAGAAGGATCCTTCAGACACTGGGAACCACTATCCAGATGAATGGCTCATTTGTCATTTTCATAGGCAGCTGGATTCTTCCTCTTGGATTTCTCAAACTCCTGGGTCCCCCATGTGTAGACAAGATAAAACGCTACAAACGCTTTAAAAATCAAAAGTGAGAGTTCAGGATCGAGCCCACGGAAGACCCCAGGGTCCCGGTCTTTTCTGACTCACTGCAGGCTCTGCCCTACTGTCTCTAGTTTCCAAGAAGCCCCTTTTAAACCAGACGATCAAGGAAGGTTACATCCTACACCCATTTCGCAGGTGACCAAAAGAAAGGGCCATCCCAGGAAAGTCTGTCACCAAACCTTCCCTCTCTCTCCCCAGTTGCACGTTTTTTTAAATGTTAGAGGTCAGTGAGACATAATTCAGTAACACATACTTCACCATTTAACACCAGCGCACACCTGTGTGGGTTGGGTTTTTGTTTTTTTTGCCAATTCACAGTGCGGAGCTACTGTCATCACCACCTGCTGCACACTTCACCGCTACCAAGTGGGTAAAGATGGCCTCGCAGGGAGACGCTGCAATCACACAAGTGACCTTGGGCCGGTCGTTTGTGCCTCAGTTTGCCCCCCTGGGAGATGGGGAAGGCACACCAGCGCAAGGGCCTTCAGGAACACTGAAGCACGAGAACACGTGTGTGCGGCAAGCAGAGGGAGCTCCCTGAGGGGGCCCGCTGTCGCTCAGCGTCTGACGGGAGTCCGGCCCCCCAACCGGGCCAAGGCACTCACGGGGCACGACGCGAAGGGCGCACGCGCGCGCGCGGCGCAGCACGTTGGGGATGCCCTTGCTGAAGTAGTGCGGGAAGGCGCGCTGCTCGAAGGGCGACAAGCTGTAGGTGATCACATGCCGCATCCGGACGAGATTCCCAAACTCGCGGCCCATGGCGATGGCGGTGGCGGTGGCGGCGGCGGCGGCGCCTGCAAGACCGAGGGTGGACGGGCGCTTGCCTCAGTCCCGGGACGCGCCGCCCCCGACCCAAGACGCCCGCCCCGGAGCTCCTCATCCTTCCCGACCCAGGCGGCGCCCCACCCTCCCAGGGACCCCCACGACCGCGCGACCGGACCTCACTCCCGCGCGGGGGCTCACCTCGCCCTCCGCAGTCCCGGGAACCACCGGCCTCCGTCCGTCACTTCCGCTAGGTTTGGACGCCGGTCCAGGAGGCCGTGAAGTCACTTCCGGGGAATACCATTTTCCGGCCGTCTCCAGGGGGAGGCGCCGTTGCTCCCCCTTCTGCGGGGAAGTGCCCTGGCCGGGGTGGGGGTGGTGGCCCGCCTGGGGGCGGGGCCGAGCGCGGGACTCCAGGCCCCGACGGGCTCTGCGGCCGGGGCGGCGGGGGCGCGCCCCGCGAGGCCTTCACGGCACCCCTCAGCCTCCTGTCACCGCAGGGAGCGGCCCGCGCCGAGGGGCGCAGAGAGGTGTAGAGAAGCGCCAGCCGGCGTCGAGGGCCTGTGGAGAGCGCCCGGGGGCCGGAGGAGGGGCCGCCGCATGCGGCCTTCTCCGCCCCGCTCCGGGCGCTAAAGGGGTCGGTTCTTCTCAGAACATCAGCGACCCCGGGACCAGGATCAGGGACGTGCCTCTCGGGGCTTCTCTCGGCCGCCGCGGTCCGAGAATCCACGGGCGGGGCTTAGACTGTGACTGTCCCCGGGTAGAATAAAAAGGCTTCCTCAAGTTGCGCCCCAGGAGGAGTCCCCAAGGAATGGGCAGACAGATGATAACCGGCCGGGGGTGGCGGTAGGAGGGACGAGGCCACCTCCGCAGCCGCGGGCTGGCCACCACCTCCCACCCCGGTCTGGCCGGGGGCGGGCTGCGCAGCCGGGGAGGGCCCGCCGCCCACGCTTCTCCACTGCCCCGCGGGCGTCCTCGGCGTTTCCGAAAGCACTTTCTACGGAAGGATGCTGCTGGCCTGGCCTTTCTGCCTGAAGCAGAGCGTCTGTAAATGTTTTGTTCGTGGATATTGCCGGCCATATGTGATGTTGGAGTAAGCTGTCGTTCAGCAGTTGGCGTGGGTTTTATGGAACCCTGCCTCCTAGCCAGGGGCCGGGGAGTCTTGGCAGGCAATGAACTTAAAATTTGCAAGCATGCCTCGGTTTCATCAACCTAGGTACTGCACCGACTGCTTTCTGAATCTCGTACCAGGAGTGTGGGTTGACTTCCTTTCAGCGTGGTCTGTTCGCGGGTGCACTGGAGATGCACTCGTTTCAGGCTTTCATGGCGCACCTTTGTCTCGTTTTCCTAACACATCATTTCTAGCCTTTGTCTCAGCTCCAAGAACTTAAGCCCTTATACCAAGAACAAAAACACCCTAGCAAGTTAAATTAAAAATTAAAATTAAAGTAATTAAAAAAACAAACCCTGCAAACATCTCCAAACCTTTCGACCAAAATATGTATAGATGAATGTGCAGACCAAAGGTTCAAGATATTATATTTAAAAATGAGTAGGGGCGCCTGGGTGGCTCAGTCGTAAGGCGTCTGCCTTCAGCTCGGGTCAGGATCCCAAGGTCCTGGGATGGAGCCCTCCATCGAGCCCTCCATGGGGCTTCCCGCTCAGCAGGAAGCCTGCTTCAGCCTCTCCCACTTCCCCCTGCTTGTGTTCCCTCTCTCGCTGTGTCTCTCTCTGTCAAATAAATAAATGAAATATTTTAAAATAAATAAAAATGAGTCAAGGTTAAAGGTGATGTCCTTTCTAAGGCATACTTCAGTATTCCAAGTACATATTCCATAGGACGCTCCCTGAGAACTGGGCAACCCAACAGTTCCCTGCTCTCTGGAATTTCAATGCCAATTGTGACTTTTTCTCACTCTCCAAATCAACACGCAGTAAGTAATTATTCAAAGCACCTGGAAGTGGGAGCGGTGACGAGGATGAGGGGAGAGGAAGAGTGAATCCAATACACCGAGTATCAACAGATCTTCCTATCATCCTGAATAGCTTTCCCACGTGCTTTGGAAGTTTCAGCAAGCACCTAAGGAACGTTTTAAGAATCCTAATCTCAAAAAAATGGGTGGTTTTAAGATCATTTCTCAATTCTCTTGGCCTTTCAGCTTGCATAACTAGTCCATTGGCATAACAATAACCTAAGAGGTTTTAAATAAATGCCTCTTTAAAAGGGAGAAGGGAAAAAGGGGGAGAGGAAACCTAAATAACCAGATGCATCTATATCTAATGACAAATTGGGTAAATAGGACGTTATCAGCGGTTTGATGCACAGCTGATAAAAATTATCTTCAGCTAGGCATCCTTGAGGTCTGATTACAGAAGTGACCCTAGCCTACCCACGCACCTAAAGTTTATTTAAGAGATTGACCTAGGCTCTTCCGGGCTTTTAGCAAGAAGACTGGTAGGGGGAAATGTATCCCTTGCTAGTTCTTTGAGGCCATGGCACTTCTCAGCAACTTCTTCCTTTGGTGTTTCTGCTCTTCCTGGCTGTGTTTTCCTATTAGCCTTGGTTCTCAGGCTTCTAGAGGAGAACCTCAAATTGCAGCTGGTGCTGAGTTGGAATCTGAGGCTGAGCCTTGGTCTTTGCTGCGGCCTCTAGATGGAAGAGACAGATCTGGCTTCCTTTCTCCTCTTTTCAAGGTTCTGTATGGTGGGCAAGGTGGCAGCCCCAGGCTGCAGCCAGACTCCAGAGCTTTGCGCTACATGAAGAGGCTTTATAAGGCATATGCTACCAAGGAGGGGATCCCTAAATCCAACAGAAGTCCTCTCTACAACACTGTTCGGCTCTTCACATCCTATGCCCAGCACAAGCAGGCTCCTGGGGACCAGGCAACAGGTATGTAGGAGCAGATCTGTCCGTCTGCCCCAAGGGTTAATGGGTGGTGGGAAGCTGATAGTCTTGTCTGTGTTTCAGTTACAGAATGGAGCTGGGCCTTGCTCTTTGAATTACTTTTTATTTTGCATGATACTCAGTATCCATATTGAAACAAATCCGGTACTTGACCTTACTGTTTCTTTCTAATGCCATCATGGATTAACGTGGGCTCATAGGGTGAAACTTCAGAGCTGCAAGAGACTTAATGGCTCTAAAGACTGAGCAGAGTGTTGCTGGAGGTCAGCATCTTGTCCAAAGTCACAAAATCAAGACTGGAAACCTGGTATTTTGACCTCTGTTTGCTTATTATTCCCATTCTATTCATGCTGACCTGGAAATGTGTCTGAAACGTCTCCTAGCTACTGGTATATTGTGTTAAATAGGATGTTTTCCCCTTGTTTGTTGCTTTCTGTGAGAGGCAGACTGAAGACAGCATTTGGAACAGTAGGTCCTCCCAAGAACAAAGTGTTAGTCATCAATCTGACCCAGCACCTTGGAGTCCTGTGCGTGTGAGAGAAAGGAGCGGTGCTTTAAAAAAACAAAACAAAACAAAAAACCTAGATTCACTAGCTCACGACCAAAACCATTCTAACCCAGGGGGTCAGCTGTGGCTGTTTATTTTTTTCTTCTTAAAGATTTTATTTATTTGATAGAGACACAGCGAGAGAGGGCACACAAGTGAGGGAGAAGGAGAAGCAGGCTCTTCGCTGAGCAGTGAGCCCGATGCGGGGCTCGATCCCAGGACCCTGGGATCATGACCTGAGCCGGAGGCAGACGCTTAACGACTGAGCCTCCCAGGCGCCCCCAGCTGTGACTGTTTAAAACCTTTCCTTCTTCCTTGAGGTCCTATTTTATGAGATTGGTTTTAAAGCTTCCATTTGTTATCAATCTCAAGTGTTCCAAATTAGACCATTAAGTTCTTTATTCTGTTCATTAGGGCTTAGAAAGTCTTTAATAAGGCTGGTAAGTGTGTTTATTACAGTTATCTCTCCAGAGACTTTCCTAAGAGGAAAAATAGTATTTACTAGCTTCTATGTTTGGAGTCATTTACTGAGATTGGGAAACTAGAGATTGGGAAATGTAATGATTCTCTATTGTTTTTATTCACCACCAGAGCTGTTCAGAATTTTTGGTGATAAAATAGCCAGTTGTAGTCACTGGCAGTTAATTATGGTATCTATCCCCAGTATTTTCTCTAAACCCACCCCCCACCCTTTTTAAGGCTGGAGGAAGTGGGGAAGGAGAAGGGAGAAAACGCATTATGAAGGATAAATGCCTTGATTTGACTTGCTATTATGTTTTTGTATTAAAGCACTACCGGTGGGTTGTTTTTCTTCTCAGGATCCGTTCCATCAGTGGACCTGCTGTTTAACCTGGATCGTGTTACTGCCGTTGAAAACTTATTGAAGTCAGTCTTGCTATACACTTTCAGCAACTCCATTTCTTTTCCCTCTGCTGTTAAATGTGTGTGCAACCTGGTGATCAAAGAGCCCGAGTCTTCTAGCAGGACCCCCCATAGAGCTCCGTCCTCATTTACCTTTAACTTACAGTTTGAATTGAAAAAGACATACACATGGTTTGAAGTTGATGTGACCACTCTTCTTCGGCCTCTAGTGGCCTCCAACAAGAAAAGTATTCACATGTCTGTGAATTTTACCTGCTCGAGAGACCAGGGGCAGGATCCTTCAGCTCAGGACAGGCCATTTAACGTGACCCTCCAGGTGCCCCCTTCACTGCTTTTATATCTGAATGACACAAGCGCTCAGGCTTATCACGGGTGGTGTTCCCTTCGCTATAAACGGAGGCCTTCACAGAGTGCTGACCACAACAGGGGTCTGTCTGTCTGCCCCAAGGGAGAAGGGTCGGCTGAGGGTGTAAGATTTCCTCGTCACCGGAGAGGTCAGGAAACCGTCAGCTTGGCATTGAACAAGCCTCTGGTTCCAGCTTCTTTGAATCTGAGTGAATACTTCAAACAGTTTCTTTTTCCCCAACACGAGTGTGAGCTCCATGACTTCAGGCTAAGCTTCAGCCAGCTGAAGTGGGACAACTGGATCGTGGCCCCGCCCAGATACAACCCTCGATACTGTAAAGGGGACTGTCCAAGGGCAGTTGGACATCGGTACGGCTCGCCAATTCACACCATGGTGCAGAACATCATCCACGAGAAGCTCGACTCCTCAGTGCCAAGACCGTCGTGTGTACCTGCTAAATACAGCCCTCTCAGTGTTTTGACCATTGAACCCGATGGCTCAATTGCTTACAAAGAATATGAAGACATGATAGCCACTAAGTGCACCTGTCGTTAATGTAGGGTTCTCTAAACTAAAACCTTGAGCCTCTTCAGCAAAGGAAATACCGTGTGCCTCTCTGTGCCTTCAAGGGAGAGCTCTGTGCCGAATGGCTATAATGGGGTATGTGTTGTGTAAGGAGGTGCCTGTGTAGATTCTGTGACATCCATCAGTGTAAAGTGGTAACATCTGCCTCTTTTATTTTCAAATGTAAATGAAATTATTTTGGAGGGCTTCAGACTTTTTTTCCTGAGCGATTTTTTTCTTTTCGTTGGGAGTCTGGTTATTCATGTAAGAAAAAAATCTTAACATAAATCTTGGATGGAATTGCAGCTCTAAATACAGTTCTGAGTGCTATAGTTTTATTTAATGGAAGAATAAATCCCTCTAGTGGCATAAATTTACCGTGTGTGTTTTGTTTTTTTTTTAAAGGATTGCTCTTAAATGGTCTTTGGGGAGAGAGAAGTAGTATAATCTATAAGCTAGTCTTGGCTTAACTTTTTAGTTAAGAGAAGTTAGCTTTTCTACCTAAAACCTGGTGAAGGACATTTACTGGGACTGGAAGCACATAACCTATGCCTGCTGTATCAGTGTGATGGGAGCACCGTATGCTAATTCAGCTCTTCAGGTGGCCTGTATAAATAGGGTGACTCACATCAAACGGTATAACATTTGTCCCTTTTATCTAACGGAAATTGCCTTGCAGATTTTGACAAGAAAATGCAGTGTTCAAGATTTTTAGAATATTTTCTCCTTTATGTATTTAAAACCTCTGACCCTATGGAAGGAAGTCAGGGAACATTTTTTCCTCTTTTCATTTTTGTTTGTTTTTGCAGATTTCCCTCAGCTCCCATCACTCTGCCCCCACAAATTTTTTCCAGGTGGTTTTGGGAGTGTTGCCGTTAAATGAACCTGGCAGTGATTAGGTTACATTACAGAACAAGCCTGGTTTGGATATCAGGACTTATATGTGAGTTTTCAATAAATCCTACCTTGGGAGAGCCCTAGAGGTACAGGGTTAGGACCAATGTAGGGATGCCTGTTTCAACGTTTCTAACACCCTAATCTACAAACCAAAGTAACTCCTAAATGTGAGATGTACTTTTCATTTTTTTTTTTAGTTTTATTTACTTGAGTAAACTCTTCACCCAACATGGAGTTTGAACTCAGAACTGCGAGATGTAGACTCTCTTGCTCTTCCAAATGAGCCATCCAGGCGCCCCCTGAGAATAGAATTCTTAATTTCCTTTTCAGTTTTTTCCTGGTGTGATGCTATCTTGCATACAGGTCACAAGCCTGCACATACTGACAGAAATGCTCTTCTAGCCGCTCCAAAAACATTTTTAAGAAAAATGAGCCTGGAGGTGTCTGGGTGCCTCAGTCATTAAGCGTCTGCCTTCGGCTCAGGTCGGGATCCCAGGGCCCTGGGTTCGAGTTCCGTGTCGGGCTTCCTGCTCAGCAGGAAGCCTGCTTCTCCCTTTCCCTCTGCTGCTCCCCCTGCTTATGCTCTCTCTCTCTCTCCCTGTCTTTCTCTCTGTCAAATAAAATCTTAAAAAAAAAAAAATGAAACTGTAACAAAGGGAGAAGTTTTAGGTGGCCCAGTTTCCAAGTAACTGCCATCTTGTTGTCTAACCTGAAGGAGGCCTTATTCTGTTGTTAATTAGGGTGCTAGTCTAAGAGATGGTGTTTCAAGGGTTTTGTCTAGTCTTCTGTCATTCTTCAGGGTAAAAAAATAACTGGCCTGGAAAGGGCATGAATAACCGTGGTGATGTGCAATAGAACTTACTTGAAGGTAAGTCTCTCTTAAAGACAGCCGTTTTCAAATGGACCACATGAAATACGTATCAAGTTAATGTACTCCTCGTAATTCCAACTAAACTGAGATTTTCTCCCCCAAAACAGGAATTTGCTTTCCTTTTTTCATGGCCTAGTTCTGTGGTTGAGTATGGATATGGTGGTCTGCAATCTGAAGGTTTAGGAAAAAAGAAAAGGAGTTGTTCTGATGGAAGTTAAGGATTAGGGTCAATGCCAAAATTAGAAAAAGTTCATCTTTACAGGTAACTTCTAAAGTTGACTTGTGTATAGTATTTAGATCCTACAATTGTGTAGTGATAGCATGAAGAACTGTAAGTTTGGCTTCCCTGTTATTTTGGGTTTTTTAAGCTTTACTTGTTAATCTAGTTTCTTCATGCATAGGACAGTGTTAATATTAAAGGATGATAAATCTTCTAAATTTAAGTTTCAAAGACTCTTCTGCACGACAGAGGAGGATATACTACTAGTCTCCCAACTGCCTCCTCCAAATGAAACCTGTTTTTCTTTGGTTACTCTTAGAAAAGCTGACACTTAAGAAAAGAAATGAGAAAGGACAACGGTGATTGAAATCTGGAAATTCAAGGATGAGGCTACATGTGCCTTAAAGAGATGCATTCAGCTTTGGTATTTAGTTCAGATGAGATAGGAGGTCACCTAATGGGATGGGTGCTTTAGTATGCCAAGGAACAATGGGGCATGTCAAGAGCTGGTTTTACCTTCAGCTGTGAGTTTCCTGCTCCTTATCTGTTTAAATCAACTCCTGTGTTAAATTGAATACTTGGTGTATTGAACTAACCAGGTTCAAGGGCAGAAGCCACTGGACTTGGTTTAGAGCTCAGTTTAGACAGTCTGTGGGGGAAATGTGGGGTAAAGGAAGTGTTCATGGTTACATATTGATAAAAGAAAAATGCTCAGAACTTGATATCAAAATTTTAAGTAACCAATTTTAATTTGTAACTTTAGGATTGTAAGTTATAAAATGATAAGTGAAATTAAAATACTTATTCTGTTAGAGGATGTTAGTCCCCAAAACATTTCTTAAAATCTCATTGGCTGAAGGGATTGATAGAAAAGCATTCTGTTTTATCCATTAACTGTTCTCTAAATAGAAATACAAGGAAACAACACAACCAGGAGATTCAGATACTTCATTTTTTTTTTAATGATTTTATTTATTTGACAGAGACAGAGAGGGAACACAAGCAGGGGGAGTGGGAGAGGGAGAAGCAGGCTTCCTGCGGAGCAGGGAGCCGGGTGCGGGGCTCAATCCCAGGACCCTGGGATCATGACCTGAGCCGAAGGCAGACGCTTAACGACTGAGCCACCCAGGCGGCCCCAGATACTTCATCCTTGACCAAAATTGACAAGTAGGTACTCTTCGTGTGTATAATTACTTACTGATGTAGTTGTCCTTCCCAAAGCACAAATTTATTAGTTAATGTTTAGAAAGGGACCTAATAGGTTAGACCAGGGCTATTTCAGTAATTAAAGAATAGGATTTTTTAAGTGGTCTGATAGTATTTCTTTGTCCTACTTCAGTGTGTAATGCAATTTCTAGGGAACAACTGAGTAATATATGTGGTTAAGGGTCAACTGCATTTTGGGCATTTTATTGCTTAGGAATAAGGGCTGTGTGGGGCGCCTGGGTGGCTCAGTCGTTAAGCGTCTGCCTTCGGCTCAGGTCATGATCCCAGGGTCCTGGGATCGAGTCCCACATCAGGCTCCCTGCTCAGCAGGAAGCCTGCTTCTCCCTCTCCCACTCCCCCTGCTTGTGTTCCTGCTCTCTCTGTCCAATAAATAAATAAAATCTTAAAAAAAAAAAAAGGAATAAGGGCTGTGTGAACAGTTTAGAGTCGGTGTCTCTCCCTGTTGGAATGCTGTGACACGCAGTGGTAGAGGTTCACAGCCGGTGCCTCGGTATTTTGGCTTTCTCAGAAATAATTAGCTCACTGAATAAATATTTATTGAACACCGACTATGGCCCAGGTGCTCTGTGTGGTTAAGAACGGAGTCTGATGTTCTGCTGCAGGAAAAATATATCATGTACCGGAAACAGAGACTTCCTTTATTTCTCTAAATTCCAAGAGGGCTTTTGTCACCACAGAATATTCATTGGAAGAATACATTTTGGGGTGGTACTACAGAAGCAGGCTGAATAGTATCTTTAGAATTTTTTAAAATAAACTTTATTTTAAGGTAATTGTAGATTAACATGCAATAGTAAGAAATACCAGAGAGATCATGTTTATCTTCTTGTTGCAAGGATGCTAAACTTGCAAAACTGTAGCATACTATCAGAATTAGGATATTGTCATTGATAGAATAGATTTTTTTTTTTTTACATTGAAAACTACTTGGTCAAGGGAAATGTTCATCCTAACGTCAAAGTTTTGCTAGATCCCTGGTATTTTGTGAAGTTAATATTTTGATATTATTCAATGGTATAATATTTTTTCATCTCCTGCCGTTTCACCCCTACCCTTAAAACTTTGAGCCCTTTAAACTATAGTTTTATTTTTTAATTCTTTTAAAGATTTATTTATTTGAGAGAGAGAATGAGAGATAGAGAGCATGAGAGGGAAGAGGGTCAGAGGGAGAAGCAGACTCCCCGCTGAGCAGGGAGCCCGATGTGGGACTCGATCCCGGGACTCCAGGACCATGACCTGAGCCGAAGGCAGTCGCCTAACCAACTGAGCCACCCAGGTGCCCTAAACTAGAGTTTTATTAATTCAATAAGTACCTATTGGTGTACACCACATGTTAGATACTCTTCTAAGTGGCGTCATAGTGGTAAATAAGATAAACATGGTACTTGTTCTCACGGAACTTTATATCAGTGTGGCGAGACAGACAATATACAAATACCACGAGCAGCCATATCCAGGAGCTTCTAGGCAGGACAGAGGTGAGAATGAACTTGTGTTCTAAGAACAGAAAGAACTGGGTGTGACTGGCAAGTAGAGGAGGAGAAGGGGTGGGGTGTCAAGTGGAGTAGGGGGGACATGAGATGGAAGAAGCAGACAGACCATAGAGGTGATAAAATACCTTGTTAGGCCAGGACAAGGGGATTGACTAAGAGGCCGTGGAGAATGTTAAATCAGGGACTGGAAATGGTCAGATTCATTTTTTTTCTTAAATATTACTCTAAATATTACCTGTAGAGTTGTTTAGCAGAAACTAGTCTGAGGGGCACCTGGGTGGCTCAGTTGGTTAAGCGTCTGCCTTCTGCTCAAGTCATGATCTCCAGGATTGAGCCCTGCATCGGACTTCCTGCTCAGCAGGGAGTCTGCTCCTCTCTTTCTCTCTCTCTCTCTCTCTCTCTCTCCTCCCCCCCGCCCCTCCCTACTGCTCGTTCTCTCTCTCTCAAATAAAATCTTAAAAAAAAAAGTCTGAAGCCTGAAGGCCCTCTGGGCTTTAGGGGGCTGTTGTCAGGGTCCAAGGGAGAGATGATGACTTGGATTATGGCAGTGGAGAGGGGCATGCAGAAAGGTGAAGAACCTGGTGTGTATTTTTGTGTTTTCTTGCTTTTGTTACTTGGCAAATCTCTCTGAGGTTGTAGGATGGCAACTTTTTAGAGAAGAAACTCCGGTCCCTGCTATGAAATGGAAGGATAAGACTTCCCCCATTCCCTGGCTTCGTATTCCCATCCACATGAACTGCATCTGAATTACAATTTTTCTTTGTTCTATTTGCTTTCTTCTGGCAAATTTCTTAGGAGTTTAATTAGTGTGGGGGCGCCTGGGTGGTTCAGTTGGTTAAATGTCTGCCTTCGGCTCAGGTCATGATCTCTGGGTCTTGGCATGGAGTTCCAGCCCTGCTCAGCGGGGAGTCTACTGTCCCTCTCCCTCTTCCCCCCCTACTCGTGAGCATGTGCGCACTCTCTCTCTCTCTCTCTCTCTCAAATAAAATCTTTAAAAAGAAAATATTTTTTAAAAAGTTTTGTTTTGGTCTTTGCCTTTCATCTTAGAGGCTTTTCTAAAAAATCTTCCATTGTGCATCTATAAGTATATGGCCCTAGAAAGCTGTGGGAATGTCTGCGTGAGAGGGCCAGAGGTGTTAATACGCTCTTGGGTTTGCCGCTCCCAAGAGCTTCTATAGGTTTCTGCGCAAAAGAACTACTGTATCTTTTGATGGGAGGAAGAGGGGACAAAATACAGACTTAGCGTCTGGTGGTTTTAGATAGCAGCAATGCAAGGGGCTATGAGCTTTTACCTAATCTTGTTATCCCAATCTGGGGACATTTTCCCCCAATCTCTACCACACCTGGAGATGACTACTCTGGAGCCTCTTTGATTCCATACTTCTACAGAATTAACCCTCCTTCTCTATTGGGGCAGAGTTGGTCACTTGGGGTGGGGGGAGTGTACGTTGGGGTCTAACTGTTGTATCTACAGACTCTGTCGATACCCACTTAGAGTCCTAGCTGGTACCGTTGGCTTCCATGGTACATGGCATCTTCATTTCCTGAGATTTCCCCGGCTTCTGTGTGCTCCTCCAGTAGCTTCTTGTTGACGTCCCACCCATACCAGGTTTAGGTTTCCTTTTTCATGATCTCTGCTCACACTTGAGGCCAATTTCCACCTCCCCAAAATCTGTTCACACTCATCTGCTAAACTCTCCTCACCTGT
The DNA here is from genome assembly GCF_037043125.1 of Eumetopias jubatus. Classification (NCBI taxonomy): domain Eukaryota; kingdom Metazoa; phylum Chordata; class Mammalia; order Carnivora; family Otariidae; genus Eumetopias; species Eumetopias jubatus. The sequence continues at coordinate 26,561,594 of NW_028274811.1, read as the reverse complement.
TCTTTGCCTTTAGGGGTATGTTTGATGATCACTTGTTCTAATGGCAGTGGAGGGGGTAGCAAAGATGAAGGTGTGTGTGCAGTGCTCCACCTCAAGAGGTACTTCTTCAAGGCCCGTGTGAAGTTCAAACATCTGGTTAGAGAAAATGGATTAGAAAAGTCGAAGGGGAGCTTGGGTGGCTCATTCGGTTAAGCATTTGCCTTTGGCTCAGGTCATGACCTTGGGGTCCTGGGATCGAGTCCTGCATCGGGCTCCCTGCCCAGCGGGGAGTCTGCTTCTCCCTCTCCCTCTGCCCGCCGCCCCCCCCCCCCCGCTCATGCTCTCTTTCTCTCTCCCTCAGATAAAATCTTTTTTAAAAAAAGAGGAAACTGTAATCCCTTTGTAATCTGCAAATGTGTTCTCTGATGGCTTGCTTAAACTTCACCTTATCCTTGAAGTGACCGTCAGTTAGTTTTAGGTAAGGAAAGTAGACATACTTCTAAGGCAGGAGAACATCCAATATTTGGACTGCATGCCATATTTAAGATGTAAAAAATACCTCATTAGATAGTATTAAATAGTAAGACCAGCCTACTTGCCAATAAGCAATTGGAAGTTTTGCCTCAATGTAGAAAAGTGGAGTTCAGTTGTACTTTTTTTTTTTTTTAAGATTCCATTTATTTATGAGAGAGAGAGAAAGAGAGAGAGCACATGAGAGGGGGTAGGGTCAGAGGGAGAAGCAGACTCCCTGCCGAGCAGGGAGCCCGATGCCGGACTCGATCCAGGGACTCCAGGATCATGACCTGAGCTGAAGGCAGTCGCTTAACCAACTGAGCCACCCAGGCGCCCTCAGTTGTACCTTTAAAGAGGGGAAAACAGGGGCGCCTGGGTGGCTCAGTCCTTAAGCGTCTGCCTTCGGCTCAGGTCATGGTCCCAGAGTCCTGGGATTGAGCCCCACATCAGACTCCTTGCTCAGTGGGAAGCCTGCTTCTCCCTCTCCCACTCCCCCTGCTTGTGTTCCCTCTCTTGCTGTATCTCTCTCTGTCAAATAAAATCTTTAAAATAAAAAAAGGAGGGAAAACAGTTTAAGTCAAAGGTTAACGTGCCCAACTTCCATTGCATCATTTGCCAGGAAAATTTGGGCTGTAAACTTAGCAAATCATTGCATGGTTGGAGAAGAAAATGATCAGGATCACAAGTTGTCATTGTGTCCGTGCCCTTGACCATTGTCACTTTGTGAAATACTTAGAAAGGGCTAACGCCAGCTTGTGGAGAGGAAGGAATGTTGGGCTAAACTCCCACACAGGGAGCTTTCCCTGGAACTGAGGGGTTCACACCTTCGTCTTTTTCAGCTCTTTCTCCAACAACAGTACTGGCAAGTGGGGGCAAAAAGGATCCCCAGCCGAGCAGCACTCTGTTTATTACCACTCTTCAAGATCCTACTCGAGAGACTTGGTAGGCCCAGGGAAGAGAGGAATGAAAACCATGAGCCCTGGAACCACCCTGGCTATACCTTGGGGCAACTGAGCTAACGTCTCTGAACTGACTTTCCTCATCAATAAAATAGAGATAGTAATAGTGCCTATTTCAAAGTGTTTTATTTATTTATTTATTTTTTAAGATTTTATTTATTTATTTGACAGAGAGAGACAGTGAGAGCAGGAACACAAGCAGGAGGAGAGGGAGAGGGAGAGGGAGAAGCAGGCTTCCCGCTGAGCAGGGAGCCCGATGTGGGACTCGATCCCAGGACCCTGGGATCATGACCTGAGCCGAAGGCAGACGCTTAACGACTGAGCCACCCAGGCGCCCCAACATATTGGATCTACTTGGATATATTAAGTATGTATTATAAAAATTCATCTTAAAATTTTTTAAATGAGGCCATTAGATTATTTTTTTAAAAGAGATTGCTTTTTTTTAATATTTTATTTATTTATTTGAGAGAGAAAGAGTGAGAGAGAGAGCATGAGAAGAGAGAGGGTCAGAGGGAGAAGCAGACTCCCCGCTGAGCAGGGAGCCCAATGCGGGACTCGATCCCTGGACTCCAGGATCATGACCTGAGCCGAAGGCAGTCGCTTAACCAACTGAGCCACCCAGGTGCCCTAGATAATTTAAAACTACATGTGTGGCTCATATTCTCTGCCTCATAGCATTTCACTGTGAACCGCATACTGACATTGCCTCCCAAGGTAGAGCTCATGACACTTCTAAAGTACACCCATTATGTATTTATTACTTTGTCTGATACAGTTCCCTCCTATTATGCAGTAGCTTTCTCTTAACTAGTTATACTCAAGTGTACTTCTTTTCCACTCTTGAACAGCCCAAGCATGGTGGAATCGCTGATCGTAAGAGAGGGATCCCAGCTCTCACTGGTAAAGGCAGTCAGTTTGAGGAGAGAAGCACAGATTGAGATACATGTGAAACTTGCTTTAATTTTCCGCAGCTACCTTTGGAGTGCAGTCCTTGGCCTGACTGTCTGCCCCATCCGAGTCAAAGGAATTGATGTACCATAGAGGTCTGCCTACCAGGAGCCTACCCTGCCAGAGTTCTTTTTCTTTCATGAAGCTCCACTCATGAAGTGGAGAACCACCATGTAGACACACGTGTGCTGTCAGGATGGGATATGCTGTGACTTGATAGGTGCTGAGAACAACTTAGATATTTTAATGATTTCATCAAGTCAGATCAGAATTGGTTAACACGTAGCATCAGGCTATACACTTGTGAGCAGGCTCCTTTGGTATTACAGCTAAAGATTCTTTGTAAAATAATTAGATTTTAATTGACCCTCAATAGGAATTTTTAAAAGTCATGTGACCTCCATTCATATGAATGTCAGGACATGTAGCCCTGGGTTCTGATCACCTGGGTTGCAAGATGCTTTTAGGTCTCTGGGCAGATCTCTGTTCTGAACTAGTGGATAAAAGAATTTAAGAATATGTGAACTTTCTTTCTGCTTTCATTTTCTTTTTAAGAAGATTTTATTAGAGTGTGCGCACACAAGAGAGAGCATGTGTCAGTGCGTGCAGAAGCAGGGGGGAGGGGCAGAGGGAGAGGGAGAAGCAGGCTCCCCACTGAACGGGGAGCCTGATGTGGGGCTGGATTCCAAGACCCTGGGATCATGACCTGAGCCCAAGGCAGATGCTTAACCAACCCAGCCACTCAGGCGCCCATCTTTTTGCTTTTAGATGTTAACACTTAAAATATCAGCGTGGTTAGAGTGCTTGGAGGCTATCTGTTGTTCTGTATATGAAGATCTTGGGCAAGAATTGGCCAGGGTCAGCAACAACTGTTAACTCTATGTGTATATATGCGTATATCCATACATACACATACAGAGGGAAAAGTTCACATACTATAAAATTCAGCATTATAAACTATGTATTTAGTGATTTTTAGTTTATTCACAACTATTATGCAACTATCACCTCCCTCTAATTCCATAACATTTCCATCATTTCCCCCAAAAACTTCGTACCAATTAATACTCACTTCCCATCCCCTCTCCTCCCAGCCTCTAGCAACCTACTAATCTGCTTTCTGTCTCTGTCGATTTGACTGTTCCGGACATTTCCTATAAAATAGAATCACAATATGTGGTCTTTTTGTCTGGCTTTTTCCATTTGGCATAATCTTTTCAAGGTTCATTCATGTTGCAGCATGTATCAGTCCTTAATTTCTTTTTACGGCTGAATAATACTCCATAATATGGAAATACAACACTGTTTGTACATCTGTTGAAGGCCATTTGGGTTCTTTGTACTTTTTGGCTATTATGAATAATGCTGTTATAAACGTGTACAAGTTTTTGTTTTCAGTTTTCATGTTTTCAGTTCTATTGGTTATATACCTAAAAGTAGAATTGCTGAGTCATAGGGTAACTGTTTAAGTGTTTGATAAACTGGCAAACTGTTTCCAAAGCAGCTGCACCATTTTACATTCCCACCAGCAGTGCATGAAGATTCCGATTTCTTTATGTTCTTGCCAACATTTAAAGAACGTCTTTTTGATTCTTGTCATTTTAGTGGGTGCTAAGTGTTATCTCATTGTGGTTTTGATTTGCATTTGATATTGAGCATCTTTTCATGTGCTTCTTGGCCATTTGTATATCTTCTTGGGAGAAATATCTACGCAAATCTTTTGTCCATTAACAAAAAAGCTGGATTATCTCTCTTATTGTTAACTTGTAAGCCATTAAGGGTATTAAGGTAAATGTAATTTAGATAAAGCACTCACTGCTCCAGGAAGACCAGATGGCTACAGTTTGGCTTTATCTTTAATTCTTTGCAGGCATGTGTTAAGTTTTTGAAAACAACCATTGTTTTTTGTTTTTTTCCTTCCTTTTTTTTTTTTAAGATTTTTATTTGTTTATTTGAGAAAGAGCACAGGGAGGGGCAAGAGGACAGGGAGGGAGAAGCAAACTCCCTGCGTAGCTCAGAGCCCAACGCAGGGCTGGATCCTAGGACCCTGAGATCATGACCTGAGCTGAAGTCCGATGATTAACCAGCTGAGCCACCCAGACACCCAAAACAACCATAGTTTAGAGACTATCTATGAAATAGCGCCTACTCCCATCACTAAGAAAGATTATTAATTTCATCCTAAGAATCAATGCAAAGGCTTTGGAAATGCTATTGAACACTCTTGGCAATCCTTGATTCCATCCTTGACAGCAACTCCCCAGAATTCTTTTTGTTGTGGCCAAGCAAGAAACTGAAGCAACTGCTCTGAAAAGACAGTAGCCCCTTCTAGTATGGTAAGTCACATCTTTTTGTTAAAACTCTCAAAAGGAGAAAGTGAAGCAATAATGGTAGAGGCCTGAAGGAAATGACCAGTCCAGGATTGAATGTTGCTTTAAAGCTTGTTCCCCCAGTGAGGAGATGAGGTGGAAGAAGCAGACAGATGACCCAAGACCTTGTTGGCTAGCCCAAGGGGAATGGCTAGGAGTCCAGCCCTCACTGGACACTCCCTCATGCCTCCCCCAAAGCACATGCGCGCGTGCGCATACACACACACGTGTACACATACACCTACCCATTACTGCATCCCGGAGGCCAAGGCCATCCGTGGGATGTTGCTACCAGCTGTGAACTCCCAGAATGGAGGAATGACACAGCTGTTCACCCAGGATCAGTTCTCCCAGATGCATTCGTTCAACAAGCACTGATCTTAGTTCTGAATCTGGTACACCAGGCACCCTTTCTTTCAAGAGTTCAAAATCTGTCTAATGGGGCAGATACATGACTATTCTACAATGTAGCATTAGATGGGGCAGGGAACAATGAACCCTGCCTAGAGATATCAGAGAAGCTTCACCAGGAGGGGATGCTTGGCTCAGCCGTTGTGTAACTCAGTGTCAAGATGGGTCCTTACTGGGGACGTTTGCTAGTGGGGGAGGGACAAAAAGAAGAAACTTCAGCATATGCCCAGACCTCCATAGCAGGTAACTATGGGATGGGAGCCTATGCTTCTGGGTCGTAAGACACCTTGGCCTGACATCAGCTTCACCTTTGGCCCATGCTGGTATGAAGAAACAGGTAGAATCCAGGTCAACTCTCCTTAGTGCAGGAATAGGAAAAAGAAACTGATTGCGATTTTCCTGTCTTTGATTTTATGTTTGTTAAGGGAAATCTTGTTTGCATTTTTATGGCAAATGTTTGTGACTTTGAACCAGGAACTGGCCTGCCTTGTGTTTCTCCTGTGCTGCTTTATCTTGTTTCCTGAGTTGGTAGTTTTGAGCTTGTGTAAGACCTGCTCAAGGGTCTCCAGCTACATCAAAGGGCTGGGATGGCAGCCCCTTAGCTCCAGGGCATCTGTGCGAGATCTCCCTTGCTCTTGTGCCTGGCAGTTACTTCTTCCAGGGAAAAAGCAGCTTGCAATACCCAAGTCTGGCTAGATTTCTTCCTGCCTGACACTGGAATCCCAATGTTGAAAGAGGTCTTGGCTCTATGTCGGAAACTTGTTAGTTTCAAGGAGCAGCAACCAGTGTTGCCTGACTCACTCAACAGAAGGAATGTATTGGAAGGAAGTGTGGTAGTTCACAGAATTGACTAGAAAACAGGAGGACCAGGCTACAAAAATAGACAGGAACCAGAAGATACTGGGCAACAAGAGCAGGATACAGGTGGCCCTGACCTCCACTGTCACCTACCTCCAGACTTTGGTAGTTTCTCACCTGTCCTTGTGTCTTTATGTCACTCACATGAGACTCCTGGCAGGGGCATCAGATGGGTCAAGCCCAGGTCTCAGGCCTAATCTGTGGCTGGCGGGCTTTCAGAGTGGGAGGAGGGGCCCTGTCTCTCCAACACAACATGGGATTCCCCCACGAGAGAAGTGTTTGGATGTCCACTGCAGCACTGTTTGGGGGAGTAGTAAGCAAAGTTGAGTAGTAAGCTACCAACAGCATGACTAACACCCACGGGAAACCTCTGGTGTATAAACCAACCCTCAGAGATGAAATGGAGGCTGGGAGGGGCGCCTGGGCGGCTCAGTCGTTAGGCATCTGCCATTGGCTCAGGTCATGATCCCAGGGTCCTGGGATGGAGTCCCGCATCGGGCTCCCTGGTCGGCGGGGAGCCTGCTTCTCCCTCTGCCCGTTGCTCTCCCTGCCTGTGCTCTTTCTCTGGCAAATAAATAAATCAAATATTTTAAAAAATTGAGGCTGGGATTTAGGGGAGATTGTACTCCCCACAGGGGAGGCAGAAGTGAGGAATAAAAGCTGATGTCATTTCCTGATGGCCTCCTACAAGCCTGCCACCAAATATATGTGATGAAATCTCATTTAATCTTTCCCTGGCAAATCTGTAGACCTCTCCCTGTTTTACAGATGAGGAAACGGAGGTCCAGGAAGGTTGGGGTTTCTCCGGGGTCCTACAGTGACTGGCATTCACGCGTATTCTTCCAGGCTGTGAACGCACACTCTTCTTCCCACTACGCTGCTTTTCCTATACCTGGGACACATGAATTGGAGAACACATCCCTGTTCTGTGGTGCGAAGTCATAGGGTGGCCAATAAGCCTGTCTCTGAATCCACATCTGCTTCCTCCAGGCAATTACTGTTAGTTGCTATTGAACCCCAGAATTTCTTTGGCGTCACCCAATAAATAGGTATCTTCCCCCTTGATCTTGTTAGCTGATTGGCTAGGAAAGTCAAAAGTAACTTCATACCTTGGTTTTTCTTTTCTTTTCTCTTTTTTTTTTCCCCTAACCTGATCCTTCTCTTGAAGTATAAAGAGTGGGCTAGAGAGGGTGTGTCTCATTCACCCCTGGCAGGGTCCTGAAAATGGAGGGACCGTGATGGACGCTGGACATAGGCACGCCCAGGTTTTAGGGCGAAGTCTCCTTTGTGTGAGTAACTGATCAGATACATCAGTTAAAATCAATATTTCCTACCAGAATGTCAAATATCTGCACGATCTGCTTCCAGAGCCAACCACGACCACAATTCATCCCACAGGCACGTGGCATGCTCTGACCCAGTCCTGCCCCCAGGCCAGCACACAGCTTTTGTGTGCAGCTCTGGGCCCAGAGCTCTAGAATTGGATTGCCTTCCCCTTAAAAATGCTGACCAGGTGACTTCTTGGCAAGCAGAGTGCACTTTTAGGAGAGGGCCTTTTGGAGAGTATCTCATTACTTTGTTAGGGCCCGAGCACAGAAAAGGCAGTTTGGCCATTCCTGGGCTTGAGCCAGCTGTTGTCCTTTCTGGGCAATGCCTTTGGGGGTCTTGTTCAGAGTCTGAGTTTATATTCTTGAAAACCAACATGAAGCTTAGCTGACACTTTTCATCTGGGTCCCAGGAGACCAGAAAAGCAAAATAGAAATTCTCACTTGACCCCCACTTACCTGTCCTGGGTCCACTGGGGCAGGAAAAGAAGAGAGGCTTCCGTCCATCTGTCTCATTTAACCTCTCTTGTCCAAGGGTATGTAGGTAACATCTGAACGAAGGTAGACCAGGAAGATGGAATGGTCCCAGGCCTGAGGCTTGGGGCCAGGCTAGAGGAGAAAAGCCAAATTATTATGGTTATAGCAAACAGAGGTTGAGATATCATCCACTGTCTGTAGGGAAAAGGTGATACATGTGTACTCGATAGGAATGTGACAGCCCAACGTTCCTTCCCAAGGACTGCTGATCTGAAAGGGAACTTTTGTTTAATCCCATGACAGCCAGTCCCTACCCACTCTTGCCCAGAGGCCTTACCTGTCAGAAGCCCCCATAGGAGAGAGTGAGCTCCATTCTCTAAGCACTTGATTCTAGTGGCTGTCTTCCTGTGAAGTGCTATCTTTAAACAAGTATGTTGAATTCATCGCAAAATTAGAAAGCAAACAAACTTGTTGTAAAGGAACATTTACAACTTAAGTAGAGATCTGTGTATAAACAATGATTCATGCTTTGTTGGATTTCTAAAAATAGACAACATGATTTTGTTGAAAGCTTTCTAGCCTCTACTGTATTTTAACCAATACATGACTATCTCTGATTATGACAGCTATGTAGCTGCTGTCTAAAAGAAAGATAAATCTGTTGATTCAGCCAGGGACTATAGATTTATTGCCACCACAAAGTCAAAAGACACAACCTTGGGAAAATATTTGCCACACATAAGGAAAAAAAAGTTAATTACCTTAATATATAAAGAGATCTTACAAATCAATAAGAAAAGACCAATAATCAAATAGAAAAATGGGCAAAGGGAATCAACAAAATTGCCAAAGTGAATACAAATGGCTTTTAAATAGACAAAACGATGTGCAATTTCGTTTATTAAAAATGTAAATTAAAGCAGTGAGATACTATTTTTGCCTTTCAGATTGCAGGTATCAAATTTTGATAATACTTTGTATTAGTGAGGATGTAGGAAAATCGTCACTCTCTTACATTGATAGAAATGTAAATTGGTACAACCTCTTTGTAAGAAATTTAACAATATCAACCAAAATTGAAAACTTACATAGCTTGTTACATTTATCTATTACTGTGTAACAAACTACTCCAAAACAGAATGACTACATTAAGAATTATTTTGCTTGTGATTTTTAGGGTCAGAAATTGAGGAAAGGCTAGGTTGAGTAGTTCTTCTCTGTTCTGTATGGTGTCAGCTGGGGTGGCTGGGAGGATCCACTTCCAATTCATCTTTTAGGAATTTATCCTACAAACATGTGAGCAAAGATATATGTCCAGGGGTATTCATTACAAAATTACTAATAGTAAAATACAGGGTTAACCTAAGCGTCTGTCAATAACCCAATTTATTTATGCCCATATAATGGGTAACTATGCACCTATTGAAAAGAATGACACAGCTCTATGTACAGATAGTGAAAGAGCTCCAAGATATAACTTCAATATAAAAGAATCAAGTTGCAGGGGTGCCGGGGTCTATCAGTAGGTTAAGCGTCAGACTCTTGATTTTAGGTCAGGTCCTGATCTCAGGGTTGTGAGATCGAGCACCCTGTTGGGCTCCATTCTCATGTGGAGCCTGGTTAAGATTCTTTCTCTCCTCCCCCTCCACCGCCACCCTTCTCTCTCTCAAAAAAAAATCTTTTTATGCCCACACCAGGAGCAGAGGAACTGGAGAACTGAAAGGGCTCTGCAAAGGGCCCCACAGTCCCTTCTGGGGATGGAGCATTTCTTGGTGGAGCCAGTATTCAGAGGATAGAGGTTTGTGAAGTCGGGGCAGGGAAGGCTGAGGACATGACAGGGAGGAAAGCACAGTGGCAGATGAATTTAGAGCATTCTCTGAAGTCTGGAGAACCCCGAAGGCAAAGACCTTGAGAGCCAGACTCCCAGGCTCGAGTGAATCCTATCCCAGCCAGAGGGGATGTGCATACGTGCAGCACCTAACGGACCCACTGAAGGCAGCAGGAGTGGATACACAATGAGCCCACTGTGGTTCAGGGGGCTGGCCAGAAGGGCCTAGACGATGCGGGATAGTGGGAGAAATGGAGAAAAGGAGGGTGGGGTGGGCAAAAATGGGAGATAAGAGCCCACAGAGGGAGTTAAGGAGCTGGAAGAGTTTTGGAAATGGAGGATCTGAGGGAGAGTTGGTCAAGGAGTGACTTAATCTGAACTGTACTCAGAGGGACAGGAACAGGCACGAGCCCCAGGCGCCTCCGTTTACTCGGCCACACTCCCTTTACTTGGCCCTCTGGAGCCCTTGGGGCCGGGCCAGGGCTTCCCCACCGAGGGGGCTGTCGGGACCCCCGGGGCCCCGAGCCCGCGCACCGCGGGAGCTGAAGACACGCCCGGTCAGGCGGCGCTGGAGGCGGGCGGGCGGGCGAGTGCCGTGGTCGCCCTTCCTCCTCCTCCTCTCGCCCCGAGCGGGAGGCGGGCGTCCGGCGTCCGGCGGGAGAACGAGTGTTCACCTCCTGGGCCCGGGGCTAAGGCGGGAGAGCGGCCACCACGGGGCGGGGGGGGGGGGGGGGGCGGCGAGGCGCGGGCGATCCCAGGGGCAGCGCCGCCACTCCGCGCTCCCGCCCCCCGTGGCCGGACGTGGCACCTCCCCCGCGGCGGCCGGAGCCGGGAGGTGGGGTCGGGAGCCGGAGCCCCGGGGCTCTGATGTCACCGCGCGGCTGCCGGCGCCCAGGAGCGTGTCTCGGGCTGGAGTTCAGGTATGCTGCGGGGCCGGGCGGCGGGGCGGGTGGCGGGGCTGGTGGCGGGATCGCTCTTCCCGGAGGGGGGCAGGGCGAGCCCCGCGGCCGGGAGGGGTAGGGGGTGGGGGATGGGGCGCCGCGGAGCAGCCGGCGCGTGGTTCCTCCGGGTGTTCGGCCTCGCGCCTAGTCTGGCGGGCGCGGGTCGAGTCGGGCCCTTGCGTGCGGGAGCTCTTCGCCGAGCGGCGGGAGCTGTCGGGGCAGCGCGCCGTGTGGCCCGCGCACGCGGTGGGGTCTCTCTCCGCGACACCCCGCTCCCGCCCCGCGCCCGCCGAGCCGCCGGAGAACGCGGGGCCCCCCGCGCCCAAGCTCGCGCTGTCCCCTCACGCGTCTGAGTCCTCCTTCCCCGACGGTGAACCCAACAGGAAAGGCCCCGAAATGCGCCGGCCAGCGGCCATCCGCTCCCCCGGCGTCCCCGGAGTCCCGCTGTCGCGCCACACCGCGTGACTCTGCCGCCCCCTGCGGTCGCCGGGCTAGTGCCTCTCTCCCGCCTCGACCTACAAGAGCTTGAAGCCCCAGGTATGTGGTCCGCCCACGGCCGCGGCCTCCTGTCCCCGGGCGCAGCCAGCACCCCGCCTTTTCTGCGCGCCCGGCGCGGCACCGAGCTCCCGTCTCTGGGGACTACAGCGGGGCTAGAGCGACGCAGAGCGGAGGCTGCGGGGGCTGCACCGTCCGTGTGGACTGACCGGGACGAAGGGCCCGCAGGGGGACTGGGAGGGCCGTGCAACCTCCCCGCATGCGGCCTGGCCGGACTAGTCTGGGGTGCTGGCACTGAAGACGCGGCCCAGGACCCCGAAGCTCCGTGTGGCAGGGTCACTGCCGTGCAGGCAGCGCCCCCACAATGAGCACGCCACTGAGGGAAGACCATCGGAGAGGGGCGCCGTGGACAACCTCTCCAGAGAGGTCAGATGTGAGGTGGCCTTTGAGAGAGTATGCTTTAATTCCTGATCTTTGTTGAGCTTTCGAGGTTGTCTGCTTTTCTGGTCACCTCACCTGGATCTGCTCCCGCTGTCTTGGTGTGGTTTTACCAGCCCCAAGCTGTCTTCATCGATTTCCCCAACAACCTCTAACTAAAAACCGGAGTCAGCCTGCTTGCCTAGACCTCTCTGCTGAGGTCTAGACCCATAACCCAACTTCCCAGCTTCCCAGACTTGCCACAAACACTGCAAAGCCTACAGGCCCCAGACTGAATGAGCACCGGCCCCTGGGCCAGTTCTCATCTCCGCTTCCTCCTTCCAGAGACTGGTGCCTCTACCTCCCAGGCCTCCGGCTCTGAACACTGCAGTCATCTTTGTGTCCTTTCCTCTCTTGCTCTTTCGTTCAGATGACAAGCATATGTGAGCCCCCCCCCCCCCCCCGCCCCGCCCTACTGCCCAACCCCAATCTGGCCGTTTTCCAGCAGGGATTCCATGCTGTTCCCCCTGCTCTGGCAAGGCTTGGCCAAAGGCCTGAAGAGCTCCTTAAGCTCTAGCCTCTGGACCTCAGTTCTATGTAGGCACTGGCCCTGCAGCCCAGCCCACTGCTGACAGCAATGCTGAGGCCAGGGCTCCGGGGGTGTCGCCACAATGGCTGGCTGGACTGCGAGAGGCTCCCTGCAGCCAGACAAGTGCGCTAACTCCTTGCTCTTTGTATTGAGGCCCCAAAACACGCTAAAGGAGCTGCACCCACCTAGAGTAGCAGGTTCTGCAAAAGGCACAGTGTGAGCATCTGCATGGTTATGGGCCTACTGAGGCCACCACTGCAAAAGTATCCTTAAGTTAGGGGCAAACGACAAACATATGTACACACAGTTTTATTATCCATTAAGCTGTTTTTATTTGGTGACTCAGAATCCTTTGTGAACACAGTAACTCACAGATACAATTTTCAAGGAAACTTCTTTGTACGTGAACAGTCGCGGGTATCTGTAGATGCTGGAAGGCAACAATGGGCAGGCATGGGTGGCATGCATCAGGGAAAACAAAGCTCCCAAGGTGGGCTCAGACTAGGAAGAGAGAGGGTTAGTGCCTGGGTGCCTAGGGCGGGTTTCCTAGAGGAGGTGACTGTCCTCCCAGGAGCTGCTACTCAGAATTGCTTCTTGTCGTCTTCAAGTCCAGAGAGTAGAAACACTCGGTGAAAGAGGTCCTCAAACCTGAGTGTGAGGACCAACGTGCAGGGCTGGTGTTAATGGGCATAAAGATACCTCCAGTAGGCACTGTCAAGATGTGCTGGTTCCAGATCAGCTGAGAGCCCCTCCTGAGAATATTGCAGATACTGCCTCTTCCTTTTAGGAAACACCATATCTTCACACCACTAACCTCCCCTCCCTCCCCTGACCTGCAATCTGTAGCATCTGAAGCCTTGGGGAAGAGGGTGGAGGGTGACTCTGAGTTCCAAATAGTATTTAGGAGGCTTAAATGAACCTGCTTTTCAGTTCCCACCCCAGCTGCCGGTCACCCTCCTCTGCACCCCTCCCCAAGCCAGCTCAGAGAAAGCAAGCCCTCCCACCTCCCCAGAGTCCCCATCGCCCATTAGGAGCCTCAGCTTCCTAAGACTTACAGCTGCTCTTGCCCTTTACGCATGAATACCCACCCAGCTCCTCGCCTCACTCGCCTTGCTCCCCTCTTGGCTCTGGGGAGGTACTGATTTCTGGCCTGTTCTGCTCCACCTGTGCTTGCCTGCTCTTATGGTTCCTAATAATGCATGAGTAACCTGGACAGTGTCCACCGTGTCAGCTGCCTCCTTCATTCTGTCCCCTTCACCAGAAAAGACGAATAGGGAGAGAAGAGTGGGCAGAAGCAAAGGAGCCCTCTTCCTTCTCCACCAAAGCCAACCCCCCCATCCACTCATTGCCAAGTTTGCTCCTTTCCTTGCCATTCCACAAATATTTTTTTAACATCAACTACGTGCCAGGCACTGAGGGTACAGAGATTAGTAAGTAGAGGGCCTGTTCTCAGGAAGTTCGGGGTGGGAATGGGAAGAGGGAATCACAGGCAAGCCAACAATTACGCTGCAGGGTGACTGGGTACTGTGTTTGGTGGGGAAGCTCAGGACACTGTAGGGGTTTCCAAAAGGTCAGGAGACCTCTAAGCTGGGTCCAGTAGGAGGAGCAAGAGTAGCAGGACAAAGGTGGGGGTGTGAGGCTGCAAAGCAGAGACCATATTGTTGCGGTATCTGCTAGTATTCTGAGAGCAGGTGGGGGTGACTTTCCCACAGTGGAGTTTAGCTTTGCTGGAGGCTTCTGGCAGTTTTTTTGGGGGGGGGGGTGATGGAGGTAAACTGGTTTTCAGCAGGGTTTGCTTCTAGGAAATTGATTCTGCCTGCAGTAAGCTTGGAGGCAGGCACAGATTCCAGACAGGGTTCTGCTTCTTACCGGCTATGTGCCCCTGGGCGAATCATTTCCCCCTTAACCCCAGTGTCCTCATCTGTAAAATGCAGATAGCACTTGTGAGGATTAAGATAAATATTTATATAAAGCACCTGGAACATAACTGACGGGGGGAAAGGAGGGTTAAGGCTATGAGGCTGCCCCTGCCCCCTGACCTGGGTCTTGCCCCCTCCTTTCTCAGCTCCTCTGTGATCTCAGAACGTTTTTGACCATTGTTTATTAGGGAAAGATCACATGGAGAAGCTAACAAAGCCGCCAGGAAGCCGCCAGGGTGGGACTGGGTTGGGGAGGGAAGGAGTATGGGTACAATCTCAGCGCTCCAGGAGGTGCCAGGGTGGAGGCGGGGGGCGGGGGGTGCTGCCAGCCTGGAGAGCCTCAGGAGGTAGTGGGCTAAGTTGCCAGCTCCTTCCCCTGAGCTAAGGGGAATAGCTGACGCCCTCAAACTCCAGAGTTGCTCCCAGGGGCTGGCCCTACCTCTGTCATCCCCGACCCGGGAGGTGGCAGCGCTAAAAATCGTGTAACCAGGGAGGGGATGTGTCAGCCCCTGGCTGTCCGTGCCGTGTTGGAGGGGCCAGCCTGAACCGGGGCTCCCCGCTCCCACCCGCCCCGCCGTCTGTGCTCTTTCAGGCCCCGCGGAGCTGGCCTCAGCCCTCACCTGCGCAGCCATGGAGGCCCCGGCGCCTGGGGGCGACCGCGCCTCCCCAGCCTCGTCCACTCGCAGCCTGGACCTGCGGCGGCTGTCCGCGCGCGCCGACTCGGACTACAGCTCTTTCCCCGCGGCCTCCGGCGCTCCCGAGCCGGTCACGCCGTCGCCTGGGACCGACCTCCTCCCTTACCTGGACTGGGACTACGTGCGCGTGGTGTGGGGCGGCCCGGCCCCCGCTAGCGGCCTTCGCACGTCCCCGCAGCCCCGGCCCGCGGCCGCCGCGCGCAGTGGGCCGCGGCCGCCGGAGGTCCGGGGGACGCCGGGGCCGCTCAGCCGGCAGGCCACCCCGCTGCTGTTTGCGCTGGCGGCCGAGGCGGAGGCGGAGGCGGCGGCGCGGGCAGTCGAGCCGCCCAGCCCGCCGGCCTCGCGGGCGGCCTACCGCCAGCGGCTGCAGGGCGCCCAGCGGCGAGTGCTCCGGGAGACGTCTTTCCAGCGCAAGGAGCTCCGCATGAGCCTGCCCGCCCGACTGCGGCCCGCGGCCCCCGCGCGGCCCCCCGCGGCGCACCCGCGCTCCGCCTCGCTCAGCCACCCGGGCGGCGGGGAAGTGGAGCCGGCGGGGCCCGGGGCTCCCTCGAGGGGAACCGTTGGCCGGGGGCGCCTAGCCACCCAGCAGCGGAAGTGGTGCTTCTCGGAACCAGGGAAGCTAGACTGCGTGGGTCGGGGCGGTGGATCTGCAGGGGAATGCTCGAGTGAGCCCGGCTCCAGTTCTGGCATTGCCAGGCCCGAGCCCCAGGAGCGTAGGGTGCTGGCGGAATTCGAAGGTCACCGGAACAGATGGCCGCCTGAAACCCAGCCCCGAGGCGTAGAGGACCCAGAACCTCGGTCCCTGAAGCTCGGTGACGCCTATAGACCTTCCAGTCGGAGTCAGAGCGCTTCAGGGGAAGTCTTGGCTCCCTGGGGAGGTCCAGGAGGGGTCATGCCCCTTGTCCAGGTGTGGAAGAGATGGGCTGCAGGCTTGGGGTGGGGGACATCTGGGAGACTGAAAACTTGAGCTACATTTCAAGCAACTGTTTGCCTTTCCAGGCTGTTCCTCAAGGAGCAGAAACCCCCAGACCATTGTTTCAGACCAAACTTGCCAGGTGAGAGACATGGACCACTGGGGGACTGCAAGTTGGAGAAAAGCAGTTTTCATAGCTCTTACGCAAGAAAGAGACGGCCCCTCCCCTCCCCTCAGTTTGAGCTTTCTGATTCTGTCTTTTGCAAACTTCATCCCCTATGGTCCCCCCCATACCCACCCCACCCCATTGTGTCTCTGGTGCAGCACCAAGAGCTTCCTTCCTGGTCACTGTGGTCAGTGTGGGGTGCCTTCCTCCAGGTTCCTGACTCAAAAGGAAGCCGCAGTGGTGTGTCCTGCAGAGTATCCCCAGAGCAGTCCTGTTGGCTGGGAACCGAGGGTCTCAGAGACATGTATGGGGGCTGCTGGGCTCCCATCCCTTCCAGATGATGAGGTTTTCCTGGAAGAAGTCCCCCTGGACAGAAGGAGATCACCTCCAGACACCCATGCCCCCCCAGGAAACCCACTCAGGTGAGTTGCCTCTTGCTTCCAAGCAGAGTGAGACATCCCTTTCCCACACATATCAACAAAATGCTAGAGGGACCGGGAGCCCGCTGGAGCCTGGGAGCCTGGCTGGTGGGGATGGGGACAAGTGGCCCTTGGAGGCCACTGCTTGTCTTTGGACAGAGCTTTTTCTGATTCAGTGTCTCTCCCACTTCCAGTGTCCATGTCTCTGACCAGCAGTATGGAACTGGCTCAGGCCAGAGGGCTGACCAGGCTACAGTCCCTCTGGAGCACCCCCTCCATGAGCACCCAGAGACTGCAGGGGCAGATGACTGCTGGCAGAGGATAAATGGTTCTATGGGTGTCTCTAAGACCATAAACTATAGCACCCTCAGGACTGCAAATGGTGACATCGCAACCTTTGACCCCAATGGACGGCTGACCATTGACTCATTTGCAGCTGCAGAGAGTGACTCTCTCAAACCTCTCCCAGTTGATGCCCTGGGACCTCCAAGCAACAATACCCCAGGTGCTCCTGGCCATACTGCCCTGGCTTGGGGCACTGGCCAGCCTGGTTCCAGGCCAACATGGCCCAGTCCTCGCCTTGAGGAGCTGGTTCAGGAGCTGGCCAGACTGGATCCCTCTATGAGTGACACTCTCACTTCCTGTCCCAGCCCAGACCCACCCCTGGACCTGCTAGATGGGCTGATTCCTTTAGCAGAGGTCTGGGCTGCAATGAGGCCAGCCTGTGAGGAGGCTGGAAAGGAGGCTGGTGGTAGTCCTGAGCCAGGGTGAGTGAGGGGCACCAGGGACTCAGGGGATTCTAAGTCCCTGCAGTCTGGGGCAGGACAACCCAGGGAGCTCTGGCTTTGTCCCCAGGTTCTATCTATCTATTTAGCTCCAGCCAGTTCCTGCCAACTTGTCAGGAGGAGACAAGGTTTGGAAACCATACCACCTACCCTGTGCCTGACCAGGCCTGTGGCCAGGGTCTCCCTGATCCAAATAACAGCATCCAAGCCAAGAAAGTGAGTGCGGAGGGGCTGGTGGAGATGGGGTGTGTGGCAAGAGCCCAGAGTATGGGCCGAGGAGTCAGGGTCCGGCCTCACCCTTAAGTACCCACGCCTTCCCTGCAGATGGAGCTAGCTGACCTCCTCCAAAAGATGCTGCGGAACCTTCAGGCCGAGCAGGAGCAGCTGCACGGGGCGGCCCAGGCTTGGGCCAGGCGCGGGGCTGCTCTGGAGGCCGCGGTGGGCCAGGCCTGTGCTCCCCGCGACCGAGAGCGGTTCAGCAGGTTCATGGCCGACCTAGAGCGCGTGCTTGGCCTGCTGCTGCTGCTGGGCTGTCGCCTGGCCCGCGTGCGGCGCGCCCTGGCCCGGGCGGGCGCAGACAGCGACCCGGACGAGCAGGTGACCGGGGTCGGGGCTGGGGAGGGCGCGGCTCGGGCTCGGGCTGGGACGGTTCCGGGATCGGCGGCCCCCTCGCCCTGCTCACGGCGCGCTCTCCCCGCCGCTGCAGGCCTCTCTGCTGCGGCGACTCGGGCTCCTGCAGCGGCAGCAGGAAGACGCCAAGGAGCTGAAGGAACACGTGGCGCGGCGCGAGCGGGCCCTGCGCGAGGTGCTGGTGCGCGCCCTGCCCGCGGAGCAGATGAGCGCCTATCGCGCCCTGCTGGCCGGCAAGGCGGCCGTCCTGGCCCAGCGGCGCAGCCTGGACGAGCGGGTCCGGCTCCTTCAGGACCAACTGGACGGCGTCAGGAGCGACCTGGGCCCTCGTCCCCTGCCCCCCAGGCTGGCCTGGCCCCCAGAGACCCATCTTCCAGATAAACCGCCCTTCCTCCCGCCCCTCCTCTAATTACAGGCGGTGGGGGTGGGGAGCACTGCCTCTGCCCCTCTCCCACATCACGGGGCGTGACGCTGGTTGACTTGGTGTTTTTCCCTTGCCGGGAGCATACTAAGTGTTTGCATGTAGGCTTACCCACGTCGTGTGGATTATTTGGTAATTAATTTATGGATTTTTAAAACTGCAGTATTCCCCCCCTTTTTGTGAGGAGAGGCTCTGTCTGGGTTGGTGGGAGGGAGAGGAGACAAATCAGAGGAGCATTTCAACTTAATATGCAAAATGGTCTTTTTTTTCTTTTCTTTCTTAATGATAATTGGTGTGTTACCTGGAGCCTAGCTTGGGGGACAAATCTTGTTTACAGACAATGGACAGAAGAGGAAGGTGCTGGAGGACCTCAGGTCAGGTCTGGGAATCCCTAGGAAGACAGGGATACAGGCTTGAAGCCAGGAGGGACCAAGGGGACGCCAGGCCTTCCAGCTCCACTGGCACCAGTAATCCCTACGGTTCCGGTGACTCCATCACCACCGCAAAAGCCTGGGCCTGACTGGCCGACCCCAGGTCTCCTTTGCTGGTTTTTACCCAAGCCTCCAACCTCAAAAGTAGAAGTGGGGGTAACTGCTTCCCTTCAAGACTCAAGGGATAGGGAATTTCCCCATACGCAAAATAGGTTCATTTGCTTTGCTGCCTAAAAACCTTGAGGAATTCAGGGACATTTATTCCAAGACTCAGAAGTGAGTTTATCCAGCTCTCCTTGGAAGCCCTACTGGATCCGCCAGGCTTGAGGAGGGCTGTTGGGCATGGGAGCTGAAGGTGAGGCATTGGGAAACCTGGAGACCGAGAATAGGGGGGCTGAGGACCCGGAGAGGCAGCTCTGCTTGTGTGCTAGAGAGGCTAAGCTGGGGGTGAACCGGGGTTGGGAGTGGGGAGTTAGGGGCTGGTGTGGAATGAAACGGAGGACACACACTCCCCTCTGTTTGTGCATCAGCCCTGTGTGCACAGAGTCAATGTTAAGTTCTCAAATATACATGTGAAAATGTGCTTTAGTATTTGCAGCTGCACACGCCAGGGCCAAGAACATTGTTCATGCAAATGTTGAGTGTATTTTTTGGAAGTTGGGCACATTAAAAGGCATGTGTATGTGTATTTAAAGCCAACTGACCCCAAAGTGAGAAATCTCTGCTTCTGGGCTTGTTTTCCGATGTGTATTGTCACTAAGTGCAACTGGTTGGGAATTTTAAATGGTTGTATTCATACCAAAAGCATTAGTTATAACAGTTGGACTATTGAGCACAGAACAATGCTAACATTGTGCCTCTTTATGAAAAACATATGGGGCTCCTGCTGAAACAGTTATGGGTTCTAACATTATGCTTTGCTTCTCTCCTTTGAACGCTGTGGGTGGGGCCTCTGCTCCAAAGTCCTCAGCCTAGCAGGGCAGCTCGCTTTGAGATAGTCTGGATGGAATAAATTTATTTCTGCCTTTTGCCCTGTACAGCACCCTCTGCAACCTCCTAATGTGATATTCTTGGGAAAACACTTAACAGTCATCAGTTAGGCCAATGGAAATTGTATACTGCTCGGAAGAAGCACTTCCAGCCCGGGATGGGCTTGAGGAGCAGTCTGCCATGGTCCCATTAAAGTGCACTTCGGTTCTGTCCTGGGTTTTTCCACAGGGACTTATGAGGCTCCTGTGCTTGTCCTTACCAGATGGGGAGAGTAGGGCCACACCTCCTTCACCCATCCTTTCATCTTGCCTTTGTGTTCTTCCTGCCCCATTTTATGTCCCTTCCACACTGTTATTCCGTCAGAGTGCAAGAATGAGCACCACAGGTGTTTAGTATTGGCACCACAGACTTTTTTTTTTTAAAAAAAAGATCTTTATTTGAGAGAGCACAGGGAGGGGCAGAAGGAGAGGAAGAAGTAGACTCCCCCCTGAGCAGGGAGCCCCACAAGAGGCTGGATTCCAGGACCCTAAGATCATGACCTGAGCCGAAGGCAGACCTTAACCCACTGAGCCACCCAGGCGCCCCCAGACTAAGACTTTTTGTGGTGGTGTGTGGGCAGGTGCCAGAAGCCCAGTGAATTCCACCCGCCAGGATGCTGCCAGCAGAGGGCACTGTTCGCCCTGGGATGAAGGCCTACCTGCCCTTCACCGTAGCCTCCTCCCCCGGCAGTAGGCCCTATGGGCTAAGCACCCGGGCTTTGCCTTCTCCGCAGAGCAGTGCTCTTTAAGTCTGAAGGCTGGATCTGAGCCTTTTTGCTTCTATTGGAAAGAAATTCTGGCCAGCCGGCCGCGGGGAAGCTGGCTTGCTTTCCTTTGCCACCAGGCCTTGGTTGGAAAGTTGTTGGTCAATGAGAAGTGGGCAGGAGGGAAGCCGGGGATGTTGATCTCGAGTATCAGTATCAAAAGGAGCCTTATTTAGTCTCCCGGGGTGGAAAAGAGGGTTTCATGGGTCTCTGTTGGGGTTTCTGCCCCCCCACCTCCTCAAGCCACCAGCGCCCACCCCCGTTCGTTCCGCCCGCAGCCCCGCCTCCTGCGGCGCTTGTCCCCGGGCTTTTTGCAGAGGGCCGGCTTCTGCTGGCGTTGTTGCTAGGCAACAGGCAGCACCGCGGCCGCCTCCCGCTCTCGCCTCGTCTCGCCCCCGCTGCTCCTCCTAATGTGGATTTAATTAGTGTACTTTTTACCTTCAGACTCTAAATTGCAAACCGAATAGGGAAGCGGCGTTCTGTCTGGAACAGCCTGCTGGGCACACCACGTCCCTCCGCGAGCGGCGGCTGTAAACCTCCGGGATCCTCGCAGGAACAAATCGCGGTGCTGTTCATTCACATGTAAATCAGGAGCTTGGGTGGAAATGTAGGTCAAATGTGGTGGAGCACCGCAGAGGGAAGAGATGAAAGGGGAATGTGGGAGCAGAAGGAAGAGGTGGGGGCCGGCAACTGCTCTTAAAGCAATCCTCTCCGAGACCCCCCGCCGTGTTACCGTCCCAGCCTGGCTGCGAGTTGGACCGGCAGGGTGGGTGTTTACCTGTTGTCGTTGAAACTTAAATCAGCGCCACCTTACACCTAGGAAGATCCCCCCCCCCCCGCCTCCCCGGAGGCGACGTCTGGACATATCCCCACCACACACACACACACACACACGCACCCTCACCCTCGTTTCTTTGTCTCTTCCTTTTTTTCTACTTCCCTGCAGAAACACCTGAGGCCACCAGTGCTTCACAGATTCAAGTCCAGAGGTGTGGCAGTTCTGGAAGGGTAAGGCCAGGACAAGAGGTTCAAGGCAAAAAGCAATCTGGAGAGCAATCAAAAGTCTATTTATCAAACTATTTTAAAAGGCCAAATAATGTCTTCTAGGAAAAGGCCAAAAAAAGGGGGAGGATATGGTTTCTGAGCGGGCCCAGCTGGCTGGATGACATCTGTTTAGGTCTGGAAGACAGGGGTAGGGATGCTACGGGAATGTGCATTAAGAAAGACATTGTGGGGCGCCTGGGTGGCTCGATTGGTTAAGCGACTGCCTTCGGCTCAGGTCATGATCCTGGAGTCCCGGGATCGAGTCCCGCATCTGGATCCCTGCTCGGCGGGGAGTCTGCTTCTCCCTCTGACCCTCCCCCCTCTCATGTGCTCTCTCTCATTCTCTCTCTTTCAAATAAATAAATAAAATCTTAAAAAAAAAGAAAGACATTGTGATGTCTATTTTCAACTAAAGTGATATCATACAGAATGTGAGATAATCTCCCTTTGGTGGGAATATACGTTTTTCCCATCAGAGTCCATTGTTATTTATGTATACAAATACGAACGTGGTTAAAGAATGGTGATCTTGTAAAGCAAAGCCACAAATGAGAGCTATTTGGTTTTGGAATGCAGCCAGATACTCCTGTGAGACTAACTGGGCACCCCTGGTAATATTTCAAGATGGTATTGCAGTTCCCAAGCAGCTCTACCTACTTCCCTTTGCTCCACCCTCCTCACAGCCTGTAGGATAGATACTGCCAGTCTTACGGCCCATAGAGGAGGGAGATAGAGCTTGGAGAACTGGGTGACTTACCTATGGTCAAAAGGGCTGAGGTGAGACCACCTTGCTTTTCTGCAGCAGGACACTGTGATGGAAAAGAGCACCAGGAGGCCATCCCAGCTCTGACAGTTATAGCTGTGAAGCCTGGACAAGTTACTTGCAGTTTCTCGAGGCTTCTGTTTCCTCACTTTAAATTCAAGATACTAACAGGACATACCTTGTAAGGTTGAGATTAATACCTGCACAGTGATTAAAACTGCTCCTGGTGCTTCATTAACAAAGGCTGTATGTGCATCACCCATATCCTGGTCTCCGTTAGGTAAGTGAGACACGTTCTAGAATAACCTCCAACCAACCTCCTTTAAAGGCAGTATAAACCTTTATTTAAAAGCTTGCTCTGGATGACTCATAAACATCTATATAACAGTTAACTTCTCTCCCATTAAAAGGAGTGATTCTCTTCCCTGTGACAATTCTAGCCAACTAAATTGCCTTAATTTATAAGCAACTTTTTTTTTTTGGTCATTTGTTGAAAATACCTCTCACAGGTGTACCTCTTGTTAGGCAATAAATGGTTCTTGAAAAGTTTCCATATGCATATGAAAGTATAATTTCCTACTGACTTATAGTTTCAGAAAGTCTTGACCTGCAAGGAAAAAACGGTGGTTTCTAACACCTAAGTTTTAAGTTTATTGATCCTAAACTCTTGCCAAATGTTTTATTTCACTCAGAAGGCTTGTAGCATGCTTCTGAAACACAAAGGTTCTTCTGGCAGTTTCACCCTCCTCTGATTTAAGTGTGTACTAGACATTATTGTTATTATTACTTTGCTGGTTTAGATTTTGTCTTTCTCAGGGCAGGTCATAACCTGTTTGTGACCTTTCTTATCCTGTCTCAGTCAAGCCTCTCTTTTACCATGGAAAATCTCTAATATTTTATTCTGTCTTCCAGACCTTCAGCAACTGAGATTGCTATAATTATTGCCTCCCACAATTTTTCTGCAGAGGCAGATTTAATTTGCATTTTTAAATAATTTATGCAGCTTAGCTAGAGTTCCAGGCAAGGAAGGTGGGAAGGGTCAGATCAGGGCCTGCATTCATCTGTTATTTTTTTTTTTTTGGATGCTATATTCATGTGTGGATGCAGCCTGCATTTAGCCGATCAAGCCAAACTCTTTCAATAATGGAATGCCTGGAAGAGGCAGAAGAAGATGAGGAGAAACTGAAGGAATTAAGTAGATAAAAAGATAAGAAAAATACAGTAGCAAGAGCTGGAGAATGTTTAAGGGAAGTACATTATCACACAAGCAGGAACAAAATGGGAGACTTGTTTATTTCATTGCTTAAATCAAAACATTCCATTAAGGATGGCCTTAAATAATGTCAGAGGCCTCACTGATATAGAGAGAGAGAGAGGGGGGAGAAGCCACACTCCTCTTGTGCCACAAAACTATTTGATATAACTAATGACATGCAAACATAATTTGCAAAAACAGAGCATTAACACAATAGGTATTTTAAAAAGGCTGGTTGAGCAAATAGGGTCCCCATTTTTAAAACAGAAAGAGTCATTATAATTACAATATGTTGAACCTGGGACCTCTTGGTAAATAGCTACAAACCTTCTCAATTACAGATAGGAACAAAGGTCCAGAGAAGTTAAGCCATCCTTCTAAGGTCACTGAGCAAAGAATTCTGCATTTGCTGTAAGTTGTTTCCTTTCAGATGGCTTTTAAAGGTGGATATAACATACTTTTTGTTTCTATAGAATAGAATTTACATATAAAATAGTTGCTGTTTAAGTGTATCCACTTAACCAGTTATTTTTCTGGTATAATGCTATGACATGTTTTTCTCTGAATATTCACCTACTGCATTGAAAGGCTCAGCCAGACTGGAAAACCAGATTCAGAAACAGGGCACAATGGTGCATTCACAAATAAATCACACTTAAAAAATTAAATATTCATGCCAAATCAAAATAATCACCCACCAGTGCCGGAGACACTGTTTACATTTTGTCATAAAGACAACCAGAAA
The DNA here is from genome assembly GCF_037043125.1 of Eumetopias jubatus. NCBI lineage: Eukaryota > Metazoa > Chordata > Mammalia > Carnivora > Otariidae > Eumetopias > Eumetopias jubatus. The sequence continues at coordinate 26,537,504 of NW_028274811.1, read as the reverse complement.
TTAAAAGTATTTGCCAAAATGTCTTTCTCTCACTGTTAAATCATTCTTACTCCCAAGATGCACTTGTTTCCTAATATTGAGCAGTCACAGTACAATTGAAATTAATTACATTCACAATGGTCACATTCTGTGTTCAAGTCTCTCTAGAACCTTGAGCTCCTAAAATGAGGTAGATAAACGTTTAAGGGTTTTGTTGGTTGGGACTAATTTCCTTTAGATCTTGATCTGTTTTTTCTTTAAATAGAATTCCAAAATACTTAGCAAAAGATTGAAAATGAGCATTTTGCCTAAAAATGGAAAAATATAATTTCAAAAGATTATTATGAAAGTTGTTTTACCTCATTTTAATTTAAAAACAGGATAAAAGCATCAAATTACAAAACCACCAGGTGTCTTAAAGCTGACAAACAATCCAGCAGCACACAACGTTTAAAGAGATCCTTGCTCTAGTTCTGGCTTGGGAGCGTGTAGATGCAGAGGCTTCGGGTTAACTTTGATCCTAAAATTCGAGTCTCCAATGTTCAAGCCTGATTTCTGGAGTTCTTTATAGACGTTCTCACTGAGATCTTGACTCCCATCTCCAGAGACAGGTCAAGCTTCAGGCAGAAGCTAGGAAGCCAGAGGCGTAGGCCCACCGGGGTAAAACAGGCTTCAGTGGACAAAGCTGGAAACAGGATGGAGCCAGAGGTGTTGAACCGCTGTTTTGGGCAGGCTTAGACTGTGAGGGGCAGGCCGGGTTACATCAACCAAGCTGAGCTTCAAAAGGGGCCGTCAGGTTGTAGGGGGCAGGCTGGGCGCCAGACCAGCCAAGGACCCCGGAGTAGGTCGACGAGAGATCTCTGAAAAAGCCGGCAGGCCACTGCGGGTCTTAGTCTTTTTACGTGGAGCCATGGGCGAGGCACCCAGGAACTTGCTAAAGGAGCCCGACTTCCTCATGCCTCGAGCCAAGTCTTGGAGCATCAGGTCGTCGGCCAGGACACCCAGGAACGCGCTGGTGGTGGAACTGAGGATGGTGGCGGCCACCTGCACTGGGCGCCGGGCCGCAAAAGTGCCCCCACCAGCACCGGTGGCGTCGGCCTCCGTGGAGCCTCGAAGGCAGGGGTCGCCGAGGAGACGGCGGAGCGCGTACGAGGCGCTGGGCGGCAGGTACTGGTAGGCGCGCCGCCCGCTGTGGTCACGCACGTGCACCTGCGCGCCCAGGCGCACCACCAGCTGCACGGCGGCGTCCTCGTGGCCGTGCAGAGCCGCCAGGTGCAGCGGCGTGTAGCCGCCATGCGAGCGCGCATTCACGTCCACCGGCGCGCCCCCGCGCCGCGCGACCTCCACCAGCTGCAGCGCCATCTCGCGGTCGCCGCTCTTGGCGGCCCAGTGCAGGGCCGTGAAGCCAGATATGAAGTCGCGCTTGGCCGCCAGGCCGCTGTCGCGCAGCAGCAGCCCGTGCAGCTGGTGCGTCCAACAGCCCCCAGCCGCCCGCACCAGCCACTCGTGCTCGGTCGGCTCCAGGGGCACGACGGACGGCGGCGGCGCGGCGGGCACTTCCTCCGCGTCCGGACTCAGCAGGCGCGGGCCTGCGCGCGACAGGCGCCTCAGGTGCGGGGAGCGGCCCGGGCCCAGGCTGAGGCCCAGGCCAGACTCTTCCACCGACAGCCGCCGCAGCATCAGCGGGGAGCTCCGCGGGCTGGGCTCTTCCGACAGCTGCCGGCGCAGGCCCTGCTCCTCGGCCCGGAGGCGGAGCGCGGCGGGGCCCGGGACGCAGCGCACGGGCAGCATGCAGGGCTTCGGCGGCGGCGAGTGCCGAGGGGGTGGAGGCGCTTCTTTGGTCGCCCCACGTCCAGGTTCCGGGGCTGGCGCCCCTGCCTCGGGCAAGGCCTCCACCGACGGTGACCTGGACGGCGGGGCCACGTCTGCCGAGAGTCGCTCGGGGGGCAGGGCTAGCTCAAAGGCTGGAATCTGGGGGTCGGAGGGCCCCCCTGACTGCAGGGCCGTACCTGACAACAGCTCCCCGGTCGGCTGAGTGGGCTCAGAGGCCGGAGCCCCGGGCGTGTCCTGTGGCTCCAACGGCCGGGCCGGGTCCTCCCGTGGTTCCACCGGCTGCAGCGCCGCGGCCAGGGATGGAGCCCCCGGGCCGGCCGGTTCTCCCGGTGAGACGGAGGCGATCTTCGACGGCAGCGCCGGTGCCCCGGGCGTGCCGGGGACGCACGAGGGCAGGGTCTCTGGTGCCTCCCGGGGCCGCAGCTTCTTCTTCAGCACCACGAACTTGACGCCGTCGAGCTCCTTCACCACCGCCACGTCGTTGACAAACTGCTTGAAGCGGTCCCTGCGGGCGGCGCGGCCGTGTGGGTCGCCCGCATCCAGCAGGGGCTTGAAGCGGCTCAGCAGATCCGAGTTGCGCACCTGGCCGCCGTGCTCCTGCAGGAAGCCCAGCACCGCCGCCTGGCTCACCCCGGCGGCGGCGGCGGCGGCGGCGGCGGCCAGCGCCATGGTCAGTGCCGCCCAGCAGAGGAGCCGAGGCCTCCCCACCCGCCCTCGGTTCCCGGCTGCCGGGGCAGGTGTACGTCTCCGCGCCCGCTGGGACGAGCGGAGCGGGGGGTTCCGGGAGCGAGGTCCTCCTCGGCCAGGCTCACCCAGTCGTTTTCACCGAGGCGGGACGGGCGTGTCCCTGAAGCTGGACCTTGGTCACGCCCGCGCCGTGGAGCCCGGGTGTCTCCCGGAGGAAGGTGCCGGGGGCCGCATCGCGTGCCCACCGCCTCCGCCCCGCCGGGCCCCCAGCCTTCGGGGTAGGTTTCTGCCTTTGTATTGTGTCCAATGGGCGCCAGGCTCCATCCCCCGTACTCGGTGCTCGCCTTACAGGTGACAGCTGCCACCAGGGCCGCGGAGGGAATGGGGGAGCGGAAATTATCCACCCCCTCCCCCACCCGGGAATTAAAGGCGCAGTGCCATACTTCAGCTGGCTCCCGGTTGCTAGGTGGGTGTGTTCCCCAGGCCTGCCGCGGACGACCGGGAGAGGCAAAAATTTTTATTTCCTTAAGGAATAGTTCACCACCACAGAGTATCGGGAGATTATTTAAAAGCAATCATTCGTTTATTTGAAGACCATCAATACCTTTCCCTTTGTCGACTGCATTTCACAAGGAAAACGGCTTCTTGCCATTTGCAGCAAAGACAACTTGCTGCGCATGGCAATGTAGGTTACCCGAGGTTTAGAAGAGATGTTTCAAAAGGCAATTGTGTCATGATAAAATAGTACATTTTCACATGGAATTTTGAAAATAAAACCACAGAAAAACAAAGAAGGAGAAATATCACTTGAAGTCACCATTAACATTTCGAAATATTTTTCTTCTCCCCCCACACACGTGTATACATGTTTTTGTTTTAAAATGAGAAAGCGAAATTGTAATCATGCTGTATTTTAAAAACTTCATTTAATCCATAAGTATTTGTTGCCTGCCTAGTTTGTACCAGTACCTTTTCAGGCTGTAATACACCACTTAGCAAGACAGATAAAAACCCGTAACCTAGTGGAGATCACATGGCTGGGGGGGCGGGGCAGAGGGAGACGGAAATAATATGGTGAAACTGAAAATTGTATAATAAGCTAGATCAATACTATGGAGAAAATAAAACAGAGGAGGGGCGGATTGCAATTTTGCACCCTGTGTTCAGGGTACGACTCATTTGAAGGACTTGATTTTACAATTATACAATTATATACAATACAAATTATACAAGCCAATTATACAAGGACTTGAAGAGATCAGGTCCTTACACAGCTAGGTAGGAGAAGAAGCTTTTTGGCTGAGTAAACCACCAGAGCAAAAACATGGGATCAGTTTCTTTTTTTTTTTTTAGGTTATTTATTTATTTATTTGAGAGAGAGAGAGAGAGAGTGTGCACATGAGAGGGGGGAGGGTCAGAGGGAGAAGCAGACTCCCTGCCGAGCAGGGAGCCCGATGCGGGACTCGATCCCGGGACTCCAGGATCATGACCTGAGCCGAAGGCAGTCGCTTAACCAACTGAGCCACCCAGGCGCCCATGGGATCAGTTTCTTAATTTACAAATGCCAAACTACAAGTATATAACCAGAGGTACCATTTCTTCATAGTTAAAGAGAACAAGCCTGGAGTCAAAATTGCACCCTTGAATCATAGCTCTACCTTGGACTACTTGATTGACCTCTCTGTGCCTCAGTTTTCTTACCCGTAATGTGGGGATGATAATAATAATGCTTACCTCATCAGGTTGTTGGGAGGATTAAATGAGAAAATAAACACGAGAGACTTAAAACAATGCTTGGCCCACAGTAAGCATTCACATTATTATTGGTTGTATAGCAACTACTATACCATTATTACTGACCCAAAGAAAAAAGAGAACAGTAAAATGTGAAAGACCATCCTTTCCCCAATCCCATTTCCCAAGGCAAGTTCCAGAATGCATATGATTACATCTTTTTTCTTCCGCTTTATGTTACATTGTATTTTCCTCGATGACAATATCCTTTAAAAATATGTGATTTTTACTACAGCATCAAATAAATGTAGTAGTATTACACTTTTCGTTTTCTTATAGTTGGTAGTCTATGTTTCCAGTTTTGAATTCTTATGAATGGTGGTGCTCTTATATAAAACTGTGCACTCTGCTGATTAATTCCTTAGGATAGAATCCTACAAGTATAATTACTAGGTCAAAGGGATTTATTTTCAAAACTCTTGAAACTTATTTCCAGATTGTTTTCCAGAAAAGTTACAGCCCCATGAAAGTACTTTGTCTTTCCCTCAATGATATTGAGTAGCATCTTTTCATTTGTCAGTTTGGAAGGTGAAAAGTTGTAGCTCACTCTAGTTTCCATTTATTTTATCACGAAGATGTTAAACTTTTCCCCGCTTATTTATTGTCCACTTGGAGTTGTTCTTTTGTGAATTACCTTTTCCCCCCTTACCCATTCATATTTTCTTGTTGATATGTAGTTATTAACCTTTTACTATATATGTTGTCAAGATTTTCCCAGTTTGCCATTTGCCTTTTAATTTTATTAATGACAACTAGTTTTTAATTGTAAATATTGTATCCTTGTAGCTTAAGAATGTTAGTGCAAAATAAGAAGGTACATCTCCCATTTAAAGGAGAACTTTAAGGGGTGCCTGGGTGGCTCAGTCGGTTGAGCGTCTGCCTTCAGCTCAGGTCCTGGGATGGAGCCTCTTCTCCCTCTCCCTGCTACTCCCCCTGCTTGCACTCTCTCTCTCTCTCTCTCTGTCAAATAAATAAATAAAATCTTAAAAAAATAAATAAAGGAGAACCTTTAGGATCAATTTACTCTGTAATATTAAGCAATCTACATCAGACTGATAACAATGCCCTTGAGGAAGTCCTTGTGTTTTTAACATACAGTGATAACTGTAATCAGCTATCATTTCTGTCTAAATATTACCTTTCCTTTAAACCCAGCTCAAATCCCATCCCTGTAAAGTCTTCTGCAACTGCCCCAGGGGCACCCTCCTCCTCACTTCTATCATCTATTTCAGCAAACACTTATTGACTATTTTGGGTGCAGAGCAGTGAGCCAGGTACTCAGAGGAAAAGGCACAACCTGCCTTTGGAGAGCTTACTGCTTAGTGGAATAGAGGAAAAACACAATTAATTACGTTACATATTCAGGTGAAATCAATGCTCTCTGGGCTTACCAGCGGGTAGCTTCTAAAAGGCACTTGAGGAAGTCTTCAGGAGGCAGGCTGTATGCATGTGATGGGCAAGGGCTTGCAAGTTGGATGGTGAAGACTGAATTCAGGGTAAACCGTCTAGTGTGTTTTCCGTTTAGGGTATGCGTCAGAGGTACAGAAGAAAATATCGGAGAAGTAATCTGGGGTCGTGGATAGAGGGCCTTATATTCTTGTTCGCAGTAGATTACCATGGAATACTCGCTTTTTCTCTTTAAAAAGTGGCTTCAATTCTTTTCTTTCTTTCTTTTTTTTTTTAAGATTTTGTTTATTTATTTGACAGAGAGAGAGCGAGAGCAGGAACACAAGCAGGGGGAGTGGGAGAGGGAGAAGCAGGCTTCCTGCGGAACAGGGAGCCTGATGTGGGGCTCGATCCCAGGACCCTGGGATCATGACCTGAGCCGAAGGCAGACGCTTAATGGCTGAGCCATCCAGGCGCCCCTTTTCTTTTCTTTCTTTCTTTCTTTTTTTTTTGTTCTCCAAAAATGGTGGGTTTTTTTTTTTAAGTTTTTATTTTAATTCCTGTTAGTTAACAGTGTTGTATGAGTTTCAGGTGTACAATACAGTGATTCAACACTTCCATATGTCGCCTGGTGCTCATCACAGCACGTGCACTCCTTAATCCCCGTGGCCTCTTTACACAGCTCCCCTTTGGTAACCATCAGTTTTCTCTATATGCTTTGTTTTCTGATTAGAAAATTAATGATTATGTTTCCCCAATTTTCCATAATTTCCAAAATATAAAGGGAACAGATCACATGTTAGAGAACCATTCTTATTATTTGTTGGTTTATTCTGTGAAGCTTTCCGTATACATCCCTAAGTATAAACACAGCTCCATAGATGTTCTCTGCAGATGGCATTAGACCACACATTGTTTTGTAGCCCGTGCTGCTTTACAGCCTGCTAAATCCGGCGATCGTGTGGGGAAGGGATGGAGGAGGAGTACTGCTGGGGGTGGTGGCGGGTCCCTGGCGGAGATGGTGCGGGGCACCGAGCTAGGGCAGGACGGCAGAAAGACAGGCATGGACGCCAAAGCTGTTTCAGAAGCAGAATTTGCGTTCTGCTGCCTGTTTTCATTTTTAGTCACATTCCCTCCGTTGTGATTTTCATTTCCATAGCTACTTTTCATATGACAAATTGCTGGGTGCCTTGGAAAGATCATTCTATGATCTCATAGGAAGTGAAGCCTCCATCAAGTTGGAATTTTGTTACTGCCCCCTCTCTCCAAGAGGGGGTGGGAGAAGAACCCCCTGTTAAAGATTATAACTGATTTATGTGGTTTGAACTCATGCTGACTATGATCCCCAAGAATAGACAAGGGATTACATACTGATTGAAAAGGAGTTGCTGGTACAAGCAAAGTTATTGACAGCACTTAACAGGCTCCAGGCTCTGAGCTATACAAAGCAATGAGCCCAAGGTCACAGCTTATAATTGGCTTGAGCCCAACACTAATTTGTACTCATTTGCCATTTAAAATTAGAGCACCAATTACATAAAAACAATGTTCTGAATGTTTTTAAGTAAAGGGGAAAATCTCAGATAAAAATGTAGCTTAAACCTTTACACTTGTGCCTCGGAACATACTCAGCTTTAATGTTTTAAGTGATTCCTTAAAATGTGGGCAAACATTAGGGTGAGAATGCCAATGCCATCCAGTTCCCCAGGCTGCTTTTTAATTTTGGTGCCCTGCTGACAGATAGGTCACTGAATCAATTCTTCCAGTAACCCAGTAGTTTGCTTGTAAATATTAGGAAAATCAAATATAAAATGTACATTTATAGCAAGTGTACAATTTTATAATGTGTCTTGAACATGGGAGAAAGCAATAGAAATTTGTTTTCTATCTCGTTTCTCCCATTTCTCATATCTCTCAGACGTTTGTTTCTATCTCAGTTTCTCAAATTTGAAGGTCAGGATAGGAGGCCCTTTGTATTTTTTAAAGCCACCCTTAAAAATAAATGTAAAATTTAAAATCCCCCATGTTCTATGTCATATCATGTTGTGTTACATTGTTTTGTAATGTTGTGTTGTTTATACCAACACACAGTATCCTTTGAATCCTACGCCTGGGCTCTGCAGAGACCCAGAATGGATGTTTCAAGTTTGTGACTGTCTTGTCCCTGTCCTGGGACAAGAATAGGCCCCTTCCATTAGGCTTCATCCACCACAATCTGGTTCCTCCGCCTCCTGATGTCTCACCAATGCATCATCATCAGTCAAGAAGAGTGTCTGGAGCCCCAGTCAGCGGGAGCTCCAAGGATATGAGGGGGATGGGCTGCCCAGAGAGGCTGTAAAGGGACTTTGCCCAGAAAGCAAGCTTTTGCAGTCGCGACTTCCAGAACAAATCATGTTTTTCTCTCGCTCACCAGCGCAGGGGGAGCAAGAAGGGCCTCTTTCTCATGCTCGTGACTTGTGAAGCTCCCTCTTCTTTGAGGTCGAGGGACTTTCTTTATTTCTAAATCTTAGTGATGAGTGTCAGATCCCTCGTTGTAAACTGTGTTTTTGTATCTGTAATTCATTTTTCAGGCTGCTTATCAGATTCCACAGACTTGCTCTGTCGGTTGGTAGGTTACCTGTAGGCCTACTCCTTGGAGACTGGGAAAACTGTCCTGGCTAGGCAAATCATGAGTAGATGTGGTGCTTTGCTGCCTTTAGTCATCCCTTCTTGGCCTGTTTTATTCCCATAGATGAGTTTTGACTCAAAAATGTTTACCCCTCCAGGGAGACGAACCATGACAGACGATGGACTCTGAAAAACAAACTGAGGGTTCTAGAGGGGAGGGGGGTGGGGGGATGGGTTAGCCCGGTGATGGGTATTCAAGAGGGCACATTCTGCGTGGAGCACTGGGTGTTATGCACAAACAATGAATCATGGAACACTGCATCAAAAACTAATGATGTAATGTATGGTGATTAACATAACAATAAAAAATTAAAAAACATGTTTACCCCTCCAGAGGGATATTTTGGGGCTCCTTTTTATTTTCAAGAGAGTCAGGGTCTAAATTAGGAGAGCTTAGTTTGAGAGGCCTGCAAAGGGCTATTTTAATCGTTTCCTGAATTGTAAAGTGGAGTCCCTTCTTGGGTCAAGGTGAACCAAGCAGCAACACAGAGGCCATTCCACTGTGGACTCCCCATCACACGGCCTTAGAGAAGACAATGCCAAGTATATGGGCATGTGAAATCCACCGACAGCATCTGGCTTTAAAGATGGACAGGTAGCAACTGTCCAAATCTTCTCTGAACTCTAGTACTATGTATACTACCAAGCATACTATGTAGTATATTATGCTTAACTTGCCTTTCATGTAGCAACATGGCTAAGGATAGAAAAGATTCTTAGATTCCAACTTATCCAACTTCCCAGTCAGTGGTTCCAAGAGCTCATTAACAGAGAGCTCTAAATCAACTAATTTGAAGTAAGTTATACAAAGCCCAAAAGCTATGCGTTGACTGAGACCCTCCCTTCTAGAGGGGACGTGTTGGGGGAGGAATCAAGCTGAGACCCTCGGGTCTGGTTCCGGAGTGGCTGGAGGTGGGGGGTGGGGCATGGGGTGGGCAGGCAGCCAAAGGGCTAGTTCCACGTCCTCAGCCAGATCTGCTTGCTTGCTGCTTCAAGACTATCAACTAAGTAAATATTGAACAGTTTTATTAACAGCCCTCAGAGTAATAATTGGTGACATTGAACAATGGGCAAGAAACAGGAAGATGAACCCCGCCTCTGAGGCTGTGTGGTTTGGACAAGAGGTCATTAGCAGTGTGGGTTTTACTTATCGGACTGAGCATCCGTGAAACACAAGTAGTGCTAAATGGGAACAAGGATAATACAGGTCCTTTTCCTATATTATGTCCCATATTCCTACTCCCAAGATGGTTCAGGCTCCTGGGAGCGAGGTGCTGCATCTCACCAGTTGGGATATAACTCTAAATGTCCCATAAATATTGGTCATGATGGAATGGCGACAATCTGTCACATAATAGTGACTTTCATTGCTTGATTTCTCCGTTTCAGAGTGGGGTCAGAGGACACTGTCCTCGATAACTGCTCAGGGGTTATTCAATATGTTCAATAACTATTGATAATGGTGGAACAGTAGCAACTTGTCACATGACAGTGCCTCTCATCACTTTGATTGTTCCTTTCCAAAATGGGGCAGAGTTACTGTCCACATAGCTGGCTCTCATCTGGGGGTAACCAGCTTGATCACGTTACCGTGGGTTAGCTTGGGTCAAGAAGCCCGTTATTGCTGAAGCGAGGAGTGAGGCTGGGAGAGGTCTGCTTTTTTGGGGCTTTTCTGAATAGAAACTTCTGGTTGTCTTCTCGGATATGGATTGAACGGAGGTGAGCATAGTCAGGCTAGCAACACAAGCCACGCTAGCCCTGCAGCCTTCAGTTCCAGATGGAATGGCTGGAGCAAGAGCAAGGGACAAGAATGCAGAAGTGCTTGGTGGCGTTCGGCAGGAGGAAGGGTTCCACTTTGCCGTCCAGTCTCGAAAACACAGACGACTGAGGGTTTCTCTCAGAAAGAAGCTGAAGCCTGCAGCTCGGCGCTGTGTTCCTTCCTCTCTCCTTCCTTTCCCGATCTTTCTCTTCTTTAGCAATGATGATAGAATTTCCTGGGCAAAATAATCCTTTCTTTTTTAACTGGAACTTTTTGGCAGAATGTCACAATGTTCTACTGTCCTCAGAGCTCAACATACTGGGCCTTAGAAACTTTCCAGGGGAGAGACAATAAGGCCACAGTCTGCACAGAGCCTTCTGTGTGGCTGTGACAGTGAAGACAAAAACAATCATGTTAATGTTGTTGGTTAGGATTGGGCTTTTTTTGCTGCTGCTTCTTTGTGATAGTTTTTCACTATTCTGTCTACATTTTTGAAGAACGTTGTGTATGTCCCCATTAAGAGAAATTGTTTATGTCTGAAAGGGAACAAATCCTGTGTCTTATTGGTCATTTTCCATTCAGAAGGTGTAGGGGGTTGAATGGTGGCCCTCTAAAAAGTTTTGTCTATGTCTATGTCCCAGAACCTGTGAAAGTGACCGTATTCGGGAAAAGGGTTATCACACATATAATTAAAAACTAAGGGTTTAATTGGATTATCCACTGGCTGTTAAATCCAGTGACAGGTGTCCTTATAAGAGACCGAAGAGAAGACAGAGAGAAGGAGAAGGCCATGTGGAAACAGAGCCAGAGATGGAATGATGCAGTCAAGGAAGTCAAGGAATGCCTGGAGCCAATAGAAGCTGGAAGAGGCAAGGAAGGATTCTCCCCTGGTGACTTTGGGGGAGTGCAGCCTGCTGATGCCTTGGTCTTAGATTTCTGGTCTCCAGAACTATGAGAAAACAAATTTCTGTTTTAAGCCACCCTATTTGTGATAACTTGTTATGACAGCTACAGGAAACTAATATAGAAGTTTAGAATAAAATGCGGGATTTATCCAAGTCTTGCTGGACTGGAAGAGTCCATCCTGAAATGGCTTTCTTCAGGTCTGTAGGGCTCAGATGACCCAGGGCTGTGAAGAGATCTGGCCCAGGCATGTCTCAACTAAAATCCATGGTGTGGCTGCATGTTGGAGAGTCCTAGTGTGTGCAGGTCAAATGTTGGGAGCAAAAATTCCCTGATAGTATACAGGTATCCAGACCCCAAGGCAGGCCCCTCAGGCTGTGAGGCATTTTAAGTGATGAGATGGCAGGCCAGAAGACTCTTTTACTCCACTTGGGAAGGGCGTTTCTTTCTTTCTTTCTTTCTTTCTTTCTTTCTTTCTTTCTTTCTTTCTTTCTTTCTTTCTTTCTTTCTTTCTTTCTTTCTTTCTTTCTTTCTTTCTTTCTTTCTTTCTTTCTTTCTTTCTTTCTTTCTTTCTTTCTTTCTTTCTTTTTTTTTAACATTTATTTTATTTAGAGAGAGAGAGTGGGGGGGTTGTGGGAAAGGGAGAGAGAGAATCTCAAGCAGACTCCCTGCTGAGCATGGGGCTCGATCCCACAACCCTGAGATCATGACCTGAGCCAAAATCAAGAGTCAGACACTTAACCCTCTGAGCCACCCAGGCTCCCCGGGAGGGGTGTTTCTCCCTATTCCTCCTCCACCCATGACAGACTTTCATTTTCCCAGAACCCCACCACCACCTTGCACTGACCTTGCATCTGTCCAGACTCATCTACAACGTGGCATTCTGGCTAGTCATCACCAAGCTGAGAGAGTTGACAAACTGGATGAAATATCTTCATACTTCTAGCATGAAGGATAATAGGTGACAGTTCCTATCCCCCATGAAACAATTGCCTGGTATGGAAAGTGGACATATACAAAGAGATCTATGGGAGGATGTGCTCAAAGCTAGACAGAGATCTGTTAGCATACTGGGGCACCTGGAGGACGGAGCACTTCTTGGAAGAAGTGTTCTGAGAAGACCAGAGATTTGAGCCGAGTGATGACCGGAAACTCTGCAGGCTGAGGAGGGGGGAGGAAGGCATTCTCAGCAGAAGCATGAGCAGAGGAAGGGCATACAGTATGTGTGTGGAACAGCAGGAAGCTCAGTGTGACAAGAGAACAGAGGTAAGCACGGCGGGGGCTGGGAGGGTGGTGAGTGCAGAAACAGGCTGGGGGGGTGGTTGGTGCCAGACTATTAAAGGCCTCACACATCCTTGATGACTCAAGTTTGAACGTGTCCAAACTGAACTGGTTGTCTTCTTCTCCAACCCTCCTGTCTCACGGCCGGGGTTCTCCAGCTCATAAAAGGGGCCATCCCTCACTCAGCGGGAGGAGACCTGGGCATTGGACATGATTCTTCCAAATGTCTGCAGTACCTCTTGAATCCATCCAGCTCTCTCCGTTCCTGTGCCCGGCCACCATCAGCCTGGACACCTGCAGCTGGCCTCCTGCCCTGCCCCACACCCACCCCCTCCCACCCGCACCTCCTCGCTCCCATTCTGGCTTGCTTCCATCCCATGCTCTGCCTGCGGCCAGCGCGATGCATTTAGAACACAGATCTGGTCATAACACCTGGTTGTCTGTGTAAAACTCTTAACTCTTTTAAATGGCTCCCAAGACCCTCCATAATACAGCTGTGGATCAGAGCAACACGTGCTCAGAGGAGCCGATCATGGGAAGCAGTCGTGCTCCAACATAGCCTTCCCCATCCTTCCTACAGAAATTTTCAGCAGTTCTGTGTCTTGTACTTCTGGTGGTTACCTCCATATCCCCGAATTGTATCCTTGTACTGAAGTTTCTTGATTTATCAGTCTTGAATATCCTAGTGTAGTAAGGGTATATGTAGGGTTTCGTTGACCTCTATTATCTTTGTCTCTCTTCTCCATCACCAGACTATTGGTAGTTCCTCCTCAGGCTTGCTTTGAAACCTCAAAAAGTATACTTAAATCTTAATTTCTTGCTTCATCCATCTTCAACAAGTTTACCGCTAACTTAACCCTTTGTAAGATGGGAACATTAGAGCTCCCAGCCTACCATCCACCTTCCCTGCCCCAACCATTCTGTGCCTTATGCATTACTCATTTTTATGATCTTTTTTTTTTCCATTTAACCATAGTGAAATCTTCCATAAGTTTTTTCCAAGTTCATTCTAAAAAGCCAAAAAAAGTGGTACCTGGGTGGCTGAGTCGGTTGAGCGTCTGCCTTCGGCTTGGGTCGTGATCCTGGGGTCCTGGGATTGAGTCCCGTGTCTGACTTCCCACTCAGTGGGGAGCCTGCCTCACCCTCTGCCTCTGCCCCTCCCCACTTGTGTTCTCTCTCTCAAATAAATAAAATCTTAAAAAAATAAAAAGCAAAAAAAGTTGTTTGTCTATAATAACCACAAAAACTGTTCAGTGCAGCTCATGTCTATGCTATGTTTCAGTTTGCTTCATATGTGACTCTGCCTTATTCTTTCTTTTTTTTTAAATTTTATTTTTATTATTTGAGAGAGAGAGAGAATGAGAGACAGAGAGCATGAGAGGGAAGAGGGTCAGAGGGAGAAGCAGACCCCCCGCTGAGCAGGGAGCCCGATGTGGGACTCGATCCCGGGACTCCAGGATCATGACCTGAGCCGAAGGCAGTCGCTTAACCAACTGAGCCACCCAGGCGCCCCATGCCTTATTCTTTCTTTAAGATTTTACTGGGGCTCGATCTCACAACTCTGAGATCATGACCTGAGCTGAAATCAAGTCAGACACTTAACCGACTGAGCTACCCAAGTGCCCTGGTATGGGCTTTTTATTTTTATTTATTAAAAAAAATTTTTTTTAAAGATTTTCTTTATTTATTTGACAGAGAGAGACACAGCGAGAGAGGGAACACAAGCAGGGGGAGTGGGAGAGGGAGAAGCAGGCTTCCCGCGGAATAGGGAGCCCGATGTGGGGCTCGATCCCAAGACCCCGGGATCATGACCTGAGCCGAAGGCAGACGCTTAACGACTGAGCCACCCAGGTGCCCCATGGGTTTTTTAAAAAAACATAATCACTATACTATTAACACACCTAAAAAATATCTATAATTCCTGAGTATCATCAAATAACCAGTCAGTGTTCAGATTTCCCTGATGTATATAAATGTTTGCTTGTTTGAATTGGATCCAATTGCAGTTTTTTGATGTGTCTCTGGAGTGTCTTTTAATCCATAGTTCCCTCGTCTCTTTTTTTTCCTTCTAGTTTATTTGTTGAAAAAAGAATTGTTTTTTGTTTGTTTGTTTGTTTTGCTTTTCTTGTAAAGTTTCCCACAATCTGGAGTTTGCTGATTGCATTCCTGTTGTGACTTTTGACGTGGTCCTTTATCTCCTGTACTTCCTGTGAGTTAGTAATTAAATCTAGGTTCTTGATCAGACTCAAGTTCGATTATCTGGGGGGCACTTTCATAGGTGGTATTGGGCATTCCCAAAAGGATACACATCAGGTCTACTTGTCTCTCCATTATGATGTGAGCGACCACTGAAGATCCTTGCCTAGATGCATTATTTTATTGCGGGTTGCAACACGGTGATATTCTGTCACTCCTTCACTTACTAACTGGAAGACTTCTGTATTTGAGAGAAACTTCCCCTCATCTATTATTTAGTTACCCTGAGGTTCCTATGGAAAGGTCGGATACGTTCCCTTTATTTACCATTTTTCCAAAATAATGAGTCCCTAGCATCTTCCAAAGGCAACTTGTAAACTTAAAATTTTAGTCATGGACTTCAGCATGTTTGATGTGTTTCAATTCATTACAGTTGCTGTCATTACTGATGCTCACATCAATCCTTTATTTGCCACTGCAAACTGTTCAGTTGGCTCCTGAGACTCTTGCCTTTTTTCTTCCGTGGTATCTGAAATGTTCTG
This sequence comes from Eumetopias jubatus, assembly GCF_037043125.1. Taxonomy (NCBI): domain Eukaryota; kingdom Metazoa; phylum Chordata; class Mammalia; order Carnivora; family Otariidae; genus Eumetopias; species Eumetopias jubatus. The sequence goes on along the minus strand of NW_028274811.1, from coordinate 26,522,477 downwards.
ATTTCATCTTATATATTCCCTGTCCTCGACATGGAATGAACTATATCTCATTGTTCCTGGGTTGGTCATCATATTTCTAGGCCTTTTCAGTAGATAGGGGACTTTTCAGTAGATAGGGCTAGAAATGAATTTTTATTTTTTTTAAGATTTTATTTATTTATTTGAAAGAGAGAGTGAGAAAGAGCACGAGCGGAAGGGATGGGGAGCGGCAGAGGCAGAGGGATGAGCAGACTTCCCACTGAGCAGGGAGCCCGATGCAGGACTCGATCCCAGGACCCTGAGATCATGACCTGAGCCAAAGGCAGACGCTTAACTGACTGAGTCACCCAGGAGACCCTAGAAATGCACTTTTATTTATTTATTTTTTAAAGATTTTATTTATTTATTCATGAGAGACAGAGAGAGAGAGAGAGAGGCAGAGGGAGAAGCAGGCTCCCAAGGAGCAGGGAGCCTGATGCGGGACCCGATCCCAGGACCCCGGGATCATGACCTGAGCTGAAGGCAGACACTTAACCATCTGAGCCACCCAGGCGCCCCCTAGAAATGCACTTTTAGAAAGAGAAAATACATCATGACTTCACACTGAAGCTTTTTTTTTTAAAGATTTTATTTATTTATTTGAGAGAGAGAGAATGAGAGAGACAGCACGAGAGGGGGGAGGGTCAGAGGGAGAAGCAGACCCCCTGCCGAGCAGGGAGCCTGATGCGGGACTCGATCCCGGGACTCCAGGATCATGACCTGAGTTGAAGGCAGCCACCCAACCAACTGAGCCACCCAGGCACCCCCACACCCAAACTTCTAAATCAAATTGAAGACTAAGGATTTTTACTTAACTTCTTGTATCTCTTTTTTCCCCACACCCAATACGAAGTAAGCCTTTTACCTTTTGAAATGTCTGAACATTTCTTTATTCACCCTTATGATGAACTGACTGGTTCGCTTGGTATAGAATTCTGGGTTGAAAATAGTTTTCCATGAGAATTTTGAAGACATGCTCCATTTTCATCCAAGCAACAAATGTTGCTATTGAGAAGTCTAATGCCATTCTGACATTTTCTTGTATAGGGACTTTTTTTTTTCTTTAAGCAAGCATTTAGTATATTTTCTTTATCCTTACCCCTCTGACATATCACTGTGATATGTCTAGGTGCAGGTCTTTTAAAATTAACCCAGATCCACACTTGCTTGGGGAGGTGGATAGGGAGAAGTATTCGATATGCTGGTGGCCAGTTAACCTCTGGCTTTCAGCTCCTCTTCTGATGCCTGCTTTCTGTGACATCAGTGGTCTCTGAGTACAGAGGCTGGGAGGCTGTGTAAACAGGTGGGCGCAGCCCCCTCTGTGAGGGTCCTGGTCTTCACCCACTCTGCTTCATCCCTGAGCACGCATCCTTCCACTTGCTGCCTTATAGAAATTTGTTGAAATCTTGCAGCTATCTCCTCCTCTTCTTTTATGTACTGAGGAAGAAAAGAATACACTTTACATCTTTTACTTGTAGTTATTATCACGGGCTCTTGGAAAGCGTGGAGATGGACATGAACTGGGAGTGCCGGCCTCATCGCTCAGCATTCTTCCCTGACCTCGGGCTGTTCTTTGTCCTGCAAAGGGTCTTGCTTTCTCCGAATTCTATTCCTTCACCCCAGAATATTTCTCCTTCCCCACCTGCACCCTGTACAGACTTTGTGCCTGGTAACTCCTGCTCATCTTCTGGTCTGTGCCCGTTCCTCGAGGTGATCCGCTTGCTCCGTCAGGAGATCTGGTTCCCGCAACTTGTGCTCCCCTCACATTCTCTGCTTTCCCCGCTGTCGCACACCTCCCTCTACTCTCATTATGTGCCCAGTGGCTGTCTTCAGACTCTGAGCCCCTTGAAGGCAGGGACTCATCTGCCTCCTCATGTAGCATTATACTCCTGCTTCAAAGATGTTCTCTGTGGGCAGCCAGGAGCCAATGTGTGGCCAGCATGTTTTTGAGGAAGTTCTCAGGTGGTGGTGTGGGTGATGAGCTGGAGGGAGTCATGTCAGAGAGACTGATCCGGAGCTGGAAAAGCCCTGGACTAGGGCAGAGGCAGGAGGGATGGAGAAGAGAGCCTTGCTGTGGAGAAGTTTCTGAGGGTGCAGGATTTGGTGGCCCTTCCTACAGCAGGTGAGGGAATGGGAGCATTCAAAGATGACTCCACAGTTTCTGTCTTGCGAGAAGAGGAAAATAGTGTTGCTGTTTCCTGAGATCAGAAAGATTAAAGAAGGGGAAGGGGCAAGTTGAGTTTGGACAAGTTGAATTTTTATGTTAAGGGGTGTTTGGGGGTCACCCGTGGGAAGTAGCTGCAAATGAGAACCTGGAGCTCAAGAGAGGCATCTGGACTGGGGCTATGGGGGTCATGAGCTTCTAGATGATGCGTGACTTGAGGATGTGGGTGAGCCTCTCCAGGGAGAAGGTGTGGGAGAGTGGGAGGGAGCAGGTAGATCCCTGGGGAAGCTCAGTCCTGCAGTTCATGGAGGGAAGAGGAAGGAATGGACACAGAGCTAGGAGGAGAGTCACAAAAGCCAAAGGAGGAAAGAGTTTCAAGAGCTAAGGACATAGGGAAAGGACTAAATTGTGGCATGGCCATCTCCTTGGACCATGAAGAAAGGAGAGCTGTATATGCTGATGAGGAGTCAAGTGCATGCATGATTTTTGCTAAATGAACCCAGCAATTTTATTCAACCAATATTTATTGAGGGCCTACTGAGTGTCCAGGCCCTGGGGATTCATGAGTGAGAAAAGCAGCCCCAAATCCCTATCCTTGTGGGGCTCACGGTAGTGGGGAAGACAGATGGCAAATAAGAAAAATGAAATAGCCAGTATGTTAGAAGCAAATGCTAGCATAGCAAGCATAATTGGCAAGGGCTAAGGGGGAAAAATAAAGCAGGAAAGAGGGATAGGAAATGTAGGGAGTGTTGTGATGTCACATAAGGTGGCCAGGGATGGCCACCTCATGGAGAAGGTGACTTTTGAGAAAAAACTCAGAGACTGAGGGAGTGAGCCATACGGCTATCTGGGGAAGAACATACCAGGTAGAAAGAGGACTGTGTGTTGGGAGTGCTCCAAGGGCTAGATTGGAAGGAACAAGAGAAGGGTTCAGAGGAGCAATGGGGGCTTACGTCATGTACCACCTTGCCAGCCATGATAAAGACCGAGGCTTTACTGTGAGGGAGGTGGGAGCCATCGCAGGTGTAGGAGCATGGAAGTGACAGGATCTAACTTGTGCTTCAACAGAATCGCTCACTGAGCAGGAGAACCGGGATTGGAAGTTCATGCTTGGAAGACCCGAGGCAACAGTATGTAGAGTGTAGAAGGAGAAAATTCAAGAGTTGGAGGTGCACTCAAGCAAGACAAACATTTCTGTGGACCAGGAACATCATCCCTCCAGAGACTCCAGCCACAGTCCTGACAGACTCGCAGCCCTGATGCAGTGGGGGTATCCAGGAGCGTGGCTCTTGTGAGGTGCCGGGGGCTAACTACATTCGCCACAAGCCTTGTTGCTGGAAATCAGGTGCTGGGGTGGAGCTTGTACAAGGGGATGTATAGTTTTTCATGTTTTTCTTTTTTTAAATTTTCTTTTTATTTATTTTTTATTTTTAACGATTTTATTTATTTATTTGACAGAGAGCACACAAGCCAGGGGAGGGGCAGGCAGAGGGAGAGGGAGAAGCAGGCTTTCTGCTGAGCAAGGAGCCCAAGGCAGGACTTAATCCCAGGACCCTGAGATCATGACCTGAGCCAAAGGCAGACGCTTAACTGACTGAGCCACCCAGGTGTCCCTCTTTTTGTTTTTTAATCCAATCTCTTAACCCAGTATATAAATTCTACTTTTGTTTATGTGTGGACAAATATCTGGAAAGACATGCACGGGAGTGGAGTGGCAGGCTGGGACACGGGTCTCCCAGTCTTTCCTTTTTCTAAACTTTGGATGTATTTGGCTCTTCCGCTCGATGAGTATGGAGACCACAAGAGAGAAAGCGGTGTGGGCGGGGTAGGACCAGAATTGAAAAGAAGCCACTGGGTTTGGCCAATGAGAGGTCATCAGTGGCCTCAACAAGAACAGTTTCCTGGATTTCTGGTGACAAAGGACAGGCTGACAAAAGACACAGACCCATGAGTTGAAAAGTAGACTGCTCTTCCAAGAAGTTGGACAGGAAAGGGAAGGAGAGAGACAAGAAAGAGCTGTGAGGGGGCAGGGCGTGAAGACAGGGCTTGCTGTCTTCAAGGAGCCTCCATGAGAGGGTGGAAGGAGGAGGGGAATGAGAGATTTAAGCTGTGGGGAAAGGAAGGAACAACGGACACGCTAACAGGGAACGCCCAGAGGTAGAGCGGGGGCACGGCATCCTGGAGCCCAGAGGGTTGGAGGTCCAGGTGCCGCTGCCGGGCACCGACGTTGGGCTCGGTGAGGGGTTGGCGAGTGTGGCTAGGGCTCAGGGCTCAGGGCTCTCAAAGCTGGCCCATACCTAGCCGCTTCAGTTTCAACACAGCCTGTTGGCCTCTGCGTCTTGCCTGTCTGGATTTCTCTGACTCTCCTGTGAGGGCAAGAACCACTCCTGCTTTATCCCTGTGGCTGCAGCACACAGTAGGCCCTTAGTTGATGTTTGTTGACTGAATACATGAATTTTCTTCATAGAAAAGAGGTCAAGTCCTTTGCTGAGTGTGGAGAGGATGGAGACGGCAGGGAGAGTGACTAATATTTGGAGCAGTGGCATGGAAAATGGGCCAGGGCAGTGGCTAGGAGCAAACTTAGAATTTCTAAGCAACTCTGGGAGGTCTGCTGAGCATGGAAACATCGGGAGGTGGTGCTGTCAAGCAGCATGGCTGTCATACTTTTTTTTTCTCTCATGCAACTCCAGGCGGTGCAGGAGCATGCCGAGAAAGCAGATGGGTTTTTTGTAATGTGACTTGACCTGCTGTCATTCTCTCAGTGGAGCCCTGGAAGAGTTAATGTCACTCCCTGAGGCCCTGGCTTCATTCCTAGAGAGTGTTTCTGCCTTGGGTGGGCTTATCCTTTGTGTTTGTAGCCGCTGTGACCAGAGCAAATTAGTGTGTAAGCCTCAGCCCAAATGTCATCCCTGGGGAAGCCTTCTCCTCCGGCTTCCCCGGCCCGGATACTGTGAGTCCCCCTGGGAAGCCTGGGCCGGCCCGGGTCAGCCAGGGTGGAGCACACACTGGGAGGGCGAGAGCCAGGCTGGGACATCAGATATTCGCCAGCAGGCTTTCCGCAGGATTGCCGAGCCACAGAGAGAAGGAACCGTGGTGTTAGCTGGGATCCAGAACCCCAAGGTTCTGGAAGCCAACGGAGAACCCAACATAGGCAGGCGAGGAGAGCGAGACAGGTATCGGGGGACAAGGCAGAGGTTGGCGGGGACAGACCACAGCAGGTTGCTGGCACAAGGTGGCTCAGGATTTGGGCTTAACAATGTTGCTGCTGTACCTTTTGATTTGACTCCCAACACATTTTGCTTTGCTGAGGGCAGGATCCTTAAAGGGGTGGCCGAGTTTGGCCATATATTGTTATAATTAATAATGTTTATGTTTTCGTGTCCAGTAACCATGCCTTATCCTCATGCCCCCCGGCACACAGAACGTGCTCAGTAAATCTTTGTTCTGCGAATGACTAAATGACCTCAGTCCGTCCCAAACCTTCTATAATCATACTAGCGTGGGCCAGTAGGACCCTGAGAAGCCAGCCAGTCCATCCCCTCCACTCCACGAAGGACTTCACAGATGAGAACAAATTCTAAAAGTCCTGTATCTGCAAATTATCAGAAAAATGGACTCTTGGATCTCAAACGAACTCTTTGTCTGGCCTGGAGTCAGAACAGACTATTTTATTTTATTTTTTTCAGTAAAGTGTAGCTGACACACAATGTTACAGTAGTTTCAGATGTACAACATAGTGATCTGACGACTGGGTGTGTTATGCTGCGCTCACCGCAAGTGTTCCTAGCATCGGTACCCATACAACGCTACTTCAATACCGTTGACTGTATTCCCTGCACTATACCTTTCATCCCTGTGACTTCTTCATTCCGTAACCAGGAGCCTGTACCTCCCACCACCTGTCACCCATGTTTCAGCCTCCACCCTACCCCCCACCCCTCTGGCAACCATCAGTTTAGGACAGACTAACTCCTGTGACTTCAGGCACCTTCCCAATAGCCATCTCCCCTTCTTTCTGACCGGACTCCAATTTTGTTCGGATAGCAATGCTTCCAGCCCTAAGGGACAAATCATTAGTGTTTGTCATGCGGGGAATCATCTTGGTGTGATGCAGCTTCTAGGTACTCCATCAGGCAAGCTGTTCAGAGGTCATGAACAGAAGGACTTATAGACCAATTTAAGATGGTTGAATAACTCAGTTTAAGAGTTCAAATTAAAGCTTGCAACGAGAAGCAAGGGGAGAGAGTTGGAGCAGGAGAACCCACTTCGGGTAAAGTGTATGCATGGGGGAAGGAGCCCACTGCCTGAATCCTGTGTTCCCTGGTGTTCACATTGTCCACCCACCTCTCCCTCCCTCCCACCATCTTTCCCCACTGACAGTGTGGGCATGAGAACCAGAGTTGAGGTTGTACAAAGGGGCTCAGCAAACAGAAGGTTCCTGGAGCCACCACATGCTCTATCAAAGAAACATGGGGCAAGTACCCTTGGCTACAACCATAGCATAACATTCTTATGTTCTTGTATCTTTTTAATCTATGTTCAACATCCATATGTTTCATTTATTCTATGTCTAGCACGTCTTGCAAGTTACCAACTACTGTCTATACTTAACACATTTTATGAATTTTGCCTGTCTTTTATTTTTCTTGCCTTCTATAGCAGACTTCAATATTCTCAGTAATACAGCCAATACACGTTGTATTCGTCTGAGCCAATCTTTGGCAATCCCAGAACTTCTGAGCGGGCATGTGGCTCATCTCTGGTCAATGAGACTCCAGGGGGAATGTTTAGGGGGCATCTGGGAAAGATTTTCTTCCCTGACAAAAGGCAAAAGCAATGTAGGGAAGAAATCCTTTGTCTTCTTTCCTCCCTCCATGTGGCTTCAGCAAACAAACAGTGGCTGGCACATAACAGACACTCAACAAACAGTTGGTTGAATGAGTGAATGAACAGCACCGGTGCGCAGCCTTCATATCTGTGACTCCAAAATCATGCTTTGTCTTCTGATCAAGCTTCATTCCTAAATCCAGGGTTGGGAAGGTGGAAGCAGGGTAGTGAAAATAAATCTTGTGACAATCATTTAATAATAATAATAATAATATCAATAATAACAATAATAAATTAACTAGCTTACATTTATTGAAAGTTTACTGGGTCAGGAATGGTCCTAAGCACATGATAACCACACAAGGGGGAAACGACTGCTACCCTCGTTTTGTCATGGAGACACGGAGTCACAGAAGGCAAGGCAAGTTCCCTGAGCTCACTTAGCCTGCAGGTGGTGGCCTTGGAAGTGGAATCTAGACACCTTGAGCTCAGAGTGCACACACTTGGACGCAATGCCATCCATGTAAGTTTCCTACTGCCGCTGTAAAATTACCACATGGGGCTTTACACAACTAGCAAATTCTCTGTCGTACAGTCCGAGAGGTCAGCAGGCCAGCACAGACTTCCTGGGCTAATATGAAGGTGCTGGCAGGGCACCTTTTGCAGGTGTGGTCCTCTTGCAGGCTGTAGGGTGGAACACATCTCCCAGCTTTTCCTAGTTCTAGAAGCTGCCCGAATTCCTTGCCTTGTGGCTGCATTATTCTGAGCTCTGCTTCAATTGCTACATCTCCTTCTCTGACGCTCCTGACTCCCTCTTGCAAGACTCATGATTACATTGGGCCCATCTGGCTAATCCAAGATAATTTCTCTGTCTCAAGGTCCTTAACTTAATCACATTTGCAAAATCCTTTTTGCCTTGTAGGGGAACATATTCACAGGTTGTGGGATTAGGGCAGGGCTGTCTTTGGGGTGGTCATTATTCTGATTATGCCACCATCCTACCCCTGCAGGGCCTGGACCCATGGGCCCCGAGTAGCCGAAGTTCTGTCACACACAAAGGAATGGAGGAGTGTCCCCTCAAACTTTTGTCTGCTTTCCCAAGAGCTTCTGTCTTGTCCAAGCAGGGGAGGAATACTTAGTAAAGCAGTAATATGAACCAAGCAGGTGAGTTATGGGGCCTTGGCCTCTGGTCCATCAGTTCATCTGGATTGTGTCCTGTACATTGACCAGGTTCTGTCTTCATTCCTCAGTCGGCTGGCCTCATCCTTGTGTGTATGTTCCTTATTGCTAATCTGTTTTTATTTCCAAATCGAACTCAAGTTAGAGTAATTTCTCTCAGGTCCCCTGAAATCATTCCTCCAGTCTCCCTGGCCAACCCTTTGGTTCCAGGGAAAACCTTACCTCTCAGCTATCTTGACTCAGACTCACCGGTTTCTCAGGATTCCTTCTAGCAGCAGCCCTTTCCAGACCCAGTTTGTCTGTCTGAATGGATTCCCCCCACAGGTGTGGCTTTCAGGCTTATTTTCCATTGCAGAGGAACCCTTCGCTGAAGTGAAAGCCCACTATGTAGGGCAGATGGAATGGCGTGGTCTGTGGAGGGGTGGGGGGCCGTCCAGCCCCTCCAAATGGACCCCTGCCCCTCCCCATGCTTGGGCCCAGGTTGAAAACCATCCCTCGGTATGTGGATTCGGTTCTCCTCAGTTAACTGTCTCCCTTCCTCATGGCTTGCTTCCTTGAGTCCCTTGGCCAGCAGGAAGCATTTGTCTTCTTTCCATTTCCCTCATGCTCTTTTAAGGTCACATTTTCCCAAACAAGCACAACATTTCAACTTCTCATCCCTGTCTAGTGTGTCCCCAGGTGGGGCTTCCTCTCACCTGCTTGCCTCTCATCTGTTCAGCCTTCGGGGATGGCGGCCATGCTGAAAAAGTCTGGCCAACCCGCTGCCCATCACCTGGTCTCTCCCCCATGTGAGCATTATAAGTCCTTGACGTCTACAGGCCAGAGCTCTCTGGTTATCGGGTAACTGACGTATTTTTTTCCAGAGGATCCTCTTTGGTCACAACTACCTTGGGGGAGCAGAAATGCTTCCATCTCAGGGAGGCTGGGGTTCACTGAGACTGTTAGGAGATGAGGGTGTGGGCAGAGCTGTGAGCAGGGTCTTCTGACAAGTCCCACGAAACCCTTTGTAAAGTTGGTATCAAGCCCTGTCCTCAGGCCCCCCGAGCCAGGTTTGGAGTGGGCTCTCCTCCCCAGCGGGCAGCTCTGGACCACAGGGGTTGCTTCAGGAGTCCCTACAGACTGGGACTGGGGACCTGCGGGTGTCCCTGTGGCCCATTTACTGAGGGCGTCCTGGAGCCCCTGAAACACGTGAAACGTAAACTTCCAGGCCTCTCACTTATGTGGGTCTTTTCCAAGTTCCATTCTTTTCTCATTCTAAAGAAATAATTACTTCCATACCTAATCTTGTATTTATAATTGTGTATTCTCTTTCTCGAAGAAAGCCTTCCAAATTATAGAAGCTTCAGGCCTTCTAAAACCTGGATGTGTCCCTGCAAACCACAGTCTCGGGCCTCTCGCAGGGGACCCAGGGACCCCTGCTCTAGGGGAGCTTCTAGGGCAGGCAAAGATGCTCACCTCCAAGGCTTTTCAAGGTATTTGGAGTACTTTGTGTACGGGACGTCCATGACAGATGTTCTGGCGGAAGGCAGGGAGGCCTAAGTTTTGAAATGCTTCTTGTCCTGTCTGCAGCATGCAGTTCCCACTGTGGAAACCCAGGAGGCTAGGGAAGGACCGCTTTCTGCTGGGTGCTCCCCTTGTGCCACATGGTTCCTACATCCAGCTTTGATGCAAACTTTGGCCAATCTTTCTGGAAGGAGGAGTCAACATGGTCCCTTCTCTCCAGGACGGCTTTTGCATCAGGCTGGGACTCCTGGTCTAGGTTTCAACCTGGCAGTACTGGTGCTTGACTACAGTTCTTAAATCTAGCTTTTAAGAGTCATGTCTTATGAAATGGGAGAGTTTGCCTGCCTGGGACATCTCGGGACTTGTGAGCTCACTGCCTAGGACCCAGTCAGCTTCTTGGATCTGCTCTTGGCTTTGCATTGTTTCACAGCCATTGATTCAGTCAGATGTGGAAAAGCCAGTGACAGCTAACACTGTTGTATGGTTTTGTTTTAAAGATGTATTTATTTATTTGAGAAAGAGAGAGAGAGCGCACAAACAGGGGGAGGGGCAGAGGGAGGGAGAGAGAATCCCAAGCAGACTCCCCACTGAGCATGGAGCCTGGATGCAGGGCTCGATGTCACAACCCTGAGATCATGACCTGAGCCAAAACCAAGAGTCAGATGCTTAACTGACTGAGCCACCCAGGCGCCCAGCAAACACTGTTTTAAAAATGTGTGTGGACACTTCTAGATATAGATAGTGGATTAAAGCTCCTTCATAGCATCTCTCTTTCTCAATTCCTAACAAAAGAAAGTAGACAAAACCACAGGGGAAATTTACTATCAGCGACCAATACAATAAACTTCAAATTTGGCATCCAAAGAAAGATACAGAAGATTCTGGAATGACATGGTGTGGCATAGCACATCTCTGCTCCCTCCCCTGTCTTGAACGCCCAGGAACGGACAAAATCCGGAACATTCTCCTTAGTGCTTCTGAATCTGAAAGGAAACAGATGTGACTCATTCCCTTATAGTCTTCCTCTTTTGAATGAACCATATTAAAAAGTGTGCTGGGGAGAAATAGGGGAAGCAAGGACATGACCCATGGAGCTGACTCGGTTGATAGAAAGAAAACCCCTAGAACAACACTCCCACTTCAGAAATTGATGCAAAGCCCAGGATCTCCCCTTTCCTTGCAAAAGGTGCAGAGTATCCTTCTCTCCATCCCCAATCAGGTGACCTGAGCCTTGTGCAGGACATTAATCAGAACCTCAGGACGGGAGCAAACACATGCGTTCCAACAAAGGCTGCAGCACTCTGCTTTTGTGGAGCTCTCCTCTCTCCCTTCCTCCACTTCTGACTACCAAAAAGTGTATAAAGTCCAAATACCCTGCCTCTCACTTAGCTCAGAGGGAAAAACAGACTGATCTCAGATGGTGAGGAGATAGTCAATGAGCTCCTCCCTCTTGCCATCATGTTACAGCAGCATAAAGTGGGTCTAGACAGAGCCACCAAATCAAGATGAAAAGAAATGGATGCAAACACATGGCAGCACGTAATTAATGATAAGTAGAGGGAAAACAAAGTCTCCTCACCCCACACCACCCACCCCCCGGTCAAAGAAAATTGCTTTCAATTGCTTCACATAGAAAACAACTTAATAAGAACATGAATTTAATAATCGAAGGCTCAAAGATGGGATGATAAAAGGAGAATCGATAGCAAAGTAACAAATTGAGGGCAAAAACAGCATCATGATAGAACGAAGAAATAACTTAGAACTAACAAGAGAGCCAGTGACAGCTAACACTGTTTTATGGGGTTTTTTTGGTTTTTTTTTTTAAAGATTTTATTTATTTGACAGAGAGAGACACAGCGAGAGAGGGAACACAAGCAGGGGGAGTGAGAGAGGGAGAAGCAGGCTTCCTGCCGAGCAGGGAGCCCAATGCGGGGCTCGATGCGGGGCTCGATCCCAGGACCCGCTCGATCCCAGGACCCTGGGATCATGACCTGAGCCGAAGGCAGACGCCTAACGACTGAGCCACCCAGGCGCCCCTTATGGTTTTGTTTTAAAGATGTATTTATTTATCTGAGAGAGAGAGAGAGAGAGAGAGAGAGCACCTAACCACACTGAACTCACATTACTGAACTGGGCAGCTAAACAAAGTAAAGAGATTTGAGAAATTAGAATTAATAGAAATGGAATACATACAAAGATGATCCAATACAAGGATTAATTGGTATCCCTGAAGAAGGAAAATAAAAAACAGAGCCAAAAGAGAATGTCTAATGCAGAAAAAATGTAAACTGCTGATTGAAAGACCCATTATGATCCAGAAAAGCTTGATTCAGAATGGTTAATACCAAGACATGTCTTAGTTAAATTATTGAACTAAAGAAAAAAAAAATGATGGAAAGTGACTTCTTTAGGCATGCAAGCAGGAAAAAGAGGTCACCTACAAGGGGGAAAATTCAGACTTGTCTCAGATTTCTTCCAGAGAATAAAGGGAAACACCTACCGTACTCTGTGGGAAAGAAGATGAGACCCAAGAATATTATACCCAGCCAAGATCCCGTTCCAGTGTAAAGACAACAGACAGAGACATTCTTAAACATCCAAAACCCTTCTTGATAAAACAGCATAATGATGAAACTCAGTCCATGAAGAGCTGAATTGAAATAGTTTGCAAATGGAGAAGCCTTGATAAAAGGCTGGGAATTCATTTAAGTCTAGAATGTATACCAAGTAACTAGGCAATTATGTTTTTACAGAACAGAATATGTTTCTCATAAACCTGTACAATGTAATGACAATAAGTAACAAAAGTCAAGAGGCAGGGTCAAGGGAGATAGAAAAACCAAAAGAATAATGAGAGCTAAGATGCCTTCGAGTGCCCGCACACGTGTGCGCGCCCCCCCCAACACGATTCAAATGTATCATTTTAAAAAAAGACTATCTTAATGTTTTTCACCATTTTTGTTTACCCTCAGAGGTACCTTTCAACAAGTAATGTCTCTTGTGGTCAAGAAACATTACTTGAGGGTCAACTCTTCCTTCAATTTCAAGTAAAATTAAATGGAATACTTTGAATTAAAATAGCATCTGTATTATGGTCCAATTCTTATGAAGTATCTCTGTGACCTTTCCTCCTATCTTTAACTATGCACAGAAAGCTTTCTGGAATAATGTGATGTAATGGTCATTTCTGTGGTCAGTTCTGAAAGGTAGTATACAGCTGATTATTTTCTTGCTTGTCACTTTTTAATATTTTAATTTTCTGATACATCTATGAATAAAAAAATTTAAATATTAGAAACAAAATTTTCTAAGCACCTCACTGGAATGGAATAAATAGTCGAAAAAACAGACATGGCAGAGAGGACTGCTATTTTCCAGTGTCTACTCTCTTAACATTTTATGGAATTTTGAGCATATACATGATGGCCAGGATATAGACCCCACTTCCCAGCTGGGGTTCTGGCTGATAGGATGTAAGCAGACGTACCATGAGGCAGCTTGTGCCTCGTTGGAGAGTACTTGCTTATTTTCTTTTTATCACCTTCATTCCTTCCTGCTGCCTGGAATGCAGATATCACTATATGGGAGCATGAGGTCAAGACCTTTCAAAGCAGAGGGACACAGAAGGTGCGTATAGAATGTCACATCACTTAGACTGTCTTTGTGGATAATGTGAACAAGAAAGAAACTTTTTATCTTGGGACACCTGTGTGGCTCAGTCAGTTAAGTGTCTGTCTTCGGCTCCGGTCATGGTCCGGGGGTCCTGGGATCGAGTCTCACATCGGGCTCCCTGCTCAGCGGGGAACCTGCTTCTCCCTCTGCCTGCCACTCCCCCTGCTTGTGCGTGCTCTCTCTCTCTCTCTGACAAATAAATAAATAAAATCTTTAAAAAAAAAGGAAACTTCTATCTTGAGGAAACAACGGAACCAAATCCTAACTGATGCACATACCTACACATATGCATACAGAAATCCAGGCTGTGAACAAATCACCGATGGACCTAAATGTGACAAAAATTTTAAAAACACTTTATAAGAAAATACAAAGGGACTATCTTTATGAATTTGAGAGAGGGAAGGATTTTTTTAAAAAGAGGTTTTATGGTGAAAACCATAAGGAAACAACAGGTAAACCTTACAACACCAACATTTTAAACTTTTGCATGGCAAAAGAAACTATAAACAAATGTTAAAGACAAGCAATAGTGCAGTCTGTCATGTTCAAGCTCAGTGTGGTGCTGGATGTGTCCGTGGGGTGGGAGCAGAGGGGTGGTCACCTAAATTTGAGGAGAGCTGCATATTCATTCCCTTTACCTCTCAGATAGTGACAATGCATATTAGCTTATCAAAAGATCTGAGAACTACAGAAATCACTTTTTTCCCTGTGTGGAACTCGTCATTCATACAGTTATTTTATTTATTTAACTGTGGGATCACTGTGTGTGTGTGTGTGTGTGTGTGTGTGTGTGTGTGTGTAACATATATGAACTTCTCCTGCATGTATAAGGAACACATGAAAATGCTGCCATAAGAAATAACACTTTGCGGGGCGCCTGGGTGGCTCAGTCGTTAAGCGTCTGCCTTCGGCTCAGGTCATGGTCCCAGGGTCCTGGGATCGAGCCCCGCATCGGGCTCCCTGCTCCGCGGGAAGCCTGCTTCTCCCTCTCCTGCTCCCCCTGCTTGTGTTCCCTCTCTCGCTTTGTCTCTCTCTGTCAAATAAAGAAATAAAATCTTAAAAAAAAAAAGAAAGAAATAACACTTTGCTTCACGTGAGAAATGGTGGTTGCATTCACCTTTGTGTCCCCACAGGTAACTCTTACTTCTTCAGTAGTTTTGACCATAGTAGCATTGGAGGGAAGGGGAAAGAAGTAGAGAGGGTGGAGGAGGAGGAGAGAGGAGGAGAGAAGAGGAAGAAGGTGAAGAAGGGGCAGGGGAAGAGAAGAAGAAAGAAAAAGAAATTTGGGGCTTGGGGAGTAGGTGTAAATTCCCCTAGTAAAGTGAACATATCCCAAGAGAAGGAAGTCAGTTGTGATTTGGGTTTTCCTTCTCACAGCCATCAGCTGGGACTACTAGAAGCAGACATTTTGAAACATACCCAACTAGGGAAAAAAAGTCATTTTAAAGATCATTTAGGGGGCGCTTGGGTGGCTCAGTCGGTTCGGCTCATGATCTCTGGGTCCCGGGATCGAGCCCTGCACCAAGCTTCCCGCTCAGCAGGGAGTCCGCTTCTCTCACTCTCTTCCTCTCCCCACGGCTTGTTCTCTCTCTCTCTCAAATAAATAAATAAATGATCTTAAAAAAAATAATTTAGGGCAGATCTCAGAGAGTTGTAATGCAGAAAGTGGCATTTGTGACAGATTTCTTGCTTAGGGAGGAAAAAAGGAAAGAGCAGGTATGGTCTCGGGTGGTCAATTCAACAATGATCTCTGTCTCTGTCTCTGTCTCTCTCTGTGTGTCTGTCTCTCTCTCTATTCTGACATTAAGGGCTTTATAGTCTTTTTATTTTTTTAAGATTTAATTTTTTAAAAAGATTTTATTTATTTGTTTGACACAGAGAGAGTGCACAAGTGGGGAGAGTGGCAGGCAGAGGGAGAAGTGGACTCCCCACTGAGCAGGGAACTCGATGCGGGGCTCGATCCCAGGACCCTGGGATCATGACCTGAGCTGAAGGCAGACGCTTAACTGACTGAGCCACCTGGGCACCCCTAAGATTTTATTTCTAACTCATCTCTACCTGTAATGTGGGACTCAAACTCAAACAACCCGGAGATCAGGAGTCTCAGGCTCCACCGATTGATGCAGCCAGGTGCCCCAAAGCCTTTATAGTCTAGAGAGAGAGATTTTATTAAGCATTTTATTTCAAGTACAGTTTAAAGCCCTTTACTTATTTTGTCTCATTTAATCTTATGGCAGAGGTACTCTAATTCTTATTTTTAGGATGAGGAAAAAGACAAACAGTTAATTGTGTAAGGTTAAAAAAGTTAGCATGGGATTGGAGGCAGGATTCCAACCCAGGAGGTTTGCCATTGATCCAACTCACTTTACCACTGCTCTGCCTATTTCTTATAGATAACTACTATACAGCATATGAAACGCCATGATAGAGAGGAACAAAGTGAACACATTGAGTCCAAAAGGACCAGTGGAGTCAGTTTACTTTATTTTTTTCTAAGATTTTATTTATTTATTTGACAGAGAGATAGAGAGAGAGCACAAGTAGGCAGAGAGGCAGGCAGAGGGAGAGGGAGAAGCAGGCTCCTCGCTGAGCAGGGAGCCCAATGCGGGCCTGGATCCCAGGACCCCAGGATCATGACCTGAGCCGAAGGCAGCCGCTTAACCGACTGAGCCACCCAGGCGCCCCGAGTCAGTTCACTTTAGTGACAAGCTACAATTTGCCTGGGAGAGAAGAGGAGAAAGCCATTTCAGGGTAACAAGGTCTCCAGTGCAAGCCAGTGGAAGGGGCAGGAAGAGGGATCCTCTTAAATCCAGATGTGCCAAGTCCAGATATGGTCTTTGGGCACCTCTAGCCAGCACAAGTTTCTGAGTAGGAGGGACAGGCCAGGTTTTTTTGTCAGGAAGGTATTGGGAGTGATGAGGGGGAGGTGGGGAGATGAGGCCAGTGGAGGAGCAGGAAGCCAACCCGGCCATATTCCCAGAAAGCAGAAAGGCAGAAGGAAGGGTAAGAAAACAGGAGGTTTTTAGATTTGGAGCTAGATTTTGTACTGGTAGTCAGGGAAAAGGACCAGAGCTCACTGAAGCCATCGGCTTGGGCAGAAGTGTTGTTTCTCTGAGATTTGTGCACAGTGTGAGTGGTACGGTTAGCAGAGAGAACGTGCACGCATTGGGATCTGTGATTCTCTTTTGCACAGGGCCCAGATTCCATCCCGACGTCGCCCCAAGTCCCTGGGGCGGGGTGATGACAACTTGCAATCTGGTGCCTTGACCGTCGAGGTGAAATGAGCATCCTGCGCCTTCGTTGCGCAAGGAGTCAACTTGCAGGAGCGGAAGGCTGGTCCCTTCCCGGGAAGGCCGCCCGGCCGGACTCGCGGGTCCCGCCCCGGGTCCCGCCTTGGCTCCGATCAGAGCATCAGGTGGGGCCCAGGGCACGGGCATACGAGGCTCAGGGGGCCTCTCCTGGCCCGGATGGGCAGCAAGTAGCCCGTGGACACTCTGGCCGGTGGTCCCAGGGCATTTGCAGGCTCCGACGGGGTGCAGGCGGCTTGGTGGGGGACACCCCTAGGCGCTCGCAGCACCCCACTCTCTTCGCCAAGGAAGTGGCTCCCTAGCGCGCGGGGCCCTGTCAAAACCACCCGCGCTCGGCCCCAGCCTCCGAGAGAGACGCGCATCGGCCCTTGGCCCCCCAAGCACTGCCCTCCCGGCCCCCCAACTCGCGGACTACAAGTCCCAGCAGCCCCCGCAGCTTGCACCTCCCGCCTCGCAGCGGAGACCCCCGGCCGTCCAAGCGGGGCTCCGGCTGCGCTCGTGGCGGGGCCGGGCGGGGAGGCCGGTCCCGCGGGCGGGGGCGGGGGCGGCTCCGCGACTTCTCCCGCCGCAGCCGCCAAGGGGAGTTTCCAGGAAGTGGCCATATTGGATCCATTCAGCCGCAGCCGCCCGGGCGGAGCGCGTCCCGCAGCCGGCTGGTCCCCGTCGCGGCCCGGGTGCTCGCCCCGGCCCGCCCGCGCGGTGCGAGCTCGCCATGGCGGCCACTGACCTGGAACGCTTCTCGGTGAGGGCCCTGCGGGGCCGCGGCGCGCGCGGGAGGCGCGGGGCGCGGGGAGGGGGCCGCCCTGCAGCTGGCCGGGGGCGCCAGGCGGGCTGTCAGCTCCGCGCGGCCGGGCCTCGACGCGGGGCCGGCTTGGGGACACCCAAGCGGGCTCTTCGCAGCGCTAGCTTGGGGTCCCGGGGCGTCGGGCGGGGGCGCCCCCCTTGGGCACACGAGAGGCAGACCCCTTTCGCGGGAAGGAGCAAATAAATAACCTGCCTGGTTCGGGCCAGGTGCGAGGACAGACTGGGGCGCCAGGAGCCGGAGGAAGGCGCGGGGTGGGGGTGGGGGTGGGGAATCCAGGATCCTCCCGACCCCCACATCTCGCTGGGGAGATTCCTAGCCGCGCAGGTGCTGTTGAATGGGCACAGCCTGTGAGAATGAAGCCCAGAAGGATCCGAAGGAGCCCTTCAGATGAGCTCAGGGTAGTTGCAGACTTGGATCCTGAAGACCTTGGGCCTGCTTTGCCTTACCCTCTGCACTCGTCTCCCAACCCCACTCTCCACCTAAGCGCCCAGATCCTGGGGGCGATTCCAGCCAGGCAGGTCCCGCCTCAGTGATCCGGTCTGAGGCAGCCATTGCCCCGGGAACGAGCGATTCTAGATTCAGCCAAGTGGATGTTTGTTTGGGCCCCATTCGGCCGGGCTACCGGCTCCGGTGGTCCCTGCGGGGGTGTCTGTGGGGCTGAGCCCACCAATAACCAACTTCCTGAAGGTGTTTATCATTCACCTGGGTGAGGGGAGCCTTTCGGGGATTGTGTCTGCTTGTCCCCTGGTGTCTAAGGCTGGATCTGGGTGTGTCTGGGAGGCTGGGCTGTGACAGTGAAGGGAGCTGTGTCCTCTTGCCAGCAAGTGAGGCCCCGGTCGGGCGGGAAGGGGGAGGGAGGGCCTGGGGCTGTAGGGGGGGAGGGGGAAAATGTTGAATGTGTGACTGATAAGGAATTGGTTCTGGGGCTAAATTAAGGAGCTAGGACTTATGTAATTAATGCTATAAATACTATCATCTGAATTTATGTATGTAAATTTACCCTTTAATCTGAAAATACATTTGTTGGTCTACTTTGGAAATATGCATAACTGAAGCAGGAGCTTTTGGTTTCATAATTTCTGAGGTGTTTTATTCCCACTGAGGAGGGGGCTCTGTGTCAGTCAAGTAAGTTTAACTACAGGAGGAGCCAACTCAGAGGTTGGGTGAATTAGAGATTTACCTCACCCCTGCACTGTAAATTGGAATTTATGTACCCAAGGAGGGCAGTCCCTGAATCCTAAGAGACCTGCTGATTAGCTGGAGGCCAAGAGATCTGGGAGTGTTTGTGCATCTGTGCATGCGTGTCTGTGTACATTTTCTGTGCCCAGCTGACCAGAAAGTTATGTCTGAGTCTTGTCTGTGGCCAGAGGTTGCTCTAACAGTTGGTCTTGCCGGTGGGAACGGTATGTAGAGTAACCAGAATCAGACTGCCCGATATGAATCCTAGACTCCTACTTATTGGCCATGTGACCTCATTGAGCACGTTAGTTAACCCCTCAGTGTTCTTCTGTGTGTATTCGGATAAAAATATTACCTTCCTCCTAAGGTTATTGGGTGGGTTCAGTAGGAAAATCCAGGTGAGGTACTTACAGCAGTGTCTGGCACGTGGTAAGGATTCAGCAAATGACACGTGATACCTAGTGTCCGGGTGGATGTGGACACTGGCCCTCTGTGTAAGAAGGCAGCAGAAAAGGAGTTTGCTCGGTTACTCGGTGCCCTCCCTGGGGCTTCTGTCACTGCACGCCCAGAGATGGTCCTCAGACCCTGAGCTGAGAGGCCTGATAACACTGCCGGGAGGTGGCGTGGCAAGGCCCTTCCCCCTTAGATTCCCGTGTTGGCATTTCTGTGAGGATTTCGGGTATTATCTCCTTGCTGGGTCAAGGCACAGACGGGACTGACTCAGGTATGGTTGTACGGCCTGAGCTCAGGGGCCTTGGTTACTGTGCCGGGTTAAGCTGGCTGGATGGACGCCTTCCACACCCTCCACGCTCTGAGCCGTCAGCCTCCTGGGAGGACTCGCATAGGGTTGAATTTGGGTGGAGACCTTGGGTGGGGTTTGGCCTGAATTTCGGAGTCTGGACTCCGTTCTCTTCTCCTGGCTTGTCATCCTGGGAAAATCATTTCTTTTTCTATCTTGCTGTAAAATGGGCCCAACCGTACTAATACTCTTCAAAGAGTTTGTGGAAGGTTAATTGCAGTCTATGGCATGTTTAGAGATATGGTTAGGTGTCTCTCCAGCCTCAGGGTTGACTTTGGTGTTAAGCATTGGCCACGAGGCTATGATTTGATGGAGCTTTGGTAGGTGTACACTCCCTGCACCCCCCCCCCCCCAGGCGGGCTTGGTGGTCAGCTCAGCCCTGGCTGGCCTGGAAACTGTCTCATCCTGGAGCTTAGGTGAGCATACAGAGTTGTACCTCGAGGTCAGTGCTGGGTTCCTATTCCCCACATAGCATGATATAAGTAGTCTTGGTAGCCTTTACATCCGGGCTAGCCTCTGCTCAACCCTAGGTCAGCCGGGGGGTTAGGGTTGACGTCTCCTGGATGGGCATGTCTCGGACAGCCTTCTGGTGCCTCTTGTCTTCCTTGAGCAGCCAGACTCCTGTGCACTCTTGCTGTGCTCCTCCTCCTTACTAGGATCCCCTCCCCCCCTTACTGGGTCCCGGAGTTTCCTGCCTCCAGGGCCATCTCCTGTGTTTCTTCTGTCAGAATCTCCCTCCAAGGTGAGGGAGGCTTTAGAGCCAGGAGAAAGTGCGGCTGGGGGAGCGGGGGGGGGGGGGGGGGGGCGGAGAGGGAAGCAGCGTGCAGCATGGCAGCCTCACGCCTGGCATTCCTCCCAGCCAGTCACCTCCTCCCCCCCTCCCGCCATCTCCGCTTTATCCCCGGCACCATCTGTCACTTCCGTTGTCACCCCTGTAATCTTGACACTTCCCCAAGAAGCAGGCCATCCGGGGAGTGCCAATTCCCTCCCTGAAGCAAAAACTGGTGGGAAGGGGTGTGTGGGAGGCAACTCTCTCGTGCAACAGGGCTCTGTCATGGAGTGGTATCTCCCTGTTCTGTAAAAATGGCCAGGCATCTCCTGCTGAGCCGTTCTGAGAGACGAGAGCTCTCTCTCAGCAAGGGACATCTGTGAAGCTCTCAGTGCCTGGTGGGGTTGAGAGTTCCTAAGTGAGCACCACCTGCAAGGCTGCAGCTCTGCCCCACCTCCCTCATGGGCATTGTGCCTTGCTATGGATGCCAACTTTGGGAAGGTCTGCCTGGGATCTTGCTTGGAACGGGTCAGAGCAGGGAGGCTGGTGGGAAGGCACTGGTGATCCAAGGGAACACATGATAAGGGACTTACCAGGGTAGAAAGAGAGAAGGTGGCAAGAAGGAGCCTAATTACAGTGCCAGCAAGATGGGAGAATGGATGGAGGCTGGGACCCCAGGCCTGACTTCTGTCGAAAGCTTTGGATGTCAGGGAGGGCTCTGGATGTTTTGTGCCCATCTGGTTGTTGATGCCGGCAGCCTACAGTTGGGTGAAGCTGCCGACGCTGGTCATTGGTAAGTTTAGGCCTGAGACGCAACCCCAGCACCCAAGTAACCCTTGTGATGACAAAGAGGGTGAAGCCCTCTGAGTTTTGGGCTGTAAGATGGGCGAGGTGGAGGTACGTATTTGGGGCATTAACTACCATGAACGTCTCTGTGGCTTGGGTCCAGCTACCAGAAGAAAGCAGGTGCAGGATGACAGAGCAAAGGGCCTGAGGGCTGGCTGGCCTCTGTGTGTCCCCTGCAGCCTCTCCAAGCGTTCTGCCCCTGTGCTGCCGGCATGGGTTTTGGGATCCCCAGGCGTGGCCCCCAAGGCCCAAGCTTTCCCAGACAGCCAGACCTGGAGCTGTGCAGGCAGGAGGGAGACCCGTCTGACCGGGGAAGGGCTATTTTCCAAGGGCAGCATGCCTTCATGCTAGAGTCGGAGTGTTCTTTGCTGGAGACATCTGTATCCTCAGGACTTGTATGAGGGACCGTGGCTGGGAAGAGGTGGTGGAAGACAGGGCAAGGGGCATCTCGGGTGTATCTTTACTTGAATTGCCTTGAGTGGTCTTGGCGCAAATTAGATATTCTCCTCCTCAGAACACATGGCTTCTAGGCAGTTCTTGGTCCCTATCCTGGAAGCCATGTTAGAGGGATAGAGTCAGGGGAGGAGGGAATTAAGGACCTATTTCAGATTGCAGGTGCCAGCTACTCTTTGGGGGGGCCTCTGGGGCTTGGGCCACCTGGGGCCCAGGGTTCCGGAGAGGCTTTGGACACGAACCCAAGTCCACTTTCCGGACCTGGTTGTGGGGCCAGGGTGCGAATCTGATACTTTGCCTGGGGCTGGGATGAATGGGCCAAGCAGCAGAATTATAGTACTGCAGCCCTGAGCCTCCACTGGCCCATGTTGGTGCCCTTGCATTTCTCCACCCCTTCCCAGTGCCGGCATCCATCCTGGGATTGGAGAGGGAGAGGGTCACCTTCGATGTCCACATCCCCCCTTCCAAGGGTAGGATCTCATTCACTGTGGAACACAGTCTGTTTCCTTCCAATGGTGTCTAGACCACTTATGGCTTTCCCTGCTGCAAAGCAGTGGGGGCTGTTGCCGGAGTCCCCGAGCCAAGTGGGAAGGTATGAACACATGGGTTTGCAGTACCTTCTGAGGCCCAGAGCGTCTTTCTCTTCTGCTCCATGGTGGAAAGGACCACTCCTTCTCGGACAGCACCATAAAGCCCAAGAAGTTGTTGCGTCCTAGGCTTGGGGCAAGCTGGTTGGACCTAGAGACCAGTAACTGCGCTTGGCTTCTTAGAAACCTTATTTTGACATGAGAAGTGTGAAACACACTATCCTATATTGCCAAATGGCAGTCCTGGTTTTCTGTGTGCACGAAAAGGGAGGAAAGTGCCTGCTAGTGAGACAGGGAAGCAGAGAGAATGGAGTATAGGGGTCAGGGCGTGGGGTGGCCTTAGGCTCCTGGGGGGTAGTTTTGCTCCTAAAGCCCCTTTACTTCCCAGGAGGGAGGAAGAGATGACTAGCCTTTTGAGAATGATGGTGGCCTCCTCCTGGGGCCTAGCTGGTGTCTGTCATTATGTCCACCCTGCACGCTAGCACCATGCAGGTTAATCCCGGCTCGTGTCTTCCCGCCAGGTTTTTGTTTTTTTTGATGCTGCATTAGGAGAGAGACGCTTTTGTTCACAGGTGTCTCCTTGATTACAGATAGGTGAATCCTGCCTCTGTCCTTCCCTCCTGGCCCAGGGGAGCAACATTCTCCCCTGCTCCCTCCCGCACACATCTCTTTGGTTATTTCCCGTAACCTTTGACCTGGGCTTAGAGGCTTGCTGTGGAATCCTGGGATATGAGCCTAAGCCTTTCCTGGGAAAATTCCTAGGATTCCTCTCAGACTCAAGGACAGTTGCGCTATGACCATGGGTTCTGGCCAGTGGCCTCTGCTCTGGCTATTTAAGGCCCAGGCTGCTTGGAGTAGCTAGAGCCGGGGGTAGTGTGGTTTGTGCCAGGAACATGGGTGGAGAAGGCTCCCAGTGGGGCAATGACTCCTGGGTCCGTTGCTCAACATTCATAGGGCTTCCCTAGGGTTGGGGCTCTCCTGGGGAGTGGGCTTCCTGTTTGCCTGGCAGGTGCTCAGGCCAGTGGGTTCTAGGCCTGGGAGCCTGGGGGAAAAGAGTTGTCTGAAGACCAAGGCCCCGGAGAACTCTTTGGAAGGCCTCGGGTGGGGAGTTGCTCTTTGTCCAGGATTCAGGAGCCACATACCCGTACAGTGGGGTACCGTTTCTGCTTCCATCCCAATGACCAACCGAGTTTGGGAGGTTTGACTTCAGAGTTCTCTATTCATCCACACCTTCTTTGGCTCTGTTGGTTCAGACATTCAGCAGATTTCTAATTTCTTCAGGATAAAATCATGTTTTTGTGTGGGCGAGCTTTCAGACATGGTTTCTCTCCAAAGCCCACCTCTCTTCTTGGTGAGAGGAGTAGCTCTTCTGGGCTGGCAATTAGGGATGCTCCTGAAAGCTCAGACAGAGCGTTTCCTGGTCAGGAAAGCGACATCCTCGTAATCCACCGGGCTGCATAAGAGAATGCCATTCTCTACTTTGTTCTGCACGGCCGGGCACAGAGGAACACGGAGGAACATGGCTGGCCTGAGTGGTTATTTGGGTTGTTGACTTTGATGTGCCTAAGAAATGATGTCACGGAAGCCCGGGGCCTGGCTCAGGAGCGAAAAGCTTGTTAGGAATGAGAGAGGGGATAATGGCCCTGTGTGTGTAGGGCTCAGAGCTGCTGACTCTCTGGTCTGGAGCTCTGAGGACAGTTGGAGCCCCTGAGCCAGCACCTCAGGGACCTGGAGGTGTGCACAGGGCCAGAAGCTGGGCCCGCTCCTCACCAGGGGCTGAGCTGAGTTGTCTCACTGAAGACTCCTCCTGCAGAGCACTCTCCTGCTGGCCTCCGCACCCCAAGAGTGGAGACACCGGGTGGGTTGTCCTTCCGGCTCATTGTCCTACCAGACGCCGTGTTGCGGATTGTCAGGCCACAGACCAGGTACAAGCCCCAGACAGGTTGTGTTGGGCCCCATGGCATTCCCAATTTGTATTGGGTGCCAACCTTTAAAAATTAGGGGATTGCATGTGATGATCTAGATTTGTGGATTCTCTTGAAACATTGCTGGATCTGGCAGCACCGGGCCTACGTTCCCACGGTTGGCTGGAGTTGCCGCTCCACGGTGGTTGTGGACCAAGCACAGGCTCTGCAATTCCCCGGCGTTCCCACCTCTCCCTGGGGGACCCCACACTCAGCCAAGTCAGCAGGTCTCACAGCCAGCAAGCCGTGCAGTGATGTGGCTGGAAGCGTGGGCTTTGCAGTCATCCTGTCTCCATTCAGATCCTGGCTTCACTCGCCTGAGCAGTGCAAATTACTTAATCTCTCGGAGCCTCGGTTATCTCATCTGTTTGATGGAGGTGATATGACGGCCTAGCTCACAGGACTGATGCGTGGACAAAATGACTCTCAGTTAGAGCCATATGTGGTAAGCACTCCATAGCTGTTAGGTATTGTTGTCCTTGTTACGACTCTACTTTTTCCTCTTCACCCATTGACATTACCCGCCTGGCCTCTCTAGGCCTTTGAATTTAAACTGTTCAACTGAGCCCCCGAGGTCTAGGATCCAGTGTCCTCATTTTTTCCTTGGCAGCCATCCCAGGGCCTGGCACATGCAGCGGATGGGTCCCATGCATGTGTGCCAAGTGACTCAATGAAGGGGTCAGGAGCCTTGTAAGAACAGGGGAGGAAGTATGGCCTGGTGGTTTGGGGCCAGGGCTTGGCTACTCTCAAATCCTGGCTCTGCCCCAGTTTGTTCTCGAAGTGTCCGTACTCCTCAGTTTCCTTACCTATAAAATGGGGATTATAATGGTGTCTGCCACACAGGGTGGGGAGGGACTGTGTAGGAGCCTGTAAGCCACTTAGCTTAGTTTACACAGAGCGGTCCTCAGTGAGGTGTTGGGTCATTCATTTGACCTCTGTTCCTTTCTTTGGTTGCAAACGCTGAGACGTTTTACTTTGTGCACTCTTTCCTTCCCTGTGCTTACTTTCCTCGCTTTCTCTCTGTTCCTCTGCATTCAGAGTGTCACTTTGGAAACCCTAGCAGTCAGGATGTTCTCAGTTGTGAGTGCTGGATAGGCCCACTCAACTAGCTGAGGCAGTAAAGGGGAGGTGTGGCCAGGGGTAAAGGGAAAAGTCCGGAGGTAGAGCAGAAACTGGCTCTCTCTCTTCCGTGGTTTTCTTGGCACTGCCGTCCTCTGAATGGGCTGCAGCCTGATGCTAGCTCCCCCATGGTTACGAGATGGTCATCCAGGTTTAGCCTGGGTCACCTGCCTGTCCCTGAGCCAGCCATGGGATCATGCTGATGGGGTCAGGGCTATTAGGACCTACCCTTAGAGTGGGAGCTGAAGTCTTACCTGCAAATTGCAGGGCATTTTGCAGCATCACCAGGTAGCCATTGGGAGATCTGAAGTTTCTTCCTGAGTTGTGTTAGCTGAGACATGCCGGTGATGCTTCGGGGGCTGCTGGCTCCTCCAAGCCTGGGTCAGCAGAGACACCTGGTTCAGGCACCTTGGAGTGAGCAGCGCACCTTGGATCATATGTTGTTGATGCCAAATATAGGATCAGAGAGGTTGGCGTTAGTGAGAGTCACACCGCAGTAGAGCCAGGAAGTCAGATCAGTCTCCCCAGACCAGGGAAGGAGGACCAGTGGCCATTCTTCTGTGTGTGTGTGCATATGTGTGTGTGCACGCATGCCCTGGAGATTGACACTCCCATGGGCCCCGAAGCTCCTGAGCAGGCGTCGACTGCCCCAGGTCTGTGGTCCCTGGGGTGACAGAGTGCAGCCTGGGCCACAGTCTGGAGATAAACACCTCCCTGGACTCCACACACTTCTCCAGAGAGAGCCTGGGAGTTGTGTGGGTGAAGGCAGCCAGGGCTAGCTGAGCGAGGGAAGATAGGTGGACTTACGTGAGGACCCCCCCCCCCCCGACCCTAGGGCTGCTCTCAGCCTTAGGAGCCTGGAACTGTGAGAGAGTGGGAAACTCAGAAATGGGATGGTCTCTGTTCCTGGGCAAGGACTCTGCAGCCGAGTGCGCGCGCGTGGTTTCCAGACGCAGCTGACTGGGTGGGTTTTGGCGGCAGGCTACAGGATGTTGGATTGCATCCTGATTGTGTCACCCTTGGAAGAAGAGGATGAATAAACACAGAGCCTGCTCTGCAAGCACAGCATGCCTTAAATTTTGGAGATTTTCAGTTTCGCCTGGAAAAAAAAAAAAAAAACGCTCTAGACTAACCGTTCTGTCCTCCATTTGATCCTTAGGCTGTGATGAGCAGGTGGAACCGAGACTACATAATGCAGCTCTGTGTGAGGTGGGCAGATGCCCCCGATGCCGTAGCGGTTGAAGGCAGTGTTCAGTGGCTTATAAATGGCGGCGTTGTGTGGCTTGTTGGGCATACTGGTGGGAGGGTGGGAAGAGCAGAAAGCCTGACCTCCCCCAGCCTGCAGCAGCCTCGAGGAACTTACGGAAGAGTTGGAAAACCCGGAGGCATAAAAAAAGGACAACACACAGTGCAAAGAAATGGGGTCACAGCCAAGGGAGGGGTGTGGAATGGAAGTGTATAGGGCCAGGTCGGGGCAGGTGCCTGGGAAGAGGGCGAGTGAGCTGTGGAGCCCGGAGATAGGGACCGGTTGGAAGAATGAATCCAGAGTTAAACTGGCTGAGTCTTCGAGGAAGGCCTCAGACCATCAAGGGCCCAGAATGCCATGCTGGGGGCTTTGGACCTGACCCAGGACATCCTATGCTCTCTTTACTGTTTCCAACGTGGGCACCAGTGAGAGGAAGCTGCCTTTG
This sequence comes from Eumetopias jubatus, assembly GCF_037043125.1. Lineage (NCBI taxonomy): Eukaryota > Metazoa > Chordata > Mammalia > Carnivora > Otariidae > Eumetopias > Eumetopias jubatus. The sequence goes on along the minus strand of NW_028274811.1, from coordinate 26,495,588 downwards.
GGGCCTCTCTGTTGGGTCGTGTTTGCAGTCCTGGGGGGAGCCTGGGCTTGAGTGGGGAGGTTGTAACATGATCCCCTGGGGAGAGAGGAGACGGAGAAAGGGTCAGCTGTAAGAACAGAGGCTCTGTGGTGAGAGGGTTATCAGAGAGCAGGTGTAGGGCTAACCCTGACTTGTTCGAAGAGATGGTACAAGTGCCCAGAGGGTCCACGTGGAGTCTAGGCTGCCAACACACACACCTGGCCATCATCAGTTGAAGGCTGCAGTGACTGAACCAGGGGTGGGGGTGGGGGCGGGGAGAGGGATGGGCATCATTGGTCAAAGAGGGAAGGTTGAGTGTATGTGCCAGGGGGCTGTGGTTGGGAGGAGAAAATGGTTAGAGGGGTTCAGGCTGAGGCAACAGGCTGTGGCTCCTAAGGAGTCAGGGAGGGCTGAGGTGCTGAGCAGATCCCTCTGCAGGAGGGCGGGCAGCCAGGGCCGGGCCCACTGGTATCCCCACTGGCGTGAGAACTGCCACCGTCCTACTGATCAGTAGCTCCCAGGGCTGCCTTCATTTGGGCCTGTTTCCTCCCCGCTGGGGCTGTGGACAGGACGGCAGGATGGGACTCACACCTTTGCCCTTCCCTGGCCTTGCTCTTTCTAGTGGGCGGCCAGGGCTGAGGGGCTCAAGAATAGAGCAGAAGCGTTTCTGCCCAACATGAAGCTGTCGGAGGCCTGCCCTCACAAGGGCCGAAGCTGGAAAGGCTGAGCCTGGGAACCTTCCCTTGGGAGGACAGCATTTTATCTCCATTCCCAGAGAAGCGGAGAAATCATCCGCACAAATTGGAGTCTGACTTTGACCCTCTGCTTCGGGTCCTGGTGGTTTCTTTTTATAGTGCTGTGGACCAGCTCCAGTGGCCCCAGCTCACTCGGGACCTGCTGCCTGCCTTTCTCCTGAGGCCAGGCCTCCACGTTCTCATCCAGAATCCTCTGTCTAAACAACCAGGGCTGGAGTGGGTGTGGGCGGATGGCATGAGCCAGAGCCTGGGAGTCCCTAGAGGGCAGCACGGAGGCAGGAGGGATGAGGCCTCAGTCACAGTGCCTCAGAGACTAGCCCTGAGACCCAGTGGCGGGCGTGAGGGAGCACCGGCCCCGTGAGCAGGGCCCATTTGTGCACTCCATGCTTGGGTGCATGCGGAGCAAGGGGTGCGCGTGGAGAACCGTGAGCCCGGCCCCTTGGTGGCGGGGAGGCCCTTTGATGGAGAACTGGTGTGAAGGGGTCAGGCCAGACCTGTCTCTGCTTGAGTCCTGCTTCAGTAGGAGTGTCTGTGAGGTCTGGGAGGGAGCTGCTGGAACATACATGCTATCCAATCTTGGCCTCTTGAAATCTTTATTTAAGATCTGGGGACTGTCTGGGGCCCCCTCTTGGGCAGGAGGACAGGTGAGCCCTCAGGGAGAGCAACTAGGATAGATGGTTCCCTGGGCCATCCGTGCCAGGAGACACCCCAGTAGAGAAGAGGCATGGGTGAAAGCCCTTTTCTGGGATGGAATCAGGCGCCCTGAGGTGCACCGGGCTTCCCCTCTAGAAGCTCCTCCTGGAGTTTGTGCTCTGGTGCGCTCACACTGTGTCCTGAGATTTGCTGAGAATTCAGACAAGGGTCGGAGGGGGGGCGGGACATTGGGGTTTGGCCTCTCCCCCATGTGGCCCCCCTTCCCCAGTGGGCTCATTGCCTTGCTCCGTTTCTCTCTTGGCAGAATGCAGAGCCAGAGCCTCGGACCCTGTCCCTTGGGGGCCATGTGGGCTTCGACAGCCTCCCGGACCAGCTGGTCAGCAAGTCGGTCACACAGGGCTTCAGCTTTAACATCCTCTGCGTGGGTATGTGTCATGGTCTGGCTGGGGTGGTCTCAGACCGGGGCGGGGGGCAGGGAACAGGAGCCACCGAGGAGATGGGGCGCTGCTGCCCTGTCCACCTGTTGAGCTACCAGGGACCTCCCAGGCAGAGAGACTCTTTGGGGGGGGGGGGGTCAGGGTGACGCTTTGACTGGTGTCTTTGCCAGGGTCAAGGACGGAGGTGGGGGGCCTGACTCCAGGGGCCTTGAAGAGTGAACAAAATTAGACCTGTGAACATGCTTTGTAAACTGAGAGTGTTTATCACAGAGGTTTTTAGATTTGTGTGTTTGTGTTAAGAACATTTACTGTCGTTCCTACTGTGTGTCAAGGACACTATGGTAAACAAGACTCCCCGTCTATTATAGTATCATGCAGTAAGAGCTCCAGCACACGTCTGAACAAATAGAGCCCCAAACAGGCAGACTCTGGGAGGTTCCATGTGCCTCAAGGCTCCCAGAGGGCACAAAGAGCTCTGTCAGACCCTCCCCAGGTGTCTGCGCCCTGGCATCTACTGGGCTGTGGGTGCGCCTCAGGGAAAGCCTATCCTGAGCCGGATAAAGCTAGATGGATCAAGAGGCCACTGGTGGCTTGGCACCCTGGCCCTGCTGGGCCCATGACCAGCCCAGGCCCAGGAAGGATGGTGTGCAGAGCAGGTGACTGGGTCCCGCTGAGGCCAGCAGAGACTACTGTCCAGTGGCTCTCACAGCTGCCCACATAGCCATGGCTTATGTCTAAGTCAGCCTTCTGGCCCTTGCTTCCACACATTATTTTTGAGGCCACCAAGAAGGATGGTTTCTGGGGAGGGGAACAGTGAGGGATGGAGTTAGCGGCCTGCCCGTCTCTCTTGTGTGGAGGCTGAGGGTGCCTGAGCCCCACCCATCCTAGTCAGCAGCCGGGGACAGCCCCGGCTCCAGCCTTTGACATCCCCTCTCCTCCACTCCTTGCTCCCAGGGGAGACTGGCATTGGCAAGTCCACACTGATGAACACGCTCTTCAACACGACCTTCGAGACCGAGGAAGCCAGTCACCATGAGGAGTGTGTGCGCCTGCGGCCTCAGACCTATGACCTCCAAGAGAGCAATGTGCACCTCAAGCTGACCATTGTGGATGCTGTGGGCTTCGGGGATCAGATCAATAAGGACGAGAGGCAAGAGGCGGGACGGGTGGCCCGCCTGGTCTCATCCCACCTCCGTCCCTCCCTCCCCCCGTGGCGGCCTTGGTTCACCCTGCCCTGGCACTCATCATTCCAAGCTGCCCGCATACGAATTAGCCAGCCTCATACCTCACAGGGGCCAGAGGAAGGCCTCTCGGGGAATACCTGAGGTCCTGAGGACTTCTTTGGAGGTTAGGAGACAGGGTCGGCCACCTGTCCCCAGACAGGGACCCCCAGGCAGAAGCCGCTTGTCCCCACAGAGGGGAATCTGGTGGGCAGCCCCACGCCCTGCAGCTCAGTGCCTGCCTCCTGGGTGACGGAGCTGTCTGTAGTTACAGGCCCATAGTCGACTACATCGATGCGCAGTTTGAGAACTACCTGCAGGAGGAACTGAAGATCCGCCGCTCCCTCTTTGACTACCACGACACGAGGATCCATGTCTGCCTCTACTTTATCACACCCACGGGGCACTCCCTCAAGTCCCTGGATCTGGTGACCATGAAGAAGCTAGACAGCAAGGTAAGCACCCCCAGACTTGTTCCCTGGGCTTCCTGGCCCTCCCCTGAGTTGGGGGCTGTGGTGTGGCCGCCCGCCGTGGTCCCTGTCAGGGGCTCTGCCGCTGTGGGCCCTGCAGATAGGCCCGGGGGTTGGCCCTCTCTCTGTCTTCTCTTGCATTTGTCCCCCCTCCTCCAGTGGGCTCCCCTCACTCTGGGCTCTTTCTCTAGAGCTCTGTCTCATGGGTCTGGTCCTGAGCCCCTTCCTTTTAGCGGAATCGATTCTTATTCTCAGGTCAAAGCTGGGTCTGCCCAGAGGACTAATTTTGGGGCTGAATGGTGGTTTGGGGGAACCAGGGCTATAAGAAGCACCAGCCATTAGAAAGGTCCCAGTGGCTGGGTTCAAGCCGGGCCTGCCCATGGGAGCAGCTCCATCTCTGTGGCCTCCTGCCTGTCTGCGCAGGGATGTGGCCTGGGCAGAGCTGTCCACAGTCAGAGAGAACTAACCTGCTGCCCCTCTTCCCCTGATCCTGGCAGGTGAACATCATTCCCATCATTGCCAAGGCTGACACCATCTCCAAGAGCGAGCTCCACAAGTTCAAGATCAAGATCATGGGGGAGCTGGTCAGCAATGGGGTTCAGATCTACCAGTTTCCCACTGATGACGAGGCTGTTGCCGAGATTAACGCAGTCATGAATGTGAGCATGGGGCACTGGCCTCGGGGCCAGAGGGCTTGGAGCCAGCACAGATCTATGACACATAGCTCCGGAGACTCTGGTTTCCCAGCATCCCGGCCTTAGCTTCTTCAGGAAAGACGGGTGGGCATCTGGGAGCCAGACGGCCCTATGTCCTACAGCCAGGAGCTGGGAGGAATCGGGTATTGGGCTGGTGCTGGGCCTTCCCTGAGTTTAAGTTTCACAAGATAAGGATTCTGGGCAGGAACTGAAACCTGGAGGAGTAAGCAGGCCAGATGCCAGGGCTTGGGAACTTGGAAGAAAGCCAGGCTTGCAGGTCCTGTGAGGGAGCCTCTGCTGGCCTCTGGGGAGCCCAAGGGCTGAAAGGACCCCTCGAACATGAGGAAGACGGGGTGCAGGTTCAGCCTGCTCTCCTGTTTGGAGGCTCTAGGATACTCCTCCAAAAGAGAGCCAGGAAGTGAGCCCTGGCCAGGCCTTGTTCAGGTCTGGCCACCTCTCCCTGGGGCCCAGGACAGGGTCTGTCCACTGGTCTGTCAGCCCTGGGCTCAGCCATCCTTGGGCTCCTTTCTAGGCACATTTGCCCTTCGCTGTGGTGGGCAGCACTGAGGAGGTGAAGGTGGGGAACAAGCTGGTCCGGGCGCGGCAGTACCCTTGGGGCGTGGTGCAGGGTAAGTGTGGTGGGGAGAGCGTGTCCGCAGTCGGGGGCCCGGATGGAGCATCCTGTCCTTCCTGGCTGCCCGCAGCCTCTGTCCCGTGCCCTCCCTGGGACCACCCCTTGCCTGTCCCACCTCCGGAGTCTGCCCGTAACACTTGGACCGCTGTCCTGTGTCCTTTCCTCCCCGTGCCCGCTTGCATGCCTGCCTGATGGCCCACGTGCCCTGTGCTTTCAGTGGAGAACGAGGCCCACTGCGACTTCGTGAAGCTGCGGGAGATGCTGATCCGGGTGAACATGGAGGACCTCCGAGAGCAGACCCACAGCCGGCACTACGAGCTCTACCGGCGCTGCAAGCTGGAGGAGATGGGCTTCCAGGACAGCGACGGCGACAGCCAGCCCTTCAGGTGACCGCCTGTCTCCACAGCCACGCTGGCGTCCGTGCCTGGGGTCCCGTGAGCCGGGGAGAGGGGCTGCGGGGACCCCAGCATCGCCGTCCCCCGTGTCTGGCTCCGCCCCACCCCAGCCCGCCGCCATCCTCCTCTCGGCCTCTTCTCTCTCGGCCTCCACAGCTTGCAGGAGACCTACGAGGCCAAGCGCAAGGAGTTCCTGAGCGAGCTGCAGAGGAAGGAGGAAGAGATGAGGCAGATGTTTGTCAACAAAGTGAAAGAGACAGAGCTGGAGCTGAAGGAGAAGGAGAGGGAGGTGTGTGCGGGCTCGGGCGTGTGGTGGGGCCGGGCGAGGGAGGCCGGGGCCTGGCGGGATCCCCACGAGGCCAGAGCTCCCCCGCTTCTGCTCCCAGCTCCACGAGAAGTTTGAGCACCTCAAGCGGGTCCACCAGGAGGAGAAGCGCAAGGTGGAGGAGAAGCGCCAGGAGCTGGAGGAGGAGACCAACGCCTTCAACCGCAGGAAGGCCGCGGTGGAGGCCCTGCAATCCCAGGCCTTGCATGCCACCTCCCAGCAGCCTCTGAGGAAGGACAAGGACAAGAAGAAGTAGGTGGTGGGCCCCCTGTCCACGCTGGTTCTTTTTCCCTCGGGGCGCCACTCAGCGTACTTTGGTTCTCGCCCCTGTGCGCCTGTTCACCGTTCTGCTCTCCTTCCCACCCCGTTCTTGCCCACCTTTCTTTCCCTCTCACTGGGGAGCTTGGTATCTCAGGATACCAGGTATTTGTGCACTCTCTGTCTTACACAAGTGACCCCTTGCTCCCCCCCATCCTTCCCTCTTCTCTCTCTCTCCCCCTCTCTCTCCCCCCTCCTTCTACAGTCCCTTCAGAGCTGGGGTGGTGAAGACTGGGCCATATATATAGGCAGGGTGTGGCCCCTGGGAGGGTGTAGAGGTCTCAGGGAAGGCCTTTCAGGCCCAGAGAGGAGCAGGGCCTGGGAATGTGAGCATTTCCAGATTCCAAAAGCTCCCGGGGTTTCTGCTTGGGCCGCTGTGGTGCATCCCCCTCAGTGTCTGAGACAGCGGATGGGTGACCCACATCGGCTGGCAGCTGGTGATGGAGGGCAGCAGGCACTTGAGCCCAGGCAGCACTGACCCCTTGGGTAGTAGGCTCACTGCTTGGTGGAAGGAAGGACAGCAGCTCCCCGTAGGGGGCTCTGGGGGTCCTGTGCCATCCAGCGGCTGCCCCTCAAGTTAGAGTTGGAGGAGAGAGGACTGGGGAGGGCACAAGGGGGCTTTTCCCAGCCTCCAGGCGTGCAGTCACCTTCTTGGCCAGCTGGGGGCAACCCTGAGTCATTTCTCCTTGGCTTTTCTCAGAGGCTCTTTCCGCACTCTGAGCTGGAGTGCAGATGCCCTGGCTCCTGGGGATCTCCCTCCTCCACCTCACTGCGTTCAGTGTCCCATACCACATCACACTGTGGGGTCTCGTCCATCCCGGCTTCCCCTGCCCCTGGCCTGTGTCAGCTACCCTCCTCTTGTCCGCTGAGGACTGAGCAGGTGATTCCATTTTTGCCCTCATTCTTGGGCTCCTTGGGCTCCCGTCTCTTCTCAGAATGTTTGGGGAATGTGTGTATCCAGGCCCTCCTTTCCTTGCCCTGTGGTTAAGGCCATTCGGGGCATAGGAAGCTGTCGGCTCTGCGACGCTGCTCGTGCGTTAGCACCCTCTCCACCTGCAACACTGCGTTCCCCGACACGCGCCCACCCACGCACCTACACAGACACGGTCTGTCTTACTGTCACTCCAGCCCCGTCACATGCAGAGACTCAGCCACGTATCTGCCAACACACACAGCCCCCAAGACGCGTAGGCACAGAGGCGTAGACACATCTAAGGAAAAGAGACTTCATGAGCTGCCCCCTGGGGGAGGCCAGGGGAACAAAGCCAGGCATTTAGGAATTGAATGCTTGTTCTTATGCCTAAGGCCTGTCCTCTGCTTTGGGACAGACCCTTCTCCTTTCTATAGTCTCCCTCATCCTGCTCACTGGTGACCCCCCCATCTGCCGGCACTGCTGGCAAAGATGATCCCCTGCCTGTCCCCAAGGAGGACGCTAGCCCCAAATCCACCCTCCACCGTGTGAATTTGCTCTCTGCTTTGCATTTGTTTCCAGCCCCGGCCCCATGTCCAGCTCTTAGCTTGGTGAGCCTGGGGACTCTGTGAATTGGAATCCATGTGGATTTTAAGGGAGTGGCTCAAATCTGGTTTCTCCTGGAAAAGGGTGTGTGGGTCTGTGTCCCAGGTGTTGGCACCTAACAAGACTTTGCCCTGCTCCCTGCCTATGGGGCCCAGGCCATCTGGTTTCAGAAAAGGAGAGTCCGCTAGGAAATAAGTTATGGAAAAACCCCTCAGGAACAGAAGACAAGGACCTGTGGCCAGGTCAGGGCCAGGGGGTGGAGAGCAGGCTGGCTCCACAGGCACTGGCACAGCCCTCAGGGTGGGAGTCCATCCCGGTGTCAGGTCTCCCTGCTTTTCCCATGTGGCCTGGGTCTGGGAGACAGGTGTTCTCTGCTTGCTGGACATGCCAGAAAGCTTCAGTCAGTTTGGCCACCGGGAGAGACCCTATGCTCCCGTGCTGGCCTTGTGGGGGGCCAGGAGCGGGCTAGGTAAGGTGGCTAGGAGCGCTCCTTCCTCCTGTCCTGGGAAGGGGGTCAGTGCGGAGTGCATTCGAGGTGGTGGCGGCGGGGGGGGTTGTTTTTCATGACCATTTAGTTGAATTGCTTTGATGGGTTATACTTGGTCTTCAAATTTTAATCCATTTTTGCAAAATTACTTCCCAATCAGATCTTGACCCTCAGCCTGGGATGCCACAAACTGAAGCGAATTCTCTGCTTTGCTCGTCACAAATGCCAAACTGACTGCCCTTTCCCAGCGTCCAACTTGCTGTCTTTTGTTTCTGTTTGATTTGGTCGTCTGCGTATCTTTTAATGTGTCTGTTTTTGTTTTGTTTGTTTTATTTTTATTTTTCAGTTAACGCACGCACAGACTTACATGTCAAGAGCGGACTTTAGACTTTCATGTGTTAAGTTGCTTGAGTTACACCTTGTGACCCTTCTTCTCCCATAACATGGTGTGAGGACGGACTGGGAGCCGGTACAGACTCCAGTGTTTACAGCCTTGCTTTGTCCCCTGCCCCCACCCCCAGGCTGCCCTGGGCCTGGCGGGCCACCCCCCTCTATGCAAACACGTCAAAGCCATGAATGCTGGAATCCAAAACTGACAAGGTTTATTTTTTTCAGAGCCAGTGGCTGGTCTTCCATTTACAGTGTCACTATTCCTTGACGGAGCAGTTATGTGCCACTCTCGCGAAGGCCCCAGCCGGCGATGCTTGGCCTAATTGTTCAGCGTCAAGATGGCAACTCATGCGGTGCCCTAGGTGCGGCCGCGTGGTCTGGTATACATGCTGCAAAATTCACCCGATTCCCTTTCATTTTAATTTTTCTAACCTAGAGCTTAATTCCAATAATAACTTTTAGGAGACTCCTAAATTTTTATTTTGGCACAAGTGTGAAGACAGATAATACCCTCTCCCGTTATTTTCATAAGTAACCCAGGTTCCCTGATTTTTAAGAACTAAAAATATCTCTAAACCTTTCTTATGTATCAAGCATCCCTATAATAATTAGGGAGAGGTGGGCAATAAACATCCTGTGAGGACAGTGTTCGGAATTTCTTTACGGATGAAAGTGGGTCATGAACAAGGACCACGTCCAGTGTTTTTAATGCAAATGTAAATGGAAAGTAGCCCAAAGCCGTTGTCTGTGGGCTCCAGAGGTGCTGCCTACAAACAGGGACCAACTCCATGTGTGTGTTAAGCGTCTGACTCCAACTAAGACCCCCAAACCAAGCCTGCATATTCCCAATCCAGGGGACTCAGCCGGGAAAAGGTTTTTTTTTTTTTTATCTCAAGGTCACTGTTTTCTGTTTTCCTGGCTGAGTCACAAGGAAAAGAGATGAAGGTGTCTGATGCGTGTGGACAATTTCAGAAAACGCTACCAGCGAGGGAGCCTTCCCCTCTCCACTGCGTTCTTCAGGGGATCATTTTAAGAAAGTACTAGCGGCATTGATTCTTCTCCATTCCTGTGGGTTTGCGAGCCAGTGGGAGTGTCAGGGCAGGGGATATGGCGTGATAAAATAGGATATGAAAAATGAGTAGCTCAAAGGAAGGAGCTCATGTAATGTTGATGGGGCACTGTGCTGGGCATAGCCTCCCCGGAATAACGCGCAGCCCTACCCTCAAGGAGCTCACGGTCTAGAGCACTCCCTCATCGGAAGCCTTGGGAAGCTGCACTAATTTATTGTTGCATTGGTCGTTTGTTTTTCCTTGTCCTCCAACCTCCTTCGCATCACTGTTTCCCCCTTTCTGCCTTGGCCCCTTGGCTTTGCTGATTTCCAGGACCAAGTCCTGGCTTCATGCTGTGCTTCCAAGATGGGGCTCCATTCAGAGTGGGGAGGATGCCCAGAGTGAAACTCTGCCAAGTGTCCTGCCGTGACCAGGGGTGGATCCAGATTGTGAGGGGCTTCGGTGTGGGCATTCAAAAGGCAAATGGGCATATACCTAAGGCCCACGTGGGCCTCAAGTGACTTGGCTTTAGGGGGATTATATGTCTGAGAGTGTCTTCAGTTGTGCTGAAGTGTGACCTTTAAGATAGCCTCCGTGAGCTAACATATTTCTGAAGATGAGGCACAGCGACCCCGCAGATTCACTGGTTATTTAAGAAATGGAGACTTCTGGTTCATGGGCCAATCTGGGGACGCTGCAGTGGATATATTCCGCCACCCATCCACCACAGCCTGTGGGCTGCACCCCAGGCATACTGGAACACCAGAATTGTGGCTGGTTACCTGCCTGTGGGTGCAAGGCTTCCCAGCATCTCTGGGGAGAGCCGTCGCTGTTAAATTTTCTGGGGTCTGAGCTGCTTCCACAGGCCCCGTTGGCTTTAGTGAGCCTCACTGCACTTCTCTGTCTGTGCTGCTTGTATTTGGAAGTTTATCATCTTTAGCTGAGACCAAACTAGTCCTGGGTGCACGAGGAGAGCTTACACCGGGCCATTATTTAACAAGCTCCCGCGCCCGGGACCTGAGCCTTATCTGCGGTATCTGATGTGCCACTCCTTTGCAGAATCATCTTTGGGCACTATCAGGGCTGTCAGTGGGGTTACGCTGGCATTTCTATCATGTCTTTCATAAGCCCAGTTGATTTTGGGTAGAATCACGTAATTTATTGTCCAAACTGAGACTCTTCAGAGTAAAAGGAGGTCCTGTTAGTCATTATGCCAGATCAACAGGTGTAAGCTGGAATGATCTCAGGCAGACCGGGACGTACGGTCACCCTGGTGATGGGTAACCCGAGTCTAGGTGGTTTGGAACTGTGCAGACTGACTGAATATATGTTTCTGTGTGTCTCTGTGTGGGTGCTTGTCAAGTGGGGCTCGTATTACTGGATAAGAGGCCCGAGGGAAGTGTGGCTTGCTCCTCTGTTATGTTAACAAGCTTTTCTAAAACTGCTTCACTTGTGAATTCATTTATTCCTTCATACATTGACTGTTTTTGTTCTTTTCCATTCACTTTGTACTCTTTTTTTTTCCCATTAAATTTTGCATTTATTTTGAGTTTTTGTGGTGTCTTTTTTTGGCAATAGCTTTTCTGATTTAACCCAATTCCTAGCCTATTAATCTGCTACAACTCTGGTAAAATACAGCTTGTCTTTTCTGTGAACTTTGTGGGGTTGACCAGCTTCTGTAGGAGTTATGTTTTAACAGCGACTCCTGCTCTGGGCATCTGTGAAAGGCTTTGGAAGGGGTGTGGGGTGGAGGAAAAAGTTAGGGAAGAGAAGTCACAGCCTATGGCCCAGGCGTCTTCAGTGGGGGACTGCGTGCGGGACCAGGAGAGGGCAAACACTGCCTTTTAAGAGTCTACGTCCTTGTGGAGTAGGCTTGACACGGGACGTCTAATACCTGAGTTCTTGTGGTATATCAGCCATTGCTCTAAGTTGCATTACGTGCATTAATTCCTCTCATCCTCATAAGAATCCTATGATTAGGTACTGTTTTCCCCATTTCATAGGTAAGGCACAGAGAGGTAAAGTCGCTACCCAAGGTCACACAGCTAGTATCTAGGGGGATGGGGATTTGAATGTTGGTAGTCTGTGTCCTTAACTCCTGAGCTATAGCTCCTCTGTGGCAACCCAGTGGGATCACAGAAGGACAGTGAAAATGTAGCCCAAATTCAAGTGTGCAGTTTGGCAGTGTGGGTTGGTGGACCTGAGATGGTTTGGTAGAGGTGGGATGCCCTGTTGGGTGAATATTTGGTTGAAGAAGGGCAGACTGGTGGTTGAGGGAAGCGATGACAAGCTCGTGGATCCACTTGTTGAGGCGCTTTCTCTGTTGGGCACTAGATTAACCTCTGGGAAGACCGAAATGAGGAGAGGGAGTCCAAGATCAGGGAGCTGACAGCCCAGCAGGGAGACTTGTGTTGCAGACATCTCTCATGAAAGTACCGCTCAGCTCTGCCTGCAGGGAGGCAGGTAGCAGGGAAGCAAAGTCTTCACCGAGCTCTGAAGGACAGAGACTCTCCAGGAAAGCCAGGGGAGAGAAGGGCCTCACTGGTGGGGGGAGCAGCACTGTACAACTCAGCTCACCCACTTGGGGGAAGTAGTATTTGGATAAGAGGTAAAAAGGCCCATGCTGCTCACCTATCCTGCTCTCAGCCCATCTGCCCGAGTCTCCGCACATCTCCATTTTCTGCAGCCCCAGTCCTTCACCAGCCTCAGTCCTTCACCAGCCCCTGCCCTTCTGGAGATGGGGACAAGAGCAGGACAGATTGTGTCCATATTTCTCCCACCACAGTGATCCCCAGTCTCTGATCTGAGGTGGGAAGGGGGTTCCTGAAGAAAAAAAGCAGGAGAGTTGGATGGGACCTGGAATCCCAAGGCACGCTTGAACAGCGTAACGACTTTTCTTAAACTCACAAGTGGTACTTTGGCAATGCACAAGTTTGCTTTCCCGAAGAAGAGGCACATGGTTTACTGAAAGATGGAACAACAGGGCTGGCTGTACCTTCTCCCAGTACGGGGCTCACGGGTCTGCCTTCTCCTTTTACTCATTTGCTCTGACTGAGAGATTAGCTCTGAGGACCCAGCTTACACCCCAGAGCTACCCGAGTAAGAGACCTTGCAGTTCTCCAAAGTCAGAGACAGCCTGCGCCGGGTGGGCCCTCACTGTGAGCCCATATTTCACCCACTGTGGTGCCCACTCCAAGTGCAAGGAAGGAGGCAGAAGGCAGCCATGGCCCCCAGTGGGAGTTGCCCTGAGCAGCGTGCTGCCCCTCAGCCTCTCCATCTGTGCTGGACGGGGGACAGTTGTTGCTGAGACCCAGGAGAGGATATTCCAAGCATACTGGACTATCAAGTCTACATCCATGGTAGTTCATACAGTGAAAATAAGATTCTGACAAGGGGGAAAGGAATTCAAGTTTATTTTTACAAAAGCTCCAACAAGCAAATCTGTGTGGAGAAGAGGCAGAGATCTGTACAGACATTAGTATAGTTTATCTGGTCTCTGACCCCTCTGCACCTCCTAGCCGTCCCTGAGGCTTAGCGCACTTGCAAAAAACTGCTCATGGCGGGAAGACTTCACCAAGCACTGGTAAATAGTGCTTCGGTCATTCCTATCCACAGCACAACTGACACAGCTCCAACTGGCGGACACGGCTGCCTAGGGGATGGCTCTGTGGTGTCACAGTGTCAGAGAGCTGGCTTCCCCCTCACAGCCATGCTGGTAAGCACCTTCTAGCAGCACCGTGGCTGGAGCGGGCTCAGCCTCAGAACCTGCTCATTTCAACCCAAAGCTCTCAGAGCTGTGTTTCCCGCACTGGGTGTCGGCTGCTAAGATCATTCTTTAGCACAAAATTCCTCTAATTAAGCCAACAGACTACTTTGATTAAGAGTAACAAAGGAAAAAACATGTTTTAAGCTTGATCAACTTGCTGTACATTTAACAAAGCATACTTTATGATCCAGTTTTTGTAAGAGAAGACCTAAGTCAGGACCAAGTCAGGGGAAATGCACCCGGAGAGATGGTCCCATTTTTGCAACGATGGGCAGGGTCACTGGGACTTGAAGTGCTAGGTTTGTGCTTGGTGTAAGCCTGGGAAGTTGGAAGAACCTGGCCAGCTCTGGCCAGTGGAGCAGCGAGAACTGGTCGGTCAGAACCAGCCCGGCCCTTCGGACCCGAGCAAGGCCCACCACTGTTTTGACTCTACCTCCCTGAGCGACCCATACCAGCCCTTGCTGCAGAAGGAAAACCAAGCTACAGTATGACTATTCATTCCTTCACCCTGGTCTCAGACCCATGGGAGAGAGGAAAGCAGGGTCTTGATTTTTCAGACTATCCTTCCCACCAGTGACCCTGACCTGCCTTTTTTTCCCTCTGTATGGCCTTCTAAAGACCCAGGAACTTTTTCTCGGTTGCTTTCCAGTGCCTTTTCCCGTCCTTGTTACAGGATCAATAAAGCCTAGAATTCAGAGGAGTCCCAGCAAGAAGGGGTTGCCATTCTGCTCTAGAGGATACGAGGGGTAGGGGCACAGAGGCTGGGAGGTGGGACAGAAAGTTGTCTGAGCAGGAGGACGACTACAAACTTCCCAGGCGCTGCTTTACCAGTCCCTTGCAGTGGCTCAACTGCTCAGTACTGACCTGGAATTAAAATAGAGTGGTCATCCTTGAAGCAGAACCATTTTACATCCTGAGTCAAATTTTGAGTGCTAAAATGTTAGCATAGAGCAGTTTCAGGAAGGTCTAACCGCTCGACTTAAGAGCATTAACCCCACCATCTCAGGGACATCCAACTCCAACCTCAGCAAAGCTGTTGTTAGTCTAACTATGCATTCCATCTTACCCTGTCCATCCTCAGGGATTCCGACCCTCCCGTACCCGCCTCATGGTACCCCAGTCCTTGGTACCCAATAGTCCTATAAAGCCTGAGGGGCCTGAAATTTAACCTCTCCCATATTAAGCTCAGGGTCGCCTCCTCCTGAGCTGCGCATGTCCCCCTGACCTCACCCCATCCTCTTGACTACAAGGGCTGCCACTGAGATAAAGCTCTTCTTACTGTCAGAGACACCCACCAATTGGTCCAGTAAAGGAAACATGTATCCCATACTCATCCAGAGGACATGCCAGGTGTACAAAGCCTAGCCCTTAGGGGAGACTCTTCACAGAGTCACTGTGGCCAGAGCATCTTCTGGAGCCCACAAGGGCCACGAAGGGTGATGCGTACCATTTTGGGGGCAGAGTGCGTCAGCTAAAGGGGCAACGTGGAGAGCCTGGTCTGGGGCAAAGTTGATGTCTACCTGTGCTTTCTTTAGCAGATCAGATATAGGAGTACACCAGTCGGGCATGAGCCTCTCCAACTCTAAGGTGATGATGACCAAGGCCAGTGTGGAGCCCTTGAACTGCAGCAGCTGGTGGCCCGCCATACAGTGCTGCAGCTGCCTGGTCAGGGACGCGACGTGGAGGGAAGGATTCCTCTGAGGCCGCAGCTCCACCACGTGGGGCCAGCCCACGACCACAAGGGCGTGGAACTAGAGACCGTGGTTTTTAATGTTAGAACACAACCCCCCCCCCCCACCTTTCATAGATAAATGACCAAAAGTGCAAACAATTTCAATTTCCATCAGGGAACATCAAATGTTGCCCCACCCTTTTCATTCCCATCCATGGCGCCCCTAAGGGACTTGAGGCTTAATACTCATTCTGTGGCCAAGCTGAGCTTCAACCTTGGAGAGAAAAGACAATCTGCTTCCTGACATGGTCATTATGAGCTTAAAGTACCTAGATGACAATGTTCCCATGCTGAAAAACAGAAGCATACTATTCAAGATTAAGGTAGCAGGAAAGTGACTTGCATCTGTTTGACATGAGAAGAAACTGCAACTTGGCAACAGTGGCCAGTTTCCATAATGAAACAGCCCTTAGTGATTTAATCTTCATGCCTCCTAACAGACCAAAACCCCCCATGACATTTCCACATTGCATAATTTTGCCTTACTAACAGAATCATATCCTTAAGGATGACCATCATTCCCGAACTAAAAAAACACCAACTAATACGACATTTTTTAAGTGCCAGATCAATATGGTCTAAAGCCTCAATAAGGATTGTGTGTAGGTGAATAAAGACAGCTAAGTGAATGTGTGTAAAGTGTAGCAAAAGCAGACAGCTTTTTATGTACAGTATTCATAGAATGGAAAGCTAAATATTTTTGCAGTGTGTATTTAAAAGAGAAACTCACCACAATAGTGCCGTCTAAAAATCTTTATAAAGTTAATTTAATGTCTTTTAGAAGTGGGAGTCTGGTGGAACTGTGTTGGATTTAAGATACATTTTCACTCTTACGTATGTCGTGAGCCTTGTGGGTCACCTCCCCGTGGTGCATGCGCAAGGGCGTGTGCCCGCCTGTGCTTGGCCATCCTACGTTGTGAACAGCTGTTCCAAAGGTACAAATGAGTCTAGGGTAGACTCTGCCAACCCCTCGTACTTACTATGGTCAAGAAGTCCAGCGGCGTCGCAATATAGAGGTCCCAGTGCAGTTTGTCCAAAATAGCCGGCTCCATCCTCAGCAGCTCATTTGGGGTATGGCCAGAGCCATAGTGCTTTAAGAAGTCTTTTACGCGTGGAATTAACTGTAAAAAGAAAATAAAGAGGCCAAAGCCCTGTATCATGTTATGGTAACTTGTTTTCTTATCCATGGGGACTGGGAATCCATGACCCTAGTGGAGTTGTCTTCTGGTGACCTGCCACAGAAAATGCTTCGGAAGGAAAAACCGAGTCAGGTCGTGGCAGCATGTCAAGTCCCCAGGTAGTTAGGACAACATGTAGTGAGTGTCACACGCTCACCCTCTGCAAACAGGTTTTTATTTTCATTCCAGGGGAGTTAACATACAGTGTTATATTAATTTCAGGTGTATAATATAGTGATCTACTGCAAACAGGTCTCGATCCCCAAATACACGCCAGCTCATACCAAAGGTGATTTTGAGGGTGGGGCCGTGCGGTCTGCCTTATTCAGCTGCACGAGCTCACCCAACGGTTTTCGTTCCTATCATTCCTGTTCCTGATCCCTACCATGATTACTTGTCCCAGAGAGAAAAAGTATGCCTTTGAGCTTCCTGGTCTACACCAGACAGGCTCATTCACAAATCCTCCCATGGTTTTGGCAACACCATAGCTGCAACCACATTTCCTTCAACCTTGATTTAAGGCAGTTCACTTCTGGAAAAATGATGACTTTTTTTCCCAGAAGGACTAGTAAGGCTTTCTATGAGTACACATTCAAGTACAGGTGCTTCAAAGACTACTCTCCTTTTTTAGGAAAACAAAGTATTACCATAGCTTCCACAAATGCTTCTTTCAAGGGTCATTTGATTTTTAGTTGGACAGAAGCAACTTTGGGGGAGCACAGATTATATTCTAAAGAACAGGGATTAAAAGCATGTTTTTTTTAAAGATTTTACTTATTTGACAGAGAGAGACACAGAGAGGGAACACAAGCAGGGGGAGCGGGGAGCCTGATGTGGGGCTCGATCCCAGGACCCTGGGATCATGACCTGAGCGGAAGGCAGATGCCCAACGACTGAGCCACCCAGGCACCCCGGTTAAAAGCATTTTTATGGAAGGTTTGGAACTGGACACACAAGCGATTTTTTTTCTGACCCCTCAGACTCTGAGTTGAGCCAAGGGGGACCCTGTGGAAATGACAGGGACTTCACTATCCCCAAAGGGGGACAGGTTGTAGAGAGGGAAGGAGGGGGAGGGGTTCTGGGAAGGGCATTCAGAGGGAATCTTCTGAACAGAAACCACAGTGAAACTGCAAAGTCCAAGCAAGCCTGAAGCACTTGTAAGGGGGTGTCTCCTCTACCCCCAGCGCATGGCCCTCCTGCCCCTCTCAGAGAAGGGTCCCAGAGTCCCTGAGGGCCAGCTTCATTGACACACACAAGTCCTTAAATCTCAAACAGATTTCTTAGATGTAGTTTCTAGGGGTGGACGTTAGGCCACCTGGTTTGGGAGGCCTTTCTCCTAGCTCAATAGCAGAGGCTTCTGTCTAGTGGGAAGCGGCATCGAACATCAACCAAGGAGGTAAGATCCATCTGCTAGGAGGTCAGGCCTCTGGGTCTGCTGGACCAGGAGAATTCAGTTGTTCTAAGTGCCCATTTGTGGGTGTCTGGGGTGCAGTAAGGCTAAAGAAGGGACTGCAGAGATCCTGGGAAGTTAATGAATTTTCCAACATGCCCAACATTCCTAAGGACACAGCCTTTTCAGGAAGTCTGAGTGCTCCCGTGTTACACTCCTCTACCTCAAAAGCAGCCCAGAGCCGACTGCCACGGACGCCTACCTCCTCTTCTTCATTAACTTTGGCAGCAAGTCTCAAGGAAGTAATCATGGCACACTGGAGTATTCTCTCTCTTATCTGCAGTATGGAACAAACACATTTGAGCAGAACATAAATGCCAGAGACAAATGGTAAAGCATTGGTGGGTTTCTTTAGGAAATTACATTTTTTTTCCTTTTTTCAAAAAGAGATTGATTGTATTCCTCCACAAGTTAGTGCCATTTTTAGATTTGACCAGTGAATATGCTCCTGATTTCAGAACCACAAGGGACTAGTCAATAGTTCTTTGTTAGAGGAATGAATGATGGGAAATGCAGCACCATCTCAGGGAACATCCCATCCTGGCCTCAGGTTGCACCGGGCCGGTGCAGACAAGCACACCTTATCTCATCTCACGGTAAGTCCTCTCCCCACCAAGTCGTCTCAGAAGGCCACACCACACTGAGCCGGACAGGCACGGGAGCGCGATGTAAAGAGATTCCTATTACAGTTCTACCATTTGGAGCAAGTCCCTTCGTTTGCGAGCTGAGCATCTGGGATAGCAGAGGTCGGTTTCCTCTCCCACCCCATTACCATCCTCATAGGCCTCCCTCCCTTTAACGAAACCAGGAGGCGGCCGAAGGTAGTGAGAGCCAGGTTAAAAGAGGCCTGGGAGAAGTCAAAAATGTTCTTAAGCTCCAGGAGCCACAACACGAGGTCCCGGACCTTGTGGCAGATCTCGACCTGCCAGAAAGAGGGGGTAGGGGAGGGCCAGGAAGGTCGTGGGTGGCCAGTCTCGGTCCGCCCGTGGCGCAGGTCTGCCGAAGGTGACCGGAGGGGCTGTGAGGAGTCCCTGCACCTTACGCTGCGGTGGGCCTAAGTGCTTTTCCGTTGCCCAGCGGCTCAGGGGTCGAGACGGCCCTCCTCCTCGGCGAGAGCGGCCCGCGATTCCCGCCTCGTGCCTCGTGCCCCGCCCGCACCGGGGGCAGGTCCCGGCGCCCCGGGTGCTGCTCACCTGGGCGCCGGCGCAGGTGGAGCCCGGCCGCGTCCCATGCGCGCGCGGGGAAGGGGGTGAACGCGCTCCCGGGAGGCCCCCGCCCTGGGCCCGCTACCTGGGGTTGGCCGCCCCGCCACAGGCGCGCCTCGCGACCCAGCGCCAGTTGCAGGTGGGCGACCAGCCGGCGCAGGTCCAGAGGGCCTCCCCGGTCCCAGGGAACAGGCCAGGGCGCGGGCCCGACGGGCGGACCCGGAGCGGCGCAGAGGGCAGGGGCCGCAGCTCGCGGTCCTCTCCGGGCCGGCGCGCGGAGCCGCCCTCCCGAAGCCATGGCGGGCGCCGCGTCCCGGGTGTGAGACCCGCCATAGCCGGCCTTTTACAACCCGGCGCCTGGGACTTGCAGCCGGGGGGCCACGCGGGAGCGGGGCGGGGGCAGGCTCTCGGGATCCCGCCCAGTCCCGGCCCGCAGCTGCCCCTGGCGCGCCCAGCCCGCCGGGCTTCGGCCCTGGCTCTCGGGACGCGGCGCCCCGAGCGCGCGCAGGTGGGCGAGGGATCCCCGCTCCCCGCGCTCCCCGCCCACTGTGAGCTTCTTTCCAGCCCGGAGCCCGCGCCCCGGGACCGGAGTCCCGAACCCGGGACGGGGCAGCTGGTGACCACGCCGGCCCGGGAGAAGGACACCCGGCCGCCGACCCTGCGTCTTACCTCACAGGACGTTTTTGGGGGCACACAGGACCGGGTAAGTGAAGCGTCAAGAGCGCCCCTCAGTCAGACAAGCATGAGATGGGATTCTGACTCTGTGCGATCTGTAGGTGACTTGAGCTCTCAGTCTCGGTTACTTCGTCCCTTAAAAAGCGACAATATCTTCCTCGCAAAGTAGTTCCTTCATGCGTACCTTTTTTTCCCCCGATCAGCAGTTATTCAGTGGAAGGCCTACAATGTGTTAGGACATGACAGTGAATAAAATAGACATGGAATTTGCATTCTAGCCAGGAAAGATAGATAATAAACATGAGTAGAATCCCAGCGATTTCCCTTCTAAGTATATGCTCAACAGAAATTCATGTATGTGCACCAAAAAGACACCTACATAATGTTCAGGGCAGTGGTATTTGTAATAGCCCCGAAAGTCCATCAGCAATTGAATGAGATAAACAAATTGTTGTGTGTTCACACAATGGCATACTACACCACACTGAAAAAGAATGGACGAATGCTATACCCAACAAGAAAGAATCTCACAAGCATAATACTGAATGTGGAGGGACAGGTACAAAAGACGTCATACTGGATGATTCCATTAATATAAAATGTAAGAACAAGAAAAAAATCTATAACGTTAAGACTTAAGATAATGGTTACCGTTAGGGGGCAGTGGATGGTAACTGGGAAGGATCGCAGGGACCTTCTAGGGGGATGGTAATGTTCCGTTTCTTGATTTAGATGCTGATTACACACATGGGTTCACTTTGTGAAAACCGACCAAGCTGTGCATTTCTGATTATTGCACTTTTCTTTATTTAAGATATACTTCATTAAAAACGTACTTTACGGGGCGCCTGGGTGGCTCAGTCGTTGGGCGTCTGCCTTCGGCTCAGGTCATGGTCCCAGGGTCCTGGGATCGAGCCCCGCGTTGGGCTCCCTGCTCTGCGGGAAGCATGCTTCTTCTTCTCTCACTCCCCCTGCTTGTGTTCCCTCTCTCGCTGTCTCTCTCTCTCTCTCTCTCTCTGTCAAATAAATAAATAAAATCTTTTTAAAAAATGTACTTTACATTAAATTTACATTAAAATACATGGGAATGTCAGAAGGAGAAGAAAGGGGAAAAGGAACAGAAGAAATATTTCAAGTGGTAATGACTGAGAATTTCCCCAGGTAATACCAGACACCAAACCACAGAACCAGGAAGCCCAGAGAACACCAGGCAGGGTAAGTGCCCAAAAATGATACCTAGGCATGTTGTATTCAAACTACAGAAAACCAAAGATAAAGAAAAAATTTTGAAAGAAGCCTGAGTGGGAGAAAGAAACTTTCTTTATAAAAGAGCAAAGAATTACACTGCATTTCTCTTCAGAGATCATGGAAGCAAGAAGAAAGTGGATTGAAATACTTAAAGTGTTGAGAGAAAAAAACTATCAACTTGGAATTCTGTATCTAATAAAATTATCTTTCAAAAGTGCTACGAAATAAAGATCTTGTATGTACAGGAGCCTGCGGAATCCACTAAAAAAGTCTTAGAAGTAATCAACAAGGGCGCCTGGGTGGCTTGGTTGGTTAAGTGACTGACTTCGGCTCAGGTCATGATCCTGGAGTCCCTGGATCTGGTCCCTGCTCAGCAGGGAGTCTGCTTCTCCCTCTGACCCTCCCCCGTCTCATGTGCTCTCTCTCTCAAATAAATAAATAAATAAATAAATAAAATCTTTAAAAAAAAAAAGAAGTAATAAACAAGTTCATGAAGGTTCAGAGCACAAGGTCAATGTACTAGAAAAAAATCAATTTTATTTTTATACAATACCAATGAACAATCTGAAAATAACTCCATTTCAGTGGTATAAAAAAGAATAAAATATTTAAGAATATAACAAAAAGTGCAGCATTTATACATTGAAAACTCCAAAACATCACTGAAAGAAATTAAAGAAGACCTAAGTAAATGGAAAGACATTCCATGTTCATAGATTAAAAGACTTACATTGTTAAAATGGCAATACTTACCAAATTGATCTGTAGATTCAACATAATCTATTAAGTTTCCAGCTGCCCTTTGGTGGAAGTTTACAAGGTCCTTCCAAAACTTCAGTGGAAATGCAAGGGTATCAGAGTAGCCACAACAATCTTGAAAAAACAGAAAAAGGATGGAGACCTCAAACTATATGACTTCAAAACTTACCACCAACCTATAGCAATCAAGATAGTACAGTACTGGCATTAGGTTAGTCATTTAGACCAATGGAATTGAATTGAGTCTAGGATTCAACAGTCACATTCACGATCAATTGATTTTTGACAAGGGTGCCACAGTAGGTCAGTGGTGGAAAGAATAGGCTTTTCAGCAAATGGTGATGGGACAGCAGGATATTCATAAACAGAAAAATGAGGCTGGATCCTTATACCATATACAAAAATAATTCAAAATATATCATAGATCTAAATGTAAAAGCTAAAACTATAAAATTCTGATAAAAAATAAGTCTTCATGACCTTGGGTTAGGAAATGGTTTGTTAGATATGTACCAAAAGTACAATGAAGGAAACAAACAAACAAAAAGAAAAATACATAAATTGGGTTTGATCTAAATTAAAAACTTTTGAGCTTCAAAGAACACGCTCCAGAAATTAAAAAGACAACCCACAGAATGGGAGAAAAATTTATGCGTGTTGTATTTCTGAAAAGAGACTTGTATTTAGGATTTAGAAAGAACTCTTGCAACTTAATAATGAAAAGACAAATAAAATGGGCAAAGATTTGAATGGACATTTCTCCAAAGAAGACATTCAAATGGTCAATAAGCACATGGAAAGAGGTGCATCATTAGTTATCAAGGAAGTGTAAATCCAAACCATCATGAGATGCTATTTTACACCAGTAGGAGGGCTGTAGTCAAAAGACAAGAAAACAAGAGTCGGGGAGGATGTGGAGGAATTGTGAACCTCATATATTGCTGATGAGAATATAAAATTGCTGGTGGTGTGGCCACTGTAGAAAACAGCTCAGCAGTTCCTCAAAGTGTTAAACATTAGAGTGACTGAATGACCCGGCAATTCCACTTGTAGGCATATTAGACCCAAGAGATATGAAACGTGTTCACACAAAAACCTACACAGCAGCAATACTCATAATGGCCAAGAAGTAGAAACAACCCAAATGTCTGTCAACTGACAAATGTATAAAAATGTGGCATATCCACACAATGGAATATTACTCAGCCATTAAAAGTAAAGAATTACTGGTATATGCCACAATAGGGTTGAAGCTTGAAAACATTACTCTAAGTGATAGAAATCACTCAAAAAAGGCCACATATTGCATACTTCAATTTATATGAAATGTCTCAAATAGGCAAGAGAGACAGAAAGTTGATTGGTGTTTGCCTAGGGCTGGGATGTTGAAGAGGAGGGGGTGGGGGGTGAATGGGGGTGACTGCTATGATTATAGAATTTCTTTTTGGGGTGATGAAAATGTTTTGATTGTGGTTGTGGTCTATGTATATAATAAAAACCATTTAAGTTTACATTTAAATTGGTGAATTGTATGTGTGATTATATCTCAATAAGACAGGGTATATGTATATACATAATATATGTATCATATATACAGTGTATTAGATGGTGATAAGTACTATGGAGAAATGCGAAATATGGAGAAGAGATAAGACTGGGGCTAAAAGTTGAAATTTTAAGTAGAGAGATCATTGTAGGGCTCATTGAGAAGGTGATGTGTGAACAAAGACATTCTGAAAGGGGTGAGGGAGTCAGGTGGATATGTAGGGGGAGAGCTTTCCGGGGCCTGGGTTTGGATCTGGGCTTTGTCACTGCCCATATATCTGACCTTGGACAAGTTACATAATGGCTCTGAGCCTGGGTTTCTTATCTGTAAAATAGTTGTTCCTATTTTCTAGTAAAATGACTAATAGTACCTATTTCAGAAGGCTATTATATGGATTAAATTAATAATAAAAAAGAAAGTAAAGCACTTAGAACAGTACACTGACACTAAGTCAAATGCTTTATAGTTGTTTTTATTAGCTCCTACTGCAAGTGCAAAAGCCCTTGCCTTCTAAGATGGAACGGTGCCCAGAATGTCTGTTGAATCAAGAAGGCCAAGCGGAGCTGGTACAGAATAATGAGCAAGAGGGAAGATTGTAGGAAATGGGGAGAGGGTCTGTGACTTTTAGTCTCTGAGATAGGTAATCATTGGCAGGTTTTGAATACAGAAAAGACACTATCTGATTCATGTTTTAACACCATCACTCTGGCTCCTGTGTTGAAAACATACTAAAAGGGGACAAGGATGCACTCAAGGAAACCAGTTTTGGGCTATTGTGGTAATACACATGCGAGGTGGTGGTGATAGTGAGAAGTGGTCAGATTCTGGTTCTACTTTAAAGGTAGAAACAAGCTCTACTGAAAGATTGGGCATTGGGTATGAGGGAAAGAGACTGTACTGTGACCTAAGCAATTGTCAGAATTCAGTTTAGATTTATTATGCTGAGGGAAGTATGAGAAGGCACCTTTTTTTTTTTTTAACGTTTGGAGGTGGGGCGGGGTGGGGATGGGCAGTAATATAGTGAGTAACAGTGTGTGTGGGTGGGGGCGGGAATCAACCTTTCAGTTTTGGACATGATAATCTTGAAATGTCTATTGCACATCCAAGCGCAGTAGTTGGTGTTCAGAGCAGAGGTTCGGACAGGAAAGAGGATAGATCATTGGTTCTTTCACAAATAATTAGTGAAAACCTGTCCTATGCTAGGTCCTATTCTAAGTCCTATTCTAGGCTCTGGAGATACTTGTGAGAAAACAGACAAAGCTCCTCCTAACTTCATCTGTAATAGAGATACGGGTTTTATAAACAAGTCAGCAATCAAGCGCATTAATGAGATGGACACGGTGTACAATTGCTTGTATTTATATGTTTATGTATTTATTTATTTGTTTATTTGCTATGGTTGTTTTCAGTATTTGGAGTACTGCAAGAGCCAGAAGACTAGCGGTGCGACCTAGGAAAACCTCCCTCTCCCGACCGGTGGCAGCCAGGTATCCCCGCCCCAATGCGGGCCAGATTTCTAGCGCAGCCGACCGGCAGGATTGCGCAGGCGCGGCCTCAGTCTGGCGTCCTAGGCGACGACTCCGAAAGCCTCGGCGCAGGCGTAATTCAGGAGGCCGAGGGAGCGTGAGGCCGGGGATGAGGCGGGGCGAGCTCGGAGTGCGCTTGCGCACTGCCTGCTCTCGCCCGAGGAGCCGCAGTCTCGAGAGCGCCAAGGCGGTGTTTCGGCAGTCGCTGGCAAACCTCTCCCGCGAACCCGGTCCCGTTGGACTGCGCCCAGGGCGGGGACCTCCGCCGGGCACAGGAGGGAGCCACGATGCCGGTGAGGAGAGTCGCTCAGTGGCTGGGGTTCCTCATCCCAGCGGCCTGGCTCGGGGGCGCGGCCGTTGCCATGGAGGCGCCGATCAGGCAGGCGGCCGGGGTGGGGCGGGGCAGGGTCCGGCTCTGCGGGCCCGAGCGGTTGGGTAGCCTGGGGGGTGGGCTCCGTGGCCCGCGAGGTTCCAGCCGGTCCTGGGAGGGGCCCCGGACAGGCCCTGCCGCCTTCGCGGGTGCTGCATCCCGCAGGGCCTGCGCTGCTTGACATAAAGGCACAGCGCCAGAGGATGCGCTCTCGCTCCCAGCCCTGCTAGCTGAGTAGGGCGTCTGGGAGCGGCCGCAGGGGGTCGGCTTTGGATGCTCCGCACCTGGTGGGATCTGTACGCCGCGCAGCCGACCCTTGGATGGTAGCAAAACGAGAGCTGCTTGCTTTTACTCCAGCCCTGGACTCGAGCTGTCATTTCTCTCGTGGTACTTTAGCTCACAGTGCAGAATGTAACCCGTAGGTGTCTTTGTGTGTGAGGGGGGTGGGGGGTGGTATGTTTGTCTTGTAGGATTTCACAGAGTGTTACCGTACACTTAACAGGGGGCGTCCTAAGTCCCATATAGGGTCATGGAGAACACTTGGGCTTTGGTCGGTTTTCTACTGGTTGCGAGACCTGGGACAATTATTTAATCTTTCTGGGTCCTTAGTTCCCACATAATTAAACTGTTTCTCATGGGATTTTATCAGGATGAAATAAGGTAATGCACAGCGGAATTGAAGGACAGTGCTTGACATTTAGCATTAAATGCCCAATATTTGTTCTGTGTCGTTGCTTTCAAATTACTGGTTCCCATTCAGCTGATATCAGGCATCAACCACATGTTAGGCACTGGAGGCAAAATACTGAGCAAAACCAGCCAGGTTCTTGAACTTGGGAAGACAGAAGCTTGCCTTCATGGCCAGAGGTGAAAGTCATGTTGATAGAGACAAGATGCTTATTCATGAAGCGAATGGGTGGCATGTAATAGAAAGTAGATTCTAGTGAATTGTGAAGTGTTCCCATGTAGGAGGAATGCTGGCCTACAGACGTCAGATCATCTTTTCTTTTTTCAAGAGAATATAGAAATTGTTATTTTTACGAAATTTCTCCATTTTTTAAAAATTTTAACAACTAATTCAAAAATATTCTTAAGTGCTATGAGCCAAACAAAAGATAAATGTTTTTTATATAACCAGTTGGCAACCTTTGGTGTAGACAGATAGGACAGACATTAATCAAATAAGGAGCAAACAAAAGCAGAATTGAAACTGGTGGTAGAACAAAAGCAGAATTGAAACTGGTGGTAGATGATGGAGGGAGAAGGGTGCTCTCAGGGCCTATACCAGAATTTGACCTAGTTAGGGAAGTCGTCCCAAGTGAAGTGGCTGTTTTGCTGAGACCTGAGAATAAGTGAAGGGGAGAGTGAGGAATGTTCTAGGCAGGAGGAACAGCACATGGAAAGGCCTGTGGTAAGAAAGGGCATGGTGACAAGAAAAGGCTTAAAAAAAGCTAATGGGGCGGTGGCTAGGAAAGCCAAGCAGGGTAGCTTGGGAAATAAGGCTGGATAAGTAGACATGGGCCAGAGCCAGGTCTTACAGACCACCTTAAGGATTGTGATTTTTATCCTGAGATCTATGGGAAACAATGGTTTTAAGTAAGGGAGCAACATGATTAAATTTTTGTTGAAGCTGACTGCTCTGTAGAGAACAGACTGTAGGAGAACCTAACTAGATGCCGGTGTCCAGTTTAGGGTAGGATCATGGTGACCTAGACTTAGGTGGTGAAAGCAGAGATGGGGAGAAGTGTGTTGTATTGATACTGTTCAGCTAAACTATTGAACTTCACTTCAGTGACAGGATTGTATTTTTTTAATTGAAGTATAATTGACATATAACACAATAATTTCATCTGTACAACATGATTTGATATTTGTGTACCTTGTGAAATAATCCCCACGGTGAGTCTAGTGACCATTCATCACCATTGAGTTACAACATTTTTTTCTTATGATGAACAATTTCAAGATACATTCTTTTAGCAACTTCCAAATATGCAGCGGTGTACTACTGACTATAGTCACCATACTGTATATTATTTATACATGACTTATTTTATAACTGGAGATTTTGTACCTTTGATCTCTTTCACCCATTTTGTCTACCTCTGCACTCCACTGCCCTCTGGCAACCACCATTCTGTTCCCTGTGACTTTTGTTTTGTTTGTTCCTCTGTTTTGTTTTTTAGATTCCACATGTAAGAGGTGTCTTTGCTTAGGGTTATATTTTAACATAGATAGTTAATCATAAAATTTCAAAAATTGAAACTTTACATATGCAGATGTTCATAAGGTTAGAGGGATACTAAAACATTTCTCTCTGCCATTGGACTTTGTTTGCTGCGTTTCATTTCATGTTGTCTTCTATAGAGAAGATAGGCTACATATGTTACATGGTAAGAAACATTTTACTGATGCATTGTAGAAAATAAAACTCAAAGTCTCAGGGGAACACAGGACCTACTACTATATTCTTGATTAAAGTTGTTAACCATGTTCACATGTATTTTCCTTCAGGCAGGAAACTCAGAGGAAGTCAGGGACTTTTGTGGAGAAAGACAGTCCATAATATACTGATTCATTTTCTGCTTGAACAGCATTTATTTACTATAAATGTAAATTAGGCTTTCTTACTCCTCATTTGTATCGTAAAAGAAACTATTTGCCTTTTCATATCATTTAATAAGCCTTTCCTATAGAGCTGTAAGATCTTTAATTGCATTTAACAAATATTTGTGGAGTGCTTAATATGTGCAAGGCACTGGGATGGCACAGTAGCCTTTTTCAAATTTGAAATTTAATTTGCTGAAGGTAAAAGTAAATGTTCTTTCCATTATTTGTGAATATTTTCTCCACCAGATCAATAAATCAGAGAAGCCTGAAAGCTGTGATAATGTGAAGGTGGTTGTTAGGTGCCGGCCCCTCAACGAGAGAGAGAAATCAATGTGCTATAAACAGGCTGTCAGTGTGGATGAGATGAGGGGAACTATTACTGTACATAAGACTGATTCTTCCAACGAACCTCCAAAGACATTTACTTTTGATACTGTTTTTGGACCAGAGAGTAAACAACTTGATGTTTATAACTTAACTGCCAGACCTATTATTGATTCTGTTCTTGAAGGCTACAATGGTGAGTATATTGTTCACTGTTTCTTAACTTTATCAAGGTATTAATACCCTATAAATTCATCCATTGTAATTGTACACTTTGATGAGTTGTAGTAAATACATACAGTTGTGAAACCATCACCACAATCCAGTTTTATGACCCCTCAAAGTTCCTACATGTCCCTTTGCAGTCCCATCTCCAGTCACCCATTGACCTGCTTTTGTCTGTAGTTCTGTCTTTGCTCGAAATTTCATATAAATCAAATCATACCCTATCTCATCTTTCTAACCTGTTTTCTTTCAGTTGTATAATGTTGTTGAGGGTCAACCATGTTATTGTATGTATCAGTACTTTGTTCCTTTTTAATGCCGAATTGTATGAATATACCACCTTTTATGATCTTCAATGAAAATCTGGATTGTTCCAATTTTAGGGCAATTATATATAGTCCTGCTATGAACATTCTTTTATAGAAAGTTCTTTGTGTAAATAAGTTATAAAGTTTCTCTTGGGTAGATACCTAGAAGTAGAATTGGTGGGTCATATGGTTAATGTATATTTATCTTTTGAAGAAATTGCCAAACTATTTTCCAAAGTGGTGACTATTAATTTTTTTCCCCACCAGTGTGTTAGGAGGGTTCTTTTAGTTCCTTCACATTCTCACCAACATTTAGATTGTCAGTCTTTTTAATGACAGCCGTTCTAGAGGATCTGTAATAGTATCTTATTGTTTTAACTTACATTTCTGTAACAGTGTTGAGCATTTAATCACATACGTATTAGCCCTTTGTATATCTTTTAAAATATTTTACCCTCTGGGGTGCCTGGGTGGCTCAGTCATTAAGCGTCTGCCTTCGGCTCAGGTCATGATCCTAGGGTCCTGGGATTGAGGCCCGCATCGGGCTCCCTGCTCAGTGGGAAGCCTGCTTCTCCCTCTGCCACTCCCCCT